>NC_142516.1:164217500-165570000 GCF_057876585.1 Rhinolophus sinicus
AGATAATTTTTATCCTAATTTTTGAGATAAAGAAACTAAATTTCAGTGCATTATTTTCTTAAGACAAAAATGAGTTAAGCTTAGAGCTCAGATGTATAGTCCTTTTATGCCACTGTACATACCCATTCATTCATCTAGCCCCTCCATCTATGAAACAAGCATTTATTTTATCTTATTGTGAGTACACACTGAGTTATACATTATGGCAATATGAAAGCTAATTGTAATTCTTGAGAATACCACTAAATCCTAGAGATAGATGTTATCTCAAATGATCACTTAGGATACTCGTATTTAGGTCTAAAACACCAAAGTGATTGCTATATTTGTGTTCTTGATATCCACAAGAGAAATGCTATTACCATTGATAGTTTTGAGGTTTCTGGAGGAGTTCAGTAAATAACAACCCTCCTCCCTGAGCAGGTCTTGGTCAGGCCTCACTTCATAAAATAAACAAGATTTACAACCTGAAGGAGCAGAAAAGCAGTCATTCTCTTTGGGTGTAGACTCACTCCTAAGTATAAGGGACATACAAATGTAGGATATATCAGTCAATAAGTCGTTATGTTTCTCCAGATTGCAGAATAACTGAAGGGAGATCAAGAAGGTTTAAAGAAAATCCATTCTAATGGAAAACATGAATGGGGAAATGAAATCCCCCTCAAGAATACTTAGGATCTGAGACTCCTAAAAACCAAATTCCATTAATTCCTAATGAAATGTCATTGTCTACCAAACCTTGACACTTACTGAAACTTCTGGTTTTAGATAGCTTCTATAACTTCTGTTGAGTATATGATAAATTCAGTCTATTCCAGAACAAATCAGAAAATGTGCATTTAAAATTGAATTAATAAATATACAACTGTACTTGAAAACAATAGTGGGAACTCACTGAAGAACAACATATCCCTAAAAGAAGGAAGCAAATGTGAAAACCTAACAATAAGCCAAAGTTGCAACCATAGACAAAGGCTTTCCCCAATTGCCAAAGTCTGAGAGGCTCAAATGAGATATTTGTTGCAAAAGACAAGTGTGTAATGGGGAACCAGTTAATATTTCAGGAGGGCCAGCACAGCGAAAGTGTGATAAATATCCCAACGAATGACAGAACTAGCACATATGTTATGGAGGAAATTTAAAGAAATGTGTTTCATATGTTTAGAGAGATAAAAAAGTAAGTCACATCCATAAAACAAGAAGGATAACTAAGGAAAACACAGACATATATATGTATATGTATATATAACATGCATGATTGTTGAAATAATATTAAAAACAGACTTAATGGAAATATTCAACTATAAGATTAAGTAATATAAAAGGAAATCACAAAGCAATAAGTAATAATAGGTGATGATATATAAAAGGAAGATTAAGATATATGTAAGAGAGAGTTAAAAGGTCCAGACCTTAGAATTCCAGAAGATAAAATTGAAAGAGGAAAAAGGAAATATTTGTCAATGATGGCCAAGAATTTCCTAGAACTAAAGAGCTATACATGTCCCGAGATTTATGGCAAAAAATTAACACTACTTATGTGGTATGAGAAATCCCCAGAAGAAAAATTAAGTTTAAAATGGTAGGTTTTGGGCAGCCACAAATCCTCTTTGGAGGACTAAACTTTAAACTCAGGGCTAAAGGATTCCCACAAATAAAATTCTAAGGAATATGATTTTACAACAAAAGTTATGGAACACTCTGAGGAATAGATCACTATAAATAAGTCAACAAAAGCCAGAAAAATAATTAAGAAACAAGAAAGGCATGGTGACATCTTGCATCTTTCTAACTATACAGAGGGCGCCAAAAAAAATGTATACATATTTTAAGAAAGGTAAAAACTATATTAAAATTGTAATACTCAATATATACTGATAACAAAAGATGAATGCAAGTCATGTGTATACATTTTTTTGGCACCCCTGGTAGTTTTAAAAGGAAAGGAAAACTAAAGATGGAGCAGAACTTTGGAAAACAGTTTGGAAGTTCCTGAAAATGTTAAACCTAGGTTTATTATATCATCCAACAGTTCTCTCCTAAGTACCTACCTGAGAAAAATGAAAACGTGCCTCCGCAAAAATCCGTGCACAGATGTTCTCAGCAACTTTATTCGTAGCAGTCAAATAGGACAACCCAAATGTTCATCAACTGATCACTGAATAAATAAAATGTGATATAGCCATATAATGACATTTTATTTGGCAATGAAGTGCTCAATACATGTAGCAACATGGATGAATCATGTAAACATTATAGTAACAGAAAGAAGCCAGTCATAACGTTTCATATATTGTATGATACCACTTACATAAAATGTTCAGAATAGGAAAATCTATAGAGACAGAAAGTAAATTACTGGTTGCCTAGGACTGCAGGGGAGTGGGAAGCGAGGGGAAGATAATAAGGAGTAACTGCTAATAGTTACAAAGCTTTTGTGTGTTGAAAACCTTCTAAATCCATTATGGTTATGGGTGTATCATTCTGCAAATATAAAAAAAAAACTGAATTGAACACTTCAAATGGGTGAACTTTATGGCATACAAATTATATCTCAATGAAGATGCGCAAAGAAAAGTAAAGGGACATTTTAAAAAATGGAGCCCAGGCAATAATTTAAAGCAGAGTGGGCTCTGCCTACTTCCTCCAATGAAAAAGTTACTGCTTTTTCTTGGTAATAAGTATTTTGTAAAGAGGTAATTTGAGTAAATATCCCATTTTTCATGCAACTCTCACCCACTAGTTTTAGCCCAATAGTCACTTTCACTTTCTAATTCCATCATTCTTTCCATATCTTTTGGTTGTATTCTACTGTAAGAGTTTTCTTTTCTCCTAATTTATTTATTCTTTCATTGGTCTATTTACACAAGTATGGGATCATGGATTTTTTAAAAATTTTACTTAATGGATGATATCAAATTAGACACCATAATGAGATATAATCCATTATTATCATTATTAATTTTGATTCTCAAATTGCCCCGTATTTGTCCACTGAAAGTTCCTATAAGCTTTAGACATATCATCATCATTCTTTTGTCACTTTCTTACTTTCTATCATGAAAAAGTATTCGGCTCATTTTATACATTTCCTTCTGAGCTCTGGAATCAGGCATTTTCCCAAGGATCCATAGTTCTCTTATTGAAGAATGGCATTTAGAAATTAAAAGCTGGGCATCAGGAGTGTTCATGGTCACTGTGGTTTTTCAGTGAACAGAGTCAGGAAATATACGTATGTGTGTACACACACACACACACACACACACACAATTGCATCTATGTTTTTTCTATATCTGTCTCTGTATATTGAAAACCATCAGCTCACACCAGTACCTCCATTTCTTTTCTTTTTTTTTTTCAGTTTCAGGTGTACAAAGCGATGTAATAGTTAGACATTTATCATTTATATCCCTCACACAGTGATAACTCTCCTCCCCCAGTCTACTATCCCTCTGACATCACACACAGCCATTATTTTTCCACTGTCTCTATTCCTAATACTGTACTCCACTTCTTGTGAATATATATATATATATATATATATATATATATATATATATAAAATTATAGTCGACATTCATTATTACTCAGTTTCAGCTTCAGGTGTACAGTGCAGTGATCAGGCATCTACATCATCCCTGAAGTGCTCTCCCTAATACAAGTATCCTCCATTTCTAACTCAGCATATATAAGGTTCATTCTAGTTTTCTCCTTTTTGATATTTGTAACTCCCTTCTTTGAGAATGAGAAACCTGGCTCCCATTATCCTCAATATGCATCCATATTTTTTCAATATCCACGAGGGTAGCCAATCTCCTGACTCCAGCAGACCTGTATTTCTACTTCATCCTCCTCCTCTGGAAGGCCTTGGAGGCTGTGTCTCCTGAGCCCTGACAGGAGACGGCCCCATTCAGTCACTTTCCTTTCATTGGCCCCAATCTTTGTCCAGCTCCCTTTCTCACTTGGGCCTGTTTACTGGCTGTTTTGTTGTTATTTTTTGTTTTGCTTTAATAAACATTGAAATATTCACAGATACCCAGTTTATAAAAAAGCAAAGCAGTATAAGCTATTGAGAGCATGAAGCCACCTTCATTTGCATCTTAAGGTTCCAATTATGATTGTAATAAACTGAGATAAAAACTGTTCACCAGCTCTTCCAACACATGGAAAGATAATAGTATAGTAAACCACATCACGCTGTAAATGTGGTGTGAATGCCCATTCTTTAGATCCACTGTGCATTCCATCTTGATTTTTTAATAAGAAAAAGGGCATATCTGTAATTTGCAATGAGTCAGCTACCTGATGATTAAAAAAGTATGAAATATTGCCTGTCAATTTGTTTCCTAAATTGAATTTTTTAAAAATGATGTAATTTATTATTTAAAACAATGTTGTAGACATGAGACATTTAGAAAATTTCATAATGAATTTAATTGAATATGACAGAAAGGCAATGAAGATATTTTCCAGAACAGCATAGGTAATAACATGAAAGTATCAGCTTACATCTTTTAAGAATTGTGAGAAAAAAAGTGATAAAAATTTAAGCTTCATTTTCAGATGTTTTAAAATTCCTATAAAACTTTTTGTCCCAAGATTAAACATTTAGCTACACAAAAGATACTGAACACATCGCCAGGTGCCAAGGTGGGGGGAGCCCCTGTTTTATATAAGAAAATCCTCTTCTGATCCATTTGTCCCATGTCTTGTTTGTTCAAGGTCAGATTCCTTCAAAGTCATAAAGTTGTAAGAGAAAGGATCATTTTCCTATGCCGCTGGTATTCTCATCCAGTTTCAGTTAGGAAGCTGCTTCCAGGGCCTGATCCAGAAAATTCCTGCCGAAGACAGGAGGTATCATACAGGTGCTGGACCCTCTTCTTTGAAAAAGGGTCAGTACTCTAAGGGAGGATCATTTTTGGATTTGCCTTGAGGCAGGACAAGCAGTGGCCCCTTTCTTCAATGCAGTTTGCAGAATAACAGTTTGGACTGCAGCAATCTCCCTGGTGCCTGGGTCTCCACGCAGCACAGTCTTCTACTGAAGATTCCAAAAACAGGATCAGAACAGTGCCCGGCCAATGCTACAGCATTTGTGCAGCTTTCACATCGTGATCAGCTGACTCCAGGCTTTTCTAGCCTTCCACATAATCACCTCACATTTGGGAAGGCAGCAGTGTGTTCTCTGTCCCTTTTAGATAATATTTCCAAACCTCAAATCCTATCCAGGATACATGTCACAATGTACTTGGGATTTGTGTCCTTTTGGCTTTGAATGAGCCGGGAATCAAGACCCAGTGTAGGTCCTTCCCCTGTTGCACTGCTGGACCTCAGGACTCGTCAACCCCTGCCCACCTCCCTTCGGCTCCCGCCTCCCTGCAGCACATGCAGCTCTGCCAAAGCCCTGCGCTGGGGAGGGCTTCAGGCTCACTTAGATCCTGCCTTCCTGGAGGCAGAGGTAGGGTTCCCCAGATCTGGCTAAGTATAGACTAAGGAAGCTTAAGAGTCTTTGTATACAATAGGGCCACCATCAGGTCACCTAACACTTGGGACAACGGAGAGGCTTAGAAAAGGCTTCTGTGGTTCCATACAAATCTGATGATTTTTGTTCTAGTTCTTTAAAATATGCCATTGGGATTTTTGAGGGGGATTGCATTAAATCTGTATGTTGCTTTGGGTAATATGGCCATTTTCATTATGTTGATTCTTCTAATCCATGAACATGGAATGTCTTTCCATTTCTTTGTGTCTTCAATTTCTTTTAAAAATGTCTTGTAGTTTTCACTGTATAGGTCTTTCACATCCTTGGTTAAGTTTATTCCTAGGTATTTTATTCTTTTTGTTGCAACTGGAAAAGGAATTGCTTTTTAAAATTTCTTTTTCTGACATTTCATTGTTAGTATACAGGAATGCAATGGACTTTTGTACGTTGGTTTTGTAGCCGGCCACATTACTGTATTCGTTTATGGTTTCTAATATTTTTTTTGGTAGAGTCTTTAGGGTTTTCTATATATAGCATCATGTCTTAATGTCATGTAACTTTACTAACTACTGTCACCCCAATAAACTTTAATAAAAAAAGAAAACAGAAAAGAAAGAAAAGAAAAGGCTTCTGAGGTCCACACTACCCAGAAAGGGCCAAGTGAGTCCCTACTTGACCCTTTGACTGCAGTCTCGATAATAGCTGTTTGGACTGTCTGCAGTATTTTTGCTCTAGAGAGGTATATAGCTAGCTCCTTCTCTCCTTCAAGACTTTTTCTTATGTCTGCATTTTCTTTCTTTCTTTTTTTTAATCAAAGTTTATTGGGGTGACAATTGTTAGTAAAGTTACATAGGTTTCAGGTGTACAATTCTATAATACATCATCTGTATCTCTAATTCTGTGTTCACCACCCAGAGTCAGTTCTCCTTCCATCACCGTATATTTGACCCCCTTTACCTTCATCTATCACCCCCCTCCTCCCTTACCCTCTGATAACCACTAAACTGTTGTCTGTAAGATTTTTTTCTTAAATATCATTTTATTGAGTCTGTCCTAGCCAACTTTTTTAAAGTTATAGTTCTCACCTCCATTTTTCTTCTCTCATTTGATTGCTTTACTTTTCTCTATAGCATGAGAAATAATCATTATTGTATGATTTTACGTGGTTTTCATTGCATATTTTCCTCCCACTAGGATCAAGACTAGACTGTAAGATTATCAAGACAGGGTTTTTTTGTTTCATTTAATCACTGATTTATCCCCAGTGCTTAGAACAGTGCCAGGCACATAGAGATTTGTGATCCAATGAAAGACCTCACAATTTCCTTTATCCTTTTTGTCAGAGGGGATAGTTCTTCAGCTGTGCTCTTCTTGTAATTCTGATCCATCAATATTCTCTCTGTCTCTGTTACATCTCTATTCTTCCTTCTTCACTTTATCCTCCCTGTCCACTGACAACCACACTTAACTATCTACCACTTTCTTCAATCCTAATTCCTCCTTTCTACTCCCTTCCAGAATTTCATTCATGAATATGCTTGCTTCATCTGCTCCCTCCAATTTTTGGTCCCATTTATCCACAATTCGTTTTGTATCGTCCTTCCATTCAATCATTTATTTTACTCCTCATGTTACTGACATTTCTGCAGCCTTTTACTGTGCTGATTATTCTTATTTTATTGTAAAAAATTGTCCTCTGAAACTTGTGACATCTCTCCTTATTCCTAACTCTGTGTCTATACTTTTTCCTTTGCTGTGATTGGTTTCTGGTTCTCTGACTACCTCTTAAATTTCCAAGAAGCCATCCTCAAGTCTCTTACCTTTCACTCTACAAGCTCCACATAAGTGATCTCAACACATCCTTAGCCTCAATCACCAACTAGAATACACAATCCTCAAACTTATGTCTTCTGCCGGGAGCTTTTTCCTGAATTCCAGTATTATATTTCTAACTAGTATACCATTCAATTGAAGAAGAAGAAGAATGTGGTATAGAGAATGGACACATAATCGTAAATTGATCATTTTATTAAAATGTAATCAGGGCCATTTCTCAGCTCATCTCATTTTTTTTTAAACCGGCAATTTGTATTTTTTTATTGCTTAGTACTCCACTGTATAAAGGTACCCCAATTTGTTTATCCATTCACTGGTTGATGGATGTTTGGATTATTTCCAGTTTGGGGCAATTTGGATAAAGCTGCTACAAACATTCACAGTCAGGATTTTGTGTGGACATATATTTTCACTTCCCTTAGGTTTTGTGGTAACTTGTTTAACTTTCTATGAAATGGTATAGTTAATTTAACAACAGTTTGGTAGTCTCATATCATTTTTATAGAATAAAAATGGGCTGTTATGATTCCTTCACCTTATTAGTTATGTGACTTGGCATTGTTACATGAAAAGTTACATGAGTTTTCTGTATTCTCATCCGTGAAATAGGAATGACACTAGTATCTACCTAATGGTTCTGTTGACAGGGTAAGATGAAACCATCAGCATAGATAGCATTTAGACCTATGCCTAGAACTAAGTGTTCAAAGTGTTTGCTAGTGTTATTGGTTATTATTTTAAAATTTTGTAGCACATAGTAGAGTCCTTGAACTCATATGAGGGTTTCAGGTAAGGTTTCCTGGAGGAGGTTATGTGTTTGCTGATTTTTAAAGAGTGGGTAGGAGATGAACCAATTGATGAAGGGTAAGGAGGATGTTCCAGGCACTGGAAACAATATAAATAATGACCTAAAGGATGAAAACATCTACTATGTGAGGAAAAAATGAAAGCAGGTAGATATTTCTAGAATGTAATTTCAAAGTGGAGAATGGCCAAGATAAAAGTAGAAAATCAGACAGAGGGCCGGTCATGGAGAATCTTGAATGCCATACTAAGAAGAGTGGCTGTACTCTATGGGTGTTCAAAAATTTGAATTTTAACCCTGGAAGTCATTAAATTGTTATCTTTTTTCATTCTAGATAAAATCATTTTGGCAACAAATAGTAGGGTGTCATTAAGAGTAATAAATCAAAAAGTGCATCCAGTTATGCAAAAACTGAAAGGACTGTGTCCATAATAACATGTAAGACATCTCTTAGGAACTCCCAAAATAGTTGGAAGTGTTGAGGGATGATAGAGATGTCACACTGGTTAGCTGGGGCAAAGTCTGAGAAATACTGATGATGACTGTTCCTATGGCTGGGTGCAACACAGATTACACAGTTAACTGTAATGTGTCGAACAGTAGTAAATGCAATCATAGAAATATAAGTAAAGCACAATGGGAACAAAAAGAAATAATTAATTTAGAGAGGTAGAGATGAAATATGGAAGTATAACATTTTAAAATGCACACAAAGAACATCCATTGTGGTTAAAACAGTGAGAAATATGGAGAAGTGGTATAAAATAAAGCTTAAAACACAGCTTGGGAGTAGATTGCGAAAGGTATTTATTCTCTTGCCAACAATTTTTAGTTTTCTTTTATATAGGTAGCAGAAATTGATATTTTGTCATATTTATTGGTTTCTGAGTGTGTTTTATTTATTGTTGTGGAAAATGGAATGAAAGAAATTAAATTACTATGGGGAGACAAAAAAATTAAATGCTGGATGACATATTTAAATTCTGATTTTCTGATTATGTGTGTTAGGTAGTAGATTTAAAATGTCTTTTACTTCAGGAAAGAGTAGAAAGGAAATACCAATCAAATGAGAACTGAGGTCTTAACATTAAAATGTGCTTTACAATATAGTCATTACATTTGTAACTGACCCATATGATAGGTTGGCCATGTTTATCGCAGTTATTAATTTGGAATATCTACAGCATTAGGGTGAAGTAAGATGTCAAAACTATTTAGTGAAGTCTATATTCTGATTAAGAATATGTGTGCTGAGTTGGTCATTCATTCAAAGTAATCACAGGTAATCATAATCTATTTTATATTTATATACCACATTTAATCATGAGAGAGTCCGGAGCATTTGATAAACTAAAATGATTCAGTGTTCAGCTACAACAATAATTGTTATATTACTGAGTGAAATAGCATAATACAAATGACAAGAACCTGAAAAAAATCTTAAATATTCATGTGTTAAAAAAACATGGTTTAAAGTAAACACTGTGAGTTCAAATTAATGATCTTGTTTATATACAGAATAGAATCTTAGAATTATAGCATCTTAATAAAGTAAGAAGGGACCTTGACAGTCACCTTCTCGAACCACTTCATTTTACAGATGAGGAAACTAACTTTTACAATTTTGATTTCTTGCTAGTTCTTATTAAATTGCAATATTACCTTCATGCCATTGCTTGCAAAGATGATATCATATTATTTACTAAAGTAATATGAAAAGTATGTATTACTGAATTTGTATTACTACCACCACCACCCAATTCAGAAATTCAGATTCTAAAAGCTCTACCTATAAACTACTCAAGGTGTCAAGTTCATTGCCAGGAGGTACTTCTGTGACTCAGAAATAGATTAAGGTAAGGAGTGATGCTAGTGTAAAATTGGAATGCCCCCATCCTGATATTTTTTCCCCCAAAGTGCAAATGTGCTTGCAATCAATCTAAAGACAGAGCTGATGACAAGCTCTTTGTCATCATTTGAGGGTTCAAAAACCTTCAGGAATATATAATGACCCAGAGATTGTCCCAGCGTTTGAACTGGGGACAATTTTTAACACCTGTTTTCATCTGTTGACTCTGCTGTTAAGAACAGATCCTGAAGTTTCAGCGAACTATCCAACTCCACGGGCTAAGTTCAGGCAACTGCTTTCCCCTGCCTTGCTACTTTTTTAATAAAAGTGTTGATGCAAACTCCTTCTACAAGCTGCTGGCTATGTTTTGAGTTTTATCTTCTCTACCTCATTTCTTTTGCACATTTAATTCCTTTCAATTCTAAAAATACCAGCCCACAATTCCTCTCATGTCTTGATTATTCCAGCCAGCACTTAGGGATCTAAGCCTTTTTATAAACTCAGGGTACCTTTTTCATCTCTATATCACTTAACTTTACATGACCATAACTTCTTACTTGACTGTTTCATGGGAATGCTTTATCTTCTTAAAATAGGTTATAAGCTACTAAAAGGCAAAAACCTGTTTTACATATTCCCTCAGTGCCTACCAGCTTCTTAAGGACATTTTGGCCCCTCGATAAATAAATGTTGATGCTAAGCCATGGAGTTTGCTTAGCTAAACTCTGTCTGTACAGTGACATGTTCATATTGGAATATGCCAATATTTTAGAATGTTATAAAAACATGACTATAGGTGATCAATTTGATTAAAATCAAAGTTTTCAATTATTTAATAATTTTTTCTATTTCTAGAATTAAGCCCATAGAATCACAGTGCTTAAAACTCACTGAAAAAGAGCTGTCCTAAACGTACATTAAAAGAAAACCTTTCTTTTTAAAAAATAAACAAATATTTCATGAATGAAGTAAGAATCACTTTCTTAATTATTCCGATGAGACTGAAGTGAGGCAATGAAGTTCAATGTCAAGAACATGGGCTTGGGGGGTTTATATAATAAACAAGGGGTGAGGTTGCAGCTCAATCATGTGTGAGATGCATGACTTTGGCAATATTACCCTATTGAATCTGCGTTTTTATATATAAAAGGGAAATAATAATAATATGTCCTTCATTGGGTTTAAGAAACTTAAATGAAATGAGAAATGTAAATTACTTAGTCTGGGGTATCTCACGTATCCGCTGAGCCAGCACTCAGGTTGAATTCTTAGCTGTGCGTGCTTAAAATGGGCGTTTGTTACATGAGCACATTGGTGAGCTCCACATGCACTGTTGTCTCTCGCATGTACCAACATGCATGGGGAAAGAAAAAAGTTTGTTTGGTGCCTACATGGTAGGAGAGAGGAGGGATAGAATGGTGGAGAAGTCAGCATGGTGTCTGTTTATTACAGTAGAAGTCTTCAAATATGGCCGCCAAGCATTCTTTCTCTCCTGGATGCACACGACACTCTTTACATTAAGAGGTGGAGTCTCTTTACCCATCCTTTGAAACTGAGCTCGGGAGGCCCTGTGACCTGCTATGACCAACAGAACGTGGTGCTCAGACTGTGACTTCTGAGCTCAGTCCTTAAGAGGTATGTCAGCTTCTGTGTTCTTTTTGAACAACTCTGGCTTGGAGACCATCTGCCATGTTATGAGGAAGCCTAATTTAGTAGAATAAATAAGTAGAGGCCACATAGAAAGAGGCCCTGGAGAAGGAGAAATTATCTTTGATATTTTAATTGCAGCTGAGCACCCAGTTGAATGGATTCATATAAGTGATCCCAGCCAACATGATATGGAACAAAAGAACTACCCATTAAGGTACCTGTCCTGCCTTAATTACTGACCCACAGAATCTTAAGAAATGATAGTCATTGTTTTAAGCCACTAAGTGGGTGGTTTGTTACACATCAATTGGTATTTAAAACAACTACTACTCACCTAGGAGTTATATCCAACCTCTATGCAAAAGTGGTATTTCTCCCATCTATGCAGGACTCAGATTGCTCTAGTTCAATGAGGCCCTGAGGGTATGCAGTATGTTTTGCAATGTGAGGATATAAAGCCTTGGGGACAAGCGGGCACTGCACCCTGAAGGCGGAAGCAGCATATCTAGAGGCAAGGATAGCAGTGGCTTCCCTGGAATGACCTTCCAGACAGCAACTTCCTCAAGGAGACCTGTGCAGAGTTACAAAGGCACACCTGAGCACGTGTAGGCCTTCCTCGGAGGCTGCCACAAACAGTGGAGAAGGGACCTGGGGGCAGATATTGAGGTCCTGTGGTGTGACAAGCCAGTAAGTGTCGCAGATGTGAGCGTGCAATGAGTACACCTGCAAAAACCAGAAGCCAACCTCCAAGAAGGTGATTCTAATTGGTTCAGCTTAGAATAGGTCCCCACCTTTGAAACAACCAACTTGGGGAAAGGTATTGTATAAATGTGGCTACTTGAAGTTAAGCCATGGCACATGTGGAATGTAGGAAGGAAGGGAGGATATAACTCAACTGAATTGCAATTATTTATTAACTTGTGTCTTACTGAAGATTGGGATGCTTTCTATATGTCTAGAAAATGAAAAGTCGCTGGTACCGAATCCGTTCAATAAATATTAGTTTCCTTTCCCCTGTAGCGATTGGAACTGTGTTTCCCCAAAAATAAGACCGGGTCTTATATTAATTTTTGCTCCAAAAGGTGCATTAGGGCTTATGTTCAGAGGATGCCATCCTGAAAAATCATGCTAGGGCTTATTTTCCAGTGAGGTCTTATTTCAGGGAAACACGGTATAATCCATGCCTGTCACTAGTCTTGTTTCCGGCAATATGGCAGTGTGGTCTGGGCTAATAATGATAATGAATAAGGTGTGTTTGGTACTTGAACATTTATCAAAGCACTTTGACATCGTTACAGAATTTATCTCTACACAGTAACATAAGCATTATAATGTTGACCTCTCGGTAGAAAAGGAAGCATTCAGAGAGATTAAGTATCTTGTGTATGGGTTTTCTAAGGGTCAGAAGAAGCTAGATAAAAGTGTAACATTCTTGCCCAGCAGGTCAAGAGGAAGAGCTCGGGTAGGATCCAAGACACAACCACATTTACAGGGTGCCTAAGAAACTGGGTAGTTTCTAAGGTGAAGAGTGAGGGGAATAAACAGGACATTGAGTGATTCTGAGAGTTGAGAGCAGGACCGGGCCCTGTGTACCATGCTGGTTACTTTAAGTAGATGTGGGATTTTATTATTAGCAGGGCTGCCCATTTAAATGGGTCCCAGAAAAAAATTTAAAGGCAGAAATAAATGTTTCCTTAAAGAAGTCTGACAGTACAGCAGGGCCTAGCACAGCGCTTGAGACTCAGGAGGCTCTCAAACTTGTGCAATGCCCCCAAGCCCTCCTGATTTGTGCTTAGCCCAGTTCATGACATCTCCTGCAGCTGCAAATGCGCTCTGCCTCTGACTCCCGGGCGGCCACTTGTTAATCGTGATATCTTGGGCCCCTTTCCTAACCCCTCTGATGCTTAGCTTCCTTCCTTGTAAAGTGGAATCAGGCTATCTGTCTCATATGGAGAAGAGTACATAAGGCAACAACATACAAAGCCCTGATCCTAATGCCTGGTGAGAAAGGCCTTTCTACACATTAGCTTCCCTAATCTCTTCAATGGCAGCAAGAAAAGACTCCGAATCCACTTTAATCCTGTTACATGATTAATAATTGAAAACTTTTAAGTAGACAAAAAATGTTTCCCCTCCAATTTACACACAGTCCTGAAGACTCTGGGTCTCTTGGAATATTGACTCTACAATGAAACTATTGTAGCAATATGTCGCACATACCACATCTTAACTTGGGAAAGTTGCTTCATATATTAAGCCACAGTTTGCTCATCTATAATAATAATAATGCCTCCTTCCTAGAGTTGTTGTAAGGATTCAGTGTGTACTTACAATGGAAATGGAAATGGAAAGGACTTAGCACAGTGGGCATTCATAGGAAGTGCTCAATAAATGTTAGCTAACGTTATAATCATTTAAGCATCAGTTTACTGACCTACAGATTGGGTATTGTAATATCTACTTTGAAGAGTATTTTCAGGATTAAAATGGAGATTATTTATGTAAATATGTGTAGGTTAATACTGTGTACATAGTAAGCACACAGCCGATGTTGCTTCATTCCTTCTTCTTATAAATCATTGCTTACTTAAGATTGGTACTGAAACAAATGCTAGCCTTCATTGTTTGTAAGTACTTGGTGTTCGTGTGCAATGGAACACATTCCTGATACATAGAAATTAGGAGATGTGTATCTCTGGATGTCTTTTGGGAGAGGGATGCAGGTCATTGAAGAAAAGATAAGGTGATTATGAAGAAATCTTCATTTCTATGTAAGATCATCGACAGCAAAAAGAAATGTAAAATTACTAACTGTCAATAAATACAAAATAGGACTGAAGATGACACAAATAAAACAACTGTCATAGGCTGTGGTGTCCTAGCCATACACATGTGAGTGCCCACCAGCAAAGTCAATTTACACTAGGTTTTTTCACGCCCCTCAGGAGACGGTGGTGATCTTGCCTCACTCCCTTACATCTTTGAGAACAAAGGAATTATTAAATGTTGTTTACTGTAACACTTCATTTTACACACATACACACACACACACACACACACACACACACGGTGCCAAAAGAATATATACTCATTTTAAGATCTGCTAACAATTTGGTCAGCGTTGCTCAAGCAGTAGTTCACCGTAATCAGAAGTGTCTGGACGCTAATGTAACCACTTTGAGCACCTCTTGTAATTGCAGAAGTCAAATGTGACTTGTATTCATCTTTTGTTATCCGTATATATTAATAGAGTTTTTTTCTTCCTTAAAATATGTATACATTTTTTTGGCACCCTCCATATATAGGCTAGGGTACATAATAAATTCTGGTATGGGTTCAAAGATTGATAAAAATAACATTCCAAGTTGGCTTAAAGTGATTTCAATTTTGTTTTCTACCAAATTAGCAATATAAGAACTATATGAGAGAATGATAGAACTCAATAGAGAAGACCTACCTCCTAGTTCTTTCCAGAAGTTACATAGTCAACTCTGTGACTCCAAGAGCTAAGTTCTCTCCATTAGGCCAGAACATGAGCTTTTCACCATTTAAGGGTCCAGTTTTACAACATATGCCAGTTTTTGCTATGCTACAATTATACACTTCTGTGTTCTTATCATGTCATTCTAGATTGCAAAGAGACTTGGCCATGTATAGCCTGCCAAAATATGTCATTACCCCCTTTGTAGTATAATAGCTTATATTAGACTTTGATCATCAACTTGTAATTATTTCTAAATACTTATTTTTATATAAAGAATTGCAGAATAAGCATTGTTCTTGCAGTGGTTCTACATGGGAAGTACCCAAAAGGTAAAATATTGGTACCTAAAATTAAAGGAATAAAAAATACATAAGCTGTTTAATGCATAGATAAAAGGAGAATTCAAAGTTTTCTTTATAAGGAATTTGTTTTTTAAGAAAAAGCTTCAATTAAAATATCTGATAAATAAAACTACAGAGGGTTTTAAAGCATTTTGACAAGAAAATTTGATAATTTAACACTTCTTCTTTTCCTTTGAAAGAATGTAAAAATGTAAATCTCATTTACTTAAATGAGATAATGTAGCACTATAGAATTGTTCTTAAAATGAATAAGATTCTTATTTTATTGAACAAGACTAGAGAATTAAAATACAACAAAGAAAAACAAAATAAAACGTGTTGTGGAATGAAATCAGATATATTGATTTCAGATTAAGTTATAAGGAGATATCCAAATATTAATGAAGAAGAATTGGAAAGAAAGCATGTCTGTAATCCTAGGAATTTTTGTGGCGACTTAGAGGAGTACTAAAAATGTTAAGTCTTAAACCAAGAAGTAAAGATTTAGATAAAATAAAAACAAATAAGAAAATTGTGTTAATGTTTAATTTGATTTGTATACTTGAAACCTATATAATTTTGTTAACCAATGTCACCCTAATGAATTTAATAGAAAATGTTTAATTTGAAAGAAACATCTTCTGTGAAGCTTACATCTCGATAGGTGGTCAAGTTGTACACACACATTTATGTATTCCTATTCAAATCATTCAAACTCCACAGGTAAATGGGTCAGGTAAATGGTTCACCCTTATGTCATTCTATGACAGAAGGGAAGCTTGCAGCCAATATGTACTAGTTTGTTATATACCACATCTCTGTACTAAGAAATAGGGAAAGGGAAAAGGAAAGGTCTTGGACTCTTTCTTTCTATTGACAGGACTTTGCTTATTGTCCCTGATGTATCCTACACAGAGTAAGTGCGCTAGCAGATTAGAAAAGAGGATGGAGCAATATGTGAGCACTTGAAATGACTAAGGATAAACATCTACCAGCGTATTTGTCACGTACTTTAAGCTTCTATGATCAAGGGATTTCCAAGAGACAGATCTGGCTCCCCAGAGCTGCTTAATTACATTACAAGTGCTTTCTTCACTCACAGGATGAATGTGAATTATAATAATAATATAGACAGTAACCAAATAATTGTTCCATAAATAATAAAATAAATTATATCAAATGTTTATTTTTGGGGGAACCCTCGCTGATTTAGGACAAAAGCATTTTATCGTCTGGTTTGTTGTAAAGAATGTGCAGAAAACAAAAGATTAAAATAAGAGAACTAAGGAAGAAATATTTCTCCTTGTTTTATCTCTCTTGTTCATTATGTAGAATAACTTTAGAAAATGGTACAAGTAGTATGTTAGTTGTATAGACAAAACCCTATTCTTAGATTGACCTCAAAATAGCCAGGACAATTGCTCCAGGTTTCTTGAATATTTTTTAGCTCAGAAGAAACTATACTTAGACATGAAGGACCCCAAACCAGTTCTGCCAGCATTGGCTGCTACCAGGAGGGAAGAAAAATCCAAAGGAGTGGCATAGACCATGGTCTCTAAATACTATTTCGCGTAAAATGATGAGGGATTCTTGGAGAAATAGCTGGTTTCAGGTCTTGGAAAAGAAAGACACAAGGTGAATCTGGAACATCTTGTTAGTCAAAAGGGGAAGGAGATATTAAACTACTAGGGACATGTCAAAAGGAGGCAGGAACCTGCTTGAAGGAGTCCCACAAGCCATAGACCAGACAATTAGAGTATCAAAAATAGTAATGACTGCAATGGATTAAAATGTCAAATATTTTTAAATTTCATGAGTTTATAATTAACTAAAAAACAAAACAAAACAAAAAACAAACAAAAAACAACCCTCATTGATCACCACTAGAGGTTGCTAGGGTACCAATTTATTATTCTAAAAACTGTTTTTAACAAACTTGGAGTAGGAGGAAAAACTGAGCATTTATACCAACTTTCCTGTTTGAACTATATTTTATAGTTAACAAAGAGCTGATGAAAGAAAATCCTTCTGTATTGAAGAATTCTAGCTAATAAAAGCAGAAAGAATGATAGAACCAGAAAGTTGCACCATTTTACAACTTCTAATGAAATAATGTATCATCACTAATAACCAATGGCTGCTAAACTCTTATTTGAAAGGCCAATGAGGAATTTTGAAATGGATGGACCAGGCTGGCAATGTCCAACCCAATTTTAACAATACTACAAGTGGGATAGCCAGACTTTATATGTTTCCTGATATAATGTAAAGGAATATATAGCACCACTTATGCAGTTTTCTTGCCAAAAACTTAAACCAAATCTAATCTACCCCCTAAATCTAAAACCCAAAAATTCTATGGCTAGAGGAATATGGCATAGAGGCCCATGAGGAAACAATTAGTCAATTTTTTTGACGTTCAATATTATTTTATATCAATTTCAGGTGTACAGCATAGGGTTAGATATTTGTATAATTTAAGAAGTGATTCTCCCTGATTAGTCTAGTACCCACCTGTCACTACACACAGTTATTACCATATCATTGACTATATTCCCTATGCTTTACATCACCGTGACTATTTTGTAACTTCCAATTTGTATTTCTTAATCCCTTCAGCTTTTTCACCCTGCCCCCCACCCCCCTGCATGCCGGGAAGGGGGTGGGCTCCACAAAAAACATTGGCTTCCATCTGTTCCTCCCTCTGTGAGAAAGCTGCCCATCCAGCCTTCACCTTGAAACCAGGCAACTCACTTCCTCCCCTGTATATCTCTGGCACCTTTCAAACTACTGCCCCAGCGCTGGAGCTCAGAGCGGGTGAGTCCATACGTGGCTAAGTCTGTGCCTTTTAAGGGGCCTTTTAAGAGGAGGTTGGGAGTGCAGCCGCTCTTGGTTCCACTCAGCCACAATCTCCGCTGGTTTTCACAACCAGAAATTACAGGGACTTCCTTCTCTGGCACTGGAAACTGGGCTGGAAGCCTGGTGTGGGGCTAGGATCCCATTCTTCTCTTGGGGGGATCTCCATAGCTGAGCTATCCCTCCCTATTTGTGGGGACAGAGTCCCAGAGAGCAGTTTCCAGGCTGTCAGCCTCATGTGGAAAGGTGCTGGCTCGGTTATTAGATGGCTGTCAGCTGTAATCAGATGGCCATCCACTGTGGCTAGTTGGCCATCATCTGTTACCGGTTAGCCATTGGCTACCAATATAACTGACGTGGCTGAGCTGGCAATGCAGTTGGTTGGTTGGCAGAGAAGCTAGCAAGTTTGTTGGTTGGCGGAGAAGTGGGGATAGCAAGAGCAGATGGTGGATTGTGAATCGTGTGGATCCTACTTCTCGAGTCTTTCCCTGCCGCCAGCGAGACTTGGGTTAAGGAGGACCCCCTGTTGAGGTGCTGGTGGATGTTTGCTTCCTGTGTCTCCAACCCAGCCGCCAGTGAGAATATAGTGGTATGACTCCCCTATCTATGCTTCTGTTGGTGTTTCTTTTTGGCCTCACCATGTCCTACGTTCTTGTGCGGGGAGCGGGAGTTGAGTCCCTGCATGATACTATTTTAAATAGTCACACACAGGTGTGGGCCTGGGTCGTTCTGCATCTCTGCCCCTCCTACCAGTCTTGAGGTGGCTTCTTCTGTATGTCCTTAGTGTAGGGCTTCTGTGCAGCTAGACTTCAGGTGATTCTCAATAATGGTTTTTCTGTGATTTATTTGTAATTTTGATGTGGGCGTGAGAAAAGGTAAGCACAGCGTTTACCTACTCCGTCATTTTGACCCTACCCATCAAATTCTGAGTGTGGGTAATTTTACAAGGCAGATGACCCAGATATTTGACTAATCAATAGCACGAAAAAAAAAGAAAAGAAAAAAGAAACGAAATGTAGAGAGGGTGACATGTGATAGGTTAAAAGAAACTTACATCAGGACACCAAACAAATGCAAACCTTGTATGGACCCTAATTTAAACAGAGAAACTGTAAAAAATGAAAAGCATCTTTGAGAAATTTGAACATGAGCTGAGCATTAGCTATTGTTGAAAAAATATTGTTGATTTTGTTAGGTGTGACAAAGGTGTTGAAGTTATGTTAATACAAGGTTTGAACATAACTGAGGTTTTTTTGGAAAGTCAAGGTTTCCATCTAAGATCAATGTTCACTGATACATTCACAACCTAAGACAAGGTTTGAACCTGAGAATTACATTCATAGTTCTTATTTTTCATTACCATGTTCAAAAATTTCCTTCCTGATGACTGTTTTCCACCAGTTACTTCTCATCAGTACTTCGTCTTGTATAGCTATCTTCTAGCTACTAAAGACATTTAGTAAAAGAAGCAATAGAGCTCAGTAGAAGGACAGGGGTTTTAAAACTTTTGCTTAAATCTTAGACATCATTTAGTCACCCCTTTCTGAGCTATGCTTATAGTTTCAAGCTGACCTGTTTTTCTGAAATGCCCTTGTAAAGGAAACCATTCATTTCCCAAAGTAGATAGTGCCACTGCCTTCTGAGTACCAGCTTCAGCAGGTGCAAGGTAACCTAACTGTACGAAATCACAGGGAGCTAAGACCTAAGCATTGGTCTTTCCTGCATGATACTGTCTATACCAAGGACAGAAAGTGAGAATAAGAAAATGGAGGAAAGGAGAAACACCACACTTAAAATATAGACCAGGAATTTGGGGAGACTGTAAATAATCTTCTATAACCAAATCCACATAATCCCCACACACCCAAATTGACACAACACACTGAATTAAGATTTTTTAAAAATTAGGTATTTTCTCCTCTTTGGTTCTATATTTAGTGATAAAGTGGCGATATCATAATTATCTGGTAAATTGGTTCCCTCTATACTACCAAATTGAACTGTTCAGGGATAGGTTGGTTTGTGAATTATCTGAACTGCGTACCCACACTAATCATGAATATTTATGAAATCTGAACCTCACTTTGTGCTCTGTAAACACAGCCTGAATTATTCAGATTGTTTGTCTATACTGTAATAAGTGGAAAATTCTCCTTGTACCTTATTTTTAGTATTAACAAATAGGAACTGTTTTGGGCAGAAGGACAAAATAAGACAAAGGCATTTACCTCCCTTATTATAGCACCCCATTAGTCATGTTTGTACCTGTGAAATGATTTTTTTATGTTAAACTCTATTTTGTGTTTGATGGTTCAATGGTGTTTAACCTATGGCTATGCTTCAAATTAGTTAAGCCTTTAAAACATTTCAGTGATTGTGTAATTCAATCAGATAGCCTAGCAGGAGATTAATTGGGAGCATATGTGACACAGTGGCATCGGAAGTCCCTCCTGTCGTAGAAGAGAAAGGGATTTGCTCTGTGCTGCTCCAAAGCTGTGCCGGCAGAGCAATGGTCAGCACCTTAATGCAGCTGACATGGACCCATTAGGATGCAAACCCAGAAACAGGCTTCAACTGAACATTTAAAAAACTAGGCTTAATGACACACCATTTTATAATTACAGGAACAAGAAGATAAAACTAAATGATTTGTTATTTTATTCCAAAGACTATGTATCTTTGTGTGTGCCTGTGTTTATATATAAATATCATATATAAAAAAATATATATATATATTTTTTTTTTTTCTTTTTTTTTTTTCTTCAGCATAGTACCTTCAAGATGGCGTCAGCATACCAGTAAAATAGCCTGTTTTATTTTACAGGTTTTGCACACTTCTGTAGGCAGCTGAATGGTAGTTCATCAAGTGTGAATTGTTTTGTTTCAGGTTTCACTAAGAAATGAGATTGTCTAGATGATATAAGGAGACAGGATACCCATTTCTTGAGTTGCTTGTGGTCTGTATTGCAGTTGAAGACTAAGGGAGGAATACAGCAAGGGAATTCCCTGGGCTCTTACAGTAAAACCACACTTAAACTCTGAGATTTGAATTTTAAATAACTAGAGTAGATCTAGGTCTATTCAAAAGAGATGGCATATATAAATCCAAAAGCTATGTATTCTCTACCTTTTGTCTTGCTATATTTGGTGTTTAGATATGGCATTTGTGTTATAATTATTTACATGATTTATATATAAGGGGATTAGAAGAAGGAAAACTATATTTTATATGATTTGCTGCAGTACTTCCATAGATAGCTATCATCGCGTGGTATTTCTGTTTGTTAGTTCTAGAGAGTCTAGGCTGGAAATGATGACCTTAGCTGTGAAAACAAGGGACTCTGCAGATCACCTGGTGATATGACTTAAAGACAGAATATGGAGAAGATCTGGCTCTACCCCTCTAAATGCTGGTGAATGAAGGGACTATCATAGTAATGAATGAGACACTCTTCTAAAAAAAAAAAAATACTCTGAAAATGTGGACTAAAATACACCCAGGTTATTTTGAATTTGAAATAAATTGTCAAAGATATTCATCTGCCTCCCCCAATACCACTAAAATGTTCCCAAAAATCATGATAATATTCTCTATTCCTCTTGATTTAATTCTAGGATAAATTGGTACCTTTATTGAAATGCTAGTTCTAATGGCAACAGATATCATCAAATTTGAATCAAGGGGAATTGAATAATGGTTCCAGTGGGGGTTCAGTCAGCATTTGTTGAAGGAACTACTAGGGTATGTCTAGCTGTCCTGGGAGAGAGCTCATTAGATTTCTAAGGAGCACATTCCACCAACAGAGTGTGAGTCAAAATCCCCCTTCTTTTTGTTTCCTTGCTGTGTTAGTTTGCTCAGGCTGCCATGACAAAATACCGTAGAATGGGTGATCAAACAGCAGATAATTATTGTTCCCAGTTCTGGAAGCTAGAAGTCCAATCAGGATGCCAGCATGGTCACGTTGTGCTAAGGGACCTCTTCCTGGTTTCAGAGAGCTGCCTTCTCTCAGTGTCCTCACATGGTCAAAACAGAACAAGCTCTGGTGTCTTATGTAGACGCTAATCCCATCATGGGGGCCCCATCCCCAGGAACTCATCTAAACCTAATTACTTTCCAAAAGCCCCACCTCCAAATACTACTAGATTGGGCTAATTATGGTTTAATATGCAACTGTAATATGCTGTGATGGAGGCTTTGCTCCAGCCCTAGTCAATCAGCTCAGCATTTATGGTTTAGTGAAAGAGACTCCAGCTCCTCCCTATTGCGATAGGGACTGGAATCCAAGATCTGGGTTGCAGCTCTATGATATGGCAAGCTGGGTGTCACCACTTCAGTATTCATGGTTAGAGAAATAACCTATTCCTAGCAATGGGAGTAAGATTTTACACCCAATAACGATGCAGGCATGTGGGGTGTCCCCACACCACCAAGCATTTCTCAGCACCAGCTGGGTGTCCTACAAGTTAACTCAATTTTGAAACTGTCTACCTGGAGAGAGGTCAGATCCCACAGGTTAAAGGCTCAGTCCTACATGAGTCCTCCCTCCCCTGCTCCCACAACTTCAGATGTTAGTTGCAAGTCCAGGTTGTCACCTTATCTGTCACCTATGCTTCAGACGGACTGACTATATACATTGGAAGTTCCAACAGCTCCCTTCCCCCCTGGGGTCAATTAATTTGCTAGAATGTCTCACAGAACTCCGAAAAACACTTTACTTACTACAGAATCAGTTTATTATAAAGGATATAACTCAAGAACAACAAGATTGAAGAGATGCGTAGGGTAAGGTATGTGAGAAGGGTGCTGAGTTTCCATAACCTCTCCAAGGGTGCTTGCTTCTCTGCCTCAAATCTCTACATGTTCACCAACCTGGAAACTCCAAACCTCGTTTTTTGGGGTTTTTATGGAAACTTCATTTATAGGCATGATTGACAAAATTATTGGCCATTGGCAGTTGATTCAATCTCAAGCCCCTCTCCATTCCCCAGAGGTCAGAAAGAAGGAAATGAAAATTCCAACCCTCAAATCACATGTTAGTTCTCCTGGCAACTGGACCCCATCCTTAGATGTTTTCCAAAAGCCACCTCATTAACACAACAAAAGACACCATTATCTCTCTCTTAACTGAGAAAAAACCAAAGTTTTCAGGAGCTCTGTTCCTGAAACAGGGACAAAGACCAACTATATAGGTCTTATTATAAATCACGATATCACAGTGGGCACCCCTATCAGTGGGCAAGTTTGCAGCTAACCAGGGTGTTCTATCTTAAGCAGTGGGCCCACATGGTTCTCCATAGACCTTTGCAGGAGGTCAGTTTTGCAAGAGGTCAGTTTCTTTCTCTTTGAGAATGCAGCTTGTGGAGTTCAGTTTGGGAGAAATTTACCTCTAACTCTCACACCGCGTGTTCATAATCCTCCTTATTTGCAGTTTCCCTTTCCAAGGTTTTAGTTACCTGTGATCAACTGTGGTCCAAAAACAGTAACTGGAAAATTCTAGATATAAACAGTTCATAAGTTTTCAGTTGCTCGCCATTCTGAGTAGCATGAAGAAATCTCAGATATCTAGCCTGGGTTGTGCCTCATCCCTTTGTCCAGTCCCTGTGCTGTAGATGCTCCCAGCCCCGCCCACTGGAGACTTAGTAGCCGTCTTGGTTATCAGATCCACTGTCGCGGTATTGCACTGCTTGTGTTCAAGTCACCCTTATTTTACTTAATAATGGCCCCAAAGCTCTAAAGGAGTCATGCTGGCAATTTGGTTATGGCAAAGAAAAGCCATAAAATGTTTCTTATAAGTGAAAAAGTGAAAGTTTTGACTTAATAAGGAAACAAAAAAATTGTATATTGAGTTTGCTATGATCTACAATACGTATGAATATTCTATTCTAAAAATTGTGAAGAAGGAAAAAGAAACTCATGCTAGTTTTGCTGTTGTACCACAAACTGTGGAAGTTATGGCCACAGAGTGCCATATGCGCTCATTAAGAGGGAAAAGGCATTAAGTTTGTGGGTGGAAGGCGTGATATTATCATGGCTCAGCGACCCTCTTGCTGACATAATTGTCAGAAGGTCGATACAGTCATGTGCCACTGCATAAGGGCATTTTTGTCAATGCCAGACTGCATATATGACAGTGATCTCATAATATTATAATGAAGTTGACAAATTCCTATGCCCTAGTGACATGGTAGACCTCATAATGCAGCCCTAGAGGGACCTGGAGTGTGTCTGTGAGATGGCCGGAGTATAACCTACCTGACTTCCTTTGGAACTCATCCTTCCATCCTTCCTTTCCTCCCTCCTCCTCACCTTCTCCCTTCTCCCTTCTGCACCTGGGCACAGTCCAGGTGGTGACAGTGACCCATGAGCCAGACCCATGACACCTTTCTGGAAACTGGTTGTGTTGCCAGAAAATGGGTTCTAAGTGTACCCCACAGGAAACAGTATAAGGACACACCGAATAAGTCAAAAAAGCAGCAGATTTATTTTAAAAAGAACAGTACATTCTCAAGAAGGTGCAAGTGGGTAGGCCCGGAGAAGAGCAGCTGCCCCAAAGAACAATGAAACTTGGGAATTTATTTCACTAAAAGTGAAGGCACAAAGTATTCAAGATGTAGGATTGGAGTTATAGGCATTCCTAGGTGGGTCCTCACTGATTATTTCTTCCAGTTGGGAGGAGGGATTTTTGTCCTTATTTGGCTTGGTCAGATCTATCATGGTGATACAGGGAGTGGAGATTTCCCCTAACTGCAATGCTAATAATATGATAATCTATTGTAATTAGGGAAAGTTCACCTTGAGGGGCAAGATGGTGCCCTGGATCTGCTGTCGGCCACCAAAATCTAGTTCTGGCCGATCTGGTAGCTGCACTTTTTCTTAAGGAAGATCTCATCTCCTCCCCTCTTTGCCTCCCCTTACCTCCTCCTTCCTTTCCTCCACCTCTCTCCCCATGTCCCTATTCTCTCTGCATACGGTAAGAGTTGTAGCATCGAAAGGCATTACTCACGTGTTAGTAGTGATGCTGGTGTAAACAAACCTACTGCACTGCCAGATATATAAAGGTATAGCACATACAATTATAGCACTAGGCTATCTCACCCAGGCCGTGTCAGTGCACTGTATAATGCTGGCACCAGGAAGAAATTGCCTCACGTTGAATTTCTCAGGATGGATCCCTGTAGTTAGGCTGCACATGACTGCAATGGCCTAACGCTAAGCCACTATGTTGTTTCCCACCCTTTATCTCCTCATGTAGGCATTGTATCATCTCACACATCATCATCAGAAGAAGAAGGGTGAGTACAGTACAAGAAGATTTTTTGAGAGAGACCACATTCACATAACTTTTTAAGGGTGTATTATTATAATTGTTTTATTTTGCTATTAATTATTGTTGTTCATCTCTTATTGTGCCTAATTTATGAATTAAACCATAGGTATGTGTGTATAGGAAAAACATAGTATATATAGGGTTCGGTACTATCTGTGGTTTCAGGCATTCATTGGCAGTCTTGGAACATATCCCCCAAGAATAAAGGGAGACTATTACATAAGATTTAAGAAATATATTCTCAAATTGCTTAGGTTTTAAGATTTTTACATGCATATTATTGAATGTAAGTGTTTAATTTTTACCCTCATATTGTTCTTGTCAGGTTTTCAGTATAAAGATCTTGCTGGCCTCATATAAGTTATGGAACATTCTTTCTTTTTCTGTTATTTGGAATAGTTGGTATAAAGCTAAATTATTCATTCCTTGAAAGTCTGATAATATTTGTTTCTTTTATTTTGTTATTGTGGAAAATTAACTACTGATTCAATTACTTGAGTGGTTATAGAATTATTTAAATATGTTGTTTCTCCTCATGGAAGATATAGTAAGTAAATTTATTTTATTTACAAATGTGACCATTTCTTCAAAATTTTAAAATGTGTTAGGAAAAATTAATTTTTACTATCCTTCTACTTTTTTTAAAAAAGTTCTGTGGTATCTGTGGTTGGTCCCCTTTTTAATCACTATTATTAATGTTTATTTATGCCTTTTTTCTTCTTGTTTAGTTTTGCCAATGACTTGTCAATATTATTAATTATATCCATAAACTATATTTGACTTAGCTGAGCCTCTCTTTTGTATATCTACTTTATGTTTCAGTAATCTTTGCTATTTTCTTTCTTCTCCTTTATTTAGTTTCATAAGCAGTTTTTTCCCTTAACTTTTAAAATGGTGTACTTAGCTCATTAATTTCCACTCATTTTTTTTCCAAGTTAAACATTTAAGACTACAGATGTAACTCAAAAACCACTTTTGCTACATTCTATGATTTTTGTATATCACATTTTCATTATTTTTTTCTTGACTTGCTGAGATTTTGAGTAAGAATATGAATAGGACTGGTAAGAGCAGATACCCTTGGTTTGTTTTAAATCTTACGAGAAATGTATTTAGTCTTCTAATATGAAGCATAATGTTGCCCATAGGCTTTTTAGATGCCTTTATAAAGTTAAGAAAAAGCACTTTATCAAGTTCCTTTCAGTACCTTCTTGATGAGAGATTTTATCATGGATGGATGCTTAATTATATCAAGTGATTGTCTCTATTAAGATGATTATATGTTTTTGCTTCTATAGTCTGTTGATAAGATGAATGACGACTGAATGTGAGACCACTATGCATCCCCAGAATGAAACTCACTTGCTCATGATGTATTTTCCTTTTTATTTGTTGCTGAGTTTGATTTGCTAATATTTTGTTGAGGACTTTTTGTGTCTATGTTCCTGAAGTATATTGGTTCATAATTTTTCTTTCTTGTAATGCTTTTTTATCTGGTTTTTATATCAGGGTAATGCGGTCTCAAAAAATGAGTGACAAGTGCTCCATATTCTACTGTTCTCTAAATGAGATTGTGAAAAACTGGTATTTTTCTTTCTTTCTTTAAATACTGAGTAAAATTCAATAAAACCATTTGGGCTTGGACTTTATTTGTTAGAAAGTTTTAACCATGTATTAAATTCCTTTGGTATATATGTAACTATTGAGTTTATTTGTTCTTTAGTGAGCTTTGGTAGTTTATGTCCTTTGAGAAATTGATTCATTTTATTTAAGTTTCCATATTTATGGGTGTTTGTAATATTTCCTAATTAACTTTTTAATATCTATAGTGTCCCTGCTTTCATTCCTGGTATTGGTAATTTGCATCTCTTCTCTTTATTTTGTTGGTCAGTCTCTTTAGAGGTATATTGAATTTGTTGTTTTGGTTTTCAATTTTATTAATTTCTGCTATGATAGTAATATATTTTTTTACCTGTACTTGTTATTGGATTTAATTTGCTAGTTTCTCAATATATTACACAGAATGTAATAAACATTTTCCCTATTAATTTAGTCTGTTTTCACCAGAGTTAGTGAGGATACCCAATCAAGCATAGTGACCTTAGTTTGGGTTCTGAAAAGAAATCAAAAGAGAATCTTTATGAGAAAGAATATTACCTTTAAAAAACACATTTTTATTTTTTAATCAAAACTGAAATAGTGGAAATGAAAGGAAAAGGCAGGGACCTGATCCAGAAAATAAACCTGGAGAAGGGAGAATAAATGTGAGGAAAACCTAACATGATGCTGAAGTTTTATAAACTCAGCTGGACCTGCTTGAAAGGAAAAAGAAACATTAAAGGTTAACATTTATATTTTGGTTCTACTGCTGCAGGAAATTAGATTATGGGGGGAAATAATTTCTTTTGCTATTATAATAGCAAGTGTTCTCAAACCCTGGAAAATTCAAAGGCTCTGAACAGGCTAAGATTGGGAGAAGAGAACATGAAAGAGGCCCTAATATTTCTAACAGGTCCCTGATTGTCCAAACTCAGAAAGCTACTGCACAGATACACAAAATATAGGAAGTTATGATGTTCTGTTGGAGTTGGAGAAATCCAGCGAGAAGAGTCTGAGTTTGGGATAGTAAGAAATGTAAGGTCATAAATTTGACTCCAAGAATTGTTCATTAGAAAGATAAAGTCTTTTACAGTTCTCTTTAAAGGTGGCTTTCTAACAGATGCCTCCTATTTTTCAGTTCTTTGTGGTGGGTGGAGACCATAAATATATTTGAAAATAAATAATTGGCTGTATTCTAATAAAGAACAGGTTTCACAGGTTACCCAATCTGGGTGCAAACTAAATATGAATCATACAGGAAAACTCACCACATTTTAAATAACGACTTCAGAAAAATAGTTTGTTTTAGAGCCTGCTGACTAGCCTAGGGAGGGGCAGGAGTGGCCCTCATGGGGTGGGTGGGGGGTACCCAGAGACAGACATAGTTGTGGAAGAGATCCCTCTATGTGCTCAATGTATCACAGACTGGGTCAAAGACTTCATCATTATAGCCCTTCAGCTCTCCTCACAGACTTCCAGCAGAGACTACAAACACTTCTGACAAATTCCCAACAGTTTATTTGTCAGATATTTTATTCAAATTGCTCCCTTCTCCTTGCAAAGTATGCAAAAGAACAGCAATATCCCGTCCCCTCTGTACCTCCTGACTGCTGTTTCAAGGGATAACGAGCAAATTTAGATCTTCATTACAATGTTAGTTTGTACAGCAGATCTATTTATGTTCTCTACCTTGCTATTGTAATCACCAGAACAAGAAGGCTGACTCTGGATAAAAGTATTTATTTGGGACCAGTGTTGCAAAAATAATCATATGGTGAAATGGTAAGAACTGCCTAGTGCTGTTCTGTAGGGAGCAGACTGAAAAGCTCATTATGTCTCAACCACAAAGACTGTCTATGAGTATTCGTGGTCAGCTGGCGTCTAAAGGAAGGATATTTTTAATTATCATCCTTTCTGCTTCAGCGTTTTCAAACAGGCAACAATTATCCCAAATATTTGACTGTCTTTTGGAGTTGGAATTTCAGTTTCAAGTATCCCTTTCCTGGGACCTCAGTATAAAATCACACTGATACAGTACACTATAAATATTTAAGTTATAATCTAACAGAAATACTAAGGCAAGGGAAAGTAGGGGGGGAAAAAAAGACCTGGACCAACTGAGACTTCATTTGAATCTCGTAAGAAATATTGGTTCTGAGAACCTAATGTACGGGATGGTGACTAGAGTTAATAATGTGGTATTGCATACTTCGAAGTTGATCTTAAGCATTCTTACCACACACAGGAAAAGAGTTAACTATGTGAGGTGATGGCTGTGTTACCTTGATCTCGATTGTGGGAATCATTCCACAATGCATATGTATATCAAATTATCACGTTGTACACTTTAATTATATGTAATAATATTTGTCAGTTATTCCTCAAAACATTTTTAAAAAGAAATTTTAGTAAGTATTTATTGAAAGAAGAAACACATCCTGAGATAATAGCAATCACATTAACAATCTAAATCTGTGTAATATTTTATAGTTTACAACACAGTTTCAAATTATGCAGCATTCGAAACTCTTTTTTAACAGATCAGAAAAACTTATGTAAGTCTTGAAAATTAAGTAAAATTCTATAATTCAGAAGGAGATTTGGGGCTTGCAGAGGGTAGAATTCCACCAGAGACAATTCCCTGCTTAATGTTGCTATTCCATCAGATAACCAGCTTTTCCTTTTCCTCTATTCACCCTTCAATAGAAGTTTGTATTCTTCTTAGCTTCTTCCTCTGGCTTCTTCTCTTTATGAATACACACTGTTGGTTTCCTTATGCTCTTGGCAGCCAAATCTATACATCCCTCAAAAATAATTCTAGAAGAAAGACTTCTCACCTAAAGAAAAACCCAAGAAGTCATGTTACTAGGGCCTCGGAGAACCAAACAGAAATTGAATAAAGACTACAACTAGGTACATGGGAGGTCAGAATTACAAAGATGAAGATATCCTCCTAAATTTCCAAGAGAGATAAGTAGTTACCAACAGAAGAATAAAAATAGTGTTGACGTAAAATTATTGACATAAAAAATAATACTTGAGGGTGGAAGAGAAAAGTAGCACTATCTCTAAATTTCTAAGGGAAAATGTTTTTGAATCTAGGCAGAATAATGGCCCCTAAAGACGTTCACAACCTAATCCCCCAAACCTGAGAATATATCACATTATATCACAAAAGGGACTTTGCAGATGTGATTAAGTTTACGAACCTTGAGATGGGGAGATTATCCTGGAATATCCACATGGATGGTGCTGTTTTAAAAGAACCTTTTCTGGCTATGTCAGAGAGAGATGTGACAATAGAAGAAGGGTCAGAGTGATGAGATGTGTGCATTCAACACACTGTTGCTGGCTTTGCAGATGGAAGCAGGGGGCAGAAAGCCAAGGAATGCAGTGGTCTCTGAACTCTAGGAAAAGACCTCAGTTTACAACCAGCAAAATAACCGGCACATTGGTTTTATGAGCAGAAGGACCTGAATTCTGCCAACAACCTGAATGAGCAGTAATTAGATTCTCCCCTGGATCCTCTGGGAAGGAATGCAGCCCTGGTGATACCTTGATTTCAGTCCAATCAGGTCCATGTTGGACATCTGACAGACAGAACTGTAAGATAAATACATTTGTCTTGTTTTAGGCCAAGTTTGGTTATTTGGTCACAAATTAATACAAATTTTATGCCCAAAGTGTCAGTTAGTGTGAAGGACAAGTAAAGCGTTCAGATATGTACAGCATCAGGATATTTACCTTCCAATTACTATTTCTGAAATATTCACTTGATAGTTATCTCTGAAAAAAGTACATCAAAAATAATAACAAAATTTTGTAAACAGTTGAACTAACTAAGCAGATGTAAAAAATAAAATCGCAAGATGACATTTGTGCATCGGGCTTGGAAACCTATCATCAGTCCACATGAAAACATTGACAATGATTTTCAAGGCAACGCTAAGGCAAATAGAATGTATTTCGTACAAAAAAGAATAAAGAACAGAAAGATTTTAGTAATGGTGTGAAGCAATTATGTGATTTTTTTCCGCCCACACACAAAAAATCTGAGTGATAATTAGAAACTGCAAGAAGAAAGCACTCTGTAAGAGATGGCATAGTTTGTATTAGAAGTAAAATAAAATGTGACATTATATTGAGCAAGTTGTGGTATGGAAGGAAATCCACATAACTGTGTTGGTGGCTTCCTTCACCTTAGAGTGGGCCAGAGATGCTGAAGGTGAGTTTGTAGAGAAATCCTTGCCCCCAGCTTAGCTTTGCACTGACCATTACTTAATGCAATCCTGATAATGTAAATGTCTGTAACTGGCTTTCAGCTTTTGGAATCAACTACAGACAAGGCAAAGGAGACTTCATTATGGTCCTAGAATGGCATATAAATCTTGACAATATAAGGTAAATGTATATATTACAAAACTAAGAAGGTAGGTAGAGAAAGAAGAAGAAAGAGAGTGAGTAGGTAATATCCTTCATCCTACAAATTGGGTGGGGTCAATAAATACTAGTGAATGTATAAATATAATAGAATATGGCAGTAGAGAAATAAAGACAGAAATAGTTAAACAGTTACATCTGCAAAGTGAGATGAACATATGGGAAAATGAAAAGAAGCCTTTTTGTTGTTGACAACTTCAATACCATTTTATTTATTACTATTACTAATATTATTATTATTATTACTATTACTGTTATTTTGTCTTGTGTGTGTATCACCTGCATAGTCTGTAAACCTCCTCTTCATCACCGAAGACTCAGTTTAAGGTCAAGTTCTGTGTGAAGCCTCTCTTATCTGGACACAGTAAATATTCTCACCTCTCTAATCCCTTTGCACCAAATTCTATTACAATTTGATTTAGCACCTTCTGAAAGTTTTTGTTTACATAAGCCTTCCCTACAAACTCTAAGTTCCTGAAAGGCAGGGTTTTTTTTTTTTGTTTTGTTTTGTTTTAATACTTAGTTCACAGCCTGGAAAATAATAGTCCTCCTTTCCTCTTTCCCTCCTTTTTCTCTTTTTCTTTCTTTTCTTTGCTCTCTCTTTCTTTCAAATGCATACGAACACACATACATATATACATGCATACATAAATCACATTGAATGAATAAATGCCAAGTGAATCGCCAGTGTTCATGTCATCTGCAAAACTGGATTCCCCAAAGCATATATAATAGATAATATAGTAAATTCATAAATTGCTTTATATTTAGTAGTCTTATGTTTAATCTGAAAATCCTAACCTTAGAATATATCTCCAGCAAGTCAGGTCAACTGATTCATATTTTAGTTGAGAGTTTCACTCATTGTCTAGATCTGCAAGTCCTAATTTTTAAAGACACCAAATATTCACAACCAATACAATGTGTTTCATATTGTCTAAAAATCCATTTGAACAAAGTGAATCAACTTACAGTTCTAGTAAGTTTATTGGGAGTACATTGATCTGAAAGGAGATTATTTTTCTTTGATCTGAAATTAACTTTGACTACATTTAGTTTTTGCCTTAGTGTTCAAACAGTAAATTATAGGATGACTGTTAAAATGTGGTTGTTCACCTAGGAGACAAGAGTAAGCTATGCGTGCTCCACTTCCTGGAAAGTTAGTAAATACAGTTTTTAAGCAAAATGTCAAGTCAAATCATGATGAGTAACTGTACAATAAAGCTCTCTTCATATATTTTTGTAGTACATCAAACACTAGATACAGCAGAGAAAGAAATATTTCCTTTCTAGGTCCAAACAGATCAAAAGAGTTCTGAAAAATAAAAGGGGGAGGGGACTGGTAACCCACTGGATGCTGTACTTTTAAGGCTTCCATTAAACTAATTATCATTTAGGGATTAAAGTATAGTCCCTCAGAGAAGACCCTGACATGACGTCACGTGACGTGCCACTTCTTATGAAGATCACCCCTAAGTGGAAGAGGTGCCAAGGTACAATCTGACTCTTGGCAGATTGTTTATTGAAATTTTTTTTATACCGTCTGATAGTGGAACCAAATTGTATTTTTGACTGGAAATAACTCTCTTTTGGAGAACATTGATTTCATAAAGACACATCTACAAGTGTTCAGCAGCACAGCTGAAATTTCACTTTCCTTTTAGCTTTAGGTCATTGTTTAAGTCCAGGTTGAAAATTTCAGCTTGTTAAGTCCTTGGTGGACAGACGTCCACAACATAAACCCATTGTACATAATCTTGTAACTTTTGCAATTCTATGCATTTGAAGAGCCTGAAAAGGCTGCTATGCAGAATACATGACTCTAAACATAAGACAAGGGGAGTGAGTGAGGAAGATGGAAAACCCCTTAAGATCAGCACAAAAACATGATAAATCTGATCTTTCTCACAATTACAATACTTCCATTTTAATATTGACATCTTTTTAATTAAAAAAGAAAATGACTTTACTTTGAATTTTATACCACAAGTATTTACCAATAAATGTATATGAGACAATGACTTACCAGAGTCTACACATTGTATATACACATTTTTTATAAATCCACTGATAGAAAATTTTGTCTTCATAGAAAAAGTATTTTTCTAATAATTTAATAATTCTTCTCAACAAATTATCAAAAAATCACATAAAGTCACACAAATAAATTGAGTTATAGATAGGAGGAATTATACATTTAACTACAAATGCAATTGTAAAAAGAAGAATGCTTAAGGTAGAAACTGATGTTTGTTTTGATTAAATTTATTATAGTTTTATCAATAAGTTTATATCACAATTTGCAAAGTTAGGGAGACTGAGAAATTTCCTATTTTAAAAATCTAGAAGTCTCATTAAAATAGAGAACTGAAAATAATGATTTTTATTTGTTAGTAAAATATTTAATGGAGAACCAACTAACATCCCATTTCAAGTAATTATTAAGTCTAGGTCAGTCCTATAGTGCAGGACACTTACTGGTTTTAATGATGACAAACAGTATTGCCAATTTTCAGAGAAACTGCTAACATGTAACTTTATTTTACGCCTTGCATTGAGATTTGACTGAGATGTATAATGAAAATAATCCTGAAGCCTAGCTGTAAACCAACTTATCTCCAGTCACAAGTTTTTTGACAGGTGACCTTGGAAAAATCATTCAAACTCACTAAGTCTTGATTAATAATATGCAAGTTTTAGTTCATTCAAAGTAATGGGAATGAAACAGCTGGAGCATGCCTATGAATATAGCATATATGTATATATATGCTATATATATATATATGTATCTCCAACTGGCCAACTGGTTCTGTTTCTCTGGTGGAACCCTCTACAAATGTATTGTCTGCTGATTTTGACAAATTTTGTCATATCAGAATTTCATTCACTAATTACTCAGGGTCTTTCTACTCTTAAATGAAAGCTTTGCCTTTTCTTCCCTGTCCCCTCATCCCGTGGATTGAGCCCCTTAATTAATCTTCCAGTTAATAGAACACATAGAGGCCTTTTTCAAAAGCTCTTTGCCTCTGTGTGTGTGTGTGTGTGTGTGTGTGTGTGTGTGTGTGTGTGTGTGTGTGTGTGTCCCAGCGGGTAAATATGCATTCCCTCTTCCTCTTCCTTGTTTAATAGAAGTTAGCAATGATAACTTTGATAAATTCTATCTGCAAACACTTTTACTAAAGAAATAAGAAACCTAAGTATTTTCAGAAGGCCATCACAGTTGGGAAGTAAGCTTGTTATGCCACTCTCTTAATTTTTACAGTCCATTATGTAGTTGCTGTGAAGTTGCTTTAATGTCTACTCATGCTTGCTATTTCTTCGGTAGGTTTCAGAGAACATGCTTTTTATGGTAGAGTTATTACCCTAGAATTATTATGTTGAAATTGCTAATTGACTCTTTAAGTGATGTCTGTGGTTTTAGAAACGTTCAGGAGAAGAATTCTTAATGCCTTTCAGGCTGACTGCAAAACCCCAAGTGGAGCTAAGTAACAAGAGGAACAAGGCTCAGAAATCCCTTTCCCAGGAAAAATTCTTTCTTCTATAGAACTTGCAGATTCTCTTTTAAAAGCCAACTTAGGTATAATTACCAAGCATAAGTAAGCATTTTATTCAAAACAACAATAACATATGCACCAAATATTGTTTAACTGATTTTAATTCATCATCGAATAGAGTTCAAAGTCTCTTATTTACTCTACAGTCACCTTCATCAATCAGAAATTATGATTATTACATTTATGTTTTGCTTATTTTCCTTTGCTTTCTAAATAAGTTTTCTCTTTGCTATAGGAGGTCATTAGATGTTTATTATGTATGCTAACACTGGAAGTGACTCATCACTTTATAAATTCTGGTGGGAAAATCTTGTCAAACTTGTTGAACATGACAATGATTATCATATTTGATAGTGCCTGAAAACAATAAAACCTAGAAATCCAATTGTTGAAATGGAAAACACCATGGAGAACAACCCATTTAAGCACAAATGGGACAGATTGTACATCCTAATCCCTACTTAAATGGACAGAGGTCATTTAAATTTATACAACTTTCATATTTTCTTCTGTAAAAAAATTCCTTGTACCACTTTCTCATTTGAAAGATTATATTGCTGTCTTCTGCAGAAATGCCCAAATTTTATTCTGAGAAATGTTCCACATTGTAAAAAGATGTTAGGCAAAACTAAAAGTTTCGAGATTAAAAATGATGAGAAAAGGTTAAACATGGTTAGATGGCATTTTTAATAGCAGGTCATCTCAGCATCTGTAAAATGCTAATGTACACATCAATCTCCAGGAGGGGGTTTAGGATTGGCAGGTTTCTTCCAATCATTTAATCACAATTCTTTATCCCTAATAGCGTTTTGTGTGCAGAGGAGCATTTTGAGAAATGCTGATCTGTCGGAATCAAATCCATAGTTTGTGGTGGGCCTTCAAGATCTATTATTTTTGATTCAAAATTAACTTCTGCTACTTCCTTATGGGTTCTCCATTGGAGCCAGATCGGCCAACTCATGGTTTCTCAAACACAGCTCATGCATTGTCAATTCCAAGTCTTTGTAGGTGTTTATCCCGAGCCCCAAAGCGTCTTTTCCTCCACTTAACAAAGTCTAACCATCATTCAAGACAGATCCACTTTTTGACTTCTAGTGATTCTGATATTTATGACATATTTAATTTTAGTTGTATCTTTTTACAAATTACTTTTTTACTGTGTGTATTTTCCTATTACGATAGTTACTCTTTGAGAACAAAGATCATATGACTTATATTTTCTTTAGAGCTCTACTTAAATCTCATGCAAAGTTTTATGAATATAGCCATTATTTAGTTTGTTCATAAATGATTAGATGAATATTTGAAGTACCGTGGACACTCCTCATGGCTAGGAAGAAGTAAACCCATTCTCTAGAGATGACAGACAAATGTGAGAGTCCCAGACATGTTTCTTACTTTGAATTACTTAGATTTGCTTTCTGCTCAGAAGGTATCTGAGTATTTCTCACTATTTTGTTTAGATTGTTAGGGAATAAACAATAGAATAAGAGAAGAGAAATCTTGGAGATTCTCAGGAAGAGAGAAGTATAAAACCACAAATTTCAACATGATAGAAAAGCATAAAAAATTGTCCTTTCACATATAATCTAATCCATGCTTGGTTTCAAGTGTTTTCAATTTCTCCTTACTCCCATGAACTGGTTCCCCAAAGTATGAAATCTATTAATACAATGGAATTGAGATGGACTTGGGAAGTGTTTGTCAATTCTCCCTATGTGATTTAAAAAAATGATTGAAATAATAGAACAAAAGTCTTCTCTGCTAAGATTACTTGGAAAGTTTGTGTTTAAAAATAAATAATAATACAGATTGGTGTAAAAGGAAACATCAAATAATGTCAGGAGCTGAATTTTATAGAGAAACGTCTCTTTCTTATTATCCATCTCCGTGACCTCAGGCAAGCCTGAAGGCCATTGAAGCCCAGGTTTCTTCACGATCTCTACATTTTTTTCTGGTGCTAAAATGCTATGATTTAATGAATGAATCATTGCTTCTATTTATTAGAGCATATGCTCACTGACATATTAAAAGTGTACTATCATTAAAATACAAAAGGAAAATTAATATTTTCAATCTGATTGTAGCATGTAGTACATAGTGGATAAAATGGGCACATGGGATGGCAAATCCCCCTTCCTAACACCTCCATGCCATATTAACACGTGGTAACCCCAAGGTAGGCATGTGCACATCTGGTCAAATGGATGAAGAAAAGGAGAACAATATTGTATTTCACAAAATGCTCAAATGCATTTGAGCAGTTTGGGCATTACTGTCATGTTCCTATTTCCATTTATAAATTAATTCTAATTAGTGCTGCTTTGAATTTCACCATTCTTAAACATTTTACATTGATACAAATGTGTGGTACCTTTTTAAATTTTAAAATAAACCTTTCATATGTGTTTTTAAAAATCAGCCTGTAGTGTGATCTCAAAGATCAAGGCAAAACCCCACCCCCCACCCCCCAGTGATCAAAGTTTGATGACCTCCAAATAAGAGAAAACACAATAAGTGGACTTTAGATCACAAGAACAAAAAAATGCCCAGAAGCTACACAAGTCACTGCTGGTGTTCTTTACTTAGGATCCTTTTTATGATGGAAGAATAAAGCACAGCCTGTCAAGAGGTAGCAACTTCCAATTCCTTGGTCTGAAGCCTCCGTCTGAGTAACCAAACAAATAGTATATATATATATATATATATATATATATATATATATGCACAAACACACTCAGGAGAAAAGATATAAAACTACAGAGGGTGGGGCAAGCCTCAAGGAATAAGATTTGAAGAAGAAAATAAAACAACAGGTCAGAAGCAGAGATTCAAACTTGAAATTAGTAATCATGTAGCTCACAGTTCAGCTGTACTGAAGAACTTCAGAATCATGGAAAAGGTTTTCTTTAACAATTATAGATAGAATGTTTTTATAGATAATATGAGTTGTGAATTATAAAGGATGTCCTTTGTTCTCATACTTGAAAAAATTATTTCATTTCCAAAATGACAGAATCGCTACACATCAAGACAACATTCATTGAAGTCCCGCAGTCACTTATAAACATATCAAAATATTCTGCAAAATTTAAAACCATTAATTTGGGATCCACTAATTTAGAAGTGTTGATTTATTGTTTTACACAACATTTATCCTTCAATTAATCTCTGCCTAAAATTAGTATTGTAAACAGGGAAATTCTTACTTTACTGAAGAAAATAGTTTTTTTTATTTTTTTATTTTAGAAAGCACTTTAAAATTGCTATTAGCAAACAGTTGAGTTATCTCATTCTTCTTTTTGCACAAAAGTATGTCTGTTTGACAAAATCTCCTCCCTATACTTCTTGAACATGGTTTTATTATAGTTATAAGTTTCTCGCTACAACCATTTTCACCAACAACACTACCTGCTCTCTCTAAAGACTGAAAGACTTCAGAATATTTAAACCCAGACAGTCACAAAATCTGGGAAGTCTTTGACAATCCAGATGTGGTTTCTCCACCATGGTCCATCTTACACAGTTCGGAAATTGTCATCTCCCGCAACTGTAGCGCATAGTATCACTCTCCAATTACTAAGCATTCAACATTATATAAAGAACAAATTATAAAAGCTTATTATGGCAGTAGACATATTTCTCTCTCTACTCTCCTAACAGACCCGAAAAGCCAATGAAACCTGCTCATTATTTCCCAATTCATCTGTACTCTCTCCATACGCTTTCTTAGACTCATCTCTTTATCCGAAATGCTGAACTTTTGAATTCTTCCTAGTCCTTTAAGGCTTGGGTATCAATCACCTCTTCCAGGAACCCTTTCATGCTCTTCGTCCCACCCCAGCCCCATCATCATCTCCCTGCTTGGTCCTCTCATCACACCGCGTTTGTCCTTTTCCAAGAGCACTTCCCACAGTTGGCTCACGGATGAGCTTTCTGGGAAGAAGTTCCCTGCCCTGGTGGATTATGAATTCCCTGAATCAAGGCTCCATGCCTTGCTCATTTCAGTGTTCCTCATATTGTCTGGTGCATCCTTTAATCCTAGTGAGTTCCAATACATGTGTATGGAATTGAGTTGAATTAAATGAAAATATTTGCTTGTGTTAACTTCAAAATATTACTATGATCATCCAGAATCCTCTACTGAATATTTTAAAATAGTAGCATTAATGTAAAGTAGCAAACAACAAAACTCTGTTTTAGGTATTGAAGATCAGATAGAAGGAACAAACAACACATTTTTATCCCTCTTTAGAAAAATCATTACATTTCAATGATAAAATGAGTCCTTCCAGTGAAAAAAACAATATAACTGTAAGTTAAAAGCATTTTGTGTTTCTCTTTTTTCAAAAATGAAAAGAAAGTGAAAAGGAGTTCTGATAAGTAATCTGATCCTGCTTTGGAAGCAGTTTAAGTTTTCAGGATAAGACTCTATATAAATCTGACATTATTATTGTTATTTTATCCCCTTATGAACTTTCTTGCTCTCACATTGAAATATTCAAGATGCTAATGGCACACCACTAAAATTAAAAAGTATCCAGGGACCAACTTCTCATTCCGTGCTGTTCTAACAGAAAATTCCTTTCTTCTCACTGAAATATGGGTATCTTGAGTGTGGAGGTATAATACCAGCTAACACTTATGACTTCTCAACAGGGTGATAACGTGAGGTAATGTGTGTGCAACCAGAAGTGAGAGATAAACACATTTTCAGCCTCTGGTCAAAAGTGGTATTTACGAAATTCCTTGGGATTAATGAGAATTATATACATAACCCCCTGAAGATACAAATTAATAATTAGTGCTGAATTGTGAAAATGGCATCCATCAATAAACATATACAGAAACCAAATTGCTTATAAAGGTGAAGGGATCATTCTTCTTTTCAAATAAATCCTTTGCTTACAATCAGACAAATGGGAATTGTTTTATTTATATACTATGCTCATGGCTGATAATTTTCTCACTGACACATGGAGTCGTGTGCATGTGAAAGTTTAGAAAACAAAAATGTATGTATATTTATACTCTTTAAATTAGCATATTTTATTGAAGGTAAAATTGTTCTTCACTTGGTATTTATATAGGATATTAGTTATCTTTTAATGTAAAGAAACAAATACTATTTTAATATCTATAGCAAGTACAATGTAGATTTCTAAGAATTCCTTTTCTCTAGCAAATATTCACTGGAATTGGTTCTTGATCCTTTATTTTTTATTGATGTGCAAATTTTAGATTAAAACAATTAAATTATATTTAAACATGAATTTATTTATAAGTGAACTTTACTTTTTACTGTAAAATTCAGAGTACCTAAAGCCCTGTCTCATCTGAGAGGGGAAAAATGTGTGTTCTGTATAAAACTGTGGGGCTCATCCACTAAGGATATTATAAATTTACAACAGTTTTTTCTTAGAAGCATTGTGCTTGAATATGTTATTGTTTTTCTTGTTATTATTATTGTTTTTATTGCTACCACCATTATTTACTCCATGACAAGTATACATTTTTACAGTACTTTATCTAATTCAAAATAGACAGTACTAGAATTATTAGCTTCATTTTACAGGTAAGAAAATCATAATTGATAGGAGTGAGACTTGTGCAAGTTTGCTCTTAGGGAGGCGCAGAACTGGGATTTGAACCCAGCTCTTCTGATATCTCATTTTGCTCTTTATTCACCTTTGCCTCCAGCTCTGTTGTTATTGGGAGGGAGAAATCGGTCACCGCTTTATCTGATAAGGAAGTCCCAACAGCAGCACGTTGTTCTTTCAAGAGTAGATTTCTCAAGGTCTCCCTTCCCAGAGGATACTAGAGTTGAGTAAAAAATCAACTCTATTCCTCACGTAACTGGTTTTAGTTCAATTCTCCCTCCATTCATTCATTTATTAACTTATCCAAAATGTATTGACTGAGCACCTACTGTGTGCTAGGCATGTTGCTAAACACTGAATTCATGAGGTCTGATCCCTACTTAGGACACTTAGAATACACTGCATGGTCCTTTCTAAATACCATACAAATCATGATCCACTCACCCAGTGAACAGATAGATAAATGATTGAAAATATATTTTTTTAACTTTGGTTAAGTTGTATAGTTCAATACCATGTGTTTCCACCTTTTATTTTTCATACCACTATAAGCATCTACCACACTTTTAACAGCTTAAACAATCCAGGCAAGTACATTCAAATGTCCTATTCATAAAATGTTACTATAGGAAACGGCTACTTTTTTTGGAAGAAATAGTAAGGAAAATTAAGAAGTCCTTACCCAGGACAAATAAATAAAAACCTGCCTAATCTAACGTGCACCTGAGGTTTTAGTGACTCACAAATAGCATTAAATGAAACATAACTTTGTTGATGGCATTCACGGGCTATCAATAAATTTTATTTGTATTAGAAACATTTTACAGACATTGGAAAAGCAAACAGGATTGAATCAGAGCCCTGACATGTGGGCTCTGAGCCTTCCAGAGATAGTCAGTCTCAGCCCTTACAATTGGTTACTTTGCCCTTGTAAGCTTCTATTTCGACATTTGCTAAGTGACTGGTCTTCCTGTTTTCTGCACTGGGAACTGAACAAAATAATTCATTTCCTTTATTTTCCACATGTTCTTTGAGATGGCAAGGCAACCTACACTTTTGGCAGAAAACAGCCAAGGAGACGCCAAATAGAATTAAAGTAGCTACTTAATTTATTATTACATTTTTTATAAACTGATTATTATTCTGTAACTACTATATTAATTATCCATAAAAATATGCTTCAGACATGAAAAATACATGCATTCATCTACTTACAATAATTTGAGTGGGTTGTAGTAACAGAATAATGGGATTTATAGTAAGAAAACATGGGTTTAATTTTGGGTTTCACTCATTTAAGTAGCTTTTTAGGTTGTGATGAGTAAACATAAAAAATAAACTCTAAAGCCCTACAGAGATTTTAATTATTACCTGTGAACTAATGCCACTTCAATTCTCATCTTCCATGAATAATTTACTCAATACTCAATTTGTCAGTAGTCTTGCAGGTTTACTTTTCACCTTTCTTAATTTATCTCTTATTAATTAATCTAAGCCTGATGTCAATAAATAACACTACTCATTTTATTTGAAAGAAACCCTCTAGAACATTTTCTGTGCAAAAGTGATCGAAGTAATGATAGACATTTATCCACCTTTGGCTAGAAACATAGGAGATTTACAAGAGTACCAGCAACTTGTTACCCAAAATTTAGACCCATAAGTGAAGAATGCCATATTAAAATGAAATTGATACAGAATGTTGAAGGGAAGAATACAATTATCTAGACTAGGATAATGAAAGGACAGCACTACGCTTTTTAAATACATCAAAGTATCTTTAACAATTAAAATCTGTCTTTTTGAACATTTTACCCCAACCTAGCATATCCAACAAGGAAATCCACCCAGAGAGAACTGGCCCAAGTAGCTCCCATGCCAGGGGAAGGGCGCCATCTGCTGCAGCTTTGCCAAAGTCCTTTCTATACTGTGTGAGATGTTTTGGGGGAGATGTGCTGACTGCTGACCAATTGTGTATTGCAAAAGTCCGTTTCCTTTGTATTTTAGCTCCACCATCTGATGGGCATAGTTCAGAGAATGCGTAGTAGTCACAAATAAATAGCCAATAGCAAAATTAATAACATCCTATCAGTCAACCATATTTAAGCTTTACAATAACATTGCAAAATGTCTATTTTGTTTAACGCTTTTTCCTCACTGAAGTTCTAGCTTTGTTATCCTACATCTCCAGCTGACATGAATTTAGTTCTCTATGTCATTTGAGTAACTTCAACGTGTGATTTCAGTTTGTCTTCTTTTTCCCATCATGAAGAAGCAGCTCTTCCTTGAGCTGTCTTCATTTTTAGATGTTGGGAACAAAGGATTTTACATTTGGAGGATTGGAGCCTAGTGAATCTTAAAATGCTATTTTCTCAGCAAATCAATAGAAGACATTGTAAGGTGAACTCACATCACCTCCTCTGCTTCTGTTTTTTTCCACTTGAACTTGAATGCAGAAAATATACTGTGTGACAGCCTGAAGGAGATTATCTCTCTTTCAGAAGAGTTGCAGATTAAGGGAGAGGTTAATTGGATATTAGCAGAGACCTCAAAATGATATTACTACTTCATTTTGGGCCTCCACAGGGCATAGAGGGAGGATCCAAGTGTCAATTTCTTTTTGTAAAAGACTGATGTTTGGAATAGGAAACGTCAGAGGTATCTCCCAATGTATAAGGCTTTAAAAATGAAATTACCTAAAAACTTCCATGGTGCCTGAGCTCTAGCTAGGGCAATTTTATGCTAGTGTCAACCATGATTGGAAAATGGAAACAAGAGCACAGAGAAAATTTAACATTTAGCTTTAGTTCACACTCTGAGAATTATATTCTTTAAGAATGTTGATATTTTTGATTGAAAATGAAAATTAACCATTACCAAACCAGCATGTGAACAGATTCACAGAAAGCCTTTTTGATTAGACCTCCTCAAGTTGAGACTTTAGATAGACTCCTATTTTACCTCTTGATTTTTGTGACAAAAACCTGAAAATACGAAATTTAGTGACACCATTCACATTATTCTGTTTAGCAGTTACACAAAATATCTTTGTTTAGGGAACCTAATAAAATTGGTCATATAAAGAGGAAATGAGATTTTTAATGCAAAATGAAGCTGACAGTGCTCTTCTATTACCAGGGTCTTATTAGGGAAAAATTCTCTGACATCTGTTTATCCCCTGCAGCCAACCTTGTATTCAGAATACAGTAATTGATTCACAGCATCCACTGGGGATCTAACTGGCTCACTTTTCCACACCGCACTACACAGGTATCTCTGCAGCTAATTCTGAATGTACATCTACATCGTTATCTCCTGGTGAACTGTGACCCTAAACACTTTGGAGGCCCAGATGAAAGTGCTTCCTCCACCCTCCAGTGCTAGGGGTGTAGCGGATTCTGCAGCATGGCAATTCACACAGGACATCCAATCAGAACCATCCCCTTTGAAGCCCTTCTCAGCTGGGAGACCATGAATGATTCATAGCTTCTCTACACAGACTAAAGAGGAAGAGCAAAGCTAGTGTGTATTATTCAGGACTGCATCCTCAATAAGTCTCCATGTTCAGCAAATTGCTACAATGTTTTTTTGCTTAGTCTTTACTTCCACACAACATCTCTTTTGTGTACAAGTTTTAACAAAGAAAGGTCGTCTGTTTAAGCAAACTTGTTGATTGGGTTATTTCCCTCCCCTTTAATAAACATTAGTGGAGTCATAGATTTCATGCAAAGGAAAGTGGCTGGCAGGGACCTGGTTTCCAAGGAGGACCCGGAGATCCCAACTTCACGATTAACTTAGAAAGTAAATTTGGTGCCAGCTTTCCATTTTTTTTCATGATTAGGGTCAAAATATTAATTTTGCAGTGTACCCAGGTGCAAAAGCTAGCTTCATCATGCCACATGTAAAACTAAATGAAATATTTTACCCATTGGAAAATACTTTATGCTGCGCAGGACTGATGTGCTGTCTAAGAGGCCTAAAGCAGGCCCCTCTCGTTCAGCCGCCATACCCAGCGATCATCACAGTAACAATTACTAAGCATCTTCTCTGTCCCGTGATTCTGCAGGCACAATCACTGGATATTACCCCCCAAAGAAACATCAATTCTGGAAGCTTCATTATTAAACAAGCAGGATTTTCCTTGTGTCACAGAGGGTTTATTATCCAAGCTGAAATATAAATACCAAGAGAAAACTACAGAAATCCTACCAGCAAGGGATAATGTCACTCAACATCCTGGAGGTTTTGTTCTAGAAATACCAGTTTTCTTTTACTTGTGACCAAATCTATGGGCCGGATGTTAGTATTCACAGCTATAACCTTGGTATTCCCAAGCATCTTTTAGCAATCCTGAATTTTAGAATTTTCCTAAGCATCTTAAATTTATTGCTTTCACATATGTAAGAATGTTTCCAGAAATAATGTATGCCAAGAATTTTTTAGAATTAATTTAGTGACAGAGTAAATATTTGGTAGTTTGGAAGTATTTTAGCTTAACCTGATAATTTGAAGAACATACTCAAAAAAAGAACTAAAATTAAACAAAAGTTCCCAAAATGTATGAAAGAAAAGTTATTAAAATATGAGAAGCTGTATTTGTTAAAACTTCCAAATTGTCCATATTTAGACAATATGACATGCTTTTTTGGAAAAATATTGCCTTAAAAGTAAATATATGAGGATTTTATCCATCTTAGATCACCTTGCATTTTTTTTCTTCTTTGGCCCAGGTTCCCATGTGGACTACCTGATTTGCTCATTGCTGGAGCTGATTGACAGGTATGGTGACAAAAATGCAAATGATATGCAAATAGACACATTAGGGCAGTCCTTTGTAAATAGAATTGCTGCTTATGTACATATGGTACTTTTTAACAATGGGCTTCTATCTTTGTCAATGCAAAACACTCAATTTCCACAAACATGAAATGCTCAGGTTTTGTTCTACTATTTTGAAAGTAAAATGCAAGGTGACTAGATAACTAGATATGAATCATGGGAACAACTTCAATATATACATTTCTTTATCCATAATTATATACACTTAAAATGTCTTCATCTCTTTTATTATATTTTTGTAGTGTGTGTGTGTGTGTGTGTGTGTGTGTGTGTGTAATGCTTATGGCACTGTCTTAATAAATGGTTATAAATGTGGGCTTGTTAGGATGAACTTATATCTCTGTATATTGTCTATAGAATCGCTTAGTTTTGCTTACTGTATTTTTTGGTTCTCAAATTTACATTTGATTCTTCTTGACATCTTCCATTCCTTTGCTAAATTTATTTTTCCATTGGTTTCAAGAGTGTTCATGATTACTTGAAGCAACATTTTTATAATAGCTGCTTTAAAGACTTTGTCAGATCATTTTAACCTCTGTGTCATATCAGCATTGGTGTGTGTTGATTGCCTTTTCCTGAGATCTGAGATTTTTTTAGTTCTTCACATGTTGTATAATTTGGGATTGTGCACTGGATGCTTTGAATATTGTTTTATGAGACACTGAGTTTTCTTTAATGCTATAGGTAGTGTTGACAGTTTTGTTTTAGAAGACAGTTGATCTGGTTAGGTTCAGGTTGTAAGTGCCAGCCTACCCTTGGTGTGCTGCTAGTTCAGTGTTCATGGCCTTTGTGGTGCTATTTGGATCTGGGCCATATATGTGCCACCCAGTCCATCATTTTGAAACCAGAGGGCAACCAAGTCCACTGTTTGTGCTGCCTGCACCACTCTGCCAATAGACTGACACAGGACTTGGGCTATAGGATAAGTGTTTGTTGTCAGAGCACTGGAGGTCTGAGAAGGCAGCAGGTTGACACCTTCAAAACTTCCTTAACATTCTAAAACAGCCTAAGGTATTTAAGGGAAAATCTGGGCATTCTTCCAGAGGCTACGTGATGCTTCTGGGGGTCTGTTCTGCTTCATGGAGCCTTTCCCTCTGTCAACCGGGCTTTTGGTGGTGTTAGCAACCCAGGAACAATGATGGGAGTAGCCTAGAAAGAATGCTAGACCAAAGAGATTGTGATCAATAAGCCTAAGGGTATTAATACTAAATTTCAGGGTAGTTTTCTCAAGCAGGGAGCTGGGTAAGACAGGGGACATTCTGAGCTCACGCCACAGGGGGACAATCTATTACTAAGCTATCGGTCAAGGAAAGGTGAGACTGGGGACATGGTGAGACCTCTACTATGGGGGTTCCAACTGGACCCTGCTTCAATATGGAGGTTGCTCTAGTTGTTAGTTTAGATCTCAATGTCTTCAATATGATGGATAGAATCAGTTTCACACGTGTGAGCTCAGAATTGAGCCCATAAATTCATAAATAACTTTATAGAATCACTTTCCAAAATTCTTGTCTCTTGATGATTTCCTCAGTACTTCCAGTTTCTGGGGCTCATCATTTTGGTCTTCTGGCTAGAAAAGTGGGGCTTTCTTCACCTTGCTCTTCTGTGCACTTCTGCATCTGAGTATTTGTCTGATGCTAAGTGACAGGAATAAATAAAAAAAGAGAGAGTTGGCTCATTCTTCTTGTACCCATAGACCCACTGAATGTAGAGAAATGTACTCTACCTCAGATTTTCGCTTTCTGTAGTCTCCTGGTACCAGTCACTGCCACTCCTATCATAATATTATTTGGGGTGTGGGCATGGGAGAATGGAGAAAAGAAAAAGGAAAATAAAGGGAAGAGTCTCACATTTCTCTCTGTGTGTCATGAGTTCCGTTTCCCGCTCTTTGAGGCAGAACTGAGGACTTCTTCTGGAGTTCCTTCTGGCTTCACTCCAGTGTGTGCATCTACACATTGATTGAGAAGTACTGGAATAATATTTTTATTGGTAAATTCATTTTTTAATGATAAACTCATGCTGGTTCAGTGGTACTTTAATTCTGGTATTCTTCCTTAAGCCACCCGTTACTGTTTATTTTCAGAATTCTCAAATAGTTCCGGTTTTATACCCACATTTAGTAAAAGTGACAGCGTAGAGTGTGTTTATTCCATCTTACCTGGAATGAGAACTTTTTACAATTACTTTAAGTGTGATGATATTCTTGGTGTTAATCATGAGAGCAGAAATTGGATTTTCTTATCTAGAAATCAGAACTAAGAAGGAAAAGGATGATTCAAGTTACAATGTGGGAATATGCTGTTTTGGGTTTGCCCATAGGGATGATGAGAAGTCTAGGAAGAAGTTGCTAGGCGATGGCGTGAGAGATGATGCCGTCCCCATGAAATCAGACATGAAGCTGGGCATGGTTTCTACAAGCTTAGACCAGCCCGTTGCCTATTATAAGATGGCTGATAAAATGAATGCAGGATTCAAGCTAGTTTTAGGTGGAGGAATAAGTTGAAGGGGATTAAAGCAGTAATATATCTGTTATGAACCTGCCCCTTATCTCTTTTTTCTATTTCTTGTTTTTTAAGAATTAATGAATTTTTCTGGAAGTACTATCTCAACTTGTCTGTAGGAAAGGGAAGCAAAGAAAGGAGGATTCAGTTCAACATTTATTCCACACATGTTTATGAAGAACTTGTGAGTGTCAGCACTGTTATGAGCATGGGGGTACACTAGTGAAAAATAGTTTCTGATTTCACGGAGTTCATGTTCTCAGGATATTCTAGTTTTCTTATTTTCCAGATCTTGCCCAAAAGTGTGATAGACGGAAGTGATATTGTGATGATTCCAGGATATAAGTGTGAGGCAGCAATTAAGAGAGTAAGAAGACACTAAAGAGCAAATTTATGACATCTACCATGGCTCACCTGCAGATAACATTTCTTCTCTGTACTAAACCCTGGAAGTTCTGGATTCTAACTGAAAAAGAAAAGTGATATTCTCATTTTCATAGAAAGCGTGTATGTTCACGGCTTCATACAAATTCTTTATATTGATCACTTCGACGATTATATTTTCCCAATCTGCCTAAAAGTGGCTTTTCAAATGTATTGAGTCCTTACTTACTTTGTTCAAGAACTGCGATCAATACTGGAACCAGAGATAAGTAAATATGGCTACGATATTCAAAGAGAGTATAAACTAATGGAAAAGATTGAAAGAAATTATTTAAAACAATACAAGTTCCAAGATTATAGGTTTTATTATACACTGAGTGCGTTGAGGAAAAATCTTTTAGGTTCTTTGAAGGTTCTAAGTTGATCCTTAAAAAATGGTTGAAAATGAGAAATGCTTTCAGTTAGTATAAACAGAATTTATAAAAAGCAAAATAAGAAAAAACAAGGCTTGAAGCAGTATTGTGATTTTGCACAACATGAATTTTGGTAGAGAGAAATCTAGGTTTGAATTTCAGCTTAGTCATTACTGACTATGTGAACATAGACAAAAGAGTTCTCTTCTTCAAGCCGGAGTATCTGCATCTAAGGTGGAAAAAATGGCATCTACATCAAGGATGGTGAGACTTTAATGAAATGATAAACATAAAATGTTAGCACAGTGATAGCATCAAGCATACGTTATGTTCATAGTTTTTCTCTTTCTTTCCCCCTCCTCCTCCTCCTCTCCTGCCCCTTCCCTTTCTTGACTCCTCTTTCATATATTGATAATACTAATTACTACAGTTATTATTGTTATCATTAAAATGCCTAGTGTGAGATGGGGAGAGGTGCGATGTACAGATGGACATCTAGGGACTAAGTCACGGAGGATCTTGTATATCTTTCTAAGGAACATAGAATTTATCCTATATTTTACATGGGGAAATTGGAATAGGGACGTAAACATGGTCCAAACTGCATTTTCTACAATGGGTTTAAGTTTAAAGGGGCAGAGGGTGAAAACTGGGAGTGGGGGAAAAAAAAAAAAAAAAAAAAAACAGAAAGTAACTGAAATAATTTAGATAATGATGAGAGCCTCAAATAAGATAGCGGGAAAATAAATAGAAAAGTGGGACTGATTTAAGAAATATTTATAAGTAAAATTAGCAGTAATATATGACTGTATGTAGGGAAAACAAGGGAGAGGAGAGAGAATAGAATGACTCCCAGTGTCTGTTTTATCTGAGGGGATGAGTGATTGTATTGTTTTTTCTCAGCTTTACTGAGGTATATTTGACAAATAAAAATTGTATATGTTTAAAGTGTACAATGTGATGATTTGATATATGTATATATTGTAAAATATTCACCATAACCAAGTTAATTAACATGTCCATTACTTCACATACTAACTTTTCTTTTCGGTGAGAACTCTTAAATCAATTTTCTTAGCAAATTTCAAGTATACAATACAATATTATTAACTGTAGTCGCCAATAGATCCTCACAACTCATTCATCTTAAAACTGAAAGTCTGGACCCTTTAATTAATATCTCCCCATTCCGTCAATCCCTAGCCCTAGCAATCACCACTCTACTCTCTCTTTCTATGAGATCAACATTTTTTTTTTAAGATTTCACATATAAGTGATATTATATAGTATTTGTTTTTATCTATCTGACATATATCATGTACACTAAGTGAGTAATGGTATTATTAACTGAGAAACAGAATGCTGTAGAAGAAACAGTTTGTGGGTAAAAGGTCATGAGATGAAGAAAACACATGAGCATGAACATGTACCCCAAGCACTTGTTATCTAACTAGTCTGGAACTCATGGAAGACCTGAGAACTAGAACCACACATCTAGGAGAAACACAGAGTGTGGGGATGAATGAGAACAGTAGAATGATAAAAGCAGTGGGCCAAGAATCGAACCTGTTGCACGAGAATTCTTAAGAAACAGAAACAAAGTATGCATTCCAAAGAGGAGATACATAAGGCACACTCAGAAACACAGGTAAATGGGAGTGAAATGGGAAGTGAAGCAGTAGAGAGAGAAATTTAAATTTTTTTTTCTTCAAAATGAATGACTTTTGAATAGATGAGAACAAAAGGAATTTCAGCTGTTTTGGGTTATTTATTGTTAAGCATTCAGTGGAAATAACATAAAACAGCTTTATGCTCCTAAAGTTATTTGTATGAAGTGAGTCCATATACGTTTTATTTACGGACACTGGTTTAGAAAGAATGTTACTGATTCATATACTAATCTTTTGGATGGCACATTTACCAGTGCAAAGGCTGTTAATTGATTTGATGGGTAAATTTCATAGCGCCCAATACACTGGCTTGCGCAAAATTAAGTGTTATTAAATGAATATTGAATCAAACTGATGTGCTAGGTTAGTGGGACTCCATGTGATCAGTCCATGATCACCAGGTAAATCCACATGCCGCCGCTTTTATCCAGAACGTCTTTCTATTGAAAACAAAAAACAAAGCCTCAGCTGAGCGAAGTAATGGACTTAATATTACAATTGATTCAGTTCCAGGCCAAGGGACTTATCTTTTCTTGGGATAATAGCAAACAGTTCGTGGATCTGTTACTTTGAATAGCACTCCTCTAGGTCACTGTCCTCTACTGTGGAGCACTTACAACCTCTGAGGGGTGCCCACAATTGTCCACTGGGGTATAAGAAGAAAACAATCATTGTTTTGTATTTATATTTTTATCGAAAAATAATAAAGAAATGGAGCTTTATCAATAATGTATCAGTCAGTTGCTAGAAGTACAGTATATACTATATGAATTAATACTATATATATATGGGTTCTATCTCACTTTTCATTCTTTTACTGCATTAGTAACCATGACTTGAACAGCTATGATGAGCAAGATACTGTTCTTGGTGTCTATGGGAGTAAAAAGATTAGCGACAGATACTACTGTAAATAGATTTACAAACTATTGGGTAGTTGGGTAGACAAGATATAACCAAATGAACTGCAAAATACAATGTGAACAAAAAAGATCTTGAAGGAAGGGTTCAAGACAATAGCACAATAATTGCCACCAGAAAATATTTGCCATATGAACATGACAGACAATTTTGTACTGTTGCTATTCAGAGGATGGATGTTGCTCCAGATGGAGATGGATAGAGAGAAGGGTAGGCATTTTCATTTGTTCTAAAGGAAAGGTGGGATTTAGACAGGTGGAGAGGAGAGCATTGCAAGAGCCAGGGATCTGAGAGCAAATGCTGAGGGGCAGAGAATCATTGGGAGTGTGGGGAACAGCAAGAAAGCCATTGGGTTGAGGTGAAGTGTTTCATGTAGAGGAGAAATGGGAGAGAAGGCTTTAAATTGAGATAGAATCCCAAATGCAAAAACTTTCAAGTAAGAACTATGGGCCTTTTGAAGACTTCTGATTATATAAATTATGTAATAAATGGGGTGTGCTTTAGGGCTTTAGGGAAAAAAATTGGACGTAAAGCTGTAATACAATATATATGGAAGAAAAAAACCTGTAATATAAAATATATATGCATTAAATCTATATTCATTAAGTGCTTAATTATGTGCAGCTCTGTGCCAAACAATTTTGTCTATCATTTAATTTGCCAAGTACTTTCAGTGAATTAGCAGCAGACTTGAAAGGCAACCGAAGCACTGAGTCCAAAACCCATCATCATAAGCACTATTCTCTAGTGAAGGTGCTGGGTACAGGAAGGGTTAAAAGGATGAGAGGGAGTTGGGATGGTGGACGGGAAGACGGAAGCAAGAAGGTCTTCGGAAATTATTGTGATACGAGTAATAAGTAAAGACCTGAAATCTGTAAGTGGCAATGGGCATATAGAAGAAGAAATGGATTTGAGAGACATGTCATGGGAAGCAAGGTGCCTTGAACAGTGCCCAGACCCTATAACAGTGCCTGTGCACGGTAGAGTGTCAATATATAATTATTGAATGAGTGAATGAGTGAGTACATAAATGAATGGAAATGTTTTGGAAGCAAGGGTAATGGAACACTGGAGAATGCTAGAACCTTTAACAACTGATTTAGCAATATAGCCTAGAGGAAATCTATTATTATTGCTATTAAGTCAATTCATTGAATTGGGCATGTAGTGGGGGAAGGGCCTGATCCAGATTTGTGCAAAGATACGTGTAAAACAACTGATTTTATCCTAAGGACGGAATTGTTCAAGATGTTAAGTATATCGGTATATTAACCAAAGGGCGATGATTTCAATGAACTTATAATGACTTTTACCAGAACCGTTGTGACATTTACTTTTCTCGTTTGATGGGAATAGTGATAGGAGTTTGCAGGGGTGCACCTATAAAAGAGTGACATTATAATTGGTGGAAAAGGAACATGAAGCAAAATAATATTTTTATTCTTTGAAGTGCTACTTCGTTGTTGCAAACTAAGAAGAAAAAGCAAAGATTGTATCTGCATGGCAATATGACATCATTTCTCCTTTCACCTCAGGAAAATTGAAGGGCATATATTTATAGTCTGAAATAAAGCAAGAAATGAGAACCTGTAAAATATTCTGGTGCCACAAAGCAGTATTACATTGATGCACCAGACTTTTTATTAGAACCAAAGCCATGTTATGAGGGAAAACAGTGTATTGCATACAAATATCTATACTAAAATCATATACTTATTAAAAATCTCTTGGATTTCATGTAATCATAAATACTTGGCAAGATTTAAAAATACATAACCGTGGTAATCTTCTGACATATGTATAGGTCAGAAAGCTGCAACTTTCATAATACCATCTGATTAAGGCAAGAGACCAGATGAATGGCATTATCATTTCATCTTGAAAATTATTCTAAATTTACAAAGAAGGTTTGATGCTTTATTTTTCTAAGCAAATTCTCATAGCAACTGAATTTGTACCTGACTCTCATGTTAGATAGTTTGGATTCACTTAGATACGGGTTTCAATAATATTGGCCCAATGTACTTCTTTATAAAACCTGTCTCTGGATCAGACCCCAGAAGTAGGGAATTAGACACCTAGGGTGGGAGTGAAGGGCCTTGCATTGCAACACTCCCCCCCTCCCTGTGATTTTAATGCACACTAAAGGTTGAGAATCAGTAGAGAATCTTCTGTATCCAGAGAAAAAATAAGTGATTGCCTCTTATCTCCTATCCTATGCCTGCTCTCATTTCCCCACCTTAGCTACAACTCATGAGTAGTGAAAATAATTAGCCTGGTGTGTATTAAATATTCAATGTTTATTTTTAAACTGTAGATGGGAAATGATTGCAAATTACATAATAAAAATATATTGTGAAACATGTTTAAATGTATGAACTATAATAATGTTCATAATAGAGCAATATTCATCATCAATAATTTTTCATTTCTCTATGACACAGAAAATGCAGATAAATTGCTACATTTAGGAGTTCTCTTGGATAACAGTGAGGAATGTGGCAGAAGATCCACTCAGCCTCGCAGGCTCCCCACCCCCCAAAAGAGTATAATGATGCCAGTGACCATGGTTAGAATCATTTACTATTTTGCACTGTTTAGTGTTAAAGTGCCAAATTAGTAGAAACAGCAAAGTGCCTCTATATAAGCAAAGAGAAATTCATAGTTTAGTAGTATGTGGATGAATGTGTGTTATGATAGTGAAAAACTCAGTGCTTTCTTTTTAAACCTCTATTATAATATTTCTACTATTATTGTCCAAGTCTCAAGAATGAGATAAAAATGCCATCTGATTTTTTTTTTCCAATAGGGTCTTCTGTAGTGATAATGACTTAATGAAGAAACCAATGCTATATTGAGTTTTCTATAATTTATTTGAACTGCACATATCACTGTGTATTCAATAAAAACTCAGTTATATTTTTCACTAAATCAGGAATTTTGCTATGCTTTATGTCTCATTATATAACATATTTTTAAGTCATTTGGATGTTCATATTTTAGAATTTTAAGATTTTATAAATAACTAGGTCATGTTTATATGATAAAAATGAGCTAGGAATAAGATGTTTTAAAAATATTTGAAATAAAACAAAATATTAAATATTAATGTGCTTTATAAAATAATACTCATTTTATTCACCAAGTTTACAGATTAGAAGAAAACTATTGAAAGTTCAAAGAATAGAAAGAGAAAATAATTAGAAATAACTCATTTATTTGGAAAGGTGTTATTTAAAGTCCTAAACACATGGTCTCTCAAAATGATGATTTTGATCAATTCAAGCTCATCACTGGGGTCTTGACCTTGACAGAGTTCTATGCATTGTTCTAAAGTATTGAACATATTTTCAGAGCCTTCTGCCCCTGATAAAACAGATAGGATGCTAACAACTTTAAAACTCTTGTAAGAAAATGTACAGGAACCAGATTCTGTTCATATCAGAACAATTCCTGAAGACTTGGGAGATTGTGTTTGTCTCTAAATGTTGGATAATTTCCAGGATATTTACAAGTCAGAATCTAACTACTGATAACAAAGAATAATCCCAGAATTTGTTTTATTTATCCACATACAAATTTCAAAAAGAATTTTAAAACTCATTTTGAAATGTCACATACTGAAGATATCTCTATTTGTACTAAACGTTGGAAGATAAATAAATAAAAATGCTGTTTATTTTAAAACTAAGAACCAATTTACATTGACTTCTGAGTAATCCGTGTTTAATTCCTCTCACCTCTCCTTGCGGATCATAATGAAAAAAGTTTTCTTAAGTGATATTACATATGTTTGTTATTAGAATCTCCGATTCATGAGCAGTCCCTCCACCATTTTATGATGCATATTCAGAAATTGAAGTTTCACTTGTCATTACAGGCTATTTGCTGTTTTGTAATGGATAGCGGCTAATTAAACTTGCGATGACCTTGTTGTTCTAGTTGCAAATACAATAGTGTCTTGAGTCATTTACTCAGTTGTCAGTGATGGATGGAAGTGCTTCTCAATAATTAGGTGGTGAGCAATGTTAACTGAGCAGTAATTCCCACTAGCATTGCTAAGGTATTTTATGGTAACATGGCAAATGACTCAGGACTGCCATCTTTGTAATATGATGCTAGCCCCCCAGATAAGTCATATTCTTCATTGGTACAAGAGATACTAGAATATTATTATATTTCTAATAAGTCAAAAAATATATTCCTCTATCAAATTTGTCCTGTGCACAAAAGAGGCTTCCTCTTATAACGTTCTGATTTGCAATACAAATTGGCAACTTTCCAGAGTGGCAAGACAGATGGCAAACATTTTTATTATATTGGCTCCATTGTTGTAGTTGACATGAGGACACGAGAACACAGTGAAGAGAATTCTGATGGTCCAGATGAGCATTCAGAAACATAATAAAATAAAATAAATGTGTTCATTAGAACAAATATTTGCCCTTTTTATTGTATTTATTTTCTCCTTTAATAACCACTCATACTTTGGCATCCGGATCTGTTTAGAGGATACAATTTCTTAATATTCCTCAACGTTTTGGTAAACACAGATTTTTCTTCTGTTTTGTAGAGTAAGACACTGTGGTATAAGCATGATTAAACGGCAAACTGTGACAAAGTTAAACAATTGGTGTGGAGGAAACAACCCAGGCCTTTAGATTTCAAGTTGAAAAGCACCGTCCATGTGATGGATTTCAAACTGTGACTTCAATAATAAAATTATGCCTACGTCCTTAAGCCGATTCTGAAACCTGATTTTCACGAAGTGTGGAACTAATGAACGGCTACAATGAGCAGACCATCAACCCCCATGCTAGAAATGAAAGGAGCTAGGAAGATCACTAATCCCTTTATTTTCAGAAGAAGAAATTGCAAGGCAATGCTCTTTGCTTGCCTATGGACATGCAGGTAGTTGACTGCAGAATTTGGAACCATGTAGAGTGGAATGGAATTCAAATGACTCAGTGGCCAGTTAGGTGAGGCATGAGTGAGATGAGTGTTAGACCACAGCGGTATGTATGGTGACCACCGAGAGGGATGCATACTCTGACTCAATACATTCAAATAGCCCACAGGCCACCTGTTTAAAATGTTTAGCCAGAGCTTAGGTTTTCTGACTACCTGTCTACGGTTACACCCACCTTTTTATCATATCCCATGAACTGTCTTAGCCTTTAAAGGATTTTAAGCAGCTATTTTACTACTCACTAAATAATAACACAATAATGTGTTATTTTCTTTCTCACTACAAAAATACAGAGGATGCCAAAAAAATGTATACACATTTTAAGAGAAGAAAAAACTGTATTAAAATTACACTGATGGTAACCACTTTGCGCACCTCTTGTAATTGCAGAAGTCAGATGTGACTTGTATTCATCTTTTGTTATCAGTGTATATTGAGTGTCAAAATTTTAATACAGTTTTCCTTTTTTTTTCTTTAAATTTTATTGGGGTAGGAGAACAGGACTTTTATTGGGGAACAGTGTGTACTTCCAGGACTTTTTTCCAAGTCAAGTTGTTCTTTCAATCTTATTTGTGGAGGGCGCAGCTCAGCTCTAGGTCCACTTGCCATTGTTAGTTGCAGGGGGCACAGCCCACCATCCCTTGTGGGAGTCGAGGAGTTGAACCGGCAACCTTGTGGTTGAAAGCGCACTGGCCCATGTGGGAATCGAACTGGCAGCCTTCGGTGTTGGGAGCACAGAGTTCCAACCACCTGAGCCACCAGGCAGGCTCCCAGTTTTCCTTTCTTAAAATGTGTATATGTTTTTTTTGGTACTCATACATTGTATTTCTTGAGCCAAACAATGTATGTTCCCAAAGTTAATGGAAATTTGGGAGGAACAAAAGTAATGTCTTTATTGAAGGACAGGCATTCTGGATTTTCCCAAAATAGCAGTTTTAACCCTCTCCTCTTATTTGCTTCTTAAATAGACAAATTTATCAACTTCTATCACTTTTACTTCAGATACACTTCTCACACTTCTCTCCTTCATTTCCTCTCAAAATTGTCCCTTTATATTGACTACTTTGGTTTAGATTCCATCAGTTTTCACTTGGACTGTCACATTAACTTTCTAACTGGCTTCTCTCTGAAGTTAGAAATTTACTCTTGTTTTAGTTCCCAGCATCTACCAGAGTGCCTGACACATAGTAAATATTCAATAAATTGTTGGTTAAATAAAATTCAGGATTAGCCAGATGCCAAAACAGGTATGAGAATGTCCATTTCTACATGCAGACCTCAGGATCCAGAATCTGATTCTCATAGACTGAGAGACTAACTCACTGCCCCGTGAAGCAACAAAGGCGATCCCTATTCCATTATAAGTTTTGACTTCAACTGATGCCTAGGGACCTTGCTTCAAGATATTTACAAATGTAGAGTAATCTATGAAAAAAATATTAAACTCGGGAAGGGAAAACCTTGATAATTACAATGAAAATTATAATTTTAATTGATTTTATAGAGATGCATACTCTTTCAGCATGGGTATAAATGTCAAGGCTATACCACTTTGTTGTTTGAGTCCAGCTGTTCATTTGTGGTCAAATGCCTCTGCCGCCATAAGGGAAGGTTACCTCTTAGTAGTCTTTCTCTTTGTAGATTCATAACTTTAGGGTTTAAATACTGTTTTCTTCATGCATATAATTAAGTCTGCTTAGTAGACTTAGAATTAATTGAAATGGAAAGAGTAACTCGGAGAGATTTTTCATGTGTTAGGTCCTTTAGGGGGGAAAGAAGGTTAACTCTCTTAAAATCAGATGCTGTTAAAGTTATTGAGGCATTCATCTTTGAGCCCAAGAACAAAGTTAGAAAATTACTTATCCAATAGAAATCATATCATTTATAAAAATTCTTCAGATCTTTGCTGGGAGCAATTTAACATGTTTATAAGATCTATATTTTTTTCACGGTACTTTTCTTGTAAATTTGAAGAAAAAATGCAAAATGTGAAATTAGATAAAAGATGAATAAGCACTTTACAGTTTAGAATTCTTTTGATAAATATTTTGGAATATGACAATGTTTGAAAGATTTCTATAGGACAGGAATTAAGCACCACTCGAACTCGACTTCAAATTGCTGGGGTTATTATAGAACCTGATATCTGCCAGAGATTTACAAATACATTTCAAGAATAAAGGAATAAATGGGTGAAAAAATGAAATCAATCCATTGTGCTAGGCAGCAGTCAGGGATACTGTACTGAAAGCTGGAGCAGGTTTAATGACACAGTAAGGCATAAGCTCCCACATCAACCCCAAGGAACTGGACTATGTAACTATGGTTGTAGCAAGATATTTTGTTTAATGGTAAACGAGTGGACCCTTGAGAGCTGACATTTTCCTCTCCCTTCCCTCCCCAGTTTGATATAAAAAGGCTTACACAATTCTCTGACCTGGTGATTCCCTCCTTCATGTGGCTGCTGTGACCACTAACTTCAGGTCGACATCCACAAGCAACAAAGGATGGTCTGCAGACGTGGGGTCCCTCACACCTCCACGCATCCTTGGTTATGAGCATGCCCTCAGCACAGTTGTTTTACTAATTTAGTCATAAAGAATAAGAAATGTACCTGAATTTCATCTGAATTATCATCCCTGCCTGTTCTCACATCGGCACCAAACTTTGTGAGGTAGCCAGACTTGTACATCAAGAAGTCAGGAAGGACAAATATTAATGTGCGTAAAATATAACTTGAGTCTAACTAACTTGAAGTTTTATCAACATTCCAACTGGGACACCTTAGAAGAATATTCTTCACTTGGATCAAGTAATAAGCTACTAGGAGATAGCTACAACTCAGAACATATATCATGTATTTGTTTCCAGCAATTTTTATTCCTTAAATTCTGTAAAGCTTTTTTTCTTTCTTAGCTTCCTGTTACTCTGCGACCCATGATCATACGGACCTTGTGGTTGATGAGTCATTTTCTAAATTAGCATAAAATCTTTTCCTTAATACACTCTGATTCAACTTACATAAAACTGGATACATTTTAAACTGTTTAAGTGGAGTATGAGATGTAGAGAGAAGTGCAAAAATCATAGTCAATAAATAACGCAAAATGAACACACTCAGGTGACTAGCACTCATGTCAAGAAACAGATTGCCAGTACCCCAAAATTCCTGTTTGGGTCCCTCATACTCCTGTCCCAACATCTATATCCTCTTTCCTCTACAAAATTAATCACTCTCCTGACCTTTAACACCATGGATTAGTTTTGTATATGTTAACTTATATAAATGGAATAATGATTTTATATATATATAAATATATATATATATATATATATATCCAAAAGTGTGTGTGTGTGTGTGTGTGTGTGTGTGTGGCTTTTTTGATTCAGTTTTATGTTTGTGAGATTAATCCAAATTGTTGCATGTAACTTTAGTTCCCCCCCGCCCCACATTTTCATCATTGCACTGTATTTCATAAACACATCACCACCATTTATTTAATCTGTTGTGTGTGTTTTGGAATGACATTCCTGGGCCGTAAGTTCTGTGGCTACTTAATTAGCTATACCAACCAACTTTCACGTTATATGAGGGATTGACATACACATCATTACCAACACTAAAAATTGTCAGTCTTTTTCATTTTAGTTCTTCCCGTGGATATGTAGTTATAGAATCATCTTTAATGGGATTAATGTCCACTGAGATATCCTTTTTTAGTGAGATTCCTGTTCAAGATTCTTACCCTTATCTCTACTGGTTTATCTCTGTTTTTCCTATTGATCTGTAGCTGTTCTATACATATCATGCATGGATATAAACTCGTCATCAGTTATATGTGTTGTATATATTTTCACCCATCTGATTGACATTTCACAATAAATAAAATCTTGTCAATTTAACATAGTCTATTTTATAAACATTCTACTTTATGGGTTTGCATTTCATATTTAGATCTATCCTCAACCAAGAATTGTATATGATGTGCGGAAGAGGCCAAGTTTTATTTTTATTTTTTTATCTATATATCTAATTGACCCAACACTATTTACAATATTAAAAAGACTACCTTTTCCTCACTGTTCTGTAGAGAAAACATTTTTTTAATAAATCAATGTGCAAATATTCATGGAAGCTGAAGCGTTTCCTGCTAAAGGCTAGGACTAGGATAGAAAGTTACATTTTACCTCTGACCAGTTCATTGTAAACATCTGGGATAATGTACCAGGAAAGATTCTGAGGTCACTTCTGGACTCAGTGAAAGAATACCATGATTGATTAACAATGCATGCCATTGCCTCGGGAAAAATGATGAGGGAAGCAGCATCTATTTTATATCCTTGGACTAAACAATGAAAAGGGAGAAGTAAAATAACATGAAAAAAGAGGGATTGAACTATATTTCATAAGACATATTATCCTAAATTTTATTCCTTCCCAATTCCCAACTTCCTCACTGTGCTATAGGTCATATTCGAAAATGAAGAATTCTCAAAGACTTCAAGACTATCCTATTTCTGTCCCAAGAGCATGAGGCCAAGAGAGAGTATAGATGTCTTCTCTCACCCACCTAATATCCACCTTGCCTTCTGTGGTCTGTATCATCTAAGATCCCTTGCAATTATCCCTTCCTCCCGGAGTTTTTCTTCTGAGATTAGGTTATAAAAAGACCTGTCTCTGTCTTGGGTGCTCTAACCCTGTCTTGATTCACTCACTGTAGGGAAAGCCAGCTGCCTTTCTGGAAGCAGTCCTGTGGAGAGAAACGTATAAGTGAGTTTGGAAAATGGTCTTCTAAGGCTTGCCAACAGCCAACAGTGGAAGCAGATCTTCTTTCAGTCAATCCTTGAAATGACAACAGCCCCAGCCTATAATTTCATTATAGCCTCCTGAGAACCCGGAGCCAAACACCCATTCTTTAAACTGCCCCAGGATACCACCAAAACTGTTGGCTGTCTTAAGCTTCTAAGTTGAAGGGTGATTTTCTATGCAGAAGAGAGAACTGATACACTTTCTTTGTTCTGGTTTACGCTCAGAGCTCTTATCTGTAAAAACTACCACTTTCAGAATTCTGTAATATAACAGATTCACCAACACTTGTAAAAGACATGCATGTACAAAATGGAGAGTCTGTTGTTTTATGTGCGCATCTTATTACTACCTTCCTGCTTTTAAACTTTCTTTTCTGCCACCTGGAATATTCTCACCTTTGCTGTTCATCTATCTACTTGTTACCCAACCTTCAAATCGTTCTTCAAGTGCTGCCTCTCATATAAAAACTTCTTTTTACTATCAAACCAATATTAACTAATAACCTCTAAAATTCTATGATATATTTTCCGCACAGTACTGTTCAGCAGTAAAAATGTTTTGTCAGCTTCATGTATTTTAGTATTTGAAGTTAGTTATTTTATAATATTTAGGATTATCTAGCTTTGTGTTAAATGCATATCAAGCATTTAATAAATCCTTATTATATTGTCTAACAAGTATTGAATAATAGTACCGAACTATCCTAAACTTTACCTTCCTAAGAAGTTTGAGTAACTTCCATTTTGCCTCACCATTCTCTTACCTTGTCCTGTCTGAAAAGCAGCATTAATGTATGATTATTATGAAAACCTAGTAATGTTTGATTAACTAAGGAAATAATTTTTTTAAATGTTGCTGATATAAGCATAAAAACCAACACAATCCTCAGTATTTGGGAAAGATCCTGTTGAGCCTGCCCGCATAATAAAGCTCACTCTCCTAACTCTCTAAACAAAACAAAACAAAACAACAACAACAGCAACAAAACCAACACAATCAAAATACTTCAGTATTCCTCTTTAATAAAAAAAAGATTGTGTGTGTGTGTGTGTGTGTGTGTGTGTGTACCATGTTCATTTGGATAGGATGATATTAGAGGTAGAATCAGGTGAGAGAAACAAGCTAGGCTTCACTAAATATGATGTTCCAATTACAAATAGAAGTAAAGATAGTTATTTAGGCATAATTTACCAATAAGATAGCTACAGTGGAAACCTTAGTTTAATGATTTATAAAATGCTATTTTTCTTTCTAATTTCCCATGGGTCATATGGGTATTTTAGGCAAGGTTGAAGCAAGTAATGGGCATTTCAGTACAGTATGTGTTTTTCCTTGCTTCATGATTTTGTATTACACTTATAAGGGCCAATTTTAGCCAATTTATGCATATGCATAACTCTCTCTTTGATGAGGAACGTTCAGTTCTCTAAGAGTTCTACTGCTATCTATACAAATTTCCAATTAGAATATTTCTTAATTATTGGAAATATATTACATATCAAAGAACTACTGGCCAACCTCACCTTCAACACACTTAAAGATGCAGATTACAAGTATCATTTGGGGAATGAATTAGGGGGAAAATATAACAAGAAGTGTTCTGCTGGGGTCAGTTCCCAGTACAGTGCTATTTAACATTTTCTCAATGACCAGGATGATGAACTATCAAGTATGCTTGTTAAGTCTGCTGATGACATCAGGTAGAAGAAATAGCTAATATCTTGGAGAATAGAATTAGAATTAAAAATCACCATAATAAGTGTGAACAGTGGTCAAAAATGGAGAGAATGTCATTGAATGTGTATGCATTCTTGTTACATCTGTCGTGTAGGATATGGAATGTGCAGATATGATAACAAGGGACAAAGAAAATACAAAACAACAAGAAAATACTTTTTTAAGGTCAAAGGAAATAACGCAAATAGAATATCATTTCAATATGAAACTCATTTACCTTTAAAAAGGGAGGTGCTAAATAACTAAAAGAGCAGCCACAACAGTGACGGAAAGGTTTTAGGTATAAATATGAATGTTTATATAAGACACTATCTGTAGCCATATTGATAAGCTAAAATAGCCAGTTACCACAAAGATGCCCTTCCTTTATGTACTATCGTTTTAAAAGTAAATTATCTCCCTAAGATGGTAATAACTTAAATGGAAAATTAAGCAAAATAAGAGCATTAAACCAATTTAAATAAGTTATACATATGTTTTTTACTCATTTGAGTCATTGTATGTACAATTTTGACCTCAGAAAACACTTCTTTGTAAAGTTTTATTCACATATGCCTTGTCTTACCAACTAGATTGCACAATTTGGGGGTGCAAGGATTGGATATTTTAAGCATGCAAAAATTGTACAAAGTAGGAATCATATTTTTCAGATACTTACGGCTTAAAATGGTGGAATTTTCTAGTTAAGTTTGGTCACCCTGACCTAGCACCTGGACTGCCATAGCCAACAAATCACCAAGTGAATGGTAACAGAAACTATTTTGTACATTCAAGTAGTTACTTTGTTTTAGCCTTTTGGGGACCATGAGGTAAGGATTTGCTATATTTATGTTAATCTGCACTGTGGGGGTTACTTTCATTATGCCAGTAGTTCTCACGGTGTGGGCCAAGGGCCCCTTGGGGCTCTTTAAGACCTTTTCTAGAGGCATATAAAGTCAAAGCAATTTTCATAATAATATGTGTGAGGTGTCATTGAGTCAGATTCCACTCCTAGTGACCCTCTAAATGAGTAATGTCCAGATGTCATGTCCTCAACTGCTCTGCTCAGCTTCTATAGACACATACTTATGGGTTCTCAAGGTATGGGTTCTATTATTGAGTCAATCCATCTTATATTTGGTCTTTCTCTTTTTGTGCTGCCTTCTATTTTTCCCAGCATTGTTGTCTTTTCCAAAGAACCCTGCCTTCCCTCAGGACCCCTTCTGCATAAGGCCACCCAACCCAAACTGAGAGACACAGCAGATCTACCTACTACATAGAAACAAACACAGAAAGGCTGCCAAAATGAGGAAACAAAGAAATACATTTCAAATGAAAGAACAGGAGAAAATGCCAGAAAAAGAACTAAATGAAATGGAGGCAAGATACCTACCAGAGACAGAGTTCAAAACAATGGTTATAAGGCTGCTCAACATAGGGATAGATAGCAAGCATGAAAAAGGACATAGGAACCATAAAAAGAACCAGTCAGAAGTGAAGAATACAGACACTGAAATGAAGAATGCACTAGAAGGAATCACCAGCAGATTAGATGAAGCAGAGGATCGAATCAAATCAGCAATTTGGAAGAAAAGTTAGCATACAACACCTAATCAGAACAGCATAAAAAAAATTAAGAGGATAGTTTAAGAGACCTCTGGGACAATATCAAGCATAACAACATTCACCTCATAGGGATACCAGAAAAGAGAAAGCAAGGGATTGAAATCCTATTTGGAGAAATAATGACTGAAAACTTTCCTAACCTGGTAAAGGAAATAGACATACAAGTCCAGGAAGTGCAGAGAGTGCCAAATAAGATTAACTAAAACAGTCCCACCCAAGACACATTATAATTAAAATGGCAAAGGTTAAAGACAATGAGAAAATCCTAAAATTAGCAAGAGAAAGGCAACTAGTAACTCATAAGAGAGCTTCCATAAGACTGTCAGCTGATTTCTCAACAGACACTTTGCAGGCCAGAAGGGATTGGCACAAAATAATATTCAATGTGATGAAAAGCAAGGACATACACCAAGGATAGTCTACCCAGCAAGGCTATCATTTAGAATTGAAGGACAAATGAAGAGCTTCTCAGAAAAGAAAATGCTAAAGAAGTTCACCATCAAGCCAGTATTACAGGGAATGTTAGAGGGACTTCTTTAAAAAAAAAAAAAAAAAAAAAAGATCAAATATATGAATAATAAAATGGCAATAACTATGTATCTATCAACAATTATTTTAAATGTAAATTAATTAAATGCCCCAATCAAAAGACATAGGAGGGCTGAAAGGATAAAAAAATGAAACCCTTACATATAATGCCTGCAAGTATACCACCTACATATACTGCCTTACATATACTGAATAACTTGAGATTGAAAGACACACACAGACTAAAAGGGATAGAAAAAGATATTTCATGAAAATGGAAACAAAAATACAAAAAAAGCTAAGGTAGTAATACTTATGCCAGACAATATAGATATTAAAACAAGAGTAAACTGAGGACCCAGCAAACCCACTTCCAGGTATTTATCTGAAGAAACTCAAAAGACTACTTTGAGGTGATGTGTGCATCCGTATGTTCATTGCAGCATTGTTTACAATGGCCAAGATGTGGAGGATGCCTGGGTGTCTGTTGATGGAAGAGTGGATAAAGAGGTGATACATATATACAATGGAATATTGATTGGCCAGGGAAGGGAATGTGTTCTTGCCATCTGTCTCCCTCCTTACCTGTTTCAGGTGCTCCAGGAGTGTCCCTTGTGAGGGTTGTGTGTGCCCTCCAGTTATAGTTGAACCTTGATTGCTATTGGCACATCAGTGGATGGGATTGACTCTCACACTGATTGGCTGTGGGGTTTGTCCACATCCACAGCTTATGGGGTGCTATGCAGGGGGCTTACTAACTGAGTGGGATTCACTCCAATGGGTTCTGGTGCCTTTGAAACTCCCCTTTGTGTGGCTAGTTGGGTGGTGCTCTGCTGAGGTCTGAAGCCAATCTGCAAGTATGTTGGTTCTAGAGCCTCTTGGGAGGGGCTCTGGTGCAGGTCCAGGTCACCCACTGCCTGTCACTGGCCAGTGACTACCTGGTAGGAGCTACAAAGTTATCTGAAGTTGTTTGCCACCTGTGCTAAACCTGAAGGTGTGTGGGAGAGGCCATACTGTGAACTGAGGATGTCTTCCACCAGTACCATGCCTGGGGTAACTCTGCAAAAAGCCAGGACACCCCGATGCCTGCTTCCACCTGCGGAATCCCTTAAGGTTCAGCCACTGATAAAGCCTCCTGTGGTTACACAAGTTGGGTGAGGCAGGGTCTTAGGGAGTCACTAGAGTGGGAAGAGTTGTGTTCACAGGTTAATGCAGATTCTTGTTTGGTGCCAGTGCTGAGCCTGGTGCTACTCAACAAAAGTCTCAAAGCACATTGTAGTCAGTTTCCACCCACCTGGGGCCTGCAGACTCCAATAGTTTTCCCAAAAAAAGTGCAATGCAGGTGGGGCTGGCTGCTTTCAAGAAAGTGTCTCCAGCATCCGGTGAGTTGGGTGGGATGGGGTCCCAGCAGAGCTCACCAGACCAATCATATTCAGAGTTGGCTGAGGTAGGGACAGGCTCAACACAGGAAAGATGGCACCTGCCTGCTGGGCCCCTCACAGGGAAAATGGAGACTGTCTTCCAGCCCTTGCTCTGCAGCCACACACCTCAAACGTTCCGTGAATCATCATCCTTTTGCTGGAGCACAGAGTGAGTGCCTGCGAGTGAGTGAGGCTGTGCTCATCCTTTAAAAGGACATCTAGGTTTTCTGCAGCCTTCTGTACCACCTGGCTAGTCAGAATTACCATTGTTTTTCACAGCCAAATATTGTGGGGCTCCTATTCCTGGCACAGTACTTTGGGCTGGGGAGCCTAGTGTGGAGCTGGGGTCTCTCTCTCCTCTTTGGGGGATCCTCTTCAGCCAAGATATCCCTCCTAATTCTCAACTGCCACAATGAAGGTTTGGGGCCAGCCCGTTTCGCTTCTCTGCGCCTCCTACCAGTCTCAATGATGTGGCTTCTTCTTTATATCCCTACTTATAAAACTTCTGTTCTGCTAGACTTCAGATAGTTTTCCAGGTTAATTGTTCTATAATTTAGTTGTAATTTTAATGTGTTCAGAAGGAAACAGGCAGTATTTACTCTGACATCATGGATCTCTCGAGAGCTAGTATTAATTGAAATAGAGTAAATGTCAAGAGATATAACCCACATCAACAAAAGTGCTTCAGGATCTTTAATAATCTAAAATTATGTAAAAGGAACCTGAAGCAAAAGGCATGAGAGCCATTGAATTACCCTAATGTCTTCTAGTTTGTTAGGAATCTCTAATTCCATGAAACCATTTAACACCAACTTCTAGGTTGCCAGATAGAGAGGAGGATTGATATAGATCAACAGATCTCAACTTTGGCTGCACAGTGAAATCTCCTGGAAAGCTTTAAAATAAATATTGATGCCTGGATGTCTTTTAAATTTTACTTCATTTGTTGGTATTATTTTTGGGGGAGAGGGTGTTCAGTTTCTACTTAGGCATCAGGATTTAAAAGATTTTCCCCATGTGTTTGTAATATGCAGACAAAGGTGGGCATGTATGAGCTAGACCTTCCTTCCTCTATGCTAGTCTGATGGAGGCTTTAGATTTCTACCACACAGTATGATAATGCCTCCCCAAATGGGACAGAGTCCAAACAAGCCTTGGCCATTTCCCATGTTATTATCACTGGGTAACATCTATGATGTACTACGTTGCAACGTCCTTTTTTTTTTTTTAACATTGTGAATTTCAAGTAGTTCCTTATGGTCCCTATTTTTCCTCATGATTCACGGTACTGACTTAAATTATAATAATCATTAAACTGGTCACTTCCATAAAGTCATAGGATGGCAACTTCAAATTTTATGGGGAAATTAGAGAATTTAGGTTTGGGCTCTATATCTCACCCCAGTTATTTTGCCTTGTACCCCTTTTAATATAAATTATTCATATTGAACTTAGTCACATAAGAATTTCTTAATCTTCCCCTCCACACTGACTATATATTAGTCATACAGTATGTATGTTGTCATTAATTTATACTAATTTCATAATCTTTAATACTTAATAGAGAATCATATTTCTTAAAATTAGAAAAAAAATAGAATTTTTAAAATGATCATGTATCTTTATAAGGATGGTAATCGGTTGCAATACTTACAAAAATCTCTTTTGACGAAAAACTCCCTAATTTGAAATTTATTATTTGGACCATTTACAGAAATTTGTGCAGTCATGGCTTAAATGTCAATAATGTATGCTCATTGTAGTGTGGTGTTTTCTGACAAGGCATGGAATCTCTTGTGGGATACTATGTACAGATCAAAAGATATTATTCTATAAACTGTTTTCCATGTGCAGTTGAAAAGAAAAAAATATTAGATTGATTGATTTTCCCATATTCATGCCCAGTTCCAAGTTTCTCTGTATTATGGAATTATTTCTAACAACTTTTGTCGTCCCTCAAAATCCAGTTTACTGCAAAAGAGGCATCTTTTACAAAAAGATTGTTAATAAAATATTAAATTGCCTATTAAAATATTTTAAATGATGTTTCTTTACGTGAGTTTGTTTATGATGGAAATAAAAGAAAACTTTCTTAATATACAGCAAATTAACCCTTTTAAAGTATTAATGCATATTAGGCTGAAGAGAAATATGTTTACCATGCACATATACTTATAAATATGTATTTTATTAGATATAATCTTCTCATAATTTAAATTTTATATCAATTTCTAAGCAATTAGTGAGGAAAGCAAAGATCCTACCTTGTGATTAAAACATGATAGTACTTTAAAGCAGTCTTGATTTTAGTGTACTATTTTCTTTCCCTTTTTTCTTGATTACTACTTTTTTATTAAGTTATAAAAGATTTTATATATCTTAAAACAAAATAGTCTAATTTTTTTCTTATGCTAATGTAATGTACTGCTCATGAGCTGTAACCTAATTTTTCTGTGCTTTAGTAAATAAGCATGAAATATTAATTATCAACAAGTGAAGCTTCTAAACCATATTGTGCACAATTATATAATAGCTATATAGAAAACTTTGTCTCATAGTAACATTTCTTAGTGTTGATAGGAAAGTACTCATTAACATAATTCTCAGGCAAGATGAATGAATAGAATTATATAAAGACAATCAAGTAACGGGTACTTTAACAATCAATACCCAAGTAAAATGTGTTTATTAAATAGTTTATTGATTGTTTACTAGTGAAAGTGTAGATTCAATTTTTTACCTTTGCTTTATATTGTTTACTCTTTTATGAGACTTTTTCCATTTATTTGTGTACTCTATATTGCACAATGATTTTAAACATTATAAAATAGCAATATCAAGCTTATTTCTTCACCTTTTACTAGCTTTTATTTACAGATTCTTTTTTTTTTTTTTTTTTTTGGCTTATGTTTTGATATCACCAACTGTGTTTTTCCCTTTTTATTTCTTAAGTAGGAAAGAATACGTTATATTCCTCATGGTTGCTTTTTCCTTACAGAATTCCCCTGGCTCGCAACTGACAGATCTTGATATCCAAGAGGGAGTCAGCTTGCAGGATTAAAGGCAAGAACCTCAATTAGACACTCTCTGATTTCTTCAGATGTTTTTTCTAATCTTTTAATATGGGATTATAGGCAGCTAGAACCTATGTTGCTGCTATAAAAATAGTGAAGACTCTTTGTTCTAAATCATAAGCACTCAACATTTTTAAAATGTCTATTTTTCTTAATTTGAATTAATTCTGGTCTAGATGAGAATAATGAACTTTGGTCAGCTCTTTGCGGTTCTGAGTACAAAATAGCTTGATGAGCAATGTGAAGTGCACACACTCTCCTCAGAATCTGCTGGAAACTCCCTCAGAGACTGATTAGCTCATGCTTGTCACAAATAGGGGAGATAATTATGGGGCTTAACAGTCTATGTGGTGGATCTTTTGAGAGGCAATGGGTAGATCTAAGACTGTCTTTGGATCAACCCTAATTCTTATTATTGCACATATCTTGTGAGGTGTTTTTTTTTTTCCCTTGTTTTTTTTTTTTTTTTTTTTGCACATCCCCAGAGACTAAACATTGTCTCTTCCCAGAGGATGACATCACATTTCTTTTCCAGAAGATAAAATTGTCCAAATTAGATTATCTTTAATTAGTCTAATCTTATGAGCCATTCCATAAAGTTTATTGCACCCATGCTGGCACCATGTTACAAGATTCTTATTGAATGAACTAATCTTTTGCCATGGAAATGATGCTTATAAACAATGTTGCTGATTCCTTTATTATAATAAAGATTTTCTCCTCTGAAGCTTCAGGTTTCAATAGCTGTTTTATGGTTCTCAGAAATATCAGATGACTTTAATGAGAAGGTTCACTTATTCCAAATTTTACTTGTTACCAAGTTATTCTACTACAAAATGAGTTCATAGTGGCAAAAGGCAAATAATTAAAGTTACAGAAAATTTTATTTTTATAAAAAGGTATTTGAGATAATGTTATTTATTCCCTGTTTTAAAGTAAGGACCATCTCCTTTAAAACAGCCTCAGTTTCAGCCTCGCTTTTTAGTAAAGGAACAGCTTGAAGGGCATCTAGTTACCACATGAAAAGATCTAATTCATTAAAAGGTAGGTTCTAGATAGAAAGATAAAACAAACTAACATTACTAGAAATTATGTCCTATTTTTCAAATACATTTTCCGTCTCATGCCATCTGCTTAAAATTTATATAGGATGTTTCACAAATACATGCTTATTTTTTTAAAAAAAATCATGGATTAAAATAAATTACAACCTCTAAATTAGAATTGTTGACAAGATGATCCTAGTGATATTCCAAGTAAGATGAAAATGTCTCTGACTTAAATTTTTAACTCTTTTAAAGCCTCTTAAAATTCTCCACATCAAGCTCTTCACTCTTAATTTTTAGAATTCCAATTGGTTTGTGAGTCAAGTCCCTTAACTTTTTGGGTTTTTATGATCTTTGTAATTAGAGGGTTGCAAAAGATGGTTTGGAAATCTCTAAAGCACTCTAATTCTATGACATAAAATGCTGTTTTTCTCTGGGGACTCTCTTCTTTCCTATAATGTTGCTCAATTGTTGAGAGTTAAAGGAATTACATTTGCCAAAGGGCTCCTCAATTTCTTGAATGACTAGAGTAACTTATGTTGCATAACTTCTAATAGAACTATTTTAATACCACTTCTAGTTCCTTAGACCCATTTTTTAAAAAATATTAAGTCTTCTCAGGAACAAAAAAATCCCTCCTTTACATAGAATAGACGCTTGTCTTTTTCCTGTATGAATACCTTCAAAATGAAATCAAATAAGTCTTTTCCTTTACCTCTAACATATAGAAAAGAATGAGGATTATTAATTCACTTTGCTCCATTATAGTGTAAACAGGAAAGAACATCTTGTTGCATCAGCATAAGTGCATCTGTTTCACAGTATTTTTTTTATAGAACGAAAAACGAGAAAGACCATATTCTTATTTTTCCTTCATAACTTCCCTAGAATGAAAGTATTTCAAATGGGAAGCTTACTTTTGGTAGTTTGTGTTTGTAAATTTTCTTACTAAAACAAAAAAAAACAAAAACAAAAAACAAACAAACAATAAGAATGAGATGATGATGATGCTAATTGGGTATTTTGAGTGCTTTTTAAAATTAAAAGACTATTTCATCAGAGAACTTGAATACTAAGTAAGTTGATGAGATCATATTACTTCTTTGGGCACAAAGGACATCTCTTCACATTCCCATTCTTTATTTTTGTTGTTGTTATTGCTCTCCAGTCCTATTCCTTCCCTAATGTTGAATTTCAAAAGAAGAGGCCTCTGCTGGTTTCTGTCTGGCTTCATTTGCTTAAGTAGAGAAGACCAGCATTCGCCTATTTCCACAGAGCAACTGAGACTCAGTCAATCACACTCAGGTTATTGATTTCGGATCTGAGCTGCAATGGTGCCTGTTACTGCTAGCCACCCTGGTGAAGCCAACCCAGGCCTCTAATCCTCTTAAACAGCAGTCAAGAAATTGAGATAAAAGCTGGCAATTCAACTTGTTCAAATAACAGATTTGACAAATTAAGAGGGTTCAACCTTATGATAAAAAAAAATTCAATCTTGTGATTATTATATGCTATGATGCAACAACATAGATGAGATGCAAATCATGTCATTAAAAAAACCTGTTATACTAATAAGAGGAGCAATTCACTTTATTTTGTAATTCACTTTCATTTAATGAAAATGAAATTATAATATAAATGAAATCTCAATATAACAGAACAATAATCCTCAGAATTCCAAGTCAAAAATCATATGTTGCACACTGTCAATTTCTGTCATCTTGTATGGGAAAAATAATAATAATACGAAAAATGAAAGTAAAGTTGAAGAAAAATTAATTTTGCATATATATGCCTTTGGCCTAATGACATGCATAACTTAATTCCGATGAATTAGATGAAACCTGAGCAGATTTAGTATCCGCATAATAAATATAAACAGTGGAAATATTTGTCCTGAGTTAACCATGCAAATAAACTAATAATCCAGCCAAAAAATTATTTGATATGTTCATTGAATTTGCTAAAATTATTGTTCTATTTAGTCAATAAAAGATAAGATTCTTATTTCAACAGACACAATGGGTTTTTAATGAGAATTTTGTCCTAGACTTGATGTTACCACAGATATATCCTAAATTGCTTTTATATTATCTTACATTATCTTACTACTTGTGTTGACAGGTAGTACAGAATGCCCTTACATGTGTAAGAGGGAAAAAACAAAAAACTCTAAATTTTAATTCTATTTAATATTTCATTACATCTCACAAAAGGCAAAAAAAACTTATTTTTATAAATTTCATAGTTATTTGATTGCATGTGTGTAAGTGTGTACTTCCCAAGCTTAATAATTTCAGGTACCTTTCATTTTCTCTTTGTTTCTATTGTTTTTTCTTTCTGACTTTGTATACCCAACACTTAGAATAATGCTTGAAACATAATAAGTTGCTCGATAATTGCTGTTCTTGGTGAATGAATGAATGAATGAATTAAAGTGTTTTAATCTAGTTGAATTTTAGGAAACAGAGTAAGTAGTTGTGTGGGGGGCATTTCATAGTTCCTATCTGGCACTCATAATGCCATTATTTCCTTGGCTCAAGTGAGGCTCAACATACTGTTTATATGTATTTAAATATAAAACTGTTTTTAATAATGACTTGGAGATTAACATTTGGCCAAACCTATGAGTTACCATTCTATGAGGAGTTACTATGCGCCTTGTGACCAGGGATTCTATCTAATTTGTCCATATATTTCCAGCACCTTACATGTGGTAAGAGTACAGTAAATATTAATTAAATGGATGGATGTATAAATGAATAAATGATTATGTGATCAACTCAGCACTTCAAATATTAGTTGTATCCATTATACAAGTGCATTGAAAAACTGTAGCTAATTGGTCTAAATCTGCTGTCTGGGGAGCAAGGGCAGTTGAGGGTAGTCAATGTTTATTCAATTTAATTTTCCATACATTTATTGAGCCGATATTGAACATGTGTCCACTCTTTACAGAATTCTATAGTTGATCCTATGAAAAGATACTTAGATATCGGGAGTCTATACCAAACAGACAAATTAATAAAAACCAAAAATGTGCTTAAGAATGTATTAAATAACACTCCTGAATAAGCCACCAGAGGAACTACAAAGTGAGAAGTATGAGAGAATATGTATAACTAGCTTTTAGGTAGGTGCTTTTCTATCTGAAGTGATTTGAGATAAAAAGCTGGCCCCCAACATTCTACATTTATATTCTTGCTAATTCATTGCTTTACTTGATCATTAATGTTTTCTCACAGACCTATTTTTAACTAAAAATACCTTGAAGAGAGGTAACACAGCAAACCTTCAATACTTGGGTGCTCCCTTTCCTTTGTTAGAACCATATTCTCCACCAAGAAGGCTTTGGGTGTTGGGTTGCAGGGAAGAAAAAAAGTGCACAAATAAGAGAAAAAATACATTTGACAGAAGAGATGAGCGTTTGCCATGAGCAATTTACTTAATTTCCAGATGTTTGGCTCTCGGTGATAATAGAAGAGGATAATCTCATCATTAGGAGTACAAAGAGCTCTAGGTCTAGTTCATAGCTTTTCCAGTATTGGATATCCCTGCCTCGGGGCCATTGAGGGTCTGTCACAAATTAAAATAAGATTAATATGTGCTTGATGCCTATTATTTATTCACTTACCTAACAAAGTTACTTAATCCAAATTGCTAGTATCTTTTTTACTGTGGATTAAAAATAATTAAAACCTCATATAATGGCATGTCCTTTGTTAACCTAAAATAGGGAAAGGAAATTTGCTGAATCTGGTATTTTTACCACCTATTGAAAATGATTCCAATAAACAGTCATTGAATATTCCCAAAGGAAACTTTTCAGGCAAAACGTCAATATGCTGATCAAATCAATGCAAATAAGAATACTACACCTGATTATATCTCTTAAGGAAATATATATTTATATAATTTAATGAGAATGAAATAATTGACCAAAGTAAAATCTTATTAATATAGCTCATTATTTGGCATCACAAACGAAATTTCTGAAAGTCAAAAGTCATGTTGCCTGAATTATAAAATGACAAAGCCTGAGGTAGAAACCCTGAATCATTTAAAAAAATTGTGTGACAAGAAGAAAAAAAAATTATGAAATTAGCCAGCGTAGTATGAAATAATCAACATCACTAAACAATGGCAGGGTTTTACTATTCGGAACAAACAAACAAACAAACAAACAAACAAAAAAACACAGAAGAAAAAGAAATACTTCCCTGTATTGTATGTGGCTCAATGACATATACATTTTTAGTCATAAAAATTGTGGTGTCCCAACTGTCAATCTCCTCTTTGCATCTTCTCTGTCTTTTATCACCTCAGTGAGAAGTCAGACCATTTATTGAACACCTAATATATAACAACTGCATTCTCACAAGAATCATACAAAATCCATATTTCACAACGTATAAACAGCAGTCAGGGATTGCATATTGTGATTTGCCTAATGCCAAAGTTATGTACTTTTATATATATAATATATGTATTTGAATTATGCAATGTTTTCTTCTCAATTAAAATACAAATACAAGATAACATCTCTTAAAATGTGTATACATTTTTTTGGAACCCTCTGTATTTTACTTTATGTGGGACATAAACATTGTGCTTTTGAAATCTAGAACCAGTAAAAAGAGTGAGATACCTTTCTTCATTGCAAGTTATAGCACTGAAAAGTTGGGTGAGAAATATAGGGCAACCCAGCTATGGAGTTTTCACGTCTCACAAATGTTTATTGAGTGCCTACTATGTACAAGGTCCTGTTTGATCCACTGGAGATGTAGCAGTGAATAAAAACAGACAAAAATCTTTGCCTATGTATAACGTGTATTTTAGTAGGGAAGACAATAAACAAAGTAAATAAATAAATACATACATTATTTCAGATGGGAAAAATGAAGCAGGTCAGGCGGTTAAGGTTGAGATTTTCAATAGGCTGGCTAGGCCAGAGAAGGCTTCCCAGAGGAGGTGACTTTTTAAATAAAAACCTGAAGTGTGAGAGTAAGTTGCATGGATAGCTGTTTAAAGAGCTTTCCAGAAAACAGAAACTGCAAGCTCAAGATCCCTGAGGCAGAGTAAGGTGATTTACTAGAAAAATAGAGTTGCCAATGGTTGAAATAGAGAAAATAATGCTTCAGGTTTACATTAGAATATACCTGTAATCACAACTCTTCACCTTTTTCCCCTGATAATAACTATAGGACAGTGACTGTACATTTTTCTAGATTACAGATCTCTCAAAATATTGAGGAAAATTGTTGACACTTGCCCCAGAAATTTTGTCACACAGGGCAGAGGACAGGGGATGAGTATTTACAGGCTCCATAAAGGCATCCATGGGTTCCTGTTTAAGAAGCCTGAAAAGAAATCTGATTCTCACTTCTGCTTGCTAAGGCAAGTGTTACCCACAGGCTGGTCTGCATTTTCTTTATCACCATGGACCCCTTTATGAGATCCTTGGGGTGATACTGAAGAGTTTGTTATATCCCTGACCATCCTTTGGCTCTTCTCAACTTCCTACAAATAAATTCTGTAAAAGCAGCAAAAATCCCACTGTTTATTGGCATAATTTATTTGAAAATGAATTCCATTACTACTCCTTATTGCTTGATTCATTATTTCCTGCTAAGTTCTCCCAATAGGGTTAGACGCTGCAACACTCTTACAACTTAATTTCTTTTCCAGGAGGACAGAAAGACAAAGTAAAATTTGGGGATTGAGGAAAAATATTATTTGTTACGAAAATTTACTTTACCCTTATGCTTTTATTTAGGTTCATTTAATTCAATGACTAATGATTACTACATATATTAACTATCACCAGTGTGCTGAGTATACAAGATGAGGTGAAAAGATGTGAAAAGAATAATATAATCTACTTGAAGAGATAAAAATATAAAAATCCAAAATGTTTAATATGAGCTCCCTCATTTGGCTAAGTGGTGAAAGAGTAATTGAAAATAATGGTTAACATAAATCATCAAGTATGGCAACCAAACTTCCCAGTATCTTCACCTTCCCTGCTTTCGTAAAACTGCTCATCTCTAAGAGCAGCACTCCATCTGCCACTCTCTCAAGTGGAGGCTATTAATTTCCCATTTCCTGAATTCTGTATCAAGATGTAGCTTTGGCACCCATCCAATTCTCTTGTGCCATTATTTTTCAGCATTGCTAAGGCACTATGCACTTCTCCTAGCGTAGCACTTTCCCCACAAATTGAAACATCACATTTCCAAAACAAAACAAAAACCCTATGCATTTTATAATTGCAAAAAAGTTACATATGAAAGCAAAAAACATAGCAATTCTGCCCACCATTGACACATGTTGATAGTGGTTGGTTGTATTATCTCTAAATTCTAAATAAATAGACTTACAAACAAGTAAACTGTTCATAGGCAGGGGTTCTCTAAGTATTAATTGTCTTTATGTTCTACTGTCTCCACCATCTGAAGATGAAGGTGGAGATGGTGGTCATTTTGTTCCTAGTATTGACCTTAAAGAGATAGCCAGATATTTCTACAGCAAAGAGGGCTTATTCAGGAACAATAAAGAACTGCAATTTGGGAGATGCTGTCTAATGAAAAACTACATGCAAGTCCAGAGAAACAAAGGAGAGGAATGCTCTCTTATGGACTTGGGAGAAGCTACTGTAAACACAGTTAATTGCAGGAAACAAAGTTTGAAATATAGTGACCTTCTCATTGGCTTAGTCATGGTAGTCTCCCATTGGCTGAGCTGTTACTGGGCCAGGATCTTTTCTTCCTCCTGCTGACATAGTAAAGTAGTATCACTTCCTGTTGGAGATGCAAGGTACCTCTTTTCTTGTTCAGGTCAGTGGGGTGGGTTGAGTGACACATGCGTGAGAGTTTTCTTGTAGCCTTCGGACTCCATTTTAAATTAGGTTTCTTTTTACTGATTTTCACATTAGTTACAGCCTCAGAGCGGAAAGTAGAGTTTAGAATATATGTAGAGTATTACCTATTAAAGTAATTGCTGTTACCTGCCTAATTATTCTTATTCTGGGAGAAATCTAAGCCATAGTCCCTATTACTCTAGGGGTCATATTTTGTAAAATATTCTCTCTCTTCCCTCCCCCTCTTGCTAACAATTCTGTCTTTTGGGAAACCATCCCTTCCCATTCTCCTTTGTTTTGGGGGGAGAAGTGGATTTATCTCAGTTTCAGGACTGAGTTCTAATTGTCTTAAGCAAATACATTTTTTTCCCAAATATTTCTAACCCTTGTCCCAGAGCCCGTGATTGATTTAAGATATATAATTTCTCCCAAAGCCTGTGAGGAGCAAGGGGTTTCTGAGAAAGAGAAGTTATTTCTTCCTTGGGATCTAGTAGAAGTACTCAGTCTCTTCTCCAGGACTACTTGGTATGAGGATATGAGATCTGACTGCTGTAACTGCTGAAGACATTGCTATAATGAGAGTGAAAATCTAGATTTGCCAGGGGGCCACCATTTGAAGCATAAGAACAAAACCAACAATGAATAAGATATTTTAATTGTGTATCTTGGTGTGGGCCTGTTTGAGTTCATCTTATTTGGGACTCTCTGCCCTTCCTGGGCTTTTATGTCTATTTCCTTTGCCAGGTTAGCAAAGTTTCCATTCATTATTTCTTCAAATATATTCTCAATCCCTTGCTTTCTCTTTTCTCCTTCTGGTACCCCAATGGTATGAATGTTGTTACACTCGATGTTGTCCCAGAGGTCTCTTAAACTATCCTCGTTTTTTTGGAACCTTTGTTTGTTTGTTTGTTTTTGCTGTTCTAATTGGGTATTTTCTGTTGCCTTGTCTTCCAAATCACTGATTTGATCCTCTGTTTCATCTAGTCTGATGGTGATTCCTTCTAGTGCATTCTTCATTTCAGTTACTGTATTCTGTACTTCTGACTGGTTCTCTTTCATGGTTTCTTTGTCCTTCCTTAAGCTTGCTATCTCTCTGTTGAAGCTCTCACTAAATTCCGTGAGCACCCTTATAACCGTTGTTTTGAACTCTGTCTCTGGTAGGTTGCATGCCTCTATTTTGTTTAGTTTCTTTTCTGGAGTTTTCTCTTCTTCTTTCATTTGGGACATATTTCTTTGTTTCCTCATTTTGGCTGCCTCTTTGTGTTTGTTTCTATGTTAGGTACGGTTGCTATGTCTCCCACTCTGGCCTTTTGTAGTAGGGGTCCTGTGGGGCCCAGGGGCACAGTCTTCCTGGGTTGTATGTACCCTCCTGTTATAGTTGAGACTTGATTGCTTGTGGCATGTCTGTGTGTGGTATTGACTCTCTGTGGTTTGGCCAAGTTTACAGTTCATAGGCTGCTGTGCATGGGGTTTACCACATGGAGAGGGATTTGCCCCAGTGGACTCTGGTACATCTTGAGAACATCCCTTGTGTGTACCACTTGAGGAGCTAATTGGATGGTGCTCTGCTGTGGTCTGAAACTAACTTTCAAGTATGTTGGCTCTAGGGCCTCTTGGGTGGGGCTCCAGTGCAGGCCCAGGTCACCTGCTGCCTATACCTGGGAAGGCACCTGGGAAGTACCTGATGGGAAACACAAGGCGATCCACAGTTGGTCACTGCCTGTGCTCTACCTGGAGGCATGTGGGAGAGGCCACACTGTGAATCAAGAACAGCTGCCACCAGTACCGACTCTGAGGTAGCTCCAAAATAAGCCAGATGCTCGGAAGCCTGCTGCCGCCTGCTGGCTTCCATAAGGTTCAGCTGCTGATAAAGCCTCCTGCGGTATGCAGGTTGGGTGAGCAGTGTCTCAAAGAGTCAGCAGGGTGGAGCAGTAGAGCTCCCCAGGACAATGAGATTCAGATTTGGCCTGTAAGGCCTGACCCAACAAAGGAAAGATGGCTCCTGTCTGCTGACTGTACAGGAGAAGGGCCCCACACAGGAAAAATGGGGACTGTCCCTTCAGTCCTCACCCTGAAGTTACACAGCTCAGTCTCTCCCCATATGTTTCTGATGCCCCCAGAGTCACCATCTGTCTGCTGGAGCCCACGGTAAGTGCCTGTGCGGGTTCTTTAAGAGGAGGTCTGGGTTTCCTGCAGCCTTTTGTCCCATCCAGGTATTGGGAATCCCCACTGTTTTCACAGCCAGAAGTTGTGGGGGCTCCTCTTTCCGGCACCAGTACTTCAGTCTGGGGAGCCTGGTGTGCAGGCCTAGGGGTCCTCTGTTTTTTCATGGGGAACCTCTGTGGCTGAGATCTCTCTCCTAATTTTAAGTAGCACATATGGCTGTGGCACCAGCCCATTTCGCGTTTCTGCCCCTCCTATCAGTCTCCACGTGGTTTCTTCCTTATAGCCTTACTTATAAAACTTCTGTCCAGGCAGGCTTCAGATGGTTTTCCAGGTTGATTGTTCTATAATTTAGTTGTAATTTTGATGTGTTCATGGGATGAGGCAAGCACAGCGTTTATCTACTCCACCAGCTTGGATCTCTCTAGCACAGCCATCATTTTAAAATTTGCTTTTCTGTGTCTCCTATTTATTCTCCCTAATCAGAAAAGAAAAAAAAAATCAGATGACTAAAGTGAAGTTAGTGGAATTAGACCAGCGGTGGTGCTAATTTACCATGTATCAGAAACACCTGGAGGATTAATTTAAACACACATTGGCAGAGCCCTAACTATGGAGTTTCTGATTCAGCGTGTGTGGGACAGGGCCTGAGAATTTGCATTTCTAGTTAGTTCTTAGATATTATTCGCCCAGGCTTCACAGTTTTAGAATCACTAGATTATACTAAGGTCTATATGACTCTCTAAACCCCAACACTACACAACACTAAGCTGTTTTCTCAAAATGTGATTCATGTGATTTATGGACCAGTAATTAGCAGGTATTATTGGGTAAAAAAGAGGGAGGATTCAATTGTTATAAACAGATATTGTCACTATCGGACTCCTCAAAGCCTTTAATATACTAATGTAAAAATCTTCAAGAAGTAGAATATAGTATGCAGTGTTTCCTAAATTTATCTGACTCTGGAAACCCCCTCTTTTATTGCAGAGCAAGTCTAGAAGAGGTCTATAAGAGTTGTATAGAAAATACTCTGAAACACATAGGTTTTAAGGAAAGCAAATGTTTTTAAGGAACTAATGAGAAAAGGGCTTCTGAAATAAAAGATAGAAACCAATAATATCAATAACTGCAGCTAATCAATGTCTTAAAATGGCACATGTTAAATGAGATGATTACTAATAAATATACAATATGCATAAAACTAGGATAACTGAATTTCACAAAATACAGGCCTGAGCATATGAAAAATTTGAAATATAAAGTGGAACATTTTACTATTATAGTTCTTTCCTTCTTTTAAACAACACAGAATAGACAATTTAGATCTCCAAATTTAATTGTACTTCTGTGATGGTTAAAGAACCTGAACTGAATTGGAAGTTTGGTTGTTAGCAACAGATATATAATGCAGGCATAATGATGATTGGTGTGGAAGCAGGTTCTGCCACTCCAATAGCTAATATTTTTTCCAATAATGTCAGACCTGAGTTTAAACCAGTTGAAACCAATAGCTTGTAGAAAAAAAAAAATTCAAATTTCCATTAAGTCCAATTTGCCTCTCTGGACAAGATCAGAGATGAAACAGCGATAAAGCATGCCTGGTTTTAAAATTTCTTAGGAAAAATTATTTGTTTTGAATTAAAATGGTTTAAGGTCTGGATATTTAAATTTATTTTAAAATTATTTTAAATAAACATTTTTGTACCTTAGATATAAACAGATCAGTTGGAAGTTATGTTCCTTTATTCTGTATTGATTTAAAGAACAATAAAAAGATCCATCATATAGAATTTTCTCCACTTTCAATCAATACACATCTTGAAACACTTCTGGTAGATAAAGTGTAAGGCAAAGAAAGTTCCTGAGGAATACTAAATCTCCACAATGAGAAACCAAATCATATCACATAACAATTAGGTTGATCAAAAATGGTATCATGAATCTTGAGGGGGATCTGTGTATTTAAGATACGCCCTAGAGAGCATAGAAAGTCCTGGAGGAAGTCTAGGAAGCCCTATGGCTGGCATTTGGACTTATGCCTTTTCCTTCTCGCATCAAAAGTAAGATGGCTGGTCTCACAGACCAGTCACAATGCTACCGAATTGCCAACAAGGTTCCATTACAAACTCTAAATATATATGCCTGTTGATGCATACCCTTTATGATGTTCTGGTGATTTCTAACAATTCACCGTGTTTACCCAGAGGATCCAGCAAGTAGAACTAAGAATCAAATGAATATGCAAATTACAGGAGGTATGAAAATTCAATAGTGCAATGGATTTCAGAAACATTCAAACTGGTTTTTAAATGTTAAAGATTCATTAAGATTGGAACAAGTTAATCCAAAGGGAAATTTAATTCTTCACTGATGATTTTACTTGTGAGTCCTTTTCCTGAAGTGGTATTCTATCCACAAATTTATATATTTTGTAACAATAGCTAAGGGAAATTTACAGAAATTTAACATACAGAAATTTAAACATAATTATTGCTTGGTTTTAGAGCAAAGTTAGTTTTTTTATGTATGTTTTTTAATGATGTTTTATCAGAATGAAAAAAGGAAATTAGCTGCCTTTGGGAGACTCTAGGACAATATTTGAGTCAGAAAAAAGCATAGGATAAAATATATACTACAAATTCACTCTAAATATAGGTCTATGTGCTCCAGATTCAGTTTTCGCATGTAAAAAAAAGCAATTGGTAAAGTCCTTTTTATCTCTAAGAAGTTATAAAGTAGTGATTATTCTTTTTGTTTTTATCAAAAGAAAATTCAGGTGAAGGGGAACTTCCACTTCAAAAAAACGTAGGTCATTTCAAGATTTGGAGCCTATGCTCTTTAAAGACATACTCAACATTATTACAATCACAGTGCATAAAATTGCTCTTAAACTTGCCCCTCTTTACCATTCCTGGGCGTTGTATCTGGAATTTCAACTTTTACAAAGCAGAAGACTGAGTTGTGGGGTCCTCCTCTCTGTGAATTTTAACAAAAACACATGGAGTACAGCATTCGAATATATTTCACATATTAGTACTCACTTGTTCCTAATAATCCTGGTTTTCCATATCTACAACTATTGAACACGTAATAGTCTCTCTAAAATAAAATAAGATCATTTTTGGAAATACACACACACACACACACACACACACACACACACACACACATCAGGCGGTGCCAGAGAAAAATGTATACACATGACTTGTATTCGTCTTTTGTTATCGGTATGTATTATTACAATTTTAATACAGTTTTTCCCTTTCTTAAAATGTGTATACATTTTTTGGCACCTTCTGTAAATGTGTATACACACACACATATATATATATAAAATTTAAAATATAAAACATACTTTTATATTTTAAAATATGATGAAAATATAAAAAGTTTATAATATAAAATACAACAGAAGTAAAAACATTATTTATATAAATGAAACAATAAATGGGGAGCTATAGTTTTTTAAAGATATACAACTTGAGAATTCAATAAAATACAGTATGACAAATGCAAGAATAATTGTTGGACTAAATCAAATTCCTTGTTTCATTGCAAAGTATATGGAACTACGGAGATAGGGACCGGTTTGTTACTGAACTGAATTGCTTTCATGTGATTACTTCAGGTGGTATTGAAGTGGTGAGAGCCCATAAAATCGTTAACACTGAATCTTGCCAGAGATGACAACATAATTCAAGATGCCACATTTCCCACCCCCAGGGTCTTCAAGGGAGGTGGGGAGAATGAGCAAACAAAACCAAGCGAACATTTCTCGATGGGCACAAACGTAAGCATGTATGTATATGCACACATGGATAAGTGATGGCTCTCAGCAAGGAGACTACAAACCTTAACACACAGTGGCGGAAAACCAAGCTCATATTTCCAAAAACGAAGACACACTGGGCGGCAGCAGGAGGCCTGACAGAGAAGCAGCACCACTTTGGAAACTGGAGGCACACATGCTATTCTCCCCTCCGCAGAAGGATGGTGCTGGCAAGTGATTACGGAGCAAAATATAAACCTTTGCAAAAGCCACATTATTAATGGGTCAACACCTATTTTCCCCTGAATATGAGCACCTGCAAGGAATGAAAGCGTAGAACCGAGAAAGATCCCTAAATTCTAGGTCAGAGTCTAAGAGCTTTTCACTTTCTTCCTTAAAAGAAGAATTTTACAATTACATGTGAATATGGGACTTTGAAAATTATCATCTCCATGCCGGCTAGAAATGTAGTTGTCATTTACTTTATTTTTAATTGCATGTTTGTTTATTCAGAGAATGGGAAAGTTAAAGGAAACTTTAAAGGAACCATCTCACCAAAATTTCTTTAATTTACAAGTGAGGAAATGGGCATCAAGAAATGTAGAGAAATGTTTTGTTTTTGTTTTTTAAGATTGTTTAGGTGGATAGTTGGGACCAGAATTTCCTATCTAGGCACCTTTCTCTAGCCCAATGCTTCTTTTTCTATACAACTTTATTAAGATATCTTATTGATAAGCTTCATTAAAATTTTGAAACTGCCTGCTGTCAATATGATATGCTATACTGCTAGATTTTTTTTTTTTTTTTTAGAACTGGTGTCCTTTCCTTTCCAGTTTTTATAATGTAAGTCCCATAGTGTATAAAATTTAAGAGACCTAGGGAGGGGATCTTAGCCTGAAAATCCTGGAGGGCACACTGATTCCTTTGAAATCTACTCACCACAAGTGATGAAAAGTGATTTAAACTTGGCCTGGGCAGAAGGCAAGTGGACAAAGAACTTTTGCAGCTTTGGGTATAGACTTTAGATTGATTGTTCAATCAGGAACATGGTTACAACATTGTCCTCACAAAGGTATATAAAATATTTATTCCATGTTATGTTCTTTCTCAAAGTTACAATAAAGACAGGTCTCTTACACAATGCCCAGAGCCCACAGGTGACAATGGCTGAGGAAGAAACTAGACTCTGTGTAAAAATGAAGCTGAGACTCAGAGCAGGCACTGCAGGTTTGCATATGGAATCAGAGGAACACTATAAGGAAATATGCAGCCCAAGGTTATGAGGCATCAGTGATTCATTTATCAAGAAATGGAGAAAAAATAGAAATATCTCATTGAATATTATTAGTCTCAAATTTTGCCAATAGATTTATGACTTTATGTTAGTAAGGAGGGTAATAACAATGTCACTTATGATGCTATATTTTATATGTGTAAGTATGCCTATAGCTAATAGAATTCATCAGGCAGTAGGTCTGCACACGATTTAAAACATGGGTCAGAGGGGCATTAATTCTATTCAAAATGTCCATCTGTTGCTGCCCAACTTGCACGGAGGGTTGCATAGCAACCCATAGAACTGCATGGATCTGGTTGGCCTCCCTCTGTTGCTTTTGTTTGCCCTCTGAGAGAGTTGCCCTTGATGGAGAAACAGTAGGTGTTCTTTTATTTATATATTTTATTTATTTATTTATTTATTTTGGCTGGAGCTTGGCCTGGTGAGTGGGGGCTCATTATAGCCTGCTGTGCTAGATAGTATTGTGAGGCAATATCTGACATATGAATGTAATTTATCTTCCTGGCATGATTCTTAGTCCCGAATTGATTCCCAAATTCCTAGGACTGTGGAAATCTAGCAATTAAAAAGAAAATACCAGGACTCTTTACTTTTATATCCAGGAAAAACACTCAGCAGAGAAGTTTCCAGAAGTTTGATTCAATTTTGTGGCACTTAGTCACAGTTATACTATTCAACTCTAGTATAGTTCTGATCTTATGACTTTTTCAACTCTTTATACCAGGAAATTTGTTAAATTAGAAGATTCTGCAGGAAATCAGACATTCTTAAATGACTCTTTGCAACATGTATAAATTCTGAATACTTACATTTTCCTGACTATTCCTAGAGTTTTTAGCTGCTGAGTAAAATTTGCAATGAATTTAAGCTTCTGTAATCATATATAAAATAATCATTTACCTGGCTTACTTTATTTCCAGGATCAGCTGCAATTTTGGGGTAGACCAAAAGTTCCTATCTGCTCTCTAGGCATCATAGATATAACGGTGGGCTACTGACATAAATAACTGCTTTAACAGATTATTTCAATTCAAAACCATCAATTAAGTGTTCTTGAAGAAAGCAAATTTTTTTTAAAAGGTCTAGTCAGAGAAATTTTTTTTATAATTTTATTGGGGAATATTGAGGAACACCGTGTTTCTCTAGGGCCCATCAGCTCCAAGTCGTTGTCCTTCAGTCTAGTTGTGGCGGGCACAGCTCAGCTCCAAGTCCAGTTGCTGTTTTCAATTTTTAGTTGCACGGGGCACAGCCCACCGTCTCATGGAGGGAATTGAACCAGCAACAATTTTTGTTGAGAGCTCACGCTCTAACCAACTGAGCCATCCAGCAGCCCCTCCGGAAGCTCAGTGGCAACTCATTGTCTTCAATCTAGTTGTAGAGGGCGCAGCTCACTGGCCCATATGGGAATCGAATTGGCAACCCTGTCACTCAGAGCTTGCACTCTAACCAACTGAGTCACCTGGCCGCCCCAAAGAAAGCAAATTTTTGACAGAACTGAAGACACCATAGTTTGAGAAAAACTGCTACATAGCACTCATAAAAGTATATAACCATGACCTCAGAATATTGTCTGTGATTTGGTTGCTTTAACTTGAATTAGCTGTTTATATTTTATTCATGGTATATTTTCAGAAATGCCTCCTTTTATCTCTAATGATTCCATATATTTCAATTTTAAGCAATATTATTAGCACCTAATTTTTTCAATTAATAATCTTTAAACTAACTTTTAACAAAGACCTGGTTGTCAAGGGAACCCTGGAGAACAGTTCCTAGGTGTTTGAGGGAGGTAGGTAATATGAATAATACCCTCTATCTTAACTGGTATAAAAAAAGCTAGTTTGGGATGCTGAAATTTTTAGTCATGTAGTATTTATACCAGAATCATTTAATTTGTTTTCTTTTCAGTTATATTTTTCTTTTTATATATTTTTCTTGAAGTAGATATGAGACATAAGATATTTCATGTCGAAGTGCCCACACCTACATGTCAGAGAAGTTCCAAAGGCCCTGAGTAGACGTGGACCTCAGATGGAGTCTGGCTTACCATGAGATGTCAGGTTAATTCCAGGACATATCATTACTGGCTTTCAGTAATATTACCATGTAATTTATTCTCTAATGTGAGTTCCTTTTGAGAATAAAAAAATGGACTAACCAAACAGAACACCAGAATAATTGACATAAACCAAACAAAGACATTATTGGGAGCCAGTACAAGAGGCAGCACTAAATGTAGGGGATAAACCAGGGATACGGTTGCACAAGTAAGCACCAGTAAATGTTATATGTGGGAGTAGAGACTAGCGGGAAATGAAATGTCATGTGTTCGGTCATGAAGAGCCAGGGGCTTAAATTAGGGACTATAGGTTCAAACTATGGCTCTGTCATTAACTAGCTTTGTGACGTTGATCAAGTAATTTAGTCTCTCTGAGATGCATTGTTTCATCTGATCATTGTACCCACTTCTAAGTTGTAAAAATTAAAAGAAGCACCTAATTTAAAGTGTGGGTCTTGGTCATGGTATCTACTCAATAAAATAATTGTTTCTTTTCAGATTATTTTCCTAAATCTAAACCTAGGAACCAAAAGAGGCAGCCAGGTTCAAAGACATGAGCAGGAGTGAAGACTTGGGCGGCTTCACTAAGGTAGACCCTCTTCTTCGTTCCTTGAGCATCGTTAATGGATCTGTAGAACATGTGACATTTTTCCTCTGGTGGAGGATGTTGCTTTTAATGGTACGATTTAGTCACACTCAGCTAACAATATAGCAATGTAAACGTTGACTACCTAGATATAGATCCACTATATTGATGGCCTAATGCTATTTGAACCTTATGAGCATAAGGTTCTTATCTTAGGTATCTCAGGTCATAGCATGTATGACACATGTATGCCAGAAGTTGGAGATAAAGCTGGCAAAAATTTAGGTCCCTGTTACACTGGTGGAAGTTTTAGTGGTCCAGTGGTCTAGGACATGCCAGCGTATCATTTCTAAAATAAACCTCCTTGTGCTAAGAAAAAGCACAACACTTACTGAACTCAATTCTGGAGGCAACATACATACACGTATGTTAATGCTGATCCAACCTATTTGTCAGGTGAGTCAGAAGATAGCCAGAAAGAGGGGTTTCTTCAGTAAATACAGGCTATTATATAAGTTTCTATACCACACACACTTATGACGCTGCAGATTTGTTAGTGGTGGGAATGACCATGATGGTAAGGATGCTGTGTGGGTTCTCTGGTAAGCCCTCGCAGGATAGTTACAGTGCAAACACATAGGTTTCTGGGACAAGGCCATGACTTCCAAGTCAGGGAAATTCTCACTGCTTGATAAACAGCTCCTAGTGTATTACTGAGCACCAAGCAAGTAGAAGGACTTAACTCACACAGGGTGAATTTTGACCAATGGGAATTGAAAGCTGGCACATCAATTCTTCTTGCCTTCTCTTTCTGAACAGGCTGTCTTTAGACGCAGTCGTTTATGTGGTTTCTCGAAGACAACTCTCTGAGATTGAGTGATCCGTTGCACTAGCTAGTTGAGTAGTATCCTCAGTTCAGGCTTGCTTCTGGACTGTATCACGTCACTTTTCCCCTCACTCCTACTTTCCTGTAATATTTTTTAATAAATTAGTAGCACATAAACTTTGCCTCAGGCTCTGCTTTCTGGGGGAACCAAAGATAAAACATATGTACTACTTAAGACTCTTCAGTAGTTAAGCCCATCATTTCAACTCTAGCTTTCCAGTCACCTCTTCCAACACTTGCCTTTCAGTTTATGCTCTAATGATAGCAAATTGCTTTTGCTTCCCCACGGAAATCATGCTGTTTCACACCTTTAGACCTTGGCTTATGCTCTTTCCTCAGTCAGCAATGCTGTCTTTTGTTCTCTTTTAATTATGTTATAGCAATCAACTTAGGGGTCACCTCCTTCTGTGTTTTTTTCTTAGTGGTAACAGGTGTGAGGTACAGCAACCCATCATTTGCTTTCGAGGGGATTGTCTGATATGCCCTGGACCACTGATGCACAGAAATTTCACCAGTGAAGCAGGACCCTGAATCTTTATGACATTTCTCTCTTACACTCTAGTAAGCATGTGTCATAGAAGGAACTCTAGGATAAAATGGACAGTCTTTGGGAGACAAGATGAGGGAGAGTACATCACCTATGAGAAAATGTAAAGGGTATCTTGAAGCTGTTGGTTAGGTATCTGTATCCTAGAATTCAGGCTGTTGATTGAAGGAAGAGACATCCATACTTTGGGCAGGAAGACAAAGAACTAACTTGAGGAAGTAAGATTCAAGAATATGTGCTCGCTTTGGGAAGAAGAAAGGAGGGAGTCTCTAGGTGCAGATTTCTCTAGGCCCAGACTTTCAGAACTTAGAAAACTTTACTGAACAGAGGAATCAAGGTTATATTTTACAAACTAAACACAGGCTACTGATTCATATTTCACTCTATTTGAAGCTATTTATATTTCACTCAAAGATTCATCATGTTTAGGATAAAATTTACCTTCTACTTGGGGTGGAATAAACTGATTCTTGCTTTAGGCCAAGTATTTTTGAGTTTGCTGTGTTGTGCTAGGCACTGAGGTACAAAGATGAATGACATGGAGACTTGCTTGCAGGGAGCTTGTGGTTTACTGTGGGACATAGAACTGGCCCGTTAATAATGACGGGGTAATATAATAAGTGCTGTGAGGGGGCAGAGACGGCCCGATCGTGTGTGAGCTTGCACAGGAAGCCTCCCCGTGACCTTTACTCCCTGACAGACAAGACAGGAGTATTACGGATAGTTCTAAAGATTCTCTGTAGCAAGTAGGATCAATAACAAACAACAAATTCTAGGTATGTGTGTGATCGCAGCATAGTCTGCTGCAAAGAACTCCCAGATTTGGGCCCATTTAATATCACTTTCAGTGGTCTTTCTCTCTGATAACATTTGTTTTATTTCCTGCTCTTCTCTAACACAGTAAAAGACTCTTGGGTATGAGGAGGGTTTTCCTCTGTTCTGTTCTGTGTCCCATATATTTAACCATTTTTTTCTAACATTTATTTTTTTTAAATAGTCCAGTTCTGTGGTCTTAAGGTGGTAGCTTCTTTCCCTGGTATTTCGTAAGTAAGCCAACATTTCTTTTCAGGTTCGGTATTTGAGTTTTTTTTCTTTTTTTATTAAGGTATAGTTGACATACAATATAACATTCAGGTGTGCAACATAGTGATTCAATGTTTATACTCCTTACTAGGTGATCACCACGGTAAGGCTCGTAACCATCTGTTACCGTACAAAGTTATTACCGTATTATTGACCATATTTCTTGTGCTGCACATTACATCCCTGTGACTTATTTATTTTGTTGCTGGCAGTTTGTACTTCTTATTCCCCTTTACCTTTTATACCCAACTGAAATGACATGTTTTCTTTTTTCCCCATCCCTCTCTATCCTCTCCTCTGGCAATCATCAGTTTATTCTCGGTGTATTTTCTTTGGGTATACTTCTGTTTTTTGTTTGTTTGTTTGTTTGTTTGTTTTTAGTTTCCATATACAAGTGAAATCATATGACATTTGCCTTTCTCTGTCTGACTTATTTTACTTAGCATAATACCCTCTAGGTCCATCCATGTTGTTGCAAATGGTAAGATTTCATTCTTTTATATGGCTGAGTAATATTCCATTGTGTATATGTACCACTGCTTCTTTATCCATTTATCTATAGATAGACACCTAAGTTGCTTCCATATCTTCGCTATTGTAAATATGCTGCAATGAACATAGGGGTGCACAGATCTTTTTAAATTAGTGTTTTCATATTCTTCAGATAAATACCTACAAGTAGGATTGCTGGGTCATATGGTAATTCTGTTTTTAATTTTTTTGAGGAACTCTATACTGTTTTCCATAGTGGCTGCACCAATTTACAAATCCATCAACAGTGCACAAGGGTTCCCTTTTCTCCAAATCCCTGCCAACACTTGCTATTTATTGTTGTTGTTGTGTTTTTTTGTTTTATAATTGCCATTCTGACAAGTGCGAAGTGATAGCTCATTGTGGTTTGATTTGCATTTTCCTGATGGTTAGTGATGTCGAGCATATTTTCATTTGTCTGTTGGCCATCTGTGTATTCTTTGGAGAAATGTCTGTTGAGGTCCTCTGCCCATTTTTTAATCTGATAGTTTTTTTTTATGTTAAGTTGTATGAGTTCTTTATATATTTTGGATATTAACCCCTTACCAGACATATAATTTGCAAATATCTTCTCCCATTCAGTAAGTTGTTTTTTCATTTTGATAATGGTTTCCTTGCTCCTTTTCAAACTCATTTGTTTCCCCTCCAAAAAACATCTTCCTCCTCTCTTGTGGCTAATGCTGTTTGCTTAAAGTTCTACCTATGGCTTCTCCTATGCTACCCTATATACTGGGCAAGAGGGAGATACACCTGTCCATGTGGATTCTTGCCCATTTCAGTCCTTTGCTCCCTGGAGTCAGCACACAGTTATCAAGACTACAGACTTCTTTGAATTCTGTTTGATATTGAATAGGATTGTTTACTCCACCGTTCTGGAGGTTCACACATCAAAAATTGAACAGTTCCTAGAGTTGGAGAACTATATGTGGCTGTAGTCGGAGCTGGAGTACATTTGGGTGGAAGAAGTATAAGTCAACTGAATGCCAGTAGCAAATAAGCACACGTGTTCTCAAAACAGATGAGCAAATTTGCCTCCTTACTTCCTGCTGAACATAGAGTCTCTTTTGTCTTGGGTTGTCTTCCAGCAAACAAAGAAGCCACTTGGCCACATATAGCTCACCTTTTATTTATTTAGCTCCCCCCTGTAGTGTTTTCAGACCAAGCTGCCCTACATGAAGAAATCATGTCTACTGATTAGCAAAGCCCGACTATAGCTTGGGAAGTTTCCTTGCGACCCCTGCAACAGATTAATTGTTTGCCATAGGAAGTCTCTTAACCTTGTGGTATTTCCCTTTATGCTCTCCAAATAGAGGATAATAATGCTGGAAAAGAAAAATGACGTGATATCCACAAATGAGAGCATGTCTTCAATGTCTGTGTACATACAGGCTTCCTGCTACAATAATATAACAATTTTGTCCCATTTAAAACAATTCAGGAGAGTTCTAGAACACTGCTCTCCAGATAATAGAAACAATCTTTCAAAGTAGAATCATTTTATTCAAATATTTCATTTTATCTGATGAGAAATTTTGGATAGAAAGTATTTTAGCTGTTCTTGCTATTTTTAAAGCATTCAGAAAATAATTAATAAAATGACAGGAGGTTTATAGTGCACAAATGCCATTTTAAAAATGGACAATAACTATGAAACCCAGAGTAATGGTTTATATCAGAAATATAAATGATGAATACAATTTTAAAGTGGCAGTATTTGAGATGTGGTACATGACGATGTGTTATAGGAAAATACTAACTATGAGTGAGTGTCAAAACCAGAGAGAAAAGAATGAAGGGAAGGAAGCCAAGTAATCTATTGGTATGTGTTTGAAAATGCTGGTTACAATGTCTTCAGGGAAAAGACATAGAGAAATATATAGTTTACAAACAAAAGGTTTGTTTAGTAAATAAAAGAAGCTGTACAGAGTAGCATTTAGAGGTCTGAAAAAGAGCTGTCACAGTAAATGAATGCTGACCAAGAAAAACATTATAAAGTAATAAAGCTTGCAGAATGATCATTGTACTAGTATGCAATGATAGTTTTTTTTAATCCAAATTTTAATGTTAAGATCCATTGAATTGTAAAGCATTAGACAACTCTTACTTATCAGAAAAGTTTCTATTTTAAAATTAATTTTTTTAAACTGCAACAGCTTTACGTCACCTTTTGACAAACTGTTATAAATGACACATTATCATCTTGGGTCAAACTGTTGGTGGAATGAAACTTTTATTTACCTGTATGGATCTTTCAGATTCTTTAGACTCCAATTGCATCAATCCCCATATAGACAGGTGTATATTTTATATTTTTACTCAATTTTCTTTACTGTTTACAATGTTACTCTGAGTTGAAGCCTTAACGTTACCATCTTTATCACTACATTTACTTAAAAAAAAATTTCTTTTGAGCTTTGCACCAGTTTGTGAACTAGAGAAAATGGTAAATAGCTCAATATAAAAATGGGTGTAAGTCTTACTTCACAGAAAGAAAAATCCAATGGCATAGGAAAAGATGCCCTCCCTAGGAAAACACAAACTCTAACCACAGTAACAGGACATTTCACACTCACCACATTGGGAAGCATTATGAAGTTTGACAGTTTCAAACATTGCAGAAACGGAAACCTTATCCCTTGCCAAGGGTAGAGTATGTCCATTAGAGTAGGCTAACTGCGTAAGATACAAACCTGACAATAATATAATGGTTCAGAAATTATAGAAAAGTAGTCCTTGTTTATATAAAAACTGAAATAGATACCCTGACTGTCAAGTGGCAGGGGCCCAGCCTCCTCTCGTCTTGTGCCTCTGTGATCAACATGTGGCTTCTAAGACCGCTTCGGGGTGGTCTCCTGAGCCAGCAAGAAGAGGGAAAGACTGTAGGGGATTACATGTGTAAGGATTTTATGGGCCAGGTGTAGAAGTAGCACAATCACTCCTGCTTCAATCTCATTGTATAACACATTGTATAACACTTACAGGGCCTCCTCTAACTAACGGGGAAGCTGCCGAATGTAGTTTACCTGTGTGCACAGGAAGAAGAGCACACAGCTGAGCTCCACGTCAGTGTGTACATTGTTGGAGCTCCTTTGACAAAACCATTTGGCGTCATCTACTAAAGCTGGACATGCACAATCTTTCACTCCCTCTCATATATGTGCTCCACAGACATAAACAAGAATGGTATATATTAATGTTATGATATTATATGCCATAATAGGAAATAAACCTAAATGTGCACCAACTTTAAATGGATAAATTATAGTACACCCTTACAATTGAATATTAGACAGCAGTGAAAATGAATAAATCCCAGCTGTTTTTAATGTGGTTAAATATCAGGACAACACATTTACACATAGACCCAAGCAAAGCATCCATCTTATAAAGTGATCAATATTCAAAAGAAAATATGATTTGGGGATACAAATATATACAGAAAAACCATAAAGATAAACACAGAGTTCAGATAAGTGATTAATTCTGTGGAAGGAAGGAATGGCATGGGATAAGGAGGAAAACAAAGCATCTTTCATAAATAGGAGACTGTTATTTTTCTTAAACAGGGTGCTGGGTATATACTATGATTCTTCGATCTTTATTTTATACATGTATTTGTAGGTGTTTTTGTTTGTTTGTTGTTTGTTTGTTTGTTTTTTGCAACTACTCAATATTTAATTTCTAAAACCTGTGTTGAACAAAAAAGTTACGGTTCTTAAAAACCATGTTCAGTAAAAGCTCACACAAACAAAGTGTCTGCATTTGTAAATCTATGGAATTGGGCCCTTTCTGTCTTCAGTGAATATTTTGTACTCTCACGGGTAATACTGTTCTGAAGGTTAATAACTACTGCTAATTTAGCCATCATGTTTTAATTTAATGCAATTACTCTCACAAAAGAGCATCATAGTCACCTTGCTATTAGAACTGTGTCCTTATTGACCATGGACCTGATTTTGATTAAAATCATATTACATTAAGCCAACAGTATGTCCTTTATTTCCCTCATTTCATATTGAAAAAGCAACCAGCTTTTTCTCTAGCAAATTATGTTGATATTTCCACCAAACATTTTCCCTGTTTCCCCTCATTTCAATAATTATATTGGTAAAACTCTAATTAATACTTCCAGTATCAGAATTTTAGGAAACTGAATCAATTCAAATTTTAATATATTTTGATGTCTTTGTACTTTAACTCTAAAATTTAATATGATGTCTTGTATTTAACGGCATGTTACTATATTATTTCTCCCACAAAATGGCATCATTCCTTCCATACAGGCTCTCATTTATCATGGTGAAATACTTTCCCTCCAATTAATTATTTATACAATTTTAGCATGAAGAGATCCTGTTTTATATCACATGATTTTTATAATAACTGCATTCTCATGAAAATTGTCTTCTCAGAAACCTGAAAGTATTTTAGTGCATAGTAAATTGTACAGTCTTCCTAATTGCAGACACTGTTTAGAAAATACGATATTAAAGAAAATTATAAATTAGTAACAAAATTTTTCTGGAGTAAACATAAACCCCTCCTTTTTAATGTCTCTTACTTTTAGTTTAGGTACCTAAAAGAACAAATATTTGAATACTTAATTTGAAATTCTTTATTTACATAAACAAAAAAGGGGAGGGAGTTATGCTATTATTTTCTGGGTTATTTGTATGAGAATGCCTTAAATTAAATTGCTACCCGAAGGTGTCCCTAAGAAGACATATGGTGAGGTGGTGGCATCAGAGGGAGAAATGTGAGAGAGGATAGATGATGATAGATAGATAGGTAGATAGATAGATAGATAGATAGATAGATAGATAGATAGATAGATGGATAGATAGATAGATGTACATTTTTTTTCCACTTTTCTTATTTTGATTTAAGGGTACTAACAATACATAAAGGAATCAAGTGGCCAGAGGAATTATGTGGTTACAGAAAGTTCCATAATAAAGTCCACACTCCAGTTTCTCACCCCAAACTGCCAGGCCTATACCCAATAGCACTGGGCTGCAGAATAATAAAAAAGTCATTATAATGTCAAGTAACAAAAGTGACCCAGTGAGCTCTGTGTCAAAACCCCATTCACATCCAAAGACAGCCTTGAGGGAGCTATAAACTTGCTTTGATCAAGCATGACCACACCAGACTCATCCTGACCATATTTAGTCATGTCGCTTAATTGCAAAGTCAAGTCCATTTTCTAAGGGCATTCCTTAATGCACACATCCTAGACCTGCCAGATGACCAAGATTAGCCCCTGAAACACAGGCAGCCCTTAGCCCCTCAGCTGGGTATAAAATACAACCAGAGAGATATCAAAAGGGGAGAAGTCAGGGCTGGCACCTCACAGCCTGTGTTCTCATGTAGAACACCGTCCTTGAGCCATACTTTGACCCAATGTCTTATATTCTAGGAGAAAGTTTTGGTGAAGAGACTGTTACTATGCTCTGAGACTTCCTCCACAGAACACCACATTCCAAGCCCCGCTCTCTCCCAGATCGCTGTGACTCTCTACCATTATCTCAAGAAAATGCCATGGAGGCTCTGTTCCTAGTTTAGGATGGCTCTAGAGAATATAGTAGCTTATGATATTTTCTGAGCAATGTGAATTCTCTGAAGAGATCCAGGAGCCAACACTGTGACCAACGTCCCGCCCATGGGTTGTTTTCCTCTGACACTGGTCTAGAAAAGAAATCCCTGTATCTGCTGTGAGTCTTCATTCTTTTGACTCCATCTTGAGAAAGCACAAAGAAAAGGTGGACTTGCCTGCTGATAAGCATTTTCTTGCTTTCTGGGTAATCTAGTCCTATATGTAAGCTTTATTTAACAAAGAAATAAGATGATCATCTTGCTTTACCCCATCCTGTTCCTTGTACTCCAAAACCAGAATCCCAGGCACACACACTTCTAAGTAAGTAGCAGGAGATTTCAATAGACATATGAAGAGAACAGGCAGGCATGCCACCCTTAAAAAGCCCTGTGTCCCTGCATCTCTTTCCTTTCAATACTTTGGTGCACTGACTCCTGACTCTTCCAAAGTTCGTTTCCACCCTCTCCAACGCCTCGGGTTATAGGACATATTTTCAGCAAAGGAATATTTGCATGATTCTTTGGACATGTGTCATTTTCCTCACTGCATATTGAAAATAATTAAAATGCCTCAGAAAGGTATGGCCCAAGGCACTAACTCTGTTTATCACATTCACCTGCTTATGCGAGACCAGCCCAGGCTCCTCTGGCCATAGAGGAAGGTTGAGCTGTTATAAATGATTTTAATAAATGCTAACTACAGCCAAACGTTTTAGGTCTTCTAGAGTTGACCCTTTAAGTTGATTATCAGTTTATAAGTTATTTTGTAAACTGCATATGTGAATTTAATATAAGTAATGATATTATATGTACCCAACCCTCATTCATTAGTGAGATGTCACATGACCCAGTACTTAATTTTTATGGCCCAAGAAATGCTAAAGGTTTTAACTAGTTGGAAACTGAAAAATAAAATGAAATTCAGCTCTGATTTGACCAAATTGACAGTGAGTAGGAATATTTCGGTACAGTCGCTTAGATATATATCAATTTCTTCCTCTTTATAGATGGATTGGTAAAGGTCACTCACATTTACTTACCTACTGTAGAGGGTCCCCCACGGTTCTGAGATACTGTTTTATATGCACTGGAAGCTCTATTTATAATTTTTCCTAATTGCGCATTTGATTCTGTTCACATTTCTTCTTGCACATATGCCATTACATTTATGAGGTTCTTGTTCAAGTGCTCGCATTTTTTTCTTCTTGACATAAAAGAAATGGTTTATTTTGCATTATGGTTGGTTTTCCTGTGGAGAGTCCTTCCTTAAAAAAAAAAATCTTTTAAAAAGTTATGTTCAAAAACTTGTATGTTCATTATAGTTGACCTGATGGTACCTGGGGCAAATATGGGAGTGAATATTCTTAATTATGTTTTGCTCTGTGCAGGCATACAACATATTTTGTCTATATTATTGAAAAATAACTAGGACCCACTCAAATTTCTCTGGCTTTATTTTAAGAGAAACATACCAATAGAAGATTGTTAGGTGTCGTATATGATCCTTTACACTCTTGAACTTTAAAGTTGAAGTACAAATATGTTACACAGTCTCAAAATGCTTAACTTCTCCTTACAAAGCTTTTGTTTCTTTATTTTTACTGCTATTGTTAAGAATGTCTCAAAGAATTTTCGTTATTAAAATGAATGTTATTGATAGTAGTAATAACATGTAGAAAATATTAAAAACAGATTAAATTGTTGGGGAAAGAGCAATCTTATGTAATGTTTCTATGTTGGTCTCCCACTCTTTATGCTTTGGGGTATGCATCTAAAGGAATACACACATAAATCTTTTTAATGTTAATAATCTAGATACCTGAATTCCTTGGCCTGTCTCTGAATACTTACGTCAGATTGTAACAAAATCATGTACTTGTTCATTTTGCAAAGGTGCACTGGGAAGATAAAACGGCAATAACTTATTTTATCTGTAAGGTTTGAGGTTAAGCAATATTAATGGTAGGTTAATGGCTTAATGAGTGGGATACAAACCATTTAAGCATGCAATGAACCTTTGCTTTTCAATGACTTTCCTAATGAAAGATCTATATGATTGCATGTCTTGTGTCACAAAAGAGATAGTAGGGAAGGTACCCAATCAATTTTGATGGTAAATCAATTGATCTGTAACCCTGTTTTCATACAGAGAAAGATATGAAGAGAGCATTTTACTATAGCCTTATTTCTAGCTGAAGATCAATAAATAAAAGAGACAGCTCACTATTTGAAAATGTTCCTTTTTACTGTGCATTGAAAGCCAAGGCAGGCAGATTGATATCTTATTTCATAGATGTGTCTGTTTCCTTTGTCACTTCTAAAAGATTTAAAGTTCTTCAAAATTAAATATATAATAGACATATCTGTGAGTCTAGACTTTATGGTCATGACTAAGGTTCAAATTGAAGATAAAGCTGTGGCATGATAAAAATTTGCTATTTTGTTTTATAATATTCATGGATGTCATTTTTAAATTGTCCATCAAAGAAAAGTTTCTATTAATTTTTTTAGAAAAATATAAAATATAGTGCTGTTAGCATTTCAAGATATAATAATCTGAGATATTGTTAAAACAATAGAAAGATGAGCCATAGACTAGGAGGAAATATTTGCAAAACTCATATCTGATAAGGGACTTGTACTAAAATATACAAAACTCTGAAAAATTAAAATTAAAAAAGTGTTTTAATGAACAAAAGATATGAATGGATACTTCACCAAAAATGATATATAAATAGCAAATACCACATGAAAATGCATCGAACAATATCAGTTATTAAGGAAGTCAAATTAAAATCTCAATGAGATACTACCACCCACCTATTGGAAAGGATAAAATAAAAAGAACTGATAATGCCAAGTGCTGACAATGATGTGAAGCAATTGGAACTCTCACACATTAATGGTAGGAATACAGCTCTTTGGTAAACAGTTTGGCAGTTTCTTATGACATTCAACAAATACCACATAACCCAGTGATCCTACTCCTAGGTATTTATCCAAGAGAAATGCAATCTTATATTTAAATAAGAACCTGCATAGAAATGTTTATAATGGCTTTGTTCACAATTGCCAAACAAATGTAAACAGTACAGATAAACTTTAATTGGTGAATGAATAAAAAAACTTTAAAAAATCCATGTAATGGAAGAAAGTAATAAGAGACATAAACTACTGAGACAAATAATACCTTGTATGAATCTCAAATGCATTATGCTAAATGAAAGAAGCCAGATTCAAAAGGTCACATACTTGTAGTGTATGATTTCATTTATGCGACATTCTTGAATACGTAAAAAAAAAAGAACAGAAAACAGCTCAGTGATTTGCAGGAGGTGGGACTTCAGAGAAAAGTAAACGACTAGGAGGGAAGTTTGGGGAGATGAAACTGCTCTATATTTAAATTGCAATAATGTTTATATAATTGTGTGTGTTTGTCAAAACTCATAGTATTTTACACTAAAAAGGGTAGATTTTATTATATGTAAATTATACTTCCATAAACCTGAAATTGCAATAATATGGAATTAACATTAAAAGTTATCAGGAATTATGATCTTTCAAAAATCTAAATATATGAATATTTTTAATACTTAACTACAGATGAGATGGTTAACCTCTAATTGATCTAGGGCAGGAATTGGCCCATAAGCCAAATCTGGCCTACCACTTATTTTTGTAAATAAAGTTTTATTGGAACACAGCCCAAATTTGTTTATGGTTACTTTCATACTGCAATGTAAAAGTTGAGTATTTGTGATAGCGATCAAATGGCCCACAAAACCTGACATATTTTATCCGGCCCTTTGCAGAAGAAGGTTGTTGACCCCTGATCTAGATCTAAATCCTATACTCATTAAAACTTTTGATTGGGAGCAGCATTCTCATTGCTGGATGGGATGCTGCTCGATTCATGAATCATCTAGTAAAGTTAATTAGATCTTTAAAAAGAAAAAGCGAAGAAGAAAAGAAAAAACCTTGATCTTCCTGTATAATTTAGTATTTTCTTAAAGATACCCACAATTTTAACAAATGCTAGTAAAGGAAATGACATGATTAATAAAATCAACCAAGCTTCATAATGAACATTTATTTAGCATTTCTACGTACCAAGCATATAAATGTGAAATAACCTTTTTACCACCACAGAACTTAAAATTGAATTCATAAAGTTATATTTTTTTCTTAAACAGTGAAAAGGTTCTATATAGTGACGAAATTTGAAGGAAGAGTTGTTGTTTCATTAAATATTTTATTCTTCCTTTCCATTTCCATTTCTACTGTTCTTATTCAGATTTTGGGTCTTTAATGGACTCCTGGCTTGGCCTCCACGCTGATCAGCCTGTTCACCTTCATTCACACTCGTGCCAAAAATCAAATGCTTATCATGACCAGCTCTGTGTTGGTCTTAGAATTATGTCCAAACCGCTTAGCATGTATATATGGCCCTTCATGATCTGGTCTCAACTTATTTCCATACTAATTTCCTATTCTTATTTCTTACATTCCTTGTTTCTGCCTGGAATAATCTAGACTATTCCCAGCCCCGAAACATGCACTGTTTTTCTCCATTTACACATTTCCTTCTTTATCCTTGAACATCCTTTTCTGCCTGGGATTCCAATTACTCATCGGGGATAAGTTCATTTGCCAAAGTCGCTATAAAGTCTTTTTTGATTCCGTATATGGTGTAATTGCTTCTTCCTAAGTGTTCCCATAGTGCTTTGCTTATACCTGTAACTTTAACACTCATGTTGTCTTATTGTCAAATGTTTTTCTCCCTATGTGTACTGACCGGAGGGACCACATCTTATCATTTTGTGACCTTCCTCCACAGCACCTAAGTTTATGCGTTGCATGTAATCGGTAATTGATAAGTAATCCTTGACTTGAATGTAATTAAATTTAATTTTTTAATAAACTGTTTTTATAAATTCTTATTAATAGTGATGACACATTCAAAATTCGTTAACTATATTATCTTATGTTGCCTGCATCTCCAGCTATGTAATTAATATGCCTATTTTTCCATTTTCAATATCACAGCAGTCAGTTACATGGAACTTAGTGCTTGTTTTTAGAATTCTTTGTCAAAACTCATCTACCATGTTTCCCCGAAAATAAGTCCTAACCAGAAAATAAACCCTAGATGATTTTTCAGGATGACATCCCCTGAACACAAGCCCCTATGTGTCTTTTGGAGAAAAATTAGTATAAGACCCAGTCTTATTTTCGGGGAAACACAGTAGTCCCTTTAGCATTCCTAATCATTTTTATGTTTATTCTAAGTCTCTGCATGTTTTTAAGTTCACATGGATTTACAGGGTAGATACTAGGTTTGGTTTCACTAGCGGCAAGGGAGAAAAGAAAGAGCCAGTACTTTCAGAATCTAGGCAGGTCAGCCTTTTTCGTACTTCTCCACAGGGGTGTTAATCTTTTTCAGCCAAATATGCCTGGGCCAACAAGGTTGTTCCATGTGTACAAATCTGCTTGTGTCGTGGCTTATGTCTAGAGTTACTCTTCTGTGTCATCTACCTTTGGGCCCCATTGCCATGGGGAAAGTGTCATTGCTTTCAGCTTTTTCTCTTTTGCTGTAGGAGGGAAGCACATTTTCTTTTTCATTCAAAGAAAACATCCTTTCACTAATTGATGCAGTGCCCTGCTCTTGATCATTCTATTCTCTAAAATGCAATGGTCAGCTTCACCCAGCTATTAAGTGGTGGAGTCTTTAAACCTGTGCATCCGTCAGTATTCACCTTGTACATGGCCTGTTCACACTGGTATCTATATTGGGTGTCCCCTACCTCACTCTTAGCATCAAGATTTCTGGGGCCCATAGTGGACAAAACTAGACATGAAGGGCCTCTTTAGTATGTTGCTTTTAAAAACAGACTTTTTTTTCTTTCTGGATGTTGCATGTTACTTTTGCAACCTCTCTATTATGTGCTTCAAGTATGTGTCACATGCTATTCAGTTAGCTATTTATGTATCTGGATGCCTAGTATTTCACAGAATCCTTCCAGCATTTATTTATATTTTCTTGGCACTTCTAACATTGGCTGTCTTTTAGTAAGTTCTCAATATGTCTTGATAGCTAAATGAAAGCATACCTTTAATCCTAAGGGTAACTCGATTTTCAGAGGTTCTCAAGCTCTTCTTAGGCTTCAGAAGAAGGCCAAATCTTCATTCTCCAACGGTGAAAGTGAAAGTGTCTGAAAGGTACATATTCCCTATGGAGTATTTTTGAAACTGTGACTAAGATGGAATAATATAAGACTACTATGAATTTGCTGAAAATACTTGATTGTAATCTAACAAGCTACTAAATGATCTACTAATTACTTTTTTACACTACACATACTCACCACATTAGCACATTTTATTAGAGTACCTCAATTTTCACCTTAAATAAAGTCATGTTATTATGCATCTCTAAAATTCTTAAACCTATGGTTTTCAGTTTTTCTTTCTTTCATTTTTCTGAGACCATTGTTAACAAATACTACTCTTCACACACTTATAATTGTTCTTCCTAGTCTCTCTCACCTCCCTAGGATTTTTATTAGTTCCAGAATATTTTTCTATGTATAGTAATATGATATATTCTTTTTTATTTTTGCCTTCTTTGTTGTTGTTAGTTTCCGGTATACAAAGCTACGTATTAGACATTTACACCCCTCACAAAGTGATAACACCCCCCCCAATCTACTACCCCTCTGATATCGTATTTAACTGTTACAATACCATTGACTTTATTTCCTATGCTGTACTTTACATCTTGTGACCATTTATATATACAATCGTCTTTTGATGGGCATTTCTGTTGTTTCTATATCTTGGCTATTGTGAATAGTGCTGCGGTAAACATAGAGGTGCATATATTTTTTTTAATTAGTGTTTTGTATTTCTTTGGATGAATACCCAGGAGTGGAATTGCTGTTTCATAAGGTACTTCTATTTTTAATTTTTTGAGGAACCTCCATATTGTTTTCTACAGTGGCTGCACCAATTTACAATCCCACCAACAGTGCATGAGAGTTCCCTTTTCTCCAATAATATGATATATTCTTATCTTTCCTTGTTTTCATATACCAAAGGTAGCATGCTACCTATTCTGGATTTTGCTATTTTACCTAATAATGTATTCTGTATCTCTGCCATTCCATATACGGAGATAGTCCTACCTCTTCTTTATAGTGGCATAATATCCCAATTTGTGAATGTATCATAGTCTGTATAGGCTTATTTCCAATATTTTGTTATTATAAGCAAGGCCACAGTTTGATATTGTGTTTATGACATTTGAGTTGTGCAGTATATCTGTAGGCTAGATTTCGAGAAGCAGGATTTTGGGGTTAGTGAGTAAATGAATCTGTAAATTTGATAACCATGGTTGAGTTTACCACCATAAAGGTTGTACCATGCTACACTCCTTCCAGAAATGTATAAGAGTTCTGCTTCTCCCTGGTCTCATTGGCAGAGCGTATTAATGACTTTTTGATTTTTTGCCAATCTGATAGGTAGGAAAAGATATTTAGTTTTATTTCATGAATCTCTTAATATGAATGAGGTTTATCTTCTCTTTTTATATTTTCAATGTTAGTTGTATTTATTTTTCTATGTACTGTCTGTATATCTCTTGCTTATTTTTTCAAGTTTTATTCGTCCATTTTATCTTAATTTCTAATAGCTAAATTTCTAGTAGTATATGTTATAAAGATTGACCTACTTTTTCTGATATGAGTTGTAGATATTTTCCCTCTAATTTGACATTCATCATTTGACTGTGCTTATGGTGATTTTTTTGTTCTGTTTTTTGTCTTGGTGATATATTTTTTATTTTTACAAGAAAAAGTTGTCAATCCTTTCTTTTATGGCTTCTAGATTTGGGATTATTAAGTTAAAAAGCTTTTGTTTTTTTCAGTCCAAGATTATAAAAGAATGAATCTATGCTTTCTTCTAGTGGTTTCCCTTTTCACATTCAAATCTTGTATTTATTTATCATTATGTACAATACAAAGGATCCAGCTTTATTTTTTTTCCCCAAATAGTTACCTCCTGGCTCCAATGGCATTTATTAAAATAGCTCATCTTTACTCCACTGATCTGAGTTGCTGCCTTATTGTAACCTAAATTCCCATGTATATTTGTATCTATTTCTATGTTTTCTGTTTCTTCATGGGTCTGTTTGTCTGTTATGCATCTTAATTGCATTTTTATGTCATGCTTCTCTCAATTAAAAACAGAAATGTCAACTAACGCAGGGAATGTGGCTTGCATTTCGAATTAACAAGTATGACAATTGTTTGTCACTGTGTCTCCAGCTCTTCCTAAAGTTTAGATTACCACCTGGATCTCATTTTCTAGTTTTGAGTCTGGCAAGTATATCATTATAGATCACATTGCAACATAGAAACATTCTTTTGACGCTTTAGGCTTTATATCACCTTTAGCGATCTTTAGGCATGTATAGAGTTTCTCTAGCGCAAGCTGGTACATAACCTCAACCTTCAGGAAGTCAGATCATGGATCTGTAGTCCATGCTGACAGTGCAATAAAGTCAACAATATATTTCATGTCATCTCACGTGTACTAGAAGGCTGGAAACATAATCTTTCCTCAGACCACTGGAGATATGAAACAAATCACACAAAATACTATCAACACAAGTTAGCACAACAAGTTGTACCTCTCACATTCCCAGCCATCCCAGCCTCATCGATGAATATCACCCTCTAGGTGGAAGCAAACCTACCAACTGCCTGAATGTGGACTCATGATGACAGAAAAAAATGCTTTAGTCATTTTAGTAACTCATGTAGATGCTCGAAGGCTGTTCATGGCACTGTCCCTTTGACTGAAATACTGTGTAAATCACGTTAGCTTTACCACACTGGTACCTAGTACCCCACTGTTAGTCTGATTTCAATAGAAAGTATTTGATACAAAGAACATACAGATAGTATTTTCAGGCAGTAAAGAAGTATGGAGGTCCCTGAATAGAACATTTTTCACTATTTTTTCTATTAATGGCAGTCATGTTTCCTTTCGTAAAATAGGCCTTTGGAAAGATGACTAATAATGTTAATAGAAATTACTATTTATCTCCTGTCATGTACCAGGCCCACCTTTACTCATTAATACTGACTGAATACTGACAAAATGATTCCGCATCCTGTAGAAATCTTAAAATTATGGATTGTCTGTATTTGTTCGTGTTTGTTGAAACTTCTTTGATCTGCCAATAAGAACTGCAGATTATCAGCTTTGTGGTAAACATGTTGCCCTCTGGTGTCTTATGTTGAGAGCTCACTGAGTTATCTTCAGTCTAAATAATTGGGTGTCTTAAAAGTTTTCTGACTTCAAAGCTTTCAGGATTTAGAAGAGTTTATCTATGTTAAGTGCGTGCTCTAAATTATAAAGCATTATGATTTACAAAACGAAAATCAGTTTTATGACCTCGGAACTTGCTTATTTGAAACATCAAATTCTCTAATGTGTCTTAGCATTGACTATCTATGACAATGACATGTATCGGTGGAAAGCAGAAAATGAGGAAGACATAATCCTCTTTCCCCTTTAGAAGTTTACAATCTAATGTCTTCATTATACTGTGTCCTTGCCCCTTGCTCCCTGTGCTATATAAGGGTATGGCTTTTCCACAAAAGAAAAGTTAACTGTGTATTGTTACAACCCCAAAAAATGTACTTCTCTTACGTGTTGACTGCTAATAGTCTCAGAAACAAAGTTTGTTTGGTTCTCAAAATGACTTTTATATATATGGAATCCAAATTAAGGAACTATTTATAAATAAATTGCTTTTTTCAGGCCAATAAATATGGTTTGAGCTGTTAGTGCAAAAGTAATTGTGGTTTAAAAAGTTAAAAATAATTGCCAAAACCACAATTACTTTTGCACCAACCTAATAAATACAATATAAGGAAATTAGAATTTAAACCTATGTGTTCTGCAGCCCCGTCCTGTTATGAATAGAAGATAACATGATTAACAGCAGAGAATTGTTGTAATCTGTAAATCCGCCTCCTGTGAAACTAGGGTAGAAAATCCTTCAACATTTCCGGACGATACATCTCAAGTTACTTATGATGCCTGGAAGTGTCCAAAAGTGACACTCTTAGGAAGATCTAACCTAAAAACAAGTAGCTAAGATTGGGTTCATCAATCATGGGCTATAGAGTAGTGGCTGCCTAATTTTTAAATGATGGTCAAAAAGCCTTATTAATAACCAATGTTAAAATAAAGTTTACCTCTTTCTTCTAAGATCAGGTGGAGATGTGATTGTCCCCATTTTGCAGATGGATGAACAAGCTCAGAAAGGGGAAGAAATATACCCAACATCCCACCCCTAGGTCATCTGGCAAGTTAGAAATAAAAAAATAAATCATTGGGGAATAAGAAAGAGGGTGAAGGAATAATTGAAAAATAATATAATTAAACATGACATGAACATTTATCATTTTCACAACCCGATAATGTAGCAAAATTCTTCCAGAAATATTTCCTAATATTTAAATATGGAGGGAAGTGCAGATTTCTCCATGTCATAATTCTTCTTAAATTTATCTTTATTTATAGCTCTTATTAATATGATAGCAATATGGAAAATTAATGTTTGAAACTCTTCTTTCTTTTAGACAGGGAACCACATTTGGTGTCCAGATAACTTATCTAAAGGATGGAGGCAATGGAAGTTTCCTCACGTCTTAACAGTAAGAATTATATTGCATTACTAAGTGCATCTTATTTACAAAACAATAGAACTCTTTTTAAAAATGCTATGTAATCTATTTGACCCATTTTTATAGGAGGGAATTAGAGGCCCAGAGAATGAATTTATTAATGTACACCTGGGTTTTATGCAATGTGTCATGATTCCAATGTCTGACTTGTTTTACTTGATATTTTCCATATCCTCTCATTAGGCCACTCTTCTTAGTGGTTCCTATTTTTCAGATGATGTATTTCATAATTAAGTGTGGTCAACTATTACACATTACAATTTTTACTTAGACCAGAAGGTCCTATAAAAGGAAAATGTTTCCAATTAGCATTTTCTGTGCTGCCAGTAAAGGTGCAAAATAAACAATGTAAAAACTGGCATGAGGATTGACCATTTGAAGAAATGGTGAAAGCTACCAAAGCTATTCTTTTGCTACCTTCTTAGACAGGGTGGTTCTTTTCCCTCTGAGCCTAGAAAATGTCTGATAATCATCATCATTTTTTGTAAAATTTCTGTCCAGATTGTTGTAAACTAAGATTAATTAGACAATGAAGGAATGGTTGATCTGTGTGTATATCTTTATTCTAATAATTGACTCTTGAAGATAGAAAACTCCCTACAATCTAAATAAATGCTTTTAAATTTAAGATGCAAGCAATATGATTTGGTTTAGATCCACAAATGTTTATTGGATACCTGATATGTTTCAAGGTAGGTACAGAAAGATAAATAAGACATGGCATCTACTTTAGAATTGATGTTTTGCAGGCAAGGATCTTTGGCTTGCTTTCCTCTAATCATGTCATAATTAGTAGACAAAAAAAAAAAAAAAATCACTAAATTTACTGGGAAGGAGTAATAGAAAAGTTTAAGTCCTAAAGACCTGGAAACAAATTCTGACTCTGCCACTTTCCAGCTGTGTTACTTTGGTAAAATTTCTTAATTTTGATGAGTCTCTTATCTATGATATTCTGGTCTCAGGGCAGTCCTAGTTCATATTTGTTGTTCTGGATTAATTAATAAGAGTGTCCCGTTTCCTTCTCAAAAGTTTTTCATTTTATATAATCAATTATATTATCAGTCACGTCTTACTTCATCTTTAAAACTTGCATTGATCATGTCAACATCAGAAGAATTAAATGAAAATATGTAGACACACAAAAATTTGCTGAAATGTATATAAATGTAATTTAGAAAAGAAGAAATTCAACAAATGTATATAAGATTAATGAAGAATATAAATTTCATTGGTTTTAAGATATGTGCTCCTCAGCTTGGACATAAGCTTATTCCCTGATCCTGAATATATTTTCCATTGTATGAACATATACTAAGTGTTTTTGCCAGAAAATCTCTAAGTGGCAGAAATAAATCCCATGTCTAAAAAATGTATCTCAGGTATCAAGTGATTTAGATTTACTTTTACTTATTTTGAAGTAATTTATTATATAAAGAAATATGACAATGTGAATGCCTTTTTTTTTGGAATCCAATGGGCTTTGTGATCATTTCTTTCTTTCTCCCCCACTAGAAGTGGGTAGCATGTAATATTCTCTCTGAATCACACACAAAAAAGCACAGGTCTTGCTTCTCAAGCTTCAGAACCCTAGAGGATTATTCTGCTAGAATAACAGCTTGTGAAAAATATCTCCACCAGATAATGCAACTTAGAAAGTAAGACCCAAGATGACCCTTTAATTACCCACATTAGAACACAAAGCTATTGGAGACTTATGGGTTTTTCACTTAATACTTAGCTAAATAGGTTAAGATTATGAAATAGCCTAAACAAACTCAGTATTGATGTTGTTTATGAAAAAATAGAAAAATAAGTACAAAATTATTCAGTGTGCCTTTAAAGAGACAGCCTTAAAGTATTCACTTAGATGAAAGTCAAACAGATCCCTCATTTTTTTTTAGCCTGTGTAGCAATAACCTAGGTTTATGGCTTACCTGCTCCCCTCAGGAAGTGGTAATAATAGCCATTATTTTCTGTGGAAGCAATGCCAGGAACCATGTCATCCTCTGATAAATCATACCAATTGCATCTTATTATCACACCAATGGTTCAATTAACTCACATCACCACTCAATTTATCAAATTAAAAAGGAAGGGTTTTGTATGTTCTAATAATTGTTTCATTAACATAAAACTAGTTAAGAACCTTGAAGCTTTAGATCTGGATTCATATTGTCTTTATACGGTTTTGTTTTGATTTGCTCTGATAGTTGTACACTGACATGGCTCTTGTATTCTATTCTATTCTGTTAATCGTCATGGTTATTCTTTTATTAACATACATATGGCTATTGAATGTGGCAGGTTTTCACAGAAGACAAACAAAATATTAGGGAGCAAAATGGTTACCATAATTTTGAAAGTCTGCGCATGTTTTTAAGCATTTTAAATGGTTTAAAATAAGCATTGTGAAGTGTTCAGTATGGAAGTGTGGTCTTTATGAAAGAGCTATATTAGCATAATGTATTCAAAAGTCTTAAGATTGTAAATCAATGACTTTTATAATAAATTTTAAATGATTCTTAAAACTTTTCGTCTCACCAGAAAGACAATTCTGTTGTTCCATTTTGCATAAATAAATCAAGTGGAAGAAATATTTCACAGGTATTGTCTCAATAAAAATTAATTTTGGAAATTTTAAGTCAGACACTTAGAGAATGTCAGCCATACTTCAATCATTTTATAGCTACGTCTTCCAAGTAGAGTTATACACCTGCACGTGTAAAGCAGTGTGCTTATCATTACACGCTAATAACTAATATGTTCCAGTATAAGTCAATTTACAAAGTGCTTTCACCTTATTTTAATTTTACAACAACCACGTAAGTTAAACACTATCGTTCCCACCTTATATAGATGTAGGAACTGAGATACAGAAGGATTATACTGCCCAAGCTTAGTTGCCCCAGTATGTTTAGATGCAGGTACAGCTGGTAGTTAAGACATTTGCCTTGGACTCAGAAAAACAGCTTTGCTGCTTATTTAATTGAGAAGCCTGGGTTCTTGACTTAAAATCTTTGATTGCCATATTTCTCATCTCTAAAGTGAGGGTCCAACCACCTAGCATAATGACTGTGTTAAATACGATGTGTGAGTGAAAATACTTGGTACTTTCCATACGCATGAAATAAATACCCTTTTTAAAATTGCGCCTCTGTGATGCCTTGCTGCCCTCTTTATTTACCTAACCCATTACCAAATGGGCTTGGGCCTTTGAATCATGATTCTGGTAATGTTCACAGCTGATTCTATGCTCGTCTCTGTTTCTTTCATTCCTAATAGTGGATTTGTGTGTTTATACCCATGAAGGTAATTGAGAATGGCACTCTTGGCTATCTCCACTCGGGTAACCATAAACTCAAGAGTCCTCATACTGAATTCTTCACTTCCTCACCCTATTGGTTGTGATTTAGACTTCTCGTAACAGCCCTGTAATGCAGGTATTGTTACTCTCAGTTTGAATTCATTTTATCAACATTATCTCAATCTGGGATTCTCCAAATCCAATTAGGCACAAAGTCTTGTCCTGCCAATTTTAGCTTTGAGTTGCCTCTCACATACTTCTCTTCCCTTTTATTTCCAATTCCTACTCTTTCATGCCCTTTGGCTACACAGCAGAAACCTTTCAACTTGTTATCCTGTCTCTAATTAATGTCTATATCAACCTTACCATGTTTATTTCTAAATTAACCTTCTAAAATAGTACTTTAATTCATGCCATACTTTGTTCAAAGCCTATGTCTTCCCAAAGCTTTCAAGGCCAAGTCTAAACTTTTTAGCATGGTACTAAAGGTCTGCCCTCACTTTTGTAATTTTATTTCTCCATGTGCCCATATAAAATACATCTCCCATTATTTCCAAGGGACATCTGGCATTAGAACTTTAATCTCACCATATTGACCTCTTGGAATTATTTTGATTCTTTTCCTAGACTTTCTAAAACCAACCTGTTCTTCAATGTCCTGTACCAATTTCCTGTCTTCCATGAAGCCTTATAGCTAATCTTAAGTGCTTCTCTCCTTAACAGTTAAGTTGACCACCACAATCTTTTCTGTTGACTATGCATATTTCTGGAGGCATATTTTTCATTCTCTATCCAGAATCTTTTCGGTTTTTTTTTAATTTTTATTAAATCTATTGGGTTGACATTGGTTAATAAAATTATAAGGTTTCAAGTGTACATTTCGACAATATGTCATCTGTATATCACATTGTGTGTTCGCCACCCAAAGTCAGTTCTCCTTCCATCACCATATGTTTGACCCCCTTATACTAACTTTCTGAAATTCTGTCTTTGGCATCTTGTACTATAATTGGCTGCTAAATATTCTTACTTAGTTATCCTTACCCATTAGTCCCTGTGCTAGGGGGAAGAAATATCCATTGAATTTTCCATCCTTTCCAGATTCTAAACTGAAATTAACTAGAACAGAACCTAAGCTAGCATCCTGTACCCACTGATTATTTTCTGTCTAATTAAAAATCTTTTTTTGCTGAGTACAGAAAAACCACGTAGGCTCACAAAATCCTTCTGCTTTTGGATAGATCTGAGGCTGTTTCTGTTTAATTTATTGTATAATTGTCAGATGCAACAGGAGAAAGATACTGAGACTTTATTAAGACCCTTCATTGGAATTATACAGCTGGTAGAGAAGTTATCATCTAATCCACGTCTTAATAAAATATGTTACTCTTGTAAACATGAGCCTTCTGTGATCCAGAAACATATCTATTACCTGTGGAAACACAAACTACATAAGCCAGATTATAATGTAGCAAAATAATAACTGCTATTATAGAGGGTTTTTCATCTTGCCCTATTTTATTTATTTTTCCTCCCTTTCTTCTAACTTCTTCTCTCCACAGCTATATACTAAAAATTTAAGGACTATGAGTTTCACTACTCTCAAACCCCAAAACTGCATAGCACATAGAATGTGTCCAACAAATATATGCTAATTAAATTGTAAACAACAATGCGTGTAGCTAAACAAATATAGAACAGATGCTCAATATATATTTTTGACTTAATTTAAAATAAGGTACAATTCCTTTACAAAGGACAAAAAAGCAAATTTTACTTCTATAATCTAAATTCCAAGTATAAAATAGTGTAATCCACATTAAAATGTGTTACCGGACTCTTAATGTGTACCAGACATTAGACCAACACTGAACACCCCCCATTTTAAAATGATAGATAGTTAAACTGCCGTGCAAGTATTCACAAGCGAAAGGGAATTGTCAACGTAATTATCTAGCCAATTTGAGAAAAGAAAAAAAAAAAACTTATAACTTTATGTCACTTAGCTCTCATCTCTGTCTTGAGCCACAAAAAAAGAAAAAAGAAAAAACAACTTTGTTAATTGTGACCAAAGTGGTTGATCATGCCAGAGAAGGCCTCGCAGATGAATCCCAATGCTTCCATATGCAGTGACTTGCTCCTTCAAGGGTCACTGTCAAATCAAATACTTGGTGGAAACACTTCTAATAGTTCTAACAAGATAATTCTTAAAATAATTTTAAGCCTGTATGTTAGAAAGCATTTTGACAAGCTGCTAAGCTTTCACTGTTAGTCTGAATGTGCCATTTCTTTCACATCTCTCAACTGGGAAATCACCAGAGATCTAACCAGTGATTTAGTGTGTGTCTGTGCTGCAGAGGCTTCAATGGTTCATTAATGTAGGCTGATTCCCACTCCTGCTGCCTTTGATTCTGGTTTTCATATAAACTTCCTATCAGTGTGACTGTCACGGGCATAACCCAAGCACAGAGACAGCAGCTGAAAAACCAGAAAGTTATTTTTCAATCATGTATAGACAGCCTCATTAGTCATACCAAATAATAATAATAATAATAATAATAATAAATATAACCATTTTATATCATCCAAGTAACTGACTTGAGTGTATTGTTTCTAAGTGTTTGACAGTATGTAAAGATCTTTCCTGTTGCATATGGAATGAAAGGTGATTTTTGTCCTGAGATACCTTTTAGAAATTTACATTAATTCTGTATTATTCTTTTTTTGTGTGCTATGTGTTTTTCCAGCTAACAATTGTTTCGTATGAACAATAATGTAGCACCTTTCTGTTGTGCTGCTATTTGAATGACCCATGATACTGGAAAGCTAGTGAGGAAACAAAATAAGATAACCAAAGCAGAGATACCTGGATTTTATATACCAAAAACTCTTGATGGTAAGGAGACTTCTTTAGTATTTTTCCCAAAGAAGCAGCGATTCCCTCGTTGGCTAAACCAAGCAATAATGAAAAGGGAGTGTTTCAAAGCATGCTTTAAAAATCCATTTGTATGTCCTCAATGGCAAAATACTGCCTGGATTTTTTTTTATTTTTTTTTAACAGATGGGAGGAACAGGTCTCTTTTTAAGTAGTTCGATAATGTAGGGGAGCAGAGAAGTTGGGAATGAGTGTAAGGCATTAATACAACCTGAAGTGTCCCAGGCCTAGGTCTACCCAAGCTGGATTCCCATTTGACCCAACACCCATGAGATTCACATTAAATATCTGGGCTTTAAAGTGGTTCACATCAAAGCAAACTAGCAGCAGAAGATGCAGGGGATGATGCTACCTCACATTTCAGCACTAATTAGGTGAAAAAAAGAAAAGAAAGACACAAAATGAACCATGGTGTCCTAGATTGGACCCTGGAACAAAGAAAGGGGATTAATGAAAAAAAAACAGAGAAATCTGAATAAAGTTTGTAGCTTAGTTAATAGTATTTTACCAAAGTTAATATCTCAGTTTTGACAAATGTACCATGTTAAGTAACATATTAACATGGGAGAAAACTGGATGAAGGGTCAATGGGAATTCTTGTACTATCTTTGGGACCTCTCTCTAAATCTAAAATTATTGCAAAACATAATAAAAAGGTAACAGAGAGATAACAAGAACAGCAGTTCTTGATTCGTCTTCAACTATAGGGTTGTTGTTATAAGAGAAATACAAGATCTAAAATAAGGTTATCACTCAATAACATGTTCTATCAACATACAGAAATTATAATACCAACGATTTCTCTAACTGCCAAAGTAAAAGACAACTGAGTTACTAGGCTGGACTCACATAACTATTCATTCAAAGTTTCCTTTTTTTCCTTATGTTTTGTATATGCACAGTCTAACCCAGCATTCTACATTTGTCTAGAAAATATTAGCTCTATGTTATAGATCACAATTAATTACAATAATTGAGAGCCCACAGTGTATACTAACCATTATTCAGAATATGCATAAGGTCTGGTGGCTGCTTATTTGCAAACAAGGGAAAATATAAAATTGACCCTATACATAACCATTAAATAGAGGTGTAATGTTCCTCATGTTCAAATTCAACGAAGAAAAGAATGAAATTTACACATTACAGAAAGAAATCCCTTCTACATGATCTTTGCAAGTTTCTTAACTGCTCTATGCTTCAGTTGTGGAGGTCACCCCTTCCCAAATTAAAGCTTTCAAGGCCACTTCTTATCTCCTGTGACAGAGCATCACATAGTGTTTAATACCACTAACAGACAGACACTACAATGTCACTCCCTAAAGTGCCACTTCTTTGTGGGATGTAAAAGCAGTGTGGCCAGGATTATTAGCTCAGCACCTGTGGGCCGTAGGGAGCGGTACTGGGAAATGTGGAAGCAACCAGGCTCTTAGAGCCCTCTCCTCCCAGACAGTTTTTGTTCCGAGTTCACAGCCTTAACAAACTATCTGCTTGATCAATTCTGCCATCTAGTGGACCCTTCCATCTCACCACTTTTCCTTGGGGACTTTTCCTGTCTAATATAATTAAGGGGCAGGTATTCATGTGTGCCACCAGTGGGTAGTGGGTGGGGAAGAGAGGGAGGGAAACCATAACCCTCATAAGAAAAATAATCGTTGCATTGAAAAAAAGGAGAGGTTCCTGAAGCCTTATGTCTTGAAAACCAAGCAGGTAGGAGTCCTGCTGAACGATGTATCTTCATATCAGTAGAGATTGCAGCAGGCACAGAGACCACCTGTTAAGTAAAAATTCAAAAACCTTCAAAGACCTTCCAATGCCAAAACCTGTGAGGAAAATCCCCCTGGGTTTCAACCATCTTTGAAGGCAGCCCCTGTTAGCCCCGGCCCCTCCTTTCACGGAGAGCTGCGTGTGCCACCCTCTGGGCACCGCACCGATTTTTTTGAACAAAAAGAAAGGTTATTTGTATTTCTACAGACATACAGGGAAAATATATGATCACTTCTAGTTCAACACTTTTTGCTTTCTAATGTAATTTACTTACCTTATGTCTTAAAATTCTGGTGTTAAGGAATTATCATATATTTTAACTATCAAATTAAGAGCGTATCAATAAAAATATCATCTCATAACTGCGACTGCCATACCCTTTCTATTGTTGTTAGAGAACAGGTACAGAGATCTTTGGGATATAATACTGAGTTAGGAAAATAATTATTTCCATGATTACTGAAGCATTTCCAGAATATTGATTCAAAAAGCAAACCAAGGAAGGCTTATTCAAGCATAAAAATAAAATTTATTACAAACCAAAATATTTGGATTGCTTGCAGTATTTCAGATAAACATAGAATTTAACAGAAAAATTTGACATTTCTGTTGCCATTGACCTGAGAACAACTTGAAAGAGTTCCCCAATAATTAGTATGTTGAATGCTGCAAAACAGAAAACTTCAGAAAGTTTTTCTTGTTAAAAAATAAATAACAATTACTAATGGACATTTTATAAACTAGAGAAAAATACAACTTAGAAAATAATAATCTTTTGTATTCTCATCATCCTGATTTAAATATTATTGACATATACATATTTTGTAACTTTTGATTGTTCTTTATTGATGTGGTTCTTGTTTGTGCTTCTGCTGACTTTCCCTTATGGTTATCATTTCCTTACGTAGTTTATAGTTTTTACTATGAGCTCATCTTTAGTTGGTATTTTATAGTTGTTGCTGTTGTTTGTAGTTTGCTTGTTTTTTGTTTTCCCCAATGGAGGTCTTGTGGACTCTACATTATGGAAGATCCCTATATTTGCTTTCCCAGAATGCCCCAGAGATTTTGTTAGTGCAGGGCTAGATATTCCATTGATTTTTCTACTTGGGAATCATACACAACATGGATGTATAAATTTGGATTACATCCTCCAGGTTTTTATCACGGAGGATTTATGTATCCATCTAGGGATAAGCATTCTTAACTCTTAACTCAGGATATTCTTAAAGAAAGGGGCAGCTCTTCCAGGTTCCTGGCTTTATCCTCCATGCCTTATGTAATCCTGAGGCACAGTCTCTTTTCCCCTTTTGGACCTATACTAGATTGCCAGTATCCCAAGGACCAGAACCTCAGTTCATTTACTTATACTCTGTCCATGGTTACTCTCCTTGATTCTGTAACTGGGAAGTATTTTGTCTTTCTAACTCATCTTTGTATTTCCACTGAAACAATACTATACAGTATTATATACAACATATCATGAGTTTTAGTTAAGGGAAAGTGGTTCACATTAGGTCCATCTGCCATATTGCTGGAACTCAATTTTTCCTTTTCTGTATATTGTTTCACATAGTTGAAATAGCACTCTTTGTCTTTACACCAAGTTACATCCTAAATTAGAGGGAAAAATAAGTCTTGTCATTCAACCCTTTCGAAGCATCCAGTGTTAGAACATAAGTCCTGCTCCATCTGTCCTTCTACTTAGACATATCCAGCCCTGCCATCTGTTTCTAACATGTTTTATATTATAGTATTGTGACAATTGTGTTTTGATATTTATTAAAAACCACTACGGTGTGAAAGTACTCAAGTGTGCAAATAACAGACTTCATATTCATATAAATCAAGCCATTCACCACACAATTATAGGGTATTACTTTAAAATCCATGGACTCAATATTTTAGATCTGGAAACTACCTTAGAAGCCATCTCATCATAACCAACTTTTATAAATAAGAAAACCAAGGCTCTGGGAGCTCAAGAACATTTTCCTAAAGTCTTTGCAATACCTGTGCCAAAATAGCTCTAAGACACTGAGTCCACTGTTCAGAATTAAACGGACATTCTAATGTTAAAATAAATATCCAGATAATCTCTTCATTAAACTTATTAATAAATTTAAAAGCAGTTTTCTGGGGATGTGGACAATTGCATATGCAACTTAAAATATTTTGTCATGCTGTAGTTGGTAAAAACAAGCCCATAACTTACTTTTTAAAATTTCAGCATAGTTAATGGAATCTGACTAAATGCCAACTAAACAGTCTTTATAAATTAATACAAGCCATTTTACTTGTGCATTTGTAAATATTTTATCAACATTTTACCATATTATTAAATCCTCTGAATATTCAAATCACATAAATGTGCTTCTCTCATTTTATTCTTCATTTTACTTTTGTGTAATCTGTTTTTTTGTTTTTGTTTTTTTAATCTTTTGTTTGTTCTGATTTGATTTTATTGGAAAATGGAATCCCATGAGGATGGCATGACAAGACCAGTACATTTTGCTAGAAGTTACCTTAACGATTATTGTCCTGCCTTGAAGAGATCATGGATCTCAGTGAGAGAGTTTTTGTTCACAAAGATTTCAGGATAATATTTTATCTTTTCTCCAAGTGGCCTGATTCTTTTTGCCTGAGAACTTAGAGATAATTTGTTTAAAACTTTTCATTGCTAACTTTTTTTCTATGAACAAAGTAATAATTCTGTACACATTTTTCTAATATGCCAGAAATACAAACGTAATGTTAGCAACAAGGTTTAAATAGATTGATTCTTATTTCTGAGTAACTGAAAAGAATACATAAACAGTGATTTTCCCTGGGGCCAATGCTAATTCTGGGCTAGAATGACAATCTAAAATTCATTTGGTATTTAGATTAGGGCAGATATTAGTTCCCCCCTCCCCAAACACATAACCCCCTGGCAGGCATTTTGAATTTACACTCATTCAGGAAGTGATATTTAGGATGTGGTTTTTTCGAAAACTGGCACAAACATTAGATAACTAATATGTGAAAAGGCACATTTGATATTAAAATGCTACAGGAGGTCTGGCTCTCTAAGGTCTGGTTTTAGAAAGTACTACGTGCCAGATGTTTCAGAGAAAAGCATAAAATCTACATTATGTGCCTAATTGTACTGTATTACATCACAGGGATGGGGACTTTTTTTTTTTTTACTTGACCACAGCTGGTGATAACAATATGCCCTGGAGCATGAAAGGATCAGGCACCCTGTATATAGGGCAGCTCCTTACTGTGGAGAAAATTTCTAGCTTCAAAAATCTCTATGTATACAAATGATAACTCTCAAATTAGCAAAATCTATGGATGTTGAGCTAAAATACTGAACTAACCAGACTAGATCACTACTGTGGAGAACGAACTGGAAAAGGAAGAACCCGACAGTAAAATCTATACTATTGCAGATCTGGGTACTAGACAAACTATGTTTATAAGGGGGTACCACTGAGGCTCCAAAAAGTCCCTGGCATTAATGAGGATCACGTCTTATCCAAACATGTCACAGAATTGAGCTGGTCCCAATAGGCTACTTTTCTCTCATTATGTTAGGAGCTGGCCATACAAAGGAAGGAGGAGAGGAGTGAAAAGTATTAAAAATAGAGTAGTCACGGTGTGCCCTTCAAAACTTACATTCACCATTGACCAATTAAAGCAATAAAAGGAGTAAAGCCTTCCAGCTTTACTGCCTTCTACATTCCTACCTAGAAATATAATACTTCTATCTTTATAAAGAGTACTACCCAGGCACCGTGTCTGTTGCACCTTATACAAATAATAATTTTCATATGAAATAATGAAAAACAATTTGGAGTTACTCTCTTAATTTTTTCTTCCTCTTAATACTTATCATAAGGCTGTCTATAAAGGATGTCAACCTTTACAGTAAGTTGTATTTCATAACTGTATTTAAATTTTGTATAAGGTTACACCTGTCTCCCAAAAGATATTAGATTATTTTTAGGCCAGTTTTATTAAACTTAAATTTAAAAAATAGATTTTATATGCTAAATCATTATTATGCAAAATTGTACTTAGGTAAATACCCAACTCTTAGGAACAAAAATTATTGATTTCTATACATCAAGTGATGGATGGCACACTGGGTGCTCTATTTTGAAGTTAGAGAGAACATTAAAGAGTGATTACATGACTTTTCATTTAGTTCTGTTATTTTTTAAATAATTGGTTCAACACATCACTGAACTTTGTATTGTTTGGATCACATAGTCATTAGGGCAGCATGGTAAGCACAGAAGTTCTGTTTGTCTTCCTGGAATACACATTTTCCCTGTCGTCAGCTTTCATGCTCTTATTGCTCTTTTCCAATCACTTTTTTCTCTTTATCTCTGAGTTCTGTCTCATCCTCCTGTATCAGAATCTCCATTTTGCAATTCAGTTTTAAAATTTAAGCGCTTACTCTCAGTACTGTGGGTATAAACTGTGTCGTAAGCTTTTAATAGTTTTGAAACAATAGTTTTGTGTCACACTGCCATCTAATGGTGTCCATGACCCCTTTCATAATTAATTACACATTCTAGCTACAGAAGAATAAGTCATTAATTAAAACGTAATTCCCAGTTTTTAGAATTTTTAGAAAAATATTTTATATAATGCAAGGGACAAACACATTTTAAATCAGTCTTAGCGTTTTAAGTGGTTTACATATTTAAGTAGTGCATTCTTTAGAGTTGATTTGACTTTCGAGCTGGTTAACCCAGAACATTTACTTCTGTAGCTTGTATATTGATAATTTCTCTGAGTTTTAACCATAGGCTTTCAATAACTACCAACTTACCTATTGCTTACATAATTCACAAGTAGCATTAAAATGTATTTCCTCATTTGTGTACATTTCCTGAGGTTTCACTCTGGGGCTGACCATGACCCATAGGTGTTCCCTTTTAAAAGAAAAGCCTGTGTATCTTTCGGCGCTTCTGTCATACTCAGATGAAGTAGCAATCTTTATGGTGGGGCAACGGAAGAACCCTCTGACTAGCTGCTCTAGTTCTAGATCCCTCGCTGCCAGCAGCACTTTGTATCACCCTGACTAATAGATTTATTTCTCTGAACTTCAGTTACCTTATCTGAACTTCAGTTACCTTAGTTGAAAGGGTAGAGTCGTTTGTTTCTAAGTTTCCTTATAGCTTCCAAGGTACGTCATTTTAAAGGCATATCCAACTAAGATGCATGTTGCTTCATAGTTTATTTCGCCATTGTGGGCCAAAAGTCTTTACTGTCATAGCTTTATTCCCAAAACCATTTGATACAGCTAAAGGTAGAAAATAGTGACTGTTTATCAGGTAAATTAAGTCTACCTAGTTGTTAAGAACACTATTATCCCAATATTGCTAATCTAGTCTACTATGTAATCTGAAAAATAAGCAATTATAAGATGATTTTTTTAACTAAGAAGTAAGAGAATATACATAGAATAAAAATACGTATATGATAGGATAAAATAATATTCAAGATTATGTATTTCATACATGTATGTATATACTCTGTTTACATAATATGCATGGAGAAACAAAGAAGTGTGTTAATTATTCTTACATATTGTACTTTAGGTATAGTAGAGCTTTATTGTAAGTCATCATCAATGTAAAATATCCGGGAGAAGAATCAAATACCATATCGTCAGAAATAAGAATACAATAACAGCAAGCCAAAATTGGGATTGCAGAAGCTTATTAAATCTGATGGAGGCAGCTAGCTACCTAATTCATAAAGAGCAGCAGAAATTAGAACACCATTGACAAAATTCTTCCCAGTTTTACTTAAACTGTTAATTAAAAGGCTTCTATCTAAAAAAAAAAAAAAAAAAGGAAACTAATACTTCTGTATCCTTCTCAAGAGGGTCAAGATTTCGGAAGTAAACATGTAAACATTTCTGAAATAGCAATGTAGAGGTCTTCAATTAATCATTCTACTTGCTAAGAAGGCGGGGGGGAAAAAAGGAAATGTGACTGTGTAGCTATGAAAATTTTCACCCAGGGAAAATGCAGGAGGTTTTATTTGAAAAAAAAAAGAAAGAAAAGAAAGCCTTGATTATAAAGATAACAGAAAACAGCTGGGAAAGTTTGAGTTCAGGATTAGGAACAAGTTCACATACTCTCATGTTTTTTCTCCCTCCATCCCTCACTTCTTCCTCCCTGCTTTCTCTTTCTGTCTTTTCCTTTTCCACTTGGTAATTTTCAGTTATGTTAAGCAGATCTCAAGGAAACTGTGAAGTGAGAAAAGCCCATTGGTTTTCTCTGCCAGCAAGTAGCTAAGAATCAACTGGGGGGGGGGGGGGGGAGCATTCTACAGGCATGTATACATCCATCATAAGCTCTCAAGTATTGATAGCGAAATGAAAATGTTTACTGCCTGTCTGGATGCATTTCCTAGAAACAGAGAAAACAACGTCTAATTCAGAGTGCTAGGAGTGTTATCTGATATGACAGAGAAAAAAAAGCAATATGTTTTGCAAACACACAAGTAATAAAATACTTGAGTAAGTTCTGAAGGGAGAAAGGAGAGCCAGAGGAAAGAGGCAGGGGCTAGAAATCATTAAGAAGATTTAAATTATAAACCAGATCCCAGTCTGCACACCAAAAAGAAGAAAGAGTCCAGAATGGGAAGATTAAAGTGTCTCAGAATTTGGCAGTCATTAAAAGCACAATTTTGAGTTCTTTGGGAGTTTGTGTGTCCTCTTGTGCTTTTCTGACCTAGATTAGTCTACTTACTCAGAACACAGCAGTATAGCTTTGCAGTAACATTGCCCCATGGCTTAATTTCCCAATTAAACTTAAACAAATTTCTCAAATGCTCATAAAACCCTTGGTGGCAAGATCAGTGCACCTGAATATTTAATTATTTGAATGTCAGTCTGAGACATAGATAATTGGCAGCTAATAGAAAATGCCCAAGACCCCAAAACAAAAGATTCTTCTATGGTTGATCAGGGAATCAGTGAATAAATTTACTAAAATAAAGTTACTTTATTTGTTGTTTTTATCCTAAATGAGTGGAAATATATTAGAAAACTGGAAAAATATTAAATATAATAAATAAGATAGAAAAAAGATCACGTAATTATAGTTATGTTCTACATGCTGAACTTTGGCTGCAGTTAAATGATAAAACTAATACTAAGAAACTGTCTGTATATATCTCCAGACTAAGTGATTGTCTGTCAGAAACTATCTGGATTAACCTGGTTGAAAATATTCTTTTTTTGTTCGGCTATAGTATTTCAGCATAAGTAAATATAAAGCTAAAGAAATGTAATATATGTATCAGACAACATTTAACAAAATAAATTTAATCTAGTGACTCTCATAAATCAACTTAATTATATACCTAGTAAAATGGCTTGAGACTTGGCTGGAAGATGATAAACCAGAGGTGGTGATAAAAGAGTTATTGAGCTCAGGAGACGTCCCAGTGGGCAGCCTAGGGAATTAGTCTTGGGCTCAGTCTTTCTTTACATCTTAATTACTGATTTCAAAGAAAGGCTAAACTGCACATTAACTAATTTGCAGATGGTTCTAAACTGGCAAACACTGGGAATTGCAAATGAAAAATCCAAAGGGATTTTAAGAGGTTAGAAATGGGAATCAGTGAAATCCAATCCTTTAAGGAATAATAAGAATGATGATGATGGTGATAAAACAAAAACTCTGGTTAAATTCTTTTGTAGAGATATCATGTAGCAAGATGTGAAAGAAATATTCTTCTTCAAGATACTGAGTCAGGAAACTGAATGTGCTAGTTTGAAATAGAGCAACCACTGAACCAGATACAGTTGAAACGACAGGAATAAGGGATTCTAAAATACTACTACAAGTGTATTTCCTTGATCAAAACCCAGCTTGGCCCACTTCACTTTAGGAGGCTGAGCTATTTGATCAGTAGCCCATCGCTACTACTTGTATGTGTTCGTTTCCTTCCTACCCCTTGACTCCCCAAGTAGCAACCTCTACTTCCTCTCCTTCGTACTGATATTCCTCTTAGAACTGGGAGAGCCTTTCATTAGGGATTCTAAACTGGGTGACATCTCTGCAAAATAGAAGATACTATGATTGACATCCCTGTTTGCCTCCCATCTTTTTTCAAACACTGAAGTTAGCAGGCTGAGGTGGGTGGGAATAAAGTACAAAAAGAATATATCAATAACACCTGAGAGAACAAGACGATGACTGGGGAAAACTGTTATTAGTGAACAAACATTCCAAAAATGTGTCTGAAATTCAGAAAGGATGAAATGAGTTTTGAAATGAAACAATGGGTAAAATCAGTCTAAACTATATGATCAGGGAATGAGGTATATCTGTTGTCTAGTGGAACCTCCAAGGGACTCTGCGTTCAGAATTAGCTGATGGCCAAGCGTAGGAGAGGGAAATGAAATTGAAACAGAGGAGTCAATAAAGACCTTTTATGGGACCATTGCACCAGTCTGTGTGCCAATTCCACTGCCCCACACCCAGAACAGAGCCCAGACAGTTGGTATTCTCTCCAGGCAACACACTGCAAGGCTATTCTCCAAAGAAACGTAACCAAAGTGTAGGGGGAAAGTTATAGATTCCATTAGGGATGTTATAGCCCCCACCACTGGAAGTCCTCCTTATTCTGCAATTGGAGGTCTAGAAGGAGAGAAAGGATTTGTACCTATTATCTCTAAAGTAAAACCTCTTAGCCTCAAGTCTACCACAGCGACTCGGTCAGGTAGAAAAAAAAAAGAAAAGGGAAAAAAAAAAGCACATGATCGCTATCCTCTCCTTCTATAGCAAAGAAGGATGGGACTGTATAGAGATGCAAAGTTGAGCAGGGACTAATCATTCCTTTGCCTGGAATGATTGTAGCTATATCACACACAGAGCTGCCAATGATAATTCCCTCACAGGGAGAAACTTCAGTTGAAAAACGGAAAAGCAGGGAAAACTCACCCCAGCCAGCCTTTCCTTCTATGTCAGCCCTGAATGGAAAACCAAACATTACCAGGCATATGAAAAAAACCAGTAGCAGGACAGAGATTAACAACCAGAACACAGACTCTGTAGAAAATAAAGATACTCAGAAGGCCTCTAATATTTTTGGAGGTCAGAACATATTAATTACACAAGATAAGAACAAGGGGGAAAAGAGGATATAATGAATATGACTACTACAAGTTAAAAAGAAAGGCAATTAAAAACCTCACAGAAAACAAACAAAAAACCCTAATCATGAAATTCATTGTCTAGATAAAAAGCAAAATTCTGTGACATGAACTTAATAATTGATGAAGTATTTAAAAGGAAAATTGAATGGACTTTAACTCTAAAATCATTCTGTACAGCGACCGAGTGGTGAAGGCAAGAGGGCTATAAAGGGGAAACTGATTTGAGTGTACGACCTGGTTTGACGTTCAATAGTATGAGTCTGATCGGACTAGTGTAAAGATTGGTTATTGATTTTCAAACTTTATCATCAATGTATTGTCAAAAAGTAAAAGACTTGGTTAGGGTTACTGCAGAGGCTATAACTGTTAATAATTTTGACAAGATTAAAATGAAAGTATAGCTTCAATTTGGACTTTTAGGAAGAAGAGAACGTGTGGAGGGAAGGGCCAGAGCACTCATAGCCTCATGGCACAAAGTGGAAGTGAAGTACTGTCTGAAGCTGATGGAAAAATACAGAGAAGTTAAGACTGCTATTGAAAGCTAGAAAAGTCGTTAAAAAAACTAAAATAATGATATGAAAATATCAAATCAAGGAAAAGGGAGTAGTATGAGATAAATCCTCTTATTTTATATTAAGAAGTCAGAAGTAATTTTCACAATTGTATTAGTCAGAATAGAAGGATACCATTTAGAGTTATGAAGGTCATTATCAATCCAAACTAAAAGAGACAGTTAAAAGCATTTACCTCTGGGGAGTAGAAGTGGGGATGAAGATCATAAGTTCTTTTGCTGTATTTGATATAACCCATATGCATGTATTTCTTCAATAAAAATGATGTTCACCATCAGTATACTTTATTTATGGTAACTTGTTTGTTGTAAATTAAACAACACGGGAATCAAATAATAAAATAGAATAGAATAAACATGTTAACAGATATCACTTTTTGAGTAGGTGGATAGTTGGTTCAGACAAAATTTGAGGAGTCATTTCTGCAGACATCACAGAAAGATTGCCATAGATAAAATAATATGTACGTATGTGCCTGTGCGTGTGTACTAATGATCCCTCCCGCTGGTCTCTTTGCCTGTATCTTCTTTAGGCATTATCTATATTTCACTGACAGCTTAATATACTGTAAATATTAAGGATGTCTTTCTGCCTATAAGATAACTACATTTTTCTTAAGAGAGACCCTTCATAATTTGGTGGTAATTATCCTTACTTGCTTCTTTTCACAATGTTCAATAAACATAAATTTTCTGTCTCAGCCAAACTAGACTACTAACTCTCCTTGGAGATGTTGTGTGTCTGTCCAGGCATCTGTGCTTCTCCACTCACCTGAAACATCCTGCCCCACCCTCTCTGTCAGTACAAACCCTACCCATCCATCCTCTTCCATGGAGTCTAAGTACCCTGTCCTGAAGGATGGGAGTCTGCACTGTCATTTATCTTCTCCAGTTTTTCTCCATCTTTCCTCCCTGATCCCCACTCTTCCTTCTCCCTAACAAACTTTTAGTGATCACCTGCTATGTGATAGGCTAATTTGGTAACTAGTCATGGACTGTTTATAAGTCTCCTATATTGCTAGTGAGCTTCCCATGTTTCTCTGACTCATCTCTCTAGCCTGAATATAAGCTCTATGAGGATAAAGGACCACATTTCCTATTTCATTATCTATCTCACAATGCTTGGGACTGTGCCTCAACAAAGTAAATGCAATAAATATTTTTGGTTAAATGGATAGGTGTATAACAACTTCACATTATAACTTTTTAAACAGAATGATGACATTCAACTTAATGTAATTAACCTTTAATAATTGTGAAGTTAGAGTTACGAGACAGTGTAGCATAAAAACAAAAATTAAAAGAATTTGGCGACGGAGTTGATTACTGGCTCCATCACTTCCTACCCATGTGACCTGGGATCAGTTACTTAATGTACCTTTGCCACCGTTTTGTCATCTCTACAATGTGGCTAATAAAATATCTAAAATACTTCATGGTGCTGTCATAATGATCAAGTGAGACATACAAAGTGTTTGGGATTACACCTAACACCCTGCAAGTGTTCTAAAAACAATAGCTACTTTGTTGTTTACAGGACAAGAAAAAAAAACAAAAAACCTCAAAATCTCAATTGCTTAACTTTTGACAGCTATTTCTCACTCACTCACACAAAGTCCATTGTAGGTCACGAAGGGAGCCAGAGCACTTCCCTCTATCCTGGTGTTCTTCAAACTTCCTTATTCTTTCCCAGCAGTGGTTTCTGATGTCCTATAAGTGATTACACAACTACTGTCCATCTGATTATTCATCAAAGCCCATTCTCTGTGGTTAAGAGGCGAACACATTATCCCACATAGTACACTTCCTGTCTCTTAATTCAGGAATTTAATGGAAGGGATTTATCTCTCAACTCACGAGAAAAAGTGGGACGGGGAGGTACACAGAGGGACTCTGCTCCACGTAGATACTCAAGAACCCAGGCGGATGGACATTATCTGGGCCGCCCACAATGACCACAGCCCACCATGACCACAGCAGCGGAAGAGACAGCTCGGGGTTGTAGGCTGGGTCTTTTATTTGTGGACCAATAATTGTCACCCATCACAGCTGCCTGACTGCAAGACAGCCAGGGGGCTGGGAAGTATGTGGGGGCACATGAAATGATGACTGAACTTTTTGTTTCTGTCACAAATAATGATGAATCTATGAAAAGAGAATGGCAGAAAGCAGAGGTACAATCTAAAAGTCTAAAAGATCATAAAGTTATTCTGAATCAGATTTCAGAACTATAAATTTTTGGAAGCGAACTTAAGTTAAAAGCTTTAATAGAAGATTTATTATTGGTCTGACTTCCAGAAATTAGTATTGCCAGCAAATTTTATTATTACTTTTCATGATTTTAATTTATGTTTCAAGCTTATTTAGAGATCAGAACTGAAAGAGATCTTGTTTTAAAAATAAAAAGTTGATCTTATGTTTAGCCATTATTTTCAGGGTAAAGTATGCTGAAGTTTTCCATATCAAAGCTGCACTTCTTACTTGCTGCCAGCAAGGGGAGTTGGAAGAACTCTTAAACTTCCCCCACTATAATGCGAAAATGAGAATCTAAAAGGGAATGGAGAACGATATAGATTTAAATTAATCACTTCCCTGAATCAGCAGGGTTTCCTGCAAAGGGACAGCAATATTTTAGGATGCTTTTGAGCATTACATTCAGAGTGATAACACTTTTAAAAAAACTTTTGTTGTGTAAAGATGCCCCTAAAGTTTTTCTCTGGTTTTATTTTGTTTTTCCTAAATAAAATTTGTGACTGTAGACTCACTTACTTTTTTGGGACAATCTCCTATGTGTGTCTGAGGTAGAAATATCAAAACACATTACCTTTATCTGAACCCATAAATGCCCTGATTCCACCAAGGGAGCCAGAGCCCTTCCCTCTATCCTGGTGTTCTTCAAGCTTCCTTATGCTTTCCCAGCAGTGATTTCTGATGTCCTTTGAGTGATTGCACAACTACTGTCCATCTAATTATTCATCAAAGCCCATTCTCTGTGGTTATGAGGTGAACACATTATCCAACATAGTAAACTTTCTGTCTCTTATTTCAGGAATTTAATGGAAGGGATTTATCTCTCAGCTCATGAGAAAAAGTATATGAATTATATGTAAATTTCCCTTTTTTCTTGTTAAACTTGAAAGTGTGAGAAAAGATCAAACTAGAGGAAAGAGATATTAAGAAAAACTGCATCTAAATTAAAAATTATTTCATTATGCCTTTTCTTTTCACTCCTCTTTCTTACTTTCATTTGTTATTTTGTGCAATGAATTCAAATGGTTCAGATCAGGAAGCCACCTTTTGTTTTTATATGAATATAGCACTTAGTTAACTCTAGCATTTTTATCTAAATACTTTCCCAAGCCTTCTATCTCATTTTGTCTCTATAGCCATAAGCTATATACCCAATATATAACTTGGCATGTTGTTCATTTTTTTTCATTTGAATCAAATTTAATGTCCTTGGTGGATTGTGGGATTATGAAATCTTTCCTACTTTCTTTTAAAAGGTTTGCTTTTAAATGCTTTCTGCTTGGAATGAAATCTTATGATAGGAACATTAGCTTTTTAAAAAGATTTTTATTAAAATATTTTATTAAAATACAATATTATGTTAGTTTCAGGGGTACACCATAATTATTCAAAATTTGTATACTAAAGAAGTGATCACCATGATAAGTCTAGCAACCATCTGACACTGGACCACACTATCACAGTATTATTGACTATATTCCCTATGCAGTAGGCAATATACTTCTCCATAGCATTTATTTTATACCTGGAAATTAGAACCTCTTATTTCTCTTCACCTTCCCCCCCCTTTTAAAATTTTTCAATTACAGTTAACATTCAATATTATTCTATATTAATTTCAGGTGTACAGTATAATGGTTAGACATTTATATAATTTAAGAAGTGATTCCCCTGACTAGTCTAGTACTTACCTGGCACTATACATAGTTATTACCATATCGTTGACTGTAGTCCCTATGCTTTACTTTACACCCCTACGACTATTTTGTAACTACCATTTGTATTTCTTAATCCCTTCACCTTTTTCACCATGCACCCCCAACACCTCTCCCATCTATCCCCCCAATAAATCTAGTACCCATCTGACACCATACCTAGTTATTATAATATTATTGACTATATTCCTTATGCTATACCCGACACCCCCATGACTACTGTGTGATGACAAATTTCGACATCTTAATCCCTTCCCCCTTTTTACCATCCCTAACCCCCCTCCCATCTGGCAACCATCAAAATGTTCTGTGACTATGAGTTTGTTTCTGTTTGTTTATTTAGTTTGTTCTTTAGATTCCACTTATAAGTGAAATCGCATTGCATCTGTCTTTCTCTGTCTGACTTACTACACTGGGCACAATACCCTTTAGGTCCATCCATATTGTTGCAGAGGGCAAGATCTCATTCTTTTTTATAGCTGAGTAATATTTAATTGTATATATGTACCACTATTTTTTATCCATTCATCCATTCAGTGACAACCAGGCTGCCTCCATAACTTGGCTATTGTAAATAATACTGCAATGAACATAAGGATGCACATGTCCCCTTGAAGTAGCGACTTGGGTTTCTTCAGATAAATACCCAGAAGTAGGATTACTGTGCGTCTTTGTCTCTTGTCATATAGCCTTTGTTTTAAAGTCTATTCTTTCTGGTATAAGTATTGCTACTTTAGCTTTTATTTGTTTGTTTGTTAGTTTCCATTTTCATGAAATCTCTTTTCCCATCCTTTTACTTTCAGTATGTGTGTTTTGATCTAAAGTGAGTCTCTTGCAGGCAGCATATGTGGGTCTTGTTTTCTTATCCATTTAACCACTGTATGTCTTTTGATTGGACCATTTAATTCATTTACATTTAAAGTAATTGCTGATAGATATGTAGTTATAGCCATTTTATTTTGTTTTGTTTTATTTTGTCTTAAAGAAGTTTCTCTAAGAATCTTTGTAATACTGGTTTGGTGGTGAGGAATTCCTTTAGCTTTCTCTTGTGTGGGAAGCTCTTTATCTGTCCTTCAATTCTAAATGATAGCTTTGCTGGGTAGAGTAATCTTGGTTGTAGGTCCTTTATTTTCATCACTTTGAATATTTCATGCCAATCTCTTCTGGCCTGCAAAGTTTCTGTTGAGAAATCAGTTTATAGTCTTATGGAAGCTCCCTTGTAGGTAACTAACTACTTTTCTCTTGCTGCTTTTAAGATTCTTTCTTTGTCTTTAACCTTTGGCATTTTAATTATGGTGTGTCTTGGTGTGGGATTGTTTGGGTTCATCTTGTTTGGGACCCTCTGTGCTTCCTGGGCTTGAATATCCATTTCCTTCACTAGCTTAGAAAATATTTTTTGTCGTATTTCTTCAATAGGTTTTGAAATTCTTGCTCTCTTTCTTCTCCTGATGATAGCCCTATGATGCAAATGTTGGTATGCTTGATGTTGTCCCAGAAGCCCCTTAAGCTGTCCTCATTTATTGGAGTCTTTTTCTTCTGTTTGCTATTCTGATTGTGTGTTTTTTGCTACCTTATCTTCTAAATCATTGATTTGATCCCCTACTTCATCTAATCTACTGTTGATTCCCTCTAAAATATTCTCCAATTCGGTTATTTCTGACTTATTTTATGTTTTCTATCACCATTTTTATATTTCCAATCTCTTGTTGAAGTTCCCCCTGAGATCATTGAGCATCCTTATAACCAGTGTTTGGAACTCCACATCTGGTAGATTGCTTGTTTCTATTTAATTTAGTTCTTTTTCTGGAGCTTTGTTCTGTTCTTTTATTTGGGACATATTTCTTTGTCTCCCCATTTTGGCTGCCTCCCTGTGTTGTTTCTATGTATTAGGTAGAGCTACTATGCCTCCTGGTCTTAGTAGAGTGGCCTTATGTAGTAGGTGTCCTGTGGGTCCCAATGGTACAGTCTCCCTGATCACCAGAGCCGGGTGCTCCAGATGTGTCCCTTGTGTGTGTAACCTCCTGTTGTAGTTGAGTCTTGGTTCCTCTTTACAGATCAATGGGAGGGATTGACCCTTGGGTTCACTGGTTGTGAGGACTGGCTGTAACTACAGCAGAAGAATTGTTGTGCAGGGACTGATCCTACAGAGCAAGATTTGCTTAATAGGGCTCTGGTGCCTGCCAAGTCTTCTCTTTGAGTGTTTGTCCTTGGGAGAAGCTGGATGAGGCTTTGGCTTGGCCACTGGGTGTGCCAGTCCTGGGGCCCCCTGGGAAGGGACCTGCTGCAGGCCAAGTTCAGCTACAGACTGTGCCTAGCCCAGGGCCACCTGGCAGGAGCCACACAGCAATCTGCAGATGGCCTCTACCCACACTGTGCTTGGAGGTGCCTCAAGAGCCCAAGCCATGAACAAAGGCTGGTTATTGCTAGTGCCAAGCTTAGGTATACTCAGCCAGAGGTACAGGACATGCTAAAGCCAGATGATTATTGTTTGGGTTTTGTGTTTGGGTTTTGGGTCCCCCTCTGAGTGATTTTAGGAAAGTCTGCAGCATGATTCAAGACAGGTTGTTTGTCCAGAAAGGCCACTGGAAATGGCTTGGTTGTGCCCAAAAGTTGGGTGGAGTGGGGTATCAGAATCACCAAGGCAAGGTGAATGAATTGTGTTTGCCAGGTTGATAGAGATTCAGATATGGGCAGCCACCTGTGTCTGTACACTGGGAGGAGAGGGCTCAACAATGAAACAATGGCTTCTGCCAGCAACTCCATCTGGGAGAAATCTGCCATTCCAGTCTTCATGCTGAAGCCAGATAATTCAGTTCCTATCTGTATGCCTCTGGCACCTTTCAAGCTGCTCCCCCAAAGCTGGGGCTCAGAGCGAGTGAGTCTGTCAGTGGGTAAGTCCTTGCATAGGCCCTTTAAGAGGAGCACCTGGGAGTGCAACCACCATAGTCTCACTCAACCACAATGTCTGATGGTTTTCACAGCTGGAAGTTATGGAGACTTCTCTCCCCAACACTGGAACACTGGGGAGCCTGGTATGGGGATGGGACTCCTCACTCCTCCAGGGGGCTCCTTCACAGTTGAGATATCCCTCCCAATTTTTAATGGTTATACACTAGTGTTGGACCAGCCTGTTCCACGTCTCTGCCCCTCCTACCATGCTTGATGTGGCTTCTTCGGTATGTTCTTAGTTGTAGGGCTTTGGTTCAGCTAGACTTCAAGTGATTCTCAGTGATGGTTGTTCTGTAGTTTAGTTGTAGTATTGATATGGTAGTGAGAGGAGGTAAGCACAGTGTTTACATACTCCACCATCTTGCCTGGATCTGAAATCTATATTTTAATATATCCTTATGGTATAAGCAATGCATGTTTCTAAGCACATATATATAAGCACTACATATAAGGAAAAGTATCTGTAATTCTACCATGAAGTAATAATCAGTAACATTGGCATATATTTTTCTATTATAATATAGAGATTTTTAACATACATAATTATATTTTATTAAATGTTCTATACTATACATACATATTATTTTATCACATTATATAGTTTTTGTTTGTTACCCTTTTCTCACTTTAAAGCACTTTTTAAAAATTGATTTCATGTCAACTTTTAATAAGAGTACTGTAAATAAAATTATATTTATAAAAAATTATTTTAAATGAATCCAAGACATTTCATTTTATGAATCTAATATAATTATTTTAACCAATATTACATTAGTGGATATTTAGATTTTTTTTCAATGAGTCCTATTATAAACAATGTTCTACTACACGTGTTTTTACATCATATTTTGTGGTATTGTTTTTATTTCCTTCAGATAACGTCTAAGAAGTAAGCTCAAAGGATTATATGAGAAGGAATCACATTCAAACTGAAACTACAAACATGACCTTTCTCCAATTCAGTTAGCCTACCTGATTTAGCCACTCCTAGAATAATTATCTACGATTTTTATAAGAACTAACTTTTCTAAGGCTAAAAAGAATGGCATGAGAATATGTAGTATTGTGCATAGTTACAACATTTAATAAATTTCCAAATGGGTATCTATTAATTGCTTTTTATCTTAAGCCCTCGTGACCAAGATCCTTAATATAAAAAAAAAAGGTTACTACACAGCTGGTACTTGACTCATGTGTTTTGCAGGATCAGGAGACATTCAGCTTTAGTCTTATGATTAGTAATTTAAAGTGGCATTAAAAATTCTAAGACAGCATTTAAGTTACCAAAAAATACTGTGTCATTTTTCACGAGGCTAAGACTACTAGCCTAGTGAAAAACAATGTGTGATGTAGCAGTAACCCCTCAAAAACTAGCAAACTCATGATTTGTTTCTTGTTTTTTTCCAACCATCAGGCTACTTCTCTTTCTCCCCAGCACTGTCAGCTGCCAGGGAGGGGGGCAGAAGGGAAACAGAGGAACTCATGAACTCATAAATTTGCCCTGATGCATCTGCAAGGTCATACCACAAACTCTAACATCTGCTGGGTCTTGGATGGGGAAGTTCTGAAGGGAAGTCGGAGGAGAAAAGAAGGTGGGGCTATTGCTCAACCTTGACTTTCTTTGGCTGCTCGTGCTGGTTCATCCTCTGTAAAGCACCAGCAAAGCAACAAGCCTCGATTGGCTAAGATATTGTCATTTTGATATGACTCCAGGGATCTTAGAATTCCCAGTGACAGGGTAGATGATTCACTCCATTACGGATTGAACTGAGTTATTACTGGTAGCAGTCCTTGAGTCATTTTATTATAGTTCAGGTGTGTCACAGAAAGAAATAGCTTATGTATCCCACTTTCCGAGGACAGAGAGTTCAGTTCCCAAACCACAGTGGTTCTGGACAGGATCCCAAATTTCTATCTCTCAAGGAAAGCATGCACTTCTGACCCTGACTAAAGGTTGTTCCTTTTTCTTTTCTTTTGTTTTTAATGTTAAAAGTTAATTTTTCTCACTCTATATTATTTTTGAGGGCTTATCCTACATGTTTTCTTATTCAAAAATTCCAATCCTATGTAGAAATGTTTCATAAAGTGGCTCTGAAAGAGCTTCCTCAGTGAAGTCACAAGAAGGGAAGATACATCAACCTTTATCCTGAGATTGCTGTGTGCACTGATAATTTTTGTTTTCCCCTTAACTCAAATAAAACCAAGTTTGTTGAATGAACAAAGCAGTCAAAGAAAATCAAGAGACATGAACAAGTAGATAAGCTTGCTTCCAAGAACAGAAAGTAGTGATCACTCAGGAATACCTGTCTTTTCTCACCTATGGTCTTCTGTTACCCAGGAGAACACTTTAGCTCTGGCAGGCATGGGAAGATCCCAGAGCAAGCTTTGTTCAATCAATCAGTGAATTCATATATTATTAAGTTCAGCCAGTCCTATGCTAGATGACGTAGGAAAGTCACAAACACACCCAAACACATGCTCATGTGCACGTTTGTATACACACACACACACCCATCTCTCTGTTGTCAAGTCATTTAAAAGCGCTAAACAAATTTTGGGTGTAGTGTTTGATATGCTCTTATTTAAAACAGGGGCTGCACAGAAAATTCAATTTTTGCTTTGAAGGATCCTGAGAGAAACTCAAAGATAGGCAATCATATTTCATAGAGCTAAAATTAAGATACAGCTGGAATCCCATGAGATCACTGAGTAGAAAGGCTTGCCACGCGTGCAGATATGCTATGCACAGAGGAAATAAGCAGTTGTTTGAATGGCAGGCTCAAATTAGAAGACAAATGGATGGATATTTCTAGATAGAGACACTGACTTATGACAAGCTGCTCTCACACACACAATTATTAGAGCTCTTCACTGCAACAGCAGGGTTGTATGAACTGCTACCTTGTTTCCCTGAAAATAAGACCTAGCCAGACAATCAGCTCTAATGTGTCTTTTGGAGCAAAAATTAGTATAAGACCTGATTATATTATATTATATTATATTATATTATATTATATTATATTATATTATATTATATTATATTATATTATACCTGGTCTTATAGTAAAATAAGACCGGGTCTTATATTAATTTTTGCTCCAAAAGACATATTACTTGAGAAGGGGGGTATGTGAAAAGGATTGTCTGGCTAGGTCTTATTTTCGGGGAAACACGGTATCACAAATAGATTCAAGAAATACATATGGATCTTATTCAATTGTAGTTTATTTCTAGCACCCTGACGCAACTAATCAGGTGGATGGACAGTTTGGTGTGGTGACAGGCTGACAGAGGCTCTGCCATCTTCAACACATGGCTTCCACGTCTCAGATCATGTCCATTCCAGCTGGCCGGAAGCACAGAAAAGTATTTATGGGAAGTTTTTAATGAATTAGGCCTGAAATGCCACATATCACTCCCTCTCACATTCTATTGGCCAACACCCAGTCTGCAAAGCAGTTAGGAAATAGGGTTAGCCGAGGATCCACAAAGAAAAGGAAGGCATATGTTTTGGTGAGCGGCTTACAGGCTCTGTCTTTGGGAGATTCTTTTAATTAGATATGTTTGGGTAAAGATTCTCCCACACAATACTGAGTAATACAAAGAACAGATCATAGTACATAACATTCATTGTGTTCACATGTGCTAGGTACTGTTCTATGAGCTATACATGTATCATTTAATTTAATTCTCAGAAGCCTTTGAGGTATGTAATGCGATTGTCCCCACTGCCACACAGATGAGGCAGAAAAATTAGACAGTTTTCCAAGATTGCATAGCTATCAAATGGCAGAGCCAGGAATCCAGCTAGACTTACTCTGGAGCTGGCACTTTTCAAGCGATACGTAGATCAGTAGCTAGGTGGACACATACTTCTCACAAGATATTTGCAATCTAATTGGGAATATAAAATCAACATACATGGAAAAACAATTATATATATATATACACAGACACACACACACACACACACACACACACACACACAGTTCTTGTGCTCTGAAAATTCCATCAGCAGGATTTACGGAAGTGAAGGGACCTGGGGATCGGGGATCTGTGTAGACAATAATGATGCCAGAAGGACCCAGTGCTGGAAAGCTGGGGAAGGAGGGATATAGAGGAGCAGAGGGGAGTTATGATGAGAATCCCATACTCAAGGGAAGCATTGTGCTGGGAGGGTGTGTGGTTATTTGTCACAGACAGAGGATGGTGGGAACACAGACCTGAGGCAGAGGTCAGCATATGATGCTTAGATGTGAGGTCATGGTTACGACCAGACAGCCCAATATCCTGAGTCTAACTCAGTCTAGACTCTCCCCACTCTCTACCACAGGAAGAATCCCTGGGGCCAGAATTCAATGTTCTGGACTTATGTTTTAAAGGTTTTTGTTTTGTCTTAACGAAACACATGGTTTACAATATCCAGTTTTTGTAAAGACACATTTGTAAAAAATTAACTTGTTAAAGATTACTAGTTCATAAATTGTACTCAGGATTTAGTCCCAGCATGGTTTCTCTCTTCTGATGATATGCTCACTCAGTTTTATTTCATAATAGAAATTAGGTAATACATCTTCATATTCTTTTTGCTAAAGATACTAGAAAGCTGAGATTAAAATTATTTTTCAATTTTACCTGCAAAATGGCTTACATTTTTAAATGAAGTACCTTCTCTCCCATTTTTCCCTCCATGAATTACACAACTTTTGCATTTTACCCTTATTTTGATGGGCTGATTCTGTGTGTACTCTCCACAGACTTCCTCAAACTATTTCCAGAAGGAAATTGCTTAAGACAGTGGAGGATGAATAACCGAGAGTTGGGATTTAAAAATCCTTAAAAGTTTGGCCAAATGACGTCCAATTAATCTGAAGGAGAATTTAACGAGAGGTTTTGGCAATGCTAGAGGTTTTGGTCCCTCTAGTTTTTAAGCCCACCATATCTCCCCCTACCCCCCTGCATTTCAAATACAGGGAGAACCAAACTGGTATTAGGGATTTAAACAGTTCATAAGAGAAATGTGTTAAAGAATCATTGAAAGTGGCAAATTTTCTTCTTTGTGCTAGAAATTTTGATATCCCATTCCTGAGAGATGTCCACTTTTTGTCTGACATAGTTTTTTAACTTAACTTTCAGTTTTCAGATCATTCTAGATTTTCACAGTTGTGAGAAATAATACACAGGGATCCCCTGTACCTTTTATTCAGTTCCTCCCAATAGTAATAAATTGCAAAACCATAGTATAATATTACAACCAGCATATTAACATAGATACAGTCAAATGAGAACATTTCCAACACAGCCAAGATCTCTTGTGTGGCCCTTTGATAGCTACACTCACTTCCCTCCCACCTCTGAGGCCCTCCTTAGCCCCTTACAACCAATAATCTGTTTTTCATTTTCATAGTTATGTCATATCAGGAATACTTTAAAGGGAATCGTATAGATTGTAATCTTTTGGGATTGACTTTTTTCATTGAGCATAATTCTCTGGAGATTCATCCAGGTTATCTCATGTATCAACAGTTCACTTCTTTTCATTGCTGAGTAATAGTCCATGATATAGACACACAAGTACCACAGGTTGTCTATCCATTCACCAGTTGAAGGACGCGTGGGCTGATTCCAGTTTGGGCTATTACAAATAACGTTCCTATGGACATTTGTGTACAGGTTTTAGTGTGAACATAAGTTTTCATTTGTCCAGAAGGATGGAATTTGGGGAGCACCTCATTTTATAGCCTGGCAAATGAGGAAGTCTTGGTACCCCACTAGGCCTTTACTGGTAGGTTTGGGGTAGGACCCCAATTTATTCTGTATTTTTTGCCTGGAATAGAGCAGTTATTGTGTAAATGTTTTCTATCTTTTTAAGTTGTTTCTTTCCTGGTCATTCCCCAGAAAAAGGAGGCTGTTTTTGTTGTACTTTTGTCTGAGCTCTTTAGCATCACTGGGTTTCTGGCTTCTTCAGCTCCAAGTCTAGAATACGTGAGCAAAAAGAAAACCCCGTGAACTCACCACTGTGTCCTTCGATGGGTCCCAATATCCTAATCGGTCTTTCTGTTCTACTTGCAAAGTCTTCTTATGCTTGTTTTATATATGACATTTAAAGTTTTTACTTGTACTTAGTGGAAGACATAGGAAAAATCTATCTATTCCAACTTCCTGGAAGTGGAAGTGTCCTGACATGCTTTTAAACATGCATTAACATCATCTATAAAATCAGTAGAGACTTATTAATATTATCATTTCTATCTACTTCACTAATTCATCCCCTATCAAGACATACTAAAGATGTAAGTGTATCTTTTTTTAACATCAAGATATACCAAATGTTTGCAAAGCTTCACAAAATCGTAATTCTACTACTAACCTGTTGGTGCTCCATTTGCTTCAACTTTAAAGTTTGTATTTAAATGGGGCTTTGGTGGGAGAGTTAATGTACTTTGAAAGAAACTGTCTTTTATAGTAAAATTTGAAAGTCCAGTTAAATCAAGACCCTAGTGAATTCAAAACGCTGTGGATATATTTACTTGCAAGATTTCTTTCCTAAGAACACTGAGCATGAGGAATGCACCTTATTGTGTCACATACTAATGAGTTTCTCTTTTAGGCAACTTCTATAATTAGACAATAGCTGCAGGCTGTCAAAACTAAAATTAACTTAATAAAAGATATTTACTTCAAGCCTTGTTTCCTCTGCCTTAATTTAAAACTATATTTAAAGTTGGAAGTTACCTTTTTTTAGACAATCACATTAAGGAGATAATTAAATGTTTAAAGTCCAGTTATTAAAAATTTGCAACCATTTAAGAACTGCATCAACTTTTAAAAATAATATACAATGAAGGATAGAATAAAAAATGCAAAGAGTAATTAAGGATAAAGCCACAGAAAACAACCTCCGAAGCAATGCCTACATTTAGTACTATTTATACAAAATAGGAAGCATATATTTAGGAATGAATTTTATTTAATTGGAAAACTGTAGTCCTTTTTATTTTGGAAAACAACATTTAAACCTTGTCTAATCTAAAAGAAACTTAATTTAGAGATTTAACTGGATGTTTTCCATCATCTAAATACAATTTTTTTTCTCATGTCCAAAGCTGTGTGCTATGCAGCTATAGTAGCATGTTCTGAGAATCTATAAAATACACTTGATATTTTGAACATTATTTTTACTTTCAATACTGTTCAAAAGAATTCCATACATTAGTCAATTAAAGAGTAGGTCAGAAAGCACTATATCTAGAGTGCACTATACACAGTTAATTCACTTATCCATGTTCATTTACGTATTTAAGATTTATTTACTCACCTCTTATGTGCCAGGTACTGTGCTAGATGATAAAATACCAAATAACTAACAACTCTTATCCCAGAAAAATTTATGCTACAAAATGCAAAGAAGAATTTAGACAACATAATCTAGAAGTACAACTTCAATTTCTAGAAATGAAACCTAATACCACTACACAAGTTCAAATTATTTGCCTGAATGAAATAGACAACTACAGTGGCTTTATTTTATTTTGCTATTTCGATGTAGCTAAAACATTATAACTAAGAGTAAATGCTCCTCAGAGCAATGTAACCAAAAACGGTAGCTAGTGCCCTAACATCATGGCCTATGCTCCCTTAGGAATGTCCCACAGCATATGCAAACACTGCGAAATGCATATGGCATATCTTCCTGACAATCCAGTTTCACTTTAAGATTTTGAGGGGAAATGTTATCTAATAGTATTAATAACTAATTTTAGTGTTATGTTTACATGAAAATTCATATAGGACAAAGGCAAATGTCATATGACTTTTTAAGATTAAAAATAGGATTTCAAAAGATCCTCATTTGTGCAATAAAGGATTTAGCTTCTGGAGATTCCTAGAAAATTACTTTTTGGTGAAAAAGTTTTCAGGGTGCCCCTATGCTGTTTTGTTTCTGTTGTAATTAATCCATTAGAATTGAAATCATCAAAAAGTATGATTTGCAATTATTTTTAATCTATAGAACTGAGTCCAATAGACTTCCATATTCTCCCCCATTTCTTCTACCCAGTCATAATGGGTCTAGAGTACATGAATACAGACATGGCCATCATTCATTTATGGTGTTATGTGCTGTGGTAGTTGATTTAATCAGCCAACTATTCACCATCCCCACAATGTACATTATCAAACCTGCTCTAGTTTTATCAGAAGTCTAAACAAGTCATGATAAGATAAATAAACTAATTTAGATACGTGTGATCCTCCTTTATATGATCTGCTTTACTCATTTTGCTTCTTATTTAATCCAAAGCTTCTGGATTGCATTGCTGGATGTTTTCCTTAGCCATCGAAGTCCATTTGTTAGCAATGAAATGTTTGCAAATTACAGTATTCCAAGTAAGGAGAAAGGCCAATGCCATTGTCAATTTTGTATGCAATGTAAACCTCTACAAATTAGTATGTTTAAAGAAAAGGTCACATATGAGCTAAAGTATGCAGGGAAAGGAAAGAGAAAATAGTGAATCTTTATATTAATGTCATCCTCAGGCTTGTCATAAAGGGAAGATGAAAATACAGCAGAAACTATCTACAATAGACCACCAACAGAGGGTAATGCAAATTGAGGACATCAATAAATCATTTCTTAAAATGTATCTACAACCAACTTTCAATGAATAAAGTTTTGGAGAATATAAATTCCACAAAATTACTAATTTTCAGAAGTGTATTATCAAAAGATTATCTTAAGGATCTTTAGAACATAAAAAGAATGTCATATGCTGCGTTATTTTGCCAAACTAGAATGGTACTACTATGTTGAAGGTAATGAAAAAAATGACCCTTAGGCTGAATCATCAATAGATGAATCAATGCCTATTAATATGGGCTAAGGAAACGATTTTAAAGTTGTATTTATCATCATCATAGTAGTTATATATAATGTAAATACACATACAAGTAGTATACATATATATGAATGTATATAAACATCTATTACATATTTATATGTGTATCTAGTGCTTATAAATACTTTTATCACTTAAGTAGTACTTAACAACCTGCTTAGATTTTTATCAAGGCACTTCTCTTCATGTTCTTCTCCTGAGGCAATCTTTTCCTCAGCCATAGTTTAAATTATTACACACAGAGAGATGTTGTACCATTTTATACTTCAGCCCAGATCTCACTTCTGAGATCTGGACATACTTCCATCTGTCTATCCACACCATTTGGGTTTTTTGAAGGCACTAAAACTCAGTATGTCAGAATCAAATTCAAGCTGTCTGGCTATCTTCTCCATCACATCTTCCCACTCCACCAGTGAATGGTAAAACCTTCTGTCCCATCACCAAAGTATCAGAATCATTTTCGGCACCTATACTCTCTCTCCATCATCTTCCATGTCAAGACCATCACCAAGTCCTTACTCTTACTTTCTAAATGTATCCTGCATCCGTCTACTTCTCTGAATGTTCCCTGACATTCACCTGGTCTGAGCAACCAAATTTTCTTGCCTGGACTTCTCCAATTGCTTCACAGTCGCCGTAGTCATGTCTACTCTTGCCAGCCACTTTCCCACCATCATTCCTCCAATAGTGTAGTCAAAGTGATCTTTTCGAAATACAATCATATTAGTCACTGTCCTGTTTAAAATGCATCAATGATTGCCCTTTGTTCTTAGGATAATGAACACAATTGTGGTAGTGGCCTGCAAGGCAACTCTGTCTCCCACATCCCCACTGGACAATCCTTCAGTCACTGTACTCCAGCTATGCTGGCTTCCCTTCAGTTCCTCAACACACATTGCCCCTTACCATCAGGGAGTCTTGACGTGTTTTTTCTCAACCTGGGACACTCTCCCAGCTCCTTATTTCATCAAACACTGACCTTCCTTCAGATCTCAGGACAATCATTACTTCTTCAGGTAACCTTCCTTCATGCTCCTTTGTTATGTAATTTAACATTTGTGTGATTCTTTGGTTAATATCTGCCTCCTTGGGTGTATCTGGGTGTATCTGATTTTGCTCCACTTTGCATGCCTAGCACCTACGACAGTGTCTGGCACATGATAGACACTCAGAATATTTGTTGTAAACATGAACACATTCAGAAAGGTAGGAGTGAAGTGAATGCCTACTCTTCATTTTATATACATTTCCCATTTAGTTTCCATGAGCTCATATTGCAGATGAAGAAACTAAAGCTCAGAAAAGTTAAAGATCTTGCACAAGATCACAAAGCTAATAAGAGATTTGTTAGGGTGTATGCATGTCTTCCTACTCCGTGTCCAGAATCCTTAGGTAGTGGGATCCATTTGTTGTTCATAAGTGCCTGGCATCCATTCACCTTGTTCTGCGAATGGTACTCCTGATTTCTCTTGGCATAAGCCTTCTTCCCTTTTGGTAAGGCTAATCTAACTCCTGGTTCCAGTAAAACAATTCAAAGAAAGAAAAAATAAAGCAAAAGAAGGAAGGAAGGAAGGAAGGAAGGAAAGAAAGAAGGAAAGAAAGAAAGGAAAGAAGGAAGGAAAACTTTAAAACAAATATGGCTATAAATATTTTTAAAGTATGTGTAATATCATATATAAAGTTATGCTTAAATAAAAAGATATATAACATGATAGTAATTGAAAATTAATGTTATCTCAGAGTATGAGATTTAAGATGATTTTCAAAAATATACATCCTTTCAAGTTTTGACTTTTTAAAAATGAAGATATGCTATGCATGTAACCAGGGGAATAAAGCAAGAGAACTATATATTGTTTTTAATCTTGGAGGGTAAATTAATGGGAGATGCTGAGTATTTAGAGTTCTAGTTTAGATAGAAAAGCCCACTCAAAAGCTGAGATACCGCTATTGCTGCCCAAACTTCAATTAACAGGCACCATTACTTCTTCCCTCCCCAACTGTCTTTCAGCCAAGATGCACACACATTGAGCCAAGAGTCAATGTGTTTTTTATACAAGTTTTAAAAATTATTTTTAAAAAGTTTTGTTTTTGTCACCCTCAATCTCTTAATCATTTTTGTTGTTTTTCTGTGAATTTTTAAATATTTCTTTACTCCTGTGTTTTCAATCAAAATTAGTAATTATATATGAAAATTTATAGACAACCAATGAATCTACTGTTTGGTTTTGGGGGGAAATATTTAGCATGGATAGGACCAACTGTAACTGAAGAAAAACCAAACAACTTTGAAAATGAGCAAAATTAATCCTGACACATGGTGTCATGCAGATTAATTCATACTTATGGTGATGAAATCTCTAAGTAAAACAAACCGGAAATTTAGTTTTGAGAAATGATGATTAAATTACTAGAAACTTCTTAAGTCTGTGAACATGGCAAGAATTGCTTTTTATCTAAATAATATCCAGTTCCTGTCATAATACCAGACATATATTAAACATTTAACAAATGTTTGTTGACCAAATGAATAGAAGTTATCAGTATGTGTTAAAAAATAGCTGAAGTTTATGAATAATCTCATTATGCATTGCTTTGTATAGTGACTTTCAAAATTTTCCAGATAAAGTTGATTATTTTTTAAATATTAAGAAAAGAGAAAATTCCATTTCTGGCCAACATGGTGTCCAATGAACCAGATTTACTCTTGTGCTTTTTTTAAACAACTGAAAAGAAAGAAAAGGGAAAAAAAATTATATGAGATAACTGTTTTCAAATATTGGGCAATAGGCAGTGTAGGACTATGAGCCTTAAAAGAGGGGATACAAGTGAAGTAATAGATTGCAACAGGTCACTAACTGGAAATGTTCCCAGGATTTAGAGCAGGGAAAGGGATGTAGATGGAGCCCTGTGATCTTCCTGAGTTAACGAGATGGAATTGGGAGTCCATTGAGGACAAGAAGACTAGAGTTCTTAGAGCTGAGTACCAAAGAGGAGAGAGACACAATGAGAGCGAGCCCCAGAAACCATCATCTTTTTCTGTTGGAAGTATCTACCCTCCCTGCTTCCCTACTCGTAATGGCATAACAGCTTCCAAGGAAAGTGATTTGTGGGAGAGAAGAATGTAAAACATTAAATTACTGTTTTCAAAATATTGTCCCAGCCATTAATAATTTGATTACAAAGAATTTCACAACCAACTCTTTAATATAGGGATATACCAGGAAAACATTCTGTAAACTATTGGAGTTTGCTACCTCCTATGGAGCACTGTAGAGAATGCCCCAGTTTTTCTACTGACTGTATACAAAATGTATCATCAGGAAAAACTCTGTTGTAGATTGTCAAATAGCTACAATCAAAGCCTCTGTTAGTTGTAAAGTATGAGATTAAGTAAGATTTTGTTTATTTACTTAACCAAAATACTCTTTTCCTTGCCAAATAAATTATGTTTTAATTGGTTTGAATTCAAGTTCATGCTCTCGGCATTGACATTTTTTTTTTTTGCTAAAGGATGTCACCTCCTCCAAAGTTCACATGTTACTTGAACAAATAACAGAAGATAACTCTGGAGAATTCTGCCCTTAATGTGAGGTCCTAAGGGACATTGAACTAATTTTTACTTTTAATCTTTTTTTTTTTTAAAGCATGTCACATCTAATCCAAGATTGTCCTATTGAAATACATCTAAGAGAAAAACAAATATTCATGCAAATTTTGTTAAGTTATTTATGTTTTATAATAGATCGTTTATGGAATAGACTTTTGATGAAACAACTAGTTTGACGCACTTTGGCATTAGCAATTGAGCTTTGAATATAATGGATGAGTTTGTCAGTTTTAGAACTATTTCACATGGACAAGACAGAGATTTTCTTTTATTTTATAACTAAATATAAGTAACACAGAATGTTTCTTTATCTCTTATAAGTCAATCATACCCATTAAAATAGAATTTGACCTAAATATTTCAAAATGGTTACTATGAGCAATGAAACAGTTTTTGCTTCTTAAAATGTTTTACAAATCAATATTTGATAGCTAAATCCCACCAACTCAAGACCACAAGTTTAAAAAATGACTGATAATTGACCTCTGTTTCACTCAGGCAAACTACATTCTTCAGACTTAACTATCCATCTGAATCATGAAAATGACCATAAAATGCACCTAAATAAACATAAAAATAAAGTTTAAACAAACCATCAAGCAAAATGTGTCCAACAATACTGCTTTTCAAATAAGTTAAATTCAACTAACATTTATAAAGCATTTAACAAGTACAAAGCATTGTACGAAATCTACAGGAGACACAGAGATAACAAAAGTATATTTCCTGCCCCTGAGACCTTACAATCTATTAAGACAGACATACAAATTATTAATGCTGTTACAATGTAAAAATAATGAAGTTATACAATAAAAATATATATTGAAAATATTATATGTACGAGCTACTATGATAAGTTTTATTTTTTTATAAATGAACATACTTGATCTCCCAACAATCCTATGAAATAAGCACTCTTAATATTCCTGCTTTATAGATGTGGACGCTGAAACTTACAGTTAAATGACAGAAGATCAGGAAAGTCAGAGGCAGTACTGAAATCGAGGCAGAGATTTGTAGAGATAGCAACAAACTTCCACAGGTAGCCATACAGTAAAAGGAGAAAAGAATAGGATGTGGAATATAATTATATAAATTCGAGTTTAAATTATGGTTCTGTTTTTCACTAGCTGTATAAACTTGAGTAAATACTCAACCCTTTCTGAGGCATATTGTCTGTAATTATAAAGTGGGATAACATTAGATTGAATAAGGCCATTACGGGGATTATAGAGGTTAATATTTATAATAAACCCAGTATAGTATGCTGCACTTGGCTCCTCCTTCAAAAAATATTTATTTTTATTTTAAAAAGTGTTTATATCAGTTAGGAATAATAGTAACACCCAAATAACAGTGGCTCAAACACTCGAGTGTGTATTTTCTCATGTAAAAGAAGACCAGGGTTAGAAAGTACAGAACTGCTGTGGCAGGTTTATGAAGTCCCCATATACCTAGACTCTTGTCATTTTTTGCTGTACCATTTTTGGTGTGTTGCTTTCATACGTTAGATGACCTCGTGATCCAGAATGGGTTCCAGAGTGCCAACCGTCTCACCCATATTCCAGACAGCAGAATAGGAGAAAGCAAAATGAGTCTGCCTCGAAGGTCCTTTTAGAGAGTCTTCTCAGAAGTCTCTCACAACACATTTACTCTCGCACATCTAAACTAGATGAGTACAACGGTCCCAACCTGCCCGGGAATTGTCATTATTATTTGAAGTATCCCTATAGTCAGTTAAAAATAGGCATTCTGTTAGGAAGGAAGGAGAAAAGGGGTCACTCTCTCTCGTGATTCTGATGACAACACATTAAATAAAAATAATTTAGAAGACTGAGGAAAGAAAACACTAGATCCTGTTCTCACTTCCTGATGTGAGAACATACTAACACACCCTCATGCGAAGGAATTCTCTATTCTTTATGTGTGGAGATATGGGAAGTCACAGAGTCTGACACTGTCCTTTGCATAACTAGGCAACACAGCCCCCAAAGATGGCATCGGAGATAAGAATTTCCTCATGGAATATGATAGCTGGCATTCCCACAACCTTGACGAAGTAAATTAGGGGAAAGCAATCTTGGAGTAGAATTTGTAAGCAATTGACAGAAAAGAGAATGAGAGTGAGTCAGTAGGTTTTCAGTGGTCAACTCAGATAAAAATGAGCATGAAAACAGTAAATCATGCCTTCTATTTGGTGTAATTAATCCTTTTGTCAGTTATCCCTATTAGACCTAGGTGTTTGGGAAAGGAGATGGTAATTCCTAGGAATTATACTCTCCAAAGCTTCCAGCTAGGCCACTTCCCTGGGCAATGTCAGAGGTAAATCCAAGAACGTGCAGCAGGGGGAGCCCAGAGGACAGTAAGACCTGCTTGGAAGCCTTGCTTGGAAGCCTTGCTTGGCCTGCAATCAACCACCCCCTCCCAATACCCCGGCTCTTAACCTTTGCAGCTGTCCTGACCTTTGGAAGGAAATAGAATGGTCTCTACACAAAGGGGTTCTAAAAAGCCTTGGAATTTTAGACAGAACTGGGTTCATGTCCCATTTCCACGACAAGCTAGTGGGCAACCTTCAGCCCAGTTACCCATTTTAAGTCTTGATGTTCTTGTCTGTAAAGCAGAAATGATAATGTTAATAATACCTACCTCATGGAATTACTGTGAGGACAAAGGACTTGGTAGAGCACTTCATACTTACTGAATATTCAATATGTATTAGCTGTTGTGCACTTTGGAGTCACATTGCTGTGTGGTGGAAACCAAAGACTAGCTGAGTAACTAAAGCAACTTCTAAGTCTCAACTTCTTGAGCAGCTGGCACCTAGCAGGTTTGAAATAAAATGTAATGATTTTTTTGATAATTATCATATGTATTTAATATTTAAATTATATATACACCTGGTCCTTGAATAACATAGTTTCATTCAATGTTGTTTCATCATAACATTGATGAGGGGAAAAAATCGATTCCTTGCTGCATCCACTGACTGTAGATTTGCATGTTCTTGCCATGTCTGTGTGTCAGTTTTCTCTGGGTATTCTTATTTCCTCTCACATCCCAAAGATGTGCATGTGAGATTAGTTGAGATGTCTACATTGTCCCCGTCTGAGTGAGTGTGTGTGTGTGTGTGTGTGTGTGTGTGTGTGTGTGTGAATGTCCTTGTGATGGAAAGGTATCCTGTCCAGGTCTGGTTCCTGCCTTGTGCCCTGAGCTGCTGGAAAGGTTCTGACCACCCATCATCCTGAAATAAAATATGTGGGTTAGAAAATAATTTTCTTGTTTTTATTATTCTTTCTTAAATGTATGGATAGCTCACATTTATTTTAATGTTTAATATTAAAAGCATTTTGGGTCTTTATTTGGAAGTTTGTGATGTTTTTGTGATCAGAAATATTCCACAGGAACTTAACTCTTGTTTACGTTGTCTTGCTTATATCAATTGGCCTATGGTAAAATTGGTTTCATTATATGTTGTTTTGCTAAAAGTTGTAGTTTCCAAGAAACTACGCACAACATTAAGTAAGGACCTACGATATAAACATACATGCAAGTATATACATATAAGCATTTATAAATATATGTATATGTACATATAAAGAAGAACAATTGAGCTTTCCCATTTTGAGTTCTGGAAATTTTCTCTTACAAATTATTTAACTGCAAGTGTCTTTTAGTATAATATGCCAATAAACTCATTTGACATATTTCCTTCTGTCTTCATACCCTCTCAAGTGATGATATGATAACACATTATTTAGGAGGCAGATATACATTTGACTTAGTAATAAACCAGTGCAATGTCATGTCCCTGCCTCTAAGATCTGACATAAACTATTCTCTTTAAATTACAATACAGAATGTTGAAATAAGTCTGGACATGTAAGCTTACTTTTTTATTCCATTAGAATGTGCAAAACTCGCTGTATTTAAGCTATAGTCTCAAAAGGCATCATCTTTTATTTGCCAAATTTTAAGGACTCCAGACTTCTGAATTCCATAAATGAGTTCAACTGATGTAAATATTTGGAAAGAGAGTAAATGCATTTTCCCAAAAAGGGAATAAATCTACCATAGGAGAATTAGCCAGGGAGAGAGAGATTACCTTTGGAACAAGAACTGTTGGCTTCTATACAGTGCATTAGTCGATGATGTATGTAGTGCCTTGTGATAGGCAGAAATGGTACAGTTCGGCCAAGACTCTGCATACAGCGTGTAAAGCAACTGTTTTCAGGAACCAGGTTATTTAGCTGAGTGTTGTTCATTATCGATTCTCTTGCTTTCATTTTTCACGTGGGCAAAACACCAACCATTTTAAAACCAATGGCATGTTTGTATGATAAAAATCTAGATATTAGGGAATTGTTTGAATTATTTTGCAGATTAATTATGAATTCAGAAATTGATAATTTATTCCAATGCCAGTTAAAGTCTACTGTATTCATAATCAGAGTTTCAAGGTATCCTTTAGTTTCAAGGGATCCTTCCTATGTACTAAGCCTGAAAAACAGAAGCCACCAGGAGACGGGATATCTTCTAGTAATGCTATTTTCTTGCTACAATTTAAGGTTAACTCCACATCAATAGATATTGTTACCATAACTTCATTTCCCAAATGAAATGTGCTAGAATTATTTGGATGCAAATCATACATTATACTCATATCCCATAGACCTCGTCAATCTCATATTCAATAGACATTCAGGATATAAGCAGTGCAGCTGGAACACAGTAACTTGGAAACATATCAGCCACTGATTATGGGTTTCTCCCATGCCCCAACCAACTACTCCCCTCCTTTCTCTAAAGGTTTTCCTCAGGCATAGACTGATTGTCAGAAGCAGTTATTTAGTAAGAATCTATTCACATATCATTTTTCCAAGAAAAAAAAATCCCTTTATAATCCTTTGTTAAATAGCCTAATAACCCAAAAAGCATTTACACACATAAATGTGACATCTTTGACATAGCAAGAAAAAAACAAACAAACACTTGGTTTGAATTAAGAAAATTGGAGTTTAAATTTTGCTTCTGGCTTTCATAGCATTGTAACCTTGGGCTAGTCTCTTAGTTCCAGTTCTTTGTTTATTTATTCATTCATTCACTGAATGCTTGATATGTTCAAATCATTATTCTAGGCTTAGTTGTACAGAAGAGAAGTAACAAGACAATTTCCTGCTCCTTTCAAGCTTACAATAACAAAGACAAGAAATATACTAAAGAAATACAGTATCAGGTAATGGTAAGTGCCATGAATAGAAGTACAGCCGTGTAAGGAGTGATGGGTGGCATTTTTAATAGAGAGGTAAACAAAGGCTTTTCTGGAACTGAAATGCAGTGAAGACGGGAATGTCTAGGGGGAAGAATACTCTAGGAATTCCAGCAGTAGGGGATAGCAGGAGACACACATCCGTGTTTAAGGAAAAGCAAGAACTCCTGTCTGGCTGGACCAGAGTAAGTGAGTGGGCGAGGTGTTGGTGGGGTTTCATGTCAAATCAAGTGGGTCCTGTAGACTAAGTGAAGAATTTAGGTTTTACTCCAAGTGTGATGAGAAGCCATTAGAGTGACCTGAGTGAGGAGCATTCCTAAAGAAACACTTTGGGGACTGTGTGAATTATGGAGTTTTGAGGTCCACAGGGTAACAGGGTAGGTGTTTATAAAACGAAATGTGAAAATGCCATGCACACTTTGTGTTGATTCTTAAGTTTGTTAGAGGTGAGAGTGAAGAATAAGTTGAAGCAATGAATGGTTTCTTTGTCAGTGAACTCAGCTGTCATCAAACAGTTGTCTGTACTCTTGTGATGCTATCATGGACCTTTCAATGCTTCAGTCTTGGCTGCTTATTCTAGGAAGGTGTTACCGGTAAATACCTCCTGAAGGCTGGTTGTGTAATCCTGGCCCTGTTCTGTCCCTGTCCTACCAGGAGACTGCTCTAAATGATTTTCCTAAATGATTATCATGCCTGAAAATTGTGCACTCTGCTCCTCTCGGGGCTCTCTCTTCTGAACAGTGAAAACTTACTTCCCCAACAACATTCAAGCATATGGTTGAACCAGAAATAATTAGCCTTGTTAAGACAAAACATGGTAAAGGATACTTCATGATATTTTACCTATACTGGCAACAGATTCTTGACTCCATTTTCCAGTTCAAGTTTATGTTGTCCAAGTAGATTAAAAAATCCCAATAGAAAATCTTTCAAAAAATATTAATTTTAATTCCATAGGAAATGCATAAGTAATTTTTAGTTAAAAAAACACAATTAAAATAAAACAGATTATTAGACTAAATCCCTTCTGACCAACACCTATAGTCTTAGTCTCTATTCTGTGGTAACTATGAATAAGAATTTGGTGTATAAACTTTCAGAACTTTTTTTATGTCTATACTTTTCTAGCATATGTCATGCCATATGCTATAATTTACTGTTTATTTTTCATTTTACATATTGATATATATGGTATACGTTTTTCAGTCCTTTTTCTTTTGTATATATAAATAAAAAGTATTACTGTGCCATGCTGGAAATTACATTGTGCTTCAAACACATCTAGTAGAACTTTTTAGAATAAATGTATATCTTATTTCTTTTAACTGATCCAATGCATTCTACGATATGAATATACCATAAATTGTTTCGCCATTTCCATTTTGATAACAGTTAAAGTTCTCTTTTGTTTTTCTATTAAAGCTAAGGCTGTAATAAATAGCCTTGTATGTGATTACTCATTCACATGAGAACCTTGTGTGTATTGCTATAGAATAGAGCAGATTCCAAAAGTAACATTGCTCAGTCATATGCTATATGTATTTTAACTTAATTGGATAGTATAAAATTGATCACAAAGTAGAATTAATTTTTACTCTTTCAAGCAGAGTATTTACCTATGCACTGACCAAGACTTGATATTAGTATTATTTGTTTATTTATTGCCATTCTAGCAAGTGAAAAGGGGTATATAATTTTTGGTCTAAGTATTTTCCCTTATTCCTAGAAAGCTTAACTAGCTTTCCATATTCTTATTGAGCATTTGTAATTCCATATCTGTCAATTATCTGTTTAATTTTTAATCATGTTTTTCTATAATGTCATTTATCTTTTTCTTATATATTTATAAAACTTATTTATGTGTATTGAATATTCTTTGTCTATTATATATTCAGCTAATATTTTCTCCTGGTATGTTTTTCTTTTAACAATTTTACAATGTCTTTGGTCATATAAAAGCTTTCAATTCTGATTTAAAGCATTAAATTTGTCATTTTATTTTATGGTTCTTCCATTATAACTTTGTTTTTTGTTTTAAAAGCCATCCCTACCCCAATTAATATGTACATGTTTCATATTTGCTCCTTAGATTTGTCAGTTTGTCTATCTATCTATCCATCCATCTATCATCTATCTATCTATCTATCTATCTATCTATCTATCTATCTATCTACATTTAGATATTTAAGCCATTTCAGAAGCATCCTGGATTGATATTTTATAGATGGAATATAAAGCTATGGAAATAGATAAAATCCAGGAAGAGAATTTAAAGAGAAATCAGAAGAGGCCTAGAACTTAGCTTTGAGGAGCTGCAGTGTTTAGAGGTTGTAGAAAGGAGAGCGTGTTGTAAAAGAGCCTGAGAGGCTGTCCCCAGTGAAACAGAAGTTAACCTAACAGAGCATGATGCAGAGTCTTGGAGTAGTTCCTATGTAAAGCAGGTGATCTAAAATATGAGTATGTATTCATGGAGCATGCAGACAGGAGGGACCAATAATAACTAGCTAACTCACATGTGGACATCGACATACATTCCTTTCAAGTCTATGATAAAAGTATGTTAGAAAGCACATAGATGCATTTGGTGAAGCAGCATAACTTTGGAGTCAGACCAGTGGCTGTCTATTTAGTCAAGTTCCTTGATGTCTTGAAACTAATTATACCATATGTTAAATGGGACTGATCTACTTCATAGGGTTATTGTGAAGATGGATTATGAGAGATTTGTGAAGCCCTGGGATTCTTCTCCTCACTAGGAATGGGAAATGAAGGTGGGAGGGAATTTACCTGTGGTATATACTGGGGGGAGTCACTCTGCATGTCCATGTCTCCACTGGTTTGACTGAGAGGTTGATAGCGCTGTAATTCCCACAGTAGGACTTCACTGAGGATATGGCTTGTCAGAACCTGTTTACATGACAAGAAGGGCATGGCCTGGCCTGGCTGTTCCTTCTAGATCTTTTGATATCTTTGCCTCTCCTGTTCCTCCCACACACACAATAGCTATAGCAGTCATTTCACATTTCAGTATGATTTTTAATCATCTTAATTACCCCTAAAGGAACTACAATGTCTATCCCTAGGGGATGTCTTCTACATCTCGAATATATGTCCAAGATTCTCTTCACTCTGCGTCATTTAGACATTGCCTTCTGCAATTCAAAACTGTGCGGTGGCAGTGTTTTATATTCCTTATTCTTTTAACAATTGCTTTTCTCAATGACTTTTTCATGCATTAGTCAACTTCTGGAACATAGATGGTGCTTTGAGAAGTAATCTAATCTCTCATCACTTTGATTTACTTCACAACTCCAGAGTTACAAGATATTTTTGCTTGTACTTAGTCTTGTAGAACTTTTTGACATTACGAAACACTGAAGAGTATATTGTACTAAACAATGTTGTCCTTAGTCCAGAGATCAATCAGATGACCTAATGTGTCTCTCCAGTTTCTAACTTCTATGATATCTTACAGTATGGAATCTTTTCATAGCATAATAGTCCTTTATATGAAGAAATGAATGTATCATCTTATTATTTATTTCCATTTTAAACCACAATGTAGCTTCTGATTAAACCACACATTGAATTTAGAAAGTAGATGAGCGTCCTTTAAAATCTGCTTTAGTTTTTTTATTAAAAGGTAGAATTAAAATCTATGATTTTGTGATTATTTGAGTTTCTCTTGTGTAGGCAACAAAAACACAGAAAAAAAAACACATGCTCCTTCTAAGTTGTATTTATTATTCATCAAAACCTTTCTCCCATTTAAATCAGTTCTAAAGTCAGTAAATCAACTGATATCTTTCGTTTCAATACTCTCCCACTTGCTCCACTAGATACAATATATGAATAATGTGCTGCTTTATCATTATCAGGGTTTAATTATACCTAACACTTTATATCTTCAAAGATATTTCTCATTGTTAATTACAATGGTATAATTATAATTAGAAACAACAAAATTTGACTGACTTGGATGAAACTTTCATGTCAACTGTTTAATTTTGTTAATATTTTCCAAGTAGTTTAAGAAATGTTTAATTCGTATTTTGGGGGGGGAAATTTACATTTACTTTCTTGGCTTGCTATTTTATACATTAACAGGGAGGAAAAAAACTAAATTCCATTTATTGTTAAATAGTATAGTAAAGGGCCTATTTACCTTTTCTGTACCACATGCGACAAATGCTCAGCATAAAACCTGGTCCCCAGAACAGCCCCTGACAGATGGCGATATGGTTATATACATAGCCATGAATAGCAGTTGTTTATTGGATGATTTCCATCAAAGTCATCAAAGAAAAATGGTTTGTCATAGATCATTTAAAATGCTATTGTATTTTGTTAATAATTTTTAATAGACTATCTTTAGAGCAGTTTTGGGTTCACAGCAAAATTGAGTGGAAGGTGCAAAGATTTCTTATTAATAATTTTTTATACCAACTGAGATTTCACTGTCAAAAATGCAAAAGTAAGGCTGCTTTTCTAATTGAACTGCATTTAGTAAATTTAGTCAAGAGCAAAGCAAAGAGTAAAAGGTAGATATAATTGACATAGCAGCATCAGCTAGAGGCTTCCTTGCAGATTAACCCTGTTTGGCAGTTTGAATACAGCCAATAGCCAGCCTGAGCCTTGGACACATGGCTCATTTCCTGGGAGCTGTGAATAAGGGTGAGAGGAAGGGGTAGTTTGGCTCAATAAACAGGAGCAAAGGAAGGTCTTCTGAAGATGTGAGAACCCAAAATCAGAATTGTAACATCTCCAGATCGTTCCAGACAGGGATGTTTTAAGCAAATGTTTTATAAGTCATTCTGAAGTTTTAGTGTATTCTGATACTCCAACCACCTTGCAATCAGAGGAGTCCCTAGCAGCTTGAATAAAGTACATCTGTGAAAGGCCTGAGGCTTTAGTTATAGCCTCTTTAGAACCTTGGACTTGATAGCAAATCAGTTCAGTAATGCTCATTAATACTCACAGGGTCCTGGGTTCCCTTTTCACTTCAATAGTATCAGATTTGACCAAAGAGGAAATCCAGTGGACCGCCCATGGAGTCACCACAACCTGCTCTGGGAAACCAAAGAAACTTAGTGTTTGGTGACTGACACTGTTGGTGTTTACATTACGGATATTTTGTTGCTTTTCTCTTTAATATTACCACAATTCTAACTCAAAGCATTTCCCTACCCTTAGTTTAAAATTGCTCAACTAGAATTGATTAATAGTCCAATTTTTCTCTTCATTTTACCTGGGTAGAGAAAACTTCTTCCCATCTCTCACTCAATCTCTGAGGCATATGAAAAGGCATCAGAATTGGCAAATCTGACTACCGAAAACTCATTTTCACAGTCTTGATTCATAAATACTACAGAAAAATGACCAACTTGTAAAAGCAAGAAGTCATATTTCAAGTTGTTCTTTCTTAAAACCACTTATACCGTATTCCAGAGAAGATCAGTGTCAAATCCCTCTATTTTTTTAAAGCACAGTTATGAGACACTATAAATAATCTTATGATACATCTTAATAAATAAATAAAATTAGTGTACCTCCAGAGCCTGGAAGTTCTTTGCATTTAAGCTGATTTATCACATTTTCTCATGACTACATCCTTATCGATACTCATAAATCACAAGATATCCAAATCTATCTTGATTCTAGACTTAATATAGAATAATCTTCCTAAAACACAAAATTGTATTTCTAAGATATAAATCTGATTGTCTTAATTCTCTGCACAGAAATTTTCCGTGACTTTCCTCCATGCCCATAGTATCATATTAAATCTTAACATGATTTTTCCAACTATAATCTAAACCTACCTACCTCCCTTCCCACAGTCTATGTGTGCTAGAGAGTGGAGAACTTGCTTGGGCCTGTTCCATGTCTCTGCTTTGGTTCAAACACTTTTCTGATTTATAATTACTTTCCCCATTGCTGTGCTTCCCAACATCAACATCCTTACTCACTATTGCTACCAAGGCCTTAAGTTTCAATTTAATTATCACTGCTTTTTTTAAAATTAAATTTATTGGGGTGACAATTGTTAGTAAAATTACATAGGTTTCAAGTGTACAATTTTATAATACATCATCTATATATCACATTGTGTGTTCATCACCCAGAGTGAGCTCTCCTTCCATCACCATATATTTGACCCCCTTTACCTTTTTCAACTATCCCTCCTCCCCCTTTATCCTTTGGTAACCACTAAACTGTTGTCTATGGAGGTTCCTCTAAAAATTAAGAATAGACTTACCATATAACCCAGCAATCCTTCTCCTGGGCATCTACCACAAAACTCAGAAAACATTTATCTGTAAAGATATATGTACCCCGATGTTCATTGCAGTGTTATTTACAGTGGCCAAGACATGGAAACAACCAAAGTATCCTTAGATAGATGAATGGATAAAGAAGATGTGATATATAATATGATTCTATATAATAGAATATGATTCTGCCATAAGAAAAGATGAAATACTGCCATTTGTGACAACATGGATGGATTTTGAGATTATTATGCTAAGAGAAATAAGCCAGACAGAAAAAGTGGAGAACCATATGACTTCACATATGAATGTGGGATATAAAACTGAAAGCAACAAAGGAACAAGACAAAGAAACAAAATTAAGTATCACCTCTTTTGAAACCCTCCCTCCCTGAGGTTGTCCCACCAGAAGTAACATCTTCATGCCTTGGGCTGTCATAGCAGTTGGTTTACATATCTGACATTATTTAACACTCTGCACAGCTTTGTAATTGCTTGTATACATGTTAGGTGGCCATCTCTATAGACCCTCACCTCATAGAGTATGTTACCCACAGTAGGCCTTAACTAACTTTATCTTGAGTTTAATTGACAGTATAATTAAGAACTGAAGCTTGTAGGCTATATTAACACTTTTAATAACTTTGGTCCAATGTTAAAATATTTCTTCATCAATATATTTGAACTTTTTCAGAGTTTGTTCTCAGCCTATACAGAGACATGTTTGGTAGCTGATAGTCTAAGAAAGATGGTACTTATCTAACTCAAATGATTAAACAAGCATTGAAAAAATTCTGTAGTGACCAAGAAAGTCTAGTATTAAGGCCAACTTTGAAGACAACAGAGTTAATAAAACAACAAAAACCCAGTATAATGGCAGAGTTTAATAAGAACTACTCGCTGCAAGTTCAAAAAGTATTCCAAAACTTATGTCCAGTTAGCGAGTAAAGGGAAAACAATGTGTTGTAGCAAAGATCCATCAGTTACCATCAGCCTCTGATGCTGGCTTTTCCACTCTGTCTGCAGTAATATCCTGAGGAAACACATGCTGTGTGCCTTGCCTTAGTACTATTTGGCCCTATCAGCAAGTGGGAGGCCTTGCAAACATTTTGAATGTTCCTAATATAATCAATATCTGCATAGCAATTACATTGAGACTTACCATCTCTTAGAACTTTCATATCTTGGATTCCTTTAGTAATTATCCAGTAGCCTCCATTCAGAAATTGATTGCTCCCTTTCATTCACTTATGCCAAAAGTAATACTAAAATTACAAAGGTTAGAAGTCTGGGAAAGTTCCCATTGTCATTAAAAACATTCTGGCCTACACTTAAGCCTTAAAACATTTTACCTCCCAATAAAGCTTGCCCTGCTCCTATCTTCTCCTCCTCTAGACCTTTTAGAAGCATAATGCCTATTGTTTATATTTCCCACCCTTGAAACTTAAGAGCTATCTCAGAAATATTAAGGAGATAAGACTACCTATGAAAGCTCTTAAGGTACTTTCGAATTTAGAGCAAACAATGGACTATTTATTTGCCTTATCTGAGGATGGGTGTTCCCTTAAGTTCATTAGAGAAGGCTGGGGCAAAGGAAATTTACACAAGGGACTCAGGTCCTCCCAAATCTCCTAGGAAGTGGCCCAACATTCAGGGCACCTGCCCCTCTGACCTCAGCCAGATTGGCTGTTCTAAACACAACATATTTTTTTCAGATAAAAACCCTCACTCTTCTTCTTGAAACTATATATTTTTTTAACTGAAACAAGATACATATAGGTAAATCAGGCAGATTTAAGACATTTGCATCATTCAGGTGTTAAATAAATAAAGACCATCCAAAAAGAACACACCAAAGCTATTTATTCAGAGCTTTCTATAGCAAGGGAGTCAGCCACCCTCACTTTGTATTTGGCGGAGATTCAAAGGCAGTCAAGGGAGTGGAAAAATTGTATAGTGAAAAATAGAGGCAGGCATCAGGTGCATTTTAAATACAAGTTTTTGGACTGGGGATGTTGGATGTGGGCTAAGTAGAAGCAAGGCATCCTGTGTGATTAGTGTAGGGAGTATATTTGACTTTTTCTGGTTGATTTTGAATTGGAAGCAGTGACAAAAACTAGGGAAGCTGTCAGTTATTGAGCAAGTCCTAAGTAGGTTTGATTGCTGCAGAGGTTGTGGTTTGGCTTCCTGGGCTGGTTGTATAGACATTCTTGGTCCGAGCTCTACTCTATATATGGTCTGGCCATTGTCTGTTTGTATATTCCGTCTCTCACCAGGTTTTTGTTGTTCTTGGTCATTTAAAAATCATTTTGAAATAAAAGAATATCAGGAAATCATCAAGAGTAGAAACAAACTATGAATTCATGTCTGAGTACTAATTCTAGAACCATTTATATTTTAAAGAAAAGTCTTGATTTTTTGGCCCAAAAGAAGTTATCTTGAAACCAGTTTCATCAAAGCAACATCAAAACTTTCCATTGATGAAAATCCTTTGATTATGAGCTGGACACAAAAGTTATCCAAATAGTGTAGGTTGCTCCAATTTCAAAATAAAGTTATAAAAGGATAAGTGGTTTGATAGGTCAATTTTCTACCAAATTGTTATTGAAGTACAAACAAACAAGACCTCTTGAATTAAAGAACAGGAGAGTGAAAGGATGACATAAGTAGAGGCTTAAAGGTGGTTTTGAGGGTAGCGAACAATATAGACACAATAAATGTCTATATTGTAAGCTAAACCAGCAGGACTTGGAGATTGATTGGATATGGAAATGAGTAGGAAAGAGAATTCTAGGATGACTCTCATGTCTCTGATTTGAATGACAATGTGGATGATGAGACTGTTAGCTGAAATTGGACATATAAGAGGGAAAATATTCAGAGGGGATATTCAAGAAGAAGAAGAAACAAGGAAAAGCTCTGAAGCTCTAGGAGAGAGACAACTAGGGATACAGATTTTGGAGTCATTCACTCAACTTATATTTTTGAATGGGGAATTTAAATATTAAACAACTAACTAGTAATTGCATCTGTAATAAATGCTATGATGGAGCCAAGAGAGCATCCTGGGGGAGCGGCAGGGAGGGGACAACTATTTTGGAGGATCAGGAAATGCAGAAGTCATACATAAACGATAAGCAATATGCATACTAGAGGGAGTTAGCTGGTCATTGGGCAGCCATTATTCCTGGGAGAGGGAATAGTGTAGACAAAGGCACTAAGACAGGAAGAAGTAGTATATTCAAAGAACTGAAAGGTAGCTGCTGTGGCTGAAGTAGAGGTAACAGTGGGTAGATTGACTCTAGATGTGATTGATGAGATAGACATTATATCATATAGGACCTTGTGGTCCATATTCAGAATCTGGGATATTATCTTAATACAAAGGAAAGGCATGAAAGTAGAAGAATTACATGAACAGGTTGGCATATATGAAAGATCATTTTCTCCACAATTCAGTGAGAGTATTAAAGGAGTGCCAGTACAGATGTAAGGGGCCAGTATGGAGGCTACTAAAGTAGGATAGGTGAGAAGTAACGGTAGCTTGAAGAAGCGTAATCATCATACACATAAAGAGAAATAGATCAGTTTCAGAAATAACTAGGAGACATATTGGAAGTCTTGGTGATTGCTTGAATAAGGAGATCAAGGAAGGGAAGATGTCAAAGATAATTCCCAACTATCTATTTTGTGCAATTAAATAAATAGCATCCATTCCCTGAGATAAAAAAATAATGGGGGAGATACAAATAATGAGCCTGGTTTTGGAGACGTGAAGCATAGAACACTCATAAGATAAACTAGTAGAGATGTCAGGGAGGCAGTTGGTTCTATGAGTATGGAGTTCAGAGAACAGAAGCTATGGTTATAGTTGATATTAATTAGGGAATAAAGAGGACAAAAGGGTAAAATTTTGGGAAATATCAACTCTTTAAGGAGAGATGGAAAAAAATGAACTGGCAAAAGTGAGAAAGGGGAGAAAAACCAAAAGGATGTAAGGTCATGAATGGCAAAGAATAAGACTGTTTCAGTAACAAAGGTGGTAAACTGCCTTGGTATTCCTCGAGGATCAGGTATGAGGAAGACAGAAAAAGGGCATTGGGGTTAGTGCCTAGAATGACATTATTATAAAAAGAGATCCCTTACTACTGAGTAGTATTCCATTGTGTATATACAGAGGGTGCCAAAAGAATGTATACACATTTTAAGAAAAGAAAAGACTATTAAAAATGTAATACTCAATATATACTGATAACAAAAGATATATATGTCATGTTTGACTTCTGCAATTATAAGAGGTGCTCAATGGTTACCATCAGTGTCCAGACATTTCTGATTATAGCAAACTACTGGTTGAGCAACATTGACCAAAGTGTCCACTTGTATACATTTTCTGGCATCCCCAGTATATCACATCATTTTTATCCATTCATTCATTGATAGATACTTATGTTGTTTCCATATGCAGGATTGTACATATTGCTGCAAACATGGTGGTGCATATATCCTTTTGAGTTAGTATTTTCATTTTCTTTGGATAAATACCCAGAAGTGGAATTGCTGGATCATATGGTAGTTCTATTTTTCAGGTTTTTTGTTTGTTTATTTGTTTTTTTGAGAAATCTCCATACTGTTTTCTATAGTGTCTGCACCAATTTCATTTCCACCAACAGTGGTTCTCTTTTTTTTAAAAATCCTCACCAATATTTGTTATTTCTTGTCTTTTTGATAATAGCCATTCTAATAGTTATGAGGTGATATCTCATTGTGGTTTTTTTTTTTTATTTCCATGATGATTAGTGATGTTAAACATCTTTTCACGTACCTGTTGGCCACCTGTATGTCTTTGGAAAAATATCTATTCAGATCTTTGATCATTTTAATCACTTTTTTTTTTTTCTGTTGAGTTGTATAAGTTCTTTATGTATTTTGAATATTAGCTCCTTATCAGATACATGATTTACAAGTATATTCTGCCATTTGGTAAGTTGCCTTTTTATTTTGTTGATGTTTTCCTTTTAAATGCAGAAGCTCTTTGATGTAGTCCCGTTTGTTATTTCTGTTTTTGTTGTTTTTGCTTTTGGTGTTAGATTCAAACAATCATCACCAAGACCTAAGTTAAGGAGCTTATTGCTTATGTTTTCTTCTAGGATTTTTATGGGTTCATGTCTTACATTTAAGTTTTTAATCCATTTTGAGTTCATTTTTAATACATGAGCTAAGATAGTGGTCCAGTTTAATTATTTTTCATGTGGCTGTACCATTTTTCCCAACATCATTTACTGAATAGACTGTCCTTTCCCCATTGTATATTCTTGGCTCCTTTGTCATTAATTAATTGGCTATACATATGTAGGCTTTCTTTTCTGATCCCTCTATTCTGTTCCATTGACTTATGTCTGTTTTACCTGCAAACGCCATATGTTTTCATGCTATAGCTTTATAATATGGTTTGAAATCAGGAAGCATGATGCCTCCAGCTTTTTCCTTCTTTCTCAAGATTGCTTGGCTATTTGGGGTCTTTATGTTTCCATACAAATTTTAGAATTTTTAAATTGTATTTTTGGGAAAAATGCCATTGGAATTTTTATTTGGATTGCATTGACTCTGTAAATTACTTTGAGTAATATGGATATTTAAATAATATTAATTCTTTCAATCCATGAGCACAGAACATTTTTCCATTTATTTCTGTGTTCTTCAATTTTCTTCATTAATGTCTTGTAGTTTTCAATATACCGGTCTTTCACCTCATTGGTTAAATTCATTCCTAGGTTTTTAAAATTCTGTTTAATGGGATTATTTTTTAATATTTCTTTCTGTTAATTCATCATTATTAGTGTATAGAAATGCAACAGATTTTTGTGTATTGAGTCTGATCCTGCAACTTTACTCAATTTATTAGTTCTAACAGTTTTTTGATGGAGTGTTTAGGGTTTTCTATATATAGTATTATGTCACCTGCAAATAGTGACAGTTTTTTGTCACTATCTTTGGAAAGATACTCACTTTCCAATTTGAGTATCTTTTATTTCTTTTTCTTGCCTAATGGCTGGCTAGGACTTTCAATACTTTGTTGAATATAAGTAGCAAGAGTGGGTATCCTTGACTTATTTCTGATCTTACAGTAAAAGCTTTCAGCTTTTCACCATTGAGCATGATGTTAACTACAGGCTTGTCATATATTGACTTTATAATGTTGAGGTTCATTCCCTCTATACCTGCTTTGTTGAGAATTTTTATCATAAATGGATGTTGAATTTTGTCAAATGCTTTTTCTGCATCTATTGAGATGATCATATGATATTTATTCTTCCTTTTGTTAATGTGGTGTATCATAATTGACAGCTGTGCAGGTGATGAACCATCCTTGTGCCTGTGGAATAATTCCCACTTGCCCGTGGTATGTGATCCTTTTGATATATTGTTGAATTTGGTTTAGTAATATTTTGTTGAGGATTTCTGCGTCTATGTTTATCAGAGATATTGAACTGTAATTTGCCTTTTTTGTGTCATCCTTGTCTGGTTTTGATATTTGTTGATATTTTTAAATGTTCCTTTACATTTGGAGGACTCCAGGTGCAAGGATTCTATGCTGGAAGTCGACATGGTAAGGCACCACTCTCCAAGTCATCTCAACAAGAGGAACACAGGAACTAGAAAGAGTGGTTTCCAGAGAATATGGAACAGCATATTTTATTGTGTAAACAAACTTTTTCTCTGTATTGACCTGCACTACTGATGACCAGGCATCTGCTAATTATGCCAGAGGGCAAGGCTACAAAGACCAATTTGCAGTCTGTTTGTGGTATCTTTGATTTGTTTCTTTGATTTGTTTCTGAGACCCCAAACAGGATAAGGGTTACAGATGATTTAATGATGTAACATTCAAAGTCCCTGCTTTGTCTTCCCTCAGCAAGTGTCAGTGTCTGTGCATCCTCGTGTCCCAGATACCCTGTGGAAGACTTCCAGGATCCCCTCAGCACAGGCTCAGGGATTGGGTTTCTTTCTTAGCCACTGATTGACGCTGTGCTCAATATACTGAGAAATCAAATGAAACAAGCTGGTCTACATTTTCTGATTACTTCCCCCTTCCTTGTGCTCTGTTCATTTCTTTGGCCGTGTTTAAGTAACTATCTCTCTTCTCTGAAGTACATTCTCAGTGAGGTTATTTTCCTTGCATATCCAAAGTTCTGTTTTATATTACGTGTGTGTGCGCACGCGTGTGTGACTTATCCACAGGCTTAATTAAAACTTAGTTGTCAAGGGACAGTGGGGCACAATGGGTTGCATCCTGGAGCAGGAACCGTGGAACCTGGACTCTGCTTCCAAATTTGGCTTTTATTGGCTGAGTGGCCTAGAGCAACCTGTTTTACTTAGTTCTGTGTTTGAAAAATAGAGTTAATAATAGATATTTTACAGGAATATTTCAATTAATAGTATACATTAAATATTTATAAAAACTAAAAATTTATATATGAAGGTAAAATGCAATTACTTTTGTGGCTCTTATTTATTTAGAACTTATATATGTGCCAGGCACTTTAAGTGCATTTTAAGTATATTAAAACTTTGACTATTTACAACAACTCCTTTAAGTAAGTACTATTAACTTCATTTTATGGATGAGAGAATGAAGCACAGAGAGGTTAATTAAGTAACTTGATGAAGGTCACACAGAGTGGTCTAGCTACAGAGCCGGTGCTTTGAGCCGTGATGTTAGATTCCCTCATATACAGTGCTCTGGACATAGCAGACCCTTGTAAAGGAGACGGAGATAATTAATTAAACATGGTAAATTATATATAGTGAAAGATACTTATCAAAAAGAATTTAGTTCTGTTTTATCTAAATTCTTATCAAAAAGAATTTGATATACTTATCAAAAAGAATTTAGTTTTGACATATCTAGCATCTTTAGCTATTAAAATAAGGCCACCTGCTTTCTAATTAAAAGAGTCTGGATTTTAATAGTTCTTTCATATTTGTTTTCAAAATGATTTATGAACGGCAGACATCTATGAGTTTTTCATAAATACTTTTTGTAACTGCCTTCCAAGTAGTCATTCATTTAAAACAAACAAAAATTTCATTCAAGTAGTCATGAATGCTGATAATTTTTTAAAATCTGCCTTTAGTAGAAAGTATTTTGTTTGTTATCTAAGAATTATCTCCTAGCTAATGTAAAAATCTTTATTTTTAAGTTACCAAATTTATTTGGAAACCTTTCCCTTTTAGGCAGGAGAACACTTTGATTTTTATCTAGTCCCAATTTAAACAATGTAATTCTCCTCACCCCACCTCACCCCCAAAACAATCTTTTAGACATTTTTCCTCCCATGTTTTTGGTTGTTGTTGGTACAGGTGAATACTCAAAAAATGGACCTACTGCTTTTCAAGCCAACTCATCTATTATGGCAACTTAGGACTCGGACGTCCCATGTCTGCTCATTTGGCGCACTGGTGGTGACTCACACAGCCTGTGACTTGACCTATTCTGTTTGAATCTCTTTAAGAGCATAGTTCAGATGCCCCAAGTTGGGAACTTTTCTCTTGTCTTGCTTCATAGAATGCCTCTGAAGTGTTCAACTTGTCAGTACAAGATTTTGCATTTTCTTATCATTTAACGTGTAAGGTTGAAGGACAGTTTATAGGACACGAGTATAGAGACTCTATTTTAGGCTCGGTTGTGTTTACACCTATTAGCACCTGAATGCATTACATGGGGAAAGAAAGTGAAGGACAGTCGGCCTGTAATCTCCAACAGCTTCTCTCCCCACAATCTTTGATATGTATAGTTGATGCTTTTCTAGATCATAAAAAAAGTGTGGAGTCCTCCCTTTCAGAAATTGTGGAGAAACAACTGCGTTTAGACCTGAAATACCAGGATCCCCTTTTCTGATTCTTTTGTCCCCTGGTCCCAGCTCTCCCCCTAACATTACACACGGAGAGCTATAGGCATTTTCTGAACGTTCTCATTTTCCTCCTCCTCCTCTTCCTCCTCCTCCTTCTTCTTCTTGTTCTTTTTTTTTTTTTTTTTTTTTTGCATTTAAAGTTTAGGCTCATTAAATGAGAGGAGAGTCTCCTAATTTAACTTAATCTTAGTTCTCAGTTTTGGTAAATTTTGTCTTTCCTATTCTATCCCCATGAAATCGCTTTTCCATGGTTTTGTTGCTAAAAATCCTGTACAATAATGAAAACTGTTTAACAATTTGATTGTTGTTTAAGAAAAGATGGCTTACTTGCTGTGTAAAACAGTAGCAGTCAATTTCAGAGAAATAGGAGACATTTTAAAATATTACTTAAGAAGTTTCTCTGGGTGGAAAATGTTTGCCTCTGCCTAGTATAATGAGAATTTGCCAACCACTGTATCTTTCAGGCCCCTTTGGATAGCAATCCAAGCCATATCCCATAGTTTTCCATTACAAACTTCTTCTCAAACATGTTATTCTCACATTAGGACCATCATGACAATCTCTCTCATTTCATTTATCGTCATTGTAGTTCTCCCAGCAAAAAACATAGTAAATCTTAAAATATGTAAAATCTCTATAATTCTGGGACCAACTTACTATAATAATGATTATCTGACAATAATGAAAACTTTTTTCTTCCTAAGAAAATAACACTCGGAGGGTGGGGCATGGGAAATGGGTCCTGAGGTTATCTCTGGTTCCCTGACATCTGTAATTCCTTTTCTGACAAGTTCATTTGTAATGTACAGTGAACATGGATAAGCTATCAGTCACATGAACACTTGAAGGAAGACCAAAAATAAAAAGAACCTGTTGAATGACAGATCATTAATTTTTTATAACAAGGTTTCAAAGCATATACCAAGCATATTTTGGTCCTGCTCACTAAATGTTACATTGAGAACATCTGGTCCTGGGGAGACAATGAAGTATTAAGCCCAGGTTTCAAACAAATAAAATAGAGCGTCATTAAACTCAGTAAAGAAATATTTGGATTGAACAGGGTGTATACAACAAGCTGCTTCTTCAAAAAGTAACTTAGCTGTCTATTCTGTAGAGAAATTGCACCAAACTCTCGTTCATTGCCTATCCAAGGGCCATGGAACCACTTGCCTACATAAGAGCAAATCTGATATTCAGAATACAAAATAGTTTAATTAAATGTATCTACCATTTTCATCTTATCACAAAATGAACAGTGTTAAGTCCATATGTAATAAATTCATACCTATATCCCATATGAACTTTAACTGAAACAAAATAAAATAAATTGGAATGTAAAAACCACTCTCAAAGACAAGATCTACATCTTCTTGATTAGAAATGGGAAAGAAATACAAAGCAGCAGGTGAGGTTTGTTTGTTCCAGAACTGGAAGCAGTTGCAGACTGCTGGTAGGTTTGGGTCTAGTGAGTAATAAAAACTAAAAGTGCCATGTACAAGATGGGACTAAGCCATAACTCACAGCCTAAAACTAGGGGCTGCAGTGGGGCGCTCTCTGCTATGAATGGAAGCTCAGAACAGGGGCATTTGCCATTTATGCAAACCGATGATTAGCTTTTATACTGCTGCAACACTAGGGACAAGAAGTAAATAGAACCTAGAAATCAGGGCAGAGACTGTGCTACCCACAAGCTTGGCGTCTTTCATTCCCACTCTATTAAATTGGTAATTTGGTTCTATGGATTCTTCCATTAGCTTTCAAGGGAAAATATTCAATGCTAATAAACTATTTATAGTAGTATCACTGTGGGATAGAGGCCCTGAGATACACTATAGAACAGGACAGACTTCCAGTCAAGATGAACCTGGAAACCAATATTCCAAAATCCATGAGGAAAACAATTTAGAAACAACAACCATGAGATGAATTCAATTTAATAAAATGAAAATATGATAGAGTATTATGAAAGTCAATTTAAAGCATATATGTTAAGGACCCTCAAAGAGATGTAAGAAGGCATGAGTCCACTGGACAAAAAAAAAAAAAAAAAATGAAATAAGAACAAAGAGAACAGAAAATGAAAACTAGTGAAGTAAAAATACTACAAATAAATAATACAGTAATTAAAATGTTTAAAAGCCAAGAATATATATTATAATATAAAATTATATTATATTACATTATAATATATTATATGTTAGATTTACTTCAGTAAAAGGTCTGGTTCTCCATCCCTCCCTGTAGCTATGCTCTGTGACAAAGATTTTGCAGTGTGACAAAAGAGGACTATGTATTCCTACCCATAGACTTTGGGTTCAATCATGTGACTTGCAATGAACCACTATTGGGTATCATGTGACCAAAGACTTGGAAAGTGCTTGCATTCTTGAGCTAGCTCTCTTAAACCTTTGCCATTGCCATGAGAAGAACATGCCTGGTTGAGCAGAATTCAACCCCCCCTCTCTACCTAGATCAGCTAACCTCCAGCTGAACCCTAGACACAAGAACAAGCCCACTGAGATCAACAGAGCCACTCACCTGAACCTATATGTCAGTGAACCCACAAATCTATGAAAATAGATGATGGTTGTTTTAAGTCCCTGAATTTAGGGGTTAGCTGGTTATGCAGCATTTTTTTGGCAATAGCTAACCAATACACACTACACTATTTTCAACATTTTTTTATTCTGCCAATGCTTTTCACTGACCACTGCTAATTAGAGGCTTTCAGTCTTTGGCTTCATCCATGATTTAATAGTCAAAAAGGATTTAACAAAATCAAAGAACATAAAGTTTATACTTTCTACATTAACAAAATGGGACTTAAAATTTTCTCTTTCCATAGCATTCAACTCAATAAGCTAGAAAAAGAACAACAGAATAAACCCAAAGGAAGAACAAGGAAAAAAATTATAAAATAAAAGTAGAAGTCAATTAAACAAAAAGGAAAAAATAAAAATTAATTGAGCTCTTAACTAAAACTTTATAAAACTAAAGTTTATTGTTTAAATAAATTAATAAAATGAAAACATCTATCATCCCTGATTGAGAAAAAAAAAAAGAATTCATAGAGCAAAATACATAATGCATAGAGCAAAAAATGTAATACAAATGCAGGTATAGTAATGAAAACTGAATTATTGCAATAAAGGTATAAAAATAATTCAGTCACTGGGTTAAGCATTTATGAAATAATATTCTCCATCTTCTTATTTTTATATATCCACCCTCCCAAAGCAATTTCCTTTATGCACATGATTTTAATGACTGTATATATTTTGAGAGTTCTAAAACTGTTATTTTTAGAACACATTCCTAAGATTCAGATATAAAATTCTGATTGCCTCTTACTAGACAACTGTAATTGGACGTGTAACACTATCTCAAAACCAACATATTGTTCCTCTCTACTATCCTTTCCAGCAATCATTTCTTGAATTTTCAATCTGGGTTTCAGTCTGGGTTAATGAAATGGCCACCTGCCCAGATACTAATAGGTGAAACTTTAACTCTTTCTTTGATTCCTACTCCATTAAATTGGTAATTTGGTGCTACGGATTCTTCCATTAACTTTCAAGGGAAAACATTCAATGCTAATAAACTATATTGTATAAAATATGTACTGACGATATGAGAAGTTTCTTGATGATAGTCTATAATGTCTTTACGTTTTATTAGCTATTACTGATTTAATCTAGTTTTTACTTTTCAAAAATGCATCATTTTGCTTTCATAGTGGTGAATGGTATATTACAAATGAAACAAAACCAAGCCCATGCCTTACTGACTTAAACTTGAATATTTGCCATTATCCCTTCATAAATTATTCATAACACTAAATATCCCTTCCATGTTGCCAGGATAAAGCAATTGAAAAAGATAAAGCAATTAAATAAATTTAGAGAAGCAAGGTATATGGGGGGAAAGAAGATTTCCTGTTGTCCATTTATTAGTAGATGTTATTTTTTTTCATTCAAAGTCAGTGAATATTATGTTCTAGGTATGGAGGTTACATCTGGGAAATAATACAAAATACATATATTGGTCTCTGCCCCTAGTTCCTGGCACAGAGCTCCTAAAGCACTTACAATTTTCTAAGTGATAAGAACACTGGCACCATCTTTTGTTCTAATATTTGGTCTTAGAGCTCCTAAATCCCTTGTAGTTTCCTGGGTAGTAGGGGTGTCTTTTGTTCTAATGAGATGACCCTTGGGGGACTCATGGGTAGGGACTGGTCACCAGAAAGACCAAGTCATGATTAGAAACTTGGAACTTTCAGCCCCTCTCCCAGCCTCCTGAAAATAAGTTAGTGATAAGTGCAACAAAGGAAAATGAAACAAGGTAATAAGAAGAATTTTAAGAACAGTACTACATATAGGACGGTTTAGGAGTCCTTTCTGATCAAGGGATATTTTAAGCAAAGACTTGAAGTGAGGGAGCCAGCCATGTGGATATCTGAGAAAAGATAATCCTATTCCAGATAGTGAAGGTAGAAAATGCAAAGGTCCTGGGTGTTTGGCATGTTTGAGGAAAAGCAAGACAGTCATTGTAGCCAAGAAGAATGAGTTAAGGGTGGTGATAGCAGATGGGATTGGGTAGATAATGGGTGGTAGGTGGGCTGGAATGGCTAGGTCAGTCAGGTAAGGCCTGCTAGACCTTTGTAAGAATATTGCCTTATACACTGAATTGGATGGGAATCTATTGATGAGCCAACCACAATTATTTAGGGCATTCTATAGTGAATTATCAGAATGAAACCAGATCACCAGCTATTTGAACACTCTTGGGTATATATTTTGTGTTTTAGATGTGAATTTCCAGTTATATTTATTGACTATAAAATCTACAATACAAATGTAACTTTCATAACAACAAACTATAATGTTTTTTCTTATGATCACAAGAAAGCGTTGAACAAAATTCTTGATTTAGAGTAATCAGCCCATGAAAGCCACCAAATATTTCTTTCCCAAAAGGAGCACATAGAGATATGAGAAAGATAAAAACTGAACAACAACAAAAATGAATATTATAGTTAAGAAAAGAAAAATTTTAGCAATATAGTGTGTCTGTAAATTGCCTCATGTGAGACAAGGTCATATAAATTCAGAATAATGCAGCTGGCCACAGTGATCTGTGATTTGAATTACAATGTAGACCCAGAGAATAAGCCAGACTTGAATACAAGTTATATCATAACAAAAAATAGTACTTTTTAATTAAAAATATAAGATAATTCTTCACATTTTTCCCAGACATTTCAAATGCTGAGAAAATTGGATGGATCAAATTCAAAACCAAGTATTGGGAGACTCTACTCTTAAAAAAAAAAGTTTTTTATTAGTTTCAGGTATACAAAACAATGTAATAGTTAGACATTTACACACCTCACAAAGTGATAACGCCCCTCCCCCAATCGATTACCCCTCAGACATCGTATATAGCTGTTACAGTTCCACTGACTCTTATGATGTACTCCACATCCTGTGATTATATATATATATTTATATAAACATATTATATATATAAATATATAAATATATATAATATAGAAACATATTATATATATTTATATATTTATATAAACATATATTATACATTTATATATACATATACATACATACACACACACATATATATATATATATATATATATATATATATATATATATATAAAATTATAGTTGACATTCATTATTATTCAGCTTCAGCCTCAGGTGTACACTGTAGTGGTCAGGCACTGTCCATGAAGTGGTCTCCCTAATAAGACAAGTGCCCATCTGACACCCTACAAAATATTTACAACATTATTGATTACATTCCCCAAACTGCTATTCGTATCCCCGTGGCAATCTTGTGGTTACCGATTGTGATTTCTAATCTTCTCACCTTCCCACTTATCCCCTCTCTCCCATCTAGCAACCCTCAGTTTTTCCTCTGTGTCTCAGAGACTGTTTCTGATTAGTTCATTCATTTATTCTTTTCTTTAGATTCCACATATAAGTGAGATCATATGGTATTTGTCTTTCTCTGTCTGACTTATTTCACTTAGCATAATGTTCTCTAGGTCCATCCATGTTGTTGCAAATGGTAAGATTTCCTTCTTCTTTATGATGAATTAATACTCCATTGTGTCTCCTTACACCATATACAAGAATAAATTCAAAATGGATTAAAGACTTAAATGTAAGATCTGAAACCATAAAACTCCTAGAAGAAAATATAGGAAGTAAATTTGCAGACATTACCCTTAGTGATATTTTTACTGATATATCTCCTTGGGTAAGGCAAGTAAGAAAAAAAATAAACATATGAGATTACGTCACACTAAAAAGTTTTTTCACAGCAAAGGAAACCATCAATAGAGTAAAAAGGTATCCTATTGAACAGAAGAAGATATCTGTCAATGAAACATCTGATAAGGGATTAATATCCAAACCTTATAAAAAAAACTCATTCAACTCAACACCAAAAAAAACAACAACAACAACAACCCAGTTAAAAACTGGGCAGAGGACATGAAAAGACATTTTTCTAAAGAGGACATACAGATGGCAAACAGACATGAAAAAAATGCTCAATCTCACTAATCATTAGAGAAATGCAAATAAAAACCACGATGAGCTACCACCTCACCCCAGTCAGAATGGCCATCATCAATAAATCAACAAACAACAAGTGCTGGCGAGGATGTGGAGAAAAGGGATCCCTCATGCACTGCGGGTGGGAATGCAGATTGGTGCAGCCACTATGGAAAACAGTATGGAGGTATCTCAAAAAATTGAAAACGGAACTACTTTATGACCCAGCAATTCCACTCTTAGGTACCTATCCAGAGAAATCCAAAATGCTAATTCAAAAAAATTTATGCACCCCTATGTTTACTGCAGCACTATTCACAATAGCCAAGACATGGAAACAACAGAAATGCCCATTGGTAGATGACTGGATTAAGAGACTATGGTACATTTATAAAATGGAGCATTACTTGGCCATAAAGAAGATTGAATTGATTTGATCCTCCTCAACGACTTCCTCGTGTGTTCTGTTTCAATAGTCTCTTGGCCCATCCCTTGATTCCTTACTCTACACCAGAATATGCTCAGAGGCAGTGAGATGTAGTGGATAAGAGTGAGAGAGCTTAGTTCAAACTGCCCTGGTTTGAATCTCTGCTTTGCCACTTAACAGTTGAGTGACCTTGGACAAGTTCCTTAACTCATTGATTTTTAAAGTGTGAATAATAATAGTGTTTCATTCACAGTATGATTTGATAATACACTTAAAGCAAGCACTCAATAGATAACTTGATGATGATTTCCAAAATGATCTTCTAAAATATGAATCTGATCCTGCCCCTTTCTTGCTTTAAAAAAAAAAAAAAATCCCTCGAAATCTCTCCATCAACCAAGAAATGCAGAACAAATCCCTCAGCACGCAGGCCCCACGTGATTGATTGGTATCTTCCTTTTGAGCCTCATCTCCCATTTCTCCCCCATTAACCACATATTCCAGCCATACTGCATTACCATGCTTGGACCGCAGCACTCCGTACTACCTTCGTACATACCATTCCTTTCCATTTTGAATTCCTTCTCCCCACTTTGACTTTTCTAAACGGCAAATCTAGCATTAAAAATTTAGCTCAGATTACAATACCCCTTCTCATTGAGGAGCTTTCCCTGAATGAAGATATCTATCTGTCTATCTATCTGTCTATCTGTCTATCTAGCTAGCTAGCTAGCTAGCTATCATCTCTCTTCTTCTCTCTTTCTCCCTTTCATCTCTTGGTTCCCTCAGATCTTTGTACATTTCTCAATTATGACATTTAATTACTTTGATGTTAACTGTTGACTTCTCTGTTCCCCTTCACTGTCATCACTGCCATGGGAGGGGGATCTTCTGACCCTTGAGGACTTGTGTTTCTCAGCTCCACATTCTCATTGCCTAGTGGAGTGACAGGCATGTACTTCACCCCTGATTATTGTTTGTTGAATGAATTTAGGCTTCAAACATGAGTGGTTTTTTTTGTTTTGTTTTGTTTTGTTTTTTGGTTTTTCCCTAAAGGGAAGTTTTGCTTATTAACTGCTATTAAAACGCTGAACAATTTTAAAGATGCTTTGAATTTCACTAACCATTGTGATACCTATGGTGAAGGAAGTGATAAAACAATAATACAAGTATTTATCCTATGAACCCTGAGAAATAATTTGTTTAATAAAAGGCAACTTTAAAACAATAACTATTGCTCAAATGAAACTTGGTAAAAAATTTTTAAACATTGCTATGATTTTGATGAGAGTCATAAAAATAAAGTATAAATTGACTGAATGACAGAATAATTTGTGCAATTAAATGATAAAGCCACAACTACTACCTTTTTTTACTATTAATTTTAGCAGTTAGTCTTTAAGGAACAAGCTTGATATACTGTTCTGTATATAGCATCAACTTGTAGTCTCCAAACATATTCAGAAAGTGTAAAAATCAGAGCAAATTTTTAATAAAGAATTGATCTTTTTTTCCTCTCTTTTCAGAATAGTGAAATCCAGAAGCTGTCTTAAAAAAATTGCACTCTGAAATAACTTAGGTAGAAAATGAGTTCAATTTTAACTGTTTTACTGGACATTTTTAAAATCTCAAGAAAGAATATATATTTGAAATAACAATGCCTTAACGTTTTCAGTATACTGACTTGATTTAGTCACATTAAAATTTTGGGTGTACGATGCCTGTAATTTTTGTATCCTATACTTGTGCAAAGGCTGACTAATACAGAGGTCAATGGTGAAGTAAGCTCTTGTGTTTACGTTATGTAATGCAGGAATTTTTAGAGTCTATTAGTCACTTGTAGGAACAGATAGTGGGATTCTCGATCATCATAGATATCCAAAAGCATAGGGAACCATCCTACTCTGAATGCAGTCGTGTGGGAAGACATACCCACTATTTGCCTCTATGGCCTCCCTGCAAGTCAGTTTGTCCAGCCATGGCCGCAGTGGGGGAGCAATTACTTTCCCTTCTTTACACCTGTGTGAGTGGTGGGCTGTTGACGTCGTGGGAGCTACGTAGCTCCTGGTGCTGGCAGCTCCTTTTGCCTTCCTTAAATCCCAGGAAAAGTGGAGGGAGCCATGTCGGCAGAATGGACCTTATTGGTAACCCTACACCTCAGACTTCCTCTGCACTTGCAATACACATCAAATTATGTAAAATAAGGCAATGGGGAACTTCAATTCACTAAAAGGGAATTGTACCTTCCAGTCGATAATAATGAACATATGCGTATTCTATTCAGTGCACTGAGAAATAATCAGTATAGAGACGCTATGCTAGTAGCACAGAGACAAACAGGAAACTGGAAACGTGTGTGCTTACAAATTCTGGTTAATGCCTATTCCCCATCTGAGATATGCCAGTTATATTGTGCTTATGTTGACACTTTGGTTCTATATCCAGTGATTTATAGGGTAGCAGTCTTAAATTGAGTTAATTTTAGCCAGGTTAAAGATTTTAGCTATACATATGTACATGCAAACATTATACTGGTAGAAAAAAGAGACCTTTCATGTTTATAAATGATGATATTGACCGTAAAGAAAATATCTGTTTTGTGGGGTTTTTTTTCAGGCAAGGCTAATCATTTATTTTATTAACATTTTCTGCATTGATTAAAATAGCTCCCTGAATCAAAGAAAATATTTGAATTTCAAAAATACATTTCAATTTCATAGCCTTGCATTTAACAACGGGTAGAAGGGCTCTGTTCAAACTTCTCTTTGAATAATCAAAATGCAAATAACAGACATATAGTTGCTATGGGGTGAAGGTATGTATAGAACCCTCTTTCTAATGTTTTAGAAAATGTCTTTTTTGAATGGGAAAGCAAGCACAAATACTGTCTACACATAAACATCTGTCTTTGTACACAGTTTACAAAATACAATCTATTCATAGTCCTCAGATAAACAAGGTTTTTGTCAACATTTCTTGGAACTCATAGTCTGTCATCATCAAAATTCTCTATGTTCAGCCTGTCTTCCTTCACCTTCCTGCTCTGAGGGAAACCTGGTTCTCTCTTCTCCCCTCACTGCCTCTCAGGTGGACCTTTTCACTCCCACAATCTTCTTGTCTGTTGCGACCTGCACAACACAAGCCGTGGGAAGGAGAGGGAGGCGGCGAGGGTTAAACTATCATAAAGAGACAGAGACTCAAATATAGTTAAATCACAGAGGACCGAGGGACTCGCAGCCTCAAGGGACTGGAGCCCCAAATCGGGTCGTCTTGGGTATTTATTGATTTCTTACAATAAGCATCGCAAGATTAAAGGCAGGGTCCGCGAAATTCTCATACCACACCTTAAAATTCTTCCAATTCCCAGATATCTGTCCCAAAGCAACCGATGTTTATTGTCCCCAGGCGACTAAGGTGGGTGTGTTCAACCCCCTGGGGGAGCAAGTCTCACAAGGTAAAACCATCCCATGAGCTAAGCAGGAAGAGCGATATCTTATCACTCTAAGAAGTCCTTTGTATAGCAGAGTGCAGGACATTTGGGGCATGCATTAGCAGCTTCCCATAATGGTGAGGAGGAGGGGTATGGCTACCTCCTGACTTTTATTATGTTAACTCATGGGGGTCCCAATGGGGTCCCATCTGGCTTAAGTCGTTCCTCCCCTGAGGAATCATTACTCTTCTTTGACTGCAGACCCAGCTTACAAGGACCAAATAGAGAGACTTAGGATAAATGAACTCAATCCCAAAGAGGGACAGTCCCACAAAGTTTTGTTTCCCTAAGGAAAGATTGGAGGGGACAAATGGCTAGGCTGCTGTGTGACCACACTTGTCTTTAGATCTGGACATGGTTATGTGTGCTTCTCCCTCCTCGTTGCCATTTTCAGATGCTTGCCATTCCTTCCTTACTAAAAACGCCTCATATTTGAAGCTCTTGTCATCATTCAGAAGATGTGTCACTGTACTTTTATTAAACATGTGTACAAATCTCTGCGCTCTTCCTGTCATCCCTTAAAAGTTCTTTCTTTCTTTCTTTCTTTCTTTCTTTCTTTCTTTCTTTCTTTCTTTCTTTCTTTCTTTCTTTCTTTTTTTTTTTTTAGCAGATCACTGTCACTATCCTGTATGATTGTCCTCATTCTTTGTGATTTGAATATTTGCATGCTTACCATTTTAAAGGCTGCCAAAATGTTTTCCAACATAGTTGTATTCCAGTTTCTCTGCATCCTTGCAAATTCTTGGTGTGGTCAGTCATTTCTACTTTTAGCCTTTCTTACAGATGTGTAGTGGTATGTCATTGTGGTTTTCAGGTGCATTTAATTAATGATTAATGTTGAGCATCTTTACATGTGCTTATCTGTCATCTGTATATCTTCTTTGGTGAAGTGTTTATTCAAATATTTTGTCCATTCTTTAAAAATGGCTAGTTTGTTCTTTTAAAATACAATTAATACAATTAGAAGAGTTCTTTTTATATTCTGTATGTGAGTCCATTACCAGATATGACTTTCAAATATTTTTTTTCAGTTTGTGGCTTGTCTTTTTATTCCCTTCATGGTGTCTCTCAAAGGTTAGAAGTTTTTAATATTGTTTTAGTCTAATTTATCAGTTTGTTCTTTTATGGATTGTGCTTTAGGTGTTATAGCTAAGAAATTTTTGCTTAATCTGGGGTTACAAAGGTTCCCTCTTATGTTTTCTTCTAATAATTTTATGCTTTATACTTAGTTTATTACCGATTTTGTATTAAGTTTTGTATATTGTGTGAGTTATGTTGGAAAGAGTATCCTTTTTTCCACTGAACTGCCTTTGTACCTATGTCAAAATCTATTTCTGTATATGGGTGGTTCTATTTCTGGACTCTGTTATGTTTATTAATCTATCTTGATACAGTGCTCTCCTGATTTGTGTAGACTTACAATAAGTCTTGAAATCACAGTTGGTATTAATCCTTCAAGTTTGTTCTTCTTCAAAGTTATTTAGGCTAATCTATATCCTTTGCATTTCCATATTTTCAAATCATTTTGTCAGTTTCTACAAAATAGCCTGTTATGAATTCTATTTGGATTGTATTTAATCTAGATGTATATCAGTTTAGGGAGAATTAACATCTTAACAATATTTAGTTCTAATATTCACATGCTATAGCTGTACATTTATTTTGCAATTATCAGTTGGATTACGCTCAAATCTTTCAACATGCTAAATGTTTTCTATTTGTACCATTCTGTTCTTTGTTCTCTTTTTTCTCTTTTTTTTAACCTTCTTTTTGATTAATTAACATTTTTAATGATTTTATTTTATCTTCTCTTGGTTTGTTTTATTAGTGGATTCTTTAAGTCTAGTAGCATATAATTGTAAGCCTCACAGCTGATCTGTAAGTGATATGGTGCCACTGAACATATATAAGAAACATACAATAGTATAGTCTATTTTTCTCCTACTGACGTTTGTGCTTTTTACATATGATGTAAAGCCCACACAACATTATTACCTTGGTTTAATCTGTCAAATATCTTTGAAAAGTATTTAAATAAGAAAAATGGTTACATATTTGAGTAGGAAGTTACCATTTTCCACTCTTTGTAGATCTACAGATCCTTGTGGTATCATTTTTCTTTTGCAGTAAGGACTCTTTAAATTTCTTGTAGTAAGTCTCTGTTGGCAATGAGTTCTCTCATCTTTTTATATCTGAAAAAGTCTTTTCTTCATCTTCATTTGTGAAAGTATATTTTCATTTGGTGTAGAATTCTAGGCTGACAGTTTTATTTTCTTTCAGTATTTTAAACATATTGCTCCACTGTCTTCTCAATTGCATTGTTTCTGACTATAATCTGCTCTCATGCTTACCTTTGTTTCTCTACATGTAACGTGTTTTTTTCTCTGCCTACTTTTAAGATTTTTCTTTATGACTGATTTTGAGCTATTTGATTATGATGTGCATTGATGTCGTTTATTTTATATTTCTTATGTCGGGTTCATTGAGCTATTTGGAACAATGTGTTTATAATTATCATTATGTTTGGGAAAGTTTTGGCCATTATTTCTTCAAATATTTGTTATATCTCTAGCTCTATCCTCTTCTCAAAGAGCTCCAATTATATATATATGTATATTTTTAAACTCACTTAAAGTTGTCTGGCAGCTCACTAAGGCTCTGTTCGTTATTTTGTTTTGTTTTGTTTTGTTTTGTTAAATTCTCTCTTCTCTCTGGGTTTTATTTTGGAGAGTTTATATTGCCATATCTTCAAGTTTACTCACATTTTCTTTTATAATGTCTAATCACAATCAATCCCATCCAATGTATTTTTTATTTAACACATTGTAAGTTTCATCTCTAGAAGTTTGATTTAGGTCCTTTCTATGTCTCTATTTAACTTTTGAACATATGGAATATCATTGTTTCAAAGTTCTTGTCTGCTAATTTTAACAACTGTGTGAGTTCTAGGTTGCTTTCCACTGATTGATTTACCTCTTTGTTATGGATGGAATTTTCCTGCTTCTTTGCATACCTGGTAAATTTTCATTTGATTCAAGGTACTTTGAACTGTGCTTTATTGAATGCTGTATATTTTGTATTCCTATAAATATTTTTGAGCTCTATCTGGGAGGCAGTTAGGTTACTTGGAACCAGTTTGGTCCTTTTGATCTCTCTTTAAAGATTTGTTGGGTAGAGGTGGAGCCATGCTCAGGCAAGACACTTCTCTATATTTTACCAAAGTTTATGAAATAAGATTGTTCAGTCTGTCTGGTGGGACAGACACGGTTCTCAGCCCTCTATAGGCATCAGGCACTATTATTCTAATCTTTCAGTATGGTTTTAACAGCTCCAACCTCCAGCAGCATGCATAGGCGGACCAGAACTCTGCTGGGAACCCTCTGCATATCTCCAGAGTTCTGTAGCTGTTTAGTTCTCTCCCTTCAGGTAATTTGTCTTGCAATGTCTACTTACCTTAGCCTCATAGGGTTATCAGTTCTGTCTTCGCAACTCAGAGAGTCTGTTGGCTTCTTTCTGAGTTCCCACTTCCTGCACCATGGCTTGGAAACTCTCAACACAGTAATCTCAGGAAATTATAGGACAAGCCGTATTTGTTTCTTATCTCACAGCTATTACTGTCCCTTGATAGCTGATATATAGTGTCTTGAAAAACCATTGTTTCATATGTTTTGTAGATTTTTTAATTGGTTCAGGTGAGAAAGTATATATAGTCCCTATTATTCCATTTTGGCTGAAAGTGGAAGTCTAATGTCCCTAAGTTTTAAATTTCAAGTGTGATATTTTTTTTCTAGAATATCTATTGACTAATTTTCAAATATTTCTGGTTCTTTTTTCCTTCATCTTTTCTTATTTCTTGATCATTTGAATGTTTCCTCCTTAAACATTTCAAATACTCTAATTTTATATTCTATAGCCAATAAATCAATTATTTGATGTTGCCAAAGTGCTAATTCCCTTTTAGCTGTTCCAATTGACTTTGCTTTATAATAGTTTCTTTCTTTATATGTGTTGTAATTAAAAACAATAATTGACTTAATTTTTTTAGAGAACTTTTAGACTTCAGAAAAAATGAACAATAAGTACAGAAAATCTCTGTTTACCTCCCTGCTTCTACCCCACCCACACACAGTTTTCCCTGTGATTAACATTATACCTTAGTGTAGGGCATTAGTTATAATTGATTAAAAAAAAAAAAGTTGATACAGTATTACTAACTAAAGTTCATAGTTTACATTAGGGCTCACTCTTTGTGTTACGCAGTTCTATGGGTTTTGATACATGTATAATGACATGTATCCACCATTACATCATTTTACAGAATAAAGTTTACTATCCTAAAAATCCTCTGTGTTCTACCTATTTACCTCTCCCTCTCTCCCCCTGAACCTCTGACAACCACTGATTTTTTTTTTTTTTTTTTACTGTCTCTATACTTTTGTCTTTTCCAGAATGTCAGTCATATAGTTGGAATCATACAGTATGTAATCTTTTCAAACTGGCTTCTTTCAGGTTCGGCATGTACAGCATATTTGTAAGGTTCTTTCATGTCTTTCCATAGCTTGATAACGCCTTCATTTCTATTGTTGACTACTACATGATTGCATAAATGTATCCCAGTTTGCTTATTCATCTTAGTTGCTTCCAAGTTTGGGCAATTACGAATGAAGCTGCTATAAACATCCATGTGAACATTTTTGTGTAAACATGTAAGTTTTTCAATTCATTGAGTAAATACCTAGAAGTGCAATTTCTGGATCACATGGTAGACTATGTTTATTTTTGTAAGAAACTGCCAAACTGTCTTTCAAAGTAGCTGTACTGCTTTGTGTCCCCACCAACAATAAATGGGAGTTCCTGATGCTCCACATCGTCACCAGCATTTGGTGTTGTCAGTATTTGGATTTTCACCAATCTAATAGGTGCATAGTGGTATCTCGTTTTAATTTGCAATTCCCTGATGACAATGATATCAAGCATCTCTTCATAGCTTATTTGCCATCTGTGTATTTTCTTTGGTGAAGGGTCTGTTCAGGTCTTTTGCCCATTTTTAAGTGCATTGGTTGTCTTTCTTATTGCTGAGTTTTAACAGTTCTTTGTATATTTTAAACGCTTTTTTTTTTTTTATTAAACTTGATGATTTATATCTGGGGATACTGTGAGCTCTAGGCTGAACATGTATTGCTATTGACCAGAATTGTGTTTGCTTCTGTTACGTTCCATGGGACACTATTGATCCCTGATCATTTTAACTTCCTAGCTTGATCTTATCTGGACATTTCTATTGTAGTAAATTCAAATGCTAAATTCAAATGAGGGCAATCTGTGATTGCAGGTAGGTACTTGGGGAAAACTTTTTTTTCCCTATCCTGGGCTGAGGCTGACCCTGATAGAGATCCCTGTCATGTCCCTATTGTGGCAGAGTTTTTTGGTGCACCCTTTCACTAAGGATGAGATGAAACTCTTTGAGACCATTAGCTTTATGCTGGAATCTCAGTTTCATCATCTCATCTTGCTTGGGCTCAAGGCCTTATTTCCTGAGCCCACTAAGCTATTAAAACCCATACGTCTGAGCGAGGTTAATCAGCAAGTTTTACCAGGGTGACCACAGACTCATGTTCAACTTGAATTACCACTTTTGCTTTCAAAGCCCTCTTAGTTTTGTTTTTTGTTTGTTTGTTTGTTTGTTTTTTTTATCTCTGAGGATTCCTCTAATAGGAGCTCAGCTATGAAATTTAAAAAGTAGCTTTGTTACGTTTATCCTTCATTTCTAGATTTTTTTTTTTTGAGTTATTATTATTATTATTTCTAATCTATATATTGCCAAAAACATAAGGTCATATGGGGTTTTAATGGCATGGTTTCAATTTATTTTTCACAAAACAAACAGCCTACCCAAATAGCTGATTGCTGTCTTTAAGAAAGAATTAGATTCCATTACAAACAATAATATTTTCTTGTTAATCTCTCTTAAGGATAGGATCTACATCTGATTTCTCTTTATATACCTCCGCAATTCTTGCACAGAATAGGCATTCAACAAAGGTTGGTTGAGTACATTTTTTTTCAATTGAATGATGAAGTAAATGAATGATGTTGCTTATGCTTGGTATAGCTAAGCCTAATAGACCCTTCAAAAAGGTTCGCTTCTAAGCCAAGAGGTTGGAGTTTCAGTAATTAAAAATGCAGCCTTCAAATACAGCTGGACATTTCTATTTGGGGAAGAGCTTGTGAGGTGCCAGAACAATGTTATATATTAGTTCTTTGGGAAGGTTTGGTATACAACTACCATACAGGTGTTTCCTGTTGAGATTCCAAGTTCCCACACAAGAACTCAGAGGACAGCTGAGAACAAAACTTAGCCCACTTAATTACATTTGCCCAGCGTGCTGCATAAAAAGCCATCGACCAAAAATAACATGTTTAAGTAATGTTTGAGTTGAGATACAAACCAGCAGCAGTCAGGAAATTCAAAATTAAATCTGATCTCCACCCTTCACTTGCCTCATTGTGCCCAGGCAGCACCAAGGTCAGAAATTAATTGGAGGCACTGCAAAACACACAGCCTGCAATATTTCAGCTCAGTGAGGTCACATGGAAAACTTAGTTAAAGCCTTGTTAGAGCAGTTTACAGGAGCACATTACTGTGAATAAGAAATCAGAGTTTTGCCTTGATGGATGTGTCACATACCCAAGGTAATTTGTTGGGAATAATTTGAAAATGTAAGTGAACATAATTAAGCTTCTGTTTTATGGTCGTCTGGTCATTTGTCTCCAGATGCACTTGTCTCTGTAGATCTGACACTGCAAATGCCTAGAATATTATGAGACACATTTCAGCCACTCAGTTTTAAGTTAATATTTGGACATCTGTGAATTAAAAGAGAACTTTAGAATTGATAATAAAGTTGCAATTGATATTTTTATCCAATATTTTCCTCTGTAGAACCATGAGTATAATATAAAATCGCAAAGGCAATATCACCATGAAAATAAGTTGCATACCACCGTATATTCCATACTATAGTGAAGCCCGTGGACAGTCCTCCCCAGAATGAAAGAGGCTACAATCAGCTGGGATTATAAATGCCTACCTGATTGCTAAACTATGTGGAGGAAAGTATTCTCTTCCTTTAGACTCTCCTGTAGGTATATTTGTACTTTCCCTTTAGAAGTCTCTTTAATTCCAGGCTAAATCATTGATTTCTTTCCGTTTTATTAGAGACTATTGCTTAGTGTTAATTAAGGTATTTTCTTAAATAGAGAAAACAATACATCTTTTTTCAAGAAAGAGTAAGGAAAAGACTAAAAAGAAAACGGGCTGTAGAAAATACCAGATAGTACCAGGAATTTTTTTTTTTTTTCCATTCAATGCTTAATCCTCTATGGTATACTAATAGAAGAATAGAACTTAATTTATGCCAAATATTCCAATCATACTTACCAAGATTGGAGCCAAAGATAAATATATCGTTAACTCAGGGTAGCTACTATTTCCTGAGTTATAATTTGTCATTTTTCATTTCATTATATAATTTAACCTAGAATAAATTATTTAAATTTGAATTGAATTTAAACTACTTTTATTTATATTTAGTTATTATACCCCCATATTGTTCCAAAAATAGATTTATGAAACTTTTAAAAAGACATTAATTGATAGTCATATTTATAATGTAACTTTCAAAGTGAGATTGAACATTTCTAACACATTTGCTCTAATTTGCAACTATTCATGGGTGTTGTAACTGCCTCTATTTTTTGGTATGGAAAAGAAAATTAACCAGAAAAAAGTGCAATAATATTAAATATTCCTTTTAAAGTCAAACTGATACTGTGTAAGTAAATGTGTTTCATTACTCTACAAGAGATTTTTAAATATAAATCTAAACTTCTTTTGGCATCAGAGCCGTTTACTTTTTACATTACATGTATGCTTTCGATTTCCAGGGTCATTGTGCTTATTCTTTGCTCAAGAGATCCGGACAAGGGCTTATTATGAGGTTGTGTCGTGTTGCTAGGCAATGAGTTCAGTATTCAGACATGCGAGTTCTTCTAGGGACTTTTCAGTTCTCTGACTTTCCTATTAAATTTTTGTCAATTGCCTTCTATGCTTTCAAACAGCAGACAAGCACATAGTGATAAACTCTACTGAAAAGACTACTTCCCTCACTACGAGGGAATTACCTACGAACAATTCTGTATTCACCATTTTCAGGCACAAAGGACAAACAAAAACCCGCCCCAAATGTGACCTGCTGAACAAAATAACTTTTGTTTTCGACTTAAGTGCTCTTCTGACTCCTCAAACCACCCATTGATAGATTTTTTTTCCCACATGCATAATTTATGTCATCTAATTAATTTTTCATAAGTTAGACAACTGTTAATATTAGTGCCTGGCCTTCATAAATGGCAAAAAATAATAATAATTATTATTTCCCCAAATCCACTTGAAATGCATTCTTTCCTTTCTCCAATGCTAGACAGAGACTTGAATATTTGTAGCCTGAAGTTGAGGAGCAATCTTAAGAGTCCCTGACCAGACAAAAGCTTCTACACTATGAGCAAGTCTTAGCAGAAGATTGCTTAAGGGGAAATCCTATACCACATGATATATCCCTGACCTTTCTCCTCTGTCCTTGTTACACAGAGGACTGAACCCCTCCTCTGTCTCCATTTATAAAGTATTTGACAATGACTGATAGTTTTACTTTTTCATAGCAGTCATTGCATTAAAATGGGGTTGCTGTTACATGGAGCATTGAGAGAGCACAGAGAGAGTCTGAAAGGAGCAGGAAAAAATTTGCACAAAACTTTCATCCGTCTGTCAGGAGGCATCAAGATACACCACTTCAAATGATAAGTAACTTTTAAACTCCCAGAACATAACAAGAATGAGGAGCAATCATATACTACAACAAACAGAATTATTTGAAATGCATACTAGGGCTGTTCTCCTGGCTCCTGGATTGAAGGAGATTAGATGTGGGACTGCATCAGGAGACTTTGATGACTTTCATTTTTACATTTAGGTCAGAGATAAGACTGAAATCCTCAGTTTAGGGTCAGGCTACCGGTTTGCATGAAATAAAGGCCTGGTTCCAAGAGTTAAGTAGAAACCCACTCAAATTTAAAATATGTGGCTATAAAGTACAAGAGTACCTTGACTCCTCCCCCTTCTTTCTAAAGTCACTAAATCCAATTGACGCCCCTTCAAATGTGTCTTTTATCTGTCCATTTCCATCTCCACAGGGACTCCATTATCTCTTCCCTGGATTCTTCCTACTGCTGTTAGCCAGACAAACCACCTCCCAAGCAGCGGGAGGCTAGACTTCTTCCCATGAACACACTTTGCCAAGTTTGCTTGCTCTGATGCAATCGCTCAATAAAAATTTCTCCAATTATTATGTGCAAGTATTTATCAAAATTACATCACTGGTTAGAAAGTCAATAGGTCTGCATTGGTTCTTTTAAAAATAATTTAAAACTGCACAGATTCCCTGACTTAAAATAGTGCTCATGAGAACATTACCAGATCCCAGGTGTGCCGGCCCCAATTAAATGCTGGGTAAGACCCAGGCAGGTTTATCTTCTCAACCTGTTCGTCTTTGTATGTTCAGAAGAGAATGCCGAAACTTCATATGTGGATGCTAGTGTACTTGTTTTGTGCTTATTGTAGATTTTGGGTACTTTTTTTAAATGGTGATTTTGAGCATATGTTAAGTATTGTTCTTCATACAACATTCCAGCTTAAGTCAATGATTCTATATTGATAGAGACAACAAGTTTGTAAGTGCTATATGTCAGTCAATCCTGCAGCTCCCAAGTGGGTGTTGCTCCAGTACAGGGGAAGAGAAAAAGGAATGGGGGCTGTGGCTGCTTGTTTTCACATACAAGAGAAGAGCTGATTGACCTCTTAAGACAGGGTTTAGTTCCACCTCTTCTTTTCCATAAATGAATGAATGACTGAACCATCCTAGGCCTGCATTCTGAAGGCAGGATTCACGCACAGTTATTGCACACCTCGTAGCAGCCTATCACAGTGGCTGGCATATTGTAGGCAGATTCGTTTTTCTAACGCTGCAACAAATTTAGCAGCGTACAGCATTTCCCATTCATTATCTCTCAGTTCTGTAGGTCAGAAGGCTAGGTAGGCTCAACTGGATTCTCTGCTTAAAGACTCACAAAACCGAAATCAAGGTATCAGCCAGGCTGCCGTTATCCGAAGGCTCTGCAGCACACACTTCCAAGCTCATTCATATTGTTGGCAGAATTCAGTCCTTTGTGGTTATTGGACTCAGGCCCCTATTTCCTCGGTGGCTGACATTCCTTACCATGCGGCCCCCTCCATTTTCCAGTAAAGTAATACCTTCTCAACTCCTCCTCACACTCAGAATCTCTCTGACTTCCTCTTCTGCCACCAGGAGAAAACTCTCTGTTTTTGAAGGACTTGTGTGATTAAATTAGGCCCAATTAGGAATCATCTTCCTGTAAGGTCAACAGATTCATAACCTTAATTACATCTGAAAAACACAGTTGTAAGGCCGAGCACAAAGGTCCTGGGGGCCATGTTAGAATTCTGCCTACCACACAAGGGATGGGTTTGTAACCCCTCTTGTTAGACCGTGCTTTGTAGTGCTAGGAGCAAACAAGAAATTCTCCCTGATGTCCAAGTCTCAGGTGTAGGACACAAGTGCCTGTTCTGACTTTTGTGGATTAGTACCACTTATCCCCAAGCAAACAAAAATGTGTGTGTTTCTCCTCTGTGGTGCATAGGGGACATATTTCTCTCCAATTTATACTGAATGGAAAGAGGCCTCTGGAGAGAGGTTGGTTTCTCTGTTCAATGTTCAACATGGTTCTGCCTAGGGATCAATCACTCAGAATCCTTTAAAAGGCTTCAAAACTTTTCTTTTTCTTCTCCTTCTACACGCTTCTTCCTAGGCAATCTCAATCAGACCCTCAGCCTTAAGTACCAGTACACTTGTCCTTGAACAGCACAGGTTTGAACTGCACATGTCCATATATATACGTATATATATGGATGGATGTATATATATATATATATACATGTATGTATGTGTGTGTGTATATATATATATATATATATACACATACATATATACATACTTTTTTTTAAATGGTGATTTTGAGCAAATGTGTGTGTATATATATATATATATATATACAAATTTTTATATATATATACAATTTTTTTCCCCCGATAAACATACAGTTGACCATCGCTGTCCCTGGGTTTCGCATCCATGGATTCAACCAACCCCAGATCAGAGACAGAATTTTCAATCCATGGCTGGTAATCTGCGGATGTGGACGGCTGACTGTCTGCATTGTTCTACCCCATTTTACATAAGTAACTTGATCATCCACGGATGTTTGTGTTTGCAGGGGTCCTGGAACGAATGCCCCATGGATACTGAGGGACGACTCACATTTTGGGGGAGTCCAAAGTTATATGTGGATTTTTGACTGTGCAGTGGGTTGGCACTCCTTATCCCCACATTGTTCAAGGATCAGCTGTATACACTGTGACTATACTATATAGTTCTGATTTCTGAATTCTGTACTGCCTTCTTGAAACACACACTTGGATGTTTAGAATTATATTTATAGCTAATCCTTCACTCTTCATTCTCCATATACCCCAAACCTGCTCTCTCAACTTTCCCCAAGTCAGTAATTGGCAATCCCACAACCTAATTTCTCCAGCCGAAGGCATAGGGGTCATTCCCAATTTCTCTCTTTCTCTGCCTCTCAAAATTCTATCAGCAAGCTTTGTTCATACTATCTCTAAAGTGTATTTCAAAACAATATACCTCTGAATAGTAGTACATAGTGATAATGTATTACCTAATAGATAATAGATTACATAGTACATAATAGATAAGGTATAACACTAACACACTTTGTACCACTGCTTAGGCATCTGAGCAATGATTCTCAACCATTGCTACCATCATGAAAAGAAACAATCTGGTATTATATGCCCCCCGATGGAAGGACACTTGCCTAAGAGAGAAAATAAAAAAATCAAACTTGAATCCAATTAAACTTCTAGCTTTAAATGCCAATTTACAGAAGATACAGGAAATAAAAGGACATGTAAAATGATGCCATTAAGATGTAATTAGGAAAATCCAATAATTGATCAACAGTCTTCAATAAATAAATTATAAGAAAAAGAGTAAAAATTACAACTGGAATCATATCCCATCTTCTTCACCATGTCTCCTTTAATACCCTTCCCTAAGCTTCTAATTCAATTGGAATAAAATCTGAGTTTCACACTTACAAGGTCTTTTGTAACCTGGATCCTGATAATCTCTTCAAATGCATCCTGTGCCATTCGTCCTGATGCTCATGGTCCTGCAGGTACCCTGAGGTTCTTTCTGTCCTTCAAACATGCCATGCTTGTCCCTATTTCAGGGTCTTTGTCCCAGAAATCCCCTCTGCCTGAATGGCTCTTCCCTCGGTCACCGTCCAGACTTCTTGTTATTCTGGTTTTAGGAGGCCTTCATTGGTACCACAAACCGAAAGGAGATATTCTGTCTTTGCCTATCACATCGTCCTGTTTTATTGCTATTATTTTATCACTGGTAGTTAGGTAGCTAGTTTGTTCATCTATTACCATTTTATCCTCTAAAATGTACGTGTTATTAGAAGAGGGACTTTTCTCTTTTTCAATATTGTATCCCCTGTGCCTAGAACTGCCACTCAACAAATATTATTTTAATAAATTGATGAATTGATTTACATAGAATCTAAGTTTCTGTTTCGGTTCCACCTTTGTATAAATCTTGCTTCAATGAGTATGTGATTAGGAAGACTAAACACAAAAGAGTTAATCTTTCATTTTGTAGGCCTGTGACTTTGGGGATTGACCCCTCTAAGCCTCTGTCCATCCCTCTGTGAAATGAGGATCCTACTAGTTTGTTAGGTTGAGTAAATTATTCTCCTATCTCTTTCTCATGATAGTCCAAGCAACTGGTTCCTTAACTAGTTTGTACAGTAGATCCAACCCATTCTTTACACTGCAGCCAGGGTTATCTTAAAATAATTAGATCATGTTAATTACGTTCAACAGCATCCTGTTCCTCCATTAGATACTCTGCTAGACCCTGTGTAATCTGGCCTCTTTCCCCCTTCTCAGCCCTCTTTGTGGAACTCTTCCCTATACTCTCTGGCTCCCAGATCCTGTAAGAACTATTCTCTGTCCAAAGTGCCCACTCCCCTCTCTTCCTCCTGTTCTCTCCTGCTCCTCCTTCACATCGCAGCACTTTCTCAGACCAACTTTGGTCGCCTCGGTCTCCTACGGTTCCATTTTGTTGTTAACAGCACTTATCACATTTTGAATTATATGTATATTCATACTTATTTAGGTTGTATACACCATATGATTAAGTTCTGTCTCATGCTTACTCATGGTCTTTTACTCACCATTGTATCCTAGTAACTATCACACTATGAGACACATTCTATACTCCATGCATTTATAGAATAAAGGAATGATTAAACAAATGAATTCTTATTCTATGTCCTGACACATACATAGTAAGCCCTCTAGGGAAACACTTATGGTAATTAAGGAAATTGTGGTAGTTCTTATAGCATTAACCAAAAGGATCAAGTAAAGGGGGGCACACAGCCAGATCTCTGAGACTGCATGTGTCTCCCGCAACCGCCCGTTGCAGTTAGAGAACTGAACGTGGGCCTCCCACACGCCCACTGTAATCCTGATGCTAACTCCTTGGGTCTGACATCCTGATTCTCTTTTCTTCTGTCTCAGGCCCTGCCGGGACAATCTAGCTCAGCCTGCCTGTTCCTTACTGCTCTCACTTCCTGCCTGCTTACTCATTGTTCTGCCACATCCTGATTTCTATGTTTTCACCTCAGCCAGGTCACCTAGAAATGGCTTTTCTCTGATGAACTCCTGGCTTTCTAGGGTTTACAATCCTGCCCTACACTCTGACTAAATAAGTGCACTACAGGTCCCGGACAGGAATAGTATAATGAAATGGAGTAATAGAAATGAAACACACAGTATTTTCCTTTTGTAAAATAGAGCAATAGGAATGCTTCCTGGTGTCTAACACATTTAGTAGAACATGGTATCATGCCAGCATATTTTATAAAAGCAGTTTATTCATACTTCTTCTTTAGTGAATTAACAACAAAATTTCTTGGGTTATTTTCCCCTACTATATTTGTGTTTAAACTTTTTTGTGCCCCTCAACTTGCTAAATATATTAGCAAGTTATATATTATTATAACTTATAACTTATATATTATTATAACAAGTTATATATTATTAACTTGCTAAATGTATTCTTTTTTAGATTAACCAATTTTTCTCAAGGTCATCTTATATTTTATTCCCGGTTCTGGGACATTAAAATTGCCACTTAATTTAGTAATATCTGAAAATTTGATGAGCAAATTCTCAACTACATATTTTTATATTTATTCATTGCAATTACTGTGAGTTAGATCAGTATGTCTGCCTAAAGTTTGGAGAAGATGAATTGTGTTAAATATTTCAAATATTTGAAAATGGGATTGGAGAATCTTTCAATAATAGAAAAATGTTTTCTCTCTAGAAATATATCCAAAATTGCATCTGTTCAAAGACTTAAATCTAGACCAGACAAAACATAAGTAATGTCATTTAAGGAATGTTTTTTTAATCACCTGTAGGATTAGGTTAAATGATATATTATGTGCTTTCTTTTTACTTTGTAATTTTATAATCCTTTATTTATAGGATCTATAGGATTTTCAGTCTGAATGTAATTCATTTATTTACATTCAAGTTACTATCCTTTTTAACACACAGTAGTTTCCATCCTAATGTAGCATACTGATTTAGCATTCTTTTTCAATATCATTTTAAAATCTCAAGTGTATAAAGGAAAATAGATGTAATATTTTAGTTCTGGCTTATATATATGTTCCACTTGACATTTATATGGAAAGCATGAGAAAACGGCGCCTTTCACTTCAGAATATTTGTCATGTCTTTGATAAGAGAACAAGAAGCCAAACTGCATGCCGGGATGTTGCGTCTTGAAAACAGTCCATGTTTTCATCCAGAGTCATCTGAAGAGGCACACAGACAGCTGCAGACCCGTCTCACAGTTCAGAAGAGCCATCCAGAGTCCTGATGAGGTTGCTTGCAGTCTATGGGGTAATGGCTGACCTCTGACCCCGCCTGACAGCCAGCCCTCTTGTCATCCTGCTGTGCAACAAGTCAAATTAGGCTATAATTACTCTGCAGACAACGGGCTGCAATTATACATTCAAGTCCCAGAGTCTGGAAGGAGGGAGATGACTGTGGTTGGAAGGGGATGAAGAGAAGTTAAAAAGTCACAAGACAAACCTCTTTTTGATACTTTTCTCTGAAAAAAACATGGCTGTAATATGTGCTCCCTGAGGAAGGGCATCAAATCGCACTGGAGAGCAACCGTTCTCTTATTCCAAATATCATGAAGACATTACTTTCATGGACTTTTAATAGATGGATTCACCAAGGGCTATGTGACTATCTAATAAGTAAAAGGAAAGACAACTATGGTTTCCAGAATTTCCTGTGTAAATACTGTTTATTGTTACTGAATAATTTTAATTAAACAACAACAACAAAAATAATAGACCAGATTGGGACTGGGAGATATATGACACACAGTCATATTTTTAAATCTGTTTTAGCAGATCGAATACTTTGTTTTTCCCATTTAATTTATATAAAGTCTAGGAACTGTTCATTAGAGCAAGCCACAGTTATTCTGAGCAAATATTTTTAAAGCCTTATTTTAAAACATGTAAAATATTTTGCACCAGCAAATTAAGTAGGCTGAACAGAGTAGAATTACCAAGAAGTAGCTGCCCTGGCTGCCTTTGAGATAGTCTGCAAAATTATTGGCACCTTCTACCCTCTCTATCTGAAGTTATAGATTGACCACAAATTAGTTTTCTCAAGAATGAGATATCTTGTATTTGTTTACCAAATTTCTGACATTTGCTTGTTCTGTGTCTGCTTGAATGCCTCTAAGATTAAACACCACCTCCTAATGAGCAACCCAGGCCATCTAGAAATAGTGCTATTAAAAACATCTTGCTCATGTTAAAACAAAATGTTTTGCTTTAGTTATCTTTGTATACCAGTCTCTGGCCACATTTCACTTGGAAAATCTTTTAATATTTAAAGATAGCTATATGTTACCCCCAACCACCCTGAACATTTTTTCCCCCCTGTATGACATGATTAGCAACCTTATATAGGCATATATCCATATGCTCCATGGCACCTAGAACTTCAAACAAAATCCCAGAGGTGTTCTGACAAACGTAGAACAGTCTGGTACTCTCTCCTTCTTTATTCTGTTTTTTGTTTTTTTTTCTGTTAATAAGCTTATGATCACTAATATTTGCTAAACACTCACATCAAATTATTGACTGTCTTGGAGCTTACTATAAACTAAAATCGCAGTCTTTTTCACATATGCTCCAATGTGTTGTGTTTTTCCTCACCCCACCAGGCCGTTAACTCAATTCTGACACTATCTACCTGAAGACATCATCAGGTCTCACTCAGTTCCACAGTGCTACCCCCATGTTAGACACCAACTAAGTCCAGGTTCTGTGTCTCTGACTGATTGGCCACAAACTGGATGTTCCCATGACCCCTTCATCGAGTTTGATTACTTTGCTAGAGTGGCTCACAGAACTCATTGAAACATTTACTTCCATTTACCAGTTTGTTATAAAGGGTATTTATAAAGGATATAGATGAAGAAATACATAAGACAAGGTATGTGGGAAGGAACAAGAAGCTTCCACGTGCTTTCTGGGTGCATCACTCTTCCTGTATTTCCACGTGTTCACCAACATGAAAGCTCACTGAACCCCATCCTTTTGGGGTTGTGTGGAGGCTCCATTACATAGGCATTATTGAGCAAATTATTGGCCATTGGCATCAACCTCCAGCCCCTCACCGCTCCCTGGAGGTTAGGGCAGTAGACTGAAAGTTTCAACCTGCTAATAACACTTCGGTTTCCCTGACAACCAGCCCCCTTCCTTGGGTTACTTAGGGCCTTTCCAAAAGTCACCTCATTAACATAACAAAAGATAACTTTCTCACTCTCATCACTTAGGAAATTCCAAGGGTTTTAGATGCTCTAAACCCTACAAAGACCAAATATGTATTTCTTATTATAAATCATAAATCAATATGCTAAGCCACATACATTGCTTCTCTCCTTGGGTGTTCTAACTTTGCTTTCTTGGACCCAAGGGCCAGTTCTTACATTTATCTTTGTTACATTTCATCTTGCTCATTTCAACCGAAAAAAATTCCAATTCTCAGTATCATTCTAGATGCTTATTCTGTCATTCAAAGTGTAAGGGACAAATAAAATGGTATTAATGGAATAAATTAAATAAATTTATCATTTTATATCAATAAGTTTAAATTTTTATGATAATACAATTACATCATTGTAGCATGCCCTCTATATTTTACTCCAGGAAGATAATTCCACTGAACTAAATAGAGCCAAGCTAAACACTAGACTCTTCCATTAAGATTATATTAATCTAGTGATAGGAAGTATGGTCTTAGAGTCAAACAACTTATATGTATATATTGGTACCTCCTTTTACTTGAGTGAAACTGGAAGTTTATTTACTTTATAACCTACAGTTTTTTCATGTGTAGAATTGAAATAGGTTACATTAAATATTACATAACAAAATTAAATGAGATAATGTATATATTTGGTACAATGCCTGGCACATAGTAATTGTTCAATAAGTGATAGCTACTAGATTATTGTTATGTAAACAACTTTTGAATAAAATCATTCCACTCTTTTCAAATTTCTTTGTTTTAAATCTAGTGCATATTTTTACATCTCTTCCACCGATATCGCATAAGAAAATTTATCAGATTCCTTGCTAATGCCTCTACACATTTGTCATATATCTGCTATACATTCCTAATTATTCAGTCAGATAAGCCCATGAAAGATGGACATAAGTTTAATCTGATATGATTGCTTCCAAATGTCTTAGAGAATCCATGTGATAGTCTAGTAATTATTCCTTAAATATTCATTGTCTTTTAAATATCCATTGCAGATCTTGCCTGGAATGAATGTCAAGTTCATAAGTTTGAAATAAATAGCCTTACAAGAAGTTTAACTGAGTTCAAACTTTTTCTCTAAATATTTATTCTCACTTAGAGTTCTTTAACCAAATATCTTGAAAGTTATTTTTAATGACAGGAAGCAGTAAGAGTACATGTAGAATTTTCTAATATCTATAATTCAACTTCCTCACATAACATTCTTTTTCAACCACATTTCTTCTTCTAGAAACCAGAGTAAGTATCCAACACGGATGAATATGTCAATCAGTAGAATTAATTCATGCATTGATTTCAAGGCAATGAATTCATCCTTAATGGAGCAAATGCCAAGACTCAAGAATATTTAAAGTTAAACATTCAGATAAACATAGAACTATATGGATTTCTATCACCAAAAACCTCAAAAAAGCTGAGAAAATATTGTCATATACTGGGGAGAACACTAATTCAGAAGATCTAGTTTTAGCCATTACCTTTCACTTGACTTTACCATTACTTCATCTTAAAAACTGGAATTTCTTTCAATTGACTTTAACATTATTTCATCTTGAAGCCTCATATCTATAAAATGAAATGAGATATTTGGATCAGATGGAATTGAAATAAATATCAATATTAATGACAAAATGAATAATTATTATATAATTACTAAAGCCTCGTCCAGTTCCAAAATTTTGTCTTTGATTTTTTGACTTTCATGGACAAAACAACTCAAAACTGACTAAGCCCAAGTTAGCATTTTTCATCTTGTGCAACATTGATATATCAATGTTAATGAATCCTTCCCTGACTATTCAGCAAAACATGCGAATGTATTATATAAAGATAGATGATCGCAATAACTGTTTGAAAGCAGAGAAAAAGTGGGGGGAAATTATTTCTTAATTGCAAATCCCTCCGTTAATCTCCATTAGTCTTCTCTGGTGAGTCTTTACCTTTCCAGTTCAATACTATCCCCCTTCCCCTTACTTTCTCTACTTCCTTCCCCTTCCGGGTGGCTGCTATTTTCATCCTTAGCTGTAGAAAAGTCAGTATTTGTGGAAAACGGTGTAGCATGATTCAATGACGATCTGGATCAAAGGAAAAATTGATGACTTGTCATGACCATGATTTACTCAACAAAAAAAAGGGGGGGAGTTAATGTTGCAGAACCTTCAAGTCTGGTTGTTCCTGACTAAATTCTCTATAGAAAATGACATCTCACTCTGAAAGAAAAGCTCATTCATTCAGTTACTTTGATAGACAACAAACTTCAAGTGAGGCGTCTATGAAAACCTGCAAGGTGGGGAAAGGCTATGAACAGTACAGGAGCCTGTAGGGCTCTTTGTTTTTCAGGACCCTTTACAAATATCTGGACTGGAAGTTAAATGGGACCACAAGCTCTCCATCATGTGTGATTTAATGACATCAACACTTTAGAGTTAGGCTGGCACGAGTCGATTATATCGTCACTGTGCAAGTTCCTGGAATCCAATCACCTGAAACAATGCAGAAATAAAAAGCACGAATGAAACACAGAAAGAATAATCAATAACCAGGTTTTCTTAGAGCATTAAGATTGTTCAGCTGCTGTTTGGCTGATGCCCCAGACAAACTTCAAGACAGTACTTAGCAGTTGTCAGAGACCTAGCCTTCTTACAGTCCATGTGCCAGTATGCCTGATGTTTCTTCCTGACACTGAGATTAAATATTGTGCATCTAAAAATCTAAAGAAATGAGTAAAAAAGGTGAAAGGGATCCACTGATACCAAGCATAATTGGACAAATCACAAAATGGATGATGCAGATATATCAAATTCTCATTTAATTCTCCAGGTTCACTTCATTAAGCACATGTTTATGGAGCATTTACTCTATATTATGCATTGTGATATGACCTGTGAATAATTGGTAAGATAAGGGTCCTGTCCTTAAAAGCTTACAATCTAGCCAAAGAGTTTAATGTCGCCTCTGGAAAACTACTGATGAAATTGGCATTTACACTTTGCTATAAATTAGAAAAAGACTATTGACTTAGATGAGGCTTCTTTGGTGGCAAGAAACAGACTCACATAATAAATTAATAAGAAGAATGAAAATATTCTAAGGATTCAGTAAAATCTCTGAGACCATCATGGCAAGAACAAAGCCAGGGTTGGCCAAGAGCTACAGCTAGAACTGGGAAACTTTCAGGAACAAAGGCTGCTCTCTAGAATTGAAAATCTAGATATCGTTTTCTTATTGTTCCTAGTTATCCTGTGTCTTGCTGAAGACCAGTTCTCTCTGCTCAGCTCTCAGTGTCTGTTGTCCCAAAGCGGGTGCCCAAATGGCTGCCTCAGCCTCAGCTTCAGCCTCAGCCCTGAGTTTGCGTGTCCTTCAATGTCTGGCCCCCCACATTGACCCGAATTGCTGTGTTCCTATTGCAAAATCTGGGGAGGGAATATAATTGGCTCAGTGATGTCACTATGTTTCAGTCATCTGTAGTGAGCGACAGAGTCACATATTACCAATATCTCACTCCTGTGCGGATGGCAGTTCTGGAAAGAATAAGAACGAACCAGGCAGCAGAAATTGTTTGAGCATCGTGTCCAATCTCCACAACTTCGAACAGATATCTTCTTTGATAAATAATTTATGTTATTTATGTGTTAATATGCAGACTTGATGTAAGTTAAAGAAAAGAGAATAAATCGAAGTTGTTTAAAACAAAGTATTTTTAATTTCCTCATCATATAATCATTCAGGATACTGTTCAAACTTGAAACTGTTTCAAGATGAAATCTCATACTTTTACGCTATTAATGGAAACGCCTTGATTCTAAAAGATTAGATATTTAGAAATAAGATTAATGATTAATGAAGAAAGAATTTGTGATGTTTCCATCTTAAAAAGTGTTCATATGGTCTATAATAAAGAGATTATTTTTCTTGAATGCATTGGTGACACATGAGTACGCTGACATTTTATATCCTTGTAACCATGACTTTAAATATATCTGAATAAAGTATTTATCACAGATTATTATGATATTGTAATGACTTCTTTTTGTGCAATGTATTAACATATCTTTCGCTCACTATGTATAACCTTGAGAATAGTGCCTGTAACCTTTAAGATAAGTAAGTATGCTGGCTTAAATAGATGTATTTACTTTTTCAAATTACATGTTATTCCTTATTTATCTAGGGGAGAAAATATGCAGCAGCCTCAACCATCTATGATAGCTATGATCCTAAAAGTCAGGGAGGAAAACATACCTGCCAGTACTGGCGGCACATAGAAATAATAAAGTACAGAAGTTTAATGCATTTTGTTTCATCGGAGATGAGTAGAGGCAGTCCTTCCCTGTTTCACTTATTATACCTAAGTGTTACGTTTCAAGTCATCAAACTTTCCGGATATTTAAACTGTATTTGAACTTGTTCTGGGTTACAGCCAGGCACTGGGAAAATTAAAAGTGTAGGCAACAGCACAGAAGATGGGGACGTGAATGTACATTTTTAAAAACTGACTTAGAACTTTTAAAATTTTAAAAGTCTTCATCATAGTTCACATTTTAAAGTAATTACTAGCAAAAATAGCTTTAGATTTTGTACTGTATTCTCCAATATATCATACCAACTATAAAATGTCATAGATAAAAATAAACCACTTGAGAAATGGGTTTGTTGCATTGGTATTCGAATGAAAGACTTACCTATAAATTAGATTAATACATAAGAGGTTAATACCAGCTTTCAACAGCAGTAACTTCTTCTCTAAGGAAACAGGCAGTTTGCTTTTTTGAACTAATCCACTCTAACTTTAGAAACTGGAAATGGAAATTAGGAAGAGGAATGCCAAGTTAAGATAATCATTTAATATTTAAATTTTCTCATACAGTAAATGACATGCATTTTGTATTTTAAATACTATTTATAATTCTGATTATGTGGAATTGAAAAAAATGAAGAGTATAAATAACTAGCATGGAATTTTATTTTGTTCCCTTCTTTTACAAGAAAAATGCAAATTAAATTAAGCTCACATCAGGATCCTGTTAAGAAAAGAACCCATAGGAGAAGCACCAAAGTTCATAGAGATTATTATTCCTTCTCGCCTCTGTCAGCAGAGAACTATAAAATGACCAATATTGCTCAAATGGCATGGAAAACACAAAAGGGCCTTTTAAATAATCAAAAGGCATTACTTTTCAATCTGCTTTCTCTGTCTCATCTTTAGAAGAAAAAAAGGATCTTATGTTAAACATTCCATGTCCTGCTCTTGCTGTGCTTCAGTTTTTTCACTTAATATTATACAATGCATTCATCATGCTATTCAAAAGCATTAGTTTTTTTTAGAGACTATTTCATTTATTTCTGCTCTGATCTTTATTATTTCCTTCCTTCTATTCACTTTCAGCTTTGTTCGTCTTTTTCTATTTCCATTAGGAGTGAGATTAGATTGAGATTTTTCTTGTTTCTTGATGTAGGCCTGAATTGCTATGAATTTTCTTCTTAGAACTCCTTTTGCCGTATCCCATAGGTTTTAGGTCATCGTGGTCCATTTTCATTTGTCTCAAGGAATCTTTGGACTTATGCCTTGATCTCATTGTTGACCCATTCATTGTTTAGTAGCATGTAACTTAGCCTGCACATGTTGTAGTTTGTTGTGTGTTTTTCTGTTTTCTTCCTGTAATTGATTTCTAGTTTCATATGATGGTGGTCAGAGAAGGTGCTTGACATGATTCCAATCTTCTTAAATTCAATGAGACTTTTTTGTGGCCTAACATGTGATCTATCCTAGAAAACCTTCCACGTGTGCTTGAAAAGAATGTATTCTGCTGTTTTGGGTGTGAAATGTCCTAAAAATATCAGCTAAGTCCAAAATGTCAGTCTAATGTATCATTTAAGGCCACTCCTTCTTGGTTGATTAAAAACATTCTTTTTAATGGCTATGTGATTATTTTCGGTTTAAAGACAACAAGTTTCTTAATCTTGCCTCTATATTTTGACTTAGTTTATTTCCAATTATTTATTATAAATAAAACTGTGATCAACATCTTTAGACACAATGTTCTCTATTATTTGCTAATGATACATTCTCAAAAGTGGAATTACTTGACAGAGGTGTTTTAGAAGTTTGTGTATTTAAAGTAACTCAGCATAATAAGATGAACAGACATCTTCACTGAAATCTAGAGATGTGAATTCTAATTCCAGTATTTGTTCTAAATTACTTGGTAATATTATTCAAATGAGTTCACTTTGCTTATCTTCCATTTCCTCACCCATAGTATAAGATGGCTAAACTAAGTTATTTTTAGGGTGCCAATTTTGGTTTTCTATGACTGTATCACGAATTACCTCAAAAGCTAGTGGCCTAAAACAATAATCGTCCTATTATTTCTCATGATTCTGTGGGTAGACTAGGCTTAGCTATATGGTTCTTCTGCTAGTCTTGCTTGTATTAAGTTCCTTAAGCAGCTTCAGTCACATGGTGGCTGCATATTCAGTGTCCAAGATGGCTTCACTCATGTGCCTGTCACCTTGGCAGGGAAAGCTGGGCTTAGCTGGGATGCTTGGGACAGCTGAGTCTCTCTCTCTCTCTCTCTCTCTCTCTCTCTCTCTCTCTCTCTCTCTCTCTCTCTCTCATCTCAGGGTGTCTCCTCTTCATATGACCACTCTACATAGTATTTCCGTGTTGTCTCCCCATGTGGTCTGTCCTTCAGAACAATAGGACTTCCTATGTGGCAGATCAGTCTCTCAGAAATGCAAACACATCATCACTTCTATCTCATTATATTGGGAAAGCAAGTCACAGGATCAGCCTAGCTTCAATGTGAGGGGGACAGCGCAAGAGCACAGATATTGGGAGGCATGGTTTATTAGGAGCCATCTTTGGTGAATAGCTACCACATGGTACCTGACTAAAACAGTGTCTTCAGAGCTCTAGGATTTTAATTATTTAAAAATTTGCAATCTATGTGTGGGAAGTTTCATGATAGTCTATGTATCACCTAAAGGACAGTGTGGTACATCTCTGTTGTCAAGGATGCTCATTTTACCAGCACACTCAATTTTCAACCCTTCTGAGAAAAAAAAAAAAAAAGAAAGAAAGAAAATACGCTCTGTAATTTTCACCAAATAATTACACTTTGTGCTAATAATCTCCACATCTACATTGTCAGTCATCAGCTGCACAGAAGATATAACTAGATCGAACAACCCATACCCTTCCCCAAGGAGCGTACCTGGTAGGAAATTCACCAGTGTGTGAGGGTAATTGAATTTCCTCATATGGATTTTAGAGGAAGGTAAATCTGACTGGATTTTATTGATACTGCACATGATTAGGGAAATCAAAAAGAGATTAACCAAAAATGAGTCCCCAGAGTAATGGAAAATGAATCAGCTTTGCCTAGCCTCTCCTAATAAAAGATTACACTCCTTTTCAAAGATTAATTTTATTACTTATAATGGAATATGTACACTAAGCCCAATAGAATTGAGATTGCCAGGCTGTGATAAACCAAATAACAATTGTTATAAACTGATAACAAAGCCAGGCTCAATAACATTTTATTAATCCTCAAAGCAAAATTACATATGCTTTAGAAGAATTTTTTTTCTCCCACCCTACAGAAAATGGCAGCTTTTTATTAAGTTTATGTCTTAAAACTTAAACATTTGCTCTTTCTTCCCACTGCCTAGCAATGAGAGCTAAAGCTTCTGGCGGGGGCGGGGGGGTGGTTATTTATTTACATGGTATTTGCCTTGACGTTTCCCAAGTAATAATACATAGTAACAGTGACAGATGAGACTTCTGGATCATCTTTTCCCTCCGGGCAAACCAGGAGCAAATAGACCTCTAATGAAAGAATCCACAGAGCAGGACAATAAATATTATAAAAGGGCATAAAATGGGGAAAACAGTTTTTGAACACAATCTTCAAAAAATAAAGAAAAGAACAATATTCTTGAATAAAAGAACAATATTCTAGAAAAGGACAATATTCTACTCAAAGTGGGTTAAAGCCTCATCACCTTTCACATCACACAGTAAGTTTTAGCTCCATTACTAGATCCTTTCCCACTAACCAGGTTACTTCTAAATCTGATATCACTTTCTTTGGTTTCAAGAAACAGCAATGACTTTTGGAATGCTTTATTAATAAAATGTTATTTTTCTAAGTAGTAGCTGACATGCAGAGATATGTTTAAATAAAAGATGAATATGATTATTCAAGCTATGCTTATTTTGTACTAAGCAATTATGCATTTAGTCAACAAATGCCTTGCGATTGCCAACTAACTCTATGCCATATACCACACTAGGTCCTGGGAATATATGAGTGAAAAAGATATGGTTTCAATTCTGAGGAAATTTTAGTATAGAGGAAGCAACAGACCCCTATGCAGGGTAGAGCCTACAGAAGTGGTATCCAGTCAGTCTAAACATTCAGGGAAGGATGCTTGGAGATAAATACAGAAGAAAAATACAGAGGGTTTAATCAAGGAAGGGGGTGGTGGTAGTGTTAGGATTCTACAGAACCAAGGGTATACATATATCTTCAAGTATATGTATAGAGATTTACTATAAGGAACTGACTCATGTGACTGTGGAGGCTCACAAGTCCCCAGACGTGCAGTTAAACAGCTGGAGACTCAGGAGAGCAGTAGTGTAATCCAATCCAAGTCTGAAGGCCTGAGAACCAGGAGAGACAATGGTGTAAGTTTGAGTTAGAAAGCTAGCAGGAACCTGGACTCTACAGGAACTGATATTTTAGTTTGAGTCTGAAGAAAGGAAAAAAACTGATGTCCCAGCTCAACCAATCAGGTAGGAGGCATTTCTTCTAACTTGAAAGAGGGTCAGTTTTTTGTTTCATTCAGACCTTCACCTGATTGGATGAGGCCCACCCTCATAAGGGAGGTCAATTTGCTTGACTCAGGTCTACAAACTCAAATGTTAATCTCATCCAAAACATCCCCCCAGATGCACCCGGAGTAATAAATGATCAACTATCTGGACACCTCATAGCCCAGTCATGTTGACACATAAAATTAACTATCACAAGGGATGGCTGTGGGGGCACTGGGCATCAGGGAGGAAGTTTTCAAGCAAAGGAACAGTAAATGTCAGGTGCTAAGGACCAGAGATGGCGCTAGGAGGCCGTTAGACTTTGTTATTCAAAAGATAATACCTACCAGTTTGTACTTCAGAATATTCAATCATATGCTGAGACTGAGAGCAGAAGTCCCACATTCTGAAAAAGCCCTAAACTCGTGTGTGCATAGCCTTCAACTTTTGTATCCTCTATGTGTGACTTGTGTTTGTTTCACCAGTGTGTCCCTCACCTGTTACTGATGGGCCTTAGTTTTCCATAAAGCCCACCCTGTACAATTACTTCTGGAGATCCTCGGAGGGAATTAAATCTGTTCTCGTACATCAATGTTTCTCAACCAGGGAGGATTTTGCTTCCCCCAGGGCATTTGACTATGTAGATAATGACATTTTCAGTTTTCATAACTGGAGGGAGGTGCTACTACCAACTATTGGGTAAAAGCCAGGGATGCTGTTAAATACTCTTTAATGAATAAGACACCCCCATCACAAAGAATTATCCAGCTGATAGACGAGTGCTATCAGCCATCACTGGTACTTCTAGAGTGATGAGACAAGTCTGAACATGGAACTCTTCTTATCTGATATCTCATCTAAGGAATTGTCTCGCACTACTCCTCCAGACACCAGGGCCATAGGCTTCCCCTTATTTGTTCTTGGGTGCACTTTCATGGAAGAGTTTCAGAAACATGCATCCCTGATAGTTTATTCCATTGTGGTCTTCTTGCCTTTGACTTCCTCCAGCAGAGCCAAGACGCAGGGGTGTCCAAACTGTGGCCCGCAGGCCAACTGCGGCTCTCAATCCATTGTTAATTGGCCCGCAGCAAATTCCAAAAATATATTTAGTTTACTTAAATAAACCAGGTGAGGCAATGCGTACTTCACCTCGAGTGAGTGGCCCGGCTGTTTGTGTATTTTACCGCATATGGCCCTTGGTAAAAACCGTTGAAAAAATTTTGGACACCCCTGGCCTAGAGCCTTTGCCTCCAGAGGCATGGCTTGCCCTGAGTACCTGCAATTCTCATCGGCAATGTCTCCAAGTATCCTTTGTTAAGATGTACAATAATAATCAGGGGCATGAATTCCTTAGAAGATTCTGTTCTAAGTGTTTTATAGGTGAGGTCAGGCAATTAAGTTCATGAACCTGTTGCAACGATGTTGCTAACCTTTTTTGATATCAGAGGGATTATTCATTATGAATTTGTACTAACTGGAGAAACAGTTCACCAAGTTTACTATTTGGAAGTGCTGAAAAGACTGCATGAAAAAGTTCGGTGACCTGAACTTTTCGCCAACAATTCATGGCTCTTGCATCACGACCATGCACCAGCTCACAGGGCACTGTCTGTGAGGGACTTCTTAGCCAGTAAACAAATAACTATAGTGGAACACCCTCCTTACTCACCTGATCTGGTCCCCAATGACTTCTTTCTTTACCCGAAGATAAAGAAAATATTGAAAGGAAGACATTTTGATGACATTCAGGACATTAAGGGTAATGCAATGACAGCTCTGATAGCCATTCCAGAAAAAGAGTTCCCAAATTGCTTTGAAAGGTGGACTAGGTGCTGGCATCGGTGCATAGCTTCCCAAGGGGAGTACTTCAAAGGTGACCATAGTGATATTCAGCAATGCGGTATGTGGCACTTTTTCTAGGATGAGTTCGTGAACTTAATTGTCAGAGTTTGTACAGCTGGCATTGAGAAAGATTTGTACAGACAAAGAACCGAGTCAATGAGGACAGAAAGAAAAGCTAGCGTTAAAGCCCACGAGGTGGCACTGAGCAAGTCCTTGGTACCATTCCATTAAATCCTTATATTAAGCTGTAGGGAGCTTAGCAACTCCATTTCATAAATGAGAAAACTGAGGTCCTGCGAGATTAGGTAATTTACCTAATGATCACATCGCTAATAAGTGGAGGAGTCAAGATTTGAATTCAAGTCTGACTATAGACAAGATAAGGTAGGGGAAAAAAGACTAAATATTTATATCAGTGTAATAATATATAATTATTTCCTAGGCACCACTTCAACTGATCATTACAATAATCCTGTGAGGGAGGCGGAGCAGGCATTACTGTTTCTATTTTATAGATGAATAAACCAAGATTGAAGTTAATGATTTACCGGAGGTCACAGGCTGTAAAATGGCCGAGTCCAGAGCCACTGAGTTGAAGTAATGAGATGAAAGTGAAGGAGATCAGTAAGCAGCTGCTGCATGGAGCACATTAGAGCTTTCAGATTCTTGTTTCTGGGACAGCCAGCTAATATAGAGGTTGAGGCTCATTTTTTCAAGGAAGAATTGATAGGACTTTGTAACAAATCATTGTACAAAATGATTAGGAAGAATAGAATAAAGAGGTCTCTCAGCAGGAACAAGAAGGTGGTGTTCTGTTATAAATACATTTCAGGTATTGAGCCTGATCTGAGACGTAAGAGATGCCTCACAAATATGTGTTGAACCAATTGAAATGTCCATTAAGAAGCTGCATAACCAGAACTTGGAAGACGGAGGTGGACTTGACCCATATTTTTAAGAACCAAAAGGAAAGAAATGGAAGTTAATGTCGTAAGATTGAATGAGCTTTCTGAGTGAGAGAGAAGCTATAGAAAAGACAGTCTGCCTCACAAAATAGCATGATTCCCCTGGTTTGAAAACTGTGTGTTCTGAAGACCCCTATTAAAATGCAGAGCAGCAGCTGGTGAGCGGACAGACATTTACACAATGTCAGCTAACACCTCTGAGAGACTTTGCTCCCTACTGAAGGGGGCCACCTAATAATGTTAGGGTAGAGAAAGAATCTCTGGGAAGTCAGGGTATGCGTTGTGAAAGGAACCTGAATAGGAGTTGGGAAGGTGACAAAAACAGACCAAAATAATTTCTCAATTCTATCTTGGACAGGTCCTGCTCTTAAGTGTAATGAATACCATGTTTCCCCGAAAATAAGACCTAGCTGGACCATCAGCTCTAATGCATCTTTTAGAGCAAAAAATAATATAAGATCGGGTATTATATTATATTATATTATATTATATTATATTAGACCTGGTCTTATATTAAAATAAGACCGAGTCTTATATTAATTTTTGCTCCAAAAAACACATTAGAACAGATGGTCCAGCTAGGTCTTATTTTCAGAGAAACACAGTACCATATAGTCTTATCAGAATTTCAATGATAACTAGTAGTCTGCTTTATTTTAGTCAACATTCAGCTCTGCTCAGAGTGTCAACTACATCTTTAAAAAGAAATGACTGTAGCTATTCAAGATGTATGGAAAATTTGAGTTCCTTCTATTTTGGGTTGTGAACGCTGGTTCCAACCTCAGTTAATGAAACTAAGAGGAGTTACCATTTGCTGGAATTTTACCAGGTGCCCCTTCATGTGCCTTGGATAAGTCACCACAACTCTTGTCACAACCTGCTGCATGTAAGTGATGACCACCCCATTCACAGAAGCCAAAGCTCTGATGATACAAATGGTAGTGGTGGAATCAGTACAAATCTGTCAGATTGCAACACTCCTGGAATGTTTTCTTCAAGAGTGAGGGCATCTTTATTTTTGAAATAAGTTGAGGTCCAACTATAGATAGACAATGAGGGAAATGAAAAACTAGAATAAATTTCGAAACTCCCCAGCAACTGCTATCCAGCCTAGCACATCATAGGTGCCTACTATTTATTTATTTGTTGAATTCAGTTGGTAAAGCTTCTGGCTGACTTTAAGCCCTTCTTGACTCTGCTGTGATAATAGATCCCCCAAAATGATTTGGTCAATTAAATCATTTAGCACAACTTTTCATTCTGACAAAAATCCATAAATTAATCACTCTGTAATCTCTTTTGAAGCAATTTATAAGAATACCTTACCCTGGAGATTATCTAGTAAGGGAGAGAGGCAATGCATCCTCCGTACACTTTAGGGATTTGGTTATTATTCTTATTTATTATCTGCAGAGTTCAGAAAATAAGTATGTATTTAGCAAGAACAAAGCATTTGTTCTTTGCGCTACGTAGTTACAGCCTGAACTAGGAAAACAACATGTCAGGCTCAAGACACAATGCCCATGGGAGTGGCTGAATGTCAGAGGTGCAGGCTTCGTGATTATTTATTTATTTTTCTGGCTCTGCTGTGGGAACCTTGGGTCTTCGTTCCTCTGGTTCTCAGAATCACAATCTTCAGGAAGAGATTTCAGCCACGCCCCTCGTCCTAATCCGTAACTTAGTTCAGGAAACCTATAAGCTACAAAGGGACACGCCAGGATGTTTTCTTAACCCTCAGCAGGGACTCCGAGGCAAGAGTGTTATTCATCCCTGTGTTCCCCACAGGGGTTAAGACATTTGACAGGGTGTCACTGTATCCCGGGATAGGTCCCATCTTATTGGCGATCAAATATGTTCTTCATTTTAATATAAAAATGATAACACTCTACCCCTGATCAAAACAGAAGTTTGGTACTCAGAGCCCCGAAGAAAGCACCGGAAGTGTATTATAAACAAAAGGGAAGGAACATATTTTAAGGAGTCCAACAGTTGAAAAAGTGCTTTGCTCTCAGGTAACATTTTGCAAGCAGAAAAAAAAAATATGTTTAATTCCTATGCCTCCCGGAATTCCAAAAAGAACACAAAATCTTCCTAGCAATGATTCTATAAACCATAAAATAGACTTTGTCTTTGAGGCCCTAGGACAAAAATAGAATCTATATTTCAATATTAGTCATTTAAAAGAGATGATCTTTTTAAAATAATGAACCACTGGCATTTAAGTGTTTGCACAATGTCCTAAAAATGTATCCTGAATATTTGAGAGGAAAAGATGCTTGGCAGGGCTACACCTTCCTTTTAATGCAAATCATATGTGCTTTTAAAATAACTTTAATTTTAATTTTTAAATTTATTTCTGCTTTTTCTAGATTTTGTTTTATGAATCATTTCACTTCTACAATATTATTAAGTACTTTTTAAAACCAGGTGGTCAATTGTTTTAGAATTTTTAAAATGCAACTGAAAATTTTAAGCTTTAAATCTAAAATCTATAAAATTCAGTGACTTTTGCAACTCAGAGGCTGTGACCTTATATGATATTCACCCTTCAAATGCTTAACTTTAGTAAAAGGTTACATATGTATATACCTCTATATATACATATATATAATATATATGTATATATAATATATATATATATACAGACATATATAACTAGTCTTACCCATAACACAGATTTTCTTTCCGACAAATCTCTTTAATAATGTCTTAGAAATTATATCTGATAAGAGATTTATTGAACTGTGACACAAGTAGTTTCAGTCAAAAGGAAATTATCCAAAATTGTTTCTTTCTATTTGCATTACTGACCTGTAACTGTGATATCTGTCTGTATACGTATAAGAAATCTAATTTTGGTCAACTGATTACCAATCTGGTAGTAAACCAAAATTACATGTTTAGGAAAGGGAAGAGATGTTACAAATCATGTTCCAGAATATTAGAATTATAATAAAGCTGTCTATATATGGGCAATTGACTTACATTTTGACGAAAGTGTTGCTTAACAGATTTTTTTAAGGCATCTCTTTCTTTACTTGTTTTTACAGTCTATTTAAAAAAGAGAGAAATTAATGTTGTTTTTCCAAGATCTCGGTGTATAAAGAAGTCAACAGCTAATCAATTGCTTAGAGAAATACACGTAGATGCAGCAAAGCAAACACAAACTCCTAATTTTTAGACACTTGGAAGCCATAACCAAGATGGAGACAGAAATAAACATGTTATTTAAATATACAGATGTTACAGTGACAAAACAAAGAAAAAAATTCAGAAGGGCTTGGTTCATCTCCTAGCATGTGTGATAATTTTTAGTAGAGGCCCAAATGCTGTTGTGTATTTAATGAAGAAAGAGTAACACATGTTAATATAAAACAACAGCTTTTTCTCCTTGTGAGAGTCTCTCATTGCAACGTCTCCCTGTTACTTTGGATGATAAACCAATCCTGGAAGGCTGGAGGGAGAATATAGCACAACATGTTAAGGAAGTGTGGATGGAACTGATGTCCCATCAGATGTGCTAAAAATATCACCGTGCTAGGAATTTCTTTTTTTATCAAACAGCACGGGGGCCAGTTTCTCATCCTATGAATGCCGGTGTGCTCTGTGGGAAACAGTCTACCCTTTTTATACTTAAAACTTGTCTTGTGCCTTATCTGGAAATCTGAACAAAAAGTGCTGCTAAATTAAGGGATACCTGGCATCCTCTCTGATAAGAGATTTTTTCCCCTTGAAATAGAGAATATGGCCGTGATAAATGCTGCCTAATATATCTTGAAGGAAACTAAATAGTCACACAGAAAAAAGCTTATTTATACTCTCCTGGAGGAAAGAGGAAATAATTGAAAACTTAAAATATTTTGCAGGAGAAACAAGTCACAAATCTTATCACAGATGACCTAGTAAAAATACTCCTTTTTTCTTGGACACAGATGACATATAATCATGACTTAAGTTCAAAAGAGACCTAAGTTTTATCTGATAAAATAAGATAAAATTTGATAAAACCTGAGTTTATTGGATTAAATCTCCAGGGCAGGGAACTGGATGTCTTATCAGTCCTAAAGAAATGACCCTCAAGCTGTAACCCATAAAATTAAAAACATTTTGCATATGAGAGGAGAATTTCTTAGATGGAGTCCCAAGGCAGATCTGTTGTCTTTTATAGATTTATCAGTGATGAAATTAGATACACTAGAATTTTCCTCCCACTAGTAACATTTGCAGTCAGCGTGAATAGATTTTCTGAGTGCAGAGTTTTCACCTCCTGGTGCCATAGCATCCTCATTTCAAATGATAGCCCAAAACACAGAAAAGTACAGCCTCATTTGTGGGGAAGGACTTTAATTCTGAAACACAGTTTATAGTAATATTCTAAGAGACTTAATAAATTTTGTTTCCAAACTGAAAAAGGAATTTATTATTCATTATTTAATGAACCTTTCGGAGACCAGAAATACAACTATTCTTCATTGTAGGTCACTATTTATTTTAAAAATAGTAGAAACTGAAGAATAGTAACTATAACTTAATTTTATCAAATGCTATTATTCTAGACTGTTTTGAAAGTGCTTCCTATTATTAACTCATCAAGCTATCATAAAACCTGAAAGAGTAGGTACAATGATTTTCAGCATTTTACATAAGGAAACTGAGGCAACCTGCCCAAGATTGCAGGAAGAGTTCAGTAGCAAAGTTAAGCTTTGAAACCAGACAGTTTGATTCCAATGTCCATGCTCTTAGCCACTGTGCTGATTTGCCTATGACTTTTTAAAAGATAATTAATTCCTTATTTTTCTACTTTGTTGATGAGATCACATAGTTCCTGTAAAGCAATTGTTGTTTTCTTTTTCAAAATGCTTCAGATGAGTACATATCATGTGTTCCTCTTTTATTTATGATTTTTATGTTTTATTTTTAATTGGACATGATAAAAAATTACAAATCTTTTTTACCCAAAAGAAAAAAGTTATGGAATGAGCTATTGGGATCACAAATTAGTATTGGCATTATTTTCCATTTTTTGCAGTGTCGTTATCTTACTCTTATAATAAGATTTTTAAGGTTGTAAACTCAGGATTTTGTGTTAAAGAATAAGAATAAAACAATTCCGTGCCATTTCCAGTTCCCACAGGTTGGCTGTTTTTCTTTATAGCACTCACTCCTGTGCTGATCAGGGTTTTAAAAGGATTTTTGATTGATTCCAAGCAATTCACAAAGGGGACCCCTGCATTTTGCCTATTCCCTGTATAGATGAAGGACTTCTGGGTGGTGAGAAACAGGAAAAATACTGTCTGTGAAATCTTGGCTAGGCTGGCTGGTGAGGAGGAGAAAGGGAACTCTAACAGCTTAAACTACTAACTGTGGTTTCTCCAAAAATGGAAGAATCTTCTGTCAACAATCGAAATGGGCAAGTATCTAGTTAGACCACCATGGAAGAGAGACGTGGTGCAGAAGTGCATTATTTCCTTTTATTATACTACATAAATATAGAGACTTGACTTTGGTAGCATTTGGGGTGTTTTCTAATCACTAAATTGTGCACAATTCAGTCATCTATGTTAGAGTATAATCTAGTAAAAAATATGTGTGTTATTTATTATCCCTTTATGCTGCAAATTCAGGAGAGAGGAGCAAGGGAGAGAGGAATATGCTTGTGTTATATTGTTATGAATATAAGAAAGTGTTGCAAATAGTTCCCATTTTCAATAGTTCCAAAACTGTATTTTTTGGTGTTTTTATTATTTAAATTCATCAGACAACAGCTTTACTAAGTATATAAATAGAGAATGACCTTTAGGGCATAATAGATGTATAGATGTGACTAGCAGAGGTTTTTTTTTGTTCTTGTTATTTCTGAGGCTAATCTTCAGCAACTGCAAAACAAATTTTCCTGCACTTAACTCTGTTTAACAAATTTGTAAATATCTTATTCAATTTTTGACCTCTGTCTGTCCCAAACTGTTAATGCCAGTTTTGTTATGATCCCATATGAAGGAGTCTTTTAGGAAGGATACTGTGTTTCCCCGAAAATAAGACCTACCCCGAAAATCAGCCCTAGTTTTAAGATCTCAGCCAGACGGACACATTTAGTATGTTATGACGGTGTTCCAGAAGGTGACATGACTGTATTTGAATAAATGTAGATTGGTGTATTTGAAAAAATAAGACATCCCCTGAAAATAAGCCCTAATGGAGCAAAAATTAATATAAGACCCGGTCTTATTTTCGGGGAAACACAGTAATAGAAGAGATCCTTAAATGTACCTGTTTTGTCAGAGTCATGTGCACACTGTACTGTGATGTTCTGCTTGTGTTCTTCTGAGTTTTCCTAGAGTGCTGGGAGTTTAGAAGATGTAGCCAGTGACAGAAAAGGCTACACTCCACCCTGGCCTTGAACAGACCCAATCCATTCCATGTAGTAGAGCATTCTCATTCATATCTGAGGGAATGGATTGGCATCCAGTCGACACTCATCTCCCCCTGCCCTGCTTTGGCAGGGGTAGCAGTGCACTAGTGATGACTGAGCAGCCATGATTGCAGGGAGTCTGCTAATTCCACTCTTGTGGACACCTGTCTTTAGCATATCATGGGTATTTGGTAGCATATCATGGGTATTCCAATATATGTCATTTCTGTTTCTAAGAGAAGACAACTCCTCGTCAACTAAGCAGGAGTGTGATGAAAGGGTGAGAAATAGGAGTATAGAGTTATGGGAGCTTACTCGGGGCATCTAAAGACAAACTGTAAAGATGGCTGGTGAAGGAGGAGAAGTGGGGAGGCGAGTCAGGCTGCTCAAAGCACAGGCCAGACACACTGATTTCTGCATGCCAGTTATAGGCAATGGCTTTGGGACACTTAGATTGGGGAAGGGAGACAGTGCTCCACCCAAGTCTTCTGACTGCCTCCACCATTGCTACCATCTCCCACATGCCCTGGGAGTACCTCAAAATGCTGTGAAAGCCCTTCTGGAAGTGGGTTGAGCTGCCGTTTGCAGAGCAACAGGTGTCAGGAGATTGGTTATCTACCTGACTGGGATTTATGTAATGTGGATCCAAAATTCCAATGAGCACCTGAGTCTGAGGGTTGATCTGTAAGCTGCAGGGCCCCCAGAGAGCCCAGAGTGTGTTGGCATGCCAGCTGTCACTGTGTGTTCTCTGATGGGCTCATGGTCCAGTCTGCCTCCAGTCACGTAGAGACTGAAGGTTAACGAAGCTGGACAACATCACACTGCAGAACCAGTGCAGGGGCGGCCCACAGAGAGAGCTCTGCATTCATCCTTCAGTTAATCATCACAAGGAAAAGAGATCTCCAGTGCTTTCCTCAAGGCACAAAGTTTCCATTCCAACCTGATATGGTAGCATTTGTTCCACACTTAGTATTTTACATTTAAATTGTTCAGTCCCATATAAAGGATTCCTGATAGCAGGAAGACTCAAAATTGTACTGTGGGCTGAAGGAAAATGCAGGAGCCACCTCTCCTGAGGCTAGACAGTAGGAACCCAACCCTAGGACCCCTGTGGTTTCATAGGAGTTTCATTTCCTCAGTACTTCTGTAATACTTTGTCACTCCCTCTATTATAGTTTGTCACCCTGTATTATGATTTGTTTAGCCATAGACTTTTAACCCCTTTAGAGTAAAGACAGCTTTATTTTTGTGTGCCTACCATCAAGCACTGTGCTTAGTATACAAGAAGCATCCAGTAAATAATTATTCAATAAACCAATGCATGAAAGAATGAATGAAGACACTGCTTGACCATTATGATTTGCTTACATCAACTTTGGATCGATATTACTCAAAATTCTCAAAATACCATATGTAGAGGTATGGATGGAAATATCTTAAAACACTTGACTATAGTAACATTTTAAAATCATAAAATGTTTAGAAATAAATAGAATGAAAGATGCATAAGACCCCTACACTGGAAACTACAAAAAAATCACTGCTAGAAATCAGAGAAGATTTAAATAAATAATGAGATATACCATATTCAGGAATTGGAAGCCTAATATTATAAAAATATCAGGTCTTCCTAAGTTTAGCTCTAAATTCAATGTAATCCTAACAAAAATCACAGAAAGTATGTTGTGGAAATTGACAAGCAAATTCTAACATGTGTTTGAAAATGTAATGGTCTATGAATAGCTCTTGACAAAGACGATTACTATAAGAAGGCAAACCTTACTATAAAGCTATCACACATTAAGACACTGTGATATTGGCTCAAGGATAAACATACATACCAGTGAAAAAGAAGAGCACATCCAGAAACTGACCCATAATTAGAACTGTCACCTGATTTAGATGACAGTGCAGTGAAATGGGGAAAGACGATCTCTTTAAAAACATGGTTCTGGGTCAGTTGAATATCGATATGGGAAAAGGAGAATCATGACCCTACCCCCAACCTCACACAGTACACAAAAATTAGTTCTGTATGTTAAGGAGATCTAAATGTGAAAGTAAAATTATAAATCAGTTAAAAGAAAATATCAAAAATCTTCATGACCTTCGACTAAAAAGATTACTAAAATAAGATAGGAAATGTACTAACCATAAAAGAAAATATTATAAATTAAACTTCTCTATTCTAGTTAAGGATTTATGCTATCAAAACATGATTAATGACTTAAAAGGCAATACATAGAGAGCAGAAGATATTTGCTAGACACATATTCAACAAAAAACTGATTTTGAAGACATATAAGAGCTCCTATAAATCAATAAGAAAATGGCAGTAATGAAATGTAACAATGATTAAAATTCTTAAATAGACATTTCACAAATAAGAATATCCAAGTGGCTAATAAGCATCTGAAAGATATTCAACTTCAATATTCATCAAGGAAATGCTAATTAAAATATACTAATATACCATTTACATATCCACCAGAATGGCAAAAACAAAACAAAACAAAACAAAACATATTTATTGAAGTCACGAAGCAACTAGAACCCTCATATACTGCTATTGGGAATGCAAATCATTTCAAGCAACTTGTGAAACTGTAATATCTACTAGACCTGAATGTACTCATATCCAATGCCCCAGCATTTATTCCTAAGTATATAACCCACAGAAATGTTGTTAAGGACTAAATAAATTGTTTCCCCCACAAAAAATCCATATGTCGAAGTTCCAAGCACCAATGTGACTATTTGAAGATGGTGACTTTAAGGAGGTACCGTATTCTGCTGTGGATAATGTGCCCCTGTTTGGCCCACATTTGTGAGGGAAAAATAAGGATGCACATTATGCATAGGTAGATACTAATTCCGTATCCATATATAAGTTTTTAGTTCTTTTATTTATGCGTATGAGTTAAAAGTATAACTCTAGAAATCAATAACGATATCCGTATGCAAAATAATACCCTGGAATACGATAATCAGTTTTGCTGAACTTACAACAAACTTGCAATGGCACAGAGTTCTTGGCTTTGTGATGCGTAAATATCGTAAATTTGTTACTGGTACATAAAATTTCTTGTACCTTGTATTTGTTCTTGTGTTAATTATTTGTTACATAAAATTTCTTGTACTGTAATATGTTAAAAAATAAATGCTAAAATTCCTTTATAATACAAAAAACAAGTACCTAGATGTAAACAAATAAAAGTTTGAATTAAAAAATTAAGACAAAAGACTTTTCCCCCTGAAAGTTTGGACCAAAAACATGGGCACACATTATCCACGGCACAATACAAAAATTAATGTTAAATGCAGTTATAAGGGTGGGGCCCTAATCCAAGAGGACTGGAGTCCTTATAAGAAGAGGAAGAGACCCTAAGAGTGTGTACACAGAGGAAAGGCCATGCGAGGACATAGTAGCAAAGAGGCAGTTATAATAGTTATCTGCAAGTCAAGGAGAGAGACCCTCTCAAGAAACCAAACCTGCCGACACCTTGATCCTGGATTTCAATTTCCAGAACTGTGAGAAAACAAATTTCTGTTGTTTAAGCTACCCAGTCCATGCTATTTTCTTATGGCAGCGCTAGCAGACTAAGACATTTACATTCAGATGTTCATAAAAAAAAAATAACGTATGAGAATATTCCTAGCAACACTCTGGAGAATAACCAAAACCTAGAAGCAACCCAAATGTCCATTAAGTGTAAATTGTATAAATTGTGGTAATGTACACAATAGAGTATAATTAGGCAGTGAAAACCAATAGATCATGGCGAGAGAGAATCACATAAACATAATGTTGAGCAAAATAATATATATATTGCATAGTTCTGTTCATGTAAAGTTCTGATGAATCAATCAAAATGAATCTGTAGTGTCACAAATCAGGAGAGTGCTCAATCATGGGGGCAATAACAGGAAATGAGTGAAAGGGGGCTTTCTGACATACTTGTAATATCACTTTCAGGAGTACTGCTTACATGGGTATGTATCTTTTGTGAAAAGTCATTGAACTGTACCATTATTTATGCAGTTTTTGGTGTGTATGTTATACTTCGATGACAACTAGCAAGTGGTAAGCCTGGGATTCAAACCCTGGCTGCCTGGCTCCAAATTGATTGATATTTCACTACATTGTTAAATGGTTTTATGTTCAGATCATGTCAGGTAGTCTTAGATATCTGTGTAGATTTTTCCATAGTCTATAATGACAACTTCGTACCATTAAAGATCTTCTAGAAGTTTTGCTCTTACTTACTAGCACCCTGTCATAAAGTTCTCTTCACAGAAGCCCCCTTTATTTTTTCTTTCAGAACATTTTTGTTCTCACCAATTCAGAGAGCAAGTATCTTCCACAGTCACTGTTTTCTCCCATGAAGCTCAGAGGCAGGAAGGGTTTTGCCCCTCACAGAACGCCCTGTGTGCTTACATTGACTTGAAGTTTCCCATGCTGAGTCATCCGGGAATGTTGCAAAGCCATGGCTTTAAAAGTTCTCAGAAACTGTTTAACCTCCAGTTCATCAAACACACTCAGGTTCTAATGTATGGCAAATGTAGTGCATGGATTTTCTATTACTTTTAGCTCATAACTTTCCATTTAAATCTCCCAAATATTTATTCTTTCATTTAATGCTTTTACTTTTGATCTAACCAATTTTTTTCCCCTTGATGAGTCATCTAAGGCATGTTTCTCAACTGAGGCGTAAACCACAGGTAAGCCCCCATGGCCACAGATTTTCTATTCATTTGTTTAAAATTAATTAAACTCCAAAAGTTTTCAAGTCAAAGTATTTAATATGTTTCATTGACTATCAACTGTTCCAATTTCTAAATGTATATTACCTTATGATTAAAAATAATAACTATTTTATCTTGAGGAAATATAATTAAGAAAGCAATATAATGAAAACTCTTGGTAAAAAAATCATGTATTTGTATATGTTTTTTCCTTATCTTCTGTTATATTATGCCACTTTACCAGTTACTGTTTGAAAGTAAAACTTCAAACCTCAGAAGTTGCTGAGTCAGTTTTCATGCTCTTTGCTGTCTTCCTACTGTGAAAGTCACGTTTGCCTCTCTGCCACATTCCCAGAAAAGACATTCATTTACACATATGCTCTCTCAGCTTCTGCACATGTATCCGGCTTCCTGTTACTCTCTCCAACACTGCTGCAGGAAGTCCCCTTGCTCCTGCTGATCAAAGAAAAAAAGTGAAACTCATCTCTCTCTCTCTCTCCCCTGCTGTCTTTCCCCCTCCCCCTCTCTCCATCTTTCCGAAAAACAATTGTATAGGAGATTAGAAAGACCCAAACATATGATATTTTCCAAATTTAACCAAAATTATAGAAGACATACTGTTTTATTTTTGCTTTGGGATGCATAGAACAAATACTCACGTGATAAAATTAAACGCATTACAATGTTTTAACAACAACAAAAATGTAGCTAGACCAGGCATGGTACAAGTCTTAGATGGAATCATTTACTCTTAACTGTCAGGGGCTGTAATCTACAGATCTCTTATTTCTAGCCCATTCTAAAACACATTCCAACTCACTGTTCCAAAATTTATTTTCTTGAACCACTCTTCCCTATCCCATTTTTTATGTTTCTCTTTGCTGCAAATGTTATGGCCCAATTGCCATGTTGCTTACCCTTATCATTTATATCAGCAGATAGCCATTTCCTCAGTGAATCATCAAATATTTATCAAGAACCTACCACACCAGGCATTGTTTTAGGTGGTAGGGCTACAGATTTGAACAATACACTTAAGAAAGAGTCATACTAATAGCTATATGACGTAATATCAGGAAGTGATAAAACTGAAAACCAGTGATAAAATTGAAAAAATAAATGAGTGATAAAATTGAAAACCAATGAATTGAAAACCAATTTGTCATACTAATAGCTATATAACATAATATCAGAAAGTGACAAAACTGAAAACCTATTCTCTATAAGGAAATAGAGAGCAAAGGGGTAAAGAGACTACCTTAGAGAATGCCACAGGGATGGACACCCTCTCTAAGGAGAAGACCTGAGAAGGGAGACTTTAGTGAAGCTGAGGATCAAGACAGTCAAAAATCTGGAGTAGTGTATTTCAGCCTCATGGAGTAGAGAATGGCACAGCAGGAGGGATGCCCCAAGGAAGGATTAGGTTTGGCATCTTCCAGGATCACCAAGGAGGTTGGTGTGGCTGGAGTCGGACTGAGGGAGGGTAGGACAGGAGGTTAGAGAGCTCGTCAGGACAGATCATTTAGATCCATGTAGGCAGTTGCAAAGAGTTAGGAATTTATTTGGCATTTATCTTCCAAGTTATATTTAGAAATATATTTGGACTTTATTCAGTTACTGGAAGACATTGCAAAGTCTTAAAGAGAGGAACAACTTGAACTAACTTAGATATTTATTTGCTCCCCTTGACTGGGGTGTGGGGAATTGGCTATAGGGGCAGCAAAAGTGCAGGAAGACTCCTCAGGAATCCCTCTGTCTCCTGGTCACACAGCCTTGGGTGTTTCTCAGATGTGGTTCCAACACTTCATCTGAGCAGCTCACTCTTTGGCTACTTTAAGTGACAGCCTCCTGCCTCACCCTTCCTTCCTCACTCATACCCAGGACTCTGCTATCGTCCTTCTGCTTCAACAGGGCACTTCACAGCAGATCCCTGCTACTGAGGTGCTACCCACATCCCCACAGCCAATTTACACTTACGGGAATACACCCTACAGCCCCAATACCAGAACACTGGAATGGTTTAGAATTTTTGTTTATTTCTTACATTTGACATTCCTTGTTTTTCAGTGGACTTAGCATTTCAAGCTCTCTAGAGTTCAAACCACCCAAGCTCAATGAACATACATATGAAAACAATTTTGTTTTGGTATCGATTTTAGAAAAGTTTTAAATAAAGCAAATGTTCTTGCCTAAACTTCTACATTGAACAATCTTAATGAGTTGCACAAACCCACTAGAAAATGGAGACACCAGTTCCTGAAAAGTCTTCGAAATTTATCCATAGCTTGAAAAGGCAAGCAGGCATGTTACAGAAACATTCCAATTAATTTTGCACAGGTCAAGAAAAACCACATTTTTTCAAACATCTCTAAACATCGTGTCCCTTAATTTATTTACAACCCCAGATACATGCAGGCTTCTGGTGTTGGTGGAATGCAGCTGACATCAGAAGAATTTCTGGCTGCTCAGTTACACTTTGAAGTTGTTAAAATTTTCCAGAGCAAATATCCCAAATTTCTGATAACACAAGGTACAGTATGTACAGAAAATGCAGTAGGTTCAAACAGAGTCAAACTCTTAAAAACAAAATGGTAGTTTTCCGTCATAAAAACTACTCCTATTATCCTTATGGAATAAAATGAAAGTGGGAGAGGCGAGGGGCAGCTTTGAAAGCAGAATAAGGGTTCCTCATGACTTTTCTTGTGAACAGGGGCCTCAGATCAGCCTGCTGTGGACATCAGAGAGATTCACGTTACCCCAGTGTGATAAATAATGAAACACAATGCATAATTGTCAGCAAGTTCTTAGAACCTTCTCAGACCCAAGCTACCATGCAGAATGCATTACCTCAGGCTGCACAGGGTCACGAGGGAAGTAACCAAGTATTGGGACAAGTAAATAGACATTATTGTACTGAACTCCTGTCGTTATAACAACCCTCTAGAGAAACTGGAATTCCATTTTGCTCAGCTGCTTTCCCAACAGAGTTGGGAAAGAATAAATGGTCTTTGCAAACAGCAATCCTGTGCATACAAATTTAGCTTCTAATCTTACAGTTGCACCACAGCGTTCGCTATAGAATTAACTTTTGAAATAAACATTTTATCTTTTATTCTCACTTACCTGAAAATATTCCTGAAAGATGAAAAATGCTGTATGAAATGTAATATTTACAAAAGAGAGGTGATGACATAGAAGATCCTGCTGACCTTAGGGCCCAGGGAGATGTCATTTCACAATACCTCGGGCTTAAGTAACTCTCAGGATGCTCCATGTTGTGGAAGGGTGAGTGGAGTCTGCTTCCTGTTACTCCTGCCTGTTTATTCAACTTCCAGGGCAATGAGGGGCCTGAAAAGAATGAATGTCATTTCTCAAAATACCTCATTTCTTTTCAGAAGTTTATAATTTTGCCCACGTATCTGTATAAAGTAGTTGATACAGCACCAACTTAGAAAGCAGAAACCATGGGTATGGCTTTAACTCACCAATGACCCTCTGACTATGTGACCAAAGGCCGGGGCTAATTGCCCTGTTTAATGTCATTCTCCACTCCCCCTCATCCCCCAGCATGCATTCTCTTTATTTCCTTCATAGCACTTAATAAAGCTTATAATTATTTTAATTCTCTTATTTACGATCTCTACCACTAACACATACATTACGAAAGGGCACAAAACATGTCTATCTTGTTCAAGTTTCTATTTTCCAGGACCTAACATTTGTCTGGTATAATATAAAATTTTAGTAAATATCTGTTGAGTAAACGAGTCTTTGAACTCAGTTTTCTCAGCTACAAATTGGAGTGGGAGTGGGGAATATTATCTACTTCACAAGATTTTTAATATCAAATGATATCATACATTTAGAGCATTTTATTAAGTAAGTGTATGATTAAAATGAGCTGTTGTTATGATTTACTCCACATAAAAGTCTTCTAATTCTAGAGAGAATAGCATCTCTGTCTCTATAATCAGTGGACAAATAATCATAATATTGCTTAATGTAACAGAGTTGTCAGACATAGGTTTCTGGTTAACTAACCTTCAAATTAAAAAAAAAAAAAAGATAATCTTAGTACAGTAGGCAAATAAATAGGAGAAAATTATCTACTTGTATTTTATGACTTTAATATGATATTTGATTTTGTATAATGTAATACCACTTATAAGGCAATGTTTTATATGAGTTCAAACAATTTTTCATGAATTGAGGGAATGAACTTGAACTGTTCATGGCATACTGTCTTTTTGTCTCATATTTATAGGAGAATGAATTTTGATTCCTCTCTTGTTGGAAACAAAATGTTAAACTCTAATTCAATACCCCTTTGGAAAGTAGACATTTAAAATACAAACTGGAATGTTTAAGCCACAGTTGTTAGTAGACGGACTATTTACAGAATTTCCTAAGAGTCTTGAATAATAAGACATGTCATCCAAGAAAATCTTTTCTGTCCCTTTGGGGATTCAAACTATTTAGGGTTACATAATACTATTTCAATACATATGTAGCTTACTGCTAATAAACTGCACAAATGTCACCATTTCAGCTAGACATTCTCAGAAACAAACATAAATATCAGAGACAGAAAAATAAATTTTTATGCCTCACAACCCAGGCCAGATCTATGCTTATCTATGTTGAAAGACCAATTGCGTAGAAGTTCCAATTTTTATTTTTAGGAGGCTATGAGAAAAGCATCCAAAAGGACATCCATGGGACATTGCTCCCAAGTTTTCATTAAAAATTGGCATTTCACTGCTTAAGAGTTCAGTTACTTTGTCCATTCTAGATAATATCATGTTGAGAAATGCTTGTTAGCATTAGTTATATTTTGTCATTAAAACCTCATTCAGATCAATTAAGTTTCATTCAACAGACATATTTATTGAGCGCTTCATATGTGCTAAGCGCTGCTCTAGACACAGGACAGCGGGAGAACATAGAAGCTTGCAGTGTAGTGGGAAGAAAGGTATGAACTTGGTGTCATGAAAGTACAGCCTGTGCAGCATTAGAAGAAGGAGAGGGTGCTTTGGGGTCAGGCCTTCGGGAGGACCCCACCCCAACTGAGCAGATCAAGAAATGATCCCTGGGGCAAGTGCACCATCCCTGCGTCCTAGGGGCGCATTCTGACTGAGCCCCAGATTGTCATTATAACCAGCAATCCCATTGCTTTCTCTACCAAAGCCTTTCCTGGTTACATTTTAAGAACCCATTTTCAGTATTGAGATCTTCACATTTCCCCATCTCCTGTTTTCCTTAGCTGTGTAATGATTCCAGGCACAATATTTCCAACACAAGCAAACTAATAACCTGACTATTCCCTTAAAGCTCCTACTTTCACCAAAGGGTCTGAAAGAACACAACATGTTTGGGAAGGAAAATTTTAATGTATCTTTGCTCTTCTGATTATTACTTGGGTTACTGGAAATGCCAGGACACATTTTTAAAATCCTAGAGCTCTGGACAATAACAGAATTGCATTTACTAAGCCTGGATTCAGTTCTCTAATCATTCCTATCTGTCTTCTCTCCACATGTGACTTTTTTCTCCTCCTGTTTTAAGCTTCGATTAGTCTGCCTACACCAAAACTGCAGTGTTCTAGCGCATTTCTTAACCTCCCCAGGAAATAAGTAATGTAAATGAAACATGAAAAGAGTCTTTTTATCCAAATGTTCACACTCACCCCTAATGCTTTCCAAAAAACTAACGTCAAAATGTTCCTAACTCTTGATGCTTTGCACAGCTACCACTAATATAGTGCAACGAGACTGAGAGAAGCAGCCAGTGATTTAGGGCTGTGGAATTCTGGGTAGTGTAGTGGTGACTCCAGGAGGACTGTAAAAAAATGATGTACAAATCTTTTTGTGTCTGTGGACATGTGCATTTTCACAGGAGAGATCCATAGCTCTTGTCAGATTCTCAGAAAGTTCTAAGACAGAGGAAAAAAAGTTAAGAATCATTTGATCAGAAGTAATGATGCATAAATAAGGGCACTTAATCATTTGTATTGTGACAATGCTGCTCCATCTTTCAAGTTCTTCAGTTTCAATTCCTATTTACTTTCTCTCTCTGATTTCAGTCCTTCCCCTGTTACCATTCATCAGAGCTAGTCCAGAAGCCAAAAAGTTAGGAAATCACCAGGCACAGAGATGCTACTGAATCTGTATGACTTTCAAGTAATGATGGAGGGTGACCAAAAAGAGTTGCATGTAGGAGGGGCTATATTATCCATGCTCTTCATTATCTCCCTCAGTCCCTCAATAACTGAGGAGACCTGTGGAGGATCATGTGCGCCCTCCTCCTTACTTCCACACCACCCTTCTCTCCCTGAACAAGGCTTTGTCACCACAGATATTGTGCTTCAGCTGCAGGCAACAGACAACCATCTTGTAAATCGATACCCTAGTGCATTCCACTCAAATTACTCAGATCAGATGGGACACTGAAGTAAAAAGATAGTGGTATTTTGGAAAATACACGTGAATATAAACTTTCACATTTACATGAAATTCTTCCTTCACAGCACTCACCTGAGGATGACTCATTGCTCAAAACCTTTGCATCACATCTTCAGATCTGGTTTCTTCTAAATAGTATAAAGCAAAGGTTCTCAGTGATGGCTGCAGTTTGGGATACCCAGGGAAGATTTAAAAATTACTTATGTCAATATTCAGACATAAATATTCTGATTTAATTGGGGTAAAGTAATCGTTCTTACTCTGGCCATACATCAGAATCCCCTGTGGATATTTTTAAAGGTACACATACTTGTTCCCTAACTCCATACAACTGAATATGGATCTCTGGGGTTGAGATCTACACAATCACATTTCTGAAATTTCTCAGGATGTTCAAATATACAATAAGGAGTTTGAGATTCACTATTCTACATTCACACTTCATCATTGGTCCAAAATATTAATAGCCTGCTCTATTCAACAGAATGACTCTATGTGGATCTTGGCTTTTTCCAAAAACTGAAACTACATCTCAGAATTTTTCAAAACTTTGTCTCAAATCCTAGCAATATAGTAAAAAGAAAAAGGTGGTTTTACTGTGAATCCATTTATAATCCTCCTAGGTGATCTATTTTGAGGGGCCAACACTCTAGGAGTTGTAAATATATATTCCTGATCGATATGCCCTGTTCTGAAGCCTTCAAAATTACCCAAATTCATGCATGCTGCCAAAATAATATGGTTTCTTCCATAAAATATATAAGAGTATGAGTGAACAACCACACAAGCAACAGGAAAGAGTTCCTACAGGGCAGTTCATCCAGGATTCCTTATTAGCAAATAAAAATAATAGCTGATATTTATTGAATGATCACTATGTACTTAAGGTTCTCTGAGAACTTTATATGTATTATGCAGTTTATTCTAACAACTGCTTTCTGGGATAGTGTTATTATCCCCAAATTACACACTGGGAAAATAAGGCTTGGGGAATTTAAGTTATAATTCTGCTTGTCATTTTCATAGAACTGTGACGCCTAAGTATTAATAAAATTGTAAATTGCCACATGGAATTAACTTTCTGGATAAAACAAAATAGTCAGAATTATGCCCTGTGTGCCTATAATACTGCTTGCATTCTAGTGAATATGTTAAAATACTAGTCTGTTAACTCTTTTGTATCACATAAATCCATTGACTTCCAAACCTTAAACTTCATGGTGAAGACTTTCCTTTTCAAAGCATGTTATTTTCTTTGTTCTCTCAGTGGGGCTGGTGGAGGACACTTAAGAAGGAATTCAAAGGAAACAGTGACTCAACATTTCTGCAGAGCAGTAGATTCACATTTAAAGAAATACACACATACACACGCTCTCTCTTCAGTGATAGAATTCATTGTTCAATGATTTATCAATATTATATTATTACAGTGGAAAGCATATTGATGGGAAAAAGCGTATTCACTCAAATCTCAAAGACACTGTTGTAGGCAGAATAATGGCCCCCCAAAGATGTCCATGTCCTAATACCTGGTACCAATGAATACGTAACCTTACATGGCTGAGGGACTTTGTAGCTCTGATAACAGTCAAGGACCTAGAGGCGGCAAATTATCCTGAATTTCCCGACTGGGCTCAATCTAATCACATGAGTCACTAAAAATAGAAGAAAAGGCAGAAGAGGGAGTCAGACACATGTGGCTTAAACAAGGTATTACTTGCCTTTGCTGATTTTAAAGATGGAGGAAGAGGCCTTGAGCCAAGGAATGTGTATGGCCTCTAGAAGCTGGAAAAGGCAAGGAAATAATTTTCTCCTAAAGCCTCCAAAACACAGCCCTGCCAATACCTTGATTTTTAGCCCAGTTAGACCTATGTTGTATTTGTGATCTACTGCACAATAATAAATTTGTGCCATTTTAAGCCACTAAATTTGCGGTAATTTATTACGGCAACAATAAAAACCTAATCCAAACACAGTCCTGGATTTGCCATTAAGTCATCTTTAATTGTTGAAGAAGCCTTCATATCACAAAGCCTTCAACTCTGAGTGGAAATAATGTAACATTTTTCAGGAATAAATATACCCATTTGTTAGTTCTTCCCATTTTTTAAATTATATGTTATTCTTTATTTTAAAGTGTCATCAATAGTCATGTCAGTAGTTACAATGTCATTTGTTTAAATTTAGTCACTACTTGAATACCATTCTTATTGTTATTTCAACAGTTAATTGAATAAATGTTTACTGAGTATTTGCACTTGCAAGGCATTTTCACTAGGTATAAATGATTCTTACCTGTAATTAAGTATTCTGTAAAACAATCTTTTTGATCTCAAACAGGAGAAGCAAGCCATTTTCTTGAACTTTTCAAAGTTTTACCTATGTAGCTAGGACTGTTGCATGTCTATTTCTTAATCTCAAATCTTTATTTAAAATAGGCATGTAGGGTAGGGGGAATAGAGTGGTAGAAGAGGGTAAAGGGGGTCAAATGTGATGGAAGGAGAACTGACTCTGGGTGGCGAACACAATGCAATATGTAGATGATACATTACAGAAATGTGCACTTAAAACCTGTATAATTTTACTAACCAATGTCACCCCAATAAATTTAATTAAAAAAATGAGCATGTGCACAATGAATAAAATAAACTTATTTTATAACTGATAAGTTCCAGAAAATTATAAAACTACAACATGAGTTTTGAAGCGAAAGTTAAATAAAATTTATCATGACCACTGTTGAATATTAGTATGGAAAATGACGTATAAAAAATAGGGTGAAGAAGAAGGGGCTATAGATGGGGGTATGACTGATTGTGTTGATGTTGGGTAATGAGTACTTTGGGGCTTATAATAGTCTATCCGCTTTGGTGTAGGCATGAAATTCTCCATGTTATGAAGTTTGTTTAAAAAATACTGCACAATAAAAAGGGTGACCGTATATTTTTTATTTAAAGCAATTGGAAGTAAAGTTGGAAACAACTAATTTTTTCCCCTGTCAATTGATTCTTACATCTGTCCTCTTCATTTCACCTGTCCCAGCCACCCTGGTACAGACATTCGTTACTCGGCCCCTAGATTCCTGCAATCAACTCTTACCTAATACCCACTCTTCAACAGCTCCCCAAATTCATACCTTTTACCACTGCCATACTCTTCTTTGTGCCAGTCCAATATGCAAAAACTTTTTAAGGATCTTCTTTATGGAAATTCCTCCGTCCTATTTTTAAAGTTTTCTACTCTTTGGCCCAAACTGTTTATTTAACTTCTCTCTAACCCAACAAATGCTAGAAAGTACAGTCTCTCATTCCTCTAAAGATGCCATGTTCATAATTTTTGTACATGGACAATCCTTCTCCTCTCCATGTATTTCAATTCTACCAATAATTTTACTATTGATTCATTACCTTGGATATTGAAATAAGTCAATTATAAAAGATACATAAATATAGATTTTAATCTTAAAAATACATCCGTAATATACATATTTTTCATCTTAATAGGCCTATGGCAATTATTTAATTGAATGTACTTAAGAGCATTGATTACTCAGGAAATGATCACTTGAACATTCAATGAAATGAAAGAAACTAATGGAGCTATTTGTTTCCTCAAACCTGGTTTTTCTCAATCTAAAGCAAACAATAAATTCTGCGTTTTGAGATGTTGCTTAGAAGTAGTGGTTTACTTTTTGGTTGTTTCAAAGTATCTTAAGAATAAACAACCAGATGATAAAGATGATGAAAAATACAAGATGAATGTTCTTTCTTTCTCTTACAGTTGGAATCCAGTGCCTATTGGAGATGCCTTTGTCTGCTGAGAATGAAGGCTGCCTACAAAGTGGTGAGCTGGGGGCCTTTGTCCCTTGTATAATGTTTTCCATAAAGCCTTGCCTGGGTTAACCTCAAAGGAATGCAGTTTGCCTGGGGCCAAAACTTCTGCAGCACATCCATGAAAATCAGCAGTGTAGCCCAGGGTACAATTTCAATCTACAGAGCCATACAAGGGCCCCTTGATAAGATAAACATCTTCATTCCAAGGGTATCATGAGATTAAGGATAAAATTGGATTTCTGCTTAAAAAACATAATAACATTATCTAATAAAGGGTCTCTGTCCTCATTAAAAAAATTTTGCTTCATCCAGAATATTTCTATCCTAAAAATACTAAATATTGCTTTAATTTCTACTGAGTTGAATTAACTTCCTGCATATGGACTTTGCCACTCATTTTGCTTTCCTTGGGGTCTTGGCTTCTCAAATACTGGGGGGTGCCAAAACAATGTGTGCAAGTGGACACTTTGGTCAGCGTTACTCAAGCAGTAGTTCGCCGTAATCAGAAATGTCTGGACGCTGATGGTAACCACTTTGAGCACCTCTTGTAATTGCAGAAGTCAAATGTGACTTGTATTAATCTTTTGTTATCAGTGTATATTCAGTATTACAATTTGAATAGTTTTTTCCTTTCTTTAAATGCACATTTTTTGGCACCCTCTGTATTCAAAGATCTAGCAAAATTTATGAACAGCCTTAGTGTGAGTAGGCTACGCTGAAAACCTGTGTGGTCTTGGAGTGCCTTCCACATGTAATTTAGTGAGCCCCTGTTCTTGATCCTTCTTTTGTTTGTAAACCTCTCTCTTGACATCCTTGACACTACTCTTCTTGTTCTCCTCCTACCTCTAACTTCTCAGTCCACCCATTTATGTTGATTTTTTAAAAATACAACCTTTGACATGTGCCCTACAAACTCTCTCACTCCGTTCACTTTCAATTACCTTTCCATTTCGTCCAGTGATCAAGCACCCCATTTTCTCCCAACCAGCTCCCTCCTGGCTTCATTCCCTGCAGTGTTCCACCTGGGCACCTCTGAGATACTCTTTTATCCTCAACTCATTTCTCAAAATACCAATATTGATAGCAAAGATGTGGAGCAGCAAGAACTCTCATTCATTGTTGCTGGGAATGCAAAATGGTACAACTACTTTGAAAGACAGTTTGGCAATTCTGACAAAATTAACATTTTCTTACCATCTGTCTATCAATCACACTGTGGGGATTACCCAAAAGAGTTGAAAAGTTACATCCACACAAAAACCTATAGCAGAGTTATTCATAATTGCCAAAACATGGAAGCAACCAAGATGTCATTCAGTAGGTGAATGGATAAACAAACTGCTACAATGGGTGTATTTTTTTTCCAAGCCAGTGAAAAAAGAAATAGGAAGGAAGATCTTTTTTCTTTCACTTTACTATTTTTTAATTTTATTAAGTTTATTGGGGTGACATTGATTAATAAATTATATAGGTTTCATGTGTACAATTCTATAATACATCATCTGTATATTGCATTGTGTGTTCACCACCAAAATCAAATGGATACCTTATTTAGTGAGAAAAAGAAATGAACTATTAGGCCATGAAAATAAGTGGAGGAACTTTAAATACATATTGCTAACTGCAAGAAGCTACTAGTATGAAAAGGATGCATACTATATGATTCCAACCGTATAATATTCTGGAAAAGGTAAAACTATGGAGACAGTAAAAAGATTAGAGGTTGCCAGTGGTTGGAGGGAGAGGGATGAATAGGTGTAGCAACAGAGGATTTTTAAGGCAGGAAAACTACTCTGTATGATACACATCATTATACATTTGTCAGAAACCAGAAGGTACAGCAAGAGTGAATCCTAATGTAAATTTTGGACTTTGGTTATAATAACGTGTCAATGTAGGGTCATCGATTTTGAGAACGTACCACTCTGGTGGGGCATGCTGATGGCAGGGGAGACAGCGTGGAAGGGGACAGTATGTGGACTCTCAGCTCAATTTTGCTGTAAACCTGAAACTGCTCTAAAAATAGTCTTAGTTTTTTTTTAAAAAAATTAAATCAACTCTGGATCAATGTAGCAGAGGGCTGCTGAGCGCTGCTGGAAAACCAGAAAAGCCAAGTCCGTGGTGCCTCTGGACACTTACCATCTTCTCCTGCTGGGCACCCCATGCACGTCTGCAAGTCCCTCATGGAATCATGTTCACTTTCATCTCCCCACTTATGCAAAACTTTGACTTCTCTTAAAATGTCCTGCATAACCACGTCCTCTTTCACACATAAAATGGTATTCCCTGAGAAAATGAAAGTCAGTAGGTAAGATCTTGTCAACTTCCTTTCTCACAACAGTGTGTTGGCACCTGTTTCCACTCCACCTGCCCCCATTCCTTCTGTGTGCGTGGAAGAGGGGTCCCTCCTTCAGTTCAAGGTTAACCTCTCCATTGTATTTTAGATTCCTTTCCCCATTGCTTCCAGTGGCCCCACCCTGTCACTCATACATATTATTCTGCTGGATCCTTAATCTTTCCCTCTTTCAACTGGCTTTGCCTCCCAGCATAAACATGCTCAAGTCTCTCCCATCTTAAAGGAAATTATCCTTTGATCTCATCACTCTTTCATTTATTGGCAAGCTACAACACAGTTTGGTTGTAGTGGTCAAAACATTGTAATGGCAAATGAAACAAAACCCAACTTGAGCTGACTTAGATGAAAAGAGGAATCTATTTACTTCTACAACCCAAGGAAGTGGTGAACTGCCAAGTGTGAGAAAAGCGGAGATTCAGCCAAGACTCAGGAATCATCAGAGACTCAGTTGTTGCCTGGATTCCCTCTCCGTCTTAGATCAACATCAACCTGTATTTGACTTAATGTTCCCTTGATATAATTGAGCTGTCTTCACATGTTAAGAAACGAGGTTCCTGAATTTTACCACATACAGTTTCTATCATCAGGGAGGGACTGACTGACCTTTTTTCTCTGAATCTCACATTAAAATCCCTGGAAAAGGAGAGAGTGAAGGAAGGAAGGCTGTGTAGGAAGTCTCTGGCTGCAGTGCAGCTCTGAGAAAGTCTCGGCCAGCTCAATAGGGAACTCCATTGCAGACTACTGTAGAAGGGTCATTGCAAAGAATGCTACAGAAAGCTTTGTGTCGGGCAGTGGCCAGGCCCCACTCCTCTTTCAGTGTTCACTCATTTTGGGGGCCTATCCAAAAAGAGTGTAGCATCAGCTCAAATGCTATTAACAGATCCTAAAGTTGCTGCAATTAGAGGCTGTCACCTAAATGACCTCCTCGTTTCAGGTTTTCTCTTGAAGAAAAATCTAAGTGACACACTTGTATGGCTACATACTCTGTGAGACCATATACTGCATAACATTGTCACTTTTGCTTTCTTGTCTTTTCTCCTCCATTAAGTGCCTTAAAAATAAACAGAATTTTAAAAAGCAAGTGATAAACTAAAAAGTATTGATTAATTTAATTTAGTTTGTTAATTTTTCACATATATAGATATTATCTTATCTTTGCATCTCCAGAAAGATGCTCAATGTTTGCTAAGTAAATGAGTGAATTAATAGATCCCATGAAGAACAGTGTGGTAATCTCCATGTTTCACCTCTAAAAGTAAGTATGTTTTTAGCTTTGTGAAAACATTATAAACAATTTAAAAGGGCATATTTTCTTCTCTTACTACCGCTTGTATTAACTTCATCTCACCAACTATTTGGCTGTGAGTTTTTTAGCCATGAAATGTAGAGACGTGACTGCCACATGTCCTGAGCTGTAATAAAAGAAAGCAGAACATCAATATCCTTATAATAAAGACGTCAAGCTCATGTAGACAGGGGCACAAAAGCTATTCTGAACCATCATTTCAATTTTCAGTACATTTGACATTCTTGATAAGCTCCCACTTCCCTGAGAATATAGAAGCCATGTATCAGGTGTGAACTCCTTCAGATTCCCTCATTTATCATTTATTTGAAAAGTTCCTTAAAAATCATGAATATGTAAAGGCATGGAGAATGGCAGAGGCAGCAGGCTCGGAGCACCTTACCATGGACCAAGCACTGCACTGTGCATTTATTCTCAAGCTCTTGTGTGTACATGGGCCTCAGGGAGGTAACCAAAGCCAAGTTAAATCCTATTTTTAGAACAGCGATTTGAAGCCAAATTTCTTTGACTCCCAAACCCAAACATGTTATTCCCACAACACCATTGATTCTAGCATTAAAAATCCTATTTAAGCCCCAAAGAGACCTACTTCAATCGGAAGAAAATCTCTCTTCTCCCTTTCTAGAAGGTTTTTGTCTAGCACATCAGAGACTTTGGGGAGAAGTAGACTGATTCATCCCTAAAAGCAAAATTGTTGGAATGTGACTTGCAAGACACCATTAAGTAGTCTAGTTAAGGCTAAGGTATTTTTTGGACAAAAGCAGTTAAGTTCTCTCTCACAACCTGTACCCACTCTGTTCTATTTGATATTAAGAAAGTTAGAAGTTCACCAAATATATTTGACTGAGATATGTTTAAAAAGTTTTATAGAGCTGAAAATTAACTTGATTTATCTTAAAATTTTTGAGGTGGTCATGCAATTGGACATACAATAAAAACCAACCCCCTTATTCATAGATGAATGCAAAGACAATATGAAATCAATAAAATTACCATTAATGTCATCATATTTTGTGTGTGTTCCTCATAATACAGGGCTCAAATACATCCCAAGTGTAAATCCACATTCTTTAATTTGCTATGCTCAGAGTTGTGAGCAATGTTGACTTTCATAAAATGTCTTTAGAAAGCATTATTAATTAGGTTAAGGCATTTTAAGAATAGTCTAGCATTGCGTTCTCCATCCTCTATCTCCATAGGAATGTGTTTGAATTTTCTCCTCAAGTAAATGCTTGCTTTAAAGAATCATTTCTCACCCTTGCAAGCGTGGAAATAAATCATTTGTATAAGCTTGAAACTGCCTAGTGTGATCCTTATGGAAAGAACAATGGCAGTTCAACAATGGAACTAAGGGTGGGAGTACCGACTGTTCTAAATACATCACTAATCACGTCAGCATGTTTCCCTTGTCTTCCACACAACTATCTCTGGGGAAGTAGCTACTCTGTTACATGCTAACTTGAATTCCTGTCATTGTACTCTCCACATCATTCTCTGTAGTCTCAGGCTTAGAGCCTATGGCTGAGGTTATCATCTACCGGGTCACACCCAGTCACTGACAGAATTGAACTTAATGGAAAGGGGATTTTTTTTTTTTCTAATATAGGAGAGGCAAATGATTCATGAGCTCAGCAATAAAGCAGAGTGAACCAAAAATCAACTGGGCAGTGGGACAAATCTTAGCTGGAAAAACTGGAAGTTTCCAGAGGAAACAATATGAAATAGAAATCCTTTCCTATGTGTTGATAACCATATTTGTTGCAAGTCTCTAAACTATTGAAAGTGATGACACATCTAGCTTCACAACCTGCTAAGGGCATCATTTCCTTCCCTCTTCCCTCGGCACTCTCCCCACCCCAACGTTTAAGAAAAAAGCTGAGGACAGCACACTCTACAATACTGTACTCTAGAACTTTAGTCTGGCTTATCCTGGGAGAGTTTGGCTTTTTCTTTAGATAACAACTGTTCTAGAAGGAAGCAAGTGTACAATTTTTCTGCAGGACTTCTGAATTTGGCTTCTGTGATATTTCTACATGTGTAAAATAGAGATACTTGTGGCTTTTAAGAAAGTCTTTATTTTGTAATTATTAGTGCTTCAAACACGAGTCAAGATTTGTGGCCCAGCAAACCTCAAGGCATGACAAATGATGCTGAGTAACGGCAAAGTGTGACTGTCTTATTAGTGTGATAATTCTAACAGCTGTATCATATCTGAGTCTGGTTCTGATGCCTGCTTTGTCTTTAGATTGTGTTTTATTTCTTGGCTTTTAGCATGCCTTGTAATATTTTGTTGAAAGCTGGACATAATGTATCAGATAATAGGAACTGAGGGAAACAGGCATTTAATGTAATGTTCTCTATTAATCAGTTTAGAAGTTGGATTATGTTTAATATTTGCTGTTGCTGTAGATGCCAGACTTCAAACTCTACTACCATCCTTGATTTTTGTCTTCTCTGTGGATCTGGGTTTCCCTAAGTCCTCTTTCTTAAGAGAGCATCTCAATCTTGCAGCTTGCAGCTATAATCCACTGTTGTTATGCGGGAGCCCAGTCTATGTGGCTTCTGTTCCAGAAAAGCAGATATTGGCTATAGCTCTCTGGATTTACCTGCCTCTCCAGATTTGCATGGGACAGTTTACTGTGTGATTTCAGTTCTCTGACGGGTCCAAGAAAAGCTGATTTTCATTATTTGGCTTTTTGTTTTCTTTTTTTTTTTATTGCAAAGATGGGAGTGATGACTTCTAAGCTCTGGTTTTGGAGCCAAAACCGGAAGTCCACTTTATTGTCTTGGGAATCAGCAAATAGGAGTGTGTATCTGTTTGTGTAATCAAAGTAAGTCCAAATGATTCGCTCTATATATTTTCAAACATAAAATTAAAATCAGCTATACAAAAACACAACACACACACACATCAGTAAGTCATAAATCCCTGAAATTAAAGGTATCAGTGTAGCACTACCACAAGACCCCAGTTATAATCCAACTAATATGTTTTCTAAGACAAAGGGCATTGGGTTCACAGTAACTTCAGGGCATTCACTCCAAATCTGCACCCCTTTCAAGCGTGAGCTTCACTTTTAGATTTTGTTAAGTGATCATTTACCCTGAGCTTGACCATCTTCAGTGTTAGCATTTCATTTTCTCAGGTTTTCTGAAATTTCCTGTGTTTCCCCCAGATTTGTTTTGGTGTAAAAGAAAATAATTATATTATAAAAATTTAACAGTGCTGGTGGCTGTCTTTTTAGAAAAAAAAAATTCTTAAAATTTTCTAGAAACTTTCTAGAAAAATCTATTTACTTACTCAAAAAAAATATGTACCAACTCAGAATAATGGATATATTTGTTATGACTAACATCAAGAAACAGATAAATAATGAACCTTAAAAAGTCCATGGAAGAAAGAAACTAAGATAATGAAGGGGGATGTTGAAGCTTCCGTAAGGAAAGGCCGAAATAATTAGATCTCACAAATCCGAAATAATAAAGGTTTAAAAGGAGGATATGATAAAAATGTATAAAGCCATTAACTTGTTGAACAGAACAAATATGGTTGTGTAAATTTTAGAACAATAAAACTAGGGAACATCCTTTGAAGTTCGATAGAAATCGAAAACAGTACTATTTATCAAATACTTAAACTGGTAAAATTTTTTCAACACACTTGTTTGAAAAATTGAATAGGCTAAAGAAGAGTTTCAGTAAAGCAATAGATGAGCTCCATGGATTCTAAAGAGAAAGATGAAATCCATGAGTATGTAGGAAACTTCCATTGTTATGGATATTACCCCAACAGACTTCTTTAATGCCTTGGGTTTTAACAATAGTCCAGGCTCTATACAGACTCGTAATCCGATGAGATGCATCTAACTTAATAGGTTCAAGTCTGTCTTTATACTAGAGATAATTTAAATAAATCACTGTTCTCAATTATCATATCCACACAGCAAAATATTGCTCTACAGGACAGGGTGTAATACATTTCAGGAACGTTAAATCAAATAACAGCTTTTGTAGGAGGAGTGTTTAACTAGAATGTAATAGCTATAATATGTAGCAATTGCTTAAATCAGGAATTGATTGCTATTGTAGACTGATGTTGCCTTAAATGGCAAGCTAACTAGTTCCATCAAAGAATAAACGTTTATACTTAGCAAAAACAATTTACAATATGTCAGACAGATCTTTGCAAAGGCATAATACTCCCTAAACTAATATTATTCATATAATTAGCATACAATAATTTAAGAATAATGAAGTCTGTTAAGAAAAAGTTTGTGTAATTCAGAAAACAAACGTTTGCTTAGTAACAATGTTTTCAAACAATTCAATTCAATGTTTTCAATTTGTTTGAAAACAATTAACAATATTTGAAAACATTGTTAAAAAATGCCTCCATTCTCAGTTTTCTTTTTCCACTGATTTGAGTCAGTCTTGCTAACCATCTAGACATCTTCGATTAATAGAAAAAAAGTTACTGATATTTTTATTTTTATCTGGATGTTAGGTATGGGTGAATAGAGTCATTACTGAGATTGGATGCATGATTAATTTTTTTCTATGATAATGACAACTGACCTTTATTTGCTGTAAATGATTCAAATTGTCACCCTTATTAATCTGTGCAATGTAATCTAATAAAAAAGGAAAACTATTAGGTAAAGCCTGTTGGACATATCTGAGAAGTATCAGTATCGAATGCTGATAACCTAGTGAATAATGACATGGACCATAGACTCAGGTTTCTTGGGTTTTTGAAACCAGTTTTATCTCTGTACAGCCTTGGGAAAGTTATGTAATCTTGCTTCCCCTGAAATTCTCACCTGGAATTAGCCATCTCTCAGAGTTGTTTGAGTATTAAATAAGATAGCACAGAACGTCAGAAACAGGACTTGGTTCATAAACAGTTAATACATTTAAGATAATATTATTTCAGGCTTTTCCAGTTAATATTAACACACAGTAATAAAGTACTTTGTACAATGATCTTAAAATTGTATCAAATTGCATCATAATATTGACAGTCTCCTTCTATCTCTTTTCATGAATATTTATGAATTGCAACATAATATTGAACTTACCCTATAACTCTATGCTTAAAATGGTGTTTTACATAATTATGTTGGTATTCCCAGCAAGACTTTTTGCTTTATTTGTGCAGTAGTTCAACAAATATTAATTGAGCATGTATCATGTGCCAAATGGATTCCAGGGTATAAAACAATTGTCCTTGTCGTACTGTTCATACTTAGAAGGCTTTCAATAACCAACAACTTATCCTTTAAAAAAAAATTGAAACCGTGGTTCTTGCCATACATTGAACGTTTTTGTTCCTCCCTCCCCACTAAAAAAAAATCGTATGTTGAGGCCCGAACCCTCAATGTGATGGCGTTTGGAGATGAGGATTTTGGTAATTAATGAGGATTTGGGTAATTAATTAGGTTCGGGTAAAGTCATGAGGGTGGCGCCCATTATGTGATTAGTGCCATTATAAAAAGAGGAAGAGACACCAGAGCTTTTGCTCGCTCGCTCTCTCTCTCTCTCTCTCTCTCTCTCTCTCTCTCTCTCTCTGTCTCTGTCTCTCTCTCTGTCTCTCTCTGTCTCTGTCTCTCTCTGTCTCTCTCTCTCTGTCTCTCTTTCCCCACCCCCTCCACCATGTGAGCATTTGGTAAGAAAGTAACCATCTGCAAGCCAGGAAGAATGCTCTCACCAGAACCCAACCATATTAGCAACCCTGATCTCAGACTCCCAGCTTCCACAGCAGTGAGAAGTAAATGTCTGTGTTTAAGCTACCTGCTCTGTGGTCTTTTGTTATAGCAGCCTGAGCTGACTAGACACTTCTGTCCCAGCTTTCCTACCCCAAATCTGATGATCTGTGCCCACTCATGTAACATAGTTTCAGAAGCTTCCTCATCTATAAAAGAATGAGGTTGTTGGGAGAACAGTTAACTAGCCAATGTGAAAACATCTTGTGGACATTATGCAAAGATTAGTTATTTGATACAACACTAAAATAACTTTGACATTGTGTAAATTAAAGAGCAACCAATTAAGATAACAGCAATTCAAACAGTTTCATTTTCCTGTAAATACTGGTTATTTCTAGATATTTATTTTCCTCATAATAGAGAATAGACAAATAGACCGTACCGTCTCTTCTCTTTCAGGATGTTTTTCTTCTAGAAGTCATTGAGTGTCTGTAGCAACTTGAAAACAAACCCAAAAAATTATCCAATGGACTTTTTAATTGCCATCATGCTGAACTTCAGGCTGCTTCTTGACTCTCTTTCCTCCTTTACTTCTCTGACTCCCCTCCTGTCTCTTTGGCCATTTCTTCTCCATCTCTTTGTGGACTGGCTTCTGCACTTACTCCCCAAAACCACCACGGATCAGAGCATCCAAATTGAATGCTGATAACCCCCAAACACATATCTGCATCTAAGGAGTGAGCTCCAGACTCACAACTCCAGTTTTTAACCAGAATTCACACTTGTATATTTCCCAGGCATTATAAATTAAACTAGTCCAAAACTGAACTCATCATCTAAGCCCCCCCACCCCCCAAAAAGCAAACGAAAAACTGGGATTCTTTTCTTAATGAGTAGTACCAAACACGCTTGATGTCAGAATAGCCTCTTCTCATTCTTTTCAACTTATATACCGAGACCACATCTTGTGACTTCTGAGTCATAAATGACCTCCTTAACCTCCATTCGTCTCCTCTCCAGATGTTTGAAGCCCAAGTCTCTTCACCTTGCTCATGGACTGTGACAATTTTATCCCAGTGCTGTCTGTGCATCAGGACTTGCTCCTTCACCACAAATCCAATCCATCATCTACTTGGCTTTGAACGAAATTTTCTGGTAAAGTGAGCTCATGGCGCCCACTGTGATTTCAAATGCTCTTTGAGCCTAAGTGGTAAACACAGTCTTAAGTTGGTGTGCTCACATCTCCATGTCTACCTCACCAAACTTACATCTTTGAATGCCTCTACTATCCTCCATTCTAGCAATACTGACACTGAACTTCCCCGGGTACATTCAAGGTTTTATATCTCTGGGAATTTTGTCAATCTGGCTCATTTTTCTGAAATTCCCTGCCTTCCTCTTTTGCCTAGAGAACATCTGCTCATCTTTTATAGCTCGGATCCATTATAGTCATCCCTATGAAAAATTTCTTAAACTCCTTTCTAAGGTTAGAATTAACAATTCCCTCTTTTGTGCCTGCTCTCTGCCCTTCCTATAACTTTATCACACACCTACAATGAATCTCTTTTATGGTAACAATTGAATCTGACTTCCCTCTGTACATTCAACCCCTAGTGGTTAACGTAATGCATGGAATCTAATGGTTAATCGATAAATATTTGTTTGCATGAATGCATGAATAAAGTAATGAATGGAAAGCTATAGCAATAGTGAATATCAACATGGTGGGCATTCCATTAGAACATGGGTCTGTACATAAGAATTTTAAGTTCAATATGCTACCATAATTTAACCATTTTGCTGCGACTGTCGGATATATCCAAATGAATATATCCGAAATCTTTATCCATAAAAATAATGTCATTTATATACAAAGCAGCTCAAGTTGTTATTATTAAATGCATAACATAGTCAAGATATCAACTTTTTGTGTTTTGTGAATTTCTGACACATTTTGGGGAAAAAAAACTTGAAATCAATTAATGCAGCGAAAGAGTTAAAAGAATGTCTAGGGAAAGAGTCACATACCCTTATTGAGTGCTCACAATGTAAAAATCCTTTAGCAGCATTATCTCATTTAATTTGCACAGCAATCCTTTAAGATAGGCATTGTGGAGCATCTACCATGTACAAGGCATTTTTTTCATGACCTCATTTAATCCTCCAACAAATTTGTGAAGAAGGTATTATTTTGACAAATATACAAATGATAACATGAAAGCACAGAGAGATAAGAAAATTTTTTAAGGCCTCACAAATTAAAAGAACTGAAGTCAGGATTCCAACCTAGTTCTCTGCTCACCAGAATAAATGTTCCACAAGTTAAAATTTCAAGTTCAACCTATCCATGAGATCCACGGGTGTCTTGAAATGCGCATATGAGTTGCTATCATCTTAAGGTTGCTACAGAAACAAATATTTCCAAAAAAGGATATTTGCAGAGTCTTTAAAATAGCCCTGTCATCAACATTTCTTAAATATATACACCACAAGGGAAATTTGCATGTTTTAATACTTGGCAAAACATCAAAGTTTTCTTCTTTAATGTGATGCATCCTTTAGTAGGTCATGACAGATTTATTACAACTGTATGTTTTCCAAAAGCCATTATGCTTCCTAATTTATTCGTTTGTTTTAATCTTGAAGAGATTTGAATTGAACTCTAAATTTGTATATTTAAAACATTAAAGTTGAGCTCTCCCTATAAAGGGATTGAAAGGAAAACTGCTGGGGCCAATACCAACCATTAAAAACAAATTCACTTAGTATTTTTGGTTTTGATTACAGTCATAGTCTTTGCCTATAAGTATGTCAGTGGAAGGCAGACAGAGAAGCTGGGAATGGACCTTGATATGCAGTATCAATGTGAGAATGAGCAAAACATTTGGTTAAGAGCATGGAATTGGAGTCATACAGATTTGGTCTCAGGTTCTCGATGTTTCACTTACTTACACAATGGCCACAGGCACAGGCTTAGCTTCTCTGAGCTTCGGCATCGTCTTTAATGCTGGGGAAATACCTACTTCACAGTGTTGTTTAAAACAAGATTCTAATAAAGTAATATACATGAAGACATTAAGTGAATGATCCATCATTGAGATTTCACTCAATAAATGGAAACTATTTAAATTATAAACCTGCTTAAATAAGCAATAGATACTGATGTTGTCATATCTTTTCCACACGTCACCCATGTAGGTATGTTCTGATAAATTAGACGCAGGGAGAGACACTGCAAAGATTGAGAAAGAGATAAGACTGTCTGTGAGGTTTACTTCATTCCAGAGACTTTGAGTATCTTTGGTCCCCTGAATCTTGGTTTCATCCCCTCATGTTTGCCCCTTCTCCAGACTTTGTTTTCTGAGAGAGACAGTGTGTAAAATTCAGGACATCTATCTCTACCCTGGGTCTATTCCCTCTTCTCAACTGACTCTCTGTTCACATTTTCTGATAATCTAATTCACCAAGATAGTTATGTCTGTGTTATACAATTGGGCTCTGATTATTATTTTTCTTATCTTTGTATATGAGAAATAGAATTGAGTCTTTCAGGAAATAGATGTATAAAATTATTTGTGAGAAGATAATACCTCTTATTAATATAAAAATTATATGTGAGATAATACTTCTTTTTAAAAAGAATAGTTATGGTATGATTTGAGCTACCCTAGCCAATCTATTTAACTAGAGATAATTACATGGAAGGAAATTTAACTGTTATTTAATAATAACATGGAAATTACTTCACTTCAAGTACATATAACTCATCATCCTAGGAAAAGAAAGGACAAAGAAGATACTGAGAAAGCAGTACAGATTTCCTAAAGGTCAGATACCTGGAGGTGCAAACAAATGTCATCCATTTAAATAACTCAGTCCAAGAAGGAAAATAAATTGCTTATATTAGCTAAGAGAAGTAGTCTAAAGGGAATTTGATGCTACATTGCTCTAAAGACTTGGAAGCTAAATCACAATCATGGCACACATTTAGCTCAAAGACATGTCTCAGGGTGAGTTAATAAACAAACATGCTGATTGACAGTCAAGAATAAGATCAAGGTTAAGTCTTATTAATAAGCTGAGGATTAATGCCCAGCTTCCAAATATATCTTAGATGCTTGTTTCTTTAAGTATTTGTTTTAGAAGATGATGTTCTATGCTATTTTGTGTTTTCTCTGTTCAGCTATTTAATTTATTTTCAATTTTTATAAGCTGAGGACAATTTACTGACATACTTCATATCTGGGAAAAAAATGACAGGCCATGTATTGTGGGTCACAGAACCTATGTAGTGGGTGTGTTGAGAACACAAAATAAAATTCTAAGATGATAAAGAAAATTCCCATCTGAAAAGTATAATACTTAATATAAAATTTTGTAGGAATTTTCATGAGTTCCCTGACAGTGTAATTCTCATCACCTCCTTCCCAATATCAACTGTATCCTAATATGTTGTTGTAGGTCAGGTCTCTGTCCCCTCTTCCTACCTTAAACATGGCCACTAGCTCTTCAAGGCAGGCCCTGCTCAAAGGTACCAAATTTGTGATTGGACATGCTTCTCTACCACAGGTGAAAAAGAAAGAGACAGAACTTTCAAAATCTAAAAATTCCAAGGAAAATTTAAAAATGTAGAACATAGCAAAAATGCTCCCAAATGTGAAGATAACTGGCTTCATGGAAATTGATTATCTTGGAGATGGACTGACTTTTTTTTTATCAGCAATTTTAATGAGTGATCACAGAATACACAGAATTCAGTACTGGAAGAAAGCGTCGTCTAACTCAACTCGTACCCAAATCCTGTAGCCAACAGTAAGAAATAACAAAGTCCTTGTCAGACCCATGAAATGACAAAACCTAATGGTTCTGGGAAACTGTAAGTCCCTAAGCAAGAGGGAAGCAGTCCAACATAAAATGTCAACAGAGATCCGAGGACACCACTGAGGGCAGATTAATAAAACTCTAATGTGGGGTCCTGAGGAGCCTGGACTATGCCTGCTTCATAATTTTATTCTTACTGTGCTTGTGGATAGTAAACATTTTTACTGAACACATAATTAAAACAAGGAGATGGGGAGAAACTGTCTAAGATGACTGCATCCATCCATTGGCTAGTGAACTGTTGCCAAAGTCCAGAAAACAGAGTAATATTTAAAACAAACAAACAAAAAACTCATATCTGTGCATGTTTACTCATAGCTGTGATAACTGGAGATCTTCATAACTGGCCGTGCGTTTGCTTTAACACTTTTTCAGTTACCTATTCCACAATATAGTATCTATCTTCTGGTGCTTAGTTTTATTTTAGGGTTTCCCTTACAATGTGATTGCGTCAAATATTTAGAACTGGGAAGAATCTACTTGCAAGCTGGGTTTTCCCGGATAAAAAATGATTGTCCCCAATAGCACAGCATGTACCCTAAGTTAGAGTACATACTGTACTATTGGGGAAAGTTGTGAAAGGAAACACCTGAAGAAACAGTAACCAATTAGGAACAGCTGCATAAATACTCATGGGCCTGACAGATACTCAAAAGTTTCTTGATAAGGGAATGAATGAATGAAATGAAAGCATTAATTTTATTCAATTCAACAAGAATTTTATTAGGAATTTCAGCATCAGGAAAAGAATTATTATATGGGGGAAATATTAGAAAAGTGTAGCACATCATTTGTTCCTCAGATCTGAGATGTATTTTTTTTTAATTAAAATTTATTGGGCTGACAATGCTTAGTAAAATTACAGGTTTTGAGTGTACAATTCTGTAATACATCATCTATATATCACATAGTGTGTTCACCACCCAGAGTCAGTTCTCCTTCTATCACCATATATTTGATCCCTTTTACCCTCGTCTACCACACCCCCACCACCTTACCCTCTGTTAACCACTAAACTATTGTCTGTGTCTATGAGTTTTTGTTTCTTCATTTGTTTGTCTTGTCCTTTGTCGTTTTTAGTTTTATATACCATGTATCAGTAAAATCATATGGTTCTCTACTTTTTCTGTGACTTATTTTGCTTAGCATAATAATCTCAAGATTCACTCATTTTGTCACAAATGACATTATTTCATCTTTTCTTATGGCAGAGTAGTTATTCCATTATGTATATATGCCCCATCTTCTTTACCTAATCATCTATCGAAGGATACTTTGGTTGTTTCCATGTCTTGGCCACCGTAAATAAAGCTGCAATGAACATTGGAGCACATATATCTTTGTGGATAAATGTTTTCAGATTTTTTGGGTAGATACCCAGGAGAGAGATTGCTGGGTCATATGGTAATTCTATTCTTAATTTTTTGAGGAACCTCCACACTGCTTTTCATAGCAGCTGCACCAATCTGCATTCCCACCAACAGTGTATGAAAGTTCCTTTTTCTCCACAGCCTCTCCAACACTTGTTACTATTTGTCTTGTTGATGAGATGTATTTTAAAAACAGCAAGCAAGCTATCATTCACATACCATCACTGCTACACTACCTGTCACCCCCATCCCCAATTAGGGCCACCCAGCATCAAAACAAAAGCTAAAGATATCAAGAAAACCCTCTCCCAAATAACAAAATGACTTGAGTATTCTTACCTAAAGAGCAAAGCCAGGTTCTCATGATAGAAGTTTCCCTCAATCATCGTAGAGCAAATTCTTAGCTGTAAATAGGTGGAATTTTCTAAATGAAATCATATACCTTCCTAATTAGAAAACAAACATTAATGTGTAATGTTTTTTCACTTTTTACTGTAATTGAGACTTTAGTTTATATTTAACTTTAAACAATGTAATTTCTATCAGCATGTCAAATATATGTGTGTCTACGTGTACACACACACATATATCTGGGCTTATGAGTACATATGTTGTATTATAAGTATTTATATATGGCTACATAAAAAGTAAGCCAGTCTACAGAAAGCAGTGCTTTTCTTTGAATCTAAATCAGAATCACTTCAATTTTATAAACAGTGGTGTATGACAATGTTTCTAACCCTTTCAAGTATAATATTAATACCTACAATGTTAATATATTTCCTATTATACATGCTCCCTCCAGGTGACAGGAGTTTTGCTTCTCATATCCATGGATTCTCATATCCACATATAACTACATAAAGCTGCCGTGAATTAAATGTTGTTGTTTTTTTAAACAGTTTTCTCATTCTTTGTATTCATATATATATATTTTTGAAATCAAACTTAATTCAGGCATTTACTTAATACTTACTATTAATAACTATGTTAGTTGCATATTTCTACATAACAAATTCCTCCAAAGTTTAGTAGCCTAAAATATCAAACATTTATTATAGCACATAGTCTCTGAGGTCAAGAGTCCAGGAGTGATTTTGCTGGGTAGTTCTTGTTCAGGGAGTCTCGCCAGACTGTAGTCAAGCTGCGGACTAGAGATTTCATCATCTGAAGCTGACTGAATTTGTGGAATCTACTCCCAAGCTCTTGCTCATGGCTGTTACTAGGCCTCACTTCCTTGCTGGCTGATGGCCAGAGGCTTCAGCTTCTCTATAGGAATCGCATCATAGCATCTCCATAGGGATGCTCATAACATGGCACGGCTGGCTTCTCTCAGATCAAGTGACGAGAGGGAGAGAGAGACCAGAGTGTGTGGAGAAGAGGAAGAAGAGGAGAGGAGAGGAGAGAAGAGGGAAGATGTAGAGTCTTTTATAATCTAATCTCGGAAGTCACATACTATGATTTCTGTCATATTCTATCAGTAACACAGATCAACACTGGTACGATGCAGAAAAGGCCTGCAAACAGATTTAAAACCAGGAGACAGAAACCTTGACAGGAGGAAGGGCTGCCACAGTAACTAATTGCATACTAATTAAAATATATTCTAAAAAAACACATAGTTCTACAACTGAAATGTGAGAGTCCTTCATAAGCTTTCTACACACTTTGCAACCCCAATGTAAGTATTATAAATGATTTGATATATATATTTTTAGATTTTTCTTTATGGTTTTACACATATATTAATACATATATGTGTGTGCATGCCCAGGTGTGTATATAACTCATAGAAATATTCTGGAGCTATACATTTTGTTCTGAAGCATATTTTTCCACATAACAATCTATTGTGGACATCTTTCCATATAGACCTGCTTTATTCAATAATGAGTGACTAGTATTCCATATTAAGAATGTAATAAAATTATGTTTTAACCAATTTTAATGGCTACATGAAGGTTGCTTCTGATTTTTCTCCACTGCAGTTCACTTCAATAAATTTGTATTATGTTAATCACAATAGCATCTATATACATTTGAAATAAAAAATTAGTAAATTTGAGTAATTTCTTTTCCAAAAGAAAAAAAGACTAGAATCTCATAAGGGAATTTTTCATTTAACTTTTAGAGACATTAACCTATATTTTGCTTCAAACTCTGACACACACTAAGCGTATTTGTTCAAAAACTATCATGTTTGTAATGCATGCACATGGCCTCTGATCTCAAGGGACCTACACTCTTTGGAAGTGGTAATGGTAGTGATGGTGATCATGATGGTGAAGGTGATGCTGATGATAATGGTGGTGATGGTGGTGACAGTGGTGATGGTGGTGGCAGTGGTGGTAAGAATGATTGTGGTGGTGGCGGTGGTGGTAATGGTGATGGGCTATAGTTAGGCCTCAAAAAAGCTAGACAGAGGGACTCAAAATCAAAAGAGCTCTTTCCCACCCCTCTAGTTGGCTAGTTGGCTACATTATCTTAACAGTGCCCTGACCCCTGCCATTTAACAGAGGCCACCAAGATCTCCTATGAAAAATTGTTTCCCTGATTTACTTTAAAAGAAACAACAACAAAACTATGAGAAAGACATTGATAGGACATCTTAGGTTTTGTACCTCCCACCAATCAGCTATGGCCACCAAGCCTGGGTCATATGGCACAAAAATGGTCGCTTAGGGAATCCAACCCTGCCTGGTCAATGCAGTTCCCAGAGAAGAAGAGATAAGTATGCATGAAAAAGCTTCTTGAAGAGTATCAATTATACGCCGGTTAATTAGAAGTTTTATTTTTGTTTAGTATGACTTGTTATATGAAATTTGAGAAATTCCTCAACAATGTGAGGAAAGTCAGACTGGGGGGGCATGAATTTAAATATGAACTCTAATACAGCTGAGCCACTTCATCAATGTCCTTACAATACTTATAGTTTCATTTTATTTTATTTCTAATTATGTACATAAGTGTTTTAGATGTTGTATTAAAAATAGAAATCTGGCTTTATAGAATGGCTTTAGGAAAACAGGCTGGAATTATCTTAATCAACAACATTACCATGACATTGGGCAGCAACTATTCAGATGCTGCTTTTCAAAAACAGCATCTGGAGATTGAATTTCTGTTTCTCTTTGGCTTCCAAAAATCATTATTTTGGTGCTAAATATAGGCCTATGTATAATACACATTTAGAATTCGAGTCTTTACCTTATAAGGTAAAAGTAGGTGTGGAAGTGTCATAAAATAGATAGTGCTACAAATTCCACTGGCACCAATAACAAGACCCAGCTGTGCTGGTTAAACTCCTCCAAGACCAAAGTTTAGGCACTGCATGTGTTTCGCCAAGTCTCATTACTTCTGAGAACATCTCAGAATTGCTAAAAGTCCTATTTCCGCACATAACAAATGAATCATTAATGCTGGATTTAAAATTAGCTTTTCGTATGTACTTTTGAAAAGTTAACAAGTTACAAACTATGAAAATTTCTGAAATGATTTTCGTCTGTGCTGATGTGGATGATTTACGTCCACCATTGTGGAAGTTTCTACCTGAAACCATTTTTCCATCACAACACTATTGTCTTCCTGAGAATAAACATCCAAAGAATGAAGAAATCATTTACGCTAATTTGTGGAAACAGGTTACAGATGTTTAATAATATTAAATATAAAATTAAAAAGAAGTATGCTGAAGTAAAATTTGGAAGTCATACCATTGTGGTCCAGTTATCTATATACTCCTCTCCAAAAGTAATTTACTGGAAGCACACTTCATGCATGAATACCAGTGACTGCACAGACTCAGCTATTAATCAGTTCATAAATGCATCAAGTCTATTAGAAGCAAGCCCTTGCTGAAGAGACTCCATTGTGCAGTCTACCAAGTGTACCCACCGTAATATTTACCTTCCAGGAATCAGAAAATATATTATAAAAATGATCTAAGATATTTCCTAGACGGTCATTTTATTCCAGGCATTATACTGAATGCTTTATCAACTTTATAGAATTCAAATTGTTCAGTAGAGTTACTATTCTTATTCCCCCTTTTACCAAGAAGATATGTGTAGGTAAAATGGTGCACATAAGGCTTCTCAGCTAGGTAAATGGCCAGAATTCAGAGTTGCTTATCTTTTTTTTTTGTCTTATCTTATTGCTTATCTTTTTTCCAAGTCACCTCCCTTACACAGGGGCATGATTCTCTCTTGTTTCTAGTCCAAGAGTTTAAAAGGAAGGTTGTTACCAGGATGGTATTTGAAAATGTGCCTAAAGACAAATCAGTCTTTTGAGCCTTGAAATCAAAACCCACATAAGCACTTAGACAATTGATGTCTCATTGCTGTAAACTAGATAAAGCTTAGTCCCAAAATTTAATAGCAAATATTAGCCATGGAAGGGGAAGTCTATTATCATGTACTTTTAGAAAAAAAAAAGGCCGTCTAAAGAGGACAGAAGCTACATTATAAGACCATGCTAAAGCCAATATAGCATTGCTAGGTATCTAGGTATCGACGAATATTCACACATATGTATGGATGAAAAGGTACATCTTACCATGACCAGACCTTATATGTTTATCTTACTCTCCTTTATATTTGTGACTGGAAAGATATTTTGGTCTTCTCACTCATATGCTATGAGGATTTCTAATAATCAAAACACCTCATGGCATTGCTCATGCCACATGCACAAGACTTTTACGTGGTTACTTCCATGGTTCAGTCACTTCCAGAAATCTGTTGTAATAAGCAGCATAATGACAGGAAATGAATCACTAACGTTTTGACAACCAATGTCTGAACCTAAAATGTAAAGCTGATACATGTTGAAATACAACTGAACTACGTTTTCAACTGAAAAAGCCTACCACTGAGTCAGCCATTATTGCTTTGGACTCTACTTCATCTTTTGCTAATGGGCTACACTCTAAGTAAATTTAATACTTACAGAAATTAATTTTAAAGTTGGCATTTGGAAGATGGTTGTTATTGTTAAATTAAGCATTAAAAATATTTTAAGAAATAGTTAAGAAACTCTTCTTAAAGAATTTGGTGAAAATGTTACTAAGACAATGACATTTTGCCTGTGCTTCATATCCTTAAAGCACAGTTAGTGTTTCCCTAGAGGAAAGGTAAGGATAGCATTCTTCTTAGACTAGATCTTCTCTTGATTCTGAGAAGCTCTGTTATGTCTAGAATACCAAAGGAAAAAGGTCATTTTTGTTTTTCAGGCAAATCCATTATATTTCAGATTAAATAACTTAAATATGTGTTTTTAGAGCTAATTTTAAGACAAATACATTACTGATGCCTCCTGTGGTAAACATTTTCAGGAAAAAACATTCCTCTCGAAAACAAAGCTCCTTAAAATATCATGTGCTTTAGCTAATTTTAAACCGAAAAGGAACTGTCATGAAAAAAACCATATAAAATATTTGGTAACAATACCAAAACCACCCGGTGGTAAACAAAAGGGATGAAATATTTTCTCAGAATATTTCTTGGTGGTAAATGAGGACCACCAAAGATCAGGTCACTTAGTTGTTGACACAACACAGTGGTTAACATTACACTGAAAATGTGATACTATATTACAGTGTTAAATAATTTAGATTCAAACACATATGTATATATAATAAAAGTGGTATTTTATTTACCCCCAAATTTTTATAAGATAAAAGGTTAATTTAATTGCTTATTTACCTGCTTGAATAGCAGAGATTAAATATACATGAGTAACAATACTTTTTCTGCAAATACTTAATTCCCTCAAAAGATATAGATTGTTCATCGTGAATATCTGGATGTATGGATGGATAAAGGTGCTAGAAGAAAAAAAAATATGACAGTCTAAAGGTGTTACAGCACTTACTCAGGATAAATTTTATCCAAAGCACTCTAGTGATAATAATCCTTCACCTCCTTTTTCAACTGCTTTGGAATTGGAAAAATAACATAAAGACATTTCTGTGAAGTTCCTGATGGTGAGATTCACCTTAATGTCAGGGCTAGTCTCTCACAAAATCATCAAATTGGGAGAATTTGTATCAAATTTCTACTGAGCACCCTCACCCTTGACCTAGTTCCTTGATACAGACTTCCCCAAGCTTCACACGCCCAGGCGGGTCTGCTAATACCTTTCTTGTGCAATTTCAGGCCTGCACAGCTCCTATACTAATGCAGAAGAAGGTCAGATGTAGTCAAGAGTCCAGCCTTCAACCTACCTCAACTTGGGAATCTCTGCACTTACTCCAGCTCCCAGATCGAGGACCCGATGGCTGCCACAGTGATCCTTACGTCTCAGACTTCTACCACCGAGAATGGAGAACTAGGTAATTAAGAACAACTTTTCTGTTAAAGATGATAGATAATGGAGAGATAGGCAGATACCTTATATCTGTATATGTTCATTTTGATTAGCTTGAAGCCACCAAAGGGTAACAACGTAATGAATTACTGCTCCTCATTCCCAAAAAATTGAGTCTGTCATTCTGAGGCCACTTTTGCTGACCCTGGGCATTTGCCAGTCCAGTTCTGGGAAGAGGCAGCTTTTTCCATCTTTCAGAGCTAGGAGGACAAAAGTTGGAGTCCAGGATAATTTATGGGTGGGAGTCCTGCTAAATGTCCCTCATTTTTATTGTTGCCTCTTAAGAGTAAGGGTGAGCCAGAAGTAAATGAGCTCCCACATAAACAGAAACTCAGCTTCAAGCCATGGGCCAGCAGTATGTGTGAGGGACACCATTGGACCTCACCCTCATGAAAGTTGCTGAAACCCCAGCAAATGGTTCCTGCTTAGCAGTCTTGTGCCAAGACTTTCTACTCTCCTGTCTCTTCTCTGTTTTCCTGGGTGCCAGGCTCAGCATACCTTCTTCTCCCCAGCAGGATGCTTCCTGCATACCAAACTTGGCCAGTGATCCACTCTGGCCCAGGTCAACCAGGTGAACTTCCCCACCACAGAGTGGGCTGCAAGCCTCCCCTCCCCCTTAGGAAGAAGCCCTTTTTCCTAAACGTTTATCCTCCTCGGGTGCTGTCTCTCAGCTCTAGCTTATTCTTTAGAGTTATCTTAATAGATGTAGCAGACAGCCTCTGAAATGGTCCTAATTTATCCCCACCTCCTGTCGTAAATACCCTTGTATAATCTCCTCCCCTGGAATGTGGGCTGGACCTAGTGACTCATTTAATGAATAGAATATGGAAAAAGTGGTGGGATGTAACTTTCAATATTAGCTTACCAAAAGACAGCAACTTCCATATCGGACACTTTCTCTCACCCTTTTGCTTGCTTGATTCGAGGGAAGCTAGGTGCCAGGCTATGAGCTGTGCTATTCAGGAGTCCACATGGCAAGAAACTGATGTCTCTGGCCAGTGAGGACCTGTGACCAGCCAGCAGCCTTGGGAAAGGGTCAGGTGGGGCCTGCCACCTGAGTGAGCTGGAAGCACATCCTCTTCCACTCAAGCCTTGAGATGACTAGCGTCCCAGATGATACCTCATTGTGGCCTTGTGGGAGACTTTCAGCCAATATGGCCCATTACCAGATCCCCCTTTACTATATCCTTCCTTCCTGCCTGGTATTTGCTGCCCAGTATCTTGAATGTTCTTTTTAAACACCATTCTCACATCACCCAACCACTGTCTGTCTCCTCTTGTTAAAACATACAGTTTGAGTACTGTGTTTTTTGTGTTGTCCAAGGAAGATTAAAAACCTGTAGCGTGAATAATATGTTTTCCATTTGAGTGTATTAAATGTATTGAATGTATTGCTCTCAAGAGACTGTGATATTTCCTATTTTGAGTTTTTTTGGGGTTTTTTTTTTAACTGTTGTTTAATACATTAAATGGTGCTGAAAAAGGGCAGGGGGACTTTCTGGCCTTGTCCCTGAAGATTCTCTTTACCTCCTCAGTAGGAAAAACCTGCTCTCAAGAAAGGGCCATGAGCACATTAGTTCTTGACTGTGGAGTACCAGACATCAGGAAGCTGGGGGAAGGTATGCATTTGGGTGATGTAAGAAGGAAAAGTGGTAAAGCTTCACAGAAGCCTTGACGTCCTACTATATTAGAAAGCCAATTACACATCACACTGCCCGAGTGTACATACCTGCCCATTGCAACAACCAAAATTTTCTTTTCTCATATAAGCTCTAGAAGAAAGGATCATCAAGGATTGACGTTGCAATTTATATTGGAAATTAAGTTATGTTTGTTCTTTTGTTTGGCATCAATCCTCTCCATTATCAGACTAAGAAATGAGGGGAGATTTTTGTTTTGTTGTGTTTGTTTTAAAACAGTTTTTTCAATCCTGATGGATTTAAAGAAAGATAGCTATATCATGACATTATAATTTAACTATTCATATTTTCTACTCAATGATTTTATAAATTATTTTCTGAGAGCTAGTTTACTTTAAAATATAAATAGTGCAATTGTAAAAGAGTGAAACTGCTGTGGAAAACAGTATGGCAGTTCCTCAAAAAATTAAAAATAGAAGTACCATATGATCCAGGAATCCCACTTATGGGTATATATCCAAAAAATTAAAAGCAGGGTCTCAACGAGATATTTGCACATCCATTTTGGGACTGCTATGACAAAAATACCGTAGACTGGGTAGCTTATAGACGATAGAAATTTATTTCTCACAGTTCTGGAGGCTGGGCAGTCAAAGATCAAGACTTGGGCAGATTTGGTATCTGGTGAAAACCCACTTCCTGGTTCAGACTGCCATCTTCCTGCTGTATCTCAAACAGCAGAAGGTGTGAGGGAGCTCTCTGAAATCTCTTTTATAAGGGCACTAATCCCATTCATGTGGGCTCCACCTTGAAGAGGCCCACCTCCAAATACCGTCACAAGGGGAATGGTTTCAATGTATGAATTTTGGAGGCACACAAATATTCAGTCTATAGAACATGTTCATTGATTGCAACGCTATTCACAATAGCCAAGATGTGGAAACAACCCAAATATCAATGGATGGATAAATGGATACACAAAATGTAGTATATACATACAATGGAATATTATGGGATACAGTTCAGCCTTAAAAGGGGAGAAAATCCTGTCACATGCTACAACATGGATGAATCTTGAGGACATTAAGCTAAGTGAAATAGCCAGTCACAAAAAGACAAAAACTGAATGGTTCCACTTATATGAGGTATTTAAAGTAGTTGAATTCACAGAATCAAGTAGAATGGTGGCTACCAGGGCCTGTGGGGAGCAGGGATAGGAGAGTTGTTTTTTAATGGGCACAGAGTTTCGGTTTTGCAGGATTAAAAAGTTATGGAGATCTATTATACAACAATATGGATATTCTTAAAACTACTAAATTGTATACTTACAAATGATTAAGACAGTGAATGTTATGTTATATGTTTTTGTTTGTTTGTTTTTTACCACAATAAAAAATAAGCAGTTGTAGGTATCCAAAGGATTAATCACTCTCTGGATTCCCTGTTGCTATATCCTTCCTGCCTCCCTACCTGCTACTTTTTACCCACTACCTCTGCAATTATTTTGATGTTTTAAATAAAATTCTGCTGTGGAAATTCTTCTTTTCCTTATCTCCTACAATGCTCTATTTTGTTTTTTTGTTTGTTTTTTAGAAATCAGACGTTGATAAAATTTAAGAAGTATAGTACCCAGCTGTCACTATACATAGTTATTACCATATTATTGACTATATTCCCTATGCTTTGCTTTACATTCCCATGACTTTTATAACTATGAATTTATACTTAATGCTTACATTTTTCACCCTGTCCCTCAACCACCACCCATCTATCACCCTGATAAATCCAGTCCCCATCTGACACTATACATTGTTATCACAATACTATTGACTATATTCCTTATGTTATACCCTACATCTCCATGACGACTTCTTAACCAATCTGTACTTCTTAATCCTTTCCCCTTTTTCACCTACCCCTTAAACCCCCCTCCCATCTGGCAACTATCAAAATGTTCTCTATATTTATGAGTTTGTTTCTGTTTGATTGTTTATTTTGATCTTTAGATTCCACATATAAGGAAAATCACATTGCATCTGTCCTTCTCTGTCTGACATACTCCACTCAGCAAAATACACTTCAGGTCCGTCCATGCCACTGCAGATGGCAAGATCCCATTTCCTTACCTGGCCAAGCAATATTCCATTGTATATATGTACCACCTCCTCTTTATCCATTCATCCATCGATGGACACCCAGGCTGCCTCCATATCTTGGCCATTGTAAACAAAGCTGCAATGAACATATGGATGCACACATTCCCTCAAAGTAGCATTTTTGGGTTTCTTCAGATAAATACCCAGAAATGGGATTATTGTGTCTTTCTTTGTTACTTCTTATAGCCTTTTTTCAAAGTCTATTTTTGTCTTGTAGAAGCATTGCTGTCCCAGATTTTTTTATTTGTTTGTTTCCATTTTCATGAAATATCTTTTTCATCCCTTATGTTTAGTCTCTGTGTGTCTTTTGATCTGAAGTAAGTGTATTCTAGGCAGCATATGTAAGGGTCTTGTTTTCTTAAATGAATGGATAAGAAAGACCCTTATCTACTTATCTTTTGATTGGAGCTTTTAATTCATTTACATTTAAGGGAATTGTTGATAGATATGTAGTTATTGCCTATTTATTTATTTATTTAGTCTTAAAGCGGTACCTCTAAGAATCCTTGTAACACTGATTTGGTGGTGAAGAACTCCTTTAGTTTTTTCTTGTCTGGGAAGCTCTTTAACTGTCCTTTGATTCTAAATAATAACTTTGCTGTCATGCCAAGCTCTTCTGGCCTGCAAAGTTTCTGTTGAGAAATCAGCTGATGGTCTTGTGGGTGCTTTCTTACAGATAACCAACTGCTTTTCTCATGATGCTTTTAAGATTCTCTCTTTGTCTTTAACATTTGGCATTTTTATTTTGATGTGTTTTGGTTTGGGCTTCTTTGGCTTCATTTTGTTTGGGACTCTCTGCACATCTTGGGCTTGTATGTCTATTTCCTTCATCAGGTTAGGGAAGTTTTCAATCATTATGTCTTCAAATGAGTTTTCAATTTCTTGCTCTCTCTCTTCTCCTTTTCATACCTTGACAATGAGAATGAGGGTATGCTTGATGTTGTCCTGGAGGCCCCTTAAACTATCCTCATTTTTTGGGGATTCTTTTATCTATTTGCTATTCTGATTGTGTGTGTTCAGTGCTTTCCTTCCAAATGATTGATTCGATCTTCTGTTTCATTCTAATCTATTGTTGATTCCTTCCCTCTAATACATTCTTCATTTCATTTATTGTATTCTTTATTTTTAACTGGTTCTTTTTTATATTTTCTATCTCCATTTTTATGTTCCCTATCTCTTTGTTGAAGTTCTCCCTGAGATCATTGAGCATCCTTATAACCACTGTTTTGAACTCTGCATCTTGTAGATTATTGTCTCAATTTTTAGTTCTTTTTCTGGAGCTTCATTCTGTTCTTTATTAGGGACATGTTTCTTTTTCTCCCAATTTTGGCTGCCTCTCTGCGTTTGTTTCTATGTATTAAGTAGGGCTGCTATGTCTCCCTGTCTGGGTGCATCAGGTGTGTTTCTTGGGTGGGTTGTATGTGCCCTGCTATTGTAGTTGAGCCTTGTTTGCTGTTTGCACATCAGTGGGAGGGATTGACCTTCAGGCTGATTGGTTGTGAAGACTGGCCATGACTGCAGAGGAGGAGCTGTTGTGTAGGGGCTGACCTCATGGAGCAGGATTAGCTTTAGCATGGCTCTGATGCTTACCTATTCTGCCCTTTGGGTATATCAACCTTGGAGGCAACTAGGTGGTGTTCCAGCTTGGTCCAAAGCCTACCACTGGGCATGCCAGCTCCAGGGCCTCCTGGGAGAGGCCCTAAAGCAGGCCAAGTTTAGCCTGTGCCCTGCCTGAGGCCACCTGGCATGAGCTGCAAAGAAATCTGCAGATAGTCAACACTTGCGCTGTGTTTGGAGGTGCCTGGAGAAGCCAAGCTACACACAGGCTGGCTGTTGCTAGTGCCAGGCTTGGGGCTAATAGGCAAGAGGTACAAGAAATGCAAAAGCCATATGCTATTTGTTTGGGTTTTGTGAAACTTTGAGAGATTTTAGTAAAGTCTGCAGCATGAGCCAAGACAGCCTGTTTGTATGGAAAAGCCACTAGAAGCAGCTTGGGTAGGCCTGAAAGTTGGGTGTGGCAGAGCCTCAGGGAATTAATGGGATCGGACTAATCAACAGTGTTAGCTACGTTGATAGAGACTCAGACATTGCGGCTGCCTGAGTCTGCGCACTGGGAGTGGGGATGGCTCAACGAAGACACAATGGCTTCTGCGAGCTCCTCAATCCAGGAGAAAGCTGTCCCTCCAGCCCTCACTCTGAAGCCAGACAATTCAGTCCCTCCCTGTATGTCCCTGGTGCCTTTTGAGATGCCGCCCCAGTGATGGAGCTCAGAGCAAGTGAGTCCATAGCGAGTAAGTCTGTGCAAGAGCCCTTAAATGGGAGGACCTGAGACTCCAGCCAACCTTGTCTCACTGAGCCACAATTTCTGCTGGTTTTCACAGCCAGAAGTTATGGGACTTCTCTCCCTGGCACTAGAACCCCAGGCTGGGGGGTCTGGTGTGGGGATGGGGGGACCTCCACAGCTGAGATATCCCTCCCAATTTTTAATGGTACCACGTGAGTGTTGCACCAACCCATTCTGGTCTCTGCCCCACCTACCAGTCCCAAGGTGGCTTTTAATGTATATCTGTAGTTGAAGGGCTTCAGTTCAGTTAGACTTCAAGTGATTCTCAGTATGGTTGTTCTGTAGTTTAGTTCTGATTTTGGATGTGATCATGAGAGGAGGCAAGCACAGTGTTTTAAAATACTCTATTTTGTAATGCAAAGAACTTTTCCTTTTTTAAAAGAAATAACAACTTGCCTTTATTCAACAATAAATTGTTAAACTCCAAAGCTTCTCTTTCTAATTTCCTTTGACTATTTTACATCCCTCTGGACATACCATTAGGATATGCAAAGAATGAAAATAAGGAAAGGTAAAAATTAAAGAATACAGTTAGAGATCCATAAACTCATCATAAATTATAAACCATATAAAATAACAGCCCCCCACATGAGTGCCTTTCATATAGTAGAATTCAAATGTGATACAAGTTTTTGCTCCTATTTACAAATGAAACTTACACAAGATGTTAACTACTGGTGAATTTACAAGTAAATTTATCAATAAGGGATTTTACAAGTCATAAGGTGAAAAAAAACAAAGCAAAACAAAAAGCAACCTTGTATCTGTGGTAGTATTTTGTCCATGATTGAATGGCTAAGAATAATTTACATAAATGTCAAGCATGCACTGACAGACCATGAAAGCACAGGTTGGACTGCCTGTTTAGCCTGAAAAATTTCTAATACATTTTTAAAGTTGTGCCAAAGAGTTCTTGTGAATTCTTTTAAAGAGTTTGTAGACTGGGTTACATTCTTTTTTTTTCACTGATGCTGGTGTAAAAAGAAAAAAAATACATCAGAAAAATGAATATAAAAATGACTTAAGCCATAACCAGGAGAGCAAACCTTTTAATTAAATCCTTTAATTAAAGTAGACCATAGCCCACTAGTAGAAGTAGCTGAACTATGCTGTTTTTCTCAGACAGGAAAAAAGAAAGTGTGATCTTCCTGTTTCTCATAATATTCAGTAAGCAAAAAAGAATGAATTATGCCTTATTTCTAGTTACTAGAAGTCTATCAAATTTTCATGACTTTAGGGGCATGGACTAGAACTAGGCACTATCACACAACCATCAATAAAGTTTCAGATCCTAGATTCTCTCATTTATAATCACACCTCTAATTTATGAATCATGTTTCAGTTGCAGAAGTTGATAATACGTATAAAATAAGTTGCCAAAGCAGAAATAATGTCATAATTAAACTTTTAATAGGAATAGTGTCCAAATCCAAAATAGTCAAATTTTGCTATAATGCTTTAGAAGGATAAATGCATTTTCATAAAAGCCTCATTAAGTGTGCGTCACAGGGATGTACACATTTGTCAAATTTCTTCAAATTGTGTACTTATGCCCTGTCCATTTACCTATATATAAATCATAGCTTAATTTGAAAAGAATTTTAAAACATCCTTAATTGTAGGTTACGAAGAGCTACAGTCAAATAAGAGAAAAATCCAAGAAATAGAAATGCTCAGGCTGTTTTCTGTTGATTTGTGCAGTCATTTTAAATCTTCTTTTCTTCAACCACTATTTGATCATTGGATCTGTTCCTAGGGGAATGTGTGGAGAAGCAATTGAACCAACTCTTTCTGTGTTTTTCACACACCTTGTCCCTCAGCATTCATGATTTAGAGAATGCAAGGTAGATTTTGAAGGGTACATTCATATCAAGGGGACTACATAAAAGTATTAGCTTTTTTTGTGGCTAAAGGGGCTTTCCTTTGTTCTCTTACCAGGGAAAAAAGTTTGCTTTGGGCGAGTTCCCCATGGCAAAGCTCTTTGAGGAATGAATTCTGAAGTGCATTCAACCATTCAACCATGTCTTCAGGACCACCTTTTAGTTAAAGTATTTTAAATGGATACTGGGACATTGTCCTTCACCACCCTTTCTGTCTTTGATGGGTGATTTTAGCCAATCTGAGATTTTGATACACTTCCTAGGACACTTCAAAAAGTGCCTTAATAAAAGTAATTTTGTAAAAGATTCCACATGTACTAAGTCAAAAAAAATTCTTTATAAATGCTAACTACAAAATTAATTCAAACTCAAAAGTTTTCAGTGAAGGAGCATTCAAATGTGATACAAGTTTTTGCTCCTGTTTACAAATGACATTTACACCAGATGTTAACTACTGGTGAATTTACAAATAAATTTATCAATAAGGGATTTTACAAGTCATAAGGTGAAAAAAACAAAGCAAAACAAAAAGCAACCTTGTATCTGTGGTAGTATTGTGCAGGGCATGAATAGAGAAAGCAAAAAACAAGAAGCATGTTCTCACTTTCCTGCTCTTCAGGGTCAGTTTGTCTGTCAGACTGCTGTGTTAGAGCAAGAAGTAACTTTAGAGATCATCTAATCATTTCCGCCATTTTACAAATGCGGAACCTAAGACTGAATTTCTTGTGGCTTGATTAAGGTCATTCACGAGGATCAAATAATAAATCTTTCACATGGTTACCTTTACATTTTCAGTCAATTTAAGATGAAATTTCAAATAAATATTACCGATGTCTAAAACACTGCTCTCTCAAAATAAGAAAAAAATCTGTTTAGACTCTACGTAATTAAATTAATCAAGAATACAGTCTGTGTAACCAGATAGTCTTGGATTCAAATCCTGGCTCCAAATCACAGTCCCACAACTAACTAGCCATGTGCCCTTGAGTGAATTTTTGATACTCTATTCCACTACCTGTAAAATCATAAAAAACAATTTCTAACTCAAAGACTGCTGTGAGGGAGTAAATGAGACCCTGTAATGAGGTGCCCAATATAGATAATAGGCCTTATAATAGGTAGCCGATGATTGTATTTTAAATTCCAGATGAGGAATGTGTATGTTTACCTTAAAATTATTTGGTTTTGCTCTTGAGCCCTGCAGCTAGAGTTACCAAAATATAATTAAATAACTTAAAATGTAATTATCAGATCTATAAAAAAATATTTCTTGAGCTCAACTTGTGGCCCGTATTGTGATGGTACCAAAACAACACTCAGTTTTTCAGGATTGTACCTATCGTGAAAAAGAAATTCACATGAAATCAATAGAAACCCATAAAAATGTCTATGTGATCAAGTGCTCAAAGATGTTTAGCAGTGTTACAGTGCTATGAGAAAAAGGAAGAGGTAGATTTCAGTGAGGCTTAGAATAGACATCTAGGACTGAGTGGAAGAAAGATGAATGCAAGTGGTGGAGAAGATGGAAGAGTAAATGGGAGAGAAAGTGGCCCCATCTGTAGGGTTTCTATGTACGGTGGGAAGAAGGCTTGTATACGAAGGCACGTCCAAAACTGAGCAAAATATTCATACTCCAAATGAATGTATGGCGCACCCATATAATTCCTCATTCACATAACACTGTATATTGTTACTTAGATCGGCTCTGAAGCAACTGAATGTTGACCTTGTTCTTACCCAGACAGGGAGGATAAGTGCTATGCTCAAAATAGCCAGATTTGGAATTAGCACTCACAACCCTAGGCCATATTTTACATTCCTTTCGCCTTACTCCTTAACATGTTCTTCAGACAATATTTCACACTTAAAATTCACCTTTTAAAAATACAAATTGATTTTCCACTTCCACTTTCCCAAAAAGCATTGCATAGGAGTCAAAAATTCAAGATTCTGTCCCATCTATGCCATTACCTAGCTGTCAAGCCAAGAATGAGCCACCTAGTCTCTACATGAGTTGAGTTGCTACATGAAATGGTTCCTTTTGGGTCAGAAATTTCACAGATCCAACAAGTTGACTGCAAGACAGCAGTCAACGTGCATCACACAGGTTGAATCTCTGACTTAAGTTTTATAAAATCGTTGGGAAAAACTGTCAACCTATTGTTTCTCTCTCTCCCATAAAAATTGAGATAAAGGGTGGATAGGAAAAAATTATTTTATGGCTCTGCCTGATAAACATCATCCTGAATTTGTATGGCAGCTTTCTGATTATTTTCCTGTCCCCTGTAGGTATCAGGTCTCTCAACAGTATAAAAATCCCTGAGGTGGTCTGACAATAACACTTCAGGCCATAGCAGGACAACAGTATAGCCGCTGCTAGAGATTGTCAGGGAAGGACTGTAGTCCTCTCCTAGGGTAGTGAGGGGGCTTCAGAATAAAGGGTCAGGCTCTTCCGTGTGGGGAGGGATGTGGACTTGAAATTGAAGAACAAAATAAAAACAGAGCGAAGAGCAGCGCCCCCCAAACCAACCAGGTCTTAGATATCACGAGTGATATTTAATGGAAAGAAAAGTCACAGACATTAAAAGTCCATGTCAACACGTTTAATAGAGAACCCAAGTGCGTCACGGAGTGCGTAGACACTTGTCCTCGTGTGAATAATTCAGAACTGTGACGAAGTGCCTTGCTCATCTCTGGCTGAGAACTGGCTCTCCTCTCCAGAGGGCAGCTCCTGCTGGTGCTGTCCAGGCGTCGCCCAGGGGAAAAGGTTTCTGCGCGGTCGGAAGGCGCGGGAGGAGTCTGGCGGTGACTGATGGGAAAGGGACAAATGAATATAAGTACTTATCTAGGAACAGCAGAGACTGGGAGTCAACTGTAGGGGCTACACGGTCTGGCATTCCCTTGGCGTTTCGTCAGAGCCAGACCCGCCTGCAGCTGAAGGGAGGTGTGTGTGCTCTGCTCCCGGAGCTGGACGGACCGAGCTGTGCGAGCCCAGCACTTTCCGAGACGGAAGTCCTCGCTGGTCGCTCTGCGCCTGGTGCGTCCCATTCGCGAGGTAAACATTCTGGCTTAGTGTTGAATTAAAATCAGTGATTGAACCTTGTCCTGGGGTTTAAACTTGGATTACTAGTTTGGGATATCTATATCTATAGGTATAGATATAGATATCCCAAATTATATATATATATATATATATTCCCCAAATAGTATATTATATAACATACATATATTACAAACACAGCGAGTTGAAGTTGGAGTAAAGGAGGGCGTTTGGAAGGGACAGAAGCTTCGGAATCAATGCTGATAGTCTTCCCAAATCGGAAGGAGTTGGGAAGTCTCAGATTTTCCGAGTTAGCCGGTGCACTCCTGCTGGCGCCGAGGAACCTGCGCGCAGGCAGCCGGAGAGCAGCGGCTTTCACCCACCTGGAGGAGTCTTGGCGTTCAGAGACGCGGTGTCGGAGTTCCCCGCGGAGCCAAATGCAGAAATGGGCACATGCCCTTGGCCTCCTGATGCCTTGATTTCGCCAGGCCCCACGCGTCCTTAGCCAGAATATACAGGCTTACTCAGGGCACATCAAGAAGCCCGAGAGTTTTGCCTTGGATACCCACCCTTTCTTCCCCCACTGGAGCACTGCTTCCCGAGTGCCCCGCCCCACTGCGAGTCATTTACCACCGGGGGGGGGGGGGGGGGAGGCAGGAGGAGGCCGCAGGGGAGAAAAACCACTGGGAAATCTGGTTCAGGAAGGACAGTCGACGGGCGCAGGCAGGTCGCACACGCCAGCTTCCCACTGGCGCCCAAACTAGAGTTACTTTTGCGCGCAGAGTAACGGCGCCTCTGCGCTCGGCGTTAGCGGCTTGCAGGGGCGTGACTGGGATCGCTGACCCAAGTGTCCTGTCTTCCTTCCCCTGCTGGTTTTTCAGACTCTGAAAGCAGCGGAGCGGCCAGCCAGCGCTCACTGGAGCAGGCAGCAGCATGCAGCTGCTGCCAAGCCTGTGCGGACGCGCCCTGGTGGCGCTGATCCTTGCCTGCAGCGCGGCGGGTATCCAGGGAGAAGAGAGGGGATTCCCGCCGACTGGGGCCACTCCGCTCCTTTTGGGGACCGCAGAGATAAGGACGCCCCGCACTAAGGCCTCCTGGCTGAACGGGTCCAACGCCAGCGTGCCGGGGTCGTCCACACCGCCGCAGATGTCTGAAACAGGGACGCCGGGGGGAACCCCGCCACGCGTCCCTCCCCCGTGCCGTGGATTCGTCGAGATCAGACAATCTTTCAAGTATATCAACACGGTGGTGTCCTGCCTAGTGTTCGTGGTGGGTGTCATCGGAAACGCCACACTGCTGAGAATCATTTGCAAGAACAAGAGCATGCGAAACGGCCCTAATATCCTGATAGCCAGCCTGGCTCTGGGAGACCTGATGCTCATCATCATTGACATCCCCATCCACGTCTACAAGGTAAAGGGCGGCCGCTGATATCAGGATGGGAAGCGACAGCTTAGAGGGGGGACGGGAGCGCCTTTGCAGGAAGCTCGCCCCAGGAGATCCATCCCCTCCCGAAAGCCAGTACCCACTGGAACCACATTCCCTTCTGGTCTTCAGTTACCCACTGCTAAGCCTAGAACAAGTATCGTTTCCAGGCCGGTGCATCAACATCACCAGGGAATGTGTTAGAAATGACACTGGGTGGCCTCAGACCTAATCTGGGTGGGGCACTTTTTTTTTTTCCATTTTAAAAGCCCTTCATGTGATTATGATGAACTGTAAAGTTTGAGCATCACTAGTCCTGAAGGATCTTGTTCCTAAGTCCAGCTCACTGGGTACATTCTCTCTAAGGTTTGGTCCAAGGACTGGCAGGCTTGAGAGCCTGTTAGAACTCCAAGTCCACCCCAGACTTGCTAAATCAAGCCTGTATCTTAAGATACCTCGGTGATTTATAGGCACGCTAACCTTGGAAAGAGTTTTCGCGGAGGACCCTGAAAGTAGAGGGGCTGAAATCCATTTTTAGGAAATGGTCTAGGAGAAAGAGACCCAGACCGTTCCCCTGCTGTGAACGACTATACTGTTTTCACTTTTTACTGGATGCCCACAATGGGCCAAGCACTGGGATAGATGTGTCACTTTCCTCCTTCTCACAACAAGTAAATGTCACTTTATGTTAGGATGTTCAAGGTTTCACAATGAGTAAGAGATGGAGGTGGGAATCAGGCTAATCTGTCAGGTTCCAAAGTGCTTGCTGCACCTCGTAGATTACTTCATGGACAAGACCAAGAGAACAAAACTTAAAGTCTATAAAGAATGGTTTCAGTAGCTAACATTATTGTGTGATCACAACCGGCATCAGAGGGAACAGGCGTGGACAGCAAGGGCAGGACATAAACTCCCAGGCTATTGGACTCCAGTTTGCTTTGGAAATCTGGACACATCCCAACATCTCTGGGCTTCAGTTTCCTCAGCTCTACTAAGGCTGCTAGTGTCCGCCTACTAGGGTTTTGTGGTGTTAAGAAAAAGAGTGAAAGAACTGGAAGCTGTTAAAGGGCTGTGCAAATGTGTAAAACTCTGCTTCCCCATCATGAGCAGCAATAAAAAATTACCTATAAAACAGAACCAAAGTGTAAGGGAACGGGAATGTGTTTTACAGATTTTCTTAAAGCTAGTCCTGGATTTGGTACAGGAAAAAAAAAAGGGTGGTTGTAGGGTTGGGAAAGGCTTTTAGTGTATATTTAAATCTTTGTGGCAGGAGACGTTATAAGGAATGCCTTTACATTACCCTTCATGAATCTAATCCAAATAGCAATATTTTAAGGGAAATCTAGATATTTCGGAGGTTAGGAGATAGGATTTGAATTAGGATTCAGGCCCTAAAAGGAAATACTCCCATAAATGAATGATAAATAAAAGAAATTCTAAAATCCTGCATAACAATTGGTTCTTATGAACTCTGAGGGTTACTGAGAGAAGCACAGGCTGAAATGGGTCCCTTATACACAGTCACAGTTCCATTTTGGCCAGATGTGACCCGTTTACTTTTCAAGGAGTCCCATAGATCAAGTCTTACCCTCTCAATTTCGTAGAGGAATTTCAATTCAATTCATTAAAACTGACTTGAGAAACTTTAGAGTACAAGGTTTTGTGAGAAATTTTGAAAGAAGTGAAATACTATCCCTCTCAAAAGGGAAGTTACATGTAGTTTTGCTGGCTCCAACAGAATTTTGTGGAAGGTCTGTTTAGGGAGGTCCCAAGAAGCCCCACACTTCCAGCCCAGTTACAGACCTTCCTAAGTCAGCCAGCACCTGAAGTGCTGTGTGGAAGGTGCTGCTGAGAACATTTTTCCTTTGGTATATTGATTCAGGCAAGATGTAAATCAGCCCTTCCAGGGCCATTTGACTTTCTCGATTGGGTCAAATTATTACACTCATTTAGTCAAAATATTTGACTCCCAAGGGGGAACACAGTTTTTATTTTCATTTCAAATTCCTTGACGATTTTCTAGGAAGTTACATCCTTTGCCTGAAACCATTTAGTCTGTGTTTTTACTTCTGACATAAACAAACTAATGAGTCATTACAAATCAGGCCATCTAGTCTTGTATATTGGTCATAAACAAATCCATTACAAAGAATTAGGTCCCATCTCTAGGTTTACCATCATGGGACCCTACATGGTAGCCTTTGGTTGATTTTTAGAATATGCGTAAATAGGTGTCACTTGAGGCATGATGTAACAGTAATGGTGACTATTTATTATGATACTTGATTTATTTATTAAAGCACTTGCACAAACCTTATGGAGGAGGTATTGTTATCACCCCCCCTTATATGGGGAAACTGCATGTCGGAGAGGTGAAGAAGTAACTTGCCCAGCGTCACACCCTAGAAAGTGATGAAACTAGGCTGGAACCCAGGCCGTCTGGGCCTAGAACCTGTGATCCTCCCCTCCCCCCTGCACTGAGCAAGCTCAGGCACAGCACACCTTTCTCCAACCTGGAGTATTGTTAGGGCCCCATTGGAGTGTGTTAGTGGCATTAAGTGATACACTGTCACACAGTAGGATACTTGGTAAGCGTTTTCGGTTTTAATTTCAGTCATCTGAAGTCATCTTTCTATCTGCTGAAATCCCCTTCAGGGGTTGGTAGTGCATAGTATTGATCACAGCATTGTTTGTTATTCTAAAGGCTTTGTTTTCCAAAAAACGTAATCCAGGACTAGATAAAAGCTATTTATTCCCCTAAATAATTATGACACCATATAAATAAGTTTCTAAAAATGCACTTATCATTTCAGAGTAATCAGGTATTGTACTTCACAGAAAGTTATTTAAGTGAATTATGAATGCCATTTAAATTTATCCTAAAGTGGAGGACTTGAATCTCTAAACCAGTGATTTCTAATTTTCTTTTTGTGGGATGTTACAATTCTCTTTGAGAATCAAGTTATTTGTATTGTATATAATTAGTACATTGTATATAATTTATGTAACTATAATTAATATATAATACCCACACACTCGTGTGTGTGTATGTGTGTGTGTGTACGTGTGTGTATACATTTACAATTTCTGGGGGTTCATAGAATCCTCCAACCCATCTGTTGGCACACCCAAGGGCCGAGAGATATCAATGTAAATCTAGTACATTAATTTGGAGTTCAGTAAATGTGGAGTTTAATAAAATTGACAAACCACAAAATGTCATAGAATCTTGCTGGAAGCCATAGTCTTTGATACTACTATAGAATAAGACAGGACATCACAGGAAGGTGCTGCTGTGAGGGGCTGACAAACCTCAGGAAATATGTCTGCTCTGCCAGACACTCTCAAGGAACTGAATCTCTGGAAACTTCCAGATAGAGTCAATCCTCTCACCAGGTCTCCTGTGTCAGTAAGGGAATCCAATGTAGAAGACCAAAGAAGTATCACAGGACATTCAGCAAACTGAAACTGTTAGAATGCTTCAAATATTCATGTAAGCATGCTGAAAATAAAAGCCTTGTTTAACCTTCTCAGCAACACACACTAGGGCTCTTACGCACTGTATTGCGTAGGACCATCCAGATAAAAATGAAAAATACAGTTATCCAAAGAGGATATTTAAAAAAATATAGTGTATACCGGGGTGCCAAAAAAATGTATACAAGTAGACACTTTGGTCAACATTACTCAAGCAGTAGTTCACCGTAATCAGAAGTGTCTGGACGCTGATGGTAACTACTTTGAGTGCCTCTTGTAATTGCAGAAGTCAAATGTGACTTGTATTCATCTTTTGTTATCAGTATATATTCAGTATTACAATTTTAATAGTTTTCATCTTTCTTTAAATGTGTATACATTTTTTAGCACCCACTGTATATATATATGTGTGTGTGTATGTATATATGTATTTATGTATGTAATGCACATATATAAATATATTAAATGTTATAAGAATGTATAGATGACACATAAGTAGATAGGTGAATATCATTTGGCACAGTGCCTGGCACATAGTAGGCAAATTAATTTGTGTCTGTGTATGTGTGTGTGTGTGAATAAGAATGGAAATTTGTTCAGGGTTGGTTTTTTTTCAGCTTTTTGCCATTATTAACATGACTACAAATATCATCTTTGTACATAGAGCTTTGCACACATGTGCGACTCTATCTAAAGGGTGAGTATCTAGAATGAATTACTGAATCAAGGGTATGTGCATTTGTAATTCTGATAGATATTGCCATATTGTTGTATTCTTACTTTGAATCACTATTTTATACATCTCCATAGAGATATATGTAAATTGATGTCTATCCCTAACATATTCATGGGATACCATGCCAGTATCTGCATGCTTTATGTATGTACCTGATCCAAAAGCCAGGGTTTAAATATCTGATGTGAGAATGTATCTCTCCTTATTCACAAGCCACTTATTTACATCCTTTGTGTATAGACTAAAACAAATGGGGTAATCTAGATATTTGTTGACTGTGATGGCCTATCTGACTATTAAGTTGTAGGAGTGCCAATGTCAAAACTGTGTGGGAAGCAAAAGAGCTGGGTGCAGTTGTGGATACTATGAAGGTTTTTATGTTGTTGGCTGGTTGGTTAGTTGGTTTGGCTTGGTTTGCTTTAGTAGTGATATTCAATAAGCTTGATTTCAGGTTGAAGTTAAAATTTCTTTACCTTTTTTTTTAACTTTTCAAGAAGTTAAAATTCAGCAAATGATGAGTTTTTAAATTAATTATGAATTTTATTTAACAATTTTACTCTGCGATATTTACATGGATAATGGAGTTAATATAGTTAATTCTCAAATAGAGCTGGCTTTATGCACAAGCAAATTGCTTTTGAAAACAAATCTGCTTGTAAACTGATAAAGCAAACATTGATGTGGATATCTGGATCTGAGCATAATCAGATGTCCAGCGGTGGTGGAGAGCTTTTTGAAAACTAGACAGGTGACTCGTTGGAGGGCATTTAGATGGCTTTGCTGTTAAGAGTTGATAGCTGCTGTGAGGGGCAGGGGGACCGCCTTCATCGCTCCAAGAGGCAAAACTGCTGGTCTGTAATGTTTAACTAGTAAGGTGGGGCATCTAACATTAAAATGCTGGCATGTCAAAATGTGGAATTGCTTCACTGAACCCACAAATGAGTTCTGAGTCAAGTGACCTTGTCAGGTCATCAGATATTTTTTGCTTGTGACAATCAAGACTTTCTTTCTGAACAAAGTCACCTGTCTCACTATTTGATCTTCGACTACTTCTAGTACCTAACAAGTTTGTGTATAATTAACTAGTTTCATAGTTAGGAGCAAAAGTGAATGGAACACCATCAAATTTAACTTTTGAAGTTATAATTTTTATAATTAGTAAACAGAAATTTATGTGCATAGAACAATCCAAGAAGTAAAGGTATCATAGTGCCTGCAGCAGTAAATACCAGACAAATGCTTGTTGACCAAAGATGTTATACATAAGACGTGAGGGCAGTGGGGTTTTTCTAACTCATATTTTTATAACTGCCCAGATGACAAAGAAGGGGCAAGTTTGCTCCTCTTTCTCTGTGAGGTTATTTATCATAACTGAATAACAAGTCAATAACAGAGTTCAGATTACCCAGAAACTCAAGATTTCATAGTCTCAATTCACTGCTTCACACATGGATTCCCATGACAGAATGGTTGGCAAACCCTTGACCTTGGGCAATAAAAGTTTCCCTAGGTTAACTCCCTGGTTCTCCTTGTGTTTGCCTTTGATCTGCCACTTGGTTGCTTCATAAATCCAAGCCTCTCAAAAAGCTAAGGCAATGTTTCTTTCAATATCTTAAGGCTTATGTATCAAAGGCTTTACATTTTCTCTTTGCTCACTTTAAGTGAATTGTTCAAGATTGAAGGTATTTCCATAGCTGTACAAGAGGATAACATAGCCAAGACCCTGTTGTTTCAGGGCCAGGGTGACATGTTTTTCATTTCACAAAGAAAACCATATAAGGTTATCTCTGTGTTGCTAACATGTTATAGTTGATTATTTTTATAGAAACATGCCAAATGCTAATAAGTGATTAAGTGCTTTAAAGGGTGTTGACAGTTAAAGCCTGAGCTGAAATCAGATTCAAGATGTAATTTATGATGTGAAACATTCTCTTTCAGTACTTTACAAAGTTAAAAAGAAGTTGGTTATGTTTGGAAAAAAGCTGAGTGTGGTACATGGATATACCTTAGCCAACAGCTTCTCTAATTTTAGACTTCTTTCCTTTTCAATGCTTTTACTTTAGAGAGTTATTATTTCTTTCCCTATAGATCCTCTGGTGTAAATATAAAGAAAGAAGAAAGTGGCCAAAATGTGGTTGTAGAGAAAGAGAGAAATACATTCAGTCAGGAATGTATTAGAAAAGTTGAGTAAGCCATTAGTCAAGCAATTCTCTGTCCCTGAGACTCACAGCCACACTCCTGCCTCCTGACTATGTTCCCTCTCTACTTCTCTCCTGATTAGCTCCATTGTGGTTTCCAGAAGGGAGGAAAACTTATTCTGGATGTTTACATTTTATACTGTCTTCTTCCCCCTCACTCTGTGTTTTCAAATTATTTTAGAGGGCTTTTAGATTCCATAGTAATCAAATGTTTTCTCACCGTAGCTTAGCAATGTCCCGTAAGATCCTCTGTGAATAGAATTAGATTTAAGTAAGACATGAAATGACTTAATAAGATTTGCTGAATTCACTATGCTTGAGAGTCTCTTTCTGAGCCATGAGGCCAGTGGGTTATAATTCTTCAGTTTCTTCACGTGTCCTGGTGACCTTCTCAGAAAAGCCGGTTCACCTATGTGACTCTGATAATAGACTAGGTTTGTAAATAGTATTTCCTAATGCTATAAAGGTGAATCTTTTCAAAATATGTAATGTGTCAGTGAAAGTTTTTAAGTACAAATTGTGGATATATTTTTAAATTCAGATCATAGGAGAGTAGCCATTCATTTATTTATCTGTTACCGACTTGGGAATAAATTTTATTGTAACACTGGTAGGGAAATATGTTTAAGGTGAACTGAAATTTCTCCCAAGACATATTTATTTTTTTATCTTTTTTTCTGTCTCTGCGTCTCTTAGAGATTTTGTTTCAAGAAACTTAATTCATATTCCTGGAGTCATCATTCTATTTCAGCAAGTCATAAGAATCTATCCAGAGTAATGGAAAGCCCTCTGTTTTGTGGGTGTGCATGCAACAGAATCCTAGGGACAGTTTTTGTCTTGCACAACTCCAGGAGCCACTGTTCACTTTCTGGTCTATTTGAATGGACCAGATAAGTCTCTGGGGGATAAGCTGACATTTTTTTTCCTGACCTACATATTACTCATCCACTTGGCCTAATCTTTAAGTGATTAAGTACATTTTAATGGATGCAGGATTGAACTTATATTTTATATTGGTCCCCTAAGGCATGGGTGAAATGTATGTCAAGAAAATATTTTCTATGCACTTGACCAGCAGCTTACCTCAAATTCTCTCTATATGTCTGAAGAAAAAAAGGAAAGGGAGATCTGACATGGGAATCCTTGAATGAGAATTAAAATGCTAGTTCAAATTCATAAAAACTCTTATCTGCTACAGAAAACAGAGATTAAAAACAGAAGAATACACCCTTTTCCAAAGTTGTGACACACAACCACTCCATTATTTCTGTCTTCTGACTCTTACTGTAAAACCATAATACCAGTCATTTGAAAGAAATGTTCACAGTTCATCATGAGATCGAACAGACAACAATCTGGCAAAGTAACGCTGGTTTGTCTTTGTTCACCCTTAAATGATCATCTCTTGCAGTCTCTCCATGCTGACTGCATCCATCTCCACCAAATTTACAACTAAGCTTCCTCATAGAATCCAATTATATAGTGAGAAACACTAAGGGCTATTTTTTATTAGCCATTTCCTTGATAGGTTTGAGTAAGAGAAAGAGGATAGGATAGGAATCTTTGCTTTTCACCATGTCCAGCCTACTTGGAAGGTAGCATTCCACAAAAACAGCCAACCCTCACACCTCCAGGCCCTGGCTCTATGTGTCAGTAAGACCTGATCATCTTGGAAGGGACTAAATGATACAAAAAAATAAATGCACAGTCATCTCAAGTATCTAAATAATTTGTTTCGAATACAAGAACTGAAACACTCATGACAAAAGTTTTATCACAAGATTTCTGCCTTCCAATCAAATTCATTCATTCATCTACTCCTTCATTAACTATTATTCAACGAGTAAACACTGTGAGGCACTGTAGTAGGCATGAATGTCCTATAATATTCTGAGACAAGTAAGCAGTTAAAGCTCATTGTTGATGCTTAGTAAAAAAAAAAAAAGGGAAAAGAAAATGGTACATAGGGTTAATGAGGCAAATGAACCATCGTGAGTTCAAGATGGTTAACTTTGACATTTCCTGACTTTATGGGGCTTGATCCCTTTGGGCATTAAGAGTGGTATGTATTAGAGGGTTTTCTCCATTTGATTTCTCAAGGGTGTGATTTTTAATTAAAAAGAGGAATGAAAAATGTAAATCTTCCAGTTGGACAGATTTTGTAGGGCGCATTTAACAATACCCTTAAAGAAAGGATAGTTATTTCCTGATAGTTTTTTCCTGTTCGGCTACTTATCCTTTAGAAATTAAAAAACAAACAAACAAAACTTTATAATCTAAAAATAATTGTACAATGTAGTATAAAAATAATTTATTTGGATTCTGTTGCCTTTTTTTCCTTTCTCAAGCAGCTGTTCCAACATAAAGTTATGAAATCATGACCATCCCTGAATAGAAATCTTATAATCGTTATGGTCACGTCTGTTTTTTTAATCTAGTGTTTATTTATTTATTTGTGTTTGTTTGCACAAAAGAAATGTGCTAGGGAAGCAGTGTATAGGCCTTAGGGTAAAGGTATTAGCACAAGCATAGGCGATAATTTGTCAAATGGACGCTACCAATGTACATTGCTTAGAGGACCGAAAATAACAAAAGCTCTTCCTTGGATGAGCCATCATGATGTGAAAAACAGGATCAGTTATGGGAGTATTTTCTAACTGGTTCACGTTTGTTAAATGTTAGGTAATATATATTAAAACTTAATTTTAAACAGAACCTAAACAATGGATCTCGAAACAATATTGAACTTTAATACTTTTTTTTTTTGTGATCAGAGAGACTTGTTTGATTACATGATTGATTTGTCTTCAGTATTAAGACCTCACCCTTAAATTGTCTAATTTAATGGGGTAAAGTCCAAAGAAAAAAAACTAAGCATAAGGAATAAGAATGCGTTATTGCTGGGTTTAAAGTTAGAATTGCCCTCTCTTGCAATAAAGAGAGTCAATTTCTGCTATAAAGAGGAAAGCTATATTGTTGGACTTCAGATCATATGTATTGGGTGTCATTATTTTTGTCACTAAAAGTGAAATAATTAATTTCTAGGAATTATCAAAATCTATAATAATTTTTGTGTTGTTTTTTTTTACCAAATTTTAAAGAAGGCATCTTGGTTGAGAGTGATTTTTTTTTTTTAACTTCACAGTTTCCCCCCAACCCAGAGCCTTGTTTACCATTAAACAAGAGGTTGATTTCTTTGCATCTGAAAAAGATCCAAGCACTAACTAACTGAAAGACTTTATTGCTGGAGGCCCCTAAGAGATGAGCATCAGTAGTGGGCATGGTTTCTGTCACAGGCTATCCAGTGTCTCAGTGCTTTCATAAAGGCTTCTGGTCACAGAGGGCAGAGGTTGTCAAAGTTATCTTTCTCACTATAAAATAATAAAACTATCAGTGGGCACTTGGTCACCCATCTTTTGTGGCCACTGAGGACAAGCAGCATCCAGGTCTGACCTGAAATCCTAAAAAGCTGATGAAGCTAACCCTATGTTGTGGTCCCTTTCCCTTTGGAAGGGTAGATTAGAAAATTATAATCTCTCCATTATGATTTGCTGTCTGACTATCACTGTGTTAAATTTGAAGAGAATTGTTATAATTTTCAGTCTGTGTTTCCCTGTCCTCTGTGATAACTTGGGTCAGAGGTTGGGCTGCAGGCCTCCCAGTGGGATGAAGAGCAATAATTCAACTTCTAGGCTGAGCCAAAAACAATAATAACCTCAAAACAGGGCCTTGACTCTGCAGAGCTCATTCTCATTGGCCAGACTTTTTTCCCTGCAGTGGCCTGGACACTCATTCATCTTGATCCATCTGAATGCTGTACCTCTGTAATACGAATATTTGCCTATTGGGAAATAGTTTGAGACAATAAAATCCTTAAAACTATCCAAATTTAAGGATATTATATGAATAAAAGAGTTCTATGACTAGAAGAAAATTTTATTCTCTATCTAGATATTTTACCGTTGTTTGACACATAGCTATGTTCCATACGTAGCAATGGGTTTAAAAATACTAATATTCATTTCATTCTACATATTCTTTTTTTCTAAGATCAGCTTCTCCAAAACACTGCAGACTCTAGAATCAGACCACATGGGTTCACATGTGGATCTATTCCCTAAGTGAGTGACCAAGGACAAATAAATTAGTTGTTCAAGGATGAAGAGCAAATTACTCCAAAACTTAGTGTCTGGAGCAATAAACATTTGTTAACTCACACTCTGTCTGTGGTTTTGGAATTCAGGAGTCACTGGGTCAGGGTCTCTCGAGGAGGGTGCAGTCAAGATATTGGCAGGAGCGGAAGTTCTCTGAAGGTTTGCTTAGGGCTGGAGCATCTTTTCATTCACATACTGGGCAAATTAGTGTTAGCTGTTTTCAGGAGGCCTCGGTTCCCTGCCATGTGGCCTCTGCATGGAGGTATGTGAGTGTCCTCCTGGTGTGGCAGCTGGCTGCCCTCAGAATGAGGGATCCAAGAGCGAGAAAGCAAGGAGGAAGCCATAATACCTATAATGAACTAGTCTTAGACATCACATCTCATCACTTTCACCACATTCTATTTGTTTAAAGCAAATTCAAGGGGAGGGAAGTGAGACTTCACATTTTGAAGGAACGAGTTGCTAAAAATTTGTGGACAAATTTAAAATCAACATAACAAGTTAATAAAATTCTAAATGCCTCAGTTTTATTGTCTATAAAATGGGCGTAATAGTGGTACTACTTCATAGGCTTGCTGTGGGGATTCAGTGATATATATGTAAAGTACTTAAAACAGTGCGTAACCCATTGTGAGTGCCATATAATGTTAGTTTTGCTTTTTATTTTTTTCCTGATATATCTATCAGAACAATCAGAATTATTAAACAAGTATTATCTGGATAATTTATACCAAGCTAGGTCTGGCAGAGTCTGTGTAACTTGTTGTAACCTTTTCATTCTTACTAGTTGTTTCCAAGGGCAATTGGCAGTTCTTTCAAGGCATCTTGAGTTTGTAGCTAGTTCAGACCTGCGGCACCTTGAGTGTTCCCCATTTCAGTAAATGGCTCCACTATTCACATGACAAACCTCTTTGCATTTCCTGACTCCTCACATTTGACATCCAACCCATGGCCAAGTCCTGCTGGCTCTACCTTCAAATATATCCAGTCTCTAAGGCATCCCCCTCAGTCCCAGGGCACCACAGGGTCCAGCTCACCGTGAGCGCTCTCATCAAAGGTTCCTTTCTTGACCCCTTATTCTAGTCTACATTGAGCGGACACAGTGATCTTTTTAAAAACCAAATAAGATTTCCCTATTTTCATTTTCCGAAACCTTACAATGGATTTCCTCAAAAAAAGAAAAAAAAAATCAAACTCCTCCCTCTACGGTGTCATCTAGACACTTGGCCTGGGTCACTCCACTACAGCCCTAAGAGACATGTTCTTGTCCCTTTGGATTACCAGGCTTATTTTGGCCTCAGGACCTTTGCACTAGCTCTTTCCTCTATGTAGAAGGCTCTATGAATGGCGTCTTATTTTAGTTAGGTTTCTACTCAAATGTTACCTCCTCAGAGACCTTGTTGAGAAGCCTATCAGAAAGTACCCCAAATCCCACCACACTCGTTAATATGATGACACCCCCTGTGTGATGCCATATTAAACATATGCATTTTTTTTGTGTGTGTTTCCCTCACTACACTGTAAACTCAGGAGAGCAGCGAGTTTGCCCTTTTACTGATGTACACCCTGTACTCAGACTGGTGTCTGGCACATAGGGGATACTCAATAAATGTTTACTGAGTTAATAAATGAACAAACAGAGTTATAAGTCAATTGATTAATCCAGAAGTCACAAGATAGAAGCTAGTCCAACCCACAGATATATTTTTGTTAATTCAGTATTTTCTTACTGTGTTGTTTTTTTTTTTTTAAACCATCAGATTTAGTTGTCCACTTTGAAAAATTATGAGATTTTATATAAAAATTCCCATTTGGGGCTAGACATCAAGAGATTTCTGTATTTGGACTCTCTTGGCAAAAATCGTGCCAGGTTTATTAGCAGCTGCTCCTTTTAAATAGGATTTATTTATCCCAGACCCTACCACTCCCTATTATCTTCCAGACACCAGTGACCTTCTTACACTTGGCTACCCTGCGGTCCCTGCCTGGTCATGTAGGCTTTCAAAAGCCTAGAATATCCATACTTGTTGTAAGTTTGCCAAGATTTGTCCTACGAGTCAGGGTAACTTTTCATGTCTAACTTAGAAATTAAATTGGTCCGATGTTGGCATTCCAAGTCATACTCATACTGAGGCACATATTTCAGCCCTTGGTGCCATTCTTGTTATAGAACAATCATCCGGCTTGACAAACTCCACAAAGAACCTTCACTAAAGAGAACATGGAAAGAGGCAATTGTGTTTCAAAATAGTTTTCACTTTTGGAAGGTTATTTTTTAAAACATTAAAGAAAGAAACATAGATTTGAAATAGTTTTCTTTATTTTCAAAACCTCATAAACATTCGATCCAAAAGTTTACCTCAAGTGATTCATTTACCAGTTGTCTTAAGAAAGAAAATAACTGAGTTTAATAATACTTGATCTGCGTAGTTTAACAATAACTTGATCTGCATAGTCTGGGCAGATCAAGAGAAATATATGTAAAATAGCCAGAACTCTGTCTTCAGGCCGTTGTCTAGCCAGTGCCTATATATATTAGAGGCTTGAATATTTACCAAGCATCTACTATGTGTCAGGAAGTGTATTAGGCAGTTGCAGAGCCCATATTCTGTCCTATACTCCAGGATTGCCATACAGCAGAAACCGAACAAAACAAATAAGCCATAGGAGTTGATGAGTACTATAGATCCAAAGGAAAGTGGAGTAGGTAAGGGAGATGGGGAGGCCTGCCTCGTTACTCTTCTTCGTAGTGTGGTCAGGGTAGGTCATGTTGAAAATACAAGATTTGAGCAAGACCTGAAGGAGATAAGGGAGTTTGCCTAGTGGATCCGTGGGGAAAGAGCCTTCCAAGATAAGGAAAGACCCAGAAGAAAGCCTGAAGGCAGGCATGTGCTTAGCATGTTCAAGGAGCAGCATGTCTACTCTGGCTGAGTTACTGTGCAGTCAAGTTAACTAGAGTAAAGACTTAAGTTTACCAAAGCACACGCTGTTCTCCGTAGCTGCACTCTATTCTCCCTAGCTAAGGAACATTTATCACCTATTTTTAATTAGACTATATTTTGATTTGGCCATGAGCTGAGCATTGGAGACTCTGTGACGATGTAAGAGACATATTCAGCACTTCAGGTTCAATTTTGTAAGGGAACTTAAGCGACTGGACCCATTTGGCCTGCAGTGGAGACTCAGACCCTAAGCTACTCTAGATGCATAATGAATTCTCGTGAACTGGTTGCATTTTCATTATTACCAACACATTCTCCAGTTCCATATATCGAATACCAGTGCTTTTGGAAAGAGTAGTCCATGAGCAAAAGAATAAGAATTGAAATTTGTTATCTTACTCTGCGTGTTAATTACTCTGCACAAAGAATTGCCGTTTGGAGGGTGCCTCTTGAAAAAAATCGCCTTAATAGCTTTATGTCTCCTCCTAATGCAGCTACTTGTAGAGGAATGGCCGTTTGGAACTGTGGGGTGTAAGATGTTGCCTTTCATCCAGAAGGCCTCCGTGGGAATCACTGTGTTGAGTCTGTGCGCTCTAAGTATTGACAGGTAAGAGTGTATATTTAAGTCATGTATAACGTGAACACTATGCTAGTGATGGTTATGTTACTTAGAAAAGAAACTATGTAGTTCAATAAAACCAGGCTCTACCTGCTTGACAAACAATTCTGTTTTGCTCTTCAGATATCGAGCTGTTGCATCTTGGAGTCGAATTAAAGGAATTGGGGTTCCAAAATGCACAGCAGTAGAAATTGTTTTAATTTGGGTGGTCTCTGTGGTTCTGGCTGTCCCTGAAGCCATTGGTTATGAGATGATTAGCATTGAGTACAAAGGAAATTATCTGCCCATCTGCCTGCTTCATCCCGTTCAGAAAACAGCCTTCATGGAGGTAAATTTTACTTTTTTTTCCCTTTTCTGTTCTTGCCTTGTAAATATTTAGCTATTCACCCCCCACCCCAATCTCCGCTTCTCGGGAACCTATTGATTTATGATTGTCCTTGGTGCAAATTAAGAGTGTAGGTCCCATTATTGCGGAGTTAACACTGACTAATGACCCAAGCTTCAAGAAGCTGGGTCACTACATCTCCAGGAATCCCCTGGCACTCGGGGATAGAGCTAAGCCAGGTTCACATGAGAGAATCGATCTGAATTTATAGCTTTCTTAGTGAAATCCCCAAAAGGACTGACACCTGTTACATAAGACCACACAGGAGTCATTAGAGGGAGTAGATGGTTCAGTGAATGATCAAATGGAACTTGCCCTGGTATGGGTGGATTCTGAATGGCAAGCCTGTCCCCTCTGCAAAGAATGCTGCCATTGTAAAGAGGTTTTCATCTTGGCCATTTATTCAAGAATGTTTCATCAGGAGGAGATCAGAAAAGAATGTCAATGCTGGTCATCAGAAGATAGATCCTAAGTGTAAAAAGGTCTTCCCAACAGAATGGGTAAAGAGGAGTGAATGCAGAGGGGGTGCATCCAAGTGCCACTAGTGATTAGTTTCCAGTTTACATATAAGAAGACGATACAAAACTTTGTAAATTGTACATATCATGGGAAGAATAAAGAGGGACATTAATGTGGAAGGGAGAATGAGATTGCTGTGTTCTTCTTTCTTATTAGTTAAAAGAGAAAAAGTACTGCATAGATTACATAAAGTCTGCCCCAACACAGATATATCTGGAACAACAATTTAAAGAAAAAAACAAACGAGAGAAAAGGCATATGTCCTACGCAGCTTTGATTTTTTAAAATTAATAGGATAGATTTATACATTACTGAGTTAAATGATTAACATAGACCTTTTCATATCTGTTTTTCCCATGAAACCAACTTGCTAACATGTGAAAATTTCCCTTAAACGCTATGATGTCCTTACATATTCAGATGTGACATTTCATACAAAGAATACTGAATTACCAATATTTTGAATTTTGCCCAACTACTTAAATTTCAATGCATAATTAGAACACATTGCCTCAGAGAATTGAAATGCACTTTAGGAAATATTTTTTTCATGTAATTTAATTATTTGTTCAAGTAGATATGGCCTGAAAAATTCTATATAGTATTTATAAAAATGGATCTACTTTAGAATATAATTATTCCTTGATGAATATGATTTTTCTACAATTTAATGTTTTTATATAAGATTTTCTTACAGAGGAATATTAATGATGAAATTCTCTCTTCCCCATAGTTTTACAAGATAGCTAAAGATTGGTGGGTATTTAGTTTCTATTTCTGCTTTCCGCTGGCCATCACTGCATTTTTTTATACACTAATGACCTGTGAAATGTTGAGAAAGAAGAGTGGCATGGACATTGCTTTAAATGATCACATAAAGCAGGTAAGAAAATAGAAATATTTGCTAACTCGCGATTATAATTATGATTATGAAGCAAAAGTATGATAATAAACTGAAATTATTATACACCAAAGCATATCTCCTTTTCCATGTTTCTGTTATTTTTGAATATACAAAGAATATTTTTATATTGTCTATCTAGAGATATTCCATATAATCTAATGGATCTAGAAATTGCCATAACTTTTTAAAGATGAATCTCTCTACCCTTAGTTCTAATTCACATTAACTATTCAATTTAAAGCTCACTGTCCTGAATTTTTACAAATGCCACTGACTTTTTGTAAACAGTATTAAATATTCCTTTTTGGAAAGGAGAATACTATAATTATGAGCCATCTTTTCAGGGTCTGACTATGGTTTTATTTCAGAGACGGGAAGTGGCCAAAACAGTATTTTGCCTGGTCCTTATCTTTGCCTTATGTTGGCTTCCTCTTCACCTCAGCAGAATTTTGAGGCTCACTCTTTATGATCAGTATGATCCCAATAGATGTGAACTTTTGAAGTAAGTAACGTAAAAGAGAAGTAGTTTTGTAATTAAATGCCATGCAGTAGTTTTCCATTGACGCTTTTCATAGGCAGAAAGAGTACCATTTTTCTGATATTAGGAAGCAATTATGATTCCCTTTTTACTTTCACTCCTATTTGAAAAGGAGTAAAGGGACTTAAGAGAATACTGGGATGGGGAGCCAGAGTTGTCCAAATGATGTGTGAGTAGCATGATTGAAAATATCCAGTGTGATTCTCCCTTGCATGTTGTAAATCTTTTGTTTTCAGACAGCCTCAGCACTCCAAATCAGATTTTATTTAAAAAGAGAGAACTGGGCATGATGGGGAAAAAGGGGCCAGTGTATGTAATGATGGAGACAGAGAATGAGAAAGAGAGAGAAAGAAAGGCAGAGAAAGAAAGAAAGGCAAGAGAGAGAAAGAGAGACAAAGCATTATCAGCAAAGACCTATAATAAAGTCAAAACCAGTTTACATGGGCAATTTTTTTTCTTCACAAAAACAAAGAAGTCTGCAAAGGATACATGTTCAGATCAGCATATTTTTCACAGACATGTTTTGGGTTATTTTTGCAGCTTCTTGTTGGTATTGGACTATATTGGCATCAACATGGCCACCCTGAATTCCTGCATTAATCCAATAGCTCTGTATTTCGTGAGCAAAAAATACAAAAACTGCTTTAAGGTAAGTGTATTCTAAAATAAAAAGCTCTTTTAATCTGCCATCAGATATAACACTTCCTATCCAGAGAGCTCTAACAAATTGTTTTACACTTTTCCCTTGCATTACATCATGGATGATTTTTAAAAATATGACTTTTGCTCACAAATTTACGATAGTTGATTTTTGCCAATAAATCCTAGTCAACCACTCCCTATTGCTTCAACCAATCAGTTAAAATCATAGAATTGCACAGAAAATTAATAAAAATTGCATGCATTGATGTCTGACAGACATCATATGATGAATAAGAGCTAAACGTGATTTAAATTCACTGTTTCTGTTTTGGGTAGATTTGGACTATGCAGAACAATTTGGATTATAACTAAATTGGTCTTTTTTTTCACATGGACATGAGAATAGCAAGTCAAACAAAGAAATTTAATTCAGGTTCTATATAATTATTCTTCATGCGGCTGCTTGCATTATAACATCTATCCACCCATCTATTCACTCGTTCAACAATTTAACATGAAATAAAATATTCCCTCACCTTCTGTGGGAATGATCCTTTTGTTCCTGATAGTTCATTATTGGAAAGCCAAGAGTTTAGCTTCTTTGTAAACCCTAAGGCAGTCTATAAAACTATTTGCCCACTTCTAAACTCATGATTTTAGAGCTAGAAAAGAACTCTCATCAAGATCTACTCCCTCATTTTACAGAGCAGAAAAAAATGAAATTCCCTTTTCCTTATACCCATAGATTTTCAGAAAATGAACAGAATGAACAAAGTTTTGAATTTTTAAAAATTCAAGAAAAAAGTGGATAAATAACAGTTGCGTACTTTCTAAACTTTATAATTTTTATAACCTTTATAACCTCTATAACCTTATAACCTTTATAACCTTATTCTGTAATAGCACTGAATATGCATATGAGAATAACAAGTGACTGAAAAAAAAATGGCGATGTGATAGTAAATTCATTGATATGGAAAGATAATTATCATACTATTACTGTTAAGTGAGAAAAAGCAGATCAAACAAATTGTTATAGTACAATTTGTATATATACAGTACAATTTGATTAAAATTAATTATACACACACTTCCACACAGAGGAACATGTACAGTCACGTATATGTATGTATGTGTATGGTAATATTTCTATTTGCATATGAAAAAGTCTTGAGTTACATATTTATCAAATATTAAGAGTATTTCTCAAGTAGTTAAAGTTAAATATCAAGAATTAAGAGTGGTTTTCTCTTTTAATTTTAATTAAAAGGTGGGCAATTTTAATTATACACATTTTTTCTTCTCTGTATTTTCTAGTTTAAAAAGAATTATCATATGCTGCTTATGTAACTGCATGTTTTTAAGGGGAAAAATCAGAGAGCATGGAAAGAAAGTAGCCCAAGAATTCCCAATCATGCAAAGAAATTAAGAACCTTAGAGAATAGGAAGTGTTGTGAATAAAATAACTGATGTAAATATATAATGAGTGACTTTGTTTTATACAGTCATGCTTATGCTGCTGGTGCCAGTCATTTGAAGAAAAACAGTCCTTGGAGGAAAAGCAGTCATGCTTAAAGTTCAAAGCTAATGATCAAGGATATGACAACTTCCGTTCCAGTAATAAAGACAGCTCATCTTGAAGGAAGAAATATTCACTTAATTTCATTTTCTTTATTTTGGCAATGAAGCATTTGCCAAAACAAAACAAAACAACGGTGTGTTTGCACAAAACAATGTAAAAATGTAAGAGTGATTATTTTCCTAACACTCATAGTTACACACATGACATTTTATGAGCTGTTTACAGAATGAGAAGAAAAGCAGTGGGAATTAAGAAAGCTTCACTGTGAAAGCACTTAATTTTTTACAGTCAGCACTTCAGTGTAGTTCTTAATAACTTCTAGTATATTCATACATCTCTTACATTTAAATTGAGCTCACTCAGATTTTCTATTAAAGAGATTTATTTTTAAATTAATGTGAATCTGATATAAAGAAAAAATGTGTCACTGTAAAATGGAATTTTTAAATGAAGTTTAAATCACTTAATTTAAAAATTTTAAAACCCTTTAAAAGAACTCTTTTATTAATAGTATCACACCATTGGTTGGACTATTAGTGAATACAAAATATCTAAGCAGTTTACCTGGTGTCTTTTTTTGACATTAGAAACATTTAAATGATCAGAAAGAAGTATCAGAAAAAGAGACAGAGGTGTTTGAAAATCATTAAACATTTTACATTCAGATAAGAGCAAATGTCACAAAAGGAAAGAGAGAAGAGGTTTGGAACGCTAGCCCAAAAGACTGCTTTGAAATATCCCATTCACCGACTCTGCAAAGAAAAAGCTACCTACAATTTTTTCAAGATTATGAAAACATTCTTCTTTCACTATCACTTTTGTAGTTAAAACACTACTTGTTCGGTTTTGTCATCTGTAAATACTTAGCCACAATACACGATGTAGACTAAACTAAGGGCAGGCCCCGGTGTTCATACTTTGATGATGGAGGGATGCCAGTAACCCCATAAAGGACTGTATGTGAGTTGCCAGGAGCAGGGTTCACGTGGCAAAGGAAACGGCAGCATCCCCTCTCACCCATACTCTAGTTACGATAGTCTCTGGCATATGTAAAATACGGTTAAAATACTGACTATTTTTTAACATCACACAAATTAGTCAATTTGATAGCTACTTGTAAAGCTTGTTACTAATTTTTATATCATTTTTGTAAATAACTAATAGAAAAAAAAGTTCTTGATGTGGTGCTTTTCTGTCACTTACAAGCAAAACTGTTTTTGGAGACAGTAAGAACCTCTTACTTTGTGCATTCTTACCTAATTCTTTCATCTCCCCAGCAAAGTGCCTTAGGTTTACTTGGGATGAGATGTGTGTGAAAGTACAAGAGAAAAACCGAAGAGAGAGGAAATGAGGTGGGGTGGGAGGAAACCCATGGGGACAGAGTCCCATTCTTAGTCTGACGTTCGTCATTGCCCAGTCACATCAATGCAAAAGGTCCTGATTCTGTTCCAGCAAAACACAGTGCAATGTTCTCAGAGTGAATTCAGGAACAAATTGGGCCCAAGAGCTTTAACTCAGTCTTAAAATATAACAGTTTCCACTTTTTTTTTTTTTCTTTTAGTAACGGGGCCACATGTTGGAAATAAGCTAGCATGTTGTTTTCTGCCAGCTTCTAATGTGATGGTACATACAGTAAACCAAAACCCAACAATGTGGCCATAAAGAGAGGACAATAATTAATTCACATGTCACATGGATTCAATCTATTTACAAATCATTCACAGTCTTGTTTATTAAATTCTTCCCAATCACTGTTTCCGATGCTTGTCATCGATAAAGACATTTCAAACTTGGGCTTTTAAGCAAAATCCAAAAACAGACTCATATTTTCACAGTTTAATATATTTTTATTTTTATTTAAGTTTTAGCTCATTTCTATTATCATGTACTGAGTTTTAGTTCTTCCTCCTCATTTACATCCTTAATACTCTTTCTCTATGTCAGAATCGTGGTCTGTCATCATCTGCCAGATTTTGAAACTTCACACAAAGAGTATACATATGCACTATTTATAATGAAATTGTGTTCAGTAGCTTTTCTAAAAATGTTTGGTTCAAAATTTTAACAAACTGATAAAGGTTAGTAAGAAAGAAACATGATTTCGTGACATAATGAAGATCAAGATAGGAAAAGGTGCCACTGTTTAAAACACATTTCCCAGTGTTAAAAACTATAATATAGCAACAGACAAAAATAGTGTTAACATGGATGTTAAAATATAAAAGACTTATAAGCAAATTTAGCCTATTTTCTCCTTTATCCAGTGCTAATAGGGGTGCATGTTCAATACCTTTCAGTATCGACAGCTTACATATGGACAAAGGATATAGTTTATAGCAAAACATGAGTATGCTGTAGTTAACTTTATAAAACTGTAATACGACCTTATAAAATATATATTTTGTTTTTTTATGGTCACTTAAAGTGGCAAATACTATAGTCACAGATTCCTTATTTTGAAAAAAAAAATCAATAAAAATTTAAATTGTTTTAAATAAAAAAGACCAGCCTATTTTTCACTGTGCAGGTAATAATTCATTAAATGCTAATTGAATAAGTGTTAAAGATGTTACAAGTGGACATTATTTGTGTTAAGCATATTATTATCAAGAAAATACGAAAGTTGTTAAATTAAAATGCCCAATTTCTGGTCTCTAGGTTGCATTGTGGTTACATTTTATTGTTGCAAGGAACCAGATATACATACAGATGTTCAGTTATCCAAGGTTGATTATGTGGCTGATAGTTTCCTATGGCACCTTATGTCTGTCTGTCTTTGGTTGCCTGCTTTTGGAGCATTTCATTGTTTAATCAGTATTGTACCGTACGTCAAAGGTGAAAGTTAAAATGAGATTATGGGATTACTCATTTTATTTAACAAGCTTCTTTTGAGGCTTCACCATCTGCAAGATGAGATGAAATTAATAAAATGTAAGGCTCCTACTCGATAGGAGACAGAAATGACAACAAAATTTAACATAAGACAAAACGAAATCAGAACTAAATAACTGCCTACTTACTGCTCTCGAAGTTCTTGTGTCTGTCTCTTAGCACATAATCCCTTTCTTCACCTGCCAAAATAATCAAGAATCATCATTCACTCTTCTTCCATATAATTGTACTAAACCCAGTTCCAGAAGTTTCTGTGATTCATAGGTATAAATGAAACCTTTGCCAGATTTCAGCTTCCTAAACTTAGCTGGGCACTTGGAGATGTAGGTGCTCTGAATTCCAGAGGCTATATGAGAAGTACAGAAAAGAAAAACATATGCGGTACCCTCCTTAAGTAGTCATCGAAAAGAGCTTCTTTTAAACAGTTAGTTGTCAAGTAGCAATAATAATAACAATACCCACACAATTTATTGTAGTAAAAGTAGGCAGAATAAATTTAATTTAGATTCTTGGAAGAAAATCAAGAAATGTGGCAGCCCTAAAATGGAAATATCCAGAAATCCAAATAGTGCAGAGGCTAAGCTTGTAAAGAGCTATGACACTGGACTTACTTGCTCTCAGTCATTAGTCAGCCTCAGAAGTGACAACAGATCAAATAAATATACCCAAATTGGAAAATCCCACTGGACCCACTTGAGCACAGACAATAATTTCATCACGGTAGGAAGGCAGCATGTGGAATGGAAGAAGCAACCTACATCAGTAAAACATAATATCCTTGATTGTTTTGGCAATATGTTTACCTCAGATAATTCCGTTAACATCCCAGAGCCTCAGTTTAATTATCTATAAAATGTAATATTAATATTCCCAGCCTAATTCTTATATGTAATCAACAAATTTTGATTAGACCTAGTATACTGTCTAAAATATAGGTATACAAAAATGCGTTAGTAATACTGTATTTCCCCAAAAATAAGACCTAGCTGGACAATCAGCTCTAATGTGTCTTTTGGAGCAAAAATTAATATAAGACCCGGTTTTATTTTATAAGACCTAGTCTTTAATGTAATATATAATATAATATAATAATATAATATAATACCGGGTCTTATATTAATTTTTGCTCCAAAGGACGCATTTGAGCTGATTGTCTGGCTAGGTCTTATTTTCAGGGAAACACAGTAGTCTGTGCCCTCTAGAAGCTTGCAATCTAATAGTGGAGATAGACATACAAACAAATAAAAGCAATTAACATGTTAGTATATAAATATCTACATGATAAAAATCGGGGAGTTTAGGGAAACTCATCAGAGGAATTGGTATTTGAGATGAGCCTTAAAGGAAGTTTGCCAAACCGACAAGAAGATAATGGCATTGCTGGAAAAAGACTATCTTGTGGGAAAACTGAAATGACTGAAACATCATGGTCAGTTCAGAAAAAGAGCTAAATCCCACCATGCTCAGGGAGGGGTTGTGAGAGGTGAGGCGGGAGAGATAGGCAGGTCAGGGAGGGCCTTGTGTTCCACGCAATGGGATTTGCCCTGTCCCTTGGCCAGTCTTTCTCAAATGTCTGAGGACTGCATGCCACAGATTCATCTGGAATGTTTGTTTAAAATGCAGATTCCTGACTTCCAAATCTGATTTACATAATCAGAGTTCTGAAGTGGAATCTAGAAGTATTTAATTTAACAAAGACTTCAAGTTCTCCTCATGCGCCTAAAGTTGGGGAAGCCCTGCAGTGTAGGCATTTGCAAAGTGCTGAGTATTTTAAAGACGGAATCGCAGGATAACTTCTGTTTTCATAAGACTGATTCAGAAGCATTATGGGGCAGGGATTAGAAGACTGCAAACCAGAAAGCAATGAGACTGGATAAATAGTTACTGCTATTGACAGATGAAAGACATGAGGGTCTGAGAGGAAAGTGTGCCCGGAAGGTGGAAATAAAATAGGTCAGGTCAGATGGAAAGATAGAGTCATCTTAACACTGACCAGATTAAGGTAAAGCTTAATTAAGAGCCTTCTGGCTGGAATGACCATTAACCTAGATCAGAGAACAGCTAACTATGGCCCAAGGGTCAAATCCTGCCTAGTGGTCTGTTTTTGTAGATAAAGTTTTATTGGAGAACAATCACACCCATTTGTTTACATATTGACTGTAGTTGCCTTTCACTATGAGAGCACAATTGAGTAGTTGTGACAGAAACCTTTAGCCCACAAAGCCTAAAATATTTATTTTCTGGCCTTTAAAGAAAATAAAATTGCCAATTCCTGACTTAGATAAACAAGATTAAAGAAAAAGAGAGTCAGCAATTAAATTGGAGGAGAAAAAGAGTCCTAGGATAGAATGGATTCTGTTTTGGATAGAATGAGCTTAAAGTACCATGGAGATTCCTTGGAGACACTTAGGAGATCTACCTGAATTCAAGACAAAAATTTATCTATCATGGTTTACAGGTGCTAATTAAAGACGAATATGAGTGGAAATGCTCAAGGAGAATCAGAAAATGTAGTGGTGGGGGGGAGGAAAGAAGAGATGAAGAATCAAATAAGGAGGGTACAAGAGGAATAGACAGCAAAGAGAAATACAGAAGACACGGCAAAGAACAAGGAAGACCAGTAACACAGAAGTCCAGGGGGAGGTGACACAAAACAATGGAATAGGCAGGGAATCAGAGTAAAATGAAAATGGAAAAGTGACCTTTGAAACTGCCAGTTGATGAAATATTAGAGACCTCCTCTAGAGCAGTGTGTGTGTGTTTGTGTGTGTGTGTGTGTGTATGAGAGAGAGAGAAGATAACAATATATCTCTCTTATCTCTAATTTACTAATGAATATATATTTTGTATATATCAAATCATCTTAGCAATAGAAGGATTAAGCTTTAGGTTAAAAATAAGTGTGCTTATTAAACACATATGCTTTTTTCCTCATCCTCTTCCAAAACTCCACTACAATGACAGAAAAAAAGTAAAATGGTAAATGGTATAAACCCACAGGACAGAGACAAAGAAACAGTCACCAGCAGACGAGAAATGTTAACAAAATTGTGTAAGATGAAAACCAGATAGATGAGCGACAACTTACTCAGATTTCAGCATTCTTTAATAAATGTCTGCCATAGAGACAGCGTGACAAGTTTCACAGCCCAGATGTGACTCAGGAATTGGAGGCAGCCTTGAAGGCAAGGGACTGAAGTGAGGCCAAAAGTGAAAGAATTGATTAAAAGTCTAAGAGATCCGACTCTAGCATCTTGTACAACTGGTGATTGTCCCCTCAACAGATAAAAGACATGTGGCTTATTTTCTGGAGAGGTTGTGCCAGGTTATCCATGAACTTGGTCACAATGAGGACAGCTGGAGGTGATAACGACGTCCACCTTACTGGAATCAAAAGGGTGAAGAAAAACCTGCCTCATAGATGAGAATTTCAGCCCTCATCTCACACTAGGCAGCCAAAAGAGTGCACAGCTTTATACATCCCAGACAAGAGATTGAAGATTCTGTTCTGAGAAAATAGCTAGGTCAAGAAAAAAGTACATACAGGTATCAAGATTGAGAGTGAGGAACGTTCTCACCAAAAGGGGTCATATTCTCCCTTCTGCCTATATACACAGAATTTTGAATTTGCCTCTTAGTGCCACACTTTTAAATATGAATGAGCAGTCAAAGGCCAATAGATATTTTAGATAAACTTCTGAAGTGAAAGACAGGACCTGAAACAAACAATCAAATAGTGGGGAGGCTGAGGAAACTGAAAAATTTCAGGGAACACAAAAAAACTCAACAAAATTATAATTCATTTTCCCAGAGCAATAAGAAACAAGAAGCAAAAACAGGATATTATAAGAACAAAAGGAACATTCAAACATGGAGAAAGTGCTTTTGGAAGTTGAAAATATGTTAGGAAAAATAAAATACAATAAAAGAATGTCAAAGGAGAAATTCAGGAAAAGTAGAATATTAAGCTACTCTGTCAATGTATGCTTCAGCAGAACTAAGGAACCCAGGAAACAGGAGAATCTCAAACAGGAAAGACTTAAAAAATGATTTCCAACATGATAGATGGGAAAAAAAGTACTGTTCAACCTGTCTCTAATGCAATCAATCTGGTTAGGAGCAGAAAAGCAAAGAAAGAGTATCTCCAAGAAAAATATAGAACAGAGAGATGGCCTGTAGTTGTTGACCATAGAAGAGTTGGTAGTTCCATGAAACGTTTAAGGATTAGTGGATAATGGTTCCATAGAAAGTAATCAAACAAAAAGTAATTAGGCAATTATTAATCTCCACCCCATCCCCAATTTTTTTCTTATAGAGAAATAAGTAATCATAGCTATGTGATTTGGATATAAGCAAATTTACCTTATCAAAATAAACATGGAAGATTGTTTTAACCAAAATTGTTATGTAAATAAATTGGAAGAAAAAGGGGAAGGAAAGTGCACATGATGGTTTATGATGCAAGAAAGCTAAATATTAATTTTCTATGGTAAAAATCTAACACTCACTTTGGAAAAAAATTGGAAACTACCTAGGAAAGTTGAAGATATTCCTATTCTATGGCCAAAATTTCTACCTGTAGAGAAATTGCTTATGTGACCAAGATACAGATACCAGAATATTCGTAGAAGTATTGTTTGTTTCTGCTCGAAATGGAAAAATTCAAACTCCACCAGTGATCATTTAAACGGCTGAATTGTGTGGTGTACCTATACAATGAAATGCTCCAAGACAGGATTGACATTTCAGGCCAGAATTTTTTTTTTTTTAATTTTCTTGCTATTCTTTGAACATGCAATTAACTCTTGCCCAACCAAGGCCTTTGTACCTATTCTCTCTGACTGAGTGTTCTCTCTCACTTCCTTGAGGCATCTACTCACATGTCAAGTTTTCCAGACCACCCTGGGTGATACAGCAACCAACCCTCGCCTGGCATTTCCTATCCCCATCTTAGTTTGTATAATAGAATACCATTGACTGGGTGACTTATAAACAACCGACGTTTATTTCTCACTTCTGGAGGCTGGAAAGTCCAAGATGAAGGCCAGCAGATTTGGTATCTGGTGAGAGCCTGCTTTTTGGTTCCTAGATGTCTATCTTCCTGCGTTCTCACATGGCAAAGAGGTGAGAGAGCTCTCTGGGATCTTTCATAAAGTCACTAATCCCATTCCCGCACCCCTCCCCCCCTCAAAGGCCTTGCCTGCAAATACCATCACACTGTGGATTAAGTTCAACATACGAATTTTGGAGGGACGAAGAACTGACTTTGACAAAGAGCCGAACAATGTGCTGCTTATTTTTCACTCTAATCACTACTCCCGGGATTTATATCTTAGACGATCTTTGATAGAATGAGAAATCACTGATATTGAGGTAGTCCAGCTTACCTCCTCTCTCATAGATCTGGAAAAACAGCATTTGCATGCTTATACAAATTAAAATTGAGTTACAGACTCAAAAACTGAAAAATATCATTGACTTCCTTCATGAAGGAAGTCTGACTGGTACATCTGCTATTGAGAGGCACTTTGGATAATTTAAAATATGCCTCATCTTGCTTCCTTCCTTCTTCCAATGAGCTAAATGTTATGGTTACAGGGTACTGGTTGAGCAAGTAACATTTAGTGGTTCCAGATTTTCTTTGGTAAACTCTTCCGTGCAAAAAACCAGCCGTGTGACGTACTTTAATGAAGAGGAATGTATTGTTTATTCTTCTTTCAAGTTTGTCTGGGAGATAACATCACTGTCCTCTTTCAGAAGACTGGCTCTTCAGAGTGCTCACAGTTGCAGGAGATTAAACAGACACAGCATATAGGATAAAGACGTCTACAGAAGTTTGTCTCTTCTGCCATCTATCATTCCTTCCAATCTCCATTGGTTGATTTGGAGCTGTTCTTTACGACTTGTCATCTTGCTTTCCGAATATTCACATTGATTCCAGGAGCTATGGATTGAGACTGGATACAAAACCTCTCAAATAGCAAAGAGGAACCAGTAAAAGTTAAAGATGTTAAAACCCATTCAAATGAGAACTACACTTACAAAGATTTATTTTCTCCACCAGACAAAATTCATTTACATTTCCATAAATAGGAATAATTTACATTGTTGTGGACCTCTGGAGACCCATTTAGCTAAATCATCAAATAAAGTATCTGATAGAAAACTCCTGTGGAGATAACTTGAGACATAAAACAAAGGCCCTGAATCCTAAAATTACTCACTCCTTCACTAGTTTGTAAAGAGCTAGAGCTTTATAGGCTGGTGTTATACTTTAAAGATATTATATCCAAAATATCCTTGTAATAAAAAGTGGAAAAATGCTGTTTTACCACTTTCAGATAGAAAAAAGATAATAATTAGCATATATGGGTTTCTTGAATTTCTTTGTGACAGAGAGCGGGTCTTGAAAGAATGGCCCAGCCTAACCTGGTTATCTTAACAACTTCTTTGAGTGAACATTAAAAGGCCTTATTTCTGTATACAGTTAGTCCCTGCTTATTTGTGGTTTTGCTTTCTGCAGTTTCAGTGACCCATGGTCAACTCTAATCCAAAAATTTTAAGTGAAAAATTCTAGAAGTCAGCAATTCATAGGTTTTAAACTGTGTGCTTTCTGAGTAGCGTGATGAAATCTCGCGGCATCCATCTCCTTCGTAATACCGCCCTTGAGGTGACTCATCCCTTGAGCAGCGTCTCCACGTTATAGATGCTCCCCACCCATTAGTCATTTAGTAGCATCTTGGTTACCAGACTGACTGTCATGATGCTTGTGTTCAAATAAGCCTTATTTTACTTAATAATGGCTCCAAAGCACAAGAGTAGCAGTGCTGGCAGTTCAGATACGCTGAAGAGGAGCCGTAAAGTGCTTCCTCTAAGTAAAAAGGTGAGTACTGTACCATAAGGTATTTTGAAAGAGGGAGCGACCACATTTACATGACTTTTATTATAATATATTGTTATAATTGTACTATTTTGTTATTAGTTATTATTGTTAATCTCTTACTGTGGTAATTTATAAATTAAACTTCATCATAAGTATGTATATATAGGAAAAACAGTATATATAGGGTATATATTGGTACTATCTGAGGCCTCAGGCACCCATTTGGGGTCTTGGAACATATCCCCCATGGATAAAGGATGACTACCGTATACTCATGTATTTGCACAAACACAAGAGCTTTGCTATGACTTGGCACGGTATCGTCAAAAAATTTTAGTTTAACCCAGCCATGCCTTAGCATGAACCCTGAAGAAGTCATGGATATTCTACCTACATCAACTTTATTTCCACGTGAGAGTTGAGGCAGTCCACAACAAAGAATGTATGTTAAAGAAGTTAATATTTTAGAAGTAAGAATATATCAAAAATCTTTAAAATCAATTCAAGTTTATATCTTTTCTATGAATTGGTAGAATTAGTTACGAGCAGGCTAACTTGCCAATATATTATTTTTCAGTATTAGAAAACTAAAATCATAAGGTTATATTAGGGAAGAAAAAGTTATCAGGGGTCCTAAATTATAGGAAATTTTTTATTTAGAACGTATTTAGGAGACATTGACTAACATAGGGGATAAATCCTAAACAAACACTTTAAGAGCAAGTGCAGAATCGTGGCTCATATGATGATTCCATGTACAGATCCCTGAGACTAGGATGCTCCGATATTTGTAAAAGAACAACCCCCACAAAGAACTAACAACACTCTGATGGAAAGGGACAAGTAGGATAACTGTTCACATGTATCCCCACAAAAAATAAGTATGTAAACACATGTGAAAAAATTTTAAGTTATACTTTGGGAAAAAAAAAACACATTTTAAAGTATTTTGATTAACTACAAATTTTACATGAGCCAGTTTTTAAAGCACCATGATTTTAAGTCCATCCTCCACCCAATAATTCATGGAAATTTGTCAATTGTCGTATGCAATGATAAATATTAGTGTCATTGGTTTAAGAATTTATATTCTATTACTTAACATGATTAAGTCATCATAGCAGCGTTTATTTAAGGAAATAAAATTGTAATCTTTTTGACTAGTCTGCATCAAATATAAAATATAAAAAGAATGGGGTCAGAGGAAGCACTTGGCAGGCTGTTCATGGCAGTGACTCAGTGAGCCATGTTGCTAAAAATGAGGGAAAACGGAAGTTTCCTTGCAACATCCTCTTCATTGTAAAGTGATTTTATCTTTTTCCTATCAAGTTTCAGTGTATTCTGATTGAAATTATTAGAGTTGTATGTTTCTTATTAGGAGGCCCATCTTTAAGCTTAGGCTATAGAAGTTCATATTTTTTCTAGCCACCTTAAGTATACTTGAGTTGAAATCATTTACCAGTTTCATTTCAGACATTTATTGCAATCCTCTGTTATAACAGGATATTATTCAGATTCTTTTCAACCAAAAGGGAAAGCTCAAAGAAAACTAGAATTTGTCTCTGTGGTATTTTGTGGACTTTAATTTCCTTTCCATTCAATTTTAGAAAAATGATGATACTTTAATCCTGTTTATGTAACTAGTTTTATTTTTTTTTTACAAAAACATGTTTTAACTTCTTCATTACTAAACTTTTTATTGGAAGTATACATGCTCGTAAGTGCAAAACAGAACTTGGATACTTATGTATGTTCATACACAATAGATATTAGAATAATTCACATACTGATGGCATTAGGCAACTAAAGTATAAACTGGCTAGAATTGGAGGGCTCAAAAGAGGCACATGAATCCTATGGGCAGGCTCCTGATATATCAATGTTTGTTTGTTTTTTGTTGTTGTTTTATTAAATTTATTGTGGTGACATTGGTTAGTAAAATTATATAGGTTTCAAGTAAATAATTCTATAGTACATCACCCGAATACTGCATTGTGTGTTTACCACCCAATTCTCCTTCCAGTACTATATATTTGATGCCCTTTACCCTCTCCTACCTCTCCTACCACCCCCTTACTCTATGATAACCACTAAACTATTGTCTGTGTCTATGAGTTTTATTTGTTTGTTTGCCTTGTTTATTTGTTGCTTTCAGTTTTATATCTCATGTATGAGTGAAGTCATATGGCTTTCGACTTCTTTTTCTGTCTGACTTATTTCACTAAGCATGATAATTTCAAGATCCATCCATGTTCACAAATGACAGTATTTCTTCTTTTCTTAAGTCCAAGTAATATTCCATTGTATATATGTACCACATCTTCTTTATCCAATCATTTATCCAATGACACTTGGGTTATTTCCATGTCTTGGCCACTGTGAATAATACTGCAAGGAACATAGAGGTACATATATCTTTATGAATAAATGTTTTCAGATTTTTTGGGTAGATACCCAGAAGAATTGCTGGGTTACATGGTAATTCTATTCTTAATTTTTTTACGAAACTTCCATACTGTTTCCATAGTGGATATACCAGTTTCTATTCCCACTAGCATTTTATCAGGGTTTCTTTTTCTCCCCAGCCTCTCCAACACTTATTACTTGTCTTGCTGATAATAGCCATTCTAACAGATGTGACTTTATAGCTTTGATTTGCATTTCTTAATAACTAATGAAGTCGAGCATCTTTTCATTTTTCTGTTGGCAGTTTGTGTGTCTTTTTGGGAGAAGTGTCTGTTCAGGTACTCTGCCCATTTTTTAATAGGATTGTTTTTGTTGTTGTTGAGTTATATGAGTTTTTCTATATATTTTGGATATTAGCCCATTATAGGAGGTGTTTGCAAAAATCCTCTCATTCAGTTGGTTGCCTCTTTGTTTTGTTGATGGTTTCTTTTGCTGTGCAGAAGCTCTTTAGTTTGATATACTACCATTCATTTATTTTGTTATGACAATGTTTTTAAAAGACTATCACGAATGAGTCCAAATGCTTGAGAAGTGCAATTCTCTGATGAAAATTGTGGCTCCACGTATAGGATCACTTCTACCCAAAAACAGCAGACATGAGAGATCCTCCCGTGGGTCAAACTAAAGGATTAAATTTGGCATTCATTCAGTGTGGCTCACCTTTAAGTCTATGCAGAATATCTTCTCTACAAAAATCAGAAAGAGAATTTAATTCCATCAAGCATCTGATAAAGTTTCCAAATACCTGAGAGTTGAGAGAAAATCTAAGAGAAGGCTACTTCTGGCATCACTTGGCTCTTCCAAGTTTTTCCTTAAGCCATCTTGCCTAGGACACCAACGCTCTGGTTGCCTACTCATTGGCTCTTTTTCATTTGGTTTGAGTCTACTCTGAATTCCCAGGCATCTAGTCCTACTGGGATTCACCACAGATCCCATAAGTTCTTCTTCAGTGATTAAGAAAAACATTACTTCCCACAAATCCCAATCTAATTTTAACTATTCCCCAGTACTCTCCCTTGCATGTACGTGCGCACACACACAAAATTTCCTTCAAGTGACTCAGTATATTGCGGTAATGGAGAGGTCTGGAGACTCCTGGAAGGACTAGATCTCATTACTAACCCCATCTGCTGCTTCCCATAGCAGCTCTGATCAGCAGGTCAACAGCTGCTACTCTTGCAGTTAGTACCAGGGCTTGGTGGTTTCTCCCTTTTCCCAGCTTCAGCAGCTGTCTCTCTACAGCAGCTTTTGCCAACACACGGGCCCAGCTTATTCATCTGTCTCTTGAGTTGGCTCCTCAACTATCACATCAACACCATTATTATAGGAACTCCAGTGCAGTGTATGTGCCAGTGGAGATTACATCGGTGCACATCTCTTCTACAGAAACGATTTAAAATGTAATGGATCCTAGAGTTCACCAGAGGATTACACTTCCCAAAATTCCCAGAAAAATTCCACTGATGGCAAAGGAGAGAGGATATGTGACTGTGAGGACAGAGCCCCAGAGAGCAGTTTCCAGGCTCTCAGCCTCATGTGGAGGGGTGCTGGCTCGGGTAGTAGATGGCAGCTGTGGCTAGTTGGCCGTCAGCTGTAACCATTGGCCACTCACATAACTGCCGTGGCTACGTTGAGGAGTCGAGGAGAGTCGAGGGAAGTCAGAGAGTCGGTCGGTTGGCAGAAAGCGGACAGCAGGTCGCACGTCGTGTGAATCGAGCCTCCAGTGAGACTATGGCGGTATGACTCCCCTACCTATGGCTCCGTGGGTGTTCCTTCTTGGCCTCCCCATATCCTGCTTTCTTATGTGGAGAGCGGGAGCAGAGACCCTGCAGGCCGCCCCGCATGACCGTGACCTCTGAGATTTTAAGGCTTAACATGAAGTTGCATAGATTTATGAAATTTTGCAGGTATAAATGCCTTTGATGTCTCACATTTTAGCCTAAAAATCTGTGGGATTTTTGAAATTTCTTTCACAATACACTTATGTTTGTTTTAATGGGAAATATTTCCCTCCCCGTCCCAACTCTTCAATCTTTTAATAAAATTGGCCCTCCAGAAATATATGTTCTGTCTATCTTATTGTCTTGCCTACCTAAGAAAAACATTTGTATTTCAGTCCAGGCATAATGATAATGATGATGGTAATAGTGATGATGAAGGTGATGACATTGGTGATGACCACAAAAATGGCTGGTTTTTATTGAGTGATTACTGTGTCAGGAATTGTTTAGTGCCCTTGGCAAGCATTATCACATTTAATTCTTGCAACAACCTTATTCATAAGTATCCTCATTTTGCAGAAGAGTTAAATGAGTCACAAAGGAGTTAAATAACTTGCCACTTAAAAACTTTTAGCTGGAAAGTGAGGATTCACAATATGAACCCCCCACAGTGGTGAAAATTATTGATTTTTTTCTTATTCTTCACTGAGGAAAGGGGCTAACAGTTCCCTACTGTGAATCCCAGTGAGGCTAGGTGCATAGAAATTCAGGAAGGACTCAAACCGACTGAGAAAGATGACCCAACCGTAAGCAGGCAACCAGTGTTACCAAGAGGGCGTAAGGGCAGAACTAATGCCAAAATAAACTTGTCTGTTAGACTCTTTCTCAACTCTCAGATATTGTGAACCCTTATCAAGTGCTGTTTGGAAGTTATTTCATGAAAGATTTCTCTTTCTGGCAGCTGTAGAGCAGATATTTTAGAATGAGCCATATGCTCTCGGGTACATGTGCCTTAGTAAGATTTAGTGTCACACTTCTGGATGGCCAATCAGGTCTCTGTTATTTATGTCCTTAGGCATGACTCTGATCCTTTCAGGTCTTTACCTCTTTCATGTCTCCAAGGTAGCTTTTCCCCTTAAAGCTGTTCACTTTATTTTCATCAGCCTCCCCAGGTAATGGGTGAACATTAAGTAACTAAGGAATTTGGCTAAAGCTGAGATAGATCTTTATATTATCTCTCCATGGAACACTAGGGTACCTGTGCAAATCAGGTCTCAGGAATATTGTTGGCCACTCTATGATTCCCCAAGCTAGATGTGCAAACAAATTCTAATGGAGTAACTGGGATATATATAAATTACATTAATAATTAAAGACTTCCCTCTCTCAGGACTCCTCGCTTCTTTATCCAGTCAAAACTTTTTTCACAGACCCATTTTAAGGATATATCCTTTAATGCTTAACAGATCTCTACAAAAAGCATTCATTTGAGCAGCATGCCAGTGTCTTTTGTAAGGATTTGGTTGAAGCCATGCATCACTACTCAAGACTTTACATGAGAGTCAATCCAGGGAAATTCTATTTTAAATTCCATTCCAGAAATATGTCATCTCTAAAGAAGAGTTTCAAATACTTCATTCAGAAAATAGAAACTATGCAACACGTTCCCCTTTATATTAGTTAGTAGGAACTTTTGCACTCAATTTAATATCCAAATGCATAAGTTTGTGTAAGGTGCTTAGTAGCATGTATTTGAATATTACAATTTGCTTCAAGAGTTCTCAAGCATAGCTGAACATTAGAATCTTGTTTCAAAAACTCTGAATGTGTGGGACAGAGTCTACCCCAGATCTAAGGTAGGGCCAAGGATTAGAATACTTCAAATGCTCTCTGAGTTGATTCAAATGTGGAGAGAAAGTTGAGAAACATTTTTATAGATGCTCTAAATTTGTTGGGGCTATTTTTGTTTTAATTCCAATCATCTTATTTATAAACTAACTTATTTACCCTAAGTCAAGTTCTTTTGAAAGAAAAGATTCATCATGCATAAATACGTACACCATCTTACAATATTGAACAGGACTAGATCTAACCAGTCTTTCTCGACCTTGGCTGTCCTTCAGTATTACTTGTGGAGCTGGTAAAAATTCTGGGGCCCAGACCATACCCCAATCAATTAAACCATAATATCTGAGGAGAATACTGAGGCACTGATCATTTTTAAAGTTCCTCGGGTAATTTGACTCTGAACCAAGGTTGAAAATAACAAATTCATACTCTCTCTTCACTGTTATCTGTATCTTAAAACATGCATCATTTATAGGCAAAATTATTAAACAAGTCAAATTTATGTTTTGTTTCCAACCTAAGCTTTTTGTGGCCTTATTCTCCCCTGGCTATCTAGCACCTGTGTCATGTGTTTTGGCCCTTCAAGCCTGCTGTAGGGGCACTCGCCCACCTCACCCTGATCTCCCTTTTCACTGAATGTGTTCTAAACCCCTAGGAAATGTGTGTTCTCCGTATCTATCAACGTCTGACTAGCTCAGTGCAGTGATGCTCACATACAGAGAGAACCTGCTTTTTCAAATAAATTAAAAATGATGGTACATTTTATCCTCCTCCTCTTTTCAATTTTCTTTTATTTTTCCACACTTTTAACCCCTCCTGACATCTTCTTAGAGAGGTTCTTGGACATCTCTTTTAGCTGACTAAGCTTTAATTGGCTGATCAATTTTGCTATTTAGTTCATTTGTGGACATGGCAAAGTCGCACCCGGATGACAGTGCTTTTTAACTGGGCTCTTTTTGACTGTCTTTTTCCCCTGATCAATTTGTTAAGTTGTCTGCCTCTTTTAGTATCACAACCAGCTGTTGGGCGCCACTAATTGCTGACTGATTGCTCTGTTGTTTAGACGATGCCATAGCCTGATTCAATTAAATTTAGGCCGATTTGCCAAGGTAGTTTTTGAAGTCAGTCTTTGAGGTTTGTTCTGGCCTCAGGAGAGCTCTTTCTATCTCTTTCTCTGGTTCTCGCTGATAAAGCAGCTACACTCCCCATACTGTGTTACAACTACATTGATTCCTTCGGCGAGATTGTCAGTGCTCTTTGTTCTATGGACTGCTTCTCCATCTTAGACAAAGTTTCTGAGCCACTGACCCAGGTTTGAGAGTTGGGTTAGTGCTTGTTGCTCTCAGAGCGACACCTCTGTTTTAGGATCAGGGCTCTAGGCACAGACTATAGCCTCCGGTCTTCTCAGATTCCCTCTCCTATGAGAAGCTGAGGCAAAGGGGATAGGAGCCCCCGTGTTCTCAGCTTGCCACCCAGAATGGAGACTGAATAGAGGAAGGTGAGTGTCCAACCTCTTAGCCACACCCACTTAGAATTTCTCCCTCTGCAACAGAGCTGGGGAGGGGTGGGGAATAAAACATGCTGATGTCCTGTCCCTCCTGAGGGACAGGACACTGTAGCCCTTGACTGGAAGCTTCTGTGTGGGGGGGTCGGGGGGAGGGAAGGTGTAGAAGGAACTCTGTCTTTCTGGCTACACCCATCCAGAGTGGAGCTTCTATCCTCATGAGCTGGGGTGGAGGGGAGAGGAAACAGGTCATAACTCAAGTGCCACAAACTCACTGTTCTTACTAAGATAGTAGATTTTCTTACGTAAATGCTTCTTCATCATCTGTATGACCTTAAAACAATTTCCAGACTTTCTGTTTTCTTTGTCCCTGCTAATTTTCACCAGTGTGGTTGTATCCCAGGGGAACTGGCCTATGAAACTCCTCACACTACCATTCTGGAAGCAATTCCTTGTAGGGCCATCTTGATTCATTAGCTAGGTTCTAGAGTGATTCTCAGAAGAGAAAGCCTGAGGTTCTTGATCCTTTTCCTTCCATGAAGTTTCTTAGAGCTGTATATAAATCTCCAGTACTTTGATACAGTGAGGAGGAATAGCTTTTGTCAAACCCAAAGGAAGTATACTTTTCTGTCCATCTCACAGGACGATAACTATGTACTCTCATTATAGCAACATAACCAAAAATTTACATTCTCTCCATAACAAAGAAACTTAAGAAGTAACATGAGATGTCTATCACAAGACATAAAACTCACTGGCAATAATTAAACTGCAGTTTTTTTTGCTTAATTTTTTTCCATATTCCACATTATTAGTCATGCAGCGATATCTGACCTACTACATTGGTTTAATCCAGTCTTCCTATCTAGAATGTAAGCTCTATGGAGTAGGAACCATTTGGTCCCTAGCTCCTATCATAGAACATCATACGAGGTCTGACAATTAAGTTTGCGAATTCATCTTAAAAAAATCATTACATACCTCATTGCTGAATATCACTATGGTCACCTTTGAAGTCCTCCCCTTGGGAAGCTATACACTGACACCAGCACCTAGTCCACCTTTCAAAGCAATTTTGGAACTCTTTCTGGAATGGCCATCAGAGCTGTCGTCGTAGTACCCTTGATGCCCTGAAAGTCATCAAAATGTCTTCCTTTCAATATTTCCTTTATCTTTGGGTAAAGAAAAAAGTCATTGGGGGCCAGATCAGGTTAGTAGGGAGGGTGTTCCAATACAGCTATTTGTTTACTGGCTAAATACTTCCTTACAGACGGTGCTGTGTGAGCTGGTGCATTGTCGTGATACAAGAGCCATGAATTATTGATGAAAAGTTCAGGTTGTCTAAGTTTTTCATGCAGCCTTTTCAGCACTTCCAAATAGTAAACTTGGTTAACTGTTTGTCCAGTTTGTACAAATTATTAATGAATAATCCCTCTAATATCAAAAAAGGTTAGCAACATCATTGCAACAGGTTCATGAACTAATTATCAGACTTCATATGTATGTATTTATGAATAATAAATGCTAGTTGAATGAACAGATATTAGTAGTAAGAATCAGTATCAGGACACTGATACACTTGAATATTTGGGGGAAATTGGCAATCCTCTTAGGGAACATTTAATTTGAAAGTAGCTTAAAAAGTAGACCATTCCTAAAAATGAATGCAACCTACAGTGTCTTTCATGAGTCTCACCTGCTATGTCCCTATTTCTATACTGTCTTCCCCCTCCATCCCTCCTCTCCCCTCCAAGTAAAATCAGACAACCATTATTATCAAACTTACTCTTAAAAAGGAAACAATATCCCATAACAGATGTCTGGGAAGGAAAGGAAAATCTCATCCACTTGCCTTTGTGACAGCATAAACCTTATGGCTTGATTGTGCATTTGACAAACTCAACGATTTTAAAACAACCTTTTGGCGAAACAAATTTGTTTCCATCATGAGCTCCCTTCTTGATCCACATTTCAGGACCCTGAGCTTTGGATAAATCTGAACTTCCAAGATCAAGATTTTTACAAAATTTGCTGTGCCTGAATGCTATTTGCAGTTCTTCCTCAGAGCCACTTATTCAGCTTTTCTTCCACCTGATTGATTTAGGAACAAATAGCCCCATTCTGAGGTAGGGACTGACGCACAAGATTATCAACACTGAGCCTGTGTTTCACAATCATTGTACTTGTCTTCTGAGAATAGTATGGATGTTTGTTTAGGAATTATTCCACAACTTTCTCAACATTCAGACTCAGCCCAAGTCCCTAGAATGCTCATGATATATACCAGAAACAATACACATCATCCCCAGGGTTATTTTTATGTGGTTTTATTTCTTAGCATGAAATGTTGGAATTGGAAACCCTAAAAGAAACTAATGAATATTAAAATATCAAATAAAATACCAAACAAGCAAGATAACCTGCAGTATATACTTTTATTGTTAATTTGTTAGCTTCTAAAAATGTTGATTTTCCCCACTTAAGAAAAAGGAAAGTGCAACTCTAGTTTATTATGCTACCTACTTAATAAAATGAGAGGAAAAGAATGAAAATTTTTAAGTTAAATTGTAAAAAGGGGAAAGAGTGACAGAGATCACAAGCCAGGCTTCACCTGCTGTGGAATTCCTAGTGTGACGCTCAAAATAGTGGCTAAAAGTATTCCAATGGAACCTCTTTCTCAAAAGATCACAAATGCTACTTAACTATTCTGAGATATTTTATGTTGTTTTGATTTCTACTCTTATACCAAAGCTACCTATATGATACAGAAATAGTCCGTTACTACAATGATTTCAGTCAAATTCATCAATTGGTATGACAGAACTAGATCCAAAAACAAATGGCTTGCCAAAATACCAATTCAAAATCTATAGAAGCATTAATAATATCACCAGTTAATAACTTCTAACAAGGGAAGATGAATTTAAAAATATATAAATAAGCTTGCTGTCTATAAAGATTTTTGCTGTGAAGAACATACAATAATAGTGACATATCTATTTTGGAAATACCACAAATCACAGACAGGCTACAAATTACTTCCAAGGAAAATAACTAGCAAAATAAATCTATGTAAAATAAGGTCTTCATCTTATCTTTTAAGGATTATTCTGGCATTTACTAACTCCAGTTTTTTTATTGCTTCCATTTCTTTCAGCTCTAAAATATTGGACAGTATTTTCTAAATTGCCCCTTCCGATAAATTCTATTTATTTATATTCTGAGACAATCAACAAATGACCAAAAAATTAAATGTTACTGAAAATTACATTACAAATACTTACTGTGGAGAACCTAAATTATCTGTCACCACACAGCATACTGTTTACATCAAAATGACTTTATAATTCTACCGCCTGTTCTAACAAGACTTTACTATTCCAGTAAACTCTTGCCCATGAAGATGAAGTCGCAAATAACTTAATTGTTTTTGGAGCAACTTTCCAAATATCTATTTGTTCCAATAACAGACTATTCAGTTAGCTCTTTTCAGTAAACTTTTTAGAGATTCATGGATTCAGTAATTGGCACTGTAAAGTTTAAATAACCCTACTTTATATTACAAAATCAATGATATTAATTATGTCCATTATTCTCACTTGTGTACTACATTTATAATGATCACTCCCTAGTATGTGTTTTATTGGACTAAGTAGACAAATTTAACATAGAAGCTCAAAAAATACTACATGATAGAATCATCTAATTGCTTTTTACAGGATATAAGGTAATCCATAAAACCATTGAAAGTTCGTCATTGTTTCAGCCTGGGGTTGTTTTATCTACTATTCTTCTAACTTTAATTATAACTCTATTAGGAAATCTGCAATTTCCCTAACTTGATTAACTTACCATAGCAAGCAAATGTCCCTGTGCTTACAGAAGGTATGCAGGGCATTGGACTCACCTTATAATGTAATTCACAGCCTAGTGAAATCTTCTAGACATTTTCTGATATAATATAAATAGAGCAAGGCTTTTGTCTTCTACAATTAAATGTCAAAAGGCTGAACTAGATATTTCTACTCCACAGGGTTGCTCTGTCATGTAACTTTATTCTGAAATCACCTCAATTTCTATTAAACCATTCCTGGAATATATCTTGTTAATTGGTGTTCAAGAATGCCAATAGCAATTTCTGTACTTATTAATATATATGGAAGACTGATAGAGCAGTTCCTTTTCTTAGGTCTAGAGTTTGAGAAAGTAATAAAAGAAGTCCCTTTATTCTCATCAATGTTCTAAACCATTTGGGAGATAGATGCAAATGATAGAACTCAAAACATCGGCATCATTACCGCTAAAGCTCTTGGAAAATGGAGTGTTCCGTCTACTAGACCAGTGAACTTCCCTGGCAAAGCAGATAAATGGTAGCCTCTCATTTTCAGTGCTTACCCCTATGAGTCTCCAAGGTAAAAGCTGCTGATCCTAAAGAGCACAAAGAAAAAGGAGTTCAGTTATGTTCGTTCTGAATTGGGTCCAGTTTTTCTTCCAGTCTCCCAAATCAGATAAGTCAATTGCCCACCCTGAGTGAGGCCTGAGTGAAGGATGGAGCAGGACAAGGTGTATTCCCAATGGAAAATCTCCCTATGCTAACATCAAGCCAAGGAAAACAAGTTTGTGCCTCAGCACACAATACCTACATGGATGACTGGAGGAGTGACAATGGGTAACTACCACTTATTGTTCTACAAGCGATTTCCCTTACTATTTGGGGGAAATGCCTAAGATCTCCGTCATCATACATAGATTTAAAGTAAGTTAATATATCTCCCAAAATTTCCTGTTCATTCGAAAATACATGTTACAAGATAATTTTTAAAGGGGTGAAATCATAACTCTTATATAAAGATAAAAATAAAATGTGTCAAAGAATTTCTTTAACTCATTAATAAGCGAGGGAACCAGTAAGATGCTGCAACCAATTCAAACAACATATGCATATGTAGGAAATCAGGAAGGCTAAAATGGGTGTACACATAGACTTAAAATTGGATAATAGCCACGGGAAAATAACAAATTGCATTTCCACTGATAATATTTATTTGCATTTCTATGGACAAAAGTTATGTCCGTTAGTATACAATTTAGATTGTAAATTAGCTTAAAGACAATGAAAGGCATCGATAACCTCAAAGACTGCACTAGACAGGATACCCAACAATTTTTTTGTATATTTTAAAAGTTCCACAATATTTCTTGACATATCCTATGAATAAGAAAACTAGCACAGTACACTGTTGTCTCTTGATCTACATTATCATGTTAGCATATACTATTTCACAATAAAAAATATGAGCTATGGAAAAAATATGTAAGAACTCCCATCATTTTTTATAAACCACCATGGCCTCCACATTTACTCTGGATTCAGGTTGTCAGTTTGTACTGGTATCAGCTGAGGGTATTCTCTGGCTTGGGGGAAGGAGGATGGGACTGCATGTGGTATTTCTCCCTATCTCTTATCTCCCCAAAAACAATTCTAGGAGAGATTATCTGGCCCTCCATCTGCTCTCTTCCAAAGACAGTCCTGAAACCATTAACTTTATTTCCTGATCCCTCCAGGCCTTTGCTCTTGATACTCAAAACCAAACTTTTACTACTCAAAAAAACCTATCAAAAAGCCCAGTTATTGCAAATCAAAAGCCTTGGCCTTCAACATTGTTTTTTTTGTGTGTGTTTTTTCTTGCTTTTAGTTCAAATTACTATTTGAAAACTGAAGTGAGTAATCCCAACTACTACTTTTTCTTGTCATCTCTGCTACAATACTTATAATGTATCCCAAGGCAATGAATACCTCTGTCAGAAAGGGAAGGCATTTATGTACAAGGAGGTATAAGACTTTATCTTAAGTGCAAAATTGGATTTAAATGATATATTCCACTTGAAAATCTATAAAAATTACTAGTTTTTGAGACATAAAATCTAAACCAAAAATATTTAGAACATGACCAATAAATTTACAAGATATTGAAACAATTACAGAGGGAATAAACATAATTTTAAAAACCTGAAATAAAGTCTATGCACTTGTTAATTCTTTCAATGAGTATTATATAGACAAATTAGGTCTGATAACATAAAAGGAATAATTTATAGATTCAGATAGATGTCAGCTATATTAGTCTGCTACATTGCCCAAAAGAGAAAATCATTTGATTCCACTCTGACAAATATGATTTCCAGGCTAACATTTTTTTCTTTTCAAATGGGTTTTGTTTGGAGACCCTACCTGAATTAACTGTGTTGTTAGTAGGCTAGGATTTGATTCCTAATATCACCTAGCAGATATTACTCACTATGGTAACTGCTGTGATTTACAAAAACTTTTCAGATTTTGAGTTGTCATTATATCTAAGGCAATTGGAGCAAAATAATTAAGGTAAAACAGGAAGATGGAGTTTACAGTTTGAAGGAAGCAACAGCTGTTGGATATCTGGGGAAGGGAATTGAGGACAAAACAAACTTCTGTTGATCGTACATGCAAGCAAAAGAGATAAATGACTCAGTGAAATGACTCACTTCAGTTTTAAGTAAACTTTGTAGCTGTGGCTCCTCTACTACTGTGTTAAATATTTAAATTTATCTTCAATTATAGCCAAAGACTAGACATCAAAACTGAAATTTTTGTAGCTTTCTGCAGAAAAGACATTAAATACTTATTTCCAAAAATAACTTTGTTAATTGCTTTAGTAAGACATAGATTTGGCAGCAGATCCCTTGAAAATAAATATGGCAGAGATCAAATCATCTAATTATTTTAGACAAGCTATAATGTGTTTTAATGTGCCAAAACTGTAAAACTATTGGACACACCCCAGTTTTTTGGGGGGGATTAAGTTACTTCACTTAATTTTTTTTTGCTATCAATAATAGTATTTGTATGTATTCACATAAGACTTGGAACTGTACGCAATATATGATCAAAGAACTCTCAATTTTAAATCGAAAAGAAAAATAAGGAAGTAACGATTAAACACCTTCAAAATGTTTTCATTTTTTAATTTTTGTATTAGCTTTTTTCATTCTTCATTCAACCTTGAAAGCCTCCAACCAAGAGAAAGAAGAACATGAAAAAAGATGGTGGGGAAGCTGAAAGAGGAGGAAATAAGAAGGGAAGCAATACAGAAAAAAAGCAGATGAGTAGTGGATCAAATGGTGTCATTGATTGTAAGCAATGGAAATTGACTTTAGCTAATTAAGCAAAAAAGGGGAAATTATTGGAAGCATATGAGTAGTCCATAGAATGGTGAGTAAAGCTTAGAATCCGAGACTTGGGAAGGAGAGGAGTGAGGGCAGAAATTAATGGCCACATTCTTCCAGGTAGAATAAATCAGTTCCAATGATTTGCTATTCTTCCATCACTGTTGCTTGGTTACAAATATCAGGGCTGGAGAGTCTGACCAACCTAGTTTGAGTTAGCCTATCCCTTGGATAAAGGAGGTCTAGGTGGATTGTCACCCACCAAGACTGAACCAATTGAGAAAATGTAAAAAGAGGAGTAGAAGACAATGCAAAAAAGAAGTGAGAGTGAGAAACAAATAAATAACAATAAGCCTGAGCAAAAACCGTTAGTGAATTCTTTGAACATTGTACACATCCACTAAATTACAGCAAACTTTTTGAGGCTTTTACTTGTTTTTTGGCAGGATAAGCATAGGGAGTTGGGTTGATGAAAATGATCAAAAGATAGGAAGAGGCTAATATTTCTGAGGAAGCGCATCAGTAAAACATTTTTTCAGAATTTTGGGGAAGTAATATGAATAAAAAATATATGTTGTCATTGAAAATTCTGTGTGGAAATTGATTGATATGTGATGAATACCAGAGTAATTTGTAAAATCAGTCTTAATTATAAATTATTTTTTAAAGGAAAGCACTTCTGTTTTGTTCATTTAAACAGTAATTGAGCTAAATGCCAACAAATTTGAAGTTTTCTAGAACTCTGCTGTTTCTGAAACTCTAATTTTGATAGATCATTTAATATACAAATAAATTATACTGAACATATCTATTCTCTTAAAAAGCTTCTATCAGCATTTTTCATTGCATTATTTACTTATTCACTTTTTAAAGGATCTGGCAAAGGTAAACTCCAGCTCAACCTGGATGAAATTTCCATGCCGTTATAATTAGTAGGGTCCAAATTCAAAAGGTTTTATGTTATCTTATAAAAAATACTGAAATTACGTTAAAATCTTTATTTCTTTTAACATAGATTTTAAATATTTTAGAAGCAATTCCAAATATTTGTTCCTTTTCCAAAATTTAGCTTCAAATATTTGGATCTTAAAAAGAAAGTTTCATGAACACAGCCAAAATAATAATAAGACATGAAACAAAAAGGAAAATTATTTTGAAGGACCTCATATAACTAATGTTATTTAAATAGGAGCCACTTCAACAAAGGATGTTGGGTATTATAGGCAAGCTAAAGGAATAGAAGTTGCAAGTGACTGCCTGGTAATTACTCACTCCTTTTACTTCTAGTTATGTAACCTTACTAAGTCACTTAATCACAATGAGCCTCAGTTTACTTACCAGTAAAATAGGAATAATAACATTACTTACCTCATAATGTTGTTGTAATTATTAAGTAATTAAATGTAAAGTGTATATTGCAATGCCTAACACATAGTAAGCATTGGATAGTTATTAAAATTACAAGTGTGACAATATGAAAATGATCTATAGTCTGGACAAAAAAAAAATGAAAAAATGACATCACTCCAGATATGAGATAAAGATATTCCGAACTATGGAACTACAAGGTATGATCAAACTATACGGTGAATGTTTAAATAAAAAATCTTTATTACAGTAAAAGATACATTGCTATTAATCCTCCTCAAAATACCCCCCCCCCTCACTTTGAACACACTTATCCCATCAGTCTTGCCACTTTCTGAAGGAGTTCTGAAAGTCCTCTTTTGTGAGTGTCTCTAGTTACGCTGTCATGGCTACCTTGATGTCCTGAATTATTTTGACTTTGGGGAAGAGCCAGAAGTCGCACGGTGTCAGATCCGGTTAATAAGGTGGATGAGGACACACCATAATATTTTTCTTTGATAGAAATTGCCATATATCAGAAGCAATGTGTGACACGGAGTATTGTCATGATGGAGGATGATTTACGGCACACTTTAATACACACCTTCTCTCAACCATAGCTCACATGTGACTGACTGCACCGAACAAGTTGAAACTTGTCACACATTGTTACTAAGGTTCCACACGCTATTTCCTGTATTGAAGATTCCTGCCTTTCCTTTGGATGGCACTCAGCAGCAGCATTCACAGTATTTTGTGATCACAACGGAAAGGCTCTGTGTCACCCATCACTTCTGGTATAAGGCAATGTCTGTCAAATAAAAACATTACAGTGTGTTCTCATCCACCTTATTCACCGGATCTGGCACTGTGCGACTTCTGGTTCTTCCCCAAAGTCAAAATGACCATGAAAGTAAATGTTTTGACTCAATTCAGGACATTGAGGCAGCCACGACAGCACAAATAAAGACATTCACTAAAGAGGACTTCCAGAACTGCTTTAAAAAGTGGCAAGAACATGGGATAAGTGCGTTCGAAGCGAGGGGGAGTATTTTGAGGGGTATTAATGGCAGTGTATCTTTTACTGTAATAATAATTTTTTTTATTTAAACGTTCGCTGCATTTCTTGATCATACCCATATGTTTCTTATAAATAGTCAATTAATATTTGTCATTGAGCTTGTATAAAATAAAATCTAAGCATACCAAAGCCTCAGTGTAAACTTCCCATCCAGTTCTCCTAATCTTGAACCTAGCAGATGGTGCTAAAATAAACAATGCTGGCAGGCCTTTCTCTGTGTAGCATGAGTATTTCCATTTAATCAGCTAAACATGGTTATATGAATTGCTTCTGATGGGAACCGAAAACCCCTTCATATTCATTCTATCCATGCTCAGCAACTGGGCTATGCTTTTTCGATAATGAAGTCTGTCTCCATTCTCATTCCTAATTGCTAGCTCTTTGAAAACTTTCAGCTTCAAAGTCACTGCAGAGAGTAGCCCCAACACCAAATGCTCTGTTCAAAACCAATAACCATAAATGAGTGTTCTGCCTTGGTGGGAGCTAATTAGCTACTTGGGTGTCAGCTATTTGTTGAACCCTGCATTGCAGGCCCCTTCTATCCATTAGGTACCCTGGGCTCAGTGCCTAGGGCCAATGAACTTGCCAAGGACTACAAAAATGTTTGAGACCTGAAAAGAAAAACCAAAGTTAAAGTAATAAACATTTAAGTAAATGCCAATTTCTATTCAATTGTTATTTCTATTTAATTGTTTGAGTAAATTTATATGTATAAAAATTTCATTATAGTTGCAAAAACCTGCAGATTAGGATTTTGCACTTCACTACTTTACATAACTTTCTGACAATTCACAATGATTGTTAAGGATATCAGCCAATCATAAATTAAATGCATTATTTATAACCAGGTAATTTTAAACTCTATAAAAATTTTTTACAACAAAAATAATCATTTCAATGTGGGGTATGGATGCATTGAAATGCATATGCAATGGTATGGCAAGGTGACTCCAAAGTAAAGTGCTTATGAACCACTCCTGTCTGTTCCTTCTGGCTTGTAGGCTTTTGGAGTACAAGAATGAGACATCTCCTACCGCCTCTCCCCCCCCAACCCCCGCCCCGCAAACTGCCACCAAGTCTAAGAAAAGAGACTGACAAAGAAATCTGAAAGGATTCACAACAGAGGTAAGTACAGTTCTTGTGGCTGTGCATAAGAATTCGACACACACACACACACACACACACACACACACACACACGTGCACTGGAGGAGGATGGAGACAGAAGGCAGGATCCTCAAGTGACACCTTCGTTGAGCTATCAATCCCAATTTTGAAAAACTAAATTTCAGTCTAGTGTGGGAATATTAAATTGATATTGGCATGAATGTGAGTTAAGTGTGATTATAATACAGCATGAAGCAGGAGTTTTCCATGTTGGTTCCTCACCTCCAAACGCATGAATGATGACTCTCCTGTATTTTATTCTTTTATCAGTTAATGTGTATTGAGTACCTACCATGTGAAGCAAGCCTGTTCTAGGTACTGGGAATACCTGTTTGACACTTTCCTATGATTTTGAGGACAGTCCTGCAAATTTTGGAGACCAAAGATAATAGATTTTCACACTGCTTTTTAAAATATGATAGTCCCAAAGCCATAGATTAGTAACTTGCTCTCTAAAGGTTGCAAACACAGATTAAGATCAACTGTAAATTGTGTTCAAGCTCTAGTTCTCTCTCTCCATTCAGGAAAACAAGAGAAAGCTAGTGAGTATTTAGTATTAATAACTCTTTAATTGTAAATAATTTCCAAAAGTCTGTACTAAGTTTTTATTAGCAACACCAGACCCCAGGGCACTTTTTCCTACTGCTCTCAGCTACAAGAATGATAACTATTAAATCAAAAAAGGATGTTGAGAGATAATTAGATTAAGAGGAAGAGGGAACAGATCTGTCCAGTTCCTAGGGTCAGTGGCCATTTGAGTCTTAAGTGTCCCTAAGGACTAAGCAATACTCACTACTGGTGGGCAACAGGAAGCGTAGGGAGGGTTACACCGGGAAGGAAAGAAAGGGAGTGAGAAAGCCAGAGAAGAAGGGAAGAAAAAAATATAGGGAAAGGGAAGGAGAGGAAGAAGAAAACAGGACAGAAAGGAAAGAGACAGAAAAGAAAGGGATGCAGACATTAAAACATTTCTGAGAACTCGGTGGTGCTGAAGTTTACTACCTCCACCTGCCCACCCCACCTCTTCTGTCTACTGCTAAATTTTGCATTTTGTAACGAATGGCAAGAACTAGTAAATACTACCTCCCTCCCCCCACCCCCCGAATTTTTGCAGATAATATGAGAATAAACAAGGTAATAGATATCTAAGTAAACTGAATTCCTGGTCTAAGTTAAATCAAAAGCCTATTTTCTCTAACCTTTCTCTTTTAATGTATTTAAAAGATGGACAAAAGTGGTTATCATCTTCGGTGTTTGGGAGTGAATGCCATTTGATATGGCGAGTTGTATCTTTGAGCCCGGCAATCATCATGGACAGTATGGTTTTATGGAGCAGTGCTTAATAATCATAAAGCAAATGCATTGCTAAATCAGAACAATAGTTATTATTAATCCCCCAAATAAATTAGCATTAGATTCAGTATTCTAAATGGAAATAAACTAATGGGATATTTATCGTATTTGGCGTGGAAAGACATAACTGAAAATGAGTTTTCAACTAGCAAAAGAAAGGGAGATTCTGTCCGGTTTTCTTTTTCAATGTTCCAGTGTATTGAGATTGTAAAATGACATTTTTGTAATAATATGACTTTATTAGCCTTCAAAAAAAAGTGTAAGTTTCACCAGAAGGGATGTTATGTAGGGTACAACATTAATAATATATTATGCAAGGAAACATACAGAAGAAGCCAATAAGTCCAGTCAAAGCTAATTAGTTAGTAGGCAAGTCATCAAAACTGAGTTGAAAGATGTACTCCACACATGAGTTTGCATTTGTGCCTGAGTCCCTGGAGCCCAAAAGGATCACTGCATTGCTCTGTTGGCAGATATATCCAAAGAACTGGCCATGTTGTATCTTGTCACCACAGTGCTTCTTTCTGTTAAATGGTTTAAAATGTTTGACAAGCATATTAAAAAGCTATCCAAGGAAACGCTTCCCTTTCAGGGATTAGATTCTTGAAGCTGACCATTAACACTGGCCTTTGCAGTAATTCAGCCCATATTAACAACAACAACAAAAAAAACCTTCTTACAGACACACTGGACTCTTATGGAGCCTCTAAAGAGAACAGTGAGTGCTTTGTGCTTTGTTACTGCTTCTTCGCGCGTGATTAATGGAGGTTTAACTGAGGCAAAGGGGTTCTCTCCTTGTCCCCAGCAATTTTTTTTTCCTAACAACTATTTCCTATCTTTATCATATTAAGACAGTAGTCTAATCAGATTGCAATGAGACTGATGACTTGATTCCTAATTAAATAGAAAGAAATCATCTAGCAAAATGGTCTTTTTCTCAAGAGTGTACACCTATCAAAAAAAGGCCTTTGGCCAAGTAACTGCCAAAAAAAGAATACTCAAAACCATACAAAATAGGAATTTGGCTCCAGCTGAATTTTTCTCTACATAAGAAGGCAATGAGACAAGAATGGATCCTTAGAGCAGCTCTTCTTTTCACTGAGTATTTGTTACTGTGGAGTAGTTTGATTCTCACTACCAGTGCTTACAAAGAGCAAACTTAATGCAAAATCATAAATTTTAATTTTTCCCAATATTTGACAACTATCTCACTGACATTCAATTCAATATAATTTTTAAATCACTCTTCTTTGTGGTATCTTTCTAATACCCTGAACTTATTTTAAACAGATAATTTCTTTCTTTTCACATTTTATCAGTTTAAATATTTAATTACGTTATCTAATTACAATAACAAGTACATCTAGAATAAACAGTTCAAGGAACTTGCACAACTAACGTACACATTTCTTAGATATGACACAAAAAGCAAGATCTACTTTAAAATATTGATAAATTCAACTTTAAATGAAAAACTTCCACTCTTCAAATGACACTATTAAGAAAATAAAAAGATAAACCATAGACTGGGAGAAAATATTTACAAATTATATATCTCAGAAACCATTTGTATCCAGAATATATAAAGAACATTTATAATTCAATAAGTAAAAGACAAAGAATCCAATTAAAACATAGGCAAACTTTTTGAATTGTTATTTCACTTAAAAAAAGTATATACCAACGTTTAAGGGGAACATGAAAAAATATAGTTTATTATTATAATATCCCTATTTTATGGATAAAAAACTGAATCAGAGAGAGGTTAAATTATTTACCCAAAAGCGTATGGTAAGTAACTAGTGGAGCCAGGACCCAGACAGACTGACTTTCTACTCCCATTTCCAAAGCACTGCATGTATACTGTCTCACTATAAAACAGCCAGCCTGATTGCTTCATCTGCCTTGTAAAGTTTAATGAGATATTTTCTTATACTCCTGATATAAGGTTCCCAATACCTTATATCTTCAACTGTATGAAATTCCTGATAGTGGACCATTCATGACCTCAAAAATGGCAGTTTCATGTGGTTCAATCATAACTTTATTTTTTTTCCAAAGTTTCTGAAACAAGAACCCAAAGTCAAGTACATGCTATTTTAGATTCTAAAACATTCTCATAAATAGAGTCATGCATTGTCTTCCTACTAGGTCCATAAAGCCTTTGGCTTTTTATACAGTGACTGCAAATGGTCCAATCTATTTAAATATGTGACCGCCATCATTGCTGCTTATACAACCTGCTAGTTTGCATGTCTTGGCATTGTCTCTTTTTAGATTTCATTAGTATTTCTGAAGACATCTGCTTTGCCTCTTTTCATTGTTTTCAACAGAAATAGATGGGTGATCGCTAACCAGATACAGTGAAGACTACACCATTAAGGTCCTTCATTTTCAATGACATAGTATTTGGTCACCATTGTTTCTTGAAAATGTTGAATGTTACTTTATAAGCATAAAACTCCGCACTTACTCTTCTCTTATTTCTGGATCTGTTTGTGTGATCTTCTAGATTCATGGTAAGTAAACAAGTCTTCCATTTTGTTACGCTCCTCCACAGACACATGGAGAAGTATTGTCCTATGTTCTATTATTGATACACAATTCAAAATCCTTCCTTAAATAAGCAAAAAGAAAGCAGGTTTTTCTCTCAAATACCCTCACATTTTTGGAATATGCTTTTCAAACTTTTCATTTCATATTCCTTCAACACTTCCAAAACCACTTAAGAACATACAAAATAAAACGTCCAATTTAAAAATATGCCAGTTCTTTTTCCTCTAGTTGCACACTACCTGTTATTTGTTTACACCAAAATTATTCACTATACAGTAAAATTCAATATTGTCCAATCGTGATCGGCACCCTGTTAGCGCCACCACTCACTTCTCGCTCAAGATGTGGACTCTTTAAAAAGAGAGTCTAGGTTTAGGCTTCCTCTTTTGGGGGACCCTCTCTAAGTTCATCCTCTATTTGCCCTGTGGAATAGCTAGTCTTACATTGTAGATTTGTTCCTTTGCCTAGTCTACCTTTGCCCTCTTCGTCACCCTCCCAAGTTTGGAGGTTTTCCATAGACATGTGCAATCTGAAACTGTAGCCATCAGCCACAAGGGGCTCTTGAGCACACGTAATGTGACTATTGTAGATTGGTATGTGCTATAAGTATGAAATACACAATTTCAAATAATTAGTATGAAAAAGGAATGTAAACTATCTCATTCATAATATTTTTATCGATAACTTATTGAAATGGTAATATTTGGGAAAGCTTGGGTTAAATAAAATATATTCTTAAAATTGATTTCACCTATTTCATTTTACTTTTTTAATGTGGCTCTTGGAAAATTCAACATTACATGTTGTTATAATTGTGTATTATATATTTTGTATTATATTTCTATTGGGCAGCACTACTCTATGCTTTCTTAGTAATCAAGCCTCCTTCTTCCCTTGCTCACCAGTTAGTTATGGGATGGCTCCTCATATGCCCCTTTCGAGCCCCTGCTCCCAGTAGCCCACAGTCAGCCAACCCTGTAGCTTCCAGAGCCTATAGTTCAAACATTGTAATATACATACAGTGAAAATTAATCAAGATGAAGTTCAAAGATATGAAGAAGAGACAGGAATTTCGTTTAGTATGTGCAGGAATCTGGCTCTATTCCAGGAGTTTTCTATGAATTGGCTCCTCTGACACTTCAAAGAAGATTCCATGAGGGCAATATTATTATCCCCATTTTACAGAGAAGGGAATAGAGGCTCAGGGAGGTTGAATAACTAATAAAGGGTAAGTGGTAGTGATATGGAAGAGCTCCCTCACTACAAAAGTTTTAAGCCTCCCTCACGATAGAAATTTTAATTCTCCTTTTCCCTAGTTTTTAGTTCCTTAGCCCCTGGCTTTGATTACTCTTCTACTCAGTTTCTGAATCCTAGACTAAAGATTGCTCCTAGCTTGAATCACAGAATGTCTCTCAGATAACTACTTAAAAGCCTGTGACATCCCAACATCCCCCAAGCCATTCCGGACCCCCCAGGCCAGTATACTTGTTGATTGTAATCATTGAAGCCTAATATTATTTCCAACCCATTCTGGGTCCAGCTCCTGGACAATTGATGTCACCTAAATGACTAGTTGAATGTCCACAGGTTCTATAGAGCTAACAGATTTATTAATTAAAATCTACTTTTCCTCATTGGGGGCCTTGGGGATACAAAGGATATCCCAGCAAGATTGCCAATCGCAACCAAGGAAACCAATGCATTCTTCCGGGCGGATCTGGAGACCCCTTCCTCTTATCTAAGACCAGATAGGGCGAGAGTTCTGTGACTTCCCCAATAGGTAGGGACAGCTCTACACCCCTGCCCAGCAGGACGCAGATGCAGAAAAACGTCTTCTGTCCCTCAACTTCCCATAGAGATTTTATGGGGATCACCTTTCAAGGGGAAAACAAGGGAGGCAGTTAGAGATGGACATTGGGTCTCTGCATTACTGCCCAAAGACCTCCCCTCTCAGTCCAAAACTTTCCCTTTCATTGTAAACAAATGGGTAAAAGATACCGAACTAGATCAAACTGGCCACTTACACTTGCGCAGTCTAAAAAGATGAGGTAATAGCCTCTTGTTAATCACAGGTGTCAATCAAGTGGTCCCACTCCCAGAAAGGAATAGCCCATTTGAGGGAAAAAGATGAAAACTGCAAGTCCTCGCCAGTCAGGCCCTTTTTGAGCCGGGCCCTTGGTCCTTTGGGCCTTTTTGCCTTTTGAGCCTCTTCTTTTGTTCAACCTGCTCCAAACTCATTGGAGTGTACTTTTGCTCCTAATAATGCCACCTTGGGCCCTTGAGCCATTCTCTATTACTTGGGTCCAGTTCTGTTTCTTTGAAGTGTACTATTTCCTAAGAAACTACTCTTTCACCACTTTATTTCTGTGTCTCGTTCAATTCTTGGCTCGAGACGCCAAGAACCTGGACATTGTGCCAAGAAGGACTCACTCTCCAGTAACAGTAGGGTATAGACCTCTGTCTGGCTCCAAGCTTATTAAAGTGAATGTTGAAGTACTGAGTTGCTGAGGTGTGGAGAAATAAACTGCTGGAGTGTAGGAGGAATATCAGCAGCTTGGTGTGGTGCAACCATGGCATGCAAGGGAGAGAATGCTAAAGGATGGGAGTAGAGGAGCTGAAATGAGGTGGGATGTGATGTGAGATCTTTTATTTCATGCAAAAAAAAAGGTTTTTAATTTAGTCCGACAGTGATTTAATTTTAACCAGGAGATTAATATAGCCAATCAGATTAACACTGACGTGGCAAGTGTGCCCTGAAAATTTTGATTGTAAGAAAATTTCACAGTAAATTTTCTCCTTAGACTTGGGAATGAGGGGAAAGAAATTGATAATAACTGAACTTCATAAGAGGACACTTTTATCTTAGAGTTTAAATTTATTTGCATTCTACAGTGCTTCCATATTTAAACTTGTACATAGATATTAGTAACAACTGATTAGTTGATTATTGTCTTTTGACTACTTATTAAGAATGATATTTTATTGGCTATTCTCTTTCTCAGTTATCTACACTCGGGATAGTTATACAAGATGGTTAATTGAAGGAAAGTAGTTCTACAAATAAGTATGAATGGCTTCAGGTATCAAATCCCAATGCAAATTTTAAATCTAGTATGTACCAACTGAAATAAAAGAATATCTTGCTAATATAGTTCCTAGGGGATTGTTATTATTGTAATGATATTATTATTATTATTATTATTATTATTATTATTTTGGCTGAAAATTGACCTTGTGGCTTTCATTTAATTTAAGGAGCAAAAAAAAAGGCAAAGTAGACAGTGTTTAATTTTCCTCTTCCATGTATCTCCATATAGAAGGTACTCACAAAATATTTATTTAGTAAGTAAATGAAACTCAAGTCAGGTTGTCTCAAATACTTGGAATTTCAGGATTTGTTGTTGTTACTGTTCTGGCAGAACAAAGATGAATGAGACAAAGTCTCCATTCTATGTTTTAAGTTATCATCAGGCACCAATATTTATTGAAATACTAATTTGGTAAATACAATAAAAGACCGTGGGGGCATAGTTTGGCTACCTAGCCCTGGGCATAAAAAGATCAGAAAAGATTCCTGGAAAAGTTGAAGCATTAGCTGAGTCTTAAAGAAAGGATCAGAGTTAGAAAAGCAATAAGGGAGATAAAGGCAACAGCATGGGGGTATGTGCGTGACCAGTATTAATTTCTCTCAACATTCCAGGAACAAAGATTTAATATAAATTCACTTGGTGCAGATGGTGCATAGTTCACCTGTCAATGCCTGGAGACCATCCCATTCACCCCTCAGTTATCTCCACCCACTCGTACTCCACCACCCCAGTCACAGGGAGTTTTCAGAACCATAAAGAAACTGCTAACATTGATGAGATTTAGAATGAAAGTTAGACTTATACAAAACAAGCAAAGCCACTGGCCTGGAAAAGGTCTTTCTTCTGTGTGTACTCTTCCTACACATCTCCTATAGAAGACAGAGTCCCTTTGGATCAAAGAATCAAAGAATCCTAGAGCAACAAAGAAGAGAGTTCCTTTTGTTTTTGTTCAAAACAGTTCTGGTAAACCAGCCCTAGGCTGCAAATCTCTAAGTCATAAATAATTGCTGTGGTGTTCAGTGAAATGCTAGTGCCTGGGGCAGTCACTAATGTCAGAGCAAAGGAAGATCGAAGTCTGCGCAAGTGTGATCATAAACTTGTCTAAGGATGCAAAAAGTTTGTTGTGGATACATCACTGAGAGAGTAGGATTAGCTTAGGACAAAGGGCACAGGCTTTGGGGTCAGACAAAGGTAGATTGAGTCCTCCTGCTTCTGTAAATAATTATGTAGCCTTGAGCAAATCACTCAACATCCTTGAACTTCAGGGTCCATATCCACAAAATGAGAAGAATAAAAACTTCCTTGCAAGGTTGTTCAGTAATTTAATGAAAGTACATGTTAACCCTACAACACAGGGCCTAGCACAGAAAAGGTTCCTAATAATTGATGACTATTAATTATCATTGCATCACCATCCTAACTAGTTATTCAATAGGCGTAGTTTTGGAGAGGAAGGTAGCAGCCCAGATTCTTCCCTGATCACCTTAACATATTCAGGTTCACTGTCCTAGGCCGGACTTAATCTCCCTTTCTAATTGTCAGTTAATAAAACATCTAGCTAGATCTCATAGAATATTTTCTTACACTCTTGCATAACCTTTCCTCACCCCTCAAACCCTAACACAACACTCACTCTGCTTGTTTGATTAGATGTGGCGTTGGTCTTTCTTTGAGAAAGACTCTTCTCCATGACCCAATTGGCCATGTTACAGTTCAAAGCTTTAGCCATAAGATCTACTAAAAAGACTAACAGAAATTCAGTTTATTAGAACAAAAATTGTTTTATAAAATCAATTCATTAAACAAAATAAAATAGAAAGGGACAATTGCAATCAAAAGTTGGTTTTTAAATATTTTGTTTGGTTTTGTGTTTGCTTTTATTTCACTGAAAATAGAATTAATAGTCAAAGTACCTTCAAGGGAAATTGCATTAAGAAGACTGGGTACCTTCTAGATTTCATATTAAAACAGAATTCATGTCCTTTCAGGGAAAAGTAGCTTCAGTATTTACTTCAGGCCATCTTTTGCCCATTAAATATCTCTGTTTCTACAGTACCATGTACTAAAGAATATACATATTTATCTTTGGGTGATATTTTCTGTAACTTGATTTATCACCTGGAATCTCTTTCCACTCCATTGACTATTTCTATGAACAGATCTGAAAACTGCAAAATAAATATTTGAGGTTTTTTTCTGCTCTATCACTGATCCAGAAATAATCAAACTGTTTTTCCTCCAATCAGTTCAAATTTCTTCTTCTCTGGGGGAAAAAAAATAAAACCATTAATATTATATTTATGTAATATACAAAAAGAGAAAAGCTTATTGTATTTATCTATTTTATATTGTAGTAAGTGAAGTTAGATAATTCAAATTAAAAATCCATGTTAGAGATCTAATGAGTCAGTTGTCTAGGCTGAAGAAATTTGGCAGTTAATTGTCAGATCTGGATATTACTTTATATATTGAAAGCAATCTAAACACTGTGCTTCATAATTTAAACTTTCACTGTTAGTATAGGATGTGTGCCTTGTTCTTAAGCATAAAACAGTGCATCAAAGTTTTACTTTGCAAAGCAAAGGATTTTAATGGTTACATTAACATCTCTCTTGTCTTTCTGACATTACATGATGCTATGGATTGTGGCAGAGAGGACTAGCTGTTCTTCAAGGCTTCACACTCTCTTTCCTTGGAGGAGAGTTGCTGCTGGAACTGGGCTACCCCACCAGAAACTATTATTTCCTTATCCCTCCTCCTTTCACCTACCTATGGGCATGTGATTGACTTGCCCCAGTGGAATAGGAGCAGCAGTGATGTACCTGTACGTATGTGACTGCCCTGCTGGGGTGGTTAAGAAGTGGGTGTGCCTTTCATACTCACTCTCTTTCCCTAGTAGAGAGCAATATCCAAGGAGACCTGGGAAGCCACATGTTGAAGATGGTCTATCCGCCACCCACTCGGACCTTCTCTAATTGAATGGTGCAAAACACCCCACCTCCCCACCAGAAACATCTGCACTGGAGTGTTCCGTGAACAAAAAGAAATAGTTTATCCTGTTAAATGATTAGAATTTGGGAATTTGTGTCTTACAGCAACTAGTATTACCATAACTAAATATGGTAGAGATGTTATAATTGTTCAAAGAGAGAAAGTGAGCTGTAAAACAAATTAATCGCACTCTATCCTTACTGCAGAAGTCAATGCAAATAGAGAATTAGGATTACTGCCCAAAGTGGAGAACAGTGTCAAAGACACCAGCTCAGACAAAGCTTCTTATTGTGTGGTATCTTAGTAGATTCATCATAATACACTTTCTGGTCCTCTGTATTAAGGGGGCAAATTTAACTTTGCTCAGAGGACCTAACTCACATTAGCCAAACACACAGGAGATGAATTTATAAACCAGAATGTCAATATATTCATTCACTATGACACATATACCTATTATATTTTCTTGGTACCCAGAATAACTATTCCTAGAGACATATTCTCCAATTCCAGCTTTTGAGTTCTTTTTCCCCCAGGTTCGATACAAACCACAATTCTGCTAACATAATTATTTTAAATAGTCAAGTTATAGCACAAATGAGTAGATAAATGTTACATCAAATATATCTGACTTACCTAGTAGAAACTTGGAAGTAATTTATTGTAAAATCATATCGTAAGGTGGATTGCTGCACAAACGATTACATGAATCTGCTTTGTGTGTATATTTACTAATTTTTCTCTAAATGACTGACCTTTTCTTCCATTTAAGGGCCACTTTGTGCTGAAAAGAAATACATATGGCTTAAGATCATAGAAGCCAAGAAGTGGGAATGAAGAAAGAGGATTAAACAATTAGATAAGAAGAGATGAAGAGTCCTGAAGAGAGGTGTATATATCAGATTAAAGGGATATTGCCCATGATATCAGCACCTAGTTTGATGGCCAAGAAAACTGAGGTAATTGGATTATTTACAGAATTACTCTGTTTATGTTTGTGATCCGTATTTTGCTATATCACCCTGCATGCCTGAAGTAAATGAACCTTTAGAATGTATTTGTAGAACCACTGCCCCATATGCTATCTCTTCCTAGGAGTCAAAATTCAAGTAAAAAGTGTCTCATCAAAAAGTAAATTTTTCTGAGCCAGGGGATTGGAAGACCAATTTTAAGTGGACAGTTTTTTCAGGATAGAAGAAAAAGGGACAACTGACAGTAAAAATAGTTGCTCTTAATATCAAATATGGGTGACTCCAAGAGAATAGAGCTTATGTATTGAACAGTTCTGAGTGTGCTTGAACTCACTGCAACACGAGAAATATCCTACTACAAATCGAAGTTTTTAGTGAAATATATTTTGAAATCTGTGTTTTTAAGAAAACCCTGTACAAGGACTCTTTCAGTAGAATATGCCATAAAAATATCTTCTCTGTCATTGTACTTCATTGTATTCATCTGGTTTACCAGATAAAACCCAAACTCCATAAAACAGGGACTGCACCTAATTCTGTTATCCCGCATAGCCAAATCTCCAGAATGGAGACAAGGAAGGTAAGCAAGCAATCTACTGGAATGCATGAATCAGAATATTAGAACTTCTATTAACTTACTCTCATTAACTTACTCTATTAACTTACTCTCATTCTTTCACTTATTAAATATGTTTTATAATACAACGTAGTCTTTTATTTATATAATACCTATTTGGGGAGTGCATGCACAAAACTTAATTAATAGTGATGTAGGACTAAAAATTGTATAGACTGCTGTCTTATGGAAATAGTATACTAAAAGAAAAAGAAAAGAGTTGTTAAAATAATGTACTGACTGGGCTGTTGTCATGGTGATGGTGTGGCTACAGAGAAAATGAAATAGATGCCCTTGAATTCATTCTTTCGTTCAGCAATTATGCATTGAACACCTACCGTATGCCAGAGGCTGTGTGGGGCAGCAGCTACCAGAGAAGTGATTGGGTTGTTAAAAATAGAGTGAAGTGACAATAAACCCATTACTATTTTTCCCATTGGGGATTGTCCTTCCCTTTCCTGAAAAGTACTCTGATTTCTTATCTTCACGTAATACATCCCTGCAGGAACCCCACCATTCCTGTTTGGCTGAGAAACTGTAATCTACTGTGGTCACTTAGTGAATACTTATTGACATGATGACAGTTGGATTGTCAATACAGGAAAACAAAAGATAAATTAATTCTATGATTCCAGTATTGCTCAGGATTCTCAAGTGCACATACTTTTCAATTATATGGGCCAGGATCCCAAGAGAGTAAATATGATCCTTATATAGTTGCCATGAATGGTAATTAATAATTCCTCACTATATTCTAACTGCCCTAACAGATACTTGAAAAACCCTAGATGCTACATTCACATATAAACATACAATTAAATATATCGGGGGGGCCAAAAAAGTGTTCACATTGTAAGAGATGTTATCTATGTATTACTTTTCGAAGTTGAATTGAATTACGGTAGCACTGTGTAGTATGACGTTCGCTCAAAAGAAGGCAATAATCAAATGAATGCTGGTGTCACTCATTGTATTACAACTTTAATACAGTTTTTTCCTTTCTTAAAATGTGTATGAATTTTTTGGCACTCTCTGTATATAAATAGAGCAAGATTGTGATATAAGAATTATATAGTAATCCTGAGTTTAATGTGTATGAGGGGAAAAGTCATAATTGACAAATTGCAAACATAAGGCATCCATATGAGATGGAATAACATACTACAAAAAAAGAAATATCTGACACATGTTTGTTTTTTCTTTTGTATTTTCTTTTCTTAAAGAGCATTCACTTGGCTTGCTTAGTCATGTGATTTTCTGTCTTGCAGACATCTGACTGAATACATCATAATGTTGTAATGCATGTTGTGTCTCTCAAAGCAATGTTTCTCTGAAATTCAATCCCTGTTTAAACAAAAGTAATGTTTTCTCTTCTTAGTAAAATTAAGATCCAAAGAAATAGTTTGGGGTATTGTAATGGCCACCAGCATTTCCCATGTCTATAAGTAGGGAACTTTAGCAAGATTTGATCCTTCTTCAATAGATCCACAATACTCAAGGGAAGTCTATTTATATAGAGATCACAGTAATAAAAACCATGTGGTTCATTTGATCACTTTACTAGATGGAAAAGTAGGAATCAGTGGAGCAGTCAAGTTCTACTCCACTCACTTCAAGCATCTAATGGATGGAGACTACGGCAGAAGAATATTGCCTTCCTTGGCTCACAAAGTCTGCCAGTAACATTTTCTGCTATGAAGCACTAGAAAAAAAGAGAGAGAGTTTTGAATGTCACTGGCATTTTTCCATCATACTTTACTAAGTATGTCTGACAGCAATTTTCAATAAATTCTTCAATAAAATTACCAAATAATCTTATCCTATTTGATCCCTATTAGGGGTCCCTATTAGGATCCAATTTGATTTAGAGTTCTGTGTGAATATTCAAAGATATCATAATACTCTTATTATGGAAAGTAATTCAGAATTATCCTATCAAATGTAAAAGAATTGATTAGTAAAAACAGAAACCTATTTCTCAAAAGTATAAGTATAACCTTCAACATACTCCAGTGGATGTATTTATATAAAATAGTGAAAAATAGTGAGTGTGTGTGATACAAATAATATGATATAGACTATGGCTAAAGTTATTTAGTCTTAAATTCCCACAGTCACAAATAAAAAATGCTAGTAGTCTAGCAACATAGTCTTGAAGGAAGGAAAAATGGAAGCAAGCCAACTTAGGAACTGATTAAGTATTCAGCAGAGAATTTTCTGTGGTTTTGTCAAAAGGCTCTGTCAGTGCATTTAATTATCTGGACAAAAAGTTGTCAAAATCACACAAAGCATTTTCCCAATTCAGATGCTGCAAATAAAATGATATTCACAAAGAAGCACACCAGATCTTCAAAGCTTAATAAAGGCCACATCTATTCATCTTATGACTTTAGCTTGTAAGCAGAGTAAAAAAACTGGTATAAAACAAGCATACAGAAATTTCTTTAGGAATGGAATTCCTATTTTTACTTTACATATCTACTTCAAGGCGCACATTCAGGAAGAGGGCAAGTGCTAGGTCAAACATAAAGAAGAGATGTGAGCAGGTTATCTTACCCCAATGTAAGAATAGCATCCATTTGTATCAGGCTTTAAAAGCCTCATTATGTGAAAAGTGGGCAAACACTTTTGTGTTAGAACATTTGTAAAGAGAGATCAGCAGTTTAGCAGAACAGCATGAAAACTTACATTCAAAGCAGGCACATATTCAAATTTGGATAAGGCCTAAAAAGTAAACGAATGACTCCACTATTTAATGACTTTTGGATAAAACTTCTTTACTTTCATGGGTCAGTGGGTACAATAGCTTCAATCAGTATTAACTCAATAGAGGAGGGAAAAAAAACAAGTCAGATTGCCTCCACGAGGTTGGTATGCATTCTGCCATCTTCCTGCTAAGATTCCAGGGCTCACCTTGTAGTTAAATCACGTAAGGTTTCGATTAGAACGACCTTGGTAACATTTAAGAGAGAATTTCTCAAACTATGTCCTACAGACTCCTCAGCTCCACGGGGGCCGGCAGAAGGATGAAGTGAGAGGGAAACTATAAGAGTGAGACCCGAGGCTGGCCTTTGGAGAACCAGAGCAGTTCTTTTATTATTTTTTTTAAACTACTTTGTTGAGATATTATTGACATACAAAAAGCTGTACATATTTAATGTACACAGCTTGATGAGTTTGGAGCTAAGTATACAGCATGAAACCATCACCACAATCAAAGCCATAAACTTGTCAATTACCTCCAAAAGATTTCTCTCCTTTTATTTATTTGTTTATTTCATTTTATTATTTCAATTTTTATTGGGGAATATTGGGGAGCAGTGTATTTCTCCAGGGCCCATCAGATCCAAGTAGTTGTCCTTCAAGCTAGTTGTGGAGGGCTCAGCTCAGCTCCAAGTCCAGTTGCCATTTTCAATCTTTAGTTGCAGGGGGTGCAGCCCACCATCCCATGTGGGAATTGAACCGGCAACCTTGTTGTTGAGAGCTCACGCTCTAAGCAACTGAGCCATCCGGCTCCACATCTGGAGGCTCAGTGGCAGCTGGTTGTCTTCAATCTATTTGTGGAGGGCACAGCTCACTGGCCCAGGTGGGAATTGAACCAGCAACCCTATTGTTCAGAGCTCACACTCTAACCAACTGAGCCATCTGGCCGGCCCATTTGTTTAATTTTTTAAAAAATTTTGTGTTAAGAGCACTTAAGATTTACTCTCTTAGCAAATTTTCAAGTACACAATACAATATTGTTAACCTAAGGCCCTATTTTGTACAGCAGATCTCCAGAACTTATTCATCTTTTATAACTGAAACTTTGTACCCTTTCAGTGACACCGTCCCATTTCCCCTCCCGATAGTCTCTGGTAACCACCATTCTCTTCTCTGTTTCTATGAGTTTGACTGTTTCAGATTCCTCATTAAAGTGGGATCATGCAATACTTGTCCTTCTATGTCTTGCTTATTCCACTTAGCATAATGACACCCAGGTCCATTCATTGTGGTGCAAATGTCAGGATTTTCTTCTTTTTAAAGGCTGAATAATATTCAACTGTATAAATATGCCACATTTTCTTTACCCATTCAGCCATCAATGGACATTTCAATTGTTTCTATATCATAGCTATTGTAAAATGCTGCAGTGAACATGGAAGTGCAATATCTCTTTGAGATCCTAATTTCAAATCCTTTGAATATACACCCCGAAGTAGGCTTGTTGGATCAGATGATAATTCTATTTTTAACCTTTAGAGAAATCTCCATCCTGTTTTCCATAGTGCCTGTACCAATTTACGTTGTACCAATTTACGTGGAGTTTCCTTTTCTCCGCAACCTGGCCAACACTTGTTGTACTTGATTTTGTTTTGTTTGTAATAGCAATTCTAACAGTTGTGAGGTGATCTCTCATGGTTTTGATTTGCATTTCCCTGATGATTAGTGATGTTGAGCACCATTTCATGTACCCGTTGGACATTTGCATGGCTTCTTCGGAAAAATATCTATTCAGTTCCTCTGCTCACTTTCTAATCAGATTTTTTTTTTTTTGCTATAGAGTTGTATAAGTTTTTTATATAGTTTGGAATTAACCCCTTAGCAGATATATGATTGGCAAATATTTTCTCCTATTCCATAGGTTGTCTTTTTAGTTTGTTAATGGTTCCCTTTGCTGTGCAGAAGCTTTTTAGTTTGATTTAGGTCTACTTGTTAACTTTTGCTTTGTTGCCTTCACTGTTGGTATCAAATCCAGAAAAATTATTGCCAAGACCTATGTCAGAGAGCTTCCCCACTATGTTTTCCTCTAGGAATTTTATGGTTTCAAGAATTTAATCCATTTTGGGTTGATTTTTGTTTATGATGTAAGACAGGGGTCCAGTGTCATTCTTTCACATGTGGTTGTCTCATTTTCCCAACACCATTTATTGAAGAGACTATTCTTTCCCTATTATATATATTTTCAGCTCCTTTGGCCCAAACCCATTGACCATATAAGCATGGATTTATTCCTGGACTCTCTATTCTGTTCCATTGGTATGTGTCTCAAACCATACTGTCTTGATTACTATAACTTCATAATATATTTTGAAATCAAGAAATATAATGCCTCCAGCTTTATTCTTTCTCAAGAATTTTTGTCCATTTGGGGTCTTTTGTGGTTCTATACAAATTTTAGAATCTTTTGTTACTTTTGTGGAAAGTATAATTGGAATTTTGATAGGGATTACATTGAATCTGTACATTGCTTTGGGTAGTATGAACTTTTTAACAATATTAATTCTTCCAATCTATGACCACGGAATATCTTTCCATTTATTTGTGTCTTCTTCAATTTCTTTCATCAATGTCTTATAGTTTTCAGTGTACAGATCTTATACCTTTATATAATTTATTCCTAGGTATTTTTTTCTTTTGATACAATTGTAAATGAGATTATTTTCTTAATTTCCCTTTCTGATAGTTTGTTATTAGTGTGTAGAAACACAACTGATTTTTGTATATTGATTTTGTATCCTGAAACTTTACTGAATTCATTTATTACTTCGAACAGTTTTATTGTTTGTTTGTTTGTTTGTTTTGGATGATGCTTTAAGGTTTTCTATACATAATATCATGTCATCTGCAAATAGTGACAGTTTTACTTCTCTCTTTCCACCAATTTGGTTGCCTTTTTTTTTTTTTTTGCCTTGGCTTCCTGTAATATGTTGAATGAAAGTGGAGAGAGTGGGCATCTTTGTCTTGTTCCTGATTTTACAGGAAAAGCTTTTAGCTTCTCACCTTTGAGTACGGTAGCTGTGAGCTCATCATATACACCACTTTTTCATGTTCAGGTATGTTCTCTCTACACCCAGTTTATTGCAAGTTTTTATCATGAATGTATGCTGAATTTTATCCAATGCTTTTTCTGAATTTATTCAGATAGTCATATGATTTTTATTCTTCATTTTGTTAATATGAGGTATCACATTGATTGATTTGTGAGTATTGAACAATTTTTTGATCCTTGGAATAAATCTCACTTGATCATTGTATATGATCTTTTTTATTTTATGTATTATTGAATTCAGTTTGCTAATATTTTGCTGAGCTTATTTACATCTCTGTTCATCGGGAATATCGGCCCACAATTTTCTCGTAATGTCCCTGTCTGATTTTGGCATCAGGGCAATATTGGCCTCATAAAATGAATTCAAAAGTATTTTCTCCTCTTCTATTTTTTTGAAAGAGTTTGAGAAGAAGTGGTATTAATTCTTCTTTAAATGTTTGGTAGGATTCACCCATAAAGACATCTGGTCCTGGGCTTTTCTTTGTTGGGAGTTTTTTGATTACTAATTCATTTCCTTATTTGTTATTGGTCTGTTTAGCCTTTCTATTTCTACTTGATTCAGTCTTAGTAGTCTGTATGTTTCTAAAACTTTATCCATTTCTTTTAGGTTATTCAATTTGCTTGTGCATAATTATTTATAATTATGGTCCTTTTTATCTCTGTGGCAGCAGTTGTAATATCTCTTATTTCATTTCTGATCTTATTTCTTACTTAGTCTTCTCTCTTTTTTTTCTTAGTCTAGCTAAGGGTTTTTAAATTTTTTTATCCTTTCAAAATTAAGTCAACTCCCAGTTTTGTCAGTTTTTTTCTACTTTTTTTTCTATTCTCTTTCATTTACTGCTTTCTAGTCTTTATTATTTTCTTTCTTCTGCTAAATCTGGGCTTAGTTTTTTCTTTTTTTTTATATTTCCTTAAGGTGTAAAGTTTGGTTGTTTATTTGAGTTTTCTTTTTTTTTTAATGTCCATGTTTATTACTATAAACATTCTTCCAGGCATAAGTGAGCCAGAAAACTATATATTCCAATGTGGTAAAAATAAATACATGAAAAAATAGCAAAAATTTTCAAGCTATACAGATCTCAATTTATAGCTGGGCTCTGCTATATCTAAGCTATGTGAATATGGATAATTAGTGTTTTTGAACTTCAATTTCTTCCTCAATAAAATGGATACATTCATAAATAAGAGAGACTATGTAACGGTTTGAATAAATAGGAGGAATTTACTAAATGGTTTTAAAAAGAAAGAAGGAAGGAAGGAAAGAAGAAGGAAGGAAGGAAGGAAGGAAGGAAGGAAGGAAGGAAGGAAGGAAGGAAGAGAAGAATGAAGGGAGGAAGAAATGAATAAATGTATATTTTCCCGTTATTTAGTGTGATACTCTGACTTATATATAAATGTCATATGAGATTGGTTTGGGTAAGACAGGCAAAAATTACCTCTGAAATCAGGCAAATTTTTGTTTGGTGCCCTAATCAATAAACTACCTCAACAGTCTCTGCTCAAGTAGCCATAAGCATCTCAAATGATAGCTTCAGATTGAAAATTCTAGATACCACATCCAATAGCTTTAACAAGTGCTTCATTGTTCTTGAGCCTGTACAAAGAATGACATCAACCAGCTCCCTGACTTCTAGCAGTTATCCTCTGAGATAGTCAACATATACGTACTCATAATAGGTATAAAAATAAAAATAAATCCAAGATGCAAGCAGCGATAGCATGACTAAATTCCAATAAAATATTTTCCCCTCCATTGGAATCTTATTTTGCCTTCCACTGGCAAAATGTAGATTAAAAGTCTAGTCATCTTATTACATCTTGTTACTGAGTATCGTCACAGAAAAACAAACTCTTCTGGAAAATCCATGAATGTAATTAACTAAAGCATGTGGGAGTTTTTATTATGTGTAACAGAGTACAAAATATTTTTCCTTAAGCTAAATAATTTTGCCAAACATCATTTCTAGGTTAAAACAACATTCATTTTGATGTAAGCTGCAAAGAGCGTATTTTGTTTGCAACCTGGCTGGTGGAAGGTGGAGGCACACCACCCATTATTGGGAAAAAAATAAGGGAAAAGACTTTATTCAGACTGGATCACTCCTGCAAACAGCTATCAACCAGGTGGTAGAACAGTAAATTCACAATTTATTAGGAAGATGTAATTGCTGGGCCCCAACTAGTTCCCTAAATAAGATATATTTTTTTTAAAAAAAGGAAACAATAATTAATAGGAATCATAATTACTTGCACAAAGGACAGCTTGATTCCCAATGAAGTGACTTTTTAACATGAATTCAGTATTTTAATAGTTAAAACATTTATCAAACTAACATTTTTCTTCAATGCTTTCTCTTCATAAGTGGAACAATAATAAGTAACTTTACAAAAAAGAGTGGAAAGATCCTTGTAGGATCTAAGCCTGATGAAACAGCATACATTGTTTTACACAACAGTAGTTTATTATGCTTAAAGGAGATTGCTTATAAATTATTATCAGGACAAAAGTATCATAATTTCACCACTGACTCCTCAATTTAAGCTACTATCCTGTCCATAAAACTGTTATATACCTGGGCCTGTGGCTATACAGAAGTAGTCAGTCCATTTCTTAAAGCTGTCATTCACCAAATATTGATAGATAAATCAGGATAGCTAGGTTTCACCTTTTTAATCTACCTCACAGAAAACATCAACACAGAGCCACTACCGGAATTTAGTGTTACAATTAAAAAGATGCTAAACAAACTTTCAAAATTGGGAGGTTTCAGGTAATTCTGCAGCAAGACTTTTTCTTTGACTTGTACATGAAAAACGTAAGAAACCATTGTGCTGTACTGCTGAAAACAGCATTTCCTATCTTTAGGCATATTTAATCAAAATATTGAAGTACGAATATCGCTAAAGCAAAAGGCTCTTTTGATTTAGAAAACTAAATTGGTTATGGATGTTCATTTGTCCATCCTCACCTGATTCATTTAAATATTTGATCTATTTCTACCCACTTCCTCGAAGCAATGCAAGTTGGCTAGGTGATTTTTTAATTTAAATAAGTAGACAGTGGGTTTGACACACATCTCCTCTTATTTTCATTTATGAAATGTGCTTGCTTAACAAAGTAAAAATGCTAGGAGAGATGACAAGTTCAAACTGTGTGGCAATTTGGCCAAATCTGAACTGCAGGGGAAAGATGTAAAAAGGTGGATGAATGAATAAACTGGATGGGCAATTTGGGGTGAGTGCTTTCGGGACGCCAACTGCTAAACACTGAAACCTATAGAAACATTGCTTGTGTGGAGAATGAAGAAGGGTAACCATGGAGAAGAATTAAGAATTGTAGATGAGTCCACTGGATGGAGACAGTTAACAGAGGGAATACACTGAAGTTACCACAGTGAGGACAACTGTCTTGTTAGCACTTAATTAGGATGATAGGTATATCCCTGGTACCCTATCAGGCCCCTTTCTTACTTTTAAATTGTAAGAGTTGGGTTATTAGGCATGGTCTATTTAATTACCTTTATATTCACTTGTCCAATAAAACTGATAACAGTCATAGTGTCCTTCAGACTCAAAACATTAAGTCTACCAGCGGCGCAAATGAGTAAGAGGGAGAGGACCCTGTTCACCTCTAATGGGACTTTTCAACCAGCCCTCTCATCAACTCTGCAGCCTGCTTATTACCGTGAGCCCTGAAGATCGGTAACAATTACATGAATACTGGAAGGGAGACTTTACTTTTTGCCTCATGTGCCCATTTGAAAGCCCAATCTCACCCAATACAACATGTACAAACTATTCAAGAGACTTCTAGGAAAAGAATGCCTGACGAGACCCGGATTCAGTATCTAACATAGAGTCTATTTCATAATATATACTTTAAATCAGAGTTATCAGTTCTTTTGGCAATCAGCGTTATGGCGCTTTAATACTTACCACATGGTTCTGGAATCCAACAACCAGAAGGGATTTTACTGAATAATCTAATTTAAACTTCATCCCATAAGCACTATCCTCCTCAGTCACGTAAAATGAAAGATGAGTTATGCTCAATAAATAAATAAATAGGATTCCATTTCTTTTTTGTCAGTATTAGTGTCAATAGTTTAGCCTTGACTTGATTATAAGTCAATTATGAACAATATAAGCATCAATCTTCTTGTGAGGTGCTATGGCGAATTAAAGTGAAGACGTGATTCCTGACCTCAAGACATTTTCTGTGCAGTGAGAAAGGTAGAGCAAATGTAGGAAGTTAGATATACCAGCTGTAAAAAAGAATTTGCTACCCTCAGTGCTGAAATCTTGATCTACTAAGGTACCCCAGTGTTTATGCTATGGCCAGGTGGCTAAATTTGGCTTCTCTGCACAGCCCCTATTAATTGATGTCTCAGTTGGATTTTCTGTCCCTCGGGATGAGCTCTGCCCCGCCCTGCAGCCATGCCTGGACCAGAATAGTCGTTAGATAGAAAAGATACTTTGGATATAAGAAACTGCAGCCACTGCATCAGAGAGGAGCTGAGATAACAGGGGTGTTTGTACTTTATGCTATTTCCCCAGTGGAAATTAATAAGCAGTGCCTGTCACACCATAAAGTATTTATTAATTGACCCCTCAATCTTCTATTTTCATTTTATACTATCCTAATTCTTATGACGACCCCAGGAAGTTTCCCTATTTCCGGTGTTTTAGTCCCTTTTATATATCTCTTTTAAACTTTTTAAGTCTTCTGTACAACTATAATGTGTATCAACACATATTTATAGCACAAAAAACAAAGTTCCAGCTCTTGTGTGCTATAACTCTAATTCTTAATTGATTAATGCATTGAGTTCCATCATGTTTTGGTAAAATCCAAGAAATTGTCAATCTGGAAGTTCATTCAGTTAGGCTCCTGTCTATAATTCTGTCGGGGGGAAAACTCATTTTATTAGATCAAATAAGATGAATAACTTATTTAAAATAAGCATTATGGAAAAATATCAGATAAGTCTATGCATGGATCGAAATCTAAGATTTCAGTCTAAACAAAGTGTTAGGCATCATTAAAAGTAAATATATTAATAATGTTTCCATATCTGGTCACTATAAAATATGTCACTGAAAAGATCTTTCAGGTCCTTAACCATCCTGTCTGAAGTCTTTAGCGTCGTTATATCATCTACTAACCCTTGTGTGATAAGAACTGTAAATAATGCAATTAACATTTATCTGGGCCACAATGTAATACCAAGGAAGCCCTTACTCTACAAGTATGAAATCTAATAGTAGATCTGGGTCCTACGCCAAATGACCTAAATTCTCAAATTTTGAAACACCTGATTTCAGAGGGTGGTCTTCTGTTCAAATCCTGGGCTCCTTTGGTTATGAGATCTCACTTGGAAGTAAAGGAGTGCTGAGACCAGTATCCATCTGTCCTCAGGGTAACTGTATTAGTCAGGGTCACAGCAAGAAACAGAAGTCACTCCCCATATTGTTCCAATGAAGAGATTTAATACGGGGAATAATTACAGAGTTGAGGGCAGGGTTAAGGGCACCATCAAGGATATTGAGCACTTGAGATATTAACAACGAAAGGAAGTCATTACTATCACTTTGGGTACAGAAGCAAGGGGAGGAAACAGTGTTATCAGCGTACAGTGAGGACTGGAACCACAGGGGAGGATCTGCCAGGCAAGGGCTGTATTTCAGCTCTTGCCAAAGACAAGCCGCCAAAGGGCGGGAATGGAGATGAAATATCCTGACTATCTCTCCTCCAGCCCTTTCATCTTCTGCCAGTGTTTCCCATTGGCTGAACCCAACCAGAATCCAGAAAAGTAACAGTTCCCAGGGATCAGCCTTCTGAGGCACAAAGCAGGGCAGAGAAGAGAAAGGATTGTGGGGAGGACAAATAAACAAACAAACAGAAAAACAGTATAACCACCAAAATTCAGCAAAGCCCAAGAGAAAGCAAAAAACTGTGGAGAGTCTCCCAGGCTGTCTTCTCCAAATTTTTTGAAACTTCAGCTAAGAAAACTCTTATACATACTGGAGAAAATGACCACACCTGTGGACAGAGAGTACTTGAAGATGTTGACCAGACCCATGGAAACAGACACAGTCATCAAATCTAGTTTATTGGTGGCTGAATTCAGAGTTCAGGCTCTTCACACTGAGCAAGCAAGGACCTGAATGAAGATACCTGTCAGCATACTTCAGGGACCTTCTAAAACCTAGAACAACAATTCTATATCTTTTTCTGCTTCTGAACACCTCCATGAAATGGACCATCAGCACTTCCAACTCGACATGTACCAAAAACAAAGTTAGAATTCCTTCCTCTATCTAAACTCTCCTGTGTCATTCTCTACCTAAGTCTACCACCACACTTGCACACACAGGCCACCAACCAAAAATCTCTTCCTCTTAGTGTCTTCCTCATTTCTGTTAATAGACTTTATAATACTTATTCTAAGGAATTTATTGTTATCTCATAATCTTTGATTTCCCCCTTATCCACTGAATCTGGAACCCAATACCTCTAAGAACCAACTTGCCGTTACGTGAGCACCCAACAACAGTAAGCACCAAGCATCGTGCTTTGCTCACCTCATTTTCCTGAAAACTTTTGGTTCTTTCCACTTAAAAATTTCCTTTACAATCTCTTCTGGATCCCATCCATTACTGCTACATCCATTCATTCAAGACCCTGGCCCAGTGGCACACACCTTGTCTCAACTGAGGACATCATTTACGCCTGCCATTCACACTATTTTTGTTTCCAGCATCTCCATGGTAATACACATCCTACCTGATTCTGCCTGATCCAAAAACTGACTCACTTGACTGGTCCTTTCATCAAGTTTGCTCCAGGCTCAGAAAATCAGAACTGAATAATTGTTTCCCACATACGATTATCTCCTAAATTTCATAGATTCTTCGTAAGCAAGTATTCTCTCTACCCACTTTTCTGTATTCCCACTTATTAGCCTTCTTCAAATCTATCTTTACCAATTTTTTTGCCTGCATCCAATTCATCTAACATTATAATGCTGGTGTATCAATCTTGAATGAAGCTCAGCTATAAACACTGAATTTATCCACTCCAATATCTCTCAAGTCTTCCCACCTCTTGTAGACAAAATTACTTAACATGGTCAAAGTCTGGCCTCCACTTACTTTTCAACCTTATTCTCTATTACTTTTCTTTCATCCACCTAATATTTCCAGTCAAACACTAATTTACCATTTATTTCTTAAATATACCTTGTATTTCTGCTTCTAAGATTTTCTTTCCTGTGATGTATATCCTACCATCTTTTTTTTTCTTTAAAGTTTATTGGGGTGACAATTGTTCGTAAAGTTACATAGATTTTTGATGTACAATTCTGTAATACATTATCTATATCTCACATTGTGTGTTCACCACCCAGAGTCAGTTCTCTTTCCATCACATATATTAGACCCCGTTTACCCTCTTCTAGAACCCCACTCCCCCCTACCCTTAACTCTGGTAACTCCTAAACAATTGTCTGTGTCTATGAATTTTTGTTCTTTCAGTTATTTGTCTTGTTCTTTTGTTGTTTTTGTTTTATATACCTCATATAAGTGAAATCATATGGTTCTCTACTTTTTCTGTCTGACTTATTTCACTTAGCACTACCATCTTTATATATGCAAATAATTCTTTTTAACTGGTCAAATCATTCATAGCCTTGCTCAGATGCCACTTCCTTTTCAAAATGTTCTCTGTTATTCTCAGATTTCAAAAAGTTATAAAGTATACAGTACCTGGCATACAGTAGATCAAACGTAAGTGTCCCTTATCCTCTACCACCTTTTCTTATCTGAGGAGTCAAATTATATGGTCCTCTTATAGGATTCATTACTTTCTAAATTATCTCATAGTTACTGATATATTTTATGTACCTCACAAGACTATAATCATAAGAGAAAAAAAGTAGATGTTATTCACTTTTGAATAGTCTACAACATCTAAAAGAGAAAAATATTTAATAGTATTCCTCATACTTTACAAGCATCCTCTCATTTAGGCTCCATAACAACAGCAACTGACACTAATAGCCCTGTTTTGTAGATCAGAAAACTGAATCTCAGAATAGTTAATCAACTTGTATAAATTGGAGCCAGGACTACAATTTATGTCAGACTGTGTAAAAGCTCTTGTTCTTTCCAAAATATTCTGCAGCATTATGTGAATGGCACAGTGATGAATTCAAAGGAAACTTAAGACCCTCTGGTCTGAAGCGCATTTCGATTTACTGGTCATCTTCCGATATAGTTCATCATCAAAGAATTTCATTGATCCTAATGGAAGCAACATCAAGAGATTTGCTTAAAACCAAAATCTGAGTGAGAACATTACAGTCATGTAAAGATATTTAAAAAAATAAAACAAAACAAAACATATTTATTCAAATATAATACACATACAGAAAAAGTTACAGATCATAAGTGTCCAGCTTAATGAATTTTCTCAGTGAATGAAATCCATTTATCAGCACCCAGATCAAGAAACAACATAATCACGTCCTAGAATCCACTCTGGCCACTTCCAGTCACTACTAACATACTCAAGGATACACTGTCATGACTTCTATCACCATGCATTAGCTTTAACTGATTCAAAGTTTATGCAAATGAAAAAAGGAGTATGCACCGTTGTGTGTGCTTTCTTGCATTCAACACTGTGCTTCTGAAATTCATGTATGTTGTTGCATATAGATGTAATGTATGCATTCTCGTTGCTTCATAGTATTAAATTACATGAATATACTTCAACTGATTATTGATAATACTGTTGATGAGCAATTGGAGAAATTTCCAGTCTGGAGCTAATATAAATAATGCCACTATGAACCATTTGGTACATATCATTTCTTTGGGGACTGTAAGTAGAACTGGAATTACTGGGTCATGGGATATGAATATTGATATACCAAATATTTTCCAAAAATATTCCAGTGATTATTTCTACTTACATGCAACCAACAGTGCACAAACATTCTGGTTGCTTTACATCCTCAATACTACTTAGTATTTCTGGTATTTCTTGTTTTTTTTTTTCATTTTAGTCATTCTAGTAGATGCATATTAGATCATACCATGGTTTTAATTTGCACTTTTCTGATGGCTAATAAAATTAAGCACTGTTTCATAGTGCTGGATATTCACTTTTGTGAAGTGCCTATTCTAGGATTTTGTTTACTTTTTTTATTGGTTTTTATACTTATTTCTTATTAATTTTTAGGTGTTCTTACTATGTGATTGGAAATATTTTCTCCCACTCTGTGGATTGTCTTTTTACTCCCTTAATGGTGTCTTGTGATGAACAGAGGTTCTTAATTTTAATATAATCCAATTTATCAATTTCCCCTTTATGTTTTGGAGCTTTTCTGTCCCTTTTTAAGACAGTAACATCTGCTTCAGAGTGGTGAAGATATAGTCCTGTGTTTTTTTCTAAAAACTTTATTATTTTTTTCAACTTGATGTGGAAATTGATTTTTGTGTATGGGTGACGTGGAGTCAAAGTTCCTTTTTTTCCATATGAATATCAGAAACATTTATGCAAAGGATCATCCTTTGCCTATTATGTAGTAGTGTCACCTTTGTCATAAATCAGATGACTATATATAGGTAGGTCTGTTTCTGAACTCTATATCCAGTTACATTGGTCTTTTTCTTTTCATCCTATGCCAGTAACATATTCTATTAATCACTTTCAGAAAGCATGAATGTTTAAACCTGAAAAACCTTACAATGTCTTTTCTCTTAAACAGTACAAATAAGGCAACCATATGTGTCTCTTTATCCTTAACTGTAAAATCTACATTCATCGAGTTACTGAAATCTGTGTTCAGGTGTATTTAGTTAAAGGTTAGCACAGAAGCATCACCATTCAAAGTAGTTGTAGGCTCAAAAGCTGGTCTTGCTTCTCTTGGTCAGAGTGATACTGATATACTAAGTCAGTGTTTTTCTTTTTCATTTAATGAAGACTTATACACAAATATTCCCTGCAACTTGATTTATAACAGCCAAAAAACTATAAACAGTTGTAATACATTTACTAACAGGTTTATCCTCAGCACCTATATATCCATTTTTGACAGGAACCTAGCAATTCATCTACACATAACTGAATCACAGCTCTCCTAAAAGTTCTAAGTTGAAGTAATTTTATGAGTTCTTTTTCTCTCATATTAAAATATGAAGGTTAGAGTCATACAATGCTAGCATTTAAACAAATGAGTTTACTCTCGCACTTCCTAGTGATCACAGACCTTTCTTTGGGTCAGTTGTTCTCAACCTGGGTTGCACATTGGCACCACCAGTGGAGCGTGAAAAAAAATAACTGGTTCCCACACCCACAGATTCTGATTCCATTGTGCTGAATGCAGTCTAGGCAAAGGAATTTTTAAAACCTCCCTTCACCCCCAAGAGACTCTAATGTGTAGCCAAGCTTCAGGATACTTTTGTAGGCTCAGTAAGCATCTCTATCTCTTCTGCAGTGGGCTTGCTCAATTAGAATAATTCACGGGATTATTGTGACAATCAAATGATATCACACATAGAAAACTGACTTACACAGTGAGTGGCACATGGTAGGCACTCAACAAATGTTTTATCCTATGTCCCTACTTCCCTTCCAGTTTTACCCCTAAAATTGCCAGTCTGTCTGGGGGAGGCCATATTCCTTTTAGGTGACAGCTTTAGTATCAAATAATACTCAGGCAAGAACCAACCACTAGAAATAAAAATCCTTTAGGAATTAGAGAAAGAAGAGGCTTGTTCATAGAGACAATGGATAGCTACCAGAACTTGAGTTTACCAAATTCAGACTCCAAACTTATCGTCAGTTTCTTCAAGGAAGTCAGAACTGTGATACATAGAGACCTTTTCCTGGTAGTCAGTTTGTTTCTCAAAGATCCTACCCTCATGGACTCGACTTTGGCCATTAAGAGAAGCATTTTAAACCTGTCACTAAGCAGAAAAAGATGTTTTTCTACAGCTTTCCCACCTGCCTGCTGAAGTCACCTTTCATCCATCAAGGCCCAAGTTAAATCCACACTTTCTAGATCTTCTGGGGTAGAATTATTCTCTCCCTCTACCTTTCCATTGTAACTCTTCATTTATGAGCACAGTATGACTGATCATTAGAGATGTTTATGTGTGACAGTCTCTAACAGACTGTGATCCTAGAAAGCAGTGGCCAGAATTGGTCATCTTTGTATCTTCCACCATGGCTGGTAATGATGCCTGACACATAACAAGTGCTAGATAACTATGGAGTTTAAGAATGTGATGATTTGTATGCCACATATGATTCTTCCATAACGTGATATTGTATATTGCTGTGCTATGCAATATCTTCCAATATAAACCATAGGGCACATGGGAAACTAGGACGTTAGGTATACCACATCAGTGACACGTAAAAACAATATAGGAACTTGGTAAAAACAGTCGCCCAATCTTACACATGTTGAGTGGTTAAGAAATACACAAATACTACAATAAATATGGCACCTTACTTGAAAAAAACCTAAAGTTTGCTGGCAGAAGTGGAGCTGGAAGGATTGCAGCTTGTGAGTCATTGTGGAGTGATGGAAAGAGGGTTTTCTGAAATCAGAGGGAAAGTCATAAAGGTAGCTGTAGACGGGAGTGACTCATAACAGCACAGTGACCAGATAGCTGGGAGATGTTTGAAGTGTGTGAGGTTAAGTTTTATGTATTCCCGTGCTGCTAGGGCCAGCTAAGTGTAGTTTTCTGTGTTGATCTAGTGAAAACAAAATTGTATCTACCTACAGATTTTAAATTCAGAAATCCTCACATTGTTCTCTAATATAGCAGTCATGTTGGAGCAAATTCACATTTTCAAAATAAATGTTATAGCAGAACTGACTTACTCTATTACAAATACAGTGTGAAACATTATTGACTTATATTTAAAAATAGGCAGAAAACTCTGCATGAGTATACATTTTTTTAATGCTTCCAAAGAAAGCTAAAGTAAAATGATAGTGTGAGGTTACGAGCCAAAAATATGGGTGATGATCTCTTTGGGGATGTAATATAGGCAAATCACTTAAGCTCAGTCTGCTCTTGTTTTACATTCTCTAAAACAGGGATATGATGTTTCCTTACCAGCCAGGCGCAATATGGAGGCCGCATAATATTCCACAGACTACTGAAGATGAAAGTCATTCTGATAAACTCTGAGGAACGAGCTTTTATAAACTTCATAACAAAGTTATGTTTTTGCATATTAAAGACTGAGCTTTGTCAACAGATATGTTCTGTAATCTCTAGAAGTTTAGTAGTTCAGCATTTCTATATAAAGTATATAGCCCAGTGGTGCGTTGTCTAAAGACAAATAGCTGGTCATCCAGGGGTCAGTGTATCTTGAGTTGTCCATACTTGCTGTCCAAGTGACCTGGAGCAGTTTGCTTCTCTAGCAGTAAACTTACAGAGTTAGACTATAGTTTAATATTAAATTTGCCTTTTCGTGCAAGGGTCCAGGAGGCAACTTCATTTTCTTTCAGTAAGGAAATGAACTGATGCTCCTCAAAACTGACTTGAAGCAAAAGACGTTAATGGCTCTTCTATTCTCAGAGTAGAAGAAAGTAGAGAACCACATGAATCCTACATGAGATCAGTCAGTCATTTCCTGAGATGCTGGTTTGGATTCACAAGTAATAAAATAGAAAATAACTGTATTGTTTCATCTGTTGGCTAGGATAAGGATATCTGTGTAATAGAATGTTTTATATGTATTTACCATCTACCAAGACATTATTTCTACTGAAATATGGGATGATTTTAATTGTCCTTCATTCTACTCCTTGAAAATTGAGTTTCCTTTGCTATCTATTCATTCCATATTTCTGAGCTATGTATTCTGTATTACTTTCCTAAACAAAGTTGGAAATTTTGTATTGGTTCTTAAAATCTTAAGTTGATATACTTTTCAGAAGTTATTAATTTAGATACTTTAAACTGTTATCTAGAGTCAGTATATTTGTGTTCTAATTTTCATATGACTCCTTACTGATTTTATAGAGAGCTATAGTATTAATAGCAAAGAATTACAAAGTGTTTACTAAGTGATGTACTTAATCTGCTCTATAGTTGCATGTGTAAGGTAATTATTCCTATTTTACAGATGAGGAAACTTACAGATGAGGCATAAAGTAGTTAAGTAACTTGTTCAAAGTCTAAAAGATAGAAGTGTTGGAACTGGTATTTGAAACTAGGCAGCATGGCACCAGAATTTATGTATTTAACTACTGTTATCTTGCCACATACATATTATAAAATAGTATACCTTATTAACTTTTATAAAAGAAAGAAATTTGTAAATTGTTGACAATTCAGGATCTCAATCATGGTTCCAAATCAGCTCAAACAGTTTTTGCCTCAAAACCTACCTACCCTCACTCATGCTTGCACCCCCTCTAAATTTACAGCTCTTGTTTTCTCCGCATTTTAGTTGATTTTGGTGATTAAAGGGAACTGTTCATCTGCAACAAAAGCAAAGACATTTCTGCCAACAGCAAAAAAAAAAAAAAAAAAAAAAAAAAAATGACAGCTGAAACAGCATTTAAAGTACATCTTGAATAAATGTTCAAAAGCGTGGCCTTAGGGCAATTTCCTGTTTTACTGGAAAATCTACTTTGCTAGTGTCTGATAAAATTGTATGAACAGTGGAAGCTTAATTCTCCAAGGCATGTTCTATGAAGCATTTGACAGCTTATCTGATGAAATCCACTCGACTAAGTTCAGAGAGACCACGCGCCCCTCACGACGGAAGCCCAGTCTGAATAGCTCTTGTAGCCTCGGGCTGATGTTATTAGTTCCTAAATGAACTGATTAATGTTTCGTTGACTTATTTCCCAGCAACTGTACATATGCTTGATACACTGAAGGTTTTCCATCTTGTGTAATCGATCCACTGTTTAAAATGACTTGCTTGTGTATGGAAATCTTATTAGAACTATTTAATATTTTGAGCCATTCAGGTGATTCAATAAATTTAGATAAAATTAAATCACAACCTACATGAGATTGAATGAAGTGTCAGTTCAAGCCCGCAATTAAATGTTCCAATTTCGTTAACTGTGGCAGGAATAAGCAATCATTCATAAATGGAGTGCCAAGTGGATGGCTCCAGTGCCTCAGATATGCCACAAGGTGGTAGGAAAGAGTATAACACAGAAACTTACTGTAAACTACTCCCATTGCACAACTAATAATACATTAAGACTAATAACTCTTGAAATTCAAATACAGTTCCCTAAGATTTTCTACCCTAGATCCAGTGATACGTGACAGAGCTACTCGCCTATGCTGAGCTTCATTCAATGTCAAAGTTTATGATTATAGCCATAACCAATATCAGAGTCTTTGCACTCCAGGTAGTTGCCAGAAATTATGCAAGTGCTTGTATATGTGTGTGTACTTGTGTGTGTGTGTGTACTTGTGTGTGTGTGTACTTGTGTGTGTGTGTGTGTATGTGTGTACGTGTGTGTATCCCACCCTCCTTGCATCAAATGCTAACCGGTACTGATCAGCTTGGTTAGAGAGAAAACTATGACCTGCTATAAACCTGATCCTTCCAAAATGGTTTATACTGTATCCTTTGGGTTAAGCTATCCCAGCACTGAGATGGACAACCAAACAGCATTATTTTGGGGTCCCCATAGAATTGTTTCTTACTCACTTAGTCTTTGGTATGCTGTCATATTGTGAGGGAAAAAACATGAAAATTCTGTCTATATTAACCATATAGGTGTTGTAGAGAATATTGTTTCTCACATCACACAGTGTCCTTATTGTGAGAAAAGCCAAGGATACATCACTAAGAGCTCAGAATTGTTTTTCTTTTGAATCGCTGGTTAGTTTTTACCTTAGGAACACTGTGAAAAATGTAATTGTTGTTTCTCTTTTAGACAGTATAAAACCAAAGTTTCAGATCAACTTAGGACATGCACCAGAGATTCTGATCAGCATTTTATGACTGATATCATTCCTGCTTCATCCTACATTTAAATCTCATCCACTCTTGGGATACTTTTCCTCTTTCACTTATTTCACCACGAGTGGCATCAAGCTTCAGAGTGTGTGTTTCTGAGAAATATTTCAGGATATAAACAAATGAATGAGTAAATGTCTTAAGATTAAGCACATCAGTCCTTCACACTCCAAGGTGATTCATGAGCTAGTGTGACAAGAATGAAGATGAGACTGAAGATAGAGTTATTGATGATCATGAAAAACTGACAAATTCAGTGACACAGAAAATTCTATTTGCTGGCTCTCTATCACTAAGAAAATTACTAACTTCCCTGAGTCTCTGTTCTTTATTTTTTTAATGAGAAAGATAGTATTCAATACAGTTGTTATGAACATTTGATGATATAACTCACTGATTCAACCAGTAAAGTTGCTACTATACTATATATGATATATAAAAATAAATATGTATATATTATATGTTACATATTTATATTATATGTATACTGGGGGTACAAAAAATGTATATACATTTTAAGAGATGTTACCTATGCTCAAGCAGTAGTTCGCCGTAATCAGAAGTGTCTGGACGCTGATGGTAACCGCTTTGAGCACCTCTTATAATTGCAGAAGTCAAACGTGACTTGTATTCATCTTTTGTTACCGGTATATATTGAGTATTAAAATTAACACAGTTTTTTCCTTTCTTAAAATGTGTATACATTTTTCTCCACCCTCTGTATATATAAAACAAACTGTTCTACCTGCTGGGACAAAACAGAAAACAAGATAGGAAATGTTTCTTCTCTTCAGCAGTGTATATTCCCAGGAGGGGAGGCAGAAAATAAACACATACGGCAACACATAAACAAAATAATTGCAGATGGTAGCAAATGCTATGAATGCTGTGATAGAGGAGTTGGTCATATAAGTCTTCTTGAGAAGGTGGCATTGAGCTCAGACATGAGTGGTGAGTAGCACTAATTATATGAAGCAGAGGGAGGAGCATTTCAAAGTGGTTCAGGAAAAGGCATCAGAAAATTCAAAACCTGTGAGATGGGAACACATTTGTTCCTATCAAAGGACAGAAAGAAGGTCACCATGCTGAGCATTATGAATGAGGACAGAAGGGTTGAGAAGGAGAATGGATAGATGTGGCCCTTTCTCTGTGCTTGGCACATAACCAGTCTTCTTACAGGATACATGTCAATTAGGGTAGGGCAACATTTTTAAGCAAAGACTGGAAACAGAGATTGCTTAAAGTTATTTTTTTTCATTCCTGGGAGAAAAAATAATACTCCATTTAGTTCCTCCATGAGCCAACACATAAAGCAGAAAATAAGAAGTGTGATGGAAATCATGGGATAATGTTAGCTCACTAAAGAGACAGACAGGAATTGTTCTCCAAGCAAAAGCATAAAGCAAGGGGCCTAAAGGTGTTATCAATACACCTCCAGAGTCTGGACAAAGTTCTGACTCGATGAAGACATAAAACCAGGACTGAGAGCTGAGGTGGGTTCATCCTTAGCCCCACTCCTTCGGTGATAACTGATTCTCTAGTTAACTGAGCTCCAGCTCCTCTTCTGATGAAAGGTAATAAAAGAGAACCGTAATACAGCCTCTACTTTGCAGGTACTTGATAACCACTAAGACAAGACACAGCCACAAGGAAAAATGAAAAATTACTACAGTGCTATAGGAATGATGACTACCCTCCACAAAAGCTGAATAATGATATATGCAGTGCATTCCATGTTTTACTAACACTCTAACTTTGGGGGGGATACAGGGAACATGTCTAGAAAATTCTGTGTAAAATATTTTTTTTTAGAAAAGCAATAGCTATTTATTACATTAATTAACACAATTGTAAGGGACCTTTGGGAGAACATGAAGCCTTTTGATCATTTCAAACCATTTAAACTATAGCCAGCATCCTGAATAGCTTCAAACTCTCAAGTGGCTTTTCTTTGTTAAATGTGAAACGTCGAGTAGCCAAACCTGTATAATTGAACTATCAGAGGCAGCTGGAATTAGGTCCAACATTTTTTTTTTCTGCCATCAACAAGGTGGGCTTTCCCAGTGGTGAGTTTAGTGTTAGAAAACTTCAGATCCCAACCCAGAAAAATGAAGCAACAATTAAGGTGTCACTGCTCATACATGATTCCACTTCCGGCTATAGAAGCGTGTATCTCCCTGAGAACCCCAGGAACTTCAGAGTAGAGGGCACTCCCAACCCTGTTCCCGCAACAGTGTCTCAGAGGCCAAAATAAGCATCTATGGCTGGCGTTTAGGAGAATCTGGTGCCCTACCACTGAGCACTTTGCTCCAGCCATCACACTTGACAATCTCATGAGAAAATACAGTAGATTCCCCTCAGTTCCTAGAGTAGATACATATGTGGACGGAAGAATGTTCTTTATTTCCCACTGGAGGAATAGATAAGTGGTGGAGACAGGACAAAACAAAAAACAACAGACCTGTCAGCTAATGTGACTTCCTGGTATGTATGTGAGTTTTATGAGATAAGAATCATCTGGCAGTTAGTTGTTGGACAGTTTAATTTGGAATTTTGTTCTTATTTCTCTGTTGTTATTGTTGTTCATTTTATGTAGAAAAACAGCAGCCAGAGAGGCTCTTAAGATTTTGCCTTTAACATTCTCCTCTAAAACCTTAGAACTTTCACAGGCAGGGCATAAAGATGATTTATCATGGGGTTCTGAAAACAGTCAAGCCTTTGTTGATTAGCATTCTGCAGAGAGTTGGGTGAATTTGCTTTGGTTCTTTAAAGTTATTGATACTACTTTAAAGAGATCAAACTTAGTCTGAAAATTTCATGTAACCCAGTGATTCACTTAGAACAACAAATACTTTTGTTTGGCTCTTTTACAAACTGTTGAGAAGCTTACACCTGCAGGTTTGTGTTTGTAAAGGGCTGCAACATTTTTAAAATTCAAAGTACTTCCTTTCGTTATAGTTTGTTATGGGAATAAAAAAAAAAGGGTTATTTCTTTCAAATACACAGTTTACTTTGTAAAGATGAGTCTTTCTAATAGGACTTGATTGGAATCATGAGACCCACCACCTGCCACTTGAATTTCTCCCTGCTGCTCAACCTGATGTGAGCTCTGAGATGTAGTAACACTGATGGGTTTCTGTAGTTTCTGTGACAGATGCTTCTTTTCAAAGCATAGATGAAAAATGAAATGCAGGTCGACAAGACTTCAGAGTTTATAAGTTTCTCCCGTTTCAATCTACTCCCTAGCCAGGAACTTCAGCACTGGCTCTGAGTCCATGTTTCTTGAACTTCATATTTCCTGCATTAAACACAACTCAGAGCAATTGCACATCAACTTACATCATTGGTTTTCAAGTAGCCTTCTCCTAGTAAACTCAAAATCTCCCCCACAGACTAAACCAAAAGTTTGCTGCACAAACTTGGGTAAGATTCAAAATATAAATCACAGGTGCTTGTCAAGTTCCTGTAAGCAAGTGAAGGCTCCCCAGGAACTCATGCACAGAAGACCTGCCTGGCTCCAAGAGGCTGAAGACCCCAGCTCCCGTCAATGTGCAGGTCCTATTTCCTTCTGAATCTCTCATCAGTCCTGGGCAAAGCCCACCTCCTTCTTCACAGAGTGGCAGCTGAATGTGACAAACTCAACTTAGGCAAAAACAGAGTCTGTGATCTTGTTCAAGGGATATCTTGGAGCAAGCACATCTTGTCTCTATAGATTTATTTACCTCCAGAAAACAATAAATGAAAGAGTCAGCCCCACCTGCAACTCTCTCAGGAGAGTAATAGCTTTCCCAAGTGCTCTAGGACTCAGCTGTCTGCAATGTCACCATTTGTCACGAGGAACGGAAGTCTTCTACCTCCTGAGCAGGGACTGTGGAGTAACAATGCGAGGCCACAGGAAAGTGTCTTAGAGCCTCTCAGGGCTGAATGACAGACACTCAGGTTAATCGAGCAAGAAGGGTAGGAACTCAGCAGCTCCACAGGTTATTAACTGCTCAAATTGCCCAGCTAAAAACACATTATGCAGAAAGAAAAAAAGCGGTGAGGGACAGGGAGGAGATTGAAAGAGATCACAGAGTTAAGATTCAAAGAAGTTTCCATAGAGTTCTTTTATCATGTTTAGTCACTGTCTGCTAAATAAGAACAGGAATGAGTTCTTCCTGCCTCAACCACACAGAAGCAGGAGCAGCCAGAGGACAGTCCAGAAGTCACCTGGTGGGAAATTCCTGGAAAAAAATCACCTGACACTCTGCCATCTTTGGTTTGAACTATCTCTTTAGGAATTAAAAATGCCCACTTTCCCCCCTAAAACCAACAGGTATTACTTGGAAAGTCAGAAAATAAAATGAAGTAGAAATAAGGAAGAAAAAAGAATAAAAGAGAAATGTACAGAAGGATTAAGGGAGAGAGAGAGAGAGAGAGAGAGAGAGAGAGAGAGAGAGAGAGAGAGAGAGAGAGAGAATACCATAGAATACATTGAACGTCATAGACTAGCTGTGGGGGCAGAGCCCCAGAAAGTAGTTTCCAGGCTCTCGGCCTCACATAGACAGGTGCTGGCTCAGGTAGTAAATGGCCATCAACTGTGATTGCATGGCCATCAGCTGTGGCTAGTTGGCCGTCAGCTGTAACCAGTGAGCCATCGGCCACTAATATAACTGCTGTGGCTACGCTAGAAGAGACAGAGAAGAATGGGGCTAGCAAGAAGATGGCGGCTAGGCTGGCAAGCGTGGATGGCGGTTTGGGGACAGTGTGGATCCAACCTCCAGTGAGAGTATAGTGCCGCCAGAGAGAATATAGTGGTATGACTCCCCTACCTATGGCTCCGTGGGTGTTCCTTTTTGGCCTCACCATATCCTGTGTTATGTGGGGAGCGGGACCAGAGACCCCGCAGGCAGCCCCGCACAACACTAGCCCCTACAGGGAAAGCATTCTCAGCACAGTGACCGTTAACCTTACCCACACTTGGATGAAGCTGAGGCTAACATTTTTAATTGAACTATTTGTATTTCTCCAGGATAAAAGAAGTCCCAGGACATGAAGCCCTTCGCTTTGGCATGAGCTTCAGCATCAGTGACACAGATGGAGCACTGGTGAGACTTTTCAATAACTCCTTAGAGAAGGAAGCTAAGTGACTGTGCCACTAGGCTCTTTGCATACGTTATTTCATTAAATTCTAGCAGTAATTTATTGGCATCGTCAATATTATTCCTACTTTATACAAAGAAACCAAAACTCAAAAGGCTAAGTGAAGGTTGCACAGCTGGAAGGGCAAGGATTTGAACTCAGACCACATGGCCATGGGAATTGCATACAATCTCTTTATCCCACCCTCTCCCTCGAGCCTGAGCACCTGTATCTCAAGAACCCACCTCCTGTGTTCCTTTGTTTTCTAAACTCAAGTTTCACGTAGCCTAACAAACACCTTAAGCTCTGGCAACCTCAGCTATTTTAATTTTAACATTAGTACATTGCTAAACATAAGAAGAACATGGGGGTTTTTGTGTTAAATGCATTTCTTAACCAGCTGCTAAATTGCTAATTAATATCAGTTTGTTCGATATAACCACACCACTACACCTCAGTAACTTGCCAAGGTGACCCATGGTTCCACATTGCCAAATTCAGTTGTCAAGATAGTTCTCACCTCACTTGACATAGTCCACTGCACTTTACACTTTAATTATTTCCTCCATTTTGAAAGTCTTTATTCACTTGATTTCCAGAACATTACACCATCTGGTTTTCCTTCTACCTCAGCTAATAATCCTCAAGAGTCTCCTGTGCAGGCAGTTTCTCCTCTTCTGCCCTCTTCTCTATCCACATTAACTCCTGAGCTGACTTTATCCACTGTTTCAGCTTCAAATACCACCTAGATAGCCTAGTTGCAAACTCTCCCATAAGCTTCAGATTTACATTTTGAATTGCTGAGACATCCTCTAATGAACATATAATAGGCAGCTCAAACTCCACGTATCCAAAATAAAACCTTTGCTTTCCCCTCAAATCATGATCGTCTATCAATCCTTCCAATTTCAGTAAATGGAATCTCCATTTGTCCAGTTGCTGTGGCTAAAAATTCAGGAGTCATTCTTAAGTTCTTTTTTCCCCTTATACACCAAGTAAGACTTTTGACTCAACCTTTAAAAATTTCTGGAATTCAAACACTTCTCCAGAATCTACTTCCATTTTCCTAATCCCAGGCACCATCATCTCTCATGTATACAACTGCAACAACCCCTACACATCCCAGCTTTCTCTCTGACACTTTCAGAGTCTATTCCCAGCACACACAGAATAAAATCCAACTCCTTGCCTACAGGTTCCTACATGATTTTGTTCTGTCTACCTCTATAATCTTATCCCCCATTCTTTCTTCCTCATTCCTTTCCACTAACACTCCCCTTCCTGTTGACCATCAAACTCACACACTCATTTCTACCTCAGGACCTTTGCACTTGTTAGTCCCTTTGCCTAGAAAGCTCTTCACCAAATTTCGTAATTCATCCTCTCATTTCGATGATCCCTTTGCTAAAATGTTATTTCCTTAAAGAGACCTCCCCTGACCACTCAAACCAAAGATATCTTCCTCCATCTTTACCCTAGAGGGCATACATACTGTATTTGAATTCCCTGGAAGTACTCCTAACATATTACATATTGTTTCGTTTATTATCTATCCCCCACTAGTATACCAATTCCATATGGGCAAAGGCTTTGCTGCTTTTGTTCTCAGTGGTATTTACAGTTTATAGAGCAATCCCTAACACGTATTAGTCCCCCCAAATATTTGTCAAGTGAATAAATTAATGAGTTAAAGTAAAAGAATGTAGTACCAAAAGGAAATTGGTGAGAGACAACCTGTAAAGGTAGGACAGGGTGAAGTGACCAGGGCCTTGAAGGCCACAGGAAGTAGTTTAGATTCTACTCTAAATGCAATAGAAAAACCTATATGGGATCTTATAGAGGGATAAGATATCATCTAACTAATGTTTTGAATGATAACTGACTGCTTTGCAGAGAATGATATGCATGATTTCATGCAATTTCTTGAAAATCTGTGCACAAATAGAATTTTGGCAAATTTAGTAATATTCTTAAGGCATTATAGTAATCCTCCATTTTATGAACTAAAGAATCCATGGTCGATGGAACTGCTGTCTATTTTGTTGACACAGATTTTCCTTTTATGGTGGAATAAGAGCAGAAACAATTACAGCTGTGAATTAAGTAGATTTAAAAGAAAAAAAATTTAATACAGAGGAAGAAGAGTTACCCCTCAGTTTTATTCCCTGCAAACTTATGGACCTAAATCTTTTTTATTGCTTGTTTGAACAAACAGATAAACTTCACTTCACTGTCAGACTTTTGAAAGTTACTTTCACCTCTAGCAGGTGGAAAATAATATATGGATAAAGCAGCAAAGGCATAGTGTGGAAAGACCAAGAGAGGGAATTCTAAAGCAAAGGAAGTTATCTTCACGTTTAAGCTTATTTGATCTCATCAGAACAATATAACTTCCCCCAGAATAAGAATGAAGGAATGTAGCTGATTAGTATATTCAAAACAAACATTGAACTACACAGAAGAAACATAAAACATTACATGTTCTTTCTCTGCATCACTGCAATAGGGGAGCCATATTTTGTCATATTCCACCATCTTGAAAATAGTTTAAACAGAAATGGCAACATCCCATCCTATTTATGTACCTCTTTTCTTATCTCCAGCATATGTGAAATAAATAGAGCCATTACTCTAAAAGGGATTCCCAGGATTGGGAAACTGAGGCAAAACACGCCTGAATAGCATGCAAGACACAGCCAATTAATAATGAAATGAGGTCTCAAACTCCAGGTTCTTGCCTTTTTCACATAATTCACATTTCGTTTAAAAATGTTTACATGTAAAAGATGGATTCAATTAAGATAATGGAAGAAACCAACTAAACCCATGAGTCATGCACACAGAAATGTGAAACAGATGAGAAGTTCATTTGCAGTCAGTTGTATTTCAGGGGAAAGGAAGAGTAACAGCTCCCACACCAAAATGATGTGTGGGTTTCAGGCAGACTTCCTAATTAAGGACTAACAAACCCAAACCAAAGATGACGACACATCCCTCTGTGAACAAAAAGGGGGAGTTGAGCAAATGTGAGTGGCATGTGAGTTATAAAAATGTATTTAGAAGGCTTGAATATGACAATGACAATGGTTTTCTTTTTTCACGGAGACAAAGTAGAGCAGAGAATTGAGAATACAATTTTAAATAAAGAGGAAAATGAAAATCTGGGTTTGAAAAAACCTCTTCTCAACTGAATAACAATCTCAAAGTTAAGTGTTATTGTACTGACTGTAAGCTCCTTGAAGACAGGAACTATGTCTTACCATGTTTTTTTAAATTGCAGATATCAGGAAATTAATTAATGTTAAATAATAATAATTTACGAGGAGAAGCAGAGAAAGAGGAAGAAAAAAAAGAAAGTGAAGAAAAACAGTAAGTGTTATTATCAGAGATCCTATCCTTGTAATGAGAAGTAATCAGGGAAAAACAGGGGTTCACAGAAGTATTCACTTAAATATTTGGCCTTAATTGCTAAATTAAAACCACTCTCTTGATAGTGAAGACAATTGTCTGAATCAAAGCAAAGATTTTAAAGTACACATTCCAACTGCAGCTGTCAATTGGCACAGAGTTACAGTTCCTTTCAGAGCTCAACAGACTTAGGACTGTGGTCTGAGTGAAGACCTAGGTGAGGTAAGAGGTGGGACATGGAGCCCATTCCCCTACACCCTGCGAAACTTCCCAGGGTTCCTACCCATGACTTGGCTCCTTCTTTCCCTGACCTTCTCTCTCCACCAAAGCTCTGCAAGGTGGACAGAAGGGAGCTGTCATCATCACTTCTGGAATCATTTCACTCACTCCAAAAATGCTTTACATGTTGCTAAGAAAATGACCAAAACGAATTGTTGATCTCGGTAAGGAAAAACACAACCCCCTTTCACTGGACCTGCATATGTACACAACTCACTGTAGCTGCCTGCATTGCTTCAACTGGATTTGGCTCTGTAACCTGCCAGATGGCAGAATTAGTCTGGCTGCTGTTTTTAAACGCAGATAAGTGTACTCTTCCGTAGTGCGTCTGGATGCTTTTGATGTCAATAATCACACTGAATGATTTGGTTAATCTAGAATAATAATTCTACCCAATGACGCATTACTCGTGTCAGGAGAGACAGGACAGATCAAAAGATTCTAAAAGCAGGAATCTGGTTCAACAGGTGAGCCTGACAGGTACGGCACATCCAGGCAGGCCCTGTTCAAGACCTGTGGCCAGTTAACAGATGAGGAAGAAAGCATGGAGTGCAGATGCAGGTAAGGCACCTGAAATGACTTCTATGAAAACAAGGGGCTGCAATGATCTGGGCTGACATACTCAAGCAGGGATTTCCAGCTAAAGGGACTGGATTAAATAAATGTATTTATGAGTAGCACACACTAAGCCCTAAAATTTAGAATAAAGGATAAAAGTAATACCAATCAATAAGAACAAAAAGAATTGTAGATGAGACGATGTGTCAATAAGAATTTAGGAGTGGAAATTCCAAGGACTAGTTACAACTGACTCAAGGGAGTCCAGAAAACAGGGTCCTACCTGCCTAAGTCAATTCACACCTTAGTTTCCAGCCAGTCGGGCGGGGATATGGGAAGGGGCTGATAGAACAGGACTCATTCAAGTCATTGCAAGAAACAGGGAGACTTCCAAATACACTCACTGACTCTTCCCTCTGGATAACTGTTCCCTCCAACACAGATATGAGACAGAAGGTTTATTCTCTGGTAAAGTTGGACCAAAAAGTCTCTGCTGGGGCAGAGAATAAACAGTGGGTTGTATTACATTCTGTATATTGAACATTTTAATGTTCTGCTCTGTGCGTGAACAAATTTTCCAGGTCTGGGCTTGCAACCTGAGGAGGTGGGCTGAGAATCATGTATAGGGACCAGTAGATATAAATTATCATATGGGGGGAGGGCTCTGTCTTCCTGGGAATCTTACAATGGAGCAATTATACTTCATTTTTCTTGGTTAATTATTAAATAAAATGAGGGGGGGAAATGTAACAAGCAAAACTTTCAGCATACAATTGTTTAATAAATGCTTTATAATAGAGAATTTCAATCACATACAAAAGTAGAAAGAACAGTGGAATGAACCCAGTGCCCACATTCAACAGTTACGAACTTCAGCAATTATTAACTTATGGCCTATTGTGTTTCATGTTTGCACTTCCTTTCTATCCCTTATTATTTTAAAGCATATCCCACTCCTCATGTCATTTTATCCACAAAGAGCTCAGTGCGTTTTTCTAAAACAATAAGAAGTATTTTAAAACCTCACAGATTTAGAACCAGCCTATAGGTATACATATTTATCAATGATCACGTTTATTGGTTGAGTTTTCTATACTCATTTTCTTTTTTAAAAAAAAAAAAGAAAGTAAACCTTAGAGTCAGGATATTACGGTGTTAGAAAGCCACTTAGAGATATCATTTAATTGCCCTTAAATAACCAACACAATATCTTAAGGGCAGGGTGTTTAAGGGACTTCCTGAAGATGAGGTGCTGGTTGGGGGTGAAGTCTAGACTAGTCCGCAGACCTATCTGGAATCAATGAGCTTCAGTTTAGGGCTGTATGGATTGTGTAGTTTAGTAAAATCTGCTATTTACTATGATGACTTGCTATTGTTTAAAATCAGCTAAGCGAGCACCATGTTTCCTTGCATGGTCTGAGTTAGGATTGGCCCAAAGGGAAGTTTATTTGACATTTCCAAGGTGGAAGGTAAGCAGCAGCCAGGGTCACACTGGGAAGATCAGTGAGAGTGAGGCACTGCTGCAACCCATATCGTGCACGTTGTCACCGGTGGGCTGGGTCACCTTGATGGCGTGGGGCAACATCCGTTCTTCCAACAACTCCCTGATCCTCTTCCTCAGCTTCTCCATGGCAAAGCGCACCAGCTCTTTTGCACTCACCCAAATCACCAAAGCAGGAAGCTTAGAAGCCAGGACCACCAGGAGTTCCAGGGAAAGACAGACACAGGTTCCAGTTTATCCTCACAATTTTCACTCTGTTGTTGACCTCCCACACTTCATGCCCGTTTTCCCTTTTCAAATTCCCCCAGCTGACTTAGGCTCAGCACTAGCCACTGAGCAACACACCAGCTCCCATAATTGTATAAAGTCAAATCCTTATAATAAATCCCTTTTATTATTTACTTATTTTTAAAATGTTCAATTACAATTGACATTCAATATTATGTTAGTTTCAGGCGTATAGCATAGTGGTTAGACATTCATATAATTTAAGAAGTGATCCCCTTGGTAAGTCTAGTACCCACCTGGCACCACATAGCGTTATTACCATATCATTGACGATGTTCCCTCTCTTGCATTATCCCTGTGACTGATTTGTAACTGCCAATTTGTACTTCTTAATCCCTTCACATTTTTTCACTCAGCCCCACCCCACTCCCATCTGACAACCATCAGTTTGTTCTCTGTATCTATGTTACATGTATCTATGTTCTATGTTTCTGTTCTGTTTGTTTATTTTGTTTCTTTCAGATTTTACATGTAACTGAAATCATATGAAATTTGTCCTTGGCTGATTTATCTTACTTAATAAGTCTTGGTCCAACCATGTTCTTGTAAGTGGTAAGATTTCACTTTTTTTTTTTTTTTAATGACTGAGCAGTTTTCCATTGTATATATGTACCACGTCTTCTTTATCCAATCATCTATGAATGAACACTTAGGTTGCTTCCATATCTTGTCTATTTATTGTATATGAAATGTCTTTCTTTGTCTATTGTTATAGCCTTTGTTTTAAAGTTGATTTTGTCTGGTATAAGTATTTCTATCTCAGCTTGTATTTGTTTGTTTTCATTTTCATGACATACCTTTTTCCATCCCTTTACTTTCAGTCTCTATGTGTCTTTCAATCTGAAGTGAGTCTCTTGTAGGTAGACTGTGTAAAAGTCTTGTTTTCTTATCCCTTCAGTCACCCTACAACTTTTGATTGGAGCATTTCAACCTTTTACATTTAAAGTATTTGTTGATAGATATGTAGTCATTGCTATTTTATTATTTATATTTTTGATCCCTTTAATATTTCTCGATCCCTTTAATGTTTCTTGTAATCCTGGTTTGGCGGTGACAATCTCCTTCATATTTTTCTTATCTGGGAAACTCTTTATCTCTTCTTCAAATCTCAATTATAGCCTTTCTGGGTAGAGTAATGTTGGTTGTAGGTCCTTGCTTATCATCACTTTGAACGCCAATCCCTTCAGGCCTGCTAAGTTTCTGTTGAGAAATTGGCTGACAGGGAATTCCCTTGTTCGTAACTAACTGCTTTTCTCTAGATGCTTTTAAGATTCTCTCTTTGTCTCTAACCTTTGGCATTTTAATTATGGTATGTCTTGGTGTGGGCCTCTTTGGGTTCATCTTGTTTGGGACTCTCTGCACTTCCTGGACTTGTGTGTCTATTTCCTTCTCCAGGTTAGGGAAATTTTTAGTCATTATTTCTTCAAACAGGTTTTCAATTTCTTGCGCTCTCTCTCTTCTTCTGGTATCCCTATGAGGTGAATGTTGTTTAGCTTGATGTTGTCCCAGAGACCCCTTAAGCTATCCTCATATATTTTTTTTTTTTTTTTTTAAGATTTTATTGGGGAAGGGGAACAGGACTCTATTGGGGAACAGTGTGTGCTTCCAGGACTTTTTTTTCCAAGTCAAGTTGTTGTCCTTTCAATCTTAGTTGTGTTTTTTCCAAGTTCAGGTTGTTGTCCTTCCAGTCTTAGTTGTGGAGGGCGCAGCTCAGCTCCAGGTCCAGTTGCCGTTGCTAGTTGCAGGGGGCACAGCCCACCATCCCTTGTGGGAGTCGAACCGGCAACCTTGTGGGTTGAGAGGGCACGCTCCAACCAACTGAGTCATCCGGGAGCTCAGCGGCAGCTCAGTTCAAGGTGCCGTGTTTAATCTTAGTTGCAGGGGGCAGAGCCCACCATCCCTTGTGGGACTTGAGGGATTGAACTGGCAACCTTGTGGTTGAGAGCCCACTGGCCCATGTGGGAATCGAACCGGCAGCCTTCGGAGTTAGGAGCACGGAGCTCCAACTGTCTGAGCCACTGGGCCGGCCCTATCCTCATATGGTTTTATTCTTTTTCTTTTTGCTGTTTTGAGTGGGTGTTCTCTGCTACCTTGTCTTCCAAACAGCTGATTCAATTCTTTGCTTCATCTATTCTGCTGTTGATTCCATCGACATATTCATTTCAGTTATTGTGTTCTTCATTTTTGACTTCTTTTATGGTTTCTGTCTCTTTGTGTAAGTTCTCACTGATTTCATCTACTCTTCTCCTAAGCTCATTGAGCATCCTTATAAGCAGGTTTTGAACACTGTATCAGATAGATTGCCTCCATTTTGTTTAGTTCTTTTTATGGAATTTTATCCTGTTTTCTCATTTGGCATATGTTTCTTCATTCTGGCTGCCTCCCTGTGTTTGCTTCTATGTATTAGGCAGATCTACTACATCTCCCAGTCTTGGCAGGGTGATCTTACATAGCAGGTGTCATACGAGGCAGAGTGATGCCGTTTTCCTGGTCACCTGAGCCAGATGCTCCGGAAGTGTCTTTTGTGTGGGTTGTTTGTGCCCTCCTGTTGTAGTTGAGCCTTAATTGCTGTTGGCAAGTCAGTGAGTGGGATTGACCCTCATGTTGACTGGCTGTGAGGAATGGCTGTGACTAGAGCAGATGAGCTGTTGTGCAGGGTCTGACCCCACAGAGCGGATTCACTTTATCAGGGCTCTGGTGTCCGCTGAGTCCCTTTGGGTGTGTCATTTGTGTAGCTTATTGGGTGGTGCTCTGGTGTGGTCTGAAGCCAGCTACCAGTTATGTTGGTTCTGGGGCCTCTTGGGAGCGGCTCCGGTACAGGCCCAGGTCAGCGCTGCCTGTGCCCAGCCTGGGCCACCCGGTAGGAGCTGCAAAGTGATCTGCAGTTGGTAGTTTTCTGTGCCAACTTAGAGGCACCTGGGAGAGGCTGTGCTGCAAACTGAGGCCAGCTTCCACTAGTGCAGGGGCTGCTTAGCAAGAGGTACAGAGCATGCTGAGCCCAGCCGCTCCTTGTTTGGGGTTTTTGGATCTTTGAGAGATTTTAGAAAAGTTCACCATGTGGCCCAAAGCTGGCAATTTGTGAGGAACAGCCACTGAAAGATGTTCAGGCTGGGGCACTTGTTGGGTAAGGTGAGTGGTGTACGCCAGGTTAATGGAGAGCACAGATTTGGCACCTGCCTGCGCCAGGCCAGCTGGGTGAGGGGAGGGCTCAACAAAGGGACGACGGCACTTGCCAGCACTTAGTCTGGAGAGAGTGGCCCTGTAGCCCTCCCTAAAGCCAGACAATTCTCTTCCTCGCCATATGTCCCTGACACTTTTCGAGCTGCTGCCCCACTGCTAGAGCTCAGAGCAAGTGAGTCCATTGGGAAGTCAATGTGCAGGCCCTTTAAGAGGAATGCCTGGGACTCCAGTAGCCCTCTGTCTCACCTGGACAAAGTTCCCTCTGATTTTCACGGCCAGATGTTGTGGCTACTCCTCTTCCCAGCACTGATGGTCTGGGCTGGGGAGCCCCATGTGGGATGCGACCCCTCACTCCTCAGAGGGTACCTCTGCAGCAAAGATATCCCTCTCGATTCTTAACTGCCACACAGAGGTGTAGGACCAGCCCATTCCACATCTCTATCTCTCATACTAGTGTTGACGTGACTTATTCCTTATATCCTTAGTTCTAGGAGCTCTGTTCAGCTAGTCTTCGGGTGGTTCTCAAGGGTAGTTGTCCTATAATTTAGCTGTAACTTTGGTGTGATTGGGGAGGAGGAGAGCACAGTGTTTACCTACTCTACCATCTTGATAGGAAGTTCATAAATCACTTATTACGCAGTGTGGTCGCACATCTCTGAACCCTTTCTTATACACCTGCATGGACAATTCCACTGAGATAAATTAAAAATGTATGGTATAGACATATTTGAAAATTGTTATTGGCTACCATGTTGTATTGAAATAGTTCTTTTAAGATAACACATTTCTCAAAATCATGAAAGAAGATGTCTCTGAAATGCACATGTAATTTTAATTTATACAATATTTTAAACTTTCCATAGCCTGCCCACCCCCATTATTTAAATAGATAAATTTGTAAGACTATGTAAGCATTTAGCAGAGGAAGTTTGGGGGGCATCTTGTTAATAATTGTGAACAAGCTTAATTAAATTGAAGTTAGAAAAACTATTTTGTTAGCTCTTTAGAACAGTAGGGTTATTCAGCTTAGTTTCCTATTTGTCCACAGAGACATGGCAGATCTTGAGTGTAGGGGTTTTCTCCATTGTAAATGTGAAGTGTGGGGCCTGGTTGAGAGGATGTACCTAAGGATCTCATGGGGATAAAATACAAAGATTTGGAGACGTGCATTCCAGGTAGAGGGATCAGCCAATGCAAAGGTCCTGATGTAGAAATAAGCATGTGAGTTCAATGTAGCTGAAGCATGAAGAGGGCAAAGAATGTGGAAAGGCAGCCAGCTTACATAGAGTCTTCCGAGCCTTATGACTCTTATGGGAAACTATGAGACATTTTAATCAGGGAAGAAATCTAACCTGATTTACGTACAAATATTAAAGAATCTGTCTTGTTAGAGGAACAAGAACTATAAGGAATAAGACTGGTAAAACATCAGCCATCTTCTTGAAGGCATTCTCCGTGATGTGGTGAATCTTTACAAGAATTATAAAAGACTAGCGCCCACAGGACAGTTTGCCCTCGAGGTTATCCAAACAAAAAGCAGGGTAACAATCTATGGGCATCTTTAACAACTAGGCAGTGGTTGCTGAGTCAACCCCACCACCGTGTAACACTATGTAACAATTAGGCATCAGTGCTGTGTTTCACTGAACTGAGTGGCCAGTGGAAGTGGGTATTCCCCTCTTTGGGGACTGAGGATACCGGCGAGAGCCTGTGAGGCCTGGAGTGGCATTAGAAGGTCACAGGCTCCACTGAGTGTAAGAGTCACTGCTGGAGGGAATTCTTAACCTCTGATCATCGTATGCTAGGCGGGCTCAAACCTCTAACGAATTCCTCTATCCTGAAAAGTGCTGAGAAAACTGTTAGGAACTCAAATGAGGAACTGCCCTTACAGGCAAGGCACTTAATCATTTGAGAACTATCTTATTTACAACTGATTTATCTCAGAAGTAATTTGTTTTGTTACCCTGTTTATTTCAAATATTTTAAGCTCAAGTTTTGCTGTGTAGGAAGACCTCAGACAAAACCTTAATGTCCTTACTTGCAAGGCCTGCTGAGACTTCGAAATGGGTCCTTAGAGATCGGGAAGTGAGCGTGGATCTGCAGAGAATGTGCTAGAGAGTCTAAACTAGCTACAGACTTGGGTCTTGCTAGAATTGCCAGCAGCCCAAAGCACAGTGTCTGAGGGCAAGTAGAAATGCAGATGTAATCCAGGATGCTTTTACTGCTAAGAGATCTGAGCCAGTGGGTTAAGTAGGGCACTTTTTCAGATCCACAAATGGTAGAATCATGGTCCTAAAGACTTTTGAGTGAGGAAGGGAAGGAAAATACACAATCAGAACAGGATATTTGCAGGTATAAGGGCAGGTAGGGGTTAAAAAGTAGTCACAATGCTCGCCAAGTAGATTGTGGTTAGAACTTTATCCCAAAGGGACAAAAGAGGGCAAATTTGGACCCCACTCAGACCAAATCCTAAAAGTACTCCAGAAACCACCTGCTGGTAGGTTTAAAGCCAAATTGGTCAGGATTGAGTAAGGCACTAAGCAAGAATTTAAGAATTCTGCAGTTCCTAGCTGAGTAAAATTAGAGGAGTTATGCCTGAGAGCCACAGGCAGTAGATGCATGCTGACCAGTACAGAAAGCATCCTTTCTTTTGTTGTTCATTATTGCACATTTCCCTTTAGTTTTCCTGTGATAACTCTTTTCCTGCTCATCATGACATATTTTACACAGAACAGGTTGCTAAGATGCAGGATTTTAGGTAATGAGATATCAAGCACTAACTCAAAAGTTGATTTATGATCATTGAGATGAGACAGTGGGCTCTATCCACTTCTAGGCAGAACAGTGATTAAATATCAATTCATGTTGAAGGTGAAAGCTTTTGCTTCAAACTTTTATTGCCTACTTCTACTTCATGGTCTAAATCATGTGGTAGCAAACTTTTTCTGTAAAAGGTCACATGGGAAACATTTTAGGCTTTGCAGGCCTTCTGGTGTCTGTCGCAACTACTGGGCTCAGCTACAGACAATATGTAAACAAATGAGCACATGTTCCACTACAACTTTATTTCTAATATCAGGTGATGGGCCAGATGTGGTCCATGGGATGTAATTTGCTGACCCCTGGTTTATATCAGCACTCTCTAAGCTTGTTTGGTCATACATCTTATATATGCATAAGAACACACACACACACACACACATACTTACATATACTTGATATAACATATGTATGTAATACAGTATACATACCCTGCAGCATGTCCATAAAGTAGTAATTTTTAAAAGCAGAGATTAAAATATAAATGAAAGTTCTCAATTGATCAGCCTGTGTACCCACTGGGGGACAGGCACCCCCCTACGGAAATCCCTTGCGTTAACCCAATGAAAGCATGTGAGTGCACTTGTGTACTGTGCTGTACACATGGAAGTTCTCATGTGCATTATAACCCACTTCATGGTGCAAATGTTGAACAGTAAAATAAAAATAGCTTTGAAGTCAAGTACAAACCTAGATTTAATTCTACCTCCCCCATTTACTAGGTAGGCATGTGACATGGGGGAAATAAATCTCTCCAAGCTTAGTTTTCATCTCTAAAAAAATGAACATAATAATATACAATGACATGTTTGATGAGTAAATTTAGTTTATTTTTAAATGCTCGAGAAGTCCCAGAATACCATGAGAGCTCAAAAACTTAGTCAGTCTCTTTCCTTTCCACCAAAATCAAAAGTAAAGTCTGACTGAAATGTCACATGTATAAGCCACGATCAACAATAGAACTTTCCCATCTTCTTTTTCCAAATGATCGCTCTTCGCCTGCCCCAGTCACTGGCCAGCAGGCCCGCGGACCTCGTTACTCAGAGTAGAAACCACACAGCGCTGCCTCCACTGCAAGGGCTCTGGGGTTCCACTCTTCATCTCTGCCTCCTTAGCCACCCCTACATCATAATTTACTGCCATGTTTCCCCCAAAATAAGACTGGGTTTTATATTAATTTTTGCTCCAAAAGACGCATTAGGGCTTATGTTCAAGGATGTCATCCTGAAAAATTATGCCAGGGCTGATTTTCCGGTTAGGTCTTATTTTGGGGGAAATTCGGTACCTACTATCAATTAAGAGACTGACTGATGTCTTTAATTTCTCTTCATTCTTTAGAACTATTTTTCTTGGCGAGTTAGGGGAGCTGACAGTGAAATTCACATCCACTTGACCACCACTCACCAGCCTAAAGAAGCTGTAAAACTTGAATTATAATCTCCAGGGTGTTTTCTTTATCCTTTGGAAACAATCAAACCATTGGTTGTGAATCAAAGATTGTTATCAGGAATTAGGATGATAATGGCAGAAAGATCTCTGCAGAGTGAACAGAACAAACAGTGTGCAGAAGCTCTCTGGCTCTCTAATAGCTAACCTGTGATATAAATAATCAACTCTAACAGGGCAGTGCTGAACTTGTATTTCTGTCTTCTCTTGCCTAGAGAGAATGACTAACTTGGGCCCATGAGCACCAATTTCTAGTTTTCCCAAATCACCTTGTCGCAGCTCTTAACTACATCCTTCACACAGAGAATCCTCAAAATGTTGGTTTATAGACAAAAACAATGAAAACCCTCAGAAATTTCATGGCAAGCGCTGAGAGAAAATATGCTAATGCTCTGTCACAGAAGTTAATGCCAAGTTCCTCTCAATAACATCCAACAGAGACACTGCCATTGTTCTCGACAGTTATCAATCCACTAATGAGATGAGCCAAAATGCAATCCAGACTAACCTATCTCAGCAGGACTTCCCAGGTCACCTTTCTTAGACCAAAGCCCTTCTGGTTCCGTATTGAACAGGACAAGACTGTTGTCATTAGGCAGAGTGGCACTGGTAATGTGATCTGAATCGGATTCCCGGGACCCCAGCAAGGTGACAGGAGGGAATCTGTGTGAACCTTACTTGAAACTGTTCAGAAGAACAACCAAAAGTTTTGTTACTGATATTTTCAGCTGGATTTGTGTTCCTAGCTGTTGGCTGGATTGGTACAAAAAGATCAAAGATTATCCTTCCCTTCAAAGAGTCTCCTTTTGGGAGGAAATAAAAACCTCCTGGTAGCCAAAGATCTATGTTGGTTTGCATTCCCCCTCCCTCTTGCAGCCTTTCCCAATGATTTCACAGAGGCCACAGCATTGGTTAGGCACAATTTAGTGAAACGGGTTTCTGCTTGAAAAGGCTGATAAACTGAGTCTTTTGACAATAATTTTTATCTGAGGCTTTATTTTTAGATTCATGTCTCTTTAATTTTATTTTTACGTTTTTCAAAATGACCAAAAATTACAAAATATAATACAACAGACATCTGCGTATCCATCACAAAAATTTAATAAATTTTAACATTTTGCCATATTGGCTTCAGAATTTTATTTTTTAAAATATGGCCTTCTAGTTTCAGCTGTACTCTCCATCCCCCATCTGTTTCTCCTCCCACCCCCGGAAAATCAATCTCCTGAACTTGAGTTTTAGCCTTCCTTGTATTTTCAAGTTTTGTAATAATTGTATACAATTTATCATTTTGTTTCAATATTAGCATTTATATAAATGCTATCATTGGCACATATCCTTTGCCACTTGATTTCTTCATTCAAAATTACGTTTTCATTACATGTCAGTTATGTCTCAATAAACTTGAAAATGATAATGTATTCAAGAATTTTTCATGTTACTCCATATATTTTAGATCATTTAGTTTAATCATGATATAGTCTTCCACGGTGCCCCATGTTTTTTCACCCTATTTCTGTTGTTCTTCACCATTTTGAAAAATTACCTCTGTGAGTGTTCTTATACTTGGATCTTTTCATCCAACATACACATGCCTTACTCTGTAGATATTGATTTTATCAGTCTCCTTTTTTTAGGTACAGTTATAAAAAACAAAATAAAAATAGAAATTTCACTTATATGTGGAATCAAAAACCAAAATAAATGAACAAATAAAACAGAAACAGACTCAGATACAGAGAATAAACTCATGGTTACGAGACGGGAGGAGTGTTGGGAGTCTGGGTGAAAAAGGTGAAGGGATTAGGACGTACAAATTGACAGTTACAGAATAGTCATGGGATGTGAAGTAAAGCATAGGGAATATAGTCGATAATATGGTAATAACTGTATGGTGCCAGGTGAGTATTAGACTTATCAGGGGGATCACTGTATAAATTGTGTACATGTCTAACCACTTTGCTGTACACCTGAAAATAATATAGAATGTCAACTGTAATTGAAAAATAGAATTTTTAGAAAAAGAAATTTAAATGCAAAATGTTCAGCTCACCCCTTATTGTGTCATTCACATATGCATCTGTAACAACCTTCTGTGCTTCCCAAACACTTTTTCTGAATTAAGAAAAACTTAGCTTGTTTTCGTCAACTGTAGTATCACCTGTAATGGCAGCAAAGCAACTCAACATTCATCTATTAACTTTCTGAGGGTTGTTATTTTCTAAGGACTTGCTATTCCATGACCAAAGGGAGAATATCTGCATTCACAGGAGAGAAACTATCCAATTTTGAGAATATGGCTCATTTCAAAGTTTCAGTAAAAAGAAAGTTTTTCCAAGAGATCTTCAAACTGTGGTTTTAAAATGGTTGATTCTGGGATCCCTGACTATGGAAATATGTATGATTCCATGTTTCTCTCGTGGCAGGTCCTGAACCACTCTCCTCCACACTTAGACCATAGCTCGAGCAAACTTGTAGTTTGGGATTTTTGTCCCACCAGACAGTGTGTTTCCTCCTCCTCTCTTCCAGGACATAAGGCGCCTCCAAACTCTAGGCAGGGTCCAGGCTGAGCGCCCCATGATCAGAGACCTTTCTGGTGCTGCCCTGCTAAGTTGGCAGCTCCTCCCAAGCCGAAGCAGCTAGCAGGCGTCCTGGGCTTCCTAGAGGTCATGGCACCAGCACAAGGGATGCTAAGCTGAAGACTGGTTGCCTGTCCCTCCCAGAGCCAGAGCATTCAGCTGTATTTGCAACCCACACCGCCCCAAACATCTTCAGACTCTTGTCTTATCAGCAGCGTATTTCGCATTCCCCACAATTTTTTGACCTCAGCTTACCCTGTGTTGGACACTTCTCCCGTCCATACACATCTAATTCCCCATACTCCTGTTTCGTTGGCCTTTTTCTACCTGTAAGACCTTGTCTATCAACTTCTCTATGAGTTACTTCGTCAATCAACTCAAGGTCAACAATAGCATTAGCAGTTTCTGATTTCATTTATACAAAAAGTTTTGTGTGTGCCTACTATGTGCCAGCCACCATGACAGGCTGACAAGTCAACAGGCACCTACAATGCCAGATGATGAGGGGCCATAAAACATGATAGCCACCAGCCAGACTTCCTGAAGCAGGGAATGGAGACAAGGAACGGGCTACGGGAACATTATTTTCAGCAGAGCAAGCCACAAATGCAGAGTCCCAAAGGCAAGAGAAAGCAGGTCAACTGCAAAACCTCTCTAAGTGGCACATTGGTAAGAAGGAAAAATATGAAATTCACATAGTTAGCTGTACTCAATGCAGCTTAGTCTGTTTAAAAAAATGTAGAAACACAATCTGGTTCACCCAAGCCCCCAAAGTAGAACCACCTGAAACAAATACACACTAAGGATCAGTGTTATCACCTGTGACAATACAGGCCTCAGGAAAACAAAGGGCAGGGAATTCATTCCCTATCTAACGACAACATTGAGTTCCTCTTACCCATTTCCTCTTGATTGAGTCACAGGGTGATGTTAAGTCAGACAATGATTTTAAGGTGAAATGTAGTAGTGGGTCCAGAGTAGAGGTGAGAAGAAGGGATTCAAAGCGGTACATTTCTTTCTATAGTCGTAATTAGATTTAAGCCTGAAAGGCCTAACAAATCTAAGAACATTTGATTATGCACCCTGACTCATCTCCAGGCAGGACTCCTTTCTGAGTCTGGCTAAGATAGTGGTATCAATGTACAAAAGTGACACCACAAGAGCCACTGGCTCACTAGGTAGCAAGAGAGGAAGTGGAGGTCATTTCAGTGTGGAAACTGAGAGAGTGATTTTACAATGAATCAAATGTTGATGACTGCCAGTCCCTTAGGGCCCGTGGTTTTTGAGCCTTACCTGACCATCTGTGTAAGGTCATAGGCCTCAGATGGAAAGAGAGGACAAAAAAAGAAAAAGAAAATGGAGGAAAGAAATGCAAGAGGAAAGAAAGAAGGAAGGAATAAAAGAATTCAACTGATTCTCTTGGATCAGACCAAAAAAATAAATCATAGCTCTTTGGATTTTGAAATGAATGATTCACAGTTGTCAAGCATAAACACTTTTTTTCCTATACTAGTACACGATAAATAATTCACTTACCAGAATTCCTACTCACTAGAAAATGGCCCATTTAAGTTAAGCCTAGAATATACCTAGTGCAGATGCTGCCCTCCTGTGGACTGTAGTGGTATTGCTAATTGTCCTGTAATAATTTTAAGCAAACTTTTGAAGATTATGCAATGTGGACCCATTTGCAACCTACAATTTAGCTCATATTAATTTATTCAGAAATAATTACTTTTGCATAAATATATGGGAGGTGTTTTTTTAATAAAGAAAATGTTTTGAGATTACTAATTAAAATAAAAATTTGTCCCTTAAAATCCTTGTTTTTTACATCATGGATCATGAAATACATTTTGTGAAATTCATTTTGAGCCATGATCAGCCTTCTTTTAAAAAGTTATGAAATAGAGCAGAAAAGAATAAATAGAAAATATTAGAAAGGATTGCCCAGATCCTTAGCCCGGGCACACTAAGAAATGGTCATTGTGAAGTGTAAGTGGTGTAACACCCACCTGACAGACTAACATCATAAATGCATGTCTTAGCTAGGAATGGTCATTTGATCTTTTTCTCACTAGTAACTCACTTTATGTTCTGGCGTGTGATCGTTAACTTGACTATCAGCATAAAGGACCAATGTGATAGGCAGAATTCTAAGGTGGCCTCCAAGCTTACTTTCCCCTGGTGGACATACTTTGTATAATTTCCTCTTGAAGGCATTCCGATCACCTGCGTCAAGTGGAGTATCTCTCCCGTGATTATATTACTAACCTGTTGCCTTTCGAGCTAATCAAAATGGAGATCACACAAGTGGGCCCAATCTAATTTAGTCAGCCGTTACAAATACCTGGGCCTCTCCTGAAAGAGGTTTGAGGCATAAGGAGAAAGCCCCACGACAAGGGAGGATGTTTAGGAACTGAGACGGACCCAACACTCATAGTTGGAAGAACAGGGGCCCCGACCCTCCAAATGCAAGGAAGTGAATGAGTGTGCAAGACCCCAAGTTTCAGAAACAAAGGCCGTGGGACATCTTGATTTCAGCACTGAGAAACCAGAGCAGAGAACCTGGACTTAAGACACAAATGGTGAGTTAAAAAACTTGTGTTGTTCTAAGCCCCTGCATTTATAGCAAATTCTTTATGCAGCAATTGAAAACTAATACAGTTAATGTTCCACAGTCTAATTTTATATTTCACAATTAGTTGTAAAGCAAAATGCGGTATAACTTCATCCTCTGTCTGCAAAATTCTCGGGACTTTCCACTGAGTTTGGGTAATGAACTTTCAGTACTTACTTTAGGCTCCTTATCATAACATGTCCTAAGTTCTTGACAATTTTAAGTTCTTCATGATAATAGTCCAATTGCGTTTCAAATTGATAACTTGTTATTAGAAGGTCAAAAAAACAATGTCATGCAAAATACAGAGATATGATTGAGTTCAGATTTAACTGCTGGATCTAAAGATATAAAATATGTATTATAAGAAAAATGTTGACTAACCAGCAAACGTTAACTTCATTTGATTCTTATTATAAAAAAGAAAAAAGTACGGAATTTTAAATTATCTCATTTTTGTTTTATTAATTGTGCAATGAAAATAAACCAGGAGGTACAATCTTTGTTGTATTTAGAAGTATATCATGTAAAGAAAGGAAGAGTAGCTAGCAAAATAAAATAAAATTATCTGACGTGTAGAGATGTTTTATGTGACTTTTCATGCTAAAGAAGATATATGAAAAGCCATATTTGTGGTTTTTTTTTTAACTTTTGACCCCCTTCACCCACTTCTCCCACCCCCCACCCCTTGCCTCTGCCTCTGGCGACCACCAATCTGTTCTCTGTATCTATGAGCTTGGTTTATTTTGGTTTAGATCTGATAGAGCAGTCGATACAATCAGAAACCGTACAGAAGTATTAAAAATCGTTCCAAGCTGTTCACAGTGCCATTTGGAATCACACTGTTAGCCTCTAAAGTATCTAAAGAAATTCTTCTGATTGTCACAGAATATTGACAATCTTAATTTTTTTAAGAGAATCACTGAATAGCCTTCCTTCCCTTTTTATTCAGATTGCAACTAACCATAACCTCTTACTGGATCACATCGAAGTTTTTAGTTGTCATAAGGGACAGCAGAACATGAACTGGATACACAATGCACTTTTTTTTTTCATTGAAGAGCAACATATTTGGATAACAAAATAGACATTTGGTGACATTTTTAACATTTTTAATGAGTAAAATTTGAAATTACAAGAGAAAAATGGTATATTCAGTGGTTCCAAAAGAATTTATTGTAATGTCAACCAAGATTTAAAAAGTAATTATCAAAAAAAAAAATATATATATATATCACCGACAATAAATATGGGAACAGACAAAAATAAATAAAATTAAAAAAATAAAATAAAAAGAAATTATCTAAATTACTATACTCCACATTATTGCAATGTACTCATGAGCATATTATTAATGAAGACAAGGTGAATAAAATAAAATGAGAACATGTTCTATCTCACTTATCAGTCTCTAAGTTTTAATCATTACTTTCTAGAAGAGAAATCTGAACATAAAGAATAAGATAAATATTCATTTTACTTTTCAAAATCTGAAATCAATTATTGAATTTAATTTTCCCAAAGAGAATAAACCATTGTTGCTTGTTTATTAATTTAAACAGAATAACCCAATTATTTATTTACACTGTAAACTAAGTATATCATAATTCTTATAACAGTATATCATCATTTTAGGTTAAGAATGAAGGGGAAGTTCTATAGCTAAATTCAAAAAGACTATACTATTACCATCTATACATAAAAAAGCAAAACACTATACTATTACTACTTGATTAATAAAGAAAAGAAACAAGCTTAGTATAAATGGATTTGAGTGGATTTTTGAACAGTCAGTTCTCCCCATTACACCAAAGGTTTCCTAATTCTTATATTGGATAATTTTATGCTTATTTTTCATTGAGGTATAATTGACATATAACATTAAATCAGTTTTAGGTATACAACATAATGATTTGATATTTGTAGATATTGTGAAATAATCTTCACAATAAATCTAGTTAATATCCATCACAAATATTTACAAAAATTTTTTTCTTGTGATGAGAACTTTTAAGATCTATTAGTAGTATTCAAATACACAATATATGTTATTAACAAGAGTCACCATGCTGTACATTACATCCCCAGGACTTATTTATTTTATAACGAAAAGAATTTATATCTTTTGACCCCCTTCACCCATTTCATCCACCTCCCAACCCCCAATCCCCACCTCTGGCAACCATCAATCTATATTCTGTATCTATGAGCTCAGCTTTTTGTTATTGTTATGTTTTTTGGAGTTTTTTAGATTCCACATATAAAGAAAATCATATGATATTTGAGTTTCTCTGACTTATTTCATTGATTGTTTCTATATCTTGCCTATTGTAAATAGCTCTGTAATGAACGTAGAGGTGCATGTGTCTTTTTAAATGAGTGTTTTCCTTTTTTTTGGATAAATATACCAAAGTGATATTGCTGGATCATATGGTAGTTCTGCTTTAATTTATTGAAGCATCTGCATACTGCTTTCCTTAGGGGTTGCACCAATTTACAATCCCACCAGCGAAGCACAAGTGTTCCCTTTTCTCTACATCCTCACTGACACTTATTTCTTTTTGATAATAGTTATTCTAACAGGTGTGAAGTGATATCTCATTGTGGTTTTTATTTACATTTCCCTGATTAGTGATGTTGAGCACATTCTCATGTACTTGTTGGCCATCTGTATGTCTTCTCTGGAAAAATGTGTTTAGATCCTCTGTCCATTTTTTAATTGGATCGTTTGGGGGTTATTTCGCTGTTGAATTATGAGTTCTTTAAATATTTTACATATTAACCCCTTATCAGATACGTGTTTTGCAGATATTTTCCCCCAATCAGTAGGCTGCCTTTTCATTTTGTTAATGGTTTCCTTTACTGTGCAGAAGTTTAGTTTGATGTAGTCCTACTTGTTTTTGCTATTGTTACCTTTGCTTTTAGTGTCAAATACAAAAATGATTGCCAAGACTTATGTCAAGGAGCTTACCACCTACGTTTTCTTCTGGGAGTTTTATGGTTTTAGGTCTTATGTTCAAGTCTTTAATCCATTTTGAGTTATTTTTTCTGTATGGTATAAGGTAGTTGTCCACTTTTCTCAACACTGTTGAAGAGATGGTTTTATACCCTTGTATAGTCTTGGCTACTTTGTTGGAAGTTAATTGAACATACACAAGTGGGTTTATTTCTGGGCTCTCTGTTCTGTTTCATTGGTCTATGTACCTGTTTTTTTTTATGCCAATACTATATAATTTGATTACTATAGCTTTGCAATATACTTTCAATCAGGAAGCATGATATCTCTACCTTTGTTCTTCTCAATATTGCCTTGACTATTTTGAGAGTTTTGTGGCTCCATACAGATGTTAGGATTGTTTATTCTATTACTGAAAAAAAAAAAAAGCCATGGGATTTTGATACAGATTGCATTAAATCTGTAGATTGCTTTGGATAGTATGAACATTTTAACAACATTAATTCTTCTAATCAATGAGCCTGGAATATCTTTTTATTTATGTCTTCGATTTCTTTCACTGTTTCATCAGTTTAACAGTGTACAGGTCTTTCACCTACTTGGTTAAATTTATTCCTATTTTTTTTCTCTTTTTTTATGCAATTGTAAATGGAATTGTTTTCTTAATTTTTCTTTCTGATAAGTCATTTTTAGTATATAAAAAGGCAACACATTTTTGTATATTGAGTGTATCCTGCAACTTTCCTGAATTCATTTATTCTAACAGTTTTTGGAGGACTCTTTAGGGTTTTCTCTACATAGTATCATGTTATCTGCAAATTGTGACAGTTTTACTTTCCAATTTGAATGCTATTTATTTATTTATTTATTTATTTGCCTGATTACTTTGGCTAAGATTTCCAGTATTATGTTGTAAATATGGCAAGAGTGGATGTTCATGTCCTGATTTTGTTGTTAGAGTCAAAGATTTCAGCTTTTCACCATTGGCTATGTTAGCTGTGGACTTGTCATATGTGGTCTTTGTTATGTTAAGGTACCTTCCCTTTATACCCACTTTACTGAGAATTTTTTTTTTTTAATCATAAATGAATGTTGAATTTTATCAAATGCTTTTTGTACATCTGTTGAGATGATCATATAATTTTTATCCTTTATTTTGTTAATGTAGTATATCAAATTGACTGATTTGTAAATATTATATCATTCTTGCGTCCCTGAAATAAGTCTCACTTTATTATGGTATATGATCCTTTTTATGTATTGTCAAATTTGGTTTGCTAATATATTGTTGAGAATTTTACCATCTATGTTCATCAGGGATGTTGGCCTGTAATTTTCTTGGATTGTCCTTGTCTGATTTTGGTATCAGGATAATGCTGGACTCATAAAATGCGTTTGGAAGTGTTTCCTCCTCTTCTGTTTTTTGGAAGAGTTAGAGGATTGGCGTTGATTTTTTTTTTAAATGTTTGGTAGAATTCACCAGTGAAGGCTTCTGGTTCAGACTTTTGCTTCTTGGGAGGTTTTTGATTATTGATTCAATTTCCTTACTAGTAATTGCTCTGTTTAGATTTTCTATCTCTTCGTGATTCGGTCTTCGTAGGCTATATTTTTATAGCAACTTATCTCTTTCTTCTGTTTGTCTAATGTGTTATCATATAATTGTTCATGGTAGTCTCTTATGATACTTTGTATTTCTGTAGTATCAGCTGACATGTCTCCTCTTTCATTTTGACTTTGAGTTCTTTTTTTTTTTCTTGGTGAGTCTATCTAAAGGTTTGTAAATTTTGTTTATTTTTTCAAAGAGCCAGCTCTTAGTTCATTGATCTTTTCTATTGTCTTGTTAGTCTTAATTTTACTTATTTTTGTTCTTATCTTTGTTTTTCCCTTCCTTCTACTAAGTTTGAGCTTTATTTGTTCTTTTTCTAGTTCCTTGAGGTATAAAGCAAAGGTTTTTAATTTGAGACTTTTCTTGTTTCTCGATGTAGGTATTTATTGAGGTGAACTTCCCTCTTAGAACAGCTTTAGCTGTATCCCATAGGTTTTAGTATGTTGTATTTTCATTCACTTTTCTCAAGGTATTTTTTTTATTTCTCTTTTTCTTTGATCCACTGGTTGTTTAAGCCACATGTTGTTTACTCTGCACATATTTGTGAATTTTCCAGTTTTGTGTAATTGATTTCTAGTTTCATACCATTTTGGTCATAAAAGATGCTCGACATTATTCCAGTCTTCTTATATTACTAAAATTTGTTTTGTGGCCTCATGTATGATCTATACTGAAAAATTTTCTATGTGCTCTTGAGAAGAATGTATATTGTATGCATTTGGGATGAAATGTGCTGTCCACCTGGTCTAATGGGTCGTTTAAGGCAGATGTCTCCTAATTAATTTCTGTTGGGATGATGTATCCATTGATGAAAGTGGAGTATTAAAGTCTACTACTATTGTATTTCTGTCTATTTCTCCCTTTAGGTCTATTAATATGTGCTTTATGTATTTAGGTGTTTCTATGGTGTGGGCATAAATATTACAAATGTTATATCCTCTTGTTGGATTGATCTTTATCATTATGTAATTTATTCCTTGTTTTTTATTACACTCTTTTATTTTTTATATATTTGAATAGTATATTTGACATATAACATTGCATAAATTAAGGTGTACAATGTGTTAATTTGATATATTTACATATTGTAATTGCCACTGTAATGATACCACCTCTATCACATTACATAATTATCCTTTCTTTTTAGTGGCTTGGATAATTAGTTTTAGTCTCTAAATTGTAGTACAGTATAGTTATCTATATTCATTATACAGTGCATGTACAGATCTCTATGGCTTATTTATTTTTCATTGCAAGTTTATAACTCTTAACCAACATAAATCTTATACTCCCAACCCTCCATCTTCTAGTAACCACCATTTTACTGTTTTTTTTTTTTTTTTTTTTTTTTTTTACTAGTTCTTGTTTTAGATTCCACATATAAGTATCATACAGTACTTATCTGTCTCTGTCAAACTTATCTCACTTAGGACAATGTGCTCATTAACTAGCCATGTTGTTGCAAATGGCATGATATCTTCCTTTCTCATGGCTTAGTACTATTCCATTACAATTATATACCACATATTTTATCAATTAATTCATTAATATGGGCATTTAGGTTGTTTCCATATCTTGGATATTATTAATAGTGCCGTACTGAACGTTTGAGTGCATATGTTTCTTATGTAATTCTGTTTTTGTTTCCTTTGATTATATACCTGGAAGTGGAATTGCTGGGTCATATGGTAGATGTATTTTTAATTATTTGAGGAACATCTATATTGCTTTCCATGGTGGCTGTACCAATTTACATTCTCACCAACAGTGCACAAGCGTTTCCTTTTTACTACTACATCCTCACCAGCATCTGTTGTCTCTTATTTTCTTGATGTTAACTATTCTCATGGGTGTGAGGTGATAATCTCCTTGTGGCTTTGGTTTCTATTTCCCTGATTGTTAGTAATGTTGAGCACCTTTTCATATGTCTGTTGGCCATTTTGATTTCTTGTTTGGAAAGAATGTCCTGACCATTTTTTATTCGATTGTCTTTTTGTTATTAAGTTATATGAGTTCTTTATATCGTTTAGATATTAACCCCTTATCCATTATATGGTTTGCAAAATTTTTCTCCAGTTCTGTAGATTCTTTTTATTTTGTTAGTTGTTCCTTTTACTGTGCAAAATCCTTTGAGTCTGATATAGTCCCATTTGTTGTTTGTACTTTTGGCATCATTTCCAAAAATTGTTGCCTCGACCAATATCAAGGAGCTTCTGTTTCTTCTAGCAGTTTTGTGGTATCAAGTCTTATGTATAAGTCTTTGATCCACTTTGAGTTCATTTTTGTTACTGGTGTGCGATAGGGGTCCAATTTCATTGTTCTGTATGTGGTTTTCTGTGTTACCCAGCAGTATTTGTTGAAGAGACTATTCTTTTCCCATTGGGTGTCCTTGGCTCCCTTGTTGAGTATTAGTTTATACTAATTAGTAATACTCCCTTGTTGAGTATTAGGCCATATATGCTGAGATTTATTTTTGGGCTTTCTATTCTATCCCATTGGTCTATGTGTCTATTTTTGAGCCAGTACCATTATGTTTCTATTACTATGGCCTTGCAGTATAGTTTGAAATCCAGGAGTGTGATACCTCAAATTTGTTCTTCTTTATCAAGATTGCTTTGGCAATTTGGGGTCTTTTGTGGTTCTAATTTTTGTAAATTTTCGGATTATTTGTTCTAGTTCTGTGAAAAATACCACTGGCATTTTGATAGGGATTGCATTAAATCTATAGATTGCTTTGGGAATTATGGACATTTTAACAATATTAATTCTTCTGATCCATGAACATGAGCTGTCCTTTCATTTGGTTCTTCCTCAATTTCTTTTAGTAAAATCTTGTAGTGTTTGTTGTACAGATCTTTCATTTAGTTACATTTATTTCTGGTTATTTTATTATTTTTGGTGCTATAGTTGAAAGGGTGAAAGGGATAGTTTTTTTAAATGCGTTTTTTAGATGTTTCACCATTAGTGTAAAGAAATGCAACTGATTTCTGTATGTTTATTTTGTATCCCAAAACTTTACTGAAATAACTTATTAATTCCAACAATTTTTTGGTTGAGTCTTTGGGATTTTATATAGATAAGATCATATCATCAGCAAATAGTGACAATTTTATTTCTTTTCCAATTTGGATGCATTTTCTTTGTCTTGTCTAACTGCTTCAGCCAGGACTCCCGATACTATATTGAAAGCAGTAGCAATGAGAGTGGGCATTGTATGTTGTTCCCGATCTTAAAAGCTTTCAGTTTTTCTCCACTGAGTATAAGGTTAGTTGTGGATCTTTTGTGCATGGCTTTATTATGTGAGGCGTGTTCCTTCTGTCCCCAGTCTGTTAAGGGTTTTTATCATGAAGGGATGTTGCATTTTGTGAAATATTTTTTCAGTGTTTCTTAAGGACTACCCAGGGGCTCCTTCCAGGTGCTGGGGTGGGGTGGGTGCTGCCTTGGAGGAGCTGCTGGGTTCTGTGGGGTGGGGTGCCACCTTGGCATGACTTAGGGGTGTGCTGACCAGGAGGGGCAGGTTGAGCTGGGTGGGTTCTCAGAGGAAAGCCTGAGGGAGGGCAAACTATTAGGAAGTTAATGTTGAGTGCCAGAACTGGCATCCACCAGCATGGGGCCTGCTAGGTGGAAGGAAAGCAAAATAAACCAAATCAAGAGACAACGGCACCTGCCAGTGCCTCCATTCTCAGAAAAAGCTCCAACAGATCCCTGCCCCTCCAACACGTTTTCAAACCACTGCCTCTGTTGAGACAGAGTGAGTTGAGTTTGCATGTGCGCTTTTTAAGAGCATGCTCGGTTTCCCATAACCCTATAGCTACAACGGATGTAAGCCTTGCTGGTCCTCAAATCTAGATGTTACGTGGGCTCCTCTTCCTGGTGCTGGTGCTGGTACCCGGGCTGGGAAGCCTGAAGTGAGTCTCAGATCCTTTACTCCTCAGGGGGGACCTCCTCAGCCATAGTATCCCTCCCACCTATGGGATGCTGCACCGAGATTGTGGTTCCCGACAAGACCATGTCTCTGACACTCTGACCCATCTCAATGTGGTTTTTCTTTACATCCTCAGTTGTAGAGAATCTGTTCTGCTGGCCCTCAGGTTGTTCTCATTGATAGTTGCTCTAGATGTAGTTGTAGTTTTGGTGTGTCATGGGAGGAGGTGAGCCCAGGATCTTCCAACTTGACCGGAGTCCACACCCCAGCTCATTTTATGAATCTAACACTATCTTCATTCCAACACTTAATAGGAACAGTTTAAGACAAATGATAGAATTTAAAACAAAAAAATGGACCAAAAATACCTAAATGAAACATTAATAAATCAAACCCATCTATCTTTAAAAAGAATAACACATTATGACCAAGTTGGATGTATCTCAATAATTCAAGGTTGAGTCAACATTATAAAAACCTATCAGTGAGTCAGCATATTAACTGATTATTAAATGAAATAATCTTATTTTAATAGATGCAGAAAACATTTGTTAAAATTCACATTTTTTACAATAAAAAATACTCTTACAAACTTGAAACAATGGCAAAAGATTGAAATCAGCAAAGAAAGATATGTATTATCATTATTTATATTTAATATTGCATTGATGATCACAGGCAAAAAAATATATAAGAATAGGAAAGGAAGATATAAAGCTAACATTCATACACTTGACTGTGTATGTAAAGACACTAAAGACAAATTTGTATAACATAAATTTAAGGCTGTTGAATAAAACATTCAAACAAACCACTGGAAATGAAATTTTAAAAATATAATTTGCAGTAGTATAAAAAATATCAAATACCTAGAAGTTAATCTGGCAAAAGATGTGCAAATCTTCTATGGAGAACCTGCGTAATTTCATTCGAGTAAGATTCAGGAATATCTCAATAGAAGAGGTACACAATGTTTATGGACTATAAGACTGAACAGGAAGATTTTCTGGAACTTGAACAGCTTGTCAAAAATGTGTGGAAATGCAAAGGGACAAGAATAGCCAAGACAATTGAGAGAAAACAAGATAGCAGGACTGCTCTATTTAGTAAAACTTAATTATAAAGCTATAGTGATTAAAACAATATGCTTCTGGTACAGAAATAGTTCTGGAGACACACAGACATGCATCAAGACATTTGCTTTATGACAAAAAGAAGTAGGGTAAGGATGAAGTTTTCAGTAAGTGTTACTAGAACAACTAGATATCCACATGGACAATATAAAATACAGTTGTAACTCTATCCCATACTATCCACAAAAATGGAATCCAGATGGATTATAAATGTATAGGTGAAAAATAAAATAAAACTTTGAGAATGTATATCAGTATGTGTGTATATACATGTATATGTGCATATATGTGTATATGTATGTGTAAATATTTATATTTATGTACACATAAACGCACATACATTCATGATATACACACACATACATGTAGTCATGATTCCAGGTTATGGAAATATTCTTTAAACAAGATATTAAATGACCTTAAAAATGATAGAATTACTAATCTTAATATAGTACAATTTATCATTAAAACACCCCATATACACAGCTGTCGAATTATAATCTTGTACACCTGAGAATTATTATTAAGCAATGTTACCCCAACAAATTTAATATGAAGAAACACATAAATAGAATTAAAAGGCAATCTACACATTCCAAAAGTATATTTATAACACATATAACTGACAAAAGCCTTATAGCAGACTATAGAAAGAACTACTATGTATTAATAAGAAAACATCAATAAGAAAACAGGCAAAAGACATGAACAGGAATCCATAGAGGATATACGAATGTTCAATAAACAAATGAAAAGGTATTCAGTCTCACTAGCAACTAAGGAAATGTAAAACTAAAACCACAACTCTACTATTACACACCCAAGAGTATGTAGCAAAAGGAATTCTCATGCATGCTCAGACATGTACAGTGGTACAACCATTTTGGAAATTAGGTTAGTATTATCTAGTAATTTATTTTTCCCATTTCACTACTTTAAAATTTTTTTTATTAGTTTTAAAACAATGTACAAAAACAATGTAATAGACATTTATCATTTATATCCCTCATACAGTGATAAGCCCCCACCCCCCCATCTACTACCCCTCTGACATCGCATACAGCCATTACATTTCCAATCTCTATTCCTAATTCTGTACTCCACTTCTTGTGTGTGTGTGTGTGTGTGTGTGTGTGTGTGTGTGTGTATATATATATATATATATATATATATATATATACACACACAAAAGTAGAGTACAGAAAATATATATATATATGTATATAAATTATATACATATATATGTATATAAATTATAGTTGACATTCAGTATTGTTCAGCTTCAGGTGTACAGTGCAGTGATCAGGCATTTACATCCCTGAGGTGGTCTCCCTAACGAGACAAGTGTCCATCGGATACCCTACAAAATCTTCACATTATTGATTACATTCCCCAAATTGACTTTCGTATCCCCGTGGCAATCTTGTGGTTACTGATTGTGCTTTCTAATCCCCTCACTTCCCGCTTATTCCCACCCCCATCTAGCAACCCTCAGTTTTTCCTCTAGGTCTCTGAGACTGTTTCTGATTAGCTCATTCATTTATTCTTTTCTTTAGATTCCACATATAAGTGAGATCATACGGTATTTGTCTTTCTCTGACTTATTTTACTTAGCATATTCTCTAGGTCCATCCATATTGTTGCAAATGGTAAGATTTCATTCTTCTTTATGGCTGCGTAATACTCCATTGTATGTGGTACATTTATCTATAACGTTGGTGGCTGCTTTGCTGGCAGCATCTCAGATGGCCCCAATGCTCCTTGTCTCCTGGCATTAACATCCTCGTGTAATACCCCACCTTCGAATGAGGGCTAGACCTCATTGCTTCCGATCAATAGAATACGGCAAAAGTGATGGGAAATCACTTCTAACATTAGGTTATACAGGACTGTGATTTCCATCTTGCTGGCACTCGCTCTCGGTCTTCTCATTTGCTCGTTCATTCTAAGGAAGCAAGTCACTATGGTGTAAATGCCCAAGTAAGGTCCATGTGGCAAGAAACTGAGGACCGCTTCTGGTCAGTGGCACACAAGGAAAGGAATCCTGCCAACAATCATGTGAGTGAACTTAGAAACAGATTCTTCCCCAGCTGAGTCGCAAGATGAGCGCCGCCTTGTGAAGGATTCTGAGCCAGAGGAGCCGGCTAGGCAGTAGCGAGATTCCAGACTCACAGAAACTGACATAGTATTGCTTAAAGCCACTAAATTTTGTGGGAAATTACTATGCAGCAATACCAATGTAACACAAATGTAAACCGGACCAGGTTGTCCGTGTGGACACAGCACCATGGCTCCTTTCCATGTTTGAGATCTGGGCGTCTCAGCATCTCTTTTCTGCATGAGTCCCACTTTGTTACCAGTACAAGGAACTGACCTAAGATTGAGGGCACCGGTGTCTCAGGCCTCAGTCCTCAGTCCTCTTTTATCTGTCTAAACTCACTTTGGGGATCTCGGCCAGAATCACGGCTTTGAAACCTACTCCACCACAGCTTTCCCCATCTCTGTTGGAGGAACTCCATCCTTCCAGTTGCCAGCCCAAAACTCTTGGCATTATTCTTGATTCTGAACACAGGATATCCAATCCATACAGAAATCCTGATGGTCCTGCTTTTAGAATAGTATCTTGATGTTGGCCATTTTAAATAGCTTAATCTGCATTTGCCATTTTATAGTCTCTTCTCACTAAGTCCAGGGTGAAACTTTTGAAAATAAGTCAAATCATGAACTCTGCTGCTGAAAACCGTGAACAGTTCCCATTCCTGAGTAAAACCAGTCCTCACTGGGGACCACAATGCCCTCCATGATCTTGCCCCGTCACCTTTCCGACCTCATCTCTTCTATTTTCCTCCATGTTCCACCCGCTTGCAGCCACACTGGCTTCTTTGCTCTTCCTCAGACACACCAGGCATTCTTTGCCCCTAAGCCTTTGCATAGGCTGTTCCCTCCTTTCCAGCAGCCTTTCTCAAAGCGGTTTGGCAAATCATCCAGAGGTGTGATTAGTAGGACTGGGAGGGTGGGGTAGGGACTGAGAACCTGAATTTCTAATAAATTCCCAAGAGATGCTGATACTGCTGATGTAGGGAACACACTTTGAGACCCACTACCCTAGGGCATCCGTTGTATGCAGCACAGTGGTACCTCGGTTTTTTAATGTCTCCATTGACGAACATTTCGGTTTATGAACACCATAAATTTTATGGATCTATGGTATCACTAGATAGTAAAATTCATGCTAAATTTGCAGTTTTATGGGTTGATTTTAAAGGTCTGGAACGGATTAATCCATTTTGCATTACTTTCTATGAGGAAACTGTGCCTCAGTTTTCAACCGTTTCAGAACTCAAACGGTCTTTTGGAACTGATTACGTTCGAAAACCGAGTTACCACTGTATATTAAAGTCTCTCTTATGCATCTAGAATAATTGTTATATACCACCCTAGGGAGAATTCACTAACAGCATTTTGTGTTCTGTAGATTCTAGGTGAGAAGGTGAAATAGCTTCAGGACTCTGTTCATCTTGAAATCTTTGCTCAAGTGTCAGTCAACTCCTTAACGAGATCGACGCAGATTACCTACTTATCAGTGTGATCTCTCCCCATCTCCCTTTTCTTTAATTCCTTTTACTTTAATTTCTAACTTTTACTTTCTTTTAATTTCTTTAATTTCTAACTCCCTTTACTTTATTTTCCCTTTTCTCCCATAGCACTTAGGACCTAACATACTGTGATTTACTTGTTTATGGTTTACTGTCTCTATCCCCCAAATTAGACTGTAAAATCTAAGATGCAGGGATCTTTGTTTTTTATTACAAGGGCTGAACAGACTCTTTTGCATATAAGTGAAACATTTGAATTGAAAATGAATCCTTTAACTTCCTCAGCAGAATATAAACTCTTTTAAAAAACGTACTAAACTGTATGTGTTCATAGGATGAGCACAGTTGCGGGGAAAAATAGACTTGAAATCAGGTAAACCTGGACTGAAAAGTCAGCCTCACTATTCACTAGCTAAATGTGTACACAAGGTTAATGTCACATGTCTCAGACTCAGTATCTTTATTTTTAAAAGTGTTAACAGCAGATAATTGTTAGAATTAGAATGTCTAGCTCAATCTTGTCACTAAAGAAGTGCTTCAGAAATATACTTCCTTTCCTCTAGCTCACATTTCATTTAAAGTACAAGCTACTTTAAAGCCAATCTTTTGTAGTTCTAGAAAGAATTATATATAAAGGCACTTTTAAAAAATAAAAATCTTCAATGCTCTTAAGTAAAATGTTTTTTAAACTTGACATTAAAACTTTTGCATAACCTTTCCATAATAGTACCTTCAGGTGAAAAGTTTTCCAGCATATATGAAATATAATATGGAATAATAATATTTTGCTATTTTACTGATACTGAGCAAGCATTTCAAGTTCAACTCCCATAAAATATTAAATGTCCCGACAGTGTTCATCCATAAATGTGTTTCTGGGCAACAGACTACTTGAGTTCTAGTAGCCTTCTAAATGGGACTAATACTAATCCTTACAAGTATTTTAGGGAAAGAAACAATCTTTACAAACATGGATATTCTACCTGCTTTAGCGATAAATGCCCTATACAAGAACATAGCCAACAACACCCACTTTCACGACTGTAGGGAAACATATATACGGGATCCGTACGGTTTATGCTGCACATTCATGCATGACCTGGTATTGCCGAAATAGTCTTTATTTCTGAACATTCCAAAACAGCAGTGTACACTGTAACAAATATTAGGTCATATACCATAAGAAAAGCATCCATTAGTGCAAATGGGTTTTGTAAAAGGTCTATCAAAAGGATTTATTTGCTTTAAAATGCATTCATTTCCAGAAGCATTGTTAATAAAACATTACAGTTTCATCCTCTGTAACAAAGTATTGAAAATCAATTGTGGTACAGTAGCAAACATTGCAGGTATTAAGTGCAATGAGCTTGTGATGCCATTATAAATATGAAACTCATGGAGGAAAATAAATTAATGATGAAAAAGACACCATTTAACTTGCTGTCTGGCTATCTCCTTGTAATGCTTCAGATTACATTGTGCTCATTCAACATAAAATTATGTCTCTCAAATTTTATGGTGGATTTTTGCTGATATATCCCTAGAGCTAAAAAAATAGTACCTTACCACAAAAATATTTTTATGGCACAAAATTTAAGTTGTTCCATAGTGGTTCACAGAGGTGTAAAAAGAAATAGGCACAAAAAATAAAATTCCTGTAAACTATAAAAAAAGGTAAATTTCAATGCATATGTTATAGAACATAGTTGTAAATACGTAAGTATTAAAATACAGAACATGTAATGCGAAGATGTTTAAAACACATGAGTAAATTGAACAAGTTACTTAAAAAAAAACACTCATATGGCAAAGAAAGCATTATTGATACATCTCAATTCTCTCAAAAAGTGTTCAGGTACATAGCAGTTCTACAAAAACTTCCTAGATCTAAGTGTCACAATACTGCAAGCGTGGATTTGGGAGTGCTGCAGTATCTCAGGCAAATACTTAAGTGCAATAATTAGTCTCTGGTGACCGGTCCATTGAAAACAATGCAGTAAGTAGGTTAAAGAATCGCCTGACATCCACTGCTACCCAGCCAGCTAGGTAACACAACCCTCATTTCCACTTCTTTCCCATTCTTCAAGGTACATCAAACTGCGTCAGTAGCAACCATCTCTCCAGTTTCCGTCTCTCAGAGTGCTGAGTGAAGACAGTGGCTTTGGAGGCTGAAGGAAACTGTAAAGGTAAGAAAACAGGAAACTGTTAATAACTCCCTGAGTCACATCCCTTTCTTCCACTTGCTCGCCCACCTATGCTCTTCCACTCCGGTACTGACAACCTCTGGGCCCTTTTCTGCGTGTTCCTTGTGTTTCCCACTTCTGGAGATTCACAACACGCTGCTCTGCAGGAAACCCACTGTCAGCTCAGGGCAATGCATTTGTACATGCACAAGTGGGTCTGCGACATGAGTGAAAGACGCTTTGTATCCTTAAATGTATAAAGGATATTTTTAAATCAGTAAGAAAAAGATCAACTCATTAGTAGAAAAAAGGTCTAAAAATAAGTGTTGCTTCACTGAATACAAATAGCAAATTAATACAAAGAATTTCAATTTTCAATCTTACAAATAATCAAAGATTTGCCTATCAGATTGGCAAAGAATTTAAAAAGAGTAATTTCTAGTAATCCTCTGATAGTCTGGCAGTGACAGTGACACCTTTTCAGGAAGTGAGTTTGGAGACATATATCCAAGGATAAATAGATGGTCCTATTTACATATATGTGTCCCATTCAGCCATAAACACAACACAGCACTGCATTTACTAGGGAAGGGTAAGTCAGAATTTACTGAACATGCACCAAAATCATTTCTATCTGAGCGGTAGGATTATAGGTCAGCCCTTATTTTCTGTTTTTCAATAGTTTCTGATCTGAGCACCTAATCAGAAAATAAAAACTATACAGTGGTACCTTGGTTTTCGAATGTCTCTGTTGACAAACATTTCGGTTTATGAACTCTGTAAATTTTATGGATCTATCGTATTAATAGATTGTAAAATGTATGCTAAATCTGCGGTTTTGGGGGTTGATTTTAAAGGTCTGGAACGGATTAATCCATTTTGCATTACTTTCTATGGGAAAATCATGCCTCAGTTTTTTAACATTTCAAAACTTGAACGGTCTTCTGGAATGGATTACGTTAGAAAACCGAGGTACCTCTGGACATACCGTGTTTCCTCGAAAATAAGACCTAGCTGGACAGTCATCTCTAATGAGACTTTTGGAGCAAAAATTAATATAAGACCCGGTCTTAGCTTAGATTATATATGTAAAATAAGACCGGGTCTTATATTAATTTTTGCTCCAAAAGATGCATTAGAGCTGATTGTCCAGCTATGTCTTATTTTCGGGGAAACACGGTGCCAATGCATAAGGAAAGAAAAATTGTTCCCACATCCCTTTCAAATCTTTACTATGGCTCCCCACCTTATGTCCTCATTTCTTGTAAGAGTTGTCTATATTTACTGCCTCCATGCTCTCATCTCCCAAGCTCTCGTCAACCTTTTATACAATTTTTAAACCATAAAATACAGCAGGATATCCAGATTCAAGAAAGGTACCTCATGACCATGAACTCATCTGACATGTGCCCTAAAAGTAATCTAGAATTTTTTGGAAAAAACCTATCTGGACTATAGCGAACTTACCAACATAAGCTAACAAATCCCATCTAAATATCACTAAGATGCTTTTAAACCTTGAGTGTGAAGGGAAGGTGTGAGTGCATGTGCATATGTACCTAACACAGTTTTGCTCATTTTGATAAAATTATTGATTCAAAAAACATTTGCAATCCTACTGTGTTGGGCATAGCTTTTGGCATTAGGGACACGTGGCAGTGAATCAAAGATCAACTACCTGCCCCTCCACCCCCTGCCCTTTCAGGAAGCTTGAATTGAGGAGAGTCAGACCACACATAAACTAATCAGCAGAATGCACAGTCCAACAGATGGTGATGCATGCTATGGGGAAAAATGGAGAAGGGGAAGGACAAGTTACAACTCTTGCAGGAGTTGCAACTGTGGACAGAGGTGTCATCCGAGCAAAGACCTGAAGGAGGGGAAGCAGGCCATGCAAATAACTTGGGGGAAGGAAAATGCAAGGGCTCTGGAGATGGAGCTTGCTTGGTCAATTAAAGCAAAAGCTAATGGCATCAGAAATTAAGTAACGAGGGAGGGAGGAAGATGCTGACATCAGACAGAAGGGGACCGGAGCACAGGGAGACACCCCCACTCCTCACTTTCAGAGGAAGGCCAGAGAGGGCAGACTGAGACCAACGGACACAAGATGGTGCTGGGAGCAGTTTCTAATTTCAAATTGCAAATGAAGTTACGTAGACCAAGAAACAAAGATTCTTACCTTCTAACAGGTTGTGCAATTTTGCTTCTAGGCAGGTTACTCCCATTTATTGCCAATGAAGGTCTCGGAAGTGCACTGCGACCCATTATCCCAGAAGCTGCAGCTTTGTTTGGTGTGGGGATTCCAGTGTTGGAATATAACGGTAAGCCATTGGATAAAGGCATGTTACTGCTGCCTTGGACAGTGGGACTCACGTAGGCTGTAGCTTTAAGAGGCTGTCGGACGGACACTGGGAAATGTCCCACGCTGTGGATTCTGTGTTGAAGCTGTCCTGGTGATGGAACTAGAAGAGAAAATGACATGTAAGTAAGAGATCATCTACCACTACCCAACTTAGGAAATGTGCATTATATTAAAAAAAGCTTATACTGTCTCCAAGTTATATAAATACAGAGGGTGCCAAAAAATGTAGACACATTTTAAGGAAAACACTATTAAAATTATAATACTCAATATATACCAATAAAAAAAGATGAATACAAGTCACGTTTGACTTCTGCAATTACAAGATGTGCTCAAAGTGGTTACCATCAGCGTCCAGACTCTTCTGATTACGGGGAACTACTGCTTGAACAATGGTGACCAAAGTGTTAACTACTGTTAAAATGTGTATACATTTAAAACGTGTATATATTTTTTGGCACCCCTGCTATACATAAAATGAAATACAAGTTCCAGACAGCATTTAGTACTGAAAATTCTAATTCTTGACAAGTCTTCTATTCTGTCAATCGACAACATTCTTAGTGCCTACTGCATTATTTTATTATATTCTAAGAACAACCTCCTTTTCTTTAACAAATTTGAGTTTTCACAGGACAGTGTCTTCCTTGCTTGCTTGGAAGACATTAGGATTTCTTAATGGTTGCTTTGGGGATTAGTCCATGGAAAATGAAACAAGGGACAATTTAGCTGTAATTACAGAAAGGAAGACAGAAGTGACATTGGTAGATACAAACAGCTTATTACAAATGTGTTTCTTAGGTAAATGCCATAATGAAAACTGTTTACTCATAGGGATGAAGAGATGATTAAATGAGTTAATCTACATGAAGCCTTACAATGGTGCCTGGAACGTACGTAGTAACCACTCAACCTCTTATTACCTTGATAACGACAGCAAAATCCATAAAATGAAGGACACAAATTTCAAAAAGATATTTGTAATTCAATTCTTCCCTTGGAGAAAAAGATTGAAAAATTTGAAAATTTCTGCCAAACAGTTCACTGTTTCTTAATGTGAGATGCTACACACTGTTGGGCCAGTATATTGATGAAGTTTTTAAGGGTTCTTACCCAGAGAGGTATCTTCATTTTATGGATTTTGCTGTCATTATCAAGGTAATGAGAAGCTGAGTGGTTAGGACGTGCACACAGCTCTGTCTGTTTGCTAACTACTCCAGCTTTCGCTGCCTAGTACCTACCATTCGGTTAAAAGGAACACAGCCGGGTTTCTAAAACAGTTTAGCTTATTTTGAACTTACTTAAGCATAGAATATATAACAAATATCTTTTTGAAATAAAAATAGGAGGAGAGAAAAACACTTGAAAATATTTCCTTAAAAACTAGTTTTGCTCAAGAATATAGTAGGTGAAATCTGTATCTAGGAGTGCTGATGTACATGCACAGTAGTCAAAAAGCTCAGTGAAAAATAAAGTCTGTGTAAGATTCTGCTATAGTTCTGGTCCCATCAAGTTTCTGGGACACAGTGATCTTGTATTGGTTGACAAATCATCTTTAAGTTCCTTTCCAACCAATTCTACAATTCCTAATTTAGGTGCTTCTAACCATGCATATTTCAATACATTGGCTTATCAGTTGTAACACATACACCACACTCATGCAAGAAGTTAATAGGAAAAATTGACGGGGTGAATAAGGGGCGGGATATGTGGGGATATATGGGAACTCGGTTTCTTGTTCAATTTTTCTGTAAACCTAAACTAGCTCAAAAAAGTCTATTTTTTTTTAAGTCAACATATGACTTTATCCCAATTTCTTATAAAACAAAAGTACATAAATGTTATGTCTAGAGTACAATGAAATTTCAAAGTGAACACACCGCTGTAACCACTGTCCATATCAAGGTAAAAGCATTAGCAGCACCTCAGCAAGGCCCTCTCAGGCCCCTCCCAGTCACGCCCCCCACGAAGGTGACTGCTGTTCCTTTCCCATTTTGAACCTCATATAAATGGAATTATATATTAGTAGTATGTTCTCTTTGGTGTCTGCCTTCTTTCGCTCAATATGTTTTTGAGATTCATCCATGTTGTTGCATTGCTACATACTATTCTATGAATGTCACACACTACTATTCTTCTGACGATGAAAAGCGGGGTGATTTCTAGTTCAGAGTCTTACGAACTTGCATGAATAAGTGTTGGTGTTCATATGCACTCATTATGTTGGGTATATTCCCAATTCTATTAACTACCAAGGTAAGTAACGTTAGCAAAACTGCTGAATACAGCATCAAAATACAAAAAGCGACTGTATTTCTAAATACCAGCAAACTAGTAGAAACTAACATTTGAAAAAAATATTTTAAAAATCAAATATTTAGGAATAAATTTAACTGTGGATGTATAAAACCTCTGCACAGAAAGCTACAAACACTTTGCTGAGAGACATGAAAGGTCTAAATAAATGAAGGCATATTCCATGCTAATGAATTACAAGACTTAATATAGTTAATGTACCAATTGTCCTGCAATTTATGTACAGAGGCAATGAAATCCCAATCAGTATCATTTGAAATGAAATTATAATAGTCATTCAAGCAAACAGTCCTATTAACTGATATACAATAGATAACCACACTTGACTAAAGTAAGTACCGGTACTCAGAAAACTAAGATATTAAAGAAAGAAACTGAAGAAAACACAAGTAGAAAACTATATATCATGCTCATGGAGAGGAAGAATTAACACCACTAAAATGTCCATACCACCCAAAGCAATCTACAGATGCAAGGCAACCCCTATCAAAATTCCAATGGCATTTTTCAAAGAACTAGAAGAAATAATCCTAAAATTTATATGGAACCCAAAGAAGACCCCGAATAGCCAAAGTAACCCTGAGAAAGAAGAATAAAGTTGGAGACATCATGCTATACTACAAGGCTAGAGTCATCAGAGCAGCAAGGTAATTCACACAGATCAACAGAACAGAATAGAGAGCCCAGAAATAAACTGATGCCTGTATGGTCAATTAACTGATGACAAAGCAGGCGAGAATAGATCATGGAGTAAAGACAATAGCCCAGATAAGGAAGGAACCTAAGTGTCCACTGACAGACGAAAGCACAAGGAGGTGGTACTTATATATGATGGAATAAAACTCAGCCATAAAATGAAATCTTGCCATCTGTGACAACATGGATGGACCGAGAGAGAAGTGAAATAAGTCAGAGAAAGACCATATGATTTCACTTATTTGTGGAATCTAAAAAACAAACAACCAAAACAAACAAATCCATAGATCCAGAGAACAAACTGATAGTTGCCAGATGGAAGGGGGGTTAGGGTGGAAAAGGTGAAGGGATTAAGAAGTACAAATTGGCAGTTATAAAAATAGTCACGGGGACGTAAAGTATAGCACAAGGAATATAGTCAATAGTATTGTAGTAACTATGCATAGTGTCAGGTGGGTACTAGACTGATCGGGGGGGTCACTTAATAAGTTATATAAGTGTCTAATCACTATGTTGCCTACCTTAAACTATTGGATGTCAATTGTGATTGACAAGTAAAAAAAAAAACACTAAAATAGAAACTAGTTAAAATTAAGACATAGTCCCAATTTTACATATGAGAAAATAAGAATCAGAAGGGATCCCTAATTTGCCCGAGATTATGACTAAGAACAAATGCAGCGTTCTTTCTGTGTCGCGCTGCCTTTCCAACTTCCTCTGTCCTTCCTTTGTTCTTTCCTAAAAGTAAAATGGTTCAGAACTAGAAATCTTCGTTATATAATTTGAGAATGTGTAAAGACTGTTTGCTTAGTTAGAATGCTTAAGAATAAAAGTGAGAGTAGAATCTAAGATTTGAATCAAGTTTATGACCGCCTTTCTATCACACATTAATACTCTCCTTGGGTTTTTTCCCCTCTCATTATGATGCTTGGATTACAAACAATGATTTTTCTATTTTCTACATTTCTTTTGCATTTATTAATTGGAATTCTTCCGTAAAGAAAAATTTCCCCTATTCTCCATTTATTTATTCAATTAAATATGGACCCATGGTTATTTATTTTAATCTATGTATTATAATCATTTAATACAATTTATTCTGTGGCTAAAATTGTCCCAGATTTAGTTGGTCATTGGGAGCTCCTTCAAATTGTTTTGTATATCCTTTGGATATGTTCTCATTTTCTGAGCATTTGCATCAAAACTGACCATTCTTTGCAGTGTACATTCTATTCCATTTGGGTTACATACATTTTTCTGGCACTCAAATAATGTTATTAACCCACATAGACTTAACAAAAATTCCTAATTACCACATTTACTACTGTCAAAACCATATTTTCCTATTCTATGCTTATACTATTGACTTTTATACTCAAGCACTCAAGCCTAGAACTGCATATTTATCTCAGATTTCATCACGATCTATTTGGCCTACTGTCCTAACCTCCTGACATAATATTAGTAGTCCTCTCAGTTTCCCACCATTAGCAAATTTCACAGACTGTCATCTGTGTTTTTACACAAGTCATTAATTGAAACATTAACAGATTAAGCCCTAAGATAGAACCCTATAGCATTCATTTATTCATTCAGTCAAACGTTTACTAAGAACTCATTATGTGCTAGGCAGCATAGAGGTGCTCCGGACAGAAAATCAGATAAACTGTGTTCTGAGCCCAGAGGGAGCTGATAATCTGGTGTGAAAGATAAACATAATGACAGCAAAGTACTCGGATGGCAGACTGAATAACAGACGTAAGCACCAAAAACTAATCCGTTCTAGACATGTTTTGGGGGCACAAGAGGGAGTCTATTAGGGTCATCAAGGGAACCTTTTCAAAGTGAGTGGTATTTGGGCTGTATCATAAAGGCAAATAAGAGTAAACTGGTTGAAGAAGGGAAGAAAAGAACAGCATGTCAGAGTCAGAATATCACATTAGTTAAAAGCATAAACTCTGGGGTCATCAGAACTGTTTCCATCTCTGTTCCTTCACCTGCATGGCTTTGGACAAACTATTACTTAACCTATTTAAAAGTTTCCTCATCTGTGAAATGGGAACAACAACAGAAACTACCTCATAGGGTTGTCGACACTAAATGAGAAATGGATATAAATGAGTTAGCACTGTTCCTCGTGTAGAGTAAATGTTGTCATTTTGTCTTTAGGAACTATGACATGAAGAAATGAAAGACCATCACGTGTTGGGGAAATACCATTTGAGCCCCAAATACCATTTGACCTGAGGGAGAAGGGCTACAAACCACTCTGATGCAGCCTTAGACATCATCTGGTTGGTGACTCCAGGCCAGCACTCTGAACACACTTCAGGCCTCCCACTGGGCATATCAACACGACGACTGTGACCTTGAGTCTGCCTCCCAGGGGTGAGTCTCAGACCTAACTCCAACCACCCATATAGACAACATGAGCAGGAATGGGGGGGTTGTGGGGGGGTAAGCCTATAACCACCAATTCCCACACAAAGTAAAAACATGAACACTGGATTGAACGGTCATTGAACTGCTCATTGCTGGGTAAAATGTATAGAGAATGAGTGGCAGACCATGTGCAAGCTGAAAATGAGGAGATAAATAACTACTTTAGACACACTAAAATAACTTCTTTTTTTGAGGAGAAAAGCTATAGACTGGTTAAAAACAACAAGAAAGTAACAGGTAGACAGAATAAGTGCTTTCTTCAGAGTAAGGATATCGAGTAGGTAGTCAGGAAGAGACAGATCCACAACGGAAACAGATTATTTTGTATGATGAGTGGACAAATTACCATTTAGTGCTTCTACTGCTACCCTTAGATATAAAGGATTACATATAATTTACTAATTATTAATTGGTAGCATAGGCACTGAAAAATACTACTCCATTGTAATGGTGAATTATTAAAAAGAAAGTCACAAGACAAGAGGAAAAGTTTCCAGTAGTGGTCTCAAGGAAAACAAAAAGAACAAATAGAATAGTAAGATGTTTTCCTAATGTTGTTACAGCTAATTAAAAAAAAAATCCAAAAAAGTTAAAAACTGTGTACTTACTACAAGACTGTACTCTTGAAATTCCATTCCCAGCGCCATGCAAGCTTGAGTCAAAACTCTGACTATTTCGCACGGTGACTGGAGAACTCACATTGCTACTAACAGCGGTTGTACTTGGCATCCGGGCTAGATTAGGCATACTTCTTCGGAGCTTGTCTAGAAGAGAAAAATATTTTATCCAGTTAAAAATCATAAATTTCATGCCAATTAAAACAACTAGCTTTCAAAAGTAAATACAATTTGTAAATCATATTTTGCTCAACATTATGAATTATAACGAACAGAATTAACACTCTGTATAGGAAAACACACTATCTCCACAAAGGTTCCACCAAACAGACTATTAAAAGAAAACACAGGTTCTATGAAAAGAGGTGGGATTAGCTAATCAGTTATTTGTTCCCATATAATAAATGGATAAAATTGTGTTAAAGTGAGGTTAGACAATAATCTTACACCCATTTAGTTTTTTGAAAAGAACACTAGCAATTATTACATGTTAAAAAAACAAAACCAAAAATCCTAGAGGCGTCAAAGCCCACACTAACTGAATCTTTTGCTAGCATATCAAAATGGAAGAAATTATTAAAATTATAACTTGAGATGTTTTGAGAGAGTCACTGATCACATCAACATGACCACATTAACTTCTGCAACGTTTTATGCACCAAATCTTTGGAGTATGCCACCAAACCTTTGGAGACGTGAGTGCTTCCATTTCTTTGTCCTTGCTACGTACATTTTCTGCCACTAAGGGGCAGCAGAGAGTCACGCACAGATCTCTTGCTGAGAGGTAAAATCAGCGGCAAGACTGCAACACTGCAAGTTAGTTTTCTCTTTATTCACAGACCTCCCCCAAACCATAAAAAAACTAAAGTACATATATCAGGTCACAGAAGCTCAGAACACAAAGGATATATTTGAACACTAAGCCAAAACCCATTCAAGTACAAACCCGGATTCACACACACAGCTCCTACATTATTTACACCTGTTGATAGTAGCCCTGTCTACCAAACCACCTAACCCAGAAATCTTGAGTATCTCCTAAGATGCATGTCCCCTCTACACCCTTGACTCCAAATCCTCATAATTTTGCCTCATAAATATTTAATGAATCTTCCACTAACACCCAGTTCGGACCTCATTATTTATCACACACACTTTCACAAAATCCTCTCAACTAGGTTTGTCTCCCAGCACTTGTTCCTCCAATCCATCTTCCAGACAGCCTGTTCCACTGTTCTCAGAGAACAAGCACACCTCTAGTCACCTTCTAAAAACACTCCAGTTACTCCCTTACCTTCATCTGAAAGCCCAGGCTCCTGGCATGGCCTAGTGAGACCCTACACACACACACACACACACTCGGACACCCTTCCCCACCTTGTGGAGTGAATGAATGAGAAAAGGAACAAATACTGATTGTGATATACTACGTGACAGGTGTGCTAGAAGATGTTGGGGACACCAGTGCATTAGATACAGTCCTCGGCTGTCATTGCGTTTATAGCCTAGGCCAGTGTTTCTCAATCTATTTTTCCATTATCAATCCTAAGGTAGAATACTAAAATTTAACATTAAGTTTAGTTTCTCCCAAATGAGAGAAATTATTAAAGAATAACATTTTGAAAGACTGGGTTGAACTTTGGAGAACCACATACCATTGTAATATCTCATGTAATTCACACACCTCCAACTCTATTAGATCTTTTTATCCTTATTAATAGATGCCCTGAAACACTAATCAGGACACTAAGTTTGTGGTCTTTTTCTCTCAAGCTAAATCAGGAAACAAATGATATATGTGAATAGTAACCCAAAATGTGTTCAAGAGCAAAACTAAATTCTTGCCTCCTTTACACTGCTTATTCAAAGAAGCTCTGTACAGGAAATTGCATGATGACAGGAGACCAGAAAAAGTATTATATCCATCTAACTTTTACTAGTTCTTAAAGAATTAGCACAACCATCCCCTCCTTAGAGATTCTGTATACCACCTAGCTGAGGTACCTACCACTTACACAACTTCCTTACTCCCTGTGCATACGAGTATTTCTAGAATAATAATGCTCAAATACTGCCAATGACTATTAGATTTCTTAACCATTTTCCTAATCACCTCGAGGCCTATTTTTACCAACCATGTCTTATATTCCTAAATTCCTAATAAAGTTCCTATGCTCAAGCAGCAGGCATTTAAAACATTCCGCAAATATTATGTATACATGTGCTGGCAGAGGGTGTATGCACGGTAGGAGTGAGGAAGTAAGAGAGCAGGACTAAAGTCCTAGGCCTACAGCTGGGTCTTCTGAACATCACAATGACTGGCAGGAAACAGTGGGCCTCTATCAATACAGTACGGGACTAAATCACTTTCATCTATTTAAGCAGCAGGAAGGCACAGGGAAATAATTGTATGTTATTTAGAAAATGAAATGAGTTTCTGTATTTTAACAAAATTTCCCAACTATTTATTGTAAGTTTTCATATATGTAAAAGTGTTGTAAAGTAGTACCATAAACATCTGTGTTTCCCACCTAGATATACAACCGTGCTTCCCCGAAAATAATACCTAACCAGAAAATAAGCCCTAGCATGATTTTTCAGGATAACATCCCCTGAACATAAGCCCTAATGCATCTTACAGAGCAAAAATTATTATAAGACTCGGTCTTATTTTCGGGGAAACACGGGAGTTTTCACTTTGCCATATTTAATTCATCTCCATATGTACACATCCGTTTGCTGTTGATAAAGGGAAAAGCCACAGCCCTCTTGACACTGACCCTAAATGCCCTCTCCTTCAACTTTAATATGAGGCTATGACTTTCATTAAACACTGAGTTCCTGATACTACAAGCTTTAATAAATTAGTCACTATGACACTCTTTACCTGCCACTATTTTCTTTTAAATTAGAAACCTGAAGGTACTCAGGTACTTTGAAATCTTAGGTATCTCCTAAGAAAATTCTATAGAATCACAATACTGTCATGACATGTACACATTAACCATAGCTTTTAACAACCCACACACAAAATTTTCCAGCTATCTCAAGAATGTCTTTCATACTCTTTCCCCCTAAACCACAATCCAATCAAAGGTTCACACATTAGACCTGGTTGCTGTGTAGCTCTAACCTGTTAATCCAGATGTATCCATCTCTAACACCTATCTTTACTCATAATTAAGCATCAAGTCAGTTTCACAAAGCTGAAATATGCTCTTTAAAGGCTTCCAAGTGTGTTCCAAATACTTAGAACACTTCTCCTCTGGGGGCTAAGCTGTGATCCCCACGTTATGTCCAGAGAACATCTGGAAATGAGGTCCCCTTTCCTGTGAAACAACTTGGGGTATCTTACTGGCCGCATATACTTTAAATAATGTTCTATTTCTGTCTTCACAATAAATCAGCAATCTATCCTCAAGGACTAAGATGCAGCAGGACACTGGAGGAAGAGATAAAGGAAAGATTTCACAGGAGTTTCCTCATGTGAAAGCAGCAGCAAGACTCACCACTCTGGAACAAAGACTCAAGAATCTTAGGGAATAAAGGAGATGCTCAGTTACTACCAGTTAGCTGTAGCCTCCCAGTCAATACAGGGCCCAGCAGGAACTTTGGGCTAACCTGATCACATCGTGCCACCAACTACCCGTGCCACACCCCAGAAGTTACAGTTACTGCGTTTTCCCCGAAAACAATACCTAGCCAGACAATCAGCTTTAATGTGTCTTTTGGAGCAAAAATTAATATAAGACCTGGTCTTATTTTACTATAATATAAGACCGTGTCTTATATAAGACCGGGTCTTATTTTACTGTAAGACCGGTCTTATATAAGACCGAGTATAATAATAATATAACATAATATAATGCCGGGTATAATATAATACTGGGTCTTATATTAATTTTTGCTCCAAAAGACGCTTTAGAGCTGATTGTCCGGCTAGGTTTTATTTTCAGGGAAACACGGTAGTAAGGATTCTGCAAGATTTAGTCATTTTCCATATCTGGCAAATTACTCCCAATGTGCCTCTTTTAACTCTATGATCTCTTAGAAATATTCTAACAACTTTTAAGAGCTGTCTCTTTTGAACTTAGGCAGTGTAGAAGCTATGGAAGCAGTAAATATAAATAATGCATTTCTGGTTTATTTTTAATTATTTTAAAATGCATCAATGATTCAATAATAATTTCCTCCTATCTATATTATTTTGGTAATTTAGAAAAATATCAGATTAGTTTTATAGTTACCATTCTTATCTCACAATGTCGTTCAAATAATATTCCATGATAACAAATGAAGGCTCTGATAGCTAACTCATGTTTTTTTTTTAAGGGGGTGGCAGAGGAGAGAGACATTTACTCACTTTCATTTACTCCTGGTACTGGACCAGTGATCGTCCCTTAGGTTAGGAGAAGTTATACCTAAGTTTTCTAGGAGAGAGATTTTGTTCACAAAAGTGATAGCCAGGAGGAGCAGTGCTGTGAGCCACGAGGAACCTGTGAAAGCTCCGTGGCAGGACAGGACCTTGTTGGACTTCACAGCCTGTGCTCTCAACCACTGGGCAAATCATCAGAAGCCTAATTCAGAACATTGCTGCTGCGCTCCGTTTCCCTTTGCAGGAGACCAGACTGCTGAGGAACAAAACCACCACAGTGGGACACGAAGCTGTGATCTTCTCCACTTTTCTAATGAGAACCATCACAGCACAGGCTCAGGGAAACCCAGTCCTTTTCATAAGGGTGTTTAACGTAAGGCAAAACCATGTTTCTAAGGCAAGACAAGGATCCTAGACAGTACTAATCGAGACGCAGAGCGAGCACCAGTCTGACAACTAGAACGTGATGTTCTAAGACACCTGACAACACAACCTTCAGAGAAACACCACTCGGTGCCCTCTCCCTTAACCGTAACAGTAGGAAGGCTAGGACTTTCACTGAGCTCATGGAATACTGTCGTCTTCTTGATATTATGAGTGTTACTAAAATAGTCACTATGACATTCTTTGGCTGCCATGGTTTTCTTTTAAATTTGAAATCTGAGGGTACAAAATGAGATAAATTAAGACTAAATTTTTCAATATTTTCAAATCACCTCTCAATTAGCATCAATGAAAGTACAGAGTAATGTAAAAACTAAAAACATGGTTAACAGATAATCACAAATATAATTTGTAAATGGCCTTGCAATATTATAAAACAACCTGCTCGAGCACTTCTGTCCCCAGCTTTGAGAAATGGTGCTATAAAATTAGAAGCTATCCCTGCATTCATATGGTTTGTGCTCCACATTACATGGATTTGTGTGACTGATCATAGCACAAGAACATACCAGGCTTAGAATAGCACATGACTGGTCTCCCTATAGTTTCTTCGAAGTCAAGGAGTATAACTCTTGGGAGTAGAGAAAGAAGACAAATGATGAAGACGGCAGATAGGAAAAACAAAACAGAAAACACCACAAAACAGAATGACACGTTCCAACCCCTGTTGACATTAGGACAGATCAACTTCCCATTAACACGCCAAGTATCAGCCTCCATTTTCCTACTGCTGCACAATCTTAATTCTAGATGTCAGGGAGCAGAGGGAAGGACACATCCCAACTTCCTCTAAACCTGGATGTGACAAGCAGCATCCTCTCCAAGCATCATCGTCCATGCTTCCCATCCATCACTCTGTGCTGCTGACAGGCAGGAAGAGACTGGAGGTTGTGGGAAAGGTGAGGAAAGCGGCAGCTCAGCGCCTCGGGCTCCATGGAGCTCCATCAGATTCCTCAGCTCGCACGACCCTGCCCATCCTACAGCGGAACTAGAGACAACACAAAGGTGCCCCCCCACTTACGACTCATGCTGGGCCAGAAAACCACATCTCGGGGGTTTTCTTGAAGCTGTTACGTCTGTAAATCTGGGACACGTGATCAGAAATTGGTCAATTACAGACTTAAATTCGGACCAAACTGATCAGGTCTTGAGGATGTACTTAATAAATCTGGGAACGTTTACCAGTTATTGTCATTGACCTGAAAAGCATTTCTTGAGCACACATGAAAGACCAACGCACATCAGACACCAAAAGCGCATCGTAAGCTACCTCCATTGGTCCTATTTGGTTGCTGATCTGGAGTCGGGGCTTGAGGTGAATAATACTGTGGCTGCTGGTAATTATTTGAAGGGATATACTGGGAGCTGGGGCTCCGCCTGCACTCCCGAATGCTGGAGAAAGTCTGTGAGTGGGGAATTCCTCTTTGGAACGGCGAACATCTTGGAAGACGAGGCTGAGGTGGTGGCAAATGATCAAATTCTTCCTCATCCTCCAGACTGAATCGATCAAATTCTTGATCGCTACATGTCCCTTTTTTTGCTGAATTCAATGACACACTGGAACTGTGTCTTGACACAGATGCTGACGTGGAAGCATAGTCTTGCCTGAGACCTATAACATAACACGGAACAGTATTATGAGGCATTCCAATACAGCAAAATTAAGTTCCAACTTATCAAATATTACAGGAAAATTTGTGCCAAATGATTCACATGGAGACCCATTATCTCTTTCTTAGTTTATTAAATCCCAAGAAAAGATACATTTATCTACCAAACAGATGTCTAATATTACCGTTCTGTTTTGCAAAACGGTTGTCCCAACTGCAGCGAACATTAACCATTGTACGGCTACAATTCCTCAATCAATGTCTGTCAATTTCCCCCAAATGATCCTTCCTAAAGTCTGGAAGGAGACCTAGGAAGGCTACTTAGTTAAAACTATTCATCGTCATTATAAATACTTTGCTGTGAGTTAGACAATTAAAATAAGCAAATCTCTGCAGCCGTAGGACCCCCTCCTGCTCCCCACCACAACTCTGAAAGTCAAAGGAAAGGTCAAAACCTGCAGTGCAAGTTTTTTCTAACAAGGTCCCCTCTCACTTGTTCTTTTTGCTACTAATATGATCTCTGTCAAAGCATACTGACACTTCAATACGGCAGTAGTTTTGCGTCATCCTAACTGACAACCATCTAAAAAGAGTCAAACTGGAAGTTTCTAGCTCTTCATTTCATTGCAACACCACAATTTTTTTAAAAGTAGTCTATCCCTAACCAGTTAACTTCCGAAAACTGACATCCAATCTTTTAGCCATAGAGACTTAGAGTGACTGTTAGTTTACTGTTACTAAATAATGACACAAAATTATCACTTTTCCGCTCAAAATGTAGCTTATTAAATTCTGCATAAGCGTTATGTTTCTCATAGTAGTACCCTTGACTAATTTTGAAAGCAGGAAATCGTTATGCTCAAATGATACTAGGCTGTTGCCACTTATGTTGGCCTGAAAAGATAACTCCACAACAAGCCGAGCCCAGTTCTGTGAGCTACATCTTATCCGCATTTTGATGTCATTAAAAGCCTTGAAGTAGTTCACTCCCAGATTATTTCTTGTAACTTTGCTGCAGAACCAGGGATAAACTGTCCCATGTCCAATGATCTTCTCTTCCATAATTATTTACCCTGAGAAGTAAATCAAGGCAGTTTAATTGAATTTTTATTATGATCACTATAGACTCACATGCAGTTCTAAGAAATAATACAGAGATCCCTGGTGTACTCTGCCCACTTTCCCCCACTGCTAACATTCTGCCAAATTGGAGAAGTCTATGACAACCAGTATACTAGCAGTGATGCAAACCCATCTCATTTAGATTTTCCCAATTTTATTCATGTATGAATATGTCAGTATTAAGTTTTATGTAATTGTATCACCAGTAGGATCAAATGTCTACCACCAGTGTCAAAATACTGAACACTTCCAAAAACCCACAAAAAAAATACAGAAATCCCTTGTGTTGCCTTTTATAACCACATCCACCTGTCTCCTCAGATCCCATACCATTTCTCTAATCTGTAGCAACCACTAATCTGTTCTCCGTTTCGAAAACTGTCATTCCAAAATGTTATATAAATGGAAGTATACTCTTGGGATCACCTTTTTTCACTGAGCAGAATTCCCTGGAGAGTCATCCAAGCTGCTGTGCTCACCAGCAGCCCGTTCCTTTCTCCTGCTGAGTAGTACCCCTGATACGGAGGTACCACTGTTTGATTAGCCATTCACCTACTGTAGGACATCTGGGTTCATTCCAGTTTGGGGCTATTACAAATAAAGCTGCTATGATCATTCCTGTACAAGTTTTTGTGTAAACACAATTTTCCATTGAGCTGGGATAAATGCCCAAGGGTGAAACTTGCTGGGCCTTATGGAAATTACATGTTTAGTTTTTAGGAAATTGACCATTTCCACAGTGGCTGTACTAGCAATGTCCTTCTATCCATGTATGAGGTCTGCCAATTAAGTTCGTGAACCTGTTGCAACGATGTTGCTAACCTTTTTTTGATATCGGAGGGATTATTCATTATGAATTTGTACCAACTGGACAGTTAACCAAGTTTACTATTTGGAAGTGCTGAAAAGGCTGTATGAAAAAGTTACACGACCTGAACTTTTCACCAACAATTCATGGCTCTTGCATCACGACAATACACCAGCTCACACAGCACTGTCTGTGAGGGAGTTTTTAGCCAGTAAACAAATAACTGTATTGGAACACCCTCCCTACTCACCTGATCTGGCCCCCAATGACTTCTTTCTTTACTGAAGATAAAGGAAATATTGATAGGAAGACATTTTGATGGCATTCAGGACATCAAGGGTAATACAACGACAGCACTGATGGCCATTCCAGAAAGAGTTCCAAAATTGCTTTGAACGGTGGACTAGGCACTGGCGTCGGTGCATAGCTTCCCAAGGGGAGTACTTTGAAGGTGACCGTAGTGATATTCTGCAATGAGGTCTGTAGCCCTTTTTCTAGGATGAGTTCACGAACTTAATTGGCCAACCTCGTATTTTGGTCAGCGTATGTCCTAACACCTTACAATGCTCATGAGAGTGTGAGAAGCATTTAATTGCTTCACCTACAAAGTATGAGAGGAAGAATCTAATTGTTTGCCCGTTACCTGGGAAGAAATACCTGAAAACTCCCCATACCTTTGTATTTCACATAGAAGCCTCTAGTTTAAAAAAGTTATATAGTATAAAAAGAACATACTTTCTTCTTGCAGACGCGCCATGATCTGCACATCAGTGAGGTCCTGTAACTTGTATCCCATGGAGATAGAATCATCTTCCAATTCTGAAGTACTCAGCTCACTGTCTATAGATGACTGGGGGCTGAGAGGGGAGCCCCTGGAGGTGTAACCTAAAAGACAAATGTTTATTATTTAGTCTAAAGAACTGATATCTAGTTATGCTTTATAATTTATGTTATCAACAACCAGAAATTTTTGTCCTGTTTTCTGTCACCAAAAAGCAATCAACACATCACCATTTCATGGTCAGACAATATACACATCTTCATGTGTTTATAATTCATATATATAAAACCATTTATTTTTTCAAATTCAATTTTCACAATTAAAAATAAAAGTCTGTTCTATACACTAAAAACAAAAAACAAACAAACAAAAAAAACTGTTAAGAGGATAGACCTCATGTTTTGTTCTTTATCACAACAACGAAAAAAATGAATGCCAAAATCTGAATCCCATTAGCTAACCATATATCTAAACATATTGTATAAGAATACAAGTTCACTTTCAATTAATAATCAGATATGCTGGTCTCTGGTAGTAATTACTGTATATTTTAAAATTAAATTTTAATCTGGTCTATGTTTTAAATAGTACTATAAATGAATACCACATATAAAAGGCAGGCATACATACACAGAAGCATATACAAATCATTCATAATTGAGAGTAGAAGAGTCACAGGAGACTTGTAATAACTCATGAAAGTGAAAAGGCAATGGCTTGAAATAAGAGAACCAAGGAAGAAAGGGCCCAAAGGACTGGAATCACACCAATGCTGAGACCAATAAGGAAATAGTGGGACCTGCATCTTATAAAAATCTTCTATGGCTATTTTTTTCTATGTAGCACTGACTGCATGCAAAGCTACCAGGAACAAGATATATAATAAGCTTATATTCTTGAATCATAATAAAAAGTACTTGAATCACATTTGCCATTTAATTTTACAAAGTACATTAGGCATTTGGAAACATAACTATATACTGTGTTTCCCAAAAAATAAGACCGGGTGTTATATTAATTTTTGCTCCAAAAGACGCATTAGGGCTTATGTTCAGGAGATGTCATTCTGAAAAATCATGCTAGGGCTTATTTTCCGGTTAGGTCTTATTTTCGGGGAAACATGGTACGTATGTTTTTGCTAACTAGGGAAGATCGCCTACTATACACAATTAAAAGCAACAGATTAATGGAGTTCGAGTACAAATCAATGGTGGCCCTTTTGGTACCCAAAGTAACTGCAGCACAAACTCTCCATTATGATAAGATGACCCTCAAGCTTTTCAGTGAAGATGGATATTTAAGCTGTGTTGAGTGACTGAATGACAAAGCAAGCAGCTAGTCAAGAAGTTGAAATATTACCTGTTCTTTCAGGTGTTAGTATTGCTTTATTTGAGGTTTTAGAGAAGCTGGGTGTATTAATGCCATTGCTATAAGGACTGAGTCTTGCAACAGGACTATAAGGAAAAGCCAGTGAGACATTTGAAGAGAAGAGACTCCGCCATCGGCTAGCTGTCACAGAAGCAGAAAATAAATAGCAGCAATTAGCTATACGGAAGCAGATGTTGATTTGCCAGAGGGAGAAAGGGAAGTGGTTAAAAAAATGAAAAGACAAAGCCACTTTTCATAAGAATATCTTAACTGACTTCCATTTATCTAAGGGAAAATTTGCAAACTAACAAAGGCAATTTGTGAATTAGTGTCCTATTTATAACTCCATCAAGAAAAAGTCAATCAGTCTCACTTTGATTAAAGCCAATATACCCGTATAACAATGAAAATTTGTTTTAAATTTCTATTATTAGAAATGTTTTCTACTTTCTATTTCTGCACAAAGATTTCAGTAGTTTGTAATAATATAAAGCTTGAGTCAAAAGAAAAACTCAAAGAAACTCACAATCTTTACAAACTGTGGGAAATGTTCTTAATATTAATACTATACACAGACTTGTATTTTTTTCCTAAGGTTAATTTTCAACCCATTTAATATCAGAAAATGTTGATTAAAAATTTTTATGGAAACTTGTTCTTAAATTATGGAAGAAATTTGAAATGACTGCTGTGTTTCTGAATGGCCTTGAGTCCCAAAACAGATTTATGGAAAAATGAAACAAAATCACAGAAGGGCACACACATCAAAATTTAATGCCAGCTATTTTTAATGGCAGCAATACAGACTAATTGATCTGTAGGATTTTTTTTTCTTTTTATAAAAAATAGTTTCCAAATTTTCTGTATTGAACATATACTATTTATATAACATTTGAAGGTATGATTATACATATGCTTACTTTAATACTATAAAATAAGGAACAAAAAAGAATTTTACCTGCAATGGGCAGATGATTTAATGTAAGAATCTAATTCTTACATTATGTCTCACCTGGCCTAATTAATACATTAATTACCCTCTTCCAAAATTACCAACCCCTTGCTAGTTCTAAGTTCTTGGGATGATGAAAAAGACTCCAAACTGTAAAAACTGAGTAAGTCACACCAAACATCACTTATTCTCCGTTCAAGAGATGCAGATTACTGTGCTAGTCAAAACCCACTTTCCTCAAAAGCAATCATTTAGACATGTACTAAGCAGGATGAGAGAGAATAAATTAAAAATATAAATTAGGTTAAACTTCACTGTAAACAATAAATAGGTTTATATTCGCTGGAAATTTGACAGAACCTGAAGAAACATATAAAAAGGACTACTTTAAAATGCATTCCCCAAATTACTTTTAATGAGCAATGTTAATGAGCCATCAAACGGATGAAGTGTTTCAAAATGGGCATTGGGGTGGAGAGAAAGAAACTATGGGATGTGGGTAGTCAAGAAAATAATCAGCTCAAAATTGGGATTCTTAAAATCTTTGCAAGATATCACCAAGGTTTATTTAAAAAGAGCAAAATGTTTCCTTTTACTTCAGCAAGAATTCTTGAGATTTAAGTACTATCCCATTCCAACAACCACATAAAAAAAAATACATTTTCCTTTACGTGAGTGAAAGAAGGAGGCAAGGAAACATCTCAATTCACAATGATTACGCTTTCAGAATTCTTAAGTTTCCTTAAGGGGACACTGCCACCCTGGTTCCTAACTGACACCAGTCACATCACTTATCCAATATGCAAGTGTGGCTAGCACTCTTCTCAGTCTGAGCTGAGCAGGGACTTACAGAGCTGGCACTCCCAGCGCCTTCACTTCTAGATAAGTACACCCGACCCCCAAATACACGGAAAAACAGGGTTACTTGGAAACACACACTAGGTAGCTGTTCTCGTATCGTCCATCTCCATTACTCAAAGTTTCTCATTAAAAATTCTATATTAAAAAAAGATCAATAGTTCTTTGTGACTGCTAACTCTCTTCACAGATGATGTTATTTTATACCAGTGTGATCACTCGCCAGGCAAATTACAGTGAATGCGTGTTCTCACTCACAGGTGCAGGCGACGACGCACCAAGTAAACAGCATTCATTTCTCTGCACAGTAACTGCAGTGACCCAGCCTCGCAGCACAATGGCACAGTGATTGTGGCTATGACAGCAAGATCCCAACTAGGCACACAATTAGCATCTATGGCGAGAAAGAATGCTCTACATTGTCTTCTGGCTTTGGAGGCTGTTAAGAAGAGGGAGGAGGGTTATTGCGGGCAAGCTAACAAAACAAAGATACTGTACTGGCACCCAAGGTCGTGGAGGAGGAGAGAGGAAAGGAGCGGAAGCCATCACATCCTACTTATTCTTCACTATGTAGCTGAAGACATGTAACAGGAAGCATTTTCATAGAGAATAAGACAAACAAAAAGCACTTCTCATAGGGCAATTTTATGTTTTTCAAACAATCAATGGATTCTTTTTTTTCATTTAAGGATGTGAAATTATTTGAGGCTCAGGGATGATGACAATGACCCTAAGAAAGGAGGAAGACAACTTTGCTAAAGGAGATAACGCGGGATAAACTTCTGAACAACAGTGACCTAATTCCTATACTCCTAACTCCAAAGTTCTAGCTATAAGTAAGGGGCTTCTCAAACTTGGAGGTGGCATGGACTCTATTTTTTCATTTAATTGCAACCCCTAGAATAGCAGAGAATTGGGCCCACACAGAATGATGCACTGATTAAGCTTCGTTATCATACTTGGCGAGGTTTTCTTTCCCAAATGCCTTAAGTGACACTGCGTCCAGGACACTGCTTCCTGTGTGCTCTCTGCAGTCCTACCGGGTCTGCCTCGGTAAGACACTCGCCACCTCACCACAGATTGCTGCGAGCTGTTCCATGAACTTCCAGCCACCAGCACAACCTTCAGCAAGGCTGTTCTGAACATCACTGCCAAAGCTGTCATGTATTTTAACTGTTACCTTTTCCCATTAAATTACCACATGCCTTTCCATCACACACAAGATCTGAAAGGTACTGCAGACCATCTCATTAGCCATCTAGGCCATGCCCACCTCTGGAGCATTTCCAAAACTTCCTTGTTAAGAATATGCTTGTACTTTTTACTTTGGCTCCTTGTCTAATGAGCATTTTCTATTGAGATAAATGTTATAAATTACTAAGTTGTGGACTGATCCCTCATCTTCCTGCAAAACAAAATAAATAAATAACTTGACAATGTCTAAAGGTCTATTAATTTATTTTCTGTACATCTTCTAAGTTGCCTGACTTAAAAAATAATGTATCTGTGTAGTTATTTTCGTACGTCATTAAGCAAAGTATTACCCCACCCCCAAAAATGGATTTGATAAATGCTCCTGTGATAATATCAAGTGATGAAAAATGACAGAGGACAGGCGGCATGATAGATTTAAGGAAGAACCTAAATTTTTTCAATTCTCCACACTGAGAATTATTCTTTTGGCCACAAAAACAGTTCCCAGAAACAATGCCATTCCTACCATGCCTAGATCATCTTTACTAAGACACACAGTAAACACAATAAATATTCAAATTTTTGTTGAATATATGTCCCTGCATATAATCAAAATCAAATTTAAGAAAGCAGTATGACAATTCACATAAAAGGAAAAAAGGAATTGATCTAATGAAAATCTTAAATGATAATCCTCAAAAGGTCAGTACTGTATCAAGCTAAAAGAGTTCAAAGATAAAGCAACACTATAATATATTTGGAAAACAATTGTTTTCACTCCTTCTTCTCACTAGGGAGATAGCCAGCCCAGTATCTACCTAACACAGTGTCTGGCACACAGGATGCAATCAATACATGTAGAATGTGGTCAAAATCTTGGTAAGTTCACTAATATTTCCTTACTTCAAACTACTCTACCATTGCTACCTTGACATCTAAATGATTTTGTCCAATTTGTTAAACTTACTATAATTTAATATATTTGAAAACACAGGTTAGTCTAGACATTTCAGCCCAGCTAGAGGCTCCATGAAGAAATACACCGACCGGTAGGAGCACTTCGTTAATATTTCCTAGTAACTGCTAAGTTACCGACCTTTATGTGTGCGAATCTTCTGGTTTCCAGCTAAATGATTTTATATTACTAATGACTGAGACCTGTGATTGGGGTAACTAGTTAAACAGGAGTTTAGCCCACCATCTAGGATGAGCTACCATGTTTCCTCGAAAATAAGACCTAGCCGGACCATCAGGTCTAACGCATCTTTTGGAGCAAAAATTAATATAAGACCGGGTATTATATTATATTATATTATATTATATTATACCCAGTATTATAATGTTATACCTGGTTTTATATTAAAATAAGATTGGTCTTATATTAATTTTTACTCCAAAAGACGCATTAGAGCTGATGGTCTGGCTAGGCCTTATTTTCAGGGAAACACACTAGTTCCTACAACGCTGGATGCACAGTTAAAGTGAAGGATTATACCAAGAACACTAGTTGGCAGTAAACCATGCCGGAAGGCAACAAAGCTTCCTCAAATTCTTGAAACGCTACCATGTCTTACAATCAAAGAAGCCATTCACTAAACAGCTGAAAGTGTGTTTAGCGAAACTTCTATAAACCTTACTGTCAGTAATGTAGCACCTGAGCTGGTCTGAGTTGGATGAGGTAGTCCTGGAGGGCACTGCTCTTACTCTTTCTAATGGCTTCTAACACGATGGCCACATTTCTAATCATGGTGCTATGGTCTGAATGTTTGTGTTCCCCACAAATTCATATGTTAAAATGCTAATGCCCAAAGATGCTATTAGTAGGTGGGGCCTTTAGAAGTTGCTTAAGTCATGAGGCTGGAGCCCTCCTGAATGGAATTAGTGCCCTTACGAAGGAAGCTCCACAGAGATCCCTGCCCATTCCACCATGTGAGGATAATAGGGTATCTAGATAGAAATGAGCAGGAGAAGGAGACCTAGGTCCGGTTAGAAAGCCCCTTGCTACACCTCCTACCTGCGTCAAGCCCCCGGCAGCTGCCCAGCAGGACTCCAGGCTCACACATACAGTGGTACCTGTTTTCGAACGTCTCCGATGATGAACATTTCAGTTTAAGAACGCCATCAATTTTATGGATCTATGGTATAATTCGACAGTAAAATTCATTGTAAATTTGCAGTTTTAGGGTTGATTTTAAAGGTCTGGAACGGACTCATCCATTTTGGATTACTTTCTATGGGGAAACCGTGCCTCTGTTTTCGAACATTTCAAAACTCGAACGGTCTTCCGGAACGGATTATGTTCGAAAACCGAGGTACCTCTAAATCAAAAGAGATGTTGTTAGAAGTCAGAGAAGGGGTTGGGGGAGACACAACCTGTTGGTCAGGATCATCAGTTCCTTACTAGCCCAACAGGATTCCAGGTTTTCAAGTCCCCTAAGGGATGTTTACTTATCCCCCAAATCAAGGGGATGTGTTTACTCATACCCTCACATCAAAGATATGCATTGCTAAATGCCAGAGGACTAGGCACCCCGGGGGGAAAGAGACAAGAGAGGGGAAAAGGGGAGGCAATTCTAGCCATAGAAATAAAAGCCTTCATGCAATGTAAGGCGAGGCTGCTTCCCTCTATGGGTCAGGCCATTCCACGTCTCGGAGCCTACTTTCTTTTACTAATAAAACTTTGCTGTTCATGATGCACAAATTTCAGTGTCTTGATTGAATTCATTCCTTTAAGACAAAGAGCCGAGGAATTCAACATCATTTTCCCAGTAACAAGGATACAAGAAGAGGACCCTCACCAGGCCACGCTGGCACTCTGATCTCTGATGTCTAGCCTCCAGAACTGTGCACGATAAATGTCTGCTGCTCATAAGCCACCTGGCCTGTGGAAACGTGTTTCCCCGAAAATAAGACCTAGTTGGACAATCAGCTCTAATGCGTCTTTTGGAACAAAAATTAATATAAAACTTATAGTAAAATAAGACCGGGTCTTTAGTATCATATATCATCATATATAATACCGGGTCTTATATTAATTTTTGCTTCAAAATATGCATTAGAGCTGATTGTCCAGCTTGGTCTTATTTTCGGGGAAACAGAGTATTTTGTGTTATAGCAGCCCAAACAGACTAAGACACAGGGAAAGTTATTCTAGAAAACAAGCCCTATTTCTATCCTTTCACGCCTTTCTCATTTAAGAATAAGATTCTAAAAGGCAAAACTGCAGCTTGCACAAACTATGGCTCACTCTAATTTATCATACTCCATTACCTGTCTCTCAGGCAAAGCAGGTGATCTAGAATCATCACTCCATAGAGGTGGACTGATGCCGGCAGAAGAAATCCGTCTAAAGCAGCTTTATAAATGTTTTCTTTGTTCAGTTTTTATTAAGTCTGATGAAAATTCATTAACAGCAAATTTTAAATTTGTTTCACTAAAATTAACTGAACTTTTTAAATAAGTCATTGTTTTGTATTGCGTTGCTCATGTCTTTCTTCTAGGTTACCCAAATTCATATAATCCTTCATCCTTCCCTATCCCAGGGTCTTCCTTGAGGAGCTGGCCAATTACCATTTAAATCTTAAAAACAAAAAAACCCTGGGTACCCTTGAGCCAAAAAAAAAAAAAAAAAAAGAAGTGCTCCAGAATAATTCAAACCCAAATTTACAGACCACACACAGAGTCATTTCTTCGTTCAACATTTACCAACAGACACTAAAAAAAAAAAAAAAAAAAATGAAAGTCCAGTTTCCAGTAGTTATCTAAATAGCTTTCACAGATACACATAGCACAGTTATTTCCCTGCTCCAGTCATTCTGGGAAATGTGCCTGCCCCCGGTGCTCCCACCTGATTTTTAAAATTCCTTTTTCTATTCATTTGACTAGGTACCCACCAGGGTGGCTATAAAGTACCAGATGCTGAAGATACTGAGATGTGTAAACTATGGTTACTGTTCTCCCCTCCTCCCCACTCCAATTTCTAAAGGCCAGCTAGTGCAGAAGACAGGCAAGTAAGATATGAGTATGATGTGATATGGTAAGTGCAATAAAAGCATCAGGAAGTCCACTTAGAGCGAGGTGAAGACAATGATTGATTTTGAGGGAATCCAAAGACTTCCCTGAAGACATGATATTTAATGTGGCCCTTAAAGGTTGAGGAGTCTACCTCACAGGGGACAATGCAGTCTAGACAGAAATAACATGCAAAGTTATGAGGCATGAAAGAGGAACACATATTCAGGAAATGACAAATGTAGTTAGGATTGAACACGTGGTACACGGGAGAAGGGTTAGGGTTGGAGAGATTCATTAAGATCAATTTCCTCACTGTCACATACAGCATAAGCTTCAATATTCAATTAGCATTTTGACTTTGGGAAGAAGAAAGGCATGGCCAGATATGTATTTTTAGGAGGATAACATAAATAGTCAGACAGATAACGGAAGAATTGGGTGGAGAGTGATGACCAGTTAGGAGGCTTCACAGTAGAGCTGGTGAGACATCACAAGGTATTGAACTAAAGCTTTAGCAGAACGTTTGGTGAGAACAGGTGAAGACACATCTGAGCTAAAGTGGAGATTACTGGTGACCCAGTGACTACAGGGAGTGGAGAAAAAGAAGCTAAAGCTAAAACCATGGTTTCTAAACCACTGATGCCATCTATCCAGTAAGACAGGGAATACAAGCATCCTTCGTGAAAGAAAAAAAAAAAAGGAGTTGAATTCAGGACAGTTATAGTGTTGGTATCCAGTAAGGAGTACCGTGTTTCCCCGAAAATAAGACCAAGCCGGACCATCAGCTTTAATGCGTCTTTTGGAGCAAAAATTAATATGATTTGGTGTTATATTATACTCCGTATTATATTAAATTATATTATACCCGGTATCATATCATATCATATCACATCACATCATATCAAGACCGGGTCTTATATAAGACCCGGTCTTATTTTAATATAATATATTAATTTTCGCTCCGAAAGACGCATTAGAGCTGATGGTCCAGCTAGGTCTTATTTTCGGGGAAACACGGTAAGAGTTCAGGGAAGACTGGTAGAGAGGAAGAGATCAGGGCACATTAACAAATAGGAGTTAAATGAAGCCCAGGTAACATTGAGCTCACCCAAGGAGAATGTAAAGAAGAAAAAGAGGCAGAAGGAAGGACCATTTAAGAGCGGATAAAGGGAGAATAAGTAGAGGAGACTAACAAAGGTCACTCCGGAAGCTCAAGCATCAGTAGAGGCCAAAAGGAACACAGGTACTGAAGAAGAGTGTTGACATGGAAGTGATAGTTCAGAGTGGGAATTACTGCAGAGGTCCTCTAGAATGAGGACTGAAAAACGCTACTGGCTAGGACAGCGGGTCATTTGTGAGAGCAGATTAAACAGAGGAGTTAAAGCAGAAACAGTATTAACAGGTCAAGCAGACAGAAGATGAGGAAGAAATTACTCTTTCTAGAGAGATTTGGCTATAAAAGCAAGAAGAAATAGAGTTGCAACTTGAGGAGCATGAAACGCAAGGGAGGACAGTTTTAAGGATAAAGGAGACCTACGTATTTATAGAACGAGGAGAACGGAACCAAAGGAGACGCGCTTACAGAACAGAGGAACTAAGATCCCAGAGATCAGAAGGAAAGGGACACATGAGGCAGAAGGAAGAGGTAGGGTAGAGGAGGCAGCCTCGGAAAAGGGAGGGTCATTTCTTCCTCTGAAACACAGGTAGACAAACAGTGAGAATGTAGAGACTGAAAAGGATGAAGGTGGTATTTATACCCCGTTTTCTGTAAGTTAGAAAGCAATAAATATGCTGAGAGGCAGGATCTTGTGAAGTAGTCATGGCCTGGCCACCAGTGGGACAAGTAAAAGTGACTGCCTGGGGAGTCTGGTAGCGTGTCTCTGTAACAATACTAATCTCAACACGTAAGCCTAAACAAAACATGTGAAGATATTAGCAAGTGTTTATGTCGTACGAGTCTGTAGAGGGCATTTATGTCTTACAGGTTTAAGCTTAGATAGTTGGAGTGTCGTTGCTGTATTGTTTATAGAGATCTCAAAGTGACCAACTTTGTAACAAATAATTAAAAACAAAACAAAAACCCCTAACGACTGAAGGTTACTTGCCACTGGGAATTTTAGAAATTTAAGGTAAGATCTCGGTAAAAAGAGTTAGATGGTGGTCTGGAAGGGTTGGACCCTGTATTCAATGCCAACGGAAGTCAAACATCACAACAGGCTAACACAAGAGTTGGCAGACGTGCTCTGTAAAGGCCAGCTAGTAACTATGTCAGGCTTTGCTGGCCATGTGGTCTCTGTTGCAACTACTCAACTCTGTCATCATAGCAGTGAAGCAACCGTAGACGATACATAAATGAATGAACGTGGCAAGGCTCCAAGAAAACTTTATATACATGGAGAGTTGATTTTCATAAGAATTATGGGTCATAAAATATTATTCTTTTGATTTGATTTCAACCACTTAAAAATCTGAAAGGGGCCATACAAGAAGAGGTAGAAGGCCAGATATGGACATAGTTTGCCAACCCCAGGGCTAACATACAGACCCGTTTGTCATATTCATGCTGAAACATGCACAAGATTAGAATTCTATTACAACGGTATGTCGGGTATTGAGACATACTAAGGATGGCTGATAGCATACTTCTTTACTGCAATTTTTCCTAACATTGTAAGAAAGCCCGACAAAAGACTACAAGGACACTGGACTAAGAATCCAGACACCAGAGCTCTAGTTTCCATCCTGCCATATGCTAGTATGAGAGTTGGAGCTTGACAATGTAACATCTTGGGGTTGCAGTGTCCCTTTCGGGAAACAGAAAAAAAAAATGTTCGTCAGAGGGTAATAGGCAGAGCTGTGGTGAATATACGACAAAAGTTGACAGCATGCATTCTCAAACTATAAAGCATTAAAAAAAAAACTGCTGAAAAATCACAGCAAATTGTAGCAAAACCATTCTCTAAATTTGGAGGAAAAATGTTCTAGAAGCTAGGTGGGAGAAAGCAGAGTGCAGAAATTTTCTACTGTTTCATTTTCCCTAATTCTTAGGCAGTTTAACTTGTCTTCTCAAAAAGATGGCATTATTTTTACATTGTATGTTATCGAAACAACTTCATAGACTTAACTCAGATGTTACCAACTCAGAGGCAAAGTACTGAACCTTGAACCTTCAACATTTTGATCAGAATATGTCAAAAGTTCTCACTTTTTTATCCAAAAACTATCTCAGAGGAAATGAACGTCCCAAATGCCACATTTTTAAAAAAATATGGTTTCTTTAAAACCACAGGCTCCTAAGGTCGTATTTTTGACTCTTATAAATAATAATGTTCTTTATCACAGAGTCTAAAAGCAAGGTCAAAGGAAGCAAGCTTTCCATCCTTCTGTTTTTATCCTTTCTTTACACAAGAGGGTAGACAAGCTTCAGCTCTAAACCAAACAATTACAGGAATTCAAATACTTGGTTCTTTACTAACACTAGTTACAGAGCTGTCTGAGATCAGTGGAGGGATGGGAGACATCACCTCTTTGTAATGCTTTTTATTCTCCCTTATATTGGCGGGAAGTTTTATCCAGACCACAGCCTTTTGACCTAAACCCACAAACCACCAGGGCAGGAAGACCTTCATTTTCACAACCATCCTCTCCAGTATAAACTTCGTAGGTTTACATCTTTACATACTCAGAGCCTACAGAAATGCTTGGCACACAGATGTACTCAGATGTTTGGACTAAGCTTAAACAAAGGAATTAAGGACTTTAGGCAAAGATAGTATTTTATGGGTTCACTCTTATACACTCTGCACAGACTGAGGTATAAGTTTTCTGGAGAGGCCACACGTTTATATTAAGTAAGCACTGCTGACTTGAATCCAACCTGAGAGTAAGCCCCCTGGAGCAGTAACATATGGTTTGCAGCTTATCTGATCTACTAGTTTTATTGGGTAAACTTGAGTAGCATTAATTTCTCCACAGCGCTCCATGACCTGATAAATAAGCATATGGGATCTAGGAAGTCCTACTACTACACTTTGAAACAGGTGTTCAGAGTGCTCTTCCCAGACACTCACAAACCAAAGAGGGTAAGTTATTCATAACCCTCAAGTCTCTCAATCATCAAATTATAATTGACTCGTTTCCCACAGTTCTAATTCATGCAACCTATGATGACAAATATAATGATTGAAAATTAGTAACCAACACACACACACACACACACACACTACCCTGCCCCATAACATGGTAGATACTCAGTATTTCAACTTCCAGTTGTATTCAAAATGTAACTTACAAAAATATGACTAACAAAAGAATTCATTTATTTTTAAGAAACAGCTAATAAAAGAATTCATTTATCCATTTAAATAATGCCTAGTTAGTCAAGAAAGTCACTTTCAACATTAGGATTAAGTCTTAAAATATATTAGGTTTGAAAGTATACTAGGTTTAAAATATATTAGGTTTGAAAGGGGACCATATACCTCCAATGATTGGCAGATAAATGTTTAATAAATATTCGTTGACTGAGAGTTACAAACTTTCACCACAAAAGAGTATTAATTAAATAACATTTATTCCATAGGGATCAGAGTTTTATAATTGTTCTTCATCTGAAATAGGTCAAATGTTTCCTACGTCTTAACAGTTAAAGTAATCTTACTGGCTAAACTATCTAGCCATCATAATGAAAGCATTAAATCTTTTCTATTTCTCAGACCACGTGCCAAATGCTCTTCTCACTGCCACTCCTGGGTCCTTTGCGGGGTCTTCTCTAACCAGAATGGTTGAAAACTACAGCTGGAAAATGAAGGTTGGGAAAGGGAAATTCTCCGGGTTGTCCACTTGCTTCCACTTAAATCACTGGTCAAACTAAAGGTAAGCTGCCAGCTTTAAGCACACAGACACCAAATACAGAGTTATCTAGGACAGGAGTGATCTCTACAACCTCACAAGTCATAATCACTTTCTATCTGCAGTTAACAGGGGAGATTAAAAAAAAAAATCTAACTTTAGCAGTAATTATACTTCAAAGCATGTTTAAAAATTCCCTTTTATAGAAGCTATTTTCCCCTTAGGCCTGACTGCTAAGAATTAAATCAAATTTAAGGACAGTGACAACAGTCACAGCATGTGACAAGAGGGCCTGTGTGCAAGTAAAAAGAACAAGAGAAAAGAATGACCTAATAATCTGTCATCGATGTGATGTCGTCATGTAGATCCTCGACAGCTTAGACTACAGCCATAATGCCCACTGTGACAATCAGCTGGAATTACTTCCAAGTTCTACACCGCTACATTAGCTCATGTCTAAAAACAGTGGGTTTTCCCTGCCTGAAACAAAGGATAGACTAGATAACCAATAACCAGTAAGAGTACTCCTGCCCTTGACCAAGTACAGTGTGGTAGGAAATTCGAGCCCAGTGGGCTATTAGAAAGCACTAGAAGGTCCTGAATAGAAGAATGATGGAAATGGAATTTGACAATCCTTCCTATTCAGTACTACCTGGGCTAAGTACCGTTCTTCCAATAAGGACACAATGCATGTGGCTTTTATTCCAGTGGCAGAAAAGGCCTCTGACCCACTAATCTTGAGGGGTGGTAGAAAATAAACATATAAACTTAAGAGTGCTGACCAATAAAACACCTGTTTGTTTTTTTGGGTTTGTTTGCTCTAAAACTAATCACTTTCATGATGGTATTACAATATCTGAACACAGAAGAGCATTAAAGTATACATGAAAGTCCACAACAGCCAGACCCACTTTCCAGGAGTTTTGTTTCGGAATTGGAGACAGTTATGCAATTAGTATGTAAGTGTAACATTAAGTAGACAAACCAACACACCTCCTTGTTGGTAGCTGACTCACCAGAGTGCAAAGGTTAGACATGCAGCGCACACATTCCCTCTTGTACCTTCCACTTCCATCTCCAGATTTGACAGTTCTATTTTACACGGTCAAGGTTTATTGTATTTTCATTCTGTTCCATAGCTATGCTTAAGACAGCTTTAAAGGTTCATTAGATGGTAAACCACATAAATGTGGCTCTTCAGTGTTTTGAAATAAATATCGTTAATTGAGGAACTAGATATTATGAAAGAACCAAGAGAAGAGAGGTAATTATTTGGCACTAGACCCTAAGCACTAGCTGAAGAATATCACAAGCCTTCAACCTCAACGCATGTTCTTATTTCATCTTTCCGGGCTCCTCCTAGGCCATCTTGTTGGCTACTGTTTTCTAGATCTCATGGGTCCTTTTCCTTGTACTTTTCCATCATTAAAACAGGGTGCATAAAGTAAAATTTTCTAAGTCTTTGCAAAACGAAAAATCTCTTCCATTTGTCTCCACAATTTGAGATTGCCTGGGTACAAAATCATAGTTTGAAAACAATTTCCCTTCAAAACTTTAGAAAGAGGGGCCGGCCCGGTGGTTCAGGCGGTTAGAGCTCCATGCTCCTAACTCCGAAGGCTGCTGGTTCGATTCCCACATGGGCCAGTGGGCTCTCAACCACAAGGCTGTCAGTTCAATTCCTCGAGTCCCGCAAGGGATGGTGGGCGGCACCCCCTGCAACTAAGATTGAACATGGCACCTTGAGCTGAGCTGCCTCCCTGATGACTCAGTTGGTTGGAGCACGGGCTCTCAACCACAAGGTTGCCAGTTCAATTCCTCGAGTCCCGCAAGGGATGGTGGGCAGTGACCCCTGCAACTAAGATTGAACACGGCACCTTGAGCTGAGCTGCCGCTGAGCTCCCGGATGGCTCAGTTGGTTGGAGCGCATCCTCTCGACCACAAGGTTGCCGGTTCGACTCCCACAAGGGATGGTGGGCTACGTGCCCCCTGCAACTAGCAACGGCAACTGGACCTGGAGCTGAGCTGTGCCCTCCACAACTAAGACTGAAAAGGACAACAAGTTGACTTGGAACAAAGTCCTGGAAGTACACATTGTTCCCCAATAAAGTCCTGTTCCTTCCCCAATAAAAAAAAAATCTAAATAAAAAAATAACAACTTTAGAAACAATATTCATTTTTCACCTAGCATCAAATATCACTTATGAATTGTCTGAAGTCTGTTACCACTGTAGGTAACTTTTTCTTCCTTTGAACATTTTTAGAATTTTATCTTTTTTAAACTTCAGAAATTCAACAAGGATATCTAGTTGTAGGTCATTTTTTTAAATCTATCCTAGTTCATGCTAAGCTTGTCTTTCTTCTACTCAAAGAAATTTTCTTTTTTATTTATTGATACTTTCTTCCCCTCAACTTTCTGTTTCTGCTTCTAAAACTATTAAAGATTAGAGGTTTGGGATCTGTCCTCCATGTCCTCTAACTTTTCTATTTCTATGTCTCTCTCCCCACCCCCTTTCTGATTTCTTTGACTAATTCAGATAAGCAGCTTGTTTTTTAGTCCTGCTCGTTCTTTTAGAATTTTCAAGGAATTAAAAATAACTAAAAAAATGATTTGACTGCTGATTTTCCCAGCAATCTGTTCTTGTCTTAAAGATGTGTTACTCTCTTAAATCAGAGCACAATAAGTTCTCGAAGTTCTCTATCCTCCCAGTTACTTGTTTCCTACAAAGTCAGCTGATCTGTGCATCTTTTTTCTTGCTATTAATTTTCTCAAAAAGCAAGTAGACTTGGTTACTGGTTCATACTTACAAACAAAGACTAAATCCAAAGAGGTAACTAGCATGAGCTTCTTCTGCACCAATGTAGATATTACCCTAATGGGCTTCTAACTTAACAAAAGAAAACTGGCAACAAGCACTAAGCAAATGAGTGAATTAGTCCATAAACAAACTTTCCATACAGTGCCTGGACATGCAGCAGGAGAGTGGCTGCAGACGCCATAATACAAAGTAAGGGTGTTGCTATCCTAGGGGTGGGATGTTTTAGAGTCCGTCTAATATTCCTCCCACCTTCTGCTTAACTAAATGTGGACATATTATGTTACCTCAAACTCTGCTTCTCAATGAGGGGTAGGAATCCCACACTTAGATCTCTTTACCTCCTTTAAAAATAGGTATCTTGTTTTATCCTAAAGACTAGACCTCACCTCATACTTGCAATCATCATCTTCAGCACATGCAAGCAACTCCTACTGCTAGAATATCCTTTCAATGATCCAACTTATCTAAAAAATGCTATGAAAATGGAAGATAACACATAATAATACGCATGTATACATACACACACATGCATATGATTACACACACTATAAATCTGAATTTCAAAAGACCAATACTTTTACACACACACACACACACACACACACACACACACACACCACTCCTTGAAATATAATCTTAACAGCTATGACAGAAAAAAAATTAAACTCACAAGTAGAAACTGACAAGAGCTCCAAAACTTGAATACATGCAACTTGTTAATATATAAAAGTCAAGGCTCCGTGTATTATAAATAAAAGAGAATATCAAAGCCTTATGTTCTCAAAGTAAATTAAGTATCATGAAGAGTTTGGCCACATTTTAAACTACCATTTCTCACGAGGTCATAGAAAAAGTTCAGGGTGTTAATGAGAGAAGCAGAAGAAAAACATTTCCAAATTTATCTAAATTAAAGAATCCCCCTAAAAAATGCTAACACCTAACTAACTTTACTCAAACTCTAAAGAATTTCTACTACTTCATTCTCCACATCTTTCCAGATTTCAAAAACGGCTCAGTCTGGTAACAATTCAGACAATATACCCTGTAGCTTTCCTGTTCAGAATCATGTCACTTCTTTGCTTAAAACTATTCAAAAGCTTCCCCACCATCGTAAGATACAGTCCAGAATCCTTAACTGCCCTGAAAATCCTGCACATCTCTCCAATTTCATCTAGAGTCACGCTGCTCATTTTCTCCCTCTTCATTCCCCTCCTTACACTCCCACCACAACAGTCTGGCAGTTCCTCACATCCTGAGTCTTGTCCCATCTCAGGGCCTTTGCACACGCTGTTCCTGGGGTCGGGGGCCATTCTTCCGCTCCTCTCTCCTACAGAGGTAGCTGCTTAACTCTTGCTGACTCCTCGACATGGGACATTCTTGTGAAAGTATTTCCTGGCCATAGTACTCAGACTCAAGTCTGTTAGCATCATCATACTTGTTTTAAGGGAAAGGAAGAAAAAAGCAAGAGGTGCTATCTTTGTAATCTGTTTGTCGTACTAGACTTCAAAACCTAGGTATTCAATGTGTCTTCCATTGTACCCTGAGTACCTAGCCCTGGGCCTGCACCTAGCAAGTGCTCAATACATTTATTTCATGATCTAGCATTGGAATCGTCTCTCTGACCAAGGCCCAATGTTTCAGAAAAGAAGAGTCTACAAATTCTTGCGTAAATCACTTCTATTTTGTAGCGGTCCCAAGAAACAGGCATGAACATCTACCAAAATAAAATTTTGCTGCCATAGAGGCACAATTATCAGAGTAGTATGAAAATAGTAAACAACTACTTTGGGAGACTCTCTATTTTTTTTTTTTCCTTCTTGGAGTAGGTAACAAAATAGCATTCCAATTATCTATTCGTTATAACAAACATTATGCACTGTCATAAGTTATTGCTTTTATTTTAATAAACACCTTCCATAGTAGAAATGCAAAGCAAAAGCAAAACACAAAGCACACAGAAACGCATGGGATAGAAACTACAAATTTCATAGGAGCACAATTTCAGTTATTTGTCACTTGCTGTACTAAATAGCGTCTCTAATATGGAAGCAAATGTTTGGGGGCTATTCTGAACGTAAGAGCAAAGCAAATGTGATGGAAGCTCACAACCATGCCAACGTCTCTTCAATTTCCAGCACGTGGGAATAGCAAATGTCAAGAGACCCTGTCTGGGCACAAAAATTTCGGTATGGTTCCAAATTATTCTTCCAGTGAGAAAGAATCCTTTACAAAGCTTACCTAAAATGAACTGCACAGACTAAGTTTTAATTTTGTGTTCCAAATTTGACAGAGCACCTCAAGACTGGAAACATGAACTGATGGAGATAGCATCTTGGGCCACGCAAGGAGAGACTGGACAGATGCCAGGAGACAGACACTTGATAAGCTTCTTAATGTCTCGGTTCAATCTGCGTGGCTTTTCCAAATGAAAAGGCCACCTTCAGAGCACCGGATTAGTCGACAACTTTCTTCTTCGTTGGCTAAATTTAGAGAGAAACACTCCATCATAACAAATGAGACAAGAATGGGAACTGGTATCATATGAAGATAAAAGAAAAACTCAAAGAAATAATATCTATCCACATTTGCTTAGCACATAATCCCAGAGGAAATGAGAGGTAGTCATAGGGTAACATGACCCAAGATAGTAATTGTGCAGGGCTTCACCATTTGTGAAAACTATACCCACACTCTTCAAATGTGACCTGTCCTGATTCAATAGTTATGGACATTCAAGTATCTTAAGGCAAGATAAGCTTTTATTAACTGGCCCCAAATTAACTGAGCCACATATTGGGTGTCTCAAATTACTTAGATAAGCTTTTTGATCATTATTTGGTTATTTAACATCCAGGACTCATGGCACAAGATTAGTCTTATTTCAATTTAGGATACCTTGTGAGTTAATGCTACCCATGCAAGTTCTATGGGTGTTTATTATTAATATTCTAAAGGGGTGTGGGAAGTGGAGAATATAGAAAACCACATCAGAAATGGAATATGTACAGATCTAAGAAGAAACAGAAGAAAAGGAATAGATTAACGAGGTTGTCTTGAAGTTTCTACTCTTCTCAAATAAACTACATTCACAAAATTTTTCAATTTGAGATTTTAACTCTAATAAGTATCTTTATGTACAGGTAGAGAAAACAGACACCCCTCAAAGAAAAAATGCTATTAGTTTTCCATAAAGTATAAATAGCCAAACAAAGAGGATTCCCTGTATTATTTGGTTCAGTTTTTGAATAAAGAGTTACATATTAGGAATGTGCCTCTATACTTATATAGCACTTCACATTTTTCAAAGTAACGTCACATTCAACATTTCCTGAAATCTAATATTAGGTTGCTGCAAAATTGTGGTTTTCGCAATTATTTTTAACCTTTTAAACCACAATTACATTTGTACCAACCTAATAGCTCCATGAAATCTGTCAAATGTCTGCACTTACCAAGCGAAATACTAGGAACAAGTGGCACGCTCCGAATCATACAGTTACGTAGAGCTAAGGCACTGTCACTACATCTAACAACTAGATCAAAATCCCTTCCGCCATATTCGTTCATTCAATAATTAGCACTCAACACCTACAATGTGATAGAAGCTATTCTAGGCCCTGGGAGAGGTACAGCAGAGAACAAAACAGACTCAAATCTCCACTCTCAGAACTAACATTTTAATGACCACCACCATGTGACTTTTTTTCTTGGCTTGGCTGCTCGGATACCATTTACAACACCAAACGTTCAATTACTTTTTTTGCTCATCTAAGGAATTTAAATGTTGTCAAATTATTAATAAATCACAAAAACCAAACATTCAGAACTTAAAACACATTCAAAAAGTTATTAAGCTGTTGGCAATTCAACATGAAATTGAGGTATAGGCCCCTAGTCTCAGATGCTTCAAAGTGGAAAATAAGGAACATTGTTAGAACCATTTTCAAAAGAGAAAAAACAATTAAGATATTGAGTTTTGTCTAAGATTGCATATTCAAATCATGCTTTAGTGTTTGGGGGGAAAAGAGAAAATATTATTCTGGGTCTTAATTAATTTTATACCAATAGACTACAGATTTAGAAGTCCCAAAGAGTTAACTTTCAACAATTAATTATTTTACTTTCAACATTATTTTCAGTAGATTATCCAGAAAAGCCATTTACATTATTCAGATATATTAGAAAAGAGACCTACTATTTAAGCTGTTACTATGTCTGCTTTACAAACATCTTTATTTTATCCCTTACAACTCTACAAAATAAATGTAAATGTTAAAGAGGCTGAGAAAACGTAAGTAACTTGCCTATATTGACTACTTGATACCTAAGACTTTATAAATTATGACATTTTGGTATTAAAAAAAGTTTGGAAAAGGGGAAAATTAGTTTGAGATCCACAATAAAATAAGTTTTAATTAATTTAATTGACATTCAATTAATTTTCCCTATGAGAATTTAAGGGTATCAGATACATATCAGTCATCTATAAGACTATACATACCTTACACCAAAGATAATTATCCTATTATAACTTAAACACACACACACATATAACCAATTTGCAAAACTGCAGCTATGGAGACAAAGCACTTCTCTCAGCAGTATCTTAAAACAGTCACAATACAGGTGCTAGCTCCCTATAAAATTAAGTCTTACAAAACATCACTTTCTTTCCCTCATTTACTTCAGAAAAGCAAACTTTCCTCAGAAGAGCAGGATTTTAATAAGCCTGTTCTCACAACCTTAAGACAAAACTTGAACCCTTCCCATACATTCTCCCATAACTTACCAAGTTTTCTTATCTAGATCCACAGTCACAAAGCTGTCAGATACAGCATGAAGGCTATTTGAAGACCTCCCAAATCAAGAACACAGGTAGCAAAAACTCAGCTAGAGGCCCCTTCAAGAAGTTTCAATCCAAAGGAGTTTATTAGCAATTGTATAATTAGAGACCATCCTGGGAGGAATGCTGCCCACGGTACTGCAGATACTGACTTTGACAAACCCTTATACAGATGTCTTCCTGGAGATGCTTCTTCATTAAAGCAGGAAGACGGCTAATGTGCAACCAAGAAAACAGCACAGGTTAAGTTCCTAGGGTATGAAAGGGAATAAGAAAGAAGGGTTGTAAGACCAAGGGACCAGAGGGCGTACAAGGTCCACCCACTAGATATACTTTGGCTCCTCATAACTACGGCCCCTCGTCACGTGTTCTATAGGGAATTAATCCTTAATTTTTGAGTAATTCTCTTCCCAAAACATCAGGGTCAAGAACTAGAAACCAGATATGTAAAATATTTGCTCTCTAATAAGCAGCATCTTACCTGAAGCCCCAGGTAACATTAAAGAACATTTACCTGTCCCTCGGTAAAAGAGTGAGAGAGGATGACTGTACCCTTCCTTCAAATCTAATCTCTAATCTCTCCATGGCAGTGGATGGTCTCACTGAACAGTCTTTAAATTCAGGGGGAACGTATACAACCACTAATCATTTTGCAACAAAATTCGGTAAGGTAAGTAAAAGCTGATTATTTTAAAGTAAAACATGCTTGTGACTGGGAAAACGATGCTGCAAGGTGATACTTCAAATGACGCCAGTCTTTCTTCTGGAAGAAAGAGACAGCTGGTAAGGAAAGTGGTGCAAAGACTCCACCCCATCTTAAAATATTCAAAATGAAAACTGCAATTACAACAGTAGTAGTTCAAAAAGAATTAAAACTGCATTCCTTTTAGCAACATCTATTATAGGTCAGGCTCCCTTCTAGCTGATGTGCACAAAACAAAGAACCCTGTCCTTAGGCAATTTATACTCAAATGAATGGAAACAACCCTGGTCTCAAAGAAAATCCTCAAAACTATTTGTTACTTGAAAATGCTGATTCTTCAAGAGAGAAATGAAATTTAAACAAAAAGAAAACACTTTATTAAAGAGGCACTTGAAACTTCTAAAATATGGAATGTTCACATTATTCCAATTATATATTTATGCTACGTTATGAATAAAGACAAAGTTAAAACCGTAATTTCTGATTATCTGTTAATTAGCTATCACTGGCAAAGGACCCCTTTAATTGGAAGCCTGTAAAAATTCTTTGATATGGAAGACTAAATATGAATTCTTCTCTATTCTTTTATAAAACCACATTAGACTGACAGCTAAACTTAGTCTAATACCCACATGGAAGACTGAATAGGAGAGGAGACCCTATCTGATTTAAGGGGGCACAAGGATCATTTCATTTAGAAATGAGAGAAACAGATAAACATTAGGTAACGGACTTAGGTCTTAGCACTCTCGGCTCTAAGGGCCCACAGTAGGGTATACACCAACAAGAACCTGGAAAGGTTCTAGAATTCAAGGAGCAAAGTACCACAGAGGGTAGGTAGGGAGCTCTATGGCGAAGCAAAAACAGAGGACGACTATTTCAAAGTCTACCAGGAAGGTGCTGAATGAAACTCTGGGGCTCTCCCCCCTGCCTAAGCAGCTGCTCCTCTCCTGCTTTTCCTCAAAAACAGGTTTTATTACTTAAATTGAACAAGAAAGCTGCTAGATTTAAGATACCTTACACAAATAAGGGTACCTTATAAAAACCCAGGAAAAATAAATGAAAGATCAGTGCATACTACTAGGTTGGTGCAAAAGTAACTGCGGTTTAAAGGTTAAAAATAACTACAAAAACCGCAATTACTTTTGCACCAACCTAACAGAAGGTCAACTCAGTGAGGGTAGAGACGTGATATCTGTTTTGATCACGACTGCATCCCCATTACCTACATATGCCTGGCACATAAAAGGTACTTGATAAATACACAGCAAAGGAGTGTAGAAGAGGGTTTGTTTTGGTTTTTGTTTTTGATTTTTAATCGACAAGAAGGCAGAACATCAAAAAAAGAAAAATCAAGGAAAGAAAACAGGAGAGAATAATATAAAATATGAACATCAATCCAGGAGATTCAACATCTGACTAAAAGGAGTATCTAGAAAGAAAGAACAAAGAAACTGGAGGGGAGGAGAGAATTACAAAGAAATACTGCTCGAAATTTTACAGAGCAAAAATTTCCAGGTTGAACTGCCCACTAACAGTCTACCACAGAAAAGTGAAATTTCAAAACACCAAGAAGAAAAGATTCTAAAATACCTGTTGTATTTTAAATAGAAAGGTCACAAGAATCCGAAATGAGAATGGTATAGGACTTCAAAAGCAATCCTGAAGCTAAAATATAATGGAATAAATGCCTTCTAAACTCTGTTGGAAATGGTTTCTAGCCTAGAATTATACACTTAGCCCAAAAAAAGTCAAGTATAAGCATGAGGGTACAATAAAGGCATTTTTCAGACATATGAGGTTCTCAAAGTTTACCTCCCCCATATCCTCTTTCCTCTCCTACTTGCCCTAAACAGCAACAGGAGAATGTATTCTACTAAAAGTGGGAATATAAGGAAAAGGAAGTCTTTGCATCTAGGACGCAGGTGATAAGCACTTTGGGAGGATGGGAGAATTCCCAGGATGAGAGCAAAAGGAAGTCCCACCATGACAGCTCTGCGTAGGCCTGCAGAGAACCAGTTCAGACTGAAGAGAACAGAGGACATTACCAGGAAGAATAGTTAAACAAAAACAAACACACAACCTTGGTGGATTTATATGTCTAACCGTACTGAGAATGGTTCATTTAGAGAGTTTGGGGATAAATTAACGACAAAGACCAAAAAAAGCAAGTGTCTTTTTACAATTAACTCTAGAAAAAAAACAAAAAGTCCGATGGAAAAAAAACAACAATAAAATACTACATGACTTAGATATGACTATTTCTATTATGATCAATTGATGTATCCTAAAATTAGTAAAACGTTACGTGGGAGGATATGCAGAGGAAAAGGTTTAAAGGAATTAAACCTTCACAATCCGAAGCAAAAAGCCAATGGATGTTTAATATTGACAACTTGAGGGACAGCTATATAGGCATGGAATTTATAAATAGAAGCAAACAACTAAATCAAAACAAATAGCTTTTGTTAAGTAATTTCATTTAGGTAATAAAATGGGCATGGGAGAATGGCATAGGAATCTGCTGTTTTCCTTATAATATCCATAAGACTAATACTTTCTAAACTACAGACATATTACTTTATAACATATAATTTTAAAAAAGAATTCATCCAATGAGTAACCTACTCTCCTGGGTTACTCTTCTCATAATGGGATTATGGATCATGGATCTTTGGAACACAAGCATTTATCCTCACAGCAAAAGAGGATTTAGATTTATACAGAAATTTAGCAAAAGACTAATTTTGGTTTTGAAGTGCTGGTTTTCTGCTTAAACTCTCTTCTATGAAATTTAAATAAATTACATCATGAATAAATCTGCAGCATGTCAATTCATTTCCTCATGACCTCACAATTCTGCTTTAGCCCCCTTGTCAATCAAGGGAAAATCAGATGATCAGGCTTACTCTAAAATCTCAAAAGCCACCAGCAACCAGGATTATTTACACCCAATTTAACAAAAGCCTCTCCTCTATTTTTTTTTTTTAATCAACCGTGTATGCAGATGAACTCAAGTAGGAGTTGGCAAACTATGGCCTCCGTGGCCCAAATCCAACCTGCCCCTGCTTTTATCATACCCACCAGCTAAGAATGGTTTTTACATTTTTTTTTAGTACTTTAAAAAAATAAAAATATATTTTGTGACATATAAAAAAAAAAAAATCACAAGAAATTCAAATCCCAGTGTCCACAGATAAAGATGTATTAGAACACACTCATTAGTATTGGGACCTATGGTTGTTTTCTAATGATGGCAGAGTGTGTGGCCCACCAAGCCTAAAATATTTACTAGCATCTGGTCCCTTTCAGAAAAACTTGTTGACCCCAGGGATAAAGAACTCTAGTTCTGAATTTCATTTTAAATAAAATTGAGCCAAATCCATATATATAAAATGTACACATAAAAAGTCCTTGAATCAAGGGATGTTTTAATAAAGAAACAGGGATGGTCTATAAAGCCCTTGAAAGAGAAAAGTCCAGAGGGATTTACTAGTTTGCTTAGGGTCACTTGGGTAAATGGGAACAGAATCAAGACTAGAGTCTCCTGACTCAGACAGTTGCTCTCTCAGATAAGCATCTGTCACCAAAGCTTTAACCCTAATACTCCTTTGTTCCTATTCCACTCTTCAGCCTTCTATTACTAAATCACTTATTTCCTTTTAGTTAAAATGTTAATAAAACATGCTTCTCAATTTGACCTTCCCCAAATATTTAAAACAGATTTCTCTACATATTTCCCTATGACTGGCCAAGAAGCAGTATAGAATATTGGTTAAGGAGTCTTTGGTGTCAGGGAGACCCAGGCTGGCTCTAGTCTCTGCCCCCAGGGTATCACTCTGGCCTCATAATCCTCTGAATTTCTCTAAACTTCACTTTCCTCACCTCCTAAAGTGAGTGTAGTACCTACCTCAGATGAGTGTGGTGAGACTGAATAAAATGAAGGATGTCAAGAATTTAATGTACTGACTGTCACAGAATTAAGAGCTCAAGAAATGTTACCTATTATACTTTGTCTTATCATGTCCAGATATTTTCTCATCATTCATTATCCCCGAAGAGCTTCACAGGCAGTGTTCCCAAACTTCAGTGCACATAAGAACCACACTGGTGAACTTGTCAATGCAGATGCCCTTGGCTATACTCCCACTCGGATTAATTTGGAAAATGGGGCAGGAATCTGCATTTTCAAGTTCAAATGAAATTTGGATACAGGTAGTTCATGGAATAGAAATAGTGCTCCTAGATAATGAAACAGACACTGAGAGGTTAAGAGACAAGCAAAAGCCTAAATAATCACAGCTTTAATTAAGTAGTCTTCTTAATCAAAATAGCAAGGAGCTCATTCCTTTCACTGTTTTTCATTTTAAAACAGTCTTAATTTTGTTTTTTTTAACTTATGTCGGGTTCCATAACTAATATTACATCCAATACAAAGATTATTTCCCCGTTTATAAAGGTTAGGACTTTCAGTTATACATCCATCTAAACATTTAAGGAACTCGAAAGGGTCGGTACTCAGATCCCCATGGAACCTCAGTTTTCTACCAGAATTCAGCCACAAACCTTGTTACCATCCACCGACAATTTAAGACTGACCCATTTTATTTATTGGTATATTTGCAAACAGAAAGAAAAAAAAGAGAAAAATAATATGTATTCCTACTTTGCAATACAAACTAAAACAAGCTATAAATCTGACTAAAAATAAGCAGGAAACTAAATATATTCTATATTAAGAAACCTTGATGTGTATTACACGTGAAGTGAATTGCATGCAACAGCCATACCTCAGGGTAAGGTTTTTTCATTTAAGTGTCTATTCCAAAACCAACAACAAAAGCAGAGCTACCAGTGGCAAGAGCTGGCGAATGTAAATATAGGGGTTCACAATTACCTTGCTCCAGCCTAAAGCACAGGGAGCGCCTTGCGGCTTCCATCTCCGGAGTCGGGTTATCTAGGACGTGTCTACACCATTGCAAAGGGCTCAGGGATTTCTCTGATGATGAGAATGTCTTTGAAGAGCCAACGTATAACCTTAAAAAAAGAAATCTACATTATAGGTATGATATAGTTATGTAGCAATTACTTTTTTTTTAAGAGAAAATAACATGTATTTGACCATTTCTATCAAAACAGAATTCACATTTGATTACTTCAAATACCCAAACTACTTTTTCACAGGTAAATATCCCCAAAAAGAGTATTATGCTTTCTATAGCTTGGTGGGAAGGACTTAAAAAAAAAGAAACTATGAAATTACATATCAGAAAGTCAGAGATTGGAGGCTTCTGTTATTGAACTAACCTTGAACAGACACCATGATATTCTGACTACCTCACTTACATTTTCATTTTTCTTGGCAACAGAATCTTACATGAACGAGGGCTAATATATGTAAACATGACATAGCAAACAAAGTAAATCTTATGTGCTTTAAAAAAAAGTCTAAAAATAAGTGGACGTTGTTTGCTGATTCTCTCAACCTTTCAAATAATTAGGTATTTCCCCTGTCTCAAATCTATACTAAATTTGGTATGTACTTCTTTCTCATTAAAGCCAAACTAACAGCTTTCAAAATGTTTTAGGAAGAGTTCTCTTCCAGCATCTATATCATTACATAGTAATGGGTAGGATTCAAAATTACCACCATGAGGCACTGTAAGTTAAAACAAAGATTTCCGCTCATTGACATACTGTGCTAAGGTAAATTTTAGAGTTTCAGCGATAGGTTATTTAAAAAGGTTTATCTTGAGGATTAACCAAGTTAACTAGAAAAAAGGAGGAAGAAAATTATAATCACTGGCTCCAGTAATTGACATTACTTTATAAAGCTGTATTCTAATTACAGATCTCATTAAATAACTCCTTCAAAGTTACCATAATTCTAATGAACACACTTTCTTTAAATAACATACTTCATTATTCACTCTTTTACTGTTTATAGTCAGGACTTCCACATAGTAGAGTAATTGATCAGTTATCCAAGCTGGTCGGGGAATGTACCATTCATTCTTCGGTAAATTATTCTTTTAGGTCAGGGGTTGGCAAACATTGTCTGTAAAGGGCCAGCGAGGAAGTACTTAGGCCTGTGGGCCACACAGTCTGTGTCCTAACTACTCACCCCCCCATTACGGCCCCAAAGCATCACAGATGATATGTAAATGACTAAGTATAGCTGTGTTCCTATAAACTTTACCTACAGACATTAAAAGCTGAATTTCCCATAATTTTCACATCATGAAATAGTATTCTTTTGCTTTTTTTCAATCACTTAATAATGTAAAAATCTAGGTGACCAGCCATACAAACCAGGCAGCTGGCCCAATTTGCCTGTAGGATGCAGTTTGTTAGCTTCTATTACAGATGAAGATTCTAAAATACTCTGTTAATCAACTTGATAGTAATCCTAACATATCATTATCCCCTGAGAGTGTGGACACTCTTAAAACTTTATATCCCTGGGCCCCACTTCAGCCTACTCTGACAAGAGTATCACCTACCGATATAAATCCAGCCTTTTCACCCTCCCCTGCTAAAGGACGCCTGAACTGTCCAGTACTATGCAGCTCTCTTTACGTCCCCAAGTAAAGGTTAGTCTAGGCCAGTTGTTCGCAATCTTTGGTGCATCACAAACTCTTAGAGGGCTTGCTAAAACACAGGTTGCTAACACGTGATTGCAGGCAGGTCTGACCTACCTGACTCAGTAGGCTTGGTGTGGGGTCCAAGACCTGAACGCTGATAGGGCTGCCCGCAGACCACTCCTGGAGATGGACGCACTGGACTAAGCCAAGCCTGGTAATCCCACTGTGCCCTTTGCCCAGTGACTGCTTTAGGCAGAGGCCCTGGACACCAACCATCCTAGCCAATAAAAACTAAGGAGAAACATTCTGATAGGCAGGTGGTCCAGTTTCTCCCCATTTTTAAAGGGTCACAAAACACCCAATTATATGCTGCCTACAATATATATATACTTTACACACACTTCAAGTATAAACACACAGAATAAAAGTAAAAGAATGGAAAAATGTAAAACCTGAAACTATAAAATTTTTAGAAGAAATCATAGGCGAAAGTCTCTGTATCCTTAGGTTGGCAAATATTTCTGAGATACAATTTCTCATACTGAAATCATAATCCATAAAAGAAAAAAACACACTTATTGGACTTCATAAAAAGTAAAACTTTGCTCTTTGAAAGACGCTATTAAGGGAATGATGAGCCATGGATTGGGAGAAAATATCTGCAAATCATATATCTGTATGTAGAACTTGTATGTCGAATACATATAAAAAATCTGCAAACTCAGTAATAAGCAACCACATTTTTTTCTTAAATGGACAAAAGATATGAACAGATATTTCACCAAAGAAAATCTGCGGTTGGCAAACAGCATATAGAAAATCTGCTCAGCATTAGTCATTAGGGAAATACAAACTAGAACCACAATGAGAGACTACTATGTATCTATTATAATAGAATGGCTAAAATTAGAAAGATTGGCCATAGCAAGTATCGGTGATGATGTGGTACAACTGAAACTCATACAATGCACTGCGGGTGGAAATGTAAAACAGCATAACCACTTTGGAAAAGATTATGGCAGCTGCTTAAAAAGTTAACATACACCTACTCGGCTCCAACCATTCAAAAGTCATTAAGTATTTAGCCAAAAGACATGAATGCACATATCCATAACAAAGGCTTATTTATAATAGCCTCAAATTGAAAACAACCAAATGTTCATTAAAAGATGAACAGACAAACCGTTATGTCCCATACAACCCAACAGCTCTCACAATAAAAAGAGAGCCACGGATTCATGTAACAATACAGATTAATTTCAAAATAATTATTTTAATTGTAAGAAGCTAAACCAAAAACAAATGAAAATGAGTACATACGATATGTTTTTATTGCTATAAAAGTATAGAAAACATAAACTAACCTAGACTGACAGAAAACAGGTTGCCTGGGTTGAAGACAGGCAGGATCAGGAGAGAGGGAATACAAAGGGGCACAGCGAAACTTGGACAGTTGGGATATAGCCACTATTTTGATTGTGGTGGTGGTTTTACAGGTGGATACACATGTCAAAACCTATCAAGTAGTACATCTTAAATATATGCAGTTTACATTTCATTTATACCTTAATAAAGCTTTAAAATAAAAGTCACAAGACAGGAATGGACTGCTTCCTGTTCCTCAATGTTAAGACTTGCGACTCGAGTTGCCATCTACCATGTAGATGAATCAGAGAAGCAGGTGCCACAGCCCTGACATAAATAAGCCCCTAAATTAGTTAAGTGTGAAATTTCATCACCTTTAGGCTTTAAGTTAATACAATTTCCTCACTATTTAATACACAAACTCATGACACCGTTTGAGCCTTTGCTTCTCAAATGTCTCTCAGCTGCCATGTGAAACTACTATCTGAAGCCCTGCTCTGCCCATTACCTCTAGCACAGTAAGGGACAACTGCTCCTATCTTCCTCTAAGAGGAAGCTTTCACCAACTGGCCTGCCTCTGGATTTCAGATACCCACCCCCATTTTTTTTTTTTTTTTGGTAGAGCTTTTCGCTTTTTTTTTTTTTTTGCTGAATCATATGGTCGTTTCGTTCTTTATTTTTAAAGAAATCTCCAGATTGCTTTCCATAGTGGCTGCACCAATTTATATCCCCACCAACAACGTAAGAAAGCTCCCTTTTCTCCACATCCTTTCCACTCATTTATTTTTGCTTTTGTTTCCCTTGTTTTTGGAGACAAATTCATAAAAACACCTCTGAGAAGACCAATGTCCAGAAGCTCAGTGCCTATGTTTTTTTCTATGTATTTTATTGTTTCACATCTTACATTCAAATCTTTAATCCATTTTGAGTTAATTTTTTTGTGTATGGTGTAAGATAGTGGTCCAGTTTTATCCTTCTGAATACTACTGTTCAATTTTCCTAGCACCACTATTAAAAAGACTTTCCTTTCTCCATTGTATATTTGTCTCCTTTGTCATAAATTATTTGCCCTTATATGTAAGGGCTTATTTCTGAACTCTCAATTCTTTTCTATTGGTCTGTTTTAGTTTTTCTAATCAAATAGCATACTGTTTTGATTACTATAGCTTTGTAGTATAGTTTGAAATTGGGGACTGTGATACCTCTGGATTTGTTTTTAGAAGATTCCCTTAATCTCTTAGGCTTATGTCATGTAGTTTTCTTTCATTTGACCACAGCCTCGCAACATAGTCAAAGGCAGTGCTCAGTTCCAACAGGCACGTATGATTGTTAAGTGACCCACTCTGCCATCTTCATTTCTCTTTTTTATACTCCATTGTCCATCCATGCTATCTTGTACTTATATCTCACCCTTACCCTTAAGTTCATACAACATGGGGATGATCAAGTGACTGAAAGAAGGAAATACAGCTGGAAGGCTGCATAAGGAACAAACAGAACCCTAGCCCCCCCCCCCCCCATACAGCCAAGTCCCACCACTCCTTCTCCATCACAACCTAAGGCCACAGGCTTACTATGTGGATAGGTTAACCCAGAGAAGCTCTGACTTCAGGCACACCAGATTTAGCTGAAGCAGGGATGAAGAACCTTACTGAACCAGAGGGACTAAATGAAAGTGTACCTGCTGTCGGTTAGAACCCTAGCCCCCTTTCTTCCTTTACATTCCTAGAACTGACTGTCTTATTTAAATCTCTCAGGAGTATGGAAGGTTTGTATTTGGAAAAACAGATGAACCCAAGAGAAGACCTAGAAATACTGAAACTTTAACTGCTACTCACCCAATAATTTAGTAAAGTGCACCAGTCAGAAAGCACCACCCATACAGAGCTTTAGATCAACTTCAATACCTCCTCTGGATATGAACAAACAACCAATGACACCAGGTAATTGGAATATTCCTTTCAAATAAAACCCTCAGACTAAAAGTAAAGGGGGAAAAAATGAGAAAAACAATGTAGAGAACAGATGAAAAATCCAAGACAATTATAAAATATCACCACAGAGAAAATGTTGCATTCATAAAACAACAGGATATTGAAAAAAAAAGTTTCTTCAAGCTTGGGAAATGAAACTATTATAGCAGAGACAAAAGATTCAATGAGTAAGTTTGGAAAATAAAGTCAAAGAAGTCTACCAGAAGCAAAACAAAGATGCAGATTTACAACAGGAGATGAATAAGAAAATTAAGTGATTGTACCAGGTGGGCCTACATCTGATTACTACAAGTTCTAATACACACACACACACACACACACACACACACACACGTAAAAAAAAAAAAAAAAAAAAGGAAAAAAGAAAATTTCTGAGAGTTAAAGGCAGACCATTGAGTTCTACAGAGAAAGCACCCACAAATGTCCAGTACAACAAATGAATAGAGAGGCCCATACTAAGGTAAAAACGTGACATTGTAGAACACTAGGGATTTAAAAAAAAGAAACCAGAAGTCAAGAAGGACTGGGTATCCAAATCATAATAGACTTCAATATCTAGAACATTATGCAAATTAGAACAAAATGGAACAATGTCTTCAAACATGAAGAAAATTATTGACTTATATGAAGAAAATTATTGACTTAGACTTTCATACCCAGCTCAACTATGACTCTTGCATGAGCAGAGAATAAAGACATTTTCAAATAGGCAGGATTTCAAAGTATACTCCTCGTACCCTTTCTCAGAAAGCTATTGGAGGCTGTGCCCCACCTACAAGAATAAATGAAATACGAAGACAGAGAATTAAAGAAACAGGAGATCCTACATAGGCAAGAAACCTAAGGAATTCCCATGACAACAGCAGTAGGCATCCAGCCTAAGGAGCAAACAGTAAAGACGAGAGCAGTGGGCTTAAGAGTACCAAATGGGTAGTACTACAAAATACATATTTAAAAACAGATTTAAGAGATTATCAAATGTGTTTGACCTTACTGGGGAATTATATGGCTCAAATAGTGTGTTTAGATAAACAATAAGGGATTAAAGAAAGTGAAGAGGAAAAAAGAGAGCTAGACCATTACTAACTCGTAGAGGAACATAGGGTTTAGAGAAAATAAAATATAACATGCATTTAACAGGGCTCGGCTAATAACAATTATAATCATAACACAGGAATTACATGATTTAATACAAAAATTATTTTAAAAAAAATTTTTCAGAAGGGAAAGGAAATATGGTGGTTTGGGGTGAGGGGAAGAGAGCTTAGTCCTCACCTTCCAAAAGAAGTCTACAGATGTTTAAAAGCATATAATAAAAAGTTTAGAAATAAAGAACCAAAGCAACAACTAGAGGAGTTTAAAGTGATGCCTATGTGCAGGACTCAGAGGTAGAAAGAGTGGAAAAGCGCTGCTTTCTGTAAAAAGTCTCGCTTATCGATGGGTTTTGGAACTATTTACATCCTACTTATTGTATTACTTTGATAAAACTCTAGAAGCATTATGCAAATATACGGTATTAAGACAAGTGATCATTTTCAGAATCAGTCTCCAAACAATGCACCCAGGATAGCTTTGAGCCTACTGTGTCTAAGGTTTGAGCCTATGTCTATGGCTAAGGCCTAGAACTGGATTTAAATTAAGAAGGAAAAAGGTGGTTAGTTATGGAGATCACGTAGCTACGAATTCCTTGAGTACCACTCCTACAATTTCCAAAACTAGATAAGCAAAGTAAAATCTTTACTTCCCGTAAATGGTTCTAATCTTTTAAAAATTTCTTTTTAATAAATCACCTTATTCATTGTCATTGCCAATGCCAGCACCATTTACAATATCCTTTATTGCCGTCATTAACACAACATACCTCCTAGTGACTTACAAATTACTTTCAACTTCTATAGTTTCATCGATGGTATATTAGAATCTGGCAAGACTATACGAAAAGCCTTAGTCTAAAACTTGCGAGTTCTTCAAATATTAAAAAAGCTATCACTTGAGTCACACTCTAATTTTCTTTAACTTTGCTTCGATAATTTCCAAAAGCGTATGACTAGAAACTTCATAAAGAAAATATGACTATCATCCTTCTCATAGAATCTCCTTTTGCAAACATTTCATATTCTAGGCCACTTGACTTCATAAATGTGCTACCACTGAGAGGTAAGAAATAATACAAAGCCCGCCATACGCTTCGAATGAAGTATTACAACTGTCTAGAAAAAAAAAATCTGTTATTCTCCAGTAAATATTTAGTTCTAAAGTCATCCTTCTGCAGATAATACAAAAGCAATATATCCAAAAAAGACCTGTCATTGAAAAGTAATATGGGACAATTTTCAAGTGATTTTTAAGAGCCTTCCATCACCACAAGTTTTATTTTAAGGAAAGCTAAAATGTCAGCACTGATGAGCACAATCAATCAATCTCTAGTCAAATTGAACAGTGTTCGATCCACTAGCACCTGCTGGGGTCAGACTGGTCATCCACTGCAACAGAAACTTACCCCCACTAAGCTATTAAAAGACTACACAAAGTCCAAATTTTAGTTACTGAACAATCCTACAGCAGACTCCCCACTGCCTCCACAGTTAGATCTAAACTTCTATTTCAGTGTCTTACTGCAGCGTTTCAACATTTTCATTTTAAAGACACGTCAGCACATACTTCAGTCAACTCCATTTGCTCTTAGAAAACACTGATGCTGTTTTCAATTAGCATTGTCAGAAAGTGAAGCATCCTTTGGTTTTTTCACTGAAAATTAATTATGCAAAAAACAGTTTAGGTGGTCTAATTTAGCCATGCCATATGTATAGTTCAAGGTGTTCAACAGCTTTGATGAAGAATTGGCAAGGAGTTCAGCCAGCTGTCCAGGGTCTTGGTGTTACACATGGAAGATGAAAATTCATTCATTAAATTTTCCTTAATTTGTACATATCACCATTTTTCCTTTGTATAATTATGGACTTTTCTCCTGTCCTTTCCAGTTGGGCAAATTTATAATCCCTGCCATATCCCTTTTACATAAGTCTCAATATCCTGCTAATTGCCACTACACGAAAATAAAAGTCTCCTTATATGACCTATGTTTTGTATATTAACTGGAATATGTGTATCTTTGCATTTTCTGAATGTAGACTTGTCTTTCTGGTTGCAGTGTGCAAAACCCACTGCTCCATTATCTTCAGAGAGCTGTGCTTTGCCACCTGTTTTTCCAGTACATTTTGCTTTCAAACAGTATAAACTGGACTTTTTCTAACTTTCACCATGAGGTACAAATACATTTACTATTTCAGCCCAGGTCACACACACATAAAACTGAAATAAGTTTACCCAAGACAAGTTTGTATTGTACGATATAATGCACTCTAATTTTACATTCTACTGCACTTCATTTTTTTAAAGAAAACTTAAATATCTGTTACTTTTTATCTGATAAAGATGCAAGGTAAATTTCATGAGACGTTAACAATTGAATAAAATTTAAATGTTAAAAAGAAAATAAAATCCACTAACCTGACTTTATAGCCCGCTAATGGTTACATCTGAAGCTGGGGGAAAATACCAATGCTGTCAACACTTCTGAATCTGTTTAAACAATCTGGATTTTGATCTTGACTTTTTCAGTAAATAAATACAGGAGCTTACAGAACTCATTTCACCTTGGAGCTTCAGTCCCTCAACAGTGAAACAAGGGAGCTGAAATATTATGGGATTGTAATAACTGGACTTAAGAATTAAGGTTCTGGCACTGTAATCAACTTTAGTTTTCTGGGACATTTAATTCTAGCATCACTGTGCTGAGACAATCAGGTCGTATTATGGCAAAATTAAATACTTTAAATTCAACTGAGATAAATATTTGAAGAAATCAGACAACTGTTTTGTTTCAAAGATTTTCATGAAAATGAAAAGCAAAACACATAGTTCTTCTTACATCAAGTTTTGTTTTGTTATAAATAGAAGATACTTCCACATTAAATAATTGTTTGGAAAAAAGTCCTAAGAGATCTGATTGACCCATTCATTAACCAATGAACTATCATCAAGAAAATACTGACTCTTTAATTCACTGTTTCCTTGTGCATTCCCATAATTCTTGAGCCAAGTGTTGTCCAGGTTATTACAAAAGGTGAATAGTTATACTCTGCTTTATTAGAAAAAATAGACTTACAATGGAAAAACTTGTAAAATGTTCAGTGATTAATCCACATCTGTGAACTTTATTTCCTGAAGACATCTTAGCAGGCAGTACTACTCAAAATAAATTATCAAATACCAATTTTGTTTAACTTGTTAGGATAAAATCATGATAAAAATGCATGAAAAACTGCAGGTGATGCAGTTAACAGTAACTTGGTTCATATTTTTACTTTAACAACAATGCCATTGCTGCAGGGAGACAGAGGTCCTCCAAGACATGTTCAATTAAAGGTAAGTATAAAAAAACTAATCCATATATATTTACAAATTGATTTGTATGATTATGTTTTTATCTTGAAGGATCTACAGAATGGGAGCAGGGGTAACTGAGTTATGGTTGTAAATTGAGAGTAAGAGAGAAGACTTGCAACTTTATGTTCATTTCTGTGTTTTGACTTTTTTTACATTGAAAATGTAAAACCTTTATTTTTAAATATTTTTAATAATCAGGTACCTGTAATCTACTCCAGTTGTTTCTTAATAAGTGGAAAATACAAATAAGTTGCCTTCCTGCAAACACATCAGGGAATTCAAAGGAAAAGTACCCGGCGGGACCACAAGACGGGGACACACACAGTTTGCAGTGATGAAGGCACTGCAGAGGGCTCTGCAAGCATTGACAAGTGGGTTAAACCCTGTTGATTATTTGTTCATCAATAGCCCAAAATATTGCAATACAAAAATATCTTAATGCTATGAGAGAAACTTTTTTGTAAATCAGGTGACCTTTAAAAATTTTTTAAGTCCATTCCACTAAGATTAATGATCCCTCCCTGTTTTTCCACCTGGGATTCTAATCCTAGGTTTGTTTTGAAGAAGACACAGTACTATAAGTACTGTCCATCTGTCTGAAGGAACACTTGTAAAGTGTCAAGGCAATGATTTATTTATTCACCTATATAGTTGAGTAAAATTAGTAAAACCTGCTACAATTTAGATTTGCTTCAAACCATCTTAAGTGCTAATAGGCTAATCCCACTAACTAGGTGATTTAAGTTAGTTGTTTCAATACTATTTTGATAAAAAAAACCACAAAACTATGAAAGCCAAGTCTAGATATCAAGTACAACCAATCATTGGATAACTAAATATGGTAGAAACCCATTCAAAAGAAATATTAAAATTATATTAGCTATGTATACTATCACCAATCTAATACACTTAATAACAGTATAATTTTTAAGTGCTAATATTTTAAAGCATAGAATTGATCTCCATCAAAAATACAAACAAGTTTCCTTCCACTATTTTAGCACGTTATCTTCAGAAAAGGCCAAATGGGGACTAAATCAATCTAAACTAATATGAGGGCATAAGGGCTTATAGTTACTAGTGATTAACCAACCTAAGAGCCACCAGGAGAGCATCTTCCAGTACCATTTTCAGGCTGACACTGAGATTACAATACAGCCTGGGCTTCACAAAAATAAAGGTGTAGCTTCTAAAGAATGGCTTAAGTCCCATTTAATGGAACTTGAATGGCTTAAAGAAAGAGGTGAATTGTTTTGATTTTTACAACTTGAGCTACTGGCACAGATGCCCAAAAGTAAAGTACTAGGGAGGAGCATGAATGCCTTATATATGAATATTCTCCATGCATTCTGACTCTCAGAATCAAACCAATTAGTGAACACACGTTACAGAGTTCTCACATAAAAGAGTGTAAAGTAAAAGGAACACAGCAGATCCCAGTAGAGTTCTCCATTTCCCATTCCCTCTTGTGCAGTCATGCAACAGGAACACAAAGTAAGGAAAACTCAACTTGCAAAAATAGGAAGGGTCCTAAATAAAGGGACCCAAGATAAAAGGAGTACAACTCAATTCTTCAGGCCACTGCTACGTAGAGGTGAGTGCTGTTCATTTTCCCCATATGAACCTAAGTTCCACCCTATCTGAAGCTTCTACACATCTGACCATATCCCAGTACCTCTAGAGACTGAAGAAAGCATATTATTTCTCTATGAGCAAATAGCATGAAAAATGAAAAATAAAGGAATTAGAACCCCTTCCTCCAAAGTTACTCATTGATGGAAAGCAGAAAGAGCTAAACTGATTTCTACTGGATAAATGCTGCCAGCCTCAAGTTTTCTGATAACTTAGTTTCTGAAAATTAAAGTTTCTTTAATCTCACTTTTCGTCAATCACCAGTTTAATTTATTAAGCAAAGCTCCTTAGTTCCCAAGCAAGAGTGTCTTCAAGTTGCCCACTACATTCCCTGAAAAGCTCTCATTTTTTATACCATTACTAACAGAAAAGCCAGTGAGGTCAGCACATTTAAATAAAGTCAGTCAGTCTCTGAAATGAGAAGCTATTAATGAAAATGAAGGGAATGAGGACGTACAACCGCACAACTCAAACTACAAGAACGAGTCTCTAAGGGGAGATCAATCACTAGTCAGCGTGGGATGCCACAGGGGGAGGGACAATACGCAGATCCTGCCCAGCGTTCGTTTGGGAGTAACAGTCGCAGACTGAGGCCAACCCCTACCCATTCCGCGTCACTACCAAAAATGCTGGGGGAGGGAGGGCGGGGGAAGCAAGACTGAGTAACAAAAAGACAAGATAACATGGATTTTTCAGTTAATAGTATAAGGCGCTTGGGACCCAACAATCAGCGGAAACCTGCACACAAGGAGATGGAGGGGACCAGTTCATCCCCAGTCGGGTCAGCCTGAGCTTTCAGAACCAGGTTTCCGCCCTCGTGTAAAGCCTCCTCCACTCCTCGCCCGGCTCGGCACCTGCTAGGCCACAGCGTCCGGGGCACAGGGGAGAGGGGAGCCCCCCCCCCTTCCTGTCCAGGTCCTCCCCGCCGTCCTCGGGGCCTCCAAGCCCAGGTCCCGGGGCAGGGAGCGCAGCTCGGCCATACCAGGTGTAGTCGTCCTCGTCCCGCCAGGCAGCCACGCTCTCCAGGTCCAGCGGCTCCACCTCATCCAGCAGCGTGGGGGGCGGCGAGGGTGGCGCGGCGGCTCCCCCGGGCGGCGTTCCCACGCCCCCGGGCTCCGGCCCGCCACCCGCGCCGAAGAAGCCCGTCGCAGGCTTGAAGTAGACGAAGGGCGCCTCGGGGGGCTGCGCCAGGTTGCAGAGCAGGGAGGGCGCCGGGCTGGGCAGGCAGTAGGTCCCCGGGAACGCGGGACTGGTGCTGCCACTGCCTCCGCCCCCGGCGCCCAGCGCCAGTCCGAGCCCCAGGCCCCCAGAAGAGGCAGCGGTGGCTGGGGGGCTCCGCGGACCCAACGGGCTGCAGGCCCCGGCGGGGGGCGGCGCGGCGGGGGGCGGCGGCGGCGGCAGCAGCAGCAGGTGCGGGGCGGCGGCCGCGCTGGCCGCCCGGCTCCGCAGCTGCTCGTTTTGCTTCTCCAGCTTGCGCACCAGCTCCTGTAGCTTCTTCACCTCTAGCTCCGCGTTCACCACCGGCCCGGAGCCCGCTCCGGAGCCGCCCCCCGCCGAGGCGCATTTCACCTGCTCCGCCATCATCCTGGGCCCGGAGGGCGCCGCAGCCGCCGGGGGTTGCGCACCTTCGTGCAGGCTCCTCTGGCCGCGGGGAGGCTACGGCTCCTTCCCTGCCGCCCGGCCCGGGGGGCCGACCACGCTGGGGCTGAGGCCGAGTGGGCTGCTCGCATCAGCACCGGGCTCCAGCCTCCCGCCTAGGCAGCAGCCGCCGAGCTGCTCTGCACATGCTCAGAGCGTCTCTCCAGTCCCCTGGGCGCCTCGGTGGCTCCGGGTTTTAGTCGCGGCCTCGGGGCGGGGCGGGGCGCGGGAGCCGGGTGGGCGGGGCCTGAATGGAGGGCCAGCGGGAATGGGGAGCTCCCAAGGGGCGGGGCCCCCACCCCCGCCCCCTCCACTTAAGCCCAGGTGCCTACTGTTGGACCCTGCCTGAGCTTTCCCGCCACAGGCACTTCCTCCCGCAGCTGCGGAGAGTTCGGACTGAGCGCTTCTACCTAGAAGCCCCAGCTGCAGGTGCTAGCCCAAGAGGAGCGCACCTCGCGCCCTCTGGCTTGCTACCTTCCAAGAACACTCTTATGCTTAACCACGTTATCTGCTAGCCACTAGCTAGTGAAACCCATAGGAACCTGAAACTAATAAAATTTTAAAAAAAGAAACCCATAGGAAACCAAAAGGCTAGGGGACATTATCGTAAGAACCTAAAAGTAAATACGTGGAACAGAAAAGCTTTGAAACGATGCTATCTAATCCACTAATTGGTGATACAGAAACAAAATGGTGGGAGAGGGGAGGCCGAGGAGAAAGAAGAAACCCCCCCTCACTAAGAGGGGGAGGGTAGCCAGCTGCTGAAGAGCCACTGAAGTGTTCAACTTCCGTTTATTTGAAAATAGTCTAATTTGAACTATTCTATTTACCACCAAAGTTTGCCCCAATAAAACGATCATATTTTCCACGCTATATAGTCATTAAACAAAAGACTGAGAACCATACTCTGCCCAACACCATTCTAAGACCTGGCCATGCAGGCAATGAACAAAACAGGCAAAAATATGGGAGACATGTGAGTAAAATTGTGTAGCGCTCCATCTATTAAATAATATACAAGCTGTTAAGGTCAGAACTCTACCCTGATACCCCTAATCTTACCTTCAAATCTATTTCTTACATCCTATGGAAAGCACTAACAAATCTGCTTTAAGGCGGAAGGGGAGAGCGAAAGGGCTTTTAAGAAGAAGAATTGAATCAAGTTTCATTCAATTAATATTGACTTAGCATTTTGAGTGTTTAACACAATCAGAGGAAAGTGAGATTTTATTATGAGAAAAGTCCATACAACTAGTTTTCATTTTCAGATGGTAAACTATCTAGTGAAAGTCCCCGCTCAGGGACTTTAGATACCACCAATCTTTGTGGCAATGTACCCATGGCTCTGGAACTGCTCGCGCATTGAACCGGTTGATTTTAGATAAGGCTCTGTGCCTTCCTACTCAGAAACACTTGTGTCTTCTCAGTTGTAAGCCTATATCTCTAGTTTCTGTGTGAAGGGTGGGTGTTCCGTATTTAACTTGCTTAGTGAGCGCTTGCATAAACCCTGAACCTTCCTCTCAGGTGTCCCAGCTTGCTAGACCACCACCTAACCACCTGTATCACCCATCACCTTTCCAAGTTTCAGTCCTTCTTCTGGATATTCTGGTTATTACGAAAACCTGGAAAAGTGGAGTAATACTACCGAAAGCCCTAAGTAAAGAATCTATTGAAGGATTTTTTCCGCATGCTCAGTGGCAGATGCGGGTAGCAGAATCCCTGCAACACAAAGAAAGGGAGACGACAGACACAATGAGAACAAAGAGCTGCTGGGTTCCACATTAGCAAAAGAAATTGGGAATAGGCAGACTAAGGAAGGCAACAAGAATTAAGATGTAAAGAAAAGCAATCACGTTACTGCAAAATTTAAACACTCGAGGAGAGAAATAAACAGCCTGCTCTTCCCCCATTTAGCCAATATGGGCTATGGACTACATCCACGCAACTAGTAGTCAAGCTTCAGAACTGTGTTCTCTAAGTAACACTTGTCATAAGAATCTGTTGCGTAAAAACAAAGTATTCATTGAAATTTAGACATGAAAGAGAGCTAAAACACTCTGGCCTAAACTTCTGTTCTGCATTCTTCTGCAAAGACAAATTTGCCCTCTTCCAAACTGTTTTAAAAGTGTGAAATGACTCATGTCTAGAAAATTTTAAATCATGTCTTTCCTTTCAATTGAAGCACTTCCCCCCTCTTCTGTGAATTATACATGTACACACACCAGAGACACTGAAAACACACACTGATTTTAAGTTGGTATCCTCAGGATGCCAGTCTCTTTAATATATAATTAAAGAGGTTGGTGGTGTCAAAGTTTTAATTAAGCAGTCTTGATTTTTTTTATTTTGATGTAAATTTGTAAGCTTTGTATTTTGAAAGAAATTGTATGTATAGGTGCTCCATTTTAGAATACTTTTTATTTTAAATGAAATATATAAGGTGATTTCAGAGGTTTACAAAGATATGAAAAATGAAAGTGCATGTCTTAACAAAAACTTCACGCTTTACAAATACATTTGAAACACCAGAAGCTCATGAGAAACATCCATATACTACACATTCAAAACAGATAAATAAAAGTGTATTTCTCCAGTGCACCTCAGAACTGTGGCCATTCTAGTGACTTTTTTTAAAATTAAAGTTTATTGGGGTGACTTTTAAGAGAGAAAGTAAACTTATTTCATTTGTATTTTTCACATATACCTGTAATAGTATCTATAGACATCAAATTCATCCAGCCACAGAATTGCAAAAGCAGCATAGTTTCTTCTTCAATTTTTAAATCTAATTTTCCAAGGAAATCTAGGAACAGCTTATTATCCCAGTTTTACAGATGTCCTAACAAGGTTAATTCACTTGCCCAAGTTCAATCATGAAAATAACAGTAGTTCTCAGCACAGTTTCTAGTGGTCCAAACCACTCCTTTATATACCTTTGTCTTAGAGTACAATTCCTCTAAGAGTAAGCTCCGTATGTTTGAAATGTAGATTTTTAATCAGCGCAGTGGACATACCCTAATATGAGCCCTACATTCATTCAAGTTGATAGATCCAATTACTGCAAAGAAAAAAAAAAATCATCTAGGTTTTAAACTAAGATCCAAGATCCCTGACTATGTTTTCAAGTTGATTCATCTGGACTACAGTGTTTGCCTTTTTGTTTGTTTGTTTTTGCATCTGAATGGAGATTTCTGTTTATCCACTCAGAATAGACTTGAATACTGTGGGTCTCCACTGCCCTGTGCAGTGTCTAGCACAGCAAAGAAACATTGAAATAGGTTTTTAAAGAGTAGATGAATAAATAAATAAATCCCCAAACCCTAGCTGAAATTTAGAGAAGAATCTAATTGTTTATTTTCATAAACTCCATTTATCATATGGTAACAACACAGTAGGATTACAAGACTTTTTGCAAACCCCATAATAATTGATTATTTCACATCTCACCCAATTAAAAGCTAGAAAAATATGTGCTGCATCTAATGTGTGCAATTTCATGTAAGGAGATAATGCAGAGAGAAAACAAAAATGCATGAAGCCGGAATTTATGTACATATAGGTATACCTCATGTTTTGTACTTCACTTTGTTGCACTTCACAGATGTTGTGTCTTTTACAAATTGAAGGCTACAACACCACCACCACCACCACCACCACCACCTCCACCACCAGCAGCAAGAAGGTTAGGACTTGCTTTATTGCTGTGGTTCTGAAATGAACCCAAAATATCTCCAGGGTATGCCTGTAATCCTTGTTTGGGTTGCTCCCTTTTGACCCCACCCAACTCTACTACTCAAATCCCTGCCAACAACCCATGTAATTATGCCCTGTAAAGTCACATATAGTAGTAGTTATATTATGAATAATAATAATAAGAATAGTAATTCTGTTTATTTGGCAAGCTATAGTTTTCAGAGCCCCTTTTTAATAAACAGTTATTACATGTCTATTATGCTCAAATCACAATGCTAGATGATTTTTTAAAAGTGAGTAAGACAATGTCTCCGACACTGAGATCTTATCTAGTTGGAGAAAGAAGCACATAAACAACTATAGTACGAGACTTAGTGCGATAAGTATCATGATGAAAATACAAATCAACAGCATAGGGAGTGAGTGTCCAAGAAGGAGCAATTAATTTTGGCTAAAAATGTTGGGAAGACTTCATGTAGAAAGTATGCATTATTTCATTCAGTTCTCCTTATCAAGCTGTGAGACACTATGGCAAGTCTGATATATTCATTTATCAGACAAGATGTAGGATGTATCAAAGCAACAATAGAACTAGGATACAGCACCCAGCTCTAATTCCTAGTCAATATTGTTTCCTCTGGCGTCAATTTGTTATTTTTATGGATAGCTCACATATCTACCACTCCCATTAAAATGAAACTTTTTACAATTTATCTTAGTAGTAGCGATTAGTACTTAGAAAAGGCTAGCAATTGTTCTAAGCCCTTTACTTGTATTAACTCATTTAATCATCAAACAACACTCTGAGATAGTTTCTATTATTATTTTTGTTTTATAAATCAGGAAATTGAGGCACAGTGATGTCAAATAATCTGCCCCAAATTACCCAGCCAGTAAATGACAGATCCAGGACTTGAAGTTTGGCAGCCTGCCTTCAGAATCCAAGTTCACAAACTGCAGTATCTCCTTTCTGGTCTTCAGCAGCACCTAGCACAACACCCTGCTCTGGGCTTAGTGGCTTACCAATAAAAACTATCGATTGTGCAAAACCAATAGTCAAGAATGCTTTGAACAAAGTCTCATTCATTAGCCAGCAAAGATTACTGAAACTTTCCAAACTCAGATTAGAAAACAGTAAATTACCAAGATCAACAAAGTTGCCAGTGCTGGTACAACACTTCTGACAGTGTAATGGCTATTCATTCAATGCTTATTTCTGCGCAGATGACCAAAGAGCATAAACCAGTACTGTTTTGTTTTGCATTTCTAGTAATTTGGATTCTTCAAATCTCAATAACCACTCTCACATCCTATGTCAGACCCACGACAGACCCCAAAATGGTTTGAGAGTTATTTTAAAAGTCAAAAATGTAAAAAAAAAAAAAAAAGTTTAGGAACTTTTTTCAAAATCTGAAACTATTTTTACCCAAAACACATAAACAATTTTGAACAAGATCTGCTCTTCTTGAAAATAAGCATGCAAAATTACTTAAACCTTGAAGATAACATCTTTAAAAGCATTTAAAATTTTCTTTTCAAAATTTGTTAAAAGAAAAATGAATCTGGTATGATTTGGATCTTGATGGCAAAAATTGGTAATTTAAATTACCATCATACTTGGTGTCTACACTAGAAAGTATCTGGATTTAGAACAATCTGTTTTCTTGTTTTCCTCAAATGTTTCTCTCATCATAAATATCAATGTGGTAGCGTATTCTTCCTTTAATTCAGAAGAATTTTCTTTGATACTTTCCAGAGCTTTTATAAAAGTCCCCTAAAAAAAAAAAAATTTCAATCACACTGGACTGTTACAGACCAAAGTCGGAAATCATTTGAAAGTCTGTGTGACATGGCAGGGCAACAAGCCCTCTTATGCTAGTAGACCCTTTAGCTCTTCAAGGGACTGGCACAGTTGCAAGCACACGACCGTTGCAATCTAAGTAAATGGCAGTGGAAGGCAGCATACAGAAAATAGTGCAGCATTCTCTTGGGCAAATCATCACGTTCTAGAAGTTATAAGCCAGCCTCAAAGAAGTTGCTGCAAGTTTCCTCAAAACAAATGGTCAGTGAGTGCCTAATAATGGTCTGTGCACATAGTTAATTTCAGAAAACAATAATACTTATATCATAAACAGGTGATCTGTATTTCAACTACAATATCTTGTTCTAGATCCTTCACAGAGACCATGACAATTGTGTCACAAAAGGATTTGTCATAATGATTACAGACATGTTCTTATTTCTTATCTTCAGGAATATTTTTGTTTATTTTCAAAAAGGAAGATACCTTGTTCCCCCGAACATAAGACCTAGCCAGACCATCAGCTCTAATGCATCTTTTGGAGCAAAAATTAATATAAGACCGGTCTTATTTTAATTAATTTTTAAATATAATTTTAATATAAGACCGGGTCTTATATAATATAAGACTTGATCTTATATTAATTTTTGCTCCAAAAGACGCATTAGAGATGATGGTCTGGCTAGGTCTTATGTTCAGGGAAACAAGATATGTACCAATTAGCAGAAAATATTTTATTAAAGATATGGTTCCCTCCACCAACACAGAATGGAAAAAGCTTCAAATATGAATGCACTCTGTTAATTAGTCAAATGGGTAGGTTGGGGGGGGGTGGGGTGGAGATTAACTACTGGGACAGTTTTCCAGCTTTATAACCAGCTCCAAGCCTTTGTTTTCAGACTCAGGGCTTTATTTGATTGTATTTGCAAGCACTTTTTATTAGTCCCTGCAAACAGTGTCTGAAAGCTCCCAGGTGCTACTAAAATAATGGAGACAGTGGAATCAGTCAAACATGATTTTAAAAGATCAGACACATGAGATGAGTAGGCCAACAGATTGTAAACGTATCTCCAAAGAAGAAAATCTAAAATACATAATTAATCTTGTAGAAGACAGCAACCCAGATAACACCTGTGGAAACCTAACTTGGAAATGAGATGGTGGTAAGCTGTCTCTATGATGCTGTTGCATTGCACATGTGGACAGACAGGAAGAGAATCGGGGGCGGGGGCACAGAAGACTGTCAGGTACCTAGGCTAAGGAAGTCTCCATCTCCACGCTTCTATAATTGGCAAGGTAAAAACAAAGGGTCTCGCCAACTGTATACTATCTCAGAAAGTTCCTGCCCAAAAGTGGCACAAAACTGCTTCTACTTACATGGCATTGACTAAAGCAACTTGGGTTACACAAACTTCAAGGCAGCGGTGGAATGTAACTGTACCATGTGACCAGAAGAACAAGAAATAGTTCGTGTACAGCACTGCCTACTATTATATAGGTCCATGTAAATGTTTCCTGCTGCTAAATAAACTTAAGGCTAAGATTTGCCTGAAATATTTTGGTTGATTCCTATACATTTTGCCATCTCCAGGTTTTGGTTGTTTTTGGCTGTAATTTTACTGTGATTGTGTCTTTGCCTCATTTGTAATTTAAAAATACAGTTTTTGTTTGCTTCTGTGTATATGTATTTTTCATCATCTTTTACTATTGGCTCCTAATTTAATTGCATTGTGATTAGAGACAATGGTTTATACAAATCTGATTCATTGACATTTGATGAGACTTTCTTTGTGCCATAGTATACTGTCAATATTTGAAAATGTTCCATGTATACTTGAATAATATCTGTATGTTCTATTGGTTAGCTGTGGGATACATACACATACACACAATTTATATAAATATAAGCATATAACATTTATATAAACTTATAATATTTATAAGATATATAACTTATGTATCTATATTGAAATCAATTGGTTTATGTTATTCAAAAAAAAATCTTGATTATTCCAGTTTAGAGTTTACCCAATGTGCGTTTTAAAAATCATATTTTTTGCATAATTTCCCATTTCTTTGGAATGATACTATTCCTTTTTTATCTCCTTGATAATGCTAAACATACTTAAAGTCTTTTTAAGATGACACATGTCTTTTCATTTTGTCTAGGATGATTTCATTTCCAAATATTTGATTTTACTTGCTGTCTTTCTTTGTGCTAATTTTGTTTATATGTTTTTGGAATTTTTATTTTTAGATCCACCTTGAGTTGGTGCCATTTTTCTTTTGCACCCTCTTTTCTCCTCTTGATTTAGAGATTCTGTGCTTGGCTCAGCCCAACCCCAAAGATAGATCTTCTCCTGATGCTCAGTGTTGTTATTTCACCATAAATAAGATGACATGTCAACTAGACTTGGTCATGAAGGTAAAGTCTGTCCTCGCATCTGCCTTGGCACTCATACTTTTATCATCTGTAGCTCCGAGCACCAACTGGCAGCATCGTTTTCTGCCTCTGTTTCTAGGATGAGGGGAAAAGAAATTTGGTGGGGGGAGAGTGGCCCCTCCATCCTACTTCTCCAGGGCCCTGGGAAACTGTATTCCCCTGTGTCTATCACAGCTGGTAGTGAGAATGGCAGGCCTGTGGTTTCAGGCCCACATTTATCTTCATTCAGTACCTGGTCCATAAAGATTTTTTTTCTTCCCATTGTTATACGCTGGGATGTGGAGTTTGTGGGTGACTCAAAGTATGAACTTGGAATGCCATTTTGACAAGAAGTCTATGCTCTTTTATTATCTGCTTTTTAATAACCCCAAAACGAACCAGAGCATCTTACCTGCCCGCCCCTGCCCCACAGCAGATGGCTGGCTTGGTGCTACCTAGCTCTGCATTACAACTCTAGTTTCACCTCAGCCTCTAGTGCACCATCCACTGTCCATCCCTGCTCAAAGAGTGAGAGGACACTACAGTGGCTTTAAACTTCTCTCTCTTATATAAAAACTGAAAGATAAGTTACACAAAACATTTTCTCATAAAAAGAAAGCTGAGAAAAATTCACATCCATCCAAGTATAGTGATATGATGTCTTACAACAGTCTGGAACAGTCAACTGGGCGGTGGTAGCAGCTCACCTCCCTGCTACTGCCTCCTGGAAATTTTAGCCTCCTGCCCCTTGTTCCCACATCCTGGTCATCAGCTGGGGAAAGTTGATAAAAGTGAGGGATTAGCTTAAACACAACACACACACACACACACATACACACACACACACACTGTTTAATATGAGTTTCAATGGATTTTGAAACCTAGGATAAATGATATTTTTAGATAAACATCTCAGAATCATACTTGTGATGTTTTTCTCCCCTTTTTTGGCAAAGAGTGGAATGGAGAAGATGAGGGAGGTTTACATTTGGATTTGTTTTAAATTTTAAAAAGCTGTTCTTTTAAATTTACCATCTGCTATTTCAGTGCTTCGAAGTGGCCATGGTAACTACTTGGGGATACCAGACAGAACCATGGGCAAATCAGATATGGCTTGCCCCCTACTGTGCCTTTCTTGTGGAGGGAGACCAACTTATTGTGAGTCTTGTCACATTACAAGAGAGTTTCCCTGCAAGTATGTTAGCCCTCTGGTTAATGCACAGCACAGAGAAGTAGTTATAGACATTCTTCTGAGTCATTTGAATTCCCAGGTGCTAATTCTAAGAAAATTCTACCATCCTGTTCAGCTGGACCACACACACACACACACACACACACACACACACACACAGTACTTCAGCACTTTTACACAGACCTTAAATAACACCAAGTACATATGTTTAAGCCATGCAATTAGTCTTAGCTTAAGAAAGAATGATTCATACCGTCAGTTTTCAGATTCCGTCCCCCTTTCCTAGAGATACTTTTATTGGAGATTAAGAAATTATTAGAAATATATTGCTGATAGTGATGCTGATATGGTTATTTTGAGACTGTGATGTGTGCACTGTGGTATAAAGCAAAGAAGAGTTATGTTTGTGTTATTGAAAACTGGTATTAACGGCATGGGAGTAAAGAGATATCCACTGAGATCAATGAGTATAACCTTATAATCCTGAATTAAACTGAACTGGGATATCAGTGCAAATTCATTTATACTTTTTAGTTATATATATATATATATATATATATATATATATATATATATATATTATAAATATATATATATTTGCAGCACTACCCACTGAAATAACCTTGAGATCTATTGATGAAACAATAGCAATGAGTTACCCTAGTGCCTAGATATTGGTTTTTAAATACCACTATTCATAAAAAGAGAGCAATGGTCTTAAAGAAAGGTGCTGATTGCAAGTCTAAGGTAGGAAATATACTAGATAAGCCTGAAACTTTTTATCAAAGCCTAGTAGGATTATGTCAAAAGGACTTAGGTGCCAACTTGAATAAACTCCCACTGTCCAAAGATTAGACTACTTAAGTGTCGATAGAGTAATAACTGCTATGGATTGAAACACATCAAATATGTTTAAATCCCTGAGTTCAAAATGATACTTAAATATATAATCATCTTTTGAAAATACTAGGGCTTTGAGTTATTTTGAAAACTGGTAAAGGATAAAACCTTTATTCTGCCTTTTCCATACAAATTCAGGAAAACTAAATTGTTGATAAAAGTATATTTTTATAGATATGTTCTGGATGATAAACGAAAAAGGAAAAGTAGAAAGATCACATCACATTTTGTAATCCCTAATGAATTGCTAATGCCACAAAATGAAAGGCATTTTGTGCTTCCCATGAAAGCACTTAAGTAGACTTCACACTCACACACTTAAACACACACGCACACCTCCACCACCACCACCACCAAACCTGAGTTTGATCACATCTCAAGACAGAAATACAAGGGCCAAGAAACACATATGAACAAAACAAACGCAAATATAAGCTGCAGGAAACTGAGACAAGTGATTCAGCTCTCTTTCTACCTCTCCTTCCTGTACTCCTGGTTTTTCCTCTTCTCTTTCTTTGCCAACAACAACAACATTGCAAAAGGTAAAAGGAGATGGAGAAAGAATCTACAGTAGGTTATAAGAGACAACATCACATTAAACAAATGCAATGTACAAAGCTTTTTGAATCATGGTTCAAACAAACTTAGAGAACATTTATAGCATAATTTGGGAAATGTCAACACTGTCTGACTATTTGAGGACATTGAAGAATTAGAACTGATTAGGAAGATATTGATGATACTGTATCATGTTTTTAAAAATTTAAGCATAGTCAGTGCAATATAGCAAGCATTCCGTATTAACTACCAATGAACCGATCTCCTAAGGCTGAACGTAAGTGGGAGTAGCGTGGGAATGGAAAAGTGGAGAGGTAATGCCGGTGGGAAAGGAGGGTCTGTTGCTCACTTTTGCAAGTAAAATATACTGTAAATAATATTTTAAATTTGGTTTTAATTCACCCTGAAGTATGTATATGAGCAAATGAATTGATGATACAATTAAAGAACATACATAACAGAAAAAAGTTTTTCTCTAGCTCATTTTTTTCTCTACTAAAGAAAGTGTAATGAACCTAACAGTGGTCTTGTGGACCTCTTGAATTTGCAATTGGTGTCAGAGGTGATGATGGTCTTGGGGATCCACAAACCATAAGAATAAAAAATAACAAAGAAAAATAAATCTTCAGGCAGAATATTTTGATTCTTATATATTTTAATTTTTCTTCCTATAGTACATATTTCCTTTATCATCTCATGAAATTAAGTACTCTAGCAGTATATTGTTTTAGTATTTCTTGAATGATTTTGCTTGCACTTAACAAGTGTTAAAAAATTTCCCAGGTTGTGACATTCCTGAAAAGGTGAGACCCAGAAAGACATGTAATTGAAGTACCTGGAACACAGTTGGTTTCTGGTGAGTGAAAGTTATTATTGTGCCAGAAAAAAATTATTAATATTGGCATATGGTTTAATTTTCCACGTCTCCATTGGAATTTAAAGGAATGAATTCCAATCTAACTTTTTTTAGAAGAGTGACAAAAAGTAAATGGGGGGGTCATATAATGGATATAATACATATTAATTTTAGTAAAATTTTTATTTGGTCCCAGGGTTTGACTTTTTAAAGCATATCATGTTAAATGGAATTCAAAAGCAGAGTATAAAAAGTAACTGGTGAATATACCAAAATTAAATCAAAATCGATCAAAGACCTAAATATAAGACCTGAAACAATAAGTTGCAGAGAAGAAAACGTAAGTCCTAAACTTCTGGACCTTGTGTTCAAAGAGGATTTTATGAATTTGACCTCGAAGGCAAGGGAAGTAAAAGCAAAAATAAATGAATGGGACTATATCAAACTAAAAAGCTTCTGTACATGAAAAGAAACTGTCAACAAAGCAAAGAGGCAACCAACCAAATGGGAGAAGATATTTGCAAACAACACCTCTGATAAGGGGCTAATATCCAAAATATACATGGAACACATACAACTCAACAACAAAAAACAATCAAATTAAAAAATGGGCAAAGGACCTAAGCAGACACTTCTCCCAAGAAGACATACAAACGGCCAACAGATACATGAAAAGATGTTCAACTTCACTAGCTATTAGGGAAATGCAAATCAAAACCACAATAATATACCACCTCACACTTGTTGGAATGGCTATTATCAAGAACACAGGTAATAACAAGTGTTGGAGAGGCTGTGGAGAAACAGGAACCCTCATACATGCCGGTGGGAATGTAAATTGGTGCAGCCACTATGGAAAACAGTATGGAGGTTCCTCAAAAAATTAAGAATAGAAATACCACATGACCCATCAGTCCCTATTCTGGGTATCTAACCCCCAAATCTGACAACATTTATCCATAAAGATATATGTATTCCTATGTTCATTGCAACATTAGTCACAGTGGTCAAGACATGGAAACAACCAAAGTATCCTTTGATAGATGATTGAATAAAGAATCTGTGGTACATATACACAACGGAGTATTACTCAGCCATAAGAAAGGATGAAATATTGCCATTTGCAACAACATAGATGAATCTTGAGATTATGCTAAATGAAGTCAGAACAAGTCAAGAAACCTATGATTTCACTCATGTGTGGGATATAAAACTGAAAGCAACAAACGAACAAACAAACAAAAACTCATAAGCACAGACAACAGTTTAGTGGTTACCAGAGGGTAAGGAGAATTGGCTTCATGTGGTGAACACACAATACTATATATGGATGATGTATTATAGAATTTTACACTTGAAACCTATATAATTTTACTAACCGATGTCACCCCAATAGATTTAACTTTGAAAAGTAACTGGTGAAAGAAGAAATATATACAAAGCGAGCTAGGACAAAATAAATTTTGCAAATGTACAACAAAAATTGATACAGAATCATAAAAACCACAAGTTAAGTAGGAGTCAGCCGTGTATCACAGTAATTTTAAGTTAATAAAATACTGAATAACAGGATGGCATATGAAGCTTAATCTGTTGCTGTGTTCTATGCTGGGGAGACAATTTTTCAATTATTGTGTTCATTTAAAAGCCCAGATTTAGTGAAAGAGACTTCAGCGTGCTGGTTTCCAATCCTAGCTTTGCCACTGACAAACTGGCTCTACCATGGAACAGTTCAGGGACTCAGGTCCCCAATCCTCTTTGTCTGCAGATCCTGTAAATTGAGGGCATCACGCCAGAATCCTTCTCAAATGGCCACACAGATCTCAGATCCTTTGTTCATCAGGAAAAGGCATCATTAACAATGCCTGGCAGGGGTGGGGGTCTTCGTATGTACAGAGAGATGTTTTATAGGAGACCCTGAGCTACCAATCCACTGATAAGCTATCACAGGGGACGGGTCAGGAGCCCCAGCTCACTGAGACTTCAACCTGCTCCCACAATCCACTTCTCCATCTCCCTTTAGTAGTAGAAACCTCAACATGTGTGAGCAGGCATGTGGGTAGGAACCACATTTCATAAGCTCCCTTGCAGTTAGGTGTAGCCATTGGGATATGAGTGTAGGGAGTGGGGGCAGTTTCTTTATCACATCCTTTCTTTTTATCTTCCCTCTAGCAGAGGTACAGTTATGGAGCTGGTGAGCCAGCTTTGATCATGAGATACAAGAAGATGGCAGAGCAACAATATGCTCTAGACAATTCCGTGAATAGAGAGTACTTCTGTTTTGCTATGAGAAAAAGGAAAAAAATATGTGTCTTGTTTGAGCCACTGTATTTTCGAGGTTCTTTGTTATAGCCACTTAGTTGTACCCTAACTTATTTAGAAATTTGTACTAGAACTAGGGTGCTATCAAACTAAAGCCTAAAACACATGGAATTGGCTAATTACTTGCAGAATAGGGAATGAGGAAATAAATATTGCGGGCTGTAAATCTGATGACACTTGTTATGCCATGGAAAAATATTTGGCAAAGTTCTCACTTACCTTAGCTATGGAGCCCTTGATTCTAGGAGAAGAGAATGGGAAAACTCAGAATATTAGTATATGTTGGCTGCTCCTTACTACATTTAACAAGATACCATGAGAGAGATGAAATAAGGAATAAGGCAGTTTACAAGCATAAATGTTTAAACATTGCAATTCTCCTCTGTCTGGGCGCTGTAATCTGAATTGATGGACAGTCCAGTAATAGAGGGTTACCCAAGCTAGAAAAGCACATTGCAAGCTTATGACAAAGAGCAAGAGATAGCATTGTCTCTCAGAAATTGTGCCAGGGGCTCCCTGAAATGCTCTGCCTCTGACATGGGAATCAACTCAACTGCAAAGCCCACTTAATTGAAGGAGAGAAGGACCAGCCAAGCACAGAGGCCAGAAAATAAAAGAGGAGAATCAGTGGACAGAATACCTATGATCCCCCCCAACTCTTTTGCTAAGGTTGTTTTCATATGGAATTTACCAGAAGCAAGTAGATTGGAAGCCTTTAGTAAGACTGTTTCATACATTTGGAATACAGTTAGATTCATTTGTTGTATTCTGCATTCCATCCTGAGATTCTGCCCATAACCACCTAAATGAGATTTTTATTTTGCATATTTTAAGGTTCATTCTTTTTACTTTAAATTTCTATAGATTTTGACAAATGCATAGTGTCCTCTATTCACCATTATGGTATCATACAGAATAGTTCGATTGCACTAAAAAAAAATCTCCTACACTTCACTTATTCAACTCTCAATCTCCCCAGCCCCACTTTCCCTGAACCCTCAGCAATCACTTAATTGGTTACTATCTTTATGGTTTTTCCTTTTCCAGAACGTCATATAAGTGGAATCATACAGCGTAGAGTCTTTTTCAGACTGGCTTTATTCATTTAGCAATTTGCATTTAAGAAGTGTTCATGTCCTGCATATTTGATAGTTCATTCTTTTTTATTGCTAAATATCACTCCATTGTATGAATGTACTACAGTTTGTTGAGACTTGTTTATTAAAGGCCATCTTGGTTTCTGGTTTCATGTTTTGATGATTATAAATAAAACTGCTATAAACATGCATGTACAGCTTTTTGTATGGACATAAATTTTTTAATTAGTTGGGTAAATACCTAAGAGCATAATTACTGGATCATAAGGAAGACTGTATTTAACTTTGTAAGAAATTATCAAACTGACTTCCAAAGTGGCTGTACCATTTTGTATTCCCATCATCAATGAAGGACAGTTCCTGTTGCTCTGCATCGTGGAAAACAATTGGTGTTGTCAATTTTTTACTTTTCAGTCATTCTAATAGGCATAAAATAGTATCTCATTGTTATTTTCACTTGCATTTCCTTAATGACAAATGATGTTGAGCATCTTTCATACACTTATTTGCCATCTGTGCAGATCTTCTTTGGTTAAGTGTCTGTCCAGCTATTTTGCCCATTTTTGGTTTTTGTTTCCTTATTGTTTCGTTCTAAGAATTATTTGTATATGGGGGAGAAGTCCTTTACTAGATATGTGTTTTGCAAATATTTTCTACCAGTTTGTGGCTTATGTTTTCATTCTCTTAACTGTGTTTCACAGAGCACAAGTTTTTAAATTTAATAAATTCTAACTTATCTATTGTTCCTTTTATAAATTTTATTTTCGGTGTTTCATTTAAAAACCCTTCACCAAGCTCCAGGTCATGTTGATTTTCTCCTAGAAATTTTATAGCTTTGTATTTTACATTTAAGTCTATGACCCATCTTGAGTTAATTTTTGTGAAAGATGTAAATAAAATTTGTGTCTAGGTTTTCTTTTTTCTTTTGCATACAGGTGTCAAATTGTTCCAGCACCAATATTTTAATGACACAAATCTAAAAAGAATAAGTGAATTCTACCAAATGTCAATATTCCTTTGATAATGTAAATTGTTAATGATCCATTATAAAACTTCCAGGGCCTGTCTCTTACCTGCTTCTTCAACCTCATCGCTTCATGGTCACTAATTCCAGCCTCTCGGCAATCTTTCTATTCCTAAATCACACCAAAGCCGCATTTGCTTTAGGGCCTAAACACTTTCTGGTGGGAGACTTTCGATCCCGGCCTGACGGGCCCTTGAAGCTCATGATCTTTCCTTTTCTCTTGGGAAAGAAGGTAACACTATCAATCTGTAATTGTCAAGAAAGTTATGCCAAGATCTGAATGTTCCTTCTCACCAGACACATTCCTCATATTGCAACAAGGGAAGAGCACGTGTAATGTTTATAATACTCCTGTGAGAAGTTTCTCCTAGATCTGAAATGATGCTGCCTTGTCTTCCCATGTTTCTATGTGGAAAACAGAAAGGGACTTGATCCTTGGTGCCCCAGCCGAGATGAGGCAACTATAGTCGCCCGTGGTTCCCATTCCAGATGAGGGCTGGTTGGTACCCAGCTTTGACGCAGTCACCAGAGCATGTGTGGGGCTCCTTACCCAAGTGAGTGTCTTTAGACTGAGGTCCAGGAGGAAGCAGCCACTGGGTATAATGCACCCCTTGGCAGAGGGTTGAAAACGCTGTGTAATATCCGAATATTGTCTTGCATTAGGAATAGAGGATTTTTAAAACTTCTTTGACTGGTCTCTGTCTCTTGGCATCTTGGAACTTCCATTTCATTATGTTTGCAAGATGCAAGGACAGGTTGAGCCCAGAAAATGGTCTGATTTTGGCTGATACTAAGACTTTTTCTCCTGGAATGCTTTTCCCCAGGCTGTATTTGATATCACCTGACCACATTATTTTTAAATCTTCCCCTTCACCTAATCACTGTGTTTCGTTTTCTTCATGGGTCTGCATACTTTCAGAAATTGCTGTGTTTGTTTTGTCTTTCAAACTGCTCCTCCACTGTCTCTTTAGAATGTAAATTCCATGACGGCAGACACCTCGGCAATTTTGGTCATCCCTAAGATCTGAAACATAGGGTCTAAATGACGTTTTTTAAGTTATTGAATAATAGAATAAATGAATGAACAAAAGAATGATGGTAGATTATAAACCAAGCTTGTCTTTTGTCAAGAACAACTGGGCATTTCAATCTATTAATGAGAAGAATGTATCAAAGAATATAGAGGCAATGAAGTAAAAGGTCCTTCCCAGATGGCATTTATAAGGCAATGATGATGTTTGGTTTTCTTATAGTGAAAAAATTGAAACCATTACCTAACTTATGCATTGGAAAATTTCAGGACTATCTTAGAAACCACACTTCTCAAATGGCAGGACAAAGATCCAGTAAAAAAGGTTTAGAACGGTGCCCAACTTTTGTGTTGTGAGAAGCTCATCATGCAATTCTAAAATATATTGAAAACACTTAATAGCCAGTAGGCACCTAACAAAAGGGACCATCTAAGAATGGGGTAAGCAGCGAGAATAGATTCATAGATCCATGCAATGTTTGCGCTGGTGGGTACATTAGAAAGCCAATAATCTACATCTCAAATTTTAAATAGCAGAAAATAGGCCCATGAAGGAAATGGCCTGAGTTAATACAGGTATTTTTGGGTGCCTCTGGGAATTGTTGCATACTATGAAATAGGTGGGATTTTAAAAGCCATTTATTTCCATTGTGCCAAAATAACCGGTAAATTCAGTAGTACCAAAAAAACGTCATTGTTGGTTTGCCATGTTGTAGACCAAAAACAGCCACTTGTTTTGGTAGAGCTCTGAATCAAGCTGAGTAGGAAAATGTTCCAAACACTCATGATTTTCTATTGTAGTAAACAAGTTAGAGAGTGAATGACAGTTGAGAACTGGACCATTTCCTCACTCAGATCTAATTATAAATGTGATTGCAGTCAAACGACTACTTTTTGAAAACATTTTTTTTTCCTGGCCTTATTAAAATAAAAAAAATACTATTTTAACAAATTCTATTTCTGAGATTATGATGTTTCATCCATTTTGCTTTTTTTTTTTTTTTTTTTTTTTTTTTTTTTTTAGAAGGACATTGTCCTGTTGGAGCAATTAATTTTCTTTTAGAGGCATCTCTTAATTAGGAGTAGAATTCAGGATTTGGTATTCTGAAATTTAGGCAATTGTGTTCAGGAAAAGTATGCCAATCATAACACAATTAATTGGCTGCAAGAAGAGATTTTCCAAGTTGTTTTAGGAATCTGTCATTCCTATGGTACGAATAAACCCAGACATAATGAAGTGGCCTTGGTGAATCAGAAGCCCTTCTCTCTCCCTTCCATATTCATTCCATTTTTACAACAGCTTTTGGTTTAATTTAATACATTATTGTAGAAGAAAAGGTCCATTAAACAGCTTCAAAAAAGTGACAAATACGTTCCTTTTAGGTTTTTTTTAAATGAAGCATTATAAAGTAGAAGACTTTAAAAATGATATTCAAATGATTTTTAATTACTACGAAGGCATTGAGATGTTAATACACTTTATATAAAAGGGAGGGATACTATTCCATCTGCCCTTTTCTGCCACGAATTCCAACTCTAAGAAAATGATTTCTTTTGATTCACTCTGATAGCATGTAATAAAAGAACAATAAAACATATGGCTCAATTACCACTTCTTCTCATCTGGCGTGAATTAATGAATATCAAATTATTATTAATTGTTTTTGCTGGCTCCCTTTCCATAGGACAATTATACATTGCTGTATTTTGATAAGCATTTTGTGTTTAACACTTTGTGAACCAGTCTCTAAGAGGAACAGATGCTTGAAATCATTATACAGAATAATAGTTCTTTAAGTTTATCAACATTTGGAAAATACATGATTATCTTCTTTAATCTCCCTTGTTGATGACAGCTTTTCACAACCACCTTAAACTTCCCCCAAACTTACATACCTTTTCCCTCAATGTTCCACATGCCTTCCATTGAGAAGCAGTTGTTATGTCCACATAAAATAGTTTGTAAGTTCAATTCCTCAATCTTAATAATAATACTAGTTCCTCACATATGATTATCGAATTTTCAATTCCTTAAGGAAAAGCTCTTTCAAAATAAAAGCTATAAGTTGAGCAGCTAAAAAATTAAGTTAACCAGTGCGACATAGAATATAATAAACTATGATCCCTACAATTGACAAAATCAATGTCAGTGAAAGGTATTTACAGAAACTCCACAAAAAGATTGTCACTGATAGTTTGATTTATTTTTATAAGCCATCTGTAAATATAAAGTGCTATGTAATATGAATCGACGTAACATGCTAAAGAACATGTCTTTGTAGTCCATAGCCATTATTTTCTCATAGGTTACTTATATACCCAGATTTTGAAATGCATGCAAAAAAATTTAACATATAATATGTAAAATATATGCCATATGATTTTACCCATTACCCATAAATCAATGTCCTTCTGTTTTTAAAACACATTCTATAAAAATTAAATCTGTAATAAAATGAAGGATGACATTAAGGTTAAATTGTTTAGCTGTCCTCTTTAGTTCAATATGATTAACACATTCAGATGTATTTCTAAAGAGCAAACAAAAACTTGCTTTAGAATTAGATAATTTGGGAGCAGAAGGGAAACTTAAGAACAATTTTGTGCAATGCCCCTCATGTTACAGGTCAAGGTACAGGGATGCAGAAAGTTCAAGTGATTTTCTGAGATCCATACAACTTTATATGTTAATAACTTTCCACCAAATTTTATAGGAAAATCTCTATCCACATTTCTTTTGCACATAAAGGAAATACGTCTTACTCTCTTGAGAGTTTGTCAGGACGTCAATAACGTCTGTAAATCCAAATTCTTAGGGAAACACAGGTGAGAATGGAAACCATGGAAACCATGATGGAGCCTAAATAAGGAGCATGGAGCACAGGTGGGCCTGGTGGGTCGACAGTGCTCACTGCCATCAGGAGCAGCGTTCCTTTGACCTTGGTAACTGAAACCACTTGAATTTTTCATGGTTGAATCCCAACAGATAACAGATGGTTCCCTTTATGTATATGACCTTATTGAAGGCAATTAGATTATTTATGCAACAGCAGAAATGTTCATTGTATACAGAAGTCAATCTTCAGTGTAAAAGCTTCTCTAGATTACGCATTCTTAAAATAAAAATTTTAATTCCTTAATGAATGCTTTCATCTTGATTTCCATGGGCCAGCATTATTGAATCCACTTTGCTGAAAATTGTAAAGAAAATAACAGTTAGATATGTGCATTCAGTATGAAAATAAGCTTATAATTAAAAATTTTAAAATAATCATTCATCAAGGGGGTCATGGTAGATTCAGCATTTTACTTTTTCCTTCTACCGCACTCATCGCACTATTAATACAAAGAACGGATGCCTGGTACTCATATTTATGAGATGCCTGAGAGTCATGTCTTGACAACTTAAATGTACTGTAAAAATGCAATGTTTGTGTAGTGCACATAGATGGGGGAAGACACGATGACTTCTGAGTCTTTTGGTGGCCACATTTCTAACCCATATCATGGACTTGAGGGAGAATGAAAGTTTTAGAGCTGCCATACATGTCAAGGCCCTTGATATAATACTGGAGCGTGATAAGGCTACTAAATTAGGAAGAAAATGGGATATGAGAACTTGCTGGGGAAAGCAGAAAATAGAAGGCAAAGTATAAATATAATTAGATTTGTTCTTGTAACTGATTTTGCAGCCTGATGGAACGTGGGTTTCTGAATATTTGTTAGAGCATTTTCCAGATGTAGTCTCCCAGTACCTCATTTATATTACACGTTTCTCACTAAATTCCATATTTTAGATTCCATGTAAGAATCACAAATGTTCCTTTTTCATTCACCACACCAAGACCTTAGGAAACCTCCCTGTCATGTAGGGCTTTGGCCAGCTTCCCAATAGCATCTCAATTGTTCTATTTACTTACCATTGAATTAAAAATAAAATGTTAATAATGGCTTTTCAAAACTAATCAAGGTTCATGGTATTTTATTTTACTAACTTACTGTGCACTGTACACATCTTTTAAATCAACTTTAAAGCTTTCATGCTAAGTTTATAGAAAATGTGAGTTAAAAATTCAGGTCATTAATATTTTTTCCTCACATCATTTATGCTAATGAACAGCCCAAATTATAGTATTGTTGGTCTTAAACTGATAAAAATACTTAGATGCTATATTTAACATAGAATTACATACATTTAAATTTTCCACTTAAAAATAACATTAAAAGGCATTTAGCATAATAATCAAATTAGGTAAAAAAGTATATCTCGGTGCAAACGTAAAGGGTTATTCACAGATATGAACTTCAAGTCCAACAATCATTTGAGCAGAGTTCTATTTTTACTTGGAAAAAATAGAAAATTTTCTAAAGTAATCTCTTTGCTTAGTTGTAGCTGTGTCTAGTCTGACATCAGAAGACAATAATAAATGCTGACTGATTTTATACCATAAAACAAAAATCTACCATACTATCTGCAGCTGAATTCTTAACTAAATATAATTAATAACATATATATTTTTTACTTTATTGAAATCCTTCATTCAATAAAGCAAAAGCGATGGTTTGCTACAGAGCTTAACACTTACCCACAACGTTAGAGTAGCAAGGTTCACAGTGTATTGTCTGTCTATAAATCCAAATGCTGTCTCCCGCTTGTAGGTTTTCCAAAGGCTGTTTGCATATTTCACACTAAACAAAAAAAAATATATAAAGTTCCCGTGACATATACCATCTAGATTCTTAGTGGAACAGGATAAAGGCCTTTCAATTCATTCAGCACTGTTTTCCATAGCAACACTCAGATGAAGCCTCATGAGACTCCACAGGGAAAGTGAGTAGATTTGTCTGTCATCCACATGCCAAACTTTTCAAATACATTCTCACAGCATCTCTCTACTATGCAGGTGTGCATTTCAGGGCATATCTACCACTGAAGTTTCTACTTAACTCACTATAGAGTTAGGTAGAGATGTTCAGAAACGGGTTATACCAACGACAAGATCACCACGTGATGTTTCAAAGAAAAACCCAAAGCTGTTTGCTTACTAAAGGAGACGTCTGCTGCCCAAGTATACAAACTGGACATTAACTAAACATTATGCAAAACAAACTCTGATCTTACATAGGGTTTAGGGGAAAGCTTGTTTTGAGTTGTGTTGCTTTGGAGGCAGGAAAGGGTTGACATCTGCTTTAGATCTGTGTTCAATGGAGCAACTCCACTGCTGATAGGCTGACTTTCAAGCATGAGGTAGTCACTGATTGGTTGGCTTTCAGAACTGTTCATTGAAGCAAATTGTCATTGATCAATTCCACATGTTTAAACCAGTCTATGTGGTTCTCTATTATGATGGCTATCAAGTAATCCATCTTTTTCTAGGCTTGTGGGGACATTTTTATTCTTTGTAGTGTTTAATAATTAAATTGAAAATGGAAAGAAATCATCCAAAATACAATAAATGGAAATTATTTATCAAAAGCAATAACTAGGAGAATTTTCTTGTTTTATAAAGTTTTCTGCATAGTAATTTTAAATAAAGAGCTATAGACTAACTGGTTTTTCATTGAGTATATTTTAATAACTAAAAGAAAATTTCATTTTCTCATAATTAAATAATTATGAAACATTGAGAATATATTTTATATAGAATTCTATATGTTATTGCCTAAAGTTGGATTTTTTTGCTCAAAATGAGGCATATTTCTGATTGCTATGCGTCACTGTCTGAAGCTAATTGGAGAAGAAGCAATCATTTGTCAAAATATTACATCTACTTGACTGAACTAGGTAATTTGCATCGACCATAGAATGTCAGCACAGAAAGACCCATCGATTCAGGCAAATCATTCTCAAGCTGACTGCCCATTAGATCTATCTAAATAGCTTTTAAAAATACCAATGGCCAGGACTCATCTCTGAGATTGATTTAATTAGAGCTGGTCACAAGCATTCTGCTTTTCTCCTAATGTCCCCCAGATGATTATAATGTACAGCCACGGTTGGGAACCATTAGTCTAGTCAGCTACCTCATTTTACAGATGAGGAAACTGAGGCCAAGCTAACTTAGGTGACTGTCCAAAAGTCATACAGTCATTGTTAGTGACAAAGTCAGAACTGGAACTCAGGTCTTCAGATTCCTAGTTCAGTACTCATCCAGTTACACCAAAAACTATGTTGACCCAGCCAGTATTATTGTGAGAAGTAAAAGCAATGAAATATGAAAACATAAACTGTGAAGCATTCTAATACGTAAGCATTATTATTATACTAAGCCACTATTAATTATAACTGATCGTGCCCTCAAAAGCAGACTGAGTTTCAACTATTGTCAAGCCTGTCAGTCCTAACTTCATGATTGAGGAGCTGCTAGCTTTCTTCTCAACAATTTATTTTCCTTCATTATATATTTTAGGTAATGCATGATTTATTCGCAAAAACTTTTATAAAGAGAACAAGTGTTTATCTTTTCACAGATTTAAATCTCTAGGGTAAGAGTAATAAACGTGTCAATAATCAACTCTAAGCCTAAAGCCAAGATAGTAATTATAAACCTTTGAGATTACGCTGCAGAACTCTGAGAGCTATTTAAGTAGTGTATTATTAATGTGGGTGAGAGTGTTTCTGAAAGCTTTAACTTCATCTCATGTATTTCATTAAATATTTTTATTCTAGTAATTATAAAATGTTATATTTAGTTAAATACAACAAACATATCCTTACCTTGAAACAAGTGGAATGGCAGCAAATTTGTAACTCATTTAAAATCATCTTAGTTTTTGTGCCCAAAGGTTTTCGGCAGTAAGTACACATATCTCTTTCAATGACAGACCTATAGAGATGTAAGCAATTAAAAATAAATTTGTCATAATGCAAAAGACACATATATTCCCCATAAAGTCATGTAGAAATGATATGTTAACTTTGTTGATACTTTAGGAAACTGTAAAAATCAAGGAAAGTTCAAGACTTATTTATTCTAGTGATAGAATTGATTCTTGTAGTTACCTCAAAATGATATCAAAGAATTACCATGTAGGAAAGTCTCCAATTATTAATTTATTAGCAATCAAAAGTGCATCTGGCCAGGGCAAAGATAATCACGGTTTCCTAATTGAACTAGGTCATTAGTTCCCCTTGAAGCTAGAAGAGGGTTTTGAATTATTGATTTACATATATTATAGAAAAATTATACTGTAGGTTAATATAAAATTTTAACTCCCAAAACAGTCAATAGGACAAAAATAAAAATCCATTCAAGAATGTGTTGGTAAATTCATAAATGATGGGCCTGCGTACACTAGACTCTAGGATCTAGTCTCTGAAACGCTCCCCTATGACTCCACTCCTGGTGTCACTGTAAGACTGGAAGATTGGGTTCCTTTTTATGACAAAATTTACATTCTCTAACATAATACCCCCCCCACACACACACACCCATGCACACACATTTGATGGAAAAAACGAGTTTTGTTACTTACCTTGGAAACATAATGTTCTATAAGAAATGAACCATAGGTATATTAATATGATCAACAAGTCCAAAAGACACAGGGTCACACGAGAAGCTTAAGAAAAGCCACTAACTGTGCGATCCTTTTCCTTCTGGAAGGTCTTAGGACTGTCTTAGATAGCCCCTTGAGGAGTTTGGTAGTGTCAGGGTGTTGACACACAGGCCTGAAATCTCCAGAGTTGGTACTTAGTGGGGTAGTAAAATAAAAAAGACACTACGCAGACTGCTAATCGGCTTTATATGTGCAGTCCATTTTCCATGGACTTATATGAACTCATTATGAACTCAATAACTCTTCCCATCTCTGAGAAGCAGATGCTATGGTTTTTTTTATCATCATTTCATAGAAGATGAAACTGAGGCACAGAAGGGAGCCTGTCATGCCGCCAGTGAGAAGCACAGGCAGGATTGGAACAAAAGCAGCATGGGTCCAAATCCCTGTGCTCCCTGTGGGCCTGCCCGTGAGGACTATTGGGCTCTACTGAAATGAACTAAACGTGCCCAGAAGCCCCAATCCTCTCACGAAGCCCCAGACTGGGAGCAGAGAGGAGGGAAAAAGGAAGGGAGAAGGAGGTGTGGGACAGGAAAGGGATTAAAGCAAATCACCTTGTCTGGTTTTATACGTTCGGTCATTCTAGTCACTTCCTCCTAGCCCTTATACATATAAGAAAATATCTTCCTCTTTCATCTAACTCTATAGCTACTTGCTTATATATTCCTGGCAAATATTTTCCTGTGGATTATTCATATACATACACACACGTACACACACACACTTAAATGTCCCATATAAGCAATTCAAGAGTAGAAAACAGGCATTCTCTATCATTCTTCTGTGCCAAAGGCACTTAGCTAGGAGCCGGGAATATAAAGAAGAGTGACATGGTCTCCTCCAATGAGAAGCTTCCTGTCCACCAGGGTAGTCAGGTGTGTGATTGGATGATGGCAGCATATTATAGATATGTGGAAAGAGTTAGGAGAGCACAGCCAAGGGAGAAACTAATCCCCGGGAAAAAGGCAGGAAAGGTTTGTCAGAAAAAGTGTCATGTGAGTTATAGCTTGAAGATGAAGGAGCTCTCCAGGTGAGCTCAGTGAAGTGGGGAGGGGCATGCTGGGAGAATTCCACGCAGAGTGAACAGGATGCACCAAAGGGCAACACAATGAGGGGGTCTGGACTGACTGAGCATTAGTCAATGTTCCACAGGAGCAGGTTCTGAAGACCCATAAATAATGCGCAAAGGAATTTGTCTTTATTCTGTAAAGTGGGAATTACTTTAAAGGGGATTCACATGGTCAGATAAGAACTGTGAGGACATGGCTCATTTCACAAACTAATCAACAGAGGAAGTTGTTTGATCTTCACAGAACTGACTTTTGCTCTGGGGACTAAAACAAATTTCAAGGACCACTTGAGGAACAGGGTCAAAATTCTTCAAATTAGGAACAATATTTTTATAAAGAATGGTTTCCTTCCTTAAGTTAACAACAAAAATCTGAGCCCAGGAAAGCTCTGATGTTGATGTTGTCCTTATTAAAATCATACTGTTAGTTAAAGATGTTTTCAAAGCATTATGAGGAACCTAGCTCTGTTTATATTTTGTTTTCTGGACATTATTTGTATCTAATGCTTGTGTAGATGACCTCATTCCTCAAAGAGCAATGACTTAAAGGCAAGACAGAAGGATATTGGTAACGGGCCATATTTTATAAAGGGGACAAAAATGTATAATTTTGAGGCCTGGTCCATCCATGTTTCCCTTTAGCAAATAGGAGATAGGTTCATTTCTTTTTTCTTTTTTTCAGAGAACATTTATTGACTACCTCCTGTTTAGTGCCAAGCACTGCATTGCAAGCTAAGATTGTGCATAAAAATAAGATGTCTTTACTCTCAATGAGGCTTATTTCTGGCCCCTGCTATAGAGAAACACCATCAGTAGAATATATCAGACATGTGCATTACAGCTGATTTCCTGTGGTTGGGTTGAAATGCTAATTATGTATGTTCATTTCTTCCACTGGAAATGTACCGCCCACACTCTCAGGAGAGTCTTCTATGTGCCCCACTGAACATTAAGTGGTAAAAGATGATCACCAACAGCAAAAGCCTGGGGTCAGTTTACCAGCACAAAATTGATACTCATTGTAACCCCCTCCTGGGAACCGAGTGTGGGCCCAGAGTGGGTCACAGCCCCAGATCCACTCAGTTGTTTGTAAAGTGAGCTGGCTTTGGAAACCCTCCAGGAGGGAGGGCTGAGGGCACAATCTAGTGATGCAATGAAACCTAGATTCTAATAATGTGGCAGTACTGGGACTCCTGGGACTCAGCAACAGCAGAGGGGCTGGCCTGGGAGGCAGCTGTAAGGCACAGACAGCTCTATGGAATAAAGTGCATCAGCAAGAGCCAGGAAGCCAAGGAGCAACTTCCTGGATACAGAGGTTGTTGTACTTCACACACATATATAATAACCACCATCGGGAGCACCATTTTCAAGTACAACAGACAACAAGAATGCATATATAATATACATGTAAGTGAGTGGATATAGACTTTTATGTATGAAAGACAGACATACTCACCTATCCGAAGTCGAATAAACAGTTTGTATGTATTTTCGAGAGATATCCTCCTGATATGCATCTTTTGGTGATTTACTAGAAATAACACATATGGACATGTGAGACCTGGGCTATTTCCCTGGTATTGATGTACATACCCGTATGAAGGTGAGAACGCACATATACCTCCTCATGCGACCTTATTATTATTATTCTTATAAGCCAGGACAATGTACCGACAGCTTTTTTTGTTTTTTTTTTAATCTGGAGAAATATTGATACACAAGCCACCTCCGAGTTGACATAAGCTGACATATTGACTGAAGTAAATAGCGAATGTGGCAAGGGATGCAGAAACAAGGGTGCACAGGAAAAGTCATCATTTTTTTGTGAAATTTATGCTTGCACTTCCCTCATTTATTTACCAAATGAAAGCACTATGTAGTCTAACAAAGGAAATGCATAAACCATGAGCCTCTGCAAGCACATTCACACATACACCATTCGCATACAGAACTTTTATGCGAAGCTATAGAAATTTTTATTTTTACTTGAAAACATTCAAGAAAGGTTAGCTTAGTATAAAAGCAAAAAACAAAACAAAATAAAATAAAATAAAAAAGTATAATTTTAAAAAGTTCTCTTTGTCCCATTTCTTAGATTGCTCCTGTCTGTAAATGTCACTTTTTCTTGGAGACAAATGAAATCTGTAAGGCATTAACCAACTGGCTGCTCATAATTGCTCCCAAGTACATATGCTACCTATGAGTATACTAGGACTGGAAGCAATATGTTCCTGTTATTTTACATAGTGAGTGATAACTCCACAGCCCTCATTTGGGATTTTTTTAATGAGAAATATCTTTCCTTCCAAACTGCCCATAGGTAGAGTGCTGTCAGAAATAGACTCTACTTTATGGGACACAGAACCCACAATGCTACATAAGACTTTGCACATACGTAGGCATGATACATATATCATTACTCCCATTTTACTGATGAGGAAACTGAGGCTTAAGAGGTTATGTAGCTTTGCCAAGGCCACATGGTCAGTCAGTAAATGACAAAGATTCAATCCCAAATCTGATTCTAAGGTCTCTACACTATACTGCCCTGTCAGTGTAGATTTTAGGGAGAATTGGATTAAGCAGAAAAATCAAATTTGAGGGTTCTATTTTACAGGGTAGATTATGTGTGGGTTTGAGAAACCTTTTTCTTTTCTGAAAAGCTGCTCACTTCCTGACAATAAATATACTGAATTTTCTGGAGCCCTCTCCCCTCAGAAGCTTTTCCCATGCTCTGCTCTTTGGCCTCCATGAAATGGGCTCTGTTTAACACATGTGTCACCTGTACCTACATTTGCATGCCCCACCATATGTTACCCTACAATTAGGACAATTCTTGTTTCCCTAACTCCTTGAAAATCGAATGGATTGTGAATCCCTGACCTTGGTTAACATTTCTCTCAACATTCGTCACACAACCAGGAGATCTTGTGGTGCATAAGCCCAAAGTTCCACCCTTATTTCACATTAGAGGTAAACAATAGTCGATAGAACCATTTAACTAAAGTATGACTCCAAACTAGCATATAAATACTTGTGAGACTTTATAAAGCTTATTATAAACATAGAGTCATACTCTCATATGTGAACATATGTGAACATTTTCAAATGGCTATCCTGTTGTGTATACATGTGCCACATTAAAATATTATTTAGTCTGTCCACTTTTCATGATTATTTGACAACTACTTAACATTGAAAACATAAAGAATCCTATACCTAGAATTCAATATATGCTTAAATGGTCTTTTATGTGGAAAAAAAAGCAAGCCTACTCTAAAATAATAGCATTGCTTTTTAAACATGGATTATTTTAAAATTGTAAAATAAGTACAGCAAAATATTTTAAATACGTTTGTAGTACCTGTTCTCCACGTACGTCCTCGTGTACACAACAGTATCCTTTGGTCCTGCAGGCCTGCTTTCAGCATCAGAGCTGTGATACAAACCATTTTACTTTATGTTTAAAGTTTACTTACAAGAATCATAAAAATAACAAGACTATCACCCAATCCAAAAAAGAATGTTCATATAGTCCTCCTAAATGATAACCTTTGAAATGTAAATGTTAAAGTGGCACTAATCCATTTCTGCAAAATGTCTTTATGTCTCCCATTTTGTTCTTACCTTCCACTGGCTTGGCCTACTTCCAGAATACTATTTACGAAAATTGGTCACACTCAGTAAATCTGTTGCAGAGGATGAAGATTATTTTGAATATTTGTGTAATGCATTTCAGTGTCTGTTTGCCTGAGGTCCCATTTGTGTTTTCAAACTACACTTTTCCTACAAACCTCACATAAAAATGGATCTTAATGAACTAATATGATAACATCTGATTTAATGACACTTAAATCTACCTAAAGAATTCCAACACCAACACCACAACGATGGTTTTTTTTAAAAAACAATTGTAGATGTTTTAAGGGAAATATCACATTTTATAGTTTCTTATCCAGATGTCATCACTTACTAATGTCCAAGTTGCTGACTCAATACTTGTGTGTAAACCTGTCTAGCCACTGATAAAATTTGAAATTTCTGCATTTCAAAAGAAAGGTTGGGTTGTATGTGAGATGTTTTTTAAAAATAGAGAGTAGTCCTGTGATTTGTTATGTAATTGAGCCAGGGTACTACCTGAAATTCTTCCTGGCTGCATAAGAATATGCAGTGGTTCTAGTGGACTGGTTATTTAAAGCATCAGGAGATCCATTGACTTGGCCATCTAGCCTGAGAAAGCAAACACAAATATTTGGCACTTAAAATCTAGGCGACTTGGAAATTTTTGTTTTACCAAAATTGCGTTCCGCTAACATGAACCTCTTTATGTTTGCCTAGTTTCAGCACAGATACACAAAAAGAATACATGTGCTATTTTACTCCTTCACAGAAACCACTGTCATACCTCCAAGAATAATCTTTAGGCATGTGACACATTATCAAAAGCTAGGATAGAATACATTTTATGAAAGGCAGGAACCATCTGAAATTGGTTCCAGTAACTTTTTCACAGCAGCAGTGCTATTTTAGAAGACTTTTCATGTACAGTATATCTGAAAGTTTATCAATTTAATGAAAATTATCCAGGGGTTGCTTGGAGAAATTCCAGTTTCCATTTTATTTTTAATGGAAAGCAATGCTTTGAAGGTTGCAGAAGAATTTTGACCCAGATTTCTGTTAATCTAAAAATGTCACTATGCTTAACAAAGCATAGGCATATTTGCTTTTATCCTATGAAACAGAGAAAAATCTAATGCAGGGATAGCAAAAGCTTTAGCTCCTTTTCCTCCTCCATGTTAGTAAACTCTAAAATAAGAGAGATATGAAAATCAAGAGGAGTATTTCAATCTTAATAATTTCTTATCATTCGCAAACAGACTGTTCCTTCCAATTCCAGATAGCTCTTAAAACAAGGAAAACATTTGTTCATATATTATCATCTCTGGCATATGAAAAAATCATCTTCTAGTTTTAAGATAGCTGCTTCTCAAAATATGCAGCTAAGTTAAAATGATACTAGGTGATCAGAAAGTGGAATTGATATTATTAGAAGATTTTCTAAGGTGATTATTAAAATATATTATTCCAGGAATAATAAACCTAGCTAGTAACTTTTTGAAAATATTCTAATCAAAAAATTTACAATACAAAACCCAATTTTAACAAATAGACAGCTTCAAATAACAAAGGTTGCCAGTGAGTTTGAAATGTGTTTGCATTGTCCTTGACAATGTAAAATAAAATATTATTAGTTTGTAAAATCTGCAAATAGAAGGAAATAAGTTGCAAATGGTACTGTTGTGGACTGAATTGTGTACCCCCAAATTGATATGTTGAAGCCCTAACCCCCAAAGTGATTTGGAGACTGGGCCTATAAGGAAGTAATAAATGTTAAGTGAGGTCATAAGGGTAGAGCCTTAATCCCATAGGACTAGTGGCCTTATAAAAAGAGGAAGACACCAGAGCTCTCTAGCTATGTGTGTGCACACGGAGAGGAAAGGCCATGTGGGGACACAGCGAGAAGGTGGCCATCTGCAAGCCCAGGCGAGAGGCCTCACCAGAAACCAACCCCGGCAGTACCTTGATATTGGCAGCCTCCAAGACTTTGAGAAAATTAATTTCTATTGTTTAAGCCACCCAGTCTGTGTTTTTTTGTTATGACAGCCCAAACGGACTGATAAAAGTAGCATTTCCTAGTTGGGTTTATAATGAGATTAATGATAATATCTTCATTTAATTTTGATAATTGTGAATAAAACCCAAATGTTAAAAAAAAAAAAAAAAAAATTGAAGGTGGAACAACAAACTCTGTGATGAATTTTGCTCCTCAAGTAGTTTGGAGGATGATAGATTATAAAAAAATAGACTTTTTATTTTGGAATAATTTTAAATGTATAGAAGAATTGCAGAGATCATACAGAGAATCCCTACATACTACTCTTCACAATGTCTGCTAATCCTTAGATTTTACATAACTATGGTACAGTTGGCAAAACTGAGGAATTAACATTGGTACAATACTATTAACTAAACTACAGACTTTATTTGTGTTTCATCAGTTTTTCCACTGATGTCCTGTCTTATTTCTGGAACCCAAATCAGGATACCAGTTCCACATAAATATCATGTCTCCTTAGTCTCCTAAGTTCTGTGATCATTGCCAAGCCTTCCTTTGTTTTTCATGAGATGGCAATAGTTTTTACAAAGGAATTCTGTCTTGATGCTAATAAGTGATAACACTAATTTTTTAATTACTTGGAACCATAAAAATAAATGATACTTGGGTGACTGATGAAATACTGTGTAGTGCTTTTAAAAATACTACTGGGTTCCATATTCACAGATATTCTGATTTAATTGGATTGAGGTACAGCTTAGGCACTGGGATTCTTTTAAACCTCTCCAGTGAGTCTGACATGCAAGTCAGAGTTGAGAGCCATTACCTTAGAGGTTGGGCAGTCCAGCATCATACCCAAATAAGTACTGGTTTTTAAAGTGCGGTTCCTGGACGAGCAGGTGATTCTGACATACACTAAAGTTTGGGAACCCGTACAATAGGGGACTCTGCCAAAGTGTTTCTCTCATATGCCTTGGATAATATTCATAAAAGATAACTCATGACTTACAATGTTTGTCAATTGACAGCTTTATTGTTAAGAAGTTATCCTTCATTGAAATAAAGTGCTGAATTGTAAATTCCAATTAATAGTCATAGTTGTGTTTCTCAATTAAATAACAACTCTATAAAATATAAACCTAAACACTGTGTGGGATCTTACAGAATTAAAATGGGATTACACTTGAGAAACTGTTTCCTGCAGTGGAAACTCTCTTTAAAAATTTACCTATCTGGAACTCTCACACACTGCTAGTGAGAATATCAAATGGTAGAGCTGATTTGAAAAACAGTCTGGCAGTTCCTCACATGGTTAGACATGAAGTTACTATCCAGCAATTCCACTCCTCGGTATATATCCAAGAGAAATGAAAGCAGACTCCACAGAAAAACTTATATACAAATGTTCACAGCAGCATCATTCACAATAGTGAATTACAATCCAATAGTGGAAATACCCCAAATGCCTATCAGCTGATGAATACATAGAGTGCTGTATAACCATACAATGGAATACTATTTGGCAATAAAAATAAATGAAACACTGATTCATGCTACAATAAGGATGAATTTTGTAAACATTATGCCAGTCACTAAGGACCACATAGAGTATGGTTCAATTTACAAGAAATGTCCAGAAGAGGCAATTCATAGAGACTGAAAGTAGATTAGTAGGTGCTTGGCATAAAGTGCTGGGGGGAAATGATGTGTGGCTGCTAAGGGGCATAGGGTTTCTCTTGCAGGGGATGAAAGTAGTCTAAAGTTATGGTGGTGGTTGCACAACTCTGAATATACTCATTAGAAAACACATATTTACTTTGGCATCCAATTGCTATACAAAGTGAGTACATTCATAAAGCGAATCAAGTCTCAGTTTAGCAGACGGGCCTAGCCAGGACTCTTATTTATATTTCCATTGCCTTATTAACTTAACCTTAGCAACCTGAGATTAAACAGCAGAAAATGATTTCACCTGATAACCATCCATATCATTGCAAACTTTATAAATTTCTTTTTCATAAAAAATGAAAATATATTAAGAGCTTACCATTTTGTATCATATATTAGGGTTTACTTCTATAAAACTATCAAGGTCTTGCATCCTTGTAAAAATTACAAATTCAAAATATATAAAATGAAGCAGTCTACTGTAGAAAAGCAAAGAGAGAACACTTGGGTTCATTCTATCTCTCAAATTTACTAACCTTCACAATTCTCTTACTCGCTGATCCTCAGTTTTCTTTCTGTTAAATATTGACCATTTTGAGAGCCAAGTAAACTTTCCTTTCTGTAGCCTGAACACATAGGAACAAAACTTGGGGACAGAGGTTTCTTTTTTCCCCACCCTTTCTCAAATGAAAATTGTATTACAGTTGTTCTGTCAGTGCTTAGGCAGTGGTTACGGTTACTATTTAATTTGTGAATAGCAGAACTGAGAAAAATCATACATGTGCAGGATTGCAGTAGAACTATAGGAGAATGGATAGCACCTGGAAAGAGAACTCAGGAATCCACCAATGGTTGTGTGGTGGTGGTAGTTACAGCCCCTGGATGTAGGAACTGAATGTGACGATCACCATCCCCCCGGGGAGAGAGTGGTGGGGGATGTATGTGATAGTTGGATCACAGCCAGCAAGAGGCCCAGCTGAAATTGCAGAAAGGAAAAGGAGAGTATGTGCACCTGAGAGTCTACCAGGGTGTTTTCCATTTCTACACTTTCTGTGCAGATGGTCACACCCACATTGCCTTGGTGAAGGCCAGACACGCCATGGAAAGCTAGAGTTAGCTGAAGTTATGAAGAAGCAGAAACTGGGCAGCAGCAAAAGTTTTTGGTTATCAAAAAGATGAAGAGCAGAAAATAAGGAAGCAAATAGTTGGGAGGAGCAGGAGAAAAACAGGCAGAAGACAACACAGAAGAAGTAGCTGAGTTATATTAATGACAAAGCAGTAGGGTTCTTGTGCAGGTTTTCCTGATGGAATGTCCTCTGGTCAATAATGAATGAGCTTTCCGTTCACGGACCGTGAAGCCATGCTACCATTCCTGCTCTTGAATTTGGATGAAATTCTATTTCCTCATTAATCCTTCCAATAAACCCCCGTTTCATGTGCAAGTCCAACTGAAACTGGAGCACCTTTCAAATTGTGTTAAATGGGAACTTCCTTAGTTATACCTAATCATTGACTTGTATTTTTTTTTACCTTGATCACTTCCAAGTAATATTTGAATGAGATTCGTTAATTGTAAGCCCAGTCCTACTCCCAAAGTAGTGGATGTTTTTCCAAGATAAATAGATCTTATTGAAAATGTATCCTTTCTTATTTTATCAAAGGCTTGCTTGGGATCACAAAAACAGAAGGCAGAAGATAATTTGGGGAATTAAGGGAACAGAAAAAAACTGCCTACCTGTTAGAGCCAAGAGCCTTTTATACACATTATGGGGGGGGGGGGGGGACTGACCCAGCTCTTTTCCTGATTTTCCATTCTCTGAACAAAATATCAACAATATCATTTTTTACATTATTTTTTGTTGTTGTTAACTGAAAAGGCAACTGCACCTTAGAAAGGTACAGAATAGGACCTTATTGTTCTTAGGTCACCCCCACATGTGGAGGGAAGTATCGCTAAACAGAAAATTATTTCTAAATTCTTTCCTAATTTAAACTGTCTGTAACAACAAAAAGGATAGCTTCTATCCTAATTTCCCTGTAAAAGCAACCAAGGTATAATAGTTTTAAAGCCATTATACTCTGTGGTGAAAATAAATTTCAAAATTAGGTCTTGTTTTGTAGAGGTCAGGAATTCATGTATTCTTTTAGCACTAGGTATCCAACAAAGATATTCTCAGAGTGCTTTCTGCACCACTGGGAGCCTACCAAGCTATGGTAAGTACATATAAATATTCACAGCCCAAGTGCAGAAATTTGAATTTCCATGATGCCTTTTACACTAAGCAATAGAATAGCAGCAGGCCCTTAGTCAGAAATTTTAACAGAATTTGAATTTTGTTAATTTTTTACTATTAAGCTATTAAGTACCCTGTACATTGCTTTTTTTGTATTTAGATATTATTTATATTTAAATACCATAATAAGTTCAACTCCTCAGAAAATCTTCAAAGTTGCATAATTTGTGCAGGCTTATCAGGAATCCATAAGACAAAAGTAAATTATAATAAGTCTTACCTTCCATTCTTATTTTTAGGCACATTAGAATTTACTTCAATTAAATTTTCCCGGTCCCGGCCTCTACAGAAAAAAAAGAAATACACACACACACACAATTTAGTTAAAATATAATTTTAGGAAATAAACATTAAAATAAAACTTGAAAAATCAGTACATAATCTTAGACATAGTCATTGTGGTATACAGAAATGGGACATTGAACTACTGATGTATACAACTCAACTATGAGAGCATGGGTTATGGATGCTGCGAGAGAAAATAAGGAACTAATTCCTTGGAAGGTTTGAAAAATCTGGTCTGAAGAGAAACAACTGATTTATATTCACATTCCGCTAACATTCAATGAGTACCAACTTTGTGTCACAAAGTACTGTGTATTTCCATATCGATTATCTCATTCCGATCTCACAAAATCTGGCAGGACAGCATCTGGGGCTCAGAAAGGATACATGAATTTTCCAAGGCCAATTAATTAATTTGTAAAACAGTCAAGATTTGGGGCCAAACCACCTGTCCACCTAAAATCAATTCTTGAATATTTAGACCATTCTAGCTTTTTGGATCACAGAAATATGAAAAATCAACCCTAATTTGAATCAACAATTCAAAATGTGCAGGATAAATGGGACAATTAGATTTTCAAATTTAGGGCTACAGTTGTGATATAACACACTTTCAAGAGATACAATGCTCTCTGTTATGTTACTTACATATTAGTTATTTACAGTATATATTTGCTATAACACTGGTAATGTTTGATTTTTTTTTTTCTCATGAGTTTGAAAAAGACTTTGTCATGAACCTAGTCTCTTGGGCAAGTTAGTCAACTTCTCTAAGCTTCCTTTTGTAAACTAGGATAATTATATCTAATGTGATAAATTTGTAGTAAGCGTGAATGAGTTAATGTAAATAGAGTTTTTGGACACAATAACTACAATTATAAGTGAACTGAATAAGCATAAATTAATGATAGTTAATAGAACTGTAGTGACACAGCAGCAAGTGTTATTGATTCCAAAATTTTCAGATTACTTTTTCATTTTTATTTCTGCCCTAACTTTTCATATCTTTAGAATTAATTTCAGTTTTTATTAATCTCCCTTCTCCTGATCCTGAATAGTAGATTTAAATAAGGTTATGTTACCTGGAATCAGTGTATGGACTCTCACACACAAAATTAATACTGACAAAATGGAAAATAATATAAAAAGTTATCTTATATATGGAATAAGATTTAATACTCTCTTTGTATAATACTCAAACCTTCAATAATTGATAAATCTGCAAATTAGGCAGCATTCAATAGCTACACTTACACCTCACATTTAAAATACTAGCTTCACGTTTTTGAAAATGTAGAAATCAGTTAAATTATTTTGTAATGTGAATTATAGTAGAAAATATGCCAATTAATATATGTAAAAAGTACAGGATTTCAGAAGTCGCTCAGAAGTATCAAAATCATTTGATTCTGTAGCCTGAATGATGTAAAATTCAAACTGACTTCCTCAGCGTAACTGCTAGAACTGTGTAAGGAAACCTCCCAGATCACCTCCTTCAAATTCAGAGGTGGAGACAGAAGGCTTTGTATTTGCGTAACCCCTGATGGTCCTTCACAACCTACTAGAGCCACCTTTTTGGCCACAGTGGCCCCCGTACTACCTTACAGCTGCTCCAAAAGTACTTGTGGAAATTAAGTTAAATTACGTTAAATTCTCTTTTCCTTCTTCTCAGGGGGAAATCTATTATTATCTTAGCTAGCTCCGGGAAAAGACATTAAAGGGGCCCCAAGGGGAAGCTATTAGACTCGAAAACTTCAAGGCAATCATGGTGCACTCCACATCTAGGCACCATGATTGTGGAGAAAAAAGATCAGCCAAGCAAGTAATGGACGTTTCATCTCTCTGTGTCAATCACCCTGAACCTGCCGAACTTCGCCCCTGAATGGTATGTATTTCTATCCTTTTTTACACAGCTCCCAACCCTGGCTTTGTTTCCTTGTTTTGAGATGTTGTTATCAGAGGAAGTGAACCTGCCATCCACCACCACTATATTCATACATTGAAGTCCTAGGGACAGTATGTCAGAATGTGGCTGTATTTGGAGATAAGGTCTTTACAGAGATAACGAAGTTCAAATGAGGTATTAGGATGGGTCCTAATCCAATATGACTAGTATCCTTATAAGAAGAGGAAATTTAGACTCAGCACACACAGATGGAAGACAATGTAAAGACACAGGTGAAGACAGCCCTCCACAAGCCAAGGAGAGAGGCCTGGAATAGATCCTTCCCTCTTGGCCTCAGAAGGAACCAGCCTTACTGATATCGTGATCTCGGACTTCTAGCCTCCAAAACTGTGAGGAAGTAAATTTGTTTTCAGCCACCTAGTCCACGTCTGCCCTCACAGCATGATTCCGTTTGGTTTCTCAGCCTCAGGCTGGTCATCCTCACTTCCTCTGCCCTTTTCCCTCCTGGCTGCTGCAGACACTGCATCTTTGCTCTGCCTACACCTTTCTCCCCTCCCCCACCTCCACTCCCTCCCCACCCTCCTCCAGGAACCACGTGTTTGGACCCTAGCTATTGTGAAGGAGAAACTAGAATCTTACAAATGCAACAACTACAAGTAGATAACTCCGTATCGGAACCTATGCATACACACCTTCAAAGAAGCATACTCCCAACGTGATATAATTGTGACTCATCAAATAAACCATGTCTTTAGTGCTTTTATAGAAATATTGTTGTTTTTATTAAACAGTAGCACATATCATATGGTAGAGTAGATTATATTTTTGTGAATAATCTATATTAATATTTAAAGGAAAATAAGGGAGTGCCCTTCTCATTGCCAGATGGGATGCTGCCCAATTCATGAATCACTTAATTAAAGCCAAGTAGCTCTTCAGATTTACTCAGCTGAATTTTGTTTTTGTAACAGGTGTGACAACTGTGATTTCCCCAGATAGTTACCCAGTTGTCCCGGCACCATTTATTGAGTGTTCATCTTTTCTCCATTGACTTGAGATGCTTTCTTTATGGCACATTAAATTCTTAGACTCAAGTCTGTGAACATTCTGCTTTGTTCTCTTTATTTAAATCCTAGTGACCGTACTATTATTGAAGGTATATAATATCTGTAGGGCTATATCACTTTTCTTCTTCAGAAATGTTCTCACTTACTCGCTTTTTCATGTGGACTTTAGAATCTGATTGTCTATTTTTAAAATCCTGTTATTTCTATTTTTAAAATGAAGCATTTTGGAAGCAACGCCACCTTCCACCCCACCCCAGTCTATACACAATGCTTGGAGCTCTTTCTCAGCATTTAGCTCAGTACCTGGCTAGAGTTAGAGGACTAACTATTTGTCGAGTAAACAAATGAATAAAATAAATAATAAAGCAAAATAGAAAGTTCCAATTTATGAAAAGTAAAAGCAGTGTATTTGCTTTGGTTGTTCACCCTGACTGATGTCATCAATAGATTTGAAGATCCAATAAAAGAAGTTCAGATTGCTCATAAGCTTCCAGGCTGAAGGATGTAAAAATAAATTTCACTCTTTAATTAAGACCACATCTATTGCCTCGTGTCTTTTACACTGTGGTAAAAGATGAGGAGCTGTGAATCAAAGTGTGAAAAAAAGATTTTTATAGAAGCCCAGCCAAATGCTTCAGGGTGAAGCAAAAGCTTGATTCCAAACCCTTTCGGTGGCAGTTGCCGTGAAAGGAAGACCTTATAATTTTATAGTTTTATTGAGCAGCTGGAATTCACCACCCCAAAAAATCATCAGTTCTCTGTGGATACAGTGAGAAATGCTGAAAAAGAAATTTGTGAACCATAGCAACTAAAATGCTTTTCTTTACGTAGATTTCAAAATGTTTAGGAGAAAATGAGTTCCCTGTTATGTAGTCATAGCACACATTTTGAATATAAGCATTTATCTGCATTGTCATCATGCAATTTATTTTCCACTGTTTCATGAAGGAATGTAACATTCCTTTACAGAGCAGATTAAGGGGGAAAAATGGAGATTCTAGGGCCCAAAGCATTATTGTCTCTTTTTTAATTAAATTTATTGGGGTGATTGGTTAATAACATTGTATGAGTTTCAAGTATGCAATTCTATAATTCATCATCTGTATATTGCACTTTATACTCACCACCAAAGTCTAGTGTCCTCTGTCACTATATGTTTGACCCCCGTTAATTATTGTATCTTATTACGCAACTCTTCCTAGGATGAACTCTATATGAAAGTTATCAGCTCACTGCCAACTCTCTTCCTCTCTAACGAGGGTGTGTGAGGTATTTATTAAAAGCCACAATATGTTTTTCTCTCTACAGCTTACTTAAATTGCTTTTGTAGAGTATCAAACACATTTGCAAAATTAAGAGCCTCCATATAAGAATTTTACGATCGTATTTCTTTTATGCCAAGAAATAAATCTTAGGCATTAAGCTTTAGTTCAAAAGGAATATTTGTCTCTCTAAAAGTATAAGATAAGTGAGATAACTGGTGTAATTCTTCAGCTCTATTGACATTGAATGGGCCTAGCTTTATATATTTTTATAATTCTTTTCAATGAGACTCTTAAAGATTACATATTAAAGAAATTAACAGGTCCCTAAAGAAATTGGACAATTTAGGTATTTTAAATATAAGATGTGACGAAGAATTTTAGTGACTGTAATTCACCATGAGATTATGCCACGGGCAAGAGATAGTCACTGGCGAAAGGAGACCATTTAGAAGATAATCAGATTTCTTCCGTCTGGTTTTACTCTCCTGGCTCAGAATGTTAGAGGTGGAAAGCAATAGGTGTTATCTAGGTGGATGATTGTAGGGCCTTGATTGGTTTGAGATTCAGGATTTAACTCATAGACTACTTATTAAGAACCTAATACGTGCCACACTTTGTGATATGCACTGTAGATAAAGAAGTGAACATGACAGAACCAATCTTACCCTTAAAAATCTGATAGTTGAACAGAGATGATTAAATAATAATTCCCTCTAAGAGACACATGCTATGGGGTAGGAAGGATAGAGAGCTTGGGAACATCTAGAAAGACCTGATGTAAATGTGGAGGATTGGGGATGGGGTGGGGAGGTCGGGGCTTCCCAGAGCCTGAGAGAGAGAGAGAGAGAGAGAGAGAGAGAGAGAGAGAGAGAGAGAGAGAGAGAGAGAGAGAGAGAGGCCAAGCTGAGACCTAAAGGATGCGAAGTTAACCCTGCAATAGCAATGGAGGAGGAGTGAGGGGTGTGACCAAGTGGGGTGGTGGTATCTCTGCTTGTGAGTTGAACATGATAGAGGATGCAGTGAGGAAGCCTGTGGGGGGGGGGGGCAGGCTGAGGTGGGCTTTGGAAACCAGGTTAAGGAGTGTGGCCAGTATCCAATCGATGGCAATGGGAATTAGAAAAATGACGTGATCAGATTTGTTTCAGAAGGTCACCCACTCCCTCGTGTGGCAAATGGATTGAAGGAAAGAAGGTACTACAGGCAGCAGAGGGATCATTAGGAGATTGAACAAGGTCTAGACTGTTATAGTTGTGGGGATGATGAGGTGTCTCTGTTCACGAGACAATTAGGAGAAGCATCCAAAGTGACCTATTGATCAGGGGAAATGAAGCAATGGAAAGAGTCAACGCTGCCCACTTCCCCCCCCACCCCCGCTTTCTGTTTTGAGCAGAAATATGAGAAATACGCAATAGAAAGATACAAAGGAACTCTCCTCTGGTGGGAATACTAAAAACTTGGAGGTACGCCTTAGCAAATAGGAAATTCTTAAAAAGATGGACATATAATACCACAAATAGTTCAAAATACTTTTTTCTACTTCAGATGAAGGATGCTTTTTCTAATTATAAAGGCCTAAGTAAGTGTCACTAGATGCTTCTCAATATTTGTTTGGGAGCAGCAGTTTATAGGCTACAAATAATTGATTATCTCTCTTTAATATCTCTTAGTTCATGAAAATATGAAACCGTCACTGCTAAAAATCATGTGGTTTCTCCCTGAATAAATAAAAATTCTCTTCACATCTGCAATTGTTCAGGTTATTGTGTTCCTAGGGGCCCAGGGACACCTCCTCATCTTCTGATCTGTGACTGAAGCTTATTCCGCCCCTAACTGTGAATTAAATATACAGCTATTGGAAATGTCAACAAAGTCACATAAAAAGAACTCTGATTCACAGATGTTATATTATTAAATAATCAGTATTCATGTCACACTGAATTGGATATAAAAGTGCCCTGGCTGTTATTCCCACTGGGAGGCACTTTAAAATGTCCCTTCTCTTTTCCCGCTGAAATCAAGTGGGCGGCATAGATGTTTTATAGGTACAGGTGGCTGAACCAATGCAACGAAGTCACATTTTTTTCAAACAGGCAGCTTAGTCTTTCTTGTTTGTCTTGTTCTGGGATAATTCTTGAACATCCAAGCTGATTATCATCAAATCTGGTGTAACTACTACAAAAGTATCAGCCCTCACTTAGGTGACATTTGTGACTCAAGCTACCATCTGAAAACAACAAGATGGCCAATATTTTTAAATTTTTTAAATAGTAATCCTATCTGTATAAGAAGAATGTCTTCTTTTCATAGGTATTTTATTAGGAGTTGCTGAAATACAAACTACCTTTTTATAGAATGAGCCTTTTCTAATAAACAAAAGGCAAAACTTGCATGAGAAAGTTACCATTGTCTGTCTGCCTATTCGCTAGAGGGAGGGAGGGAGGGAAGGAGAAGGAAGTTAGAAGAAGGAGGGAGAGAGTGAGAGAGAGATTTTATGGAATCACCCACGGAGGGAGAAAGTGGCTACCGTAGCCACTAGTTATTCCTAACAGTAGCCAGTTAGTTATTCCACATGTAGTTATTAAACCTAATCACTTCCACCATGGTTGGAAACGTCCTAAAACTGTTACAAATAAAAAAGAAAATTTGCCCCAACCAATACCACTATGAAGAAATGGTTCTACTTAGCAAAGCAGGGTTGACACCGAAAGTCTGCTGTTATTTCCACTATTAGAAAACCTCTATGAGACAAGTACTTTCTCTCCTCCCTCTTTAACAGTAATTTTCTAGGGTAAATGTATCTAATTGCAGTCTTTTAACTGCCAGGGCGGGAGAGGGATTAGAAGGGAAGGAACCGTATGGAGTATGAAGAATGGAAAGAAGACAGTCTGAGCTATTTTAGTCACAGATTCCCCCCCCCCCCCAGGTAGTGACATCAGGAGTGGAGTGCAGGTCCAGAACCTGTTTTCTTTCTTGATAAGGTTGTTTCATAGCTTTGAGCTATAGTTTCTTCTTTTATAAAGTAGGGCGTATGAATATATTTCTCATGGGGTTGTTGTGAGGATTAAATGTATATAAATTGTCAGTCACACCATAAGTGCTTAACAAACGCTACTTTCTAAGTAGTAATTGCTTTTCAACTGTCTTTGTACATTCTTGCTTAAGACCCAAACACTGTGATAAAAACATACAAACAGAGAAAGCAAAAAGAAACACTAATGAAAAAAACCCAAAAAAACTAGGAGACACAAGAGCTAGGTTATGAGTATACCACACAGTCCTCTTTCGCCCAGTGGGTTCAAAACACTTTTTGTATGTTCATTTGCTTTCTTCACCTCAGAATATTGAGACTGTGATTCCTAGCTATATATTTATTATGATAAAATTTCAGGTCAGCAGAACAATTTTGACTTTTAATGTAATATACTCTGGTGCATTATCTGTAATCTATTAATAAAGCCCTTTAGGTGAACAATATGACATAAAGATAGTGAATTATAAGATATTTGCAGAACTCAAAATGGAAGCTCAAGGTTAGAATCTGCCTTAATATTTTGTGAGCTCACAGTAGCTGTGGGTCTGTAATTTTGAACACACTGAATATCCTTTCAGATTCTCTGTAAGTATCTATGTAAACTATCAGTTTGGTTCAGCTTCTCCATGATATTTTTCTTATTGAATTTCACCTATTGTCATTTTATTTCACTTTATTTCCTATAGAAAACAAACACAAAGTTGTCTTAGCACAAATAAGAAGTACAGAAATGAGTTAAAAATGGCACAATCGATTACAGAACGATGCAACATGTTATCTTGCTGACCGGAGACACGTGGGTTATAAATGTGTCCTCATTTGAACACTAAGGAAAAATGAAAGCCTTCTTTAGAGAGAAAGAGAGAGAAAGGAAGGAAGGAAAGAAGGAAGGAAGGAAGGAAGGAAGGAAGGAAGGAAGGAAGGAAGGAAGGAAGGAAAAAAGGAAAGAAGGAAGGAAGGAAGGAAGGAAGGAAGGAAGGAAGGAAGGAAGGAAGGAAGGAAGAAAGGAAGGAAGGAAGGAAAAATACCTAACCCAGAACCTTGTGAACACGTCAAGACAGTGAGGTAAAGTCACTTACCTCTCCATGTTTCTGAGAGCTGCAGGTTTGACTTTAATAAGATTGTCCAAGTCTTGGCTATTCAAAAAGAGAAAAAAAAAATAAGTTCAGATCAGTGAAAGGTTTCTTTGGTTGTGCTAGTTCAATAAAGCAATATTATAAACCCACTCTACCCAGGGACAACAGGCAGATGAAAACATGAAATGACTGCTTTTATGTGATTACCTCTGATTGCTTCTGATTGCTGCAGGCTTTACTTTGATGAGGTTATCGAGATCCTGGCTTCTTTAAATAGAAAAAATGAAAAGACTGCCGATTAATCATGAAGTTCTTTTGGTAAGATCATTAAGGTTATAAATCTGCCTGAAATAATAAAACAAAATATTGCTCTTGACAATAGCCCCAAAATTAATATAGTTGTATTACCTTCGGTGGTTGGTGAGAGTTTTAGGATTCACTTTAATGAGCTTATCAAGATCTTGATTTCTTTAAGGGGAAAAAAAAATTAAAGCAGCAAGGTTAGAGATAACGGGATGAAGTTGGTTGGAAATAGGAAGAACGAATTTGGTATCTTATCATTTAGTTTGAGACATATTGGTTTAGCATGGAACAGCCTTGAAATAAGTTTTCTAACCAATCTGGGGGAGGATGAATTATGCTGGATCGGAAGAAAAATTATTCTGACTTCACACGCTTATTGCCAGAGCATATCTACCGTATGTGTTCACAGCAAACATCTGGTGAGTCACAACTTCTCAGCCTGGAATGTTTTAACATTATGAAGATACAAACTGATTTTAATGTCCTCGTTACTTTAAAAATCATATTCACCAACTAAATGTATGTATTTTAAAAAACAATAAGCTCAAAAATTGGGATTACACTTAACATGAGGTTTGAAAGAGAGTTTTAGCAAGCCACCAAAATTGAGTTTTCTTTCCTCTGTGATGACTAAAAAGCCAAATTAAGCTCAGGTGTTCATGGCCGGATTAGTTAACATCCTCTGAAAACTGTCTGATTCCTAGTTGAAGTCCTACCTGTTTCTTTTCCTAGTCACAGAGCAGTGTTTCCTCCCATGTGGTTTGCTGTCATTCATTGCCTCAGTATAGTACTCTGTTTTAAGGGCTGGAAAGTTGTGATTTTTCAAAGTGTTCCTCTAAATCCTTTATTAATGTTTATTCAAAGAAATGCAATCGCTTCCCATAGCAAGAAATCAACACTGATAACATCTGCTTCCAGTACCATATTGGACAGCAACGTGCCTGCACTTCTTTCTCTCCAACAACCTTTTTTCATCATATAAAAATAAAATATATTTTACTCATCAAAAACATTGATGCTAACTTAGGCACTGAAGGGAAGCCATGTAGAGGTTAATCATCAAAAAGGCCTGAGAAAGATGTGCGTTTCCCTCCCCCAGCCCTAGACCTTTCCATAGGATGTGGTTCTTGGCTCATGGCTTCACTCAGTGTGATCCCTTCGTCATCATTCCCCAATCTCTGTGGTAGATAGGAAGCCCCTAACTGAATTTTCACTATTTTGAATTATCTTCAATAATAATATTCTCAATTAAAGATAATCAAGTGGTACCTACAAATACTATTCAAGGAATGAGTAACATATGAAAACTATCCAGAATATAATTTCCAGAATATAATTTTTGTATAAACTGATTGCAAAATCTGTCGTAAAGCTAAAGTCTGCCTGAAAGACAACAGCCTTTAAAATTAGGATAGCTTCATATGTTAGAAGAACAAATACAAAGACTAAAACTTTGTAGAAGAGATAATATGTTCAAAGGCCACAACCTTTCAATATACAAAATCAATCACAAATAGAAGAATTTCCATTTTCACTGTTCTGCTGAGCATAGAAAATTTGATTCATCCAACAGTCTAGAACATTCATATTTAAACGACTGTTTCATAAAGCCCATTCCGAAATACATGTTACAGCCCAATACTCTCTCTTTTCAGACAGACAGACACAAAATAAAACATAAATTTCATGAAATAATAGCCTCAGTGCATAAGAATTCTTATTTTATACTCTATTTAATTATTTGTATTTAATTGGGGGAAAATGCCGAATGCCACTCAGTAAATTAATTACAAGACCTCTTAATGGGTTGCAACCCACAGTCTGAAAAACACTAACTTAGAAAACATATAAATGTATGCTACGTTCGATCAGTATTCCTAAAAAGACAACACAGTATGTTAATACAACAAGGATCTCAGTAACAGTCCTGAATTGCTTTGATTGAGAGCTTCATGCGGTTGATCTCAATGAATTGGACACAACAAATTCACAGGCTTTTTTTTAGGCCCTGGATCCCTGCAAACATGGGAATCTTTTATCTGAATTTTATCCAGTAAAAAAATGTAACATTTTTTTCTACTCAAGTTAATGCTTTCATTTATTTTACCTTGAATGTAGTGAAGGATACATTAGAATATTTAGGTATTATTACTTCCATGTATTAATAGTTTAAAAGCCTTAAAGTACTTTGTAGTCATTTGCACATTTGTGCGATTGTCATCTCTGAAGCAATCATTCAAGTGACGGTGTAAAGCAGTAAAGTACAACTCCTGGCTGTCCTACAGCAAAAGCAACAATCCCAGCTTTACAAGCTGCGCTATTCTCCGAGGTGCTCAATTAACTTGCATTTATTTTAAGATCAAAGTGTGCGTGCTATGGTTTAAAGAACAGGATTTGGGCTTGGAGATAGAATGACTCACAGAGGACTATGAAATTTTTGCCCCCGGCCTCCATATTCTCATCTGTAAAATGAATCATCTCTAAGGCTCTGCTCATCTCTACCATCTTGTACTCTAGGAATCTATGAATATGAATTTTACTGCCTATCTGTTTATTAAATTAGCTATTCAATGCCTCTGTTTCTTTTTTAGATGCAATGCACTGACAATCCATTCTAGATTCAGCAAGCAGTACATGAGTGTGCCAAAATGTAATATATTAAATTGACAACCTATTATTGTCTTAGAGTAATATCTCTGGATCCCTGGTACATAATTAGCTTTAATCTGTGATAATTGCCTGCTGTTAATAAGATTGAGTATGTCTACTGAATTCTCTTTTTGGTGCCTATGGCTTATACGTAATTATATAGTGTGCAGCCAATGGTACCTAGTTGTAAGCTTCAAACCCAGTAGGGGCGTAGTAATTATTCACTGCCTAACAGATCACAGAACTATCAGCCTTCCACTAGTTTTCTCTGTGACCCTGGTCAAATCACCTAACCTTATGGAGTCCTAATTTCCTCTCCTGTAAATTGAATAGGTTCAGCTGAAACAGAGGTTTTCAAAATTGTTCAAACTAACTGGACTATGAGTTCTCTGAGGTTCCTAACTTCCACCACCTCTAAAATTTTGCAATTTTTATATGTACCAACTAAACTCAAGAAGGAAAATCATGAAAAGATTATCTCGCTCTCTCTCCCTCGCTCTATATACATAATATATTATATATAACATATATAATGTATGCTATATATGTATATATACATATATATGTATATATACATGCACACACATATATATGTTATATATAAAATATATGTTATATATAATATATATTATGTATATAGAAATTAGCAGTGTATAATGACATAAAAAGCTTCATATAACCAGAGACAAAAAGTGAATTTCACTATCTTACAGATACTACTTAAATAATTATCAAATTTTAGGTCCATAACTTTGCTGAGAGCAGCAAACCATCTAAGAAACAATGAACCTCATAAAATTTCCACTAACTACTTGAAAACAAGGTGAATGATATTTGCTGGTGATAAGTCTAATGAAGTTCTAGATCTTTTTAAAAATTATTATTAATAAATTTTAATCAATTCCAGAGACATAGCTAGTCTATGTGCTGTAACATAAACAGTATACAGACTACCTGTGTTCCCACCCCTATCACTTCATTCAATTGCTTTACTTGAGGTTGAAAGATGTGAAGCTGCCATTCTTTCTTGTTATTAACAAATAGATATTTAAGTTTCCAGGGAATGTGTAAAAGTTGTCATGATTTTTCAAGACTTAGTATTCAATTTCTATATAGAATGATTATAAGTCAAATAAATATAAAATATCCTTCTCTTACCCGGCCATATTTTTGACAGCTTTGGAGCTTACATTAATAAGTTCATCAAGACCTTGTTTACTGCTAAAACAAAACAAAAGGTCACATTCAGTTGGAAATCATCAACTTTTATGACTGGCATTTTTGCTTTTCACACTTGTGAATCATCCAATGAAATCCTAGATAAAAAGTGATAAATTTATTGAGTTTCTACTTTATATACACTAGTTATCTTTTTAAAATCCTCCAAACAACCTAGTAAGGTATATATTCCCATCTCCCCATTATAAATAAAGAAATTGAACATCTGAGAATTTAAGACACTCCATGGGGTCAGGTACCTAAGAAGTGACTGAGGGCAAAACAGGATTGAAACCATGGCAACTGGATCCCATCGCCTAGCTCCTTCCTGCTAACACCCTTCCACTCTCTCTCTGTTCACAATGAGTCCTTATAGGTGCACAATGCTTTTCACCAACATTATCGTCACAGGAATTGAAAAGTAGCTTGGAGTTACTCTGCCATGCTTTTCTCAACTTTTGTTCCACTGTATAATGGGTCTTCACTTTTCAAGAAGACAGAAGTAACTTCAACATCATACAAAAATATTCTACTCAAGAATACGAATGTTACGTTACCAATTTTCTTAGGAGTCATTTAAAAACTAATCCTTGGGTTTGTGAAGGAGTAGAAAGCCAACATTCTTTAGTTTATTCAGTTTTATATACTTATCGTATATTAACTATAAAATTATAGCAATAAATTAGTTATGCTATTATTGCATCAAAATGAATTTCTCCATTAGCAATTATACAGAATTAGCCTCAATATTATCATTTTAAACAATATTATAATGAAATAAGTGGAAGTAATAATAAAAGAAAAATCTATACAGCATTATTACACATCAACAAATCAATGTGTTCTCATTTTTTTCATGTCCCCTTTCAAAATGTCCTTAGCCAAATAATTAACCTTATTTTTTTGCATGAATTGAAGACCTGCTCAGAAGTCTTGAATAATCTTAATAAGCTTACCTTTTGTTTACTGAGGGGGTCACTTTGATAAGATTGTTCAGGTCTTGGTTCCTAAAATAATGTTGCAAGTTTCAATAGCGGTTCAAATCAATAATAATTTGTATACTTTTTCAAACTTAATATTTAATTAAATGATTGTTGCTAATTTAAAACTTCATCATTACTTGAATTCTCTTTTTAGCCCTATGGAAAAACAGATTGCTACTATCCACTTCTTGCATAATTATGTATATATGAAAATTTATTTTCATTTTATTCTTATTTCTTTCAAGAGAACTTCAAATTTAAATTACTCCATATTATATTTTTGTAGTAAAATTAGCGGAGGTTGTAATGTACAATATAAAATTGCTCCTCATTTCCATGTGTTCCGTATTTCCCTCCCTTTCCCTTCCAAAAAAAAAAACAAAACAAAACTCAGACTTTTTTAAAAACAGTTATTTCCTGATTCTAAGGTATGTAGGTAATATACGTCCATATTATGAATATATAGCACTGTGGCCACTCCAAGATATAAACCTGTGATATTGTAGTGTCACACTTCATATGATGCTAAATCAGAACTAGCAAGACTTCAGATTACATAATTTACTTTCATTCTAAACATGCAAATGGACAATCGTAGCTCTACAGAGACATTTGTCCTATTACACTGTGCTGCCGCACGAGCCCTCAAAAAAGGCCTGAACAAGAAGCTGGATTTGATATACCCTGCATTATGGGGACAATATGTTATGTATCCTGAAGAGAAAAAAGCCTAGAAAGGCTTATATCAGTTAATTAATTTATAGGATTAACCTTGAAACTCATTTTATCATGTACATATCCTCTCATGTTGAACTATATGGAATTGTCACTTGGTGGGTCAAAAATGGTTGAATGTCCGTAATTTCATAAGGTTCAACATAATAGGACCATTTCTTTGGTATCTTCTTTGAATTAGGCACTGAGTGGTGGTATGGGGATACAATAATGAATTAAAAAATAGCAACAGTAACATTAATACCAATAGATGATCTAACAAGTACTTGAGCACTGAGGGCTTTATTAGCTCGATCTTCTGTAATTAGTCTAGTAACTCATGAAGAAGGTAACTCTTACAATCCCCACTTTACAGATAAAGAAGCTGAGGCCCAAAGAGGATTAAGCTATTGGTGCAAGATTACATTGTCGTAAGAATTCTCTGAATTCATAAAATTTGTTATCATATGAAAGAGATAGACACGTGACCTAACGTAATATGTGGTAGGATGTGGGTACTAAACTAGAAGCTCACATACTACACGGGAAAGGTCATATGATTAAGGCCATCTTTTGCTTTAGAAACTAAGTCCTTTAGAAGAGGAACAAAGGAGACCTATCTTTCACTAAATCTTAATCTATAATATAAAGTATTATATGGCCTCTGGATTCAGTATCTGACCCTCAGATAATGTCAAGAATGTTATGTTCTTATTTGGTGGGAAAAAAAAATCTAAGAACAATTTAGCATTAAATATTCAGAAAAAAGAGTGATGAAATCTTTGGGTAACTATAAAGTGAATGAAAATATATGTGAAGGCGGGGGCAGCAGGCTGTGTTTTGGAAGCTACCCCGACTACATTCAGAATTGATCTTTCTCTCAAACCCACATAAAATACTATCTCATCCAAGTGTCAGGAAACTATGGTCCTCGAGCTAAATCCAACTTGAAGTCTGTTTTGTAAATAAAGTTTTATTGGAACAAACCCACAGCCATTCATTTGCAATGTGTTGTCTATGGTTGCTAGTTGATTAGTTAAAACAAAGACTGTTTTGGCCCCCCAAACCTGAAATATTTACTGTCTAGATCTTTAAGCAAAAGTTGCTTACCCCTGATCTAGCATAAGAAACTATGTGATAGCTACATAGTGGAAAAACCAGAGAGCATTCCTATATGCAAAGAAAGATAGAAAATTTATCAGAAAGAAGAGATATACCTTGGGATCTTTTGTATTTAACTCATGCTCAATCTAACATCACAATATATATTTATAGCTTAATGGTTTTGTCATGTCTCTTCACTTACTTAACAAGAGGTGTCTTAGAGAAACTCTTTCACATAAAAGACAAATATCATTCTTTGTATTCCTTATTACTTTAATGAACTAAGAATAATATTTTTAAATGACCTCCCAATTTTAGAATTGTTTGGATAGGAGACAGAGGAGAGGAAATAAATAAATGAGGAAAAAAAGAAGAAGTTTTTTTCACATAAGTCCTTCTTTAGACAATGCTTTGCTCTAGGAAATTGTTTAGGGGTTATGTTTTATCTTATGGGAAATCCTGATTCATTTGGAGAAAATCCCAAGCATGGAACACAAATCCCATACTGATAAGAGATATTTTAAATAATTCTCTCTCCTCCACTAAAGCTTACTGCTCCGCCCTGAGCAAGGACTTGGACAGTTTTCTAACACAGAGCTGTTGATTTTGGGTTCCATCACTGGCTGTCTTATGATGGGACAATGAGTTTTATCACATTTTTAAAGCTGAATAGAAAAAAAAAAAATGGAGAGATAGAAATGTGCCATGAACCTCACCTTTGGTTAGATCTGTTTGTTTCAGGAGCCACTTTGATGAGCCTGTCAAGACTTTGGCCCCTTTAAAACATGGAAGAAATGATCAGACCAATGGTCAATTTACATCATGTGTTTGCAAATATTTATTAAAACTGAGAAACATTTTAAATTATAAAATAATTTAATATTTTATTATGAATATTGAATATCTTATTATGAAACACTTATTAAAACAGAGATCATCTCAAAAGGTTGGAGGTTTTTGGTGCTGATTATGAATATTTATTTTTGGACCCACCTATAACTGCATAGAAATGATAAACAATAGCTAATGGTTTTAGAAATTTGTGATATGCCAGGCATTGATCTAAGTGATTTATGTGATTTAACCCTAACATCAATCCTATGACATAGGAAGTATTATCACCCCAATTTCACAAAGGGAAAAACTGAGACACGGATAGATTAAGTTTTTCCTATATGGCTAGTAATGGGACGGCTAGCATTTAAACCTAAATAAACTATTAATAACTCCAGAGTGCATGTGCTTTCCATTTCTCCAACCATCTCACTGGAACTTAGTAACAGAATTAGCATTGGAAGTGAATAGAGAGCACTTGGTCCAATTTCCTCACTCTGAGAATGAGAAAACTGAAGCCCAAACAGGGGAAGTGATCAGGCCCATTCACGCAGTTAACGAGGACCGAGCCAGGCCGAGACCCAGTAGCTATGGGTTCCAGTCTAGTTCTCGTTCCCTTCTCCTGTGCCATCCCTCTGTTTAAGAGAAACAAACAGATCCACAAATATAAATGTCCTGTCGATTCCGGAAGAACCACTATGAACCTAATTAAATCAAAGTTACCTCTATTGTATTAGAAATCAAGTAGACTAAAATCTTTAGCATTTTGGAGGTTACATGGCTTTTCCTGAACTATCGTTGAGTTCAGTGTCAGTCAGCTGAAATGATTTAATTAAATTTTAAGCATTGGTTAGCATGAAATGATAAAGAAGAACTTATTAAATCTTACCCTTGTACATTTTTTCCAGTTCTTGGATTCACTTTGATGAGGTAATCAAGGTCTTTGAAACTTTAAACAAAAAAGCAAACAAATACACAATAGGTAAAAATGGAATTAACTAAGTATTTCAATTTAAAGGATATATGTACTCAAGATGAATTTTGCTATTAAGTTTGGTACTTGAATTAATACCAGTCTATGCCCTTCATTTAAAAGAGTAACAAGTTTGGCCTCTATACAAATCATCGATGCCCTGGCTCAGTTTCTCATTTACCCGTAAAATGAAACAATAATAAAAGTAGGGCAAGATTAAGTTAAAAAAATCAATTCGGGAACTGTGTAATATTTTGTCAAAAATTCTCACCTGGCCCCTCTAAATATTCCATCTAATGTGGTAGCTATAACCTAAACTCTATTTTGTTAATAATTTATATTTCTAGTGCATTTTTACTTTAAATGGATTTTATATTTCACTTGATCCTCACGATAAGCAAGTGACAAAGGTGGACGAGATATTATGATCCTCATTTTATAACTAAAGACGCCTCAGCTCAGCATGTTCAAGAGACTTGCTCAAAGGTTCCCATCTGGTAAGTAATGGGATCCAGACTTTCTGATTCCAATCCAAAGATTTTTCAACATGGCTTCTCTGATGAGTGCCACAAATTAACGCAGACAGGGAAGGAAGAAAGATAAGACATACTCCTTACCCTGGGTTACTTATGTTTACTTCAGGGGTCACTTTGATGAGATTGTCAAGACTCTGGCCCCTTTAAAACATTAAAGAAATGATGAGGTTAATAATAGATTAATACCGAGCGGGTACAGTTATTTATGAAAATTCAAACACAGTATAAACACTTTCTAAAATCATGTCAAAGAGTTGAAGACTGTTAAAGGTGACTATGCAGACGTATGTAGGGATTTACACGTTTCTGAAACTCATGAGTCCCAGTGAGACAACATTTTAATCTTGGAGCTATAATGCCAGTAGCAAATGCTGTACTAGGACTCAGTCTCTATTACGATTTATTTAGTGCTATACCTTTGCCAAGTACACTAAACATTTTGTAATAGTCTACATGTACATCTCATGGAACATTCCTGAAGGCATCCTCTTAATATCAACCTCCAACATGCTGTGGGACTTTCAAATCAACTTTGGAGAAATATATATATATATTCATACATACATTCTTCAGCAAGTTTTCTATTCACAACTATGGATTAAGATTAATACACCAGCTTATTAAAGTGTATGATATACAACCCGGTATCTGCTTTTGGTACTTATAACTGTGTGTTGAAACCACAAATTTTGAGTAGTTCTGTGTTGGCAATGAACAATAAGAAGATTAAAATCTATAGACTTCTGAAATTTAAGATATATTTACTGTAATATAAAACTCCACATAGTTCCTGAAAACATGTCAGTATTTTATTGTTAACCTTTAGTATATCTGCTTCTGATCTTAATGGAATTTTGTTTTTCTTATTGCATCTTTACGTGTTTTCCATATACAGACCCAACCAATGTGCCTCTGATCTAAAGAGGTTGCCACATGGGTAAAGAACATCCTCAGAAGGTACTTTCACACCCTGTTTCTCCATGCCCTGTGGCCCTACTAAGATTACATTACAAAGTCTCTGTGGTTGCGTCTATACATCAAAGATATTGATATTTGGATTCAACCAGATGTTGAATCAAGTTTTTACTTGTGTCCACGTATCTGAGAATACGCAGGCTAAAAGCAGCCATGAAAAGCTTGGACCTTTTACATACAAATAATGAAACAATTAACCCAACAGAAACAATCATTCTACTCCAGAATACTTCTTATTGATTTTTCAGTCCTTTGTTGGATTTTACTTAAACAAAATATGTGAGATTGGAATGGCAGTGACTGAAAATAAAAGTTCCTAGGATTTTATGTCCATATTTGAGTACTCAAAAAATAAAATAAAATAAATAACACAATATTTAAGTATTATAACTCCTCCCTTGTAATAGTTGTGTTGATTATGGAGTTTGCTTTGATTATGTTGTCAGGACCTTGTACTCTTTAACATATTAAATAAAGTACATATCAGTGTAAGGTTATTTAAATTTCAAAGTTCATAAAAGTCAATATAGAAGACTGTGCTAATTAATGTAGTAATATAAAAGAATATTTTGAGTTAAATTGTGCGAAGTAATGCCTGCTCATGTATATATCTTCATCATCTATGCCTTCTTTCAATCCACAAACAGTTATGGAAAGCCTACTATGGGCCCTACTATGGGATAGCTGTGAACAATAGGCATAGGCTTCACCCTCATGAAGTTTCCATTCTAACATGAGGAGACGCAGGCGATACATCATCCAACATATAAATGAATGCCACAATTCCAGATAACAATATATGCTATTGAAGAAAATTAAAAAGAATGTCTGGTGCCTGTGGTGCTGGGATTGGAGGAGGGGGTGCTGACTTAATTACATTCAAGGGTCAGAAATGACCTCTTTAAGAATGTGACAATGTGGGGGGAGGGCATTCCTCAGAATGGGAATAGCACATGCAGAAGTTATACGGCAGGAATTAGCCTGGAATAGAAAAAGAATCAATTTGGCTGACTTTTGTTGAAACAAGTAAAAGGCCATTACTAAAGGTTAGAATTTTATTCTACCTGAAATGGGATAAGATTGAGAGTTTTTCATAAGGGAGGGAATGTCATCTTGTTTTACTTTTAAAAGATCTGCAGAACCTTGCACTCATAATCATACACACATGAATCCATACAAACATTTGTATGCATGTGTACCCATGTACACACATAGCCGTGCATACACACACACACACCAACATATGAAAACCAATAGGTGATGATTTGAAATACTCTCTTTAATACCAATTAGAAAGGAAAACATGGATTTTTTCTTGGAGAGTCCAAGTAAATTAAATATTTGAAGAGTATCTAACTAATTAAGGAAACATAACTCACAGGATCCTCATTATTGCTAACAGTTACTTGTATCTACTATGTGCTAGGCATGATAGTATTATGACCCTCATTTTGTAGATGAGTAAATTGAGGCACAGGGACACAGCTAGCTAGTGTCAGAGCCAGAATTTGAATCCAGGTCTTTTGGACTCCCTGTCACATTCACTACCTCAGGTGACCTCCCTGAACCAGATAGGTAGCCAAGGAAATCAATTCATTCTTCTCAGACTGTTGGTTGCAAAATTGTACAAGTCTCTGGGCCTCTGACCATCCAAGCTACTGAGAACAGGACAGCCTGACAGCGCGTGCCCCAGCTTTTCTGCCCCAGGCATCAGTGACACATTTTAGAATCTAATAATATCATGTACTGAATTAACTAAGTGGAAAGGAGTTCAAATAAAACCACATGGAATTATTTAGTACACTGTTTTCAGCAACATGCCAACAAGCACAGTTTCAAATATATTCCATCTGCTTTTTAAAAAATAAAAAAGCAAGAGGACATAAGCTTTCCAGATTTACTCGACAATTCATGGGTAGAAGAATTCTTAATGAAGTACACTTTGTTAAGCTCTTCATCTTAAACACACACCATAGTTCATACACATACATATACTATACATGTGAAGACATAGTTCATATATATATACACATATATATGTGCTACTATATATCTACTATGTGTGTATATATATATACACACACACTACTTACACACCCACATACAGACACTTATACACACACACTACTTATACATACACACATACACTTATATACACACACGTTGTGATGGTTAATTTCATATGTCAACTTGACTGGGTCACGGGGTCCCAGATATTTGGTCAAACATTATTCTGACTGTGTCTGTGAGGGTGTTTTTGGATGAGATTAACATTTGAATCCATAGACTGAGTAAAGCAGATTTCCCTCCCTGACATGAGTAGGCGCCATCCAATCAGTTGAAGTCCTGGACAGAGCAAAAAAGTTGACTAAGTGGGGACTTTGCCTACCTGTCTCCTTAATCTGCAACATCAGTCTTCTCCTACCCTTGGACTAGAATTTACACCATCAGCTCTCCTAGGTTCTCAGGTCTTTGGATTTGGACTTGGAACTATACCACTGGCTGACCTAGGTCTCTAGCTAGCTAAATACAGATCTTGGGACTTCTCAGGATAAGCCAATTCCTTATAATCAATCAATCAATCAATCAATCTCTCGATAGATATAGATAGATAGATAATAGATGATAGATGATAGATAGAGATATAGATATCCTATTGGTTCTGTTTTTCTGAAGAACCCTAAATAATACACACATGGACTTACACACACACACACACACACACACACACACACACATTCAAAGAAATAACTCACTTAGCTCAAAGAGGTCAGTCAAAATTCCCACTTAATTTCTCAAAATCTACCTGATCTCAAACTTCACCCAAGAATAAAATGCAAGAGAGATCATTTCTGTATATCAGTTGTACAGAACTGCTTAATATGGTGTGTTTTGGACAAAGGGAGCTCAACTTTGGCTTGAATTTTAACTTACTGTCCTGAATACAAGCATGCAGAATTTTGATGAGCTTATAAATGCCAGACAAAGGAGGAGGAAAAAGTTTTAAATGTCTTACCTCTTCATATTTGTGTTTGTTTCAGGATTCACTTTAATACGGCCACTGAAGTCTTGTGTTCTTTGAGTAAGGAAAGGAGTTTTAATAAATTTTGTTAAAATAAAAAACTAATCAAGTGAACAAATGTTTGGAAAGATTAAGAAGTGGTAAATATTTAAGTTCTCTATCAATGTAATTTTTAAAGTTCCAACTGCAAATGAAAATTTTTCTCTTACATCTTGAGCTGAAGACCATTTCAGCTTCCTTATTTGTTAACAAAGACCATATGTGTTTTTAATTTGTTTTGTTCTCAAAATAAGTATACGTGAAACTTGTTATTTAACAAAATCAATTTTCCCTCAGATACATCTTGTTAGAATATCTCAAAAGGGCATTATTAAAGTAATGCAAGTTAGATAATATTCTATACTGGATCCAGACAGAATATAAATATTTGCTCAAGAAATCAGATGTAACTGCCTATTCTGTTTAAAAAAAATAAGAATAATGTTAATAATAATATTAATTTGACAACATTAAAACTAATAAATATTATCAATAATAAATATTAGAAAGTAGTAAAAGAATATATGCTTTCATGTAAACTCAACCATTCCCCCAACCCAAACCTTTTAAAATAATTAGATTTTATGGTGAGTTATACAAGATAAGAAAACATACATTACATGGTAGAAAATTTTATGATTCTCTTCTCAGGGGACACATATTCCCCTCATTAAAACAGATTGAATAACACCAAAAGGGGCAGAACCTGAACCAGAAGGGGCAGTAGGGATGGCAGAACTATCATGACTAAGTACTGCTGCCATGTCCACACAGACCTGAAAAAAAGGAGAAGTGGTGGAATGTCCTTACTCCAAGTGCATGTACCTGCCCAGCCCCTCCCCTGGGCTGCCTTCGGAGACCACCATCCTTAAAGATGTTAATTTACATGAGTTTTAGTCAAGCCTTACTCTTGGCTATCTTTATTATTTTAGAGATCCACTTTGAAAGTGTTGTCAAGACTGCTTTCTTTAGACACAACAAAATTCAATTAGTAATTCATTGTTAAAAACAAATCATTTGTTTGTCTTGTGAAGAAACAAAAACTCATAGATGCAGACAATAGTTTAGTGGTTACCAGAGAGTAAGAGGGGAGGAGGATGGTAGAAGAGGGTAAAGGGGATCAAATATATGGTGATGGAAAGAGAACTGACTCTGGGTGGTGAACACACAACGTGATATATAGATGATGTATTGAAGAATTGTACACCTGAAATCTATGTAACTTTACTAACAATTGTCACCTCAATAAACTTTAAAACAAAACAAAAAACAACAAAGAATAATGTCACAAACAAACAAAAAAGCAAAACAAAAAAACAAATCAAAGCCCAGAATCTAGGAGAAAAGGCAACTCATTATTGAACATTGGGATAATTCTTCAAAAATAAGCCAATTTTTTGAGAGTAAGAAGGAAGGTCATATGACCCATCATTATTGCCCAATTCCATGCTCATAAAATATGGTTGTGAAGTTAAAATGCCTAGTCATTTTATCTTATTGGCACAGAAATCAGATTTAAAGACACTAATGAGTATATTACCCAATAGTATTTTCCCTTCCTTTGGGATTCACTTTAATATCATTATTAAGGTCTTCACTTCTGTAGAAAAAAGGTTTAGATTAGTTTCAAAGTATTCCCATTATATTATATATATAAACATTCCATGGTATTAATGATTAATTCAAGATGATAGAGAAAATTATTATATTGATGTTAAATTCATTTTTATTATAAAATTGCCTATCAATAATATAGTTAAATTAATCACTGGGATTTTATTGGGCTATATGTAAATGTATATTTAGATAGAATGTACTGCAGATCCTCCAAAGTGAAAGTCAGGGCAGCAGGGATCAGACACAGATGAGAGAAGATAAAGATGTGACCCCCTCAATATCACTGAGAAAAATCACACAATTAATTGAGGAGGAAAAACCAAGATGCAGATACATCAAAGCAGTTCTCATTCTCTGTTAGTTTTATCTGCTCTGTCATTTGCTTTGATGATCCTTTTGAGATCATGGCTTCTCTGGAAAAACACGAAAACTTTATGCCAGTTAGGTTACATTCAATTTTCTCTGAAAGTGTGTCAGATGTTTCCAGGGCCAGACGACCAGAAAAACCTTTGATGTGATTACCCTTAGCTTACCTTTATTAATTTCCACAGCTGTACTTATTTTAAATCAGTTTTGAAAAACTTGCCAACATACCTCTCCCTTTGCAATTTTGTCTTCTATATTTCTTAATTTAAATATAAAATTTGGCTCGCTTTTTAAATTTTTTAAAGAAAGTACAGAATAAGAGACTATGTAGTTCATTTCCCTGCACTTACTTTCATGTAACTCACATATGTTGTCCTATGGAAACAGCATTCACCCTATTCCTTTGCCTACCTCTGACAGGCCTAAAAGTGCAACAGTTCATCTCTGACAGAGGAGAGCATAACACTCCCATTTCTAATAACATGTACAAAGCTAACCCGAAAAAAGAGAGCCCCATCAACGCAGAAGCTTTACTTACCCTTTCTCATTTTTGTCAGTCCTTTGATTAACTTCAATAAGACTTCCAAGGCCTCGGTTTCTTTGTAACCTTGGGGGGAGGGGGGGCAGAGCAACAGAGAGAGGAGAGAGAGCAATTCAATCTCTTTTGACAACAGCAGATTTCTCACAACAGGAGTGAGATGTTATCAGCACCTAAAGCATTAGAATTCCTTAGAGATAATTAATTCAAGTGTCTAGAACTCATGCAAAATGCTGAAGAGATCTACTAATTATCCTAACAATAAGGTCCCAACCATTACTCAGTTATGATTAAATTCAGTTAAAAATATTAGTTCCCTATAGGTCTCAGCTTTTGCTTTCTTTATCCTTTGAGGGTGGGTTGGTGGGAAACTAATATATCTGTTGAGACACTGTCTTCTTTAAACATGAAAATCATTCACATTGGGTAGAAATCAGGTGATCCACATTTGAAATCTGAACACCTTGAAGATTTAGACAAGTCATTTTTAGTAAAAAGTTCAAGGTTCTGAAGTAACCTTGGAAAAGTAGAAATAACTCTATGATGGCTCCAGTACTTCAGATAAATTGACCACAGACAATAAAACGTTCACCTGGCAATTGATCAAAACTATTAGGGAATATAAAAGCTAATTCCTTTAAATTCCCCCACTGTCCAAGCATTCCCCTTTGCTCTTTTCATCTGTCTCTGATTTCACTGTGATAAGACTATTGACATTTTAGTTTCTTTCAGTATAAGAAAAAAGGAAGGGAGGGAAAAAAGGAAAAGGAACCATGGACTCTCCCTACTATACCAACAGTCATTCCTGCATCAAAGCCCAGTTATCCTAGGTTACAAATCACTTCTCTTTTCTCCTTTCTCGCCCAGGAAATGATTACTTGTGATAATCATGCCACTTTTCCTATTTTCTACCATTTTTGTGAAACTTCCCAAACCTCATTTTTTAAATATCTGAAATCTCTTTTCCTGTGACGCACATATAACCACTTAGAGAACTATTCTCCCAGTTCATTTGTTCTCCACTTGAAAAAAATTCACCGCAACAATGCCTGCATATTTACAGTATAATAATATATTGCTAACAAGCATCGACGTCTGTGGGATTATTATTACCAACACTTCTATCATATAGACTTTAAGTGTTGTGCATCTCAGAGAGTTGAGAATGCATCTGTCAGGAGTGGCTTGCAAAGCTAGAATACCATTCTAAGCACAGACTGGCACCGATAAATAATTTTTAAAGATAACCAAGACAACAGACATAATTATCATGTTAGGAAGGCAAACTTAATGACTAATCAAGTACAAGGTAAACAGCCAATCTGAGATAAAAACAGAGATCTCATCAATTCTTCAGTCATTGTCATTTTTGACTGATCTGGGATTTTCTTTAATGAAACTGTTGGGAGTTTGGTTTCCTTCAACACGCAAAATAATATCAGTAACAGAAGTCAATTTTCTAGTGCATCAGTAATGGTCTAGAACTCTAAGTTAACCTCTTACATGCTAATAGTTCAGTTACTGATCATTCGTTAAGCCTTTTTATGAGACAAAATAAATTAAATAAATAAATAAAAGCATGGCCCTTGACTTTGAGGTATTTACAGATATATCTGAGATATGAGATATACATACTAAGTGACCGAACCAAGATTCCAACTGAAAACGGCCTTAGTATATTATAATGATTTCAATGGGGAAGGGCTATGCTCCCAGCATCACATGTCTTATAATAACTATATTGAGTTCAATTGTCCACTACTTATAATAGCCAGATTTCTTCCATTTTTAGATTTAAAGGGAACGTGGAGATCATGTAGGTCATTCATTTTACGGAATGAGGAAGTAGAGGTCTCCAGACGTTAGGTGACTTGACTGGGGTTGCGCAGATCGATGGTGGCAGAGCCAGCACTAAGATATTCACCCCACCTCCTGACCCTGATCCAGGCCTGTTCCACCAGCCTCACGGCCCTTGTTCTGAGCAGGAGGTCTCACCCAGAAAATGGGATCCAGTCTACTACTCACTCAAAGACGCCTGCAAGAGTCTTAATCAGACCTTACCCTTTGCCATCTTTGTCTGTCCGAATATTCAAAAAGAGGAGGTTTTCAAGGCTTTGGGCTCTGTAAAACACAAAGAAATTCAAATAAAAGACTGAATATTGAAATAAAACTGTGTGGTATCTGGAAAGGTCAGAGGCAATAAACGTTCTTCCTGAATTGCTCATTTACTCTTAGTGAATGTAAGAGCAGAAATCCTTCTGGGCAATTATGTCTGAACTAAATGTACAACACTGAGGGCGCTACCCCATCTGCTAGTGCATTTTCATGCCAGAGGGTACAACTCCCTTCCAGCTAATGTCGGAAAGAATAAAACAAGCAATCTGGGAGATCAGATTTTCAGGTTAGAGACAGATACACTCACCTTTTCTCTGTTCGCTCTGCCTTAGGAGTTGCTCTGAAGATACCATCAAGACCTTGATTTCTTTAAATGTATTAAATAAAAAACCTTGTCAGTGGTAATAACGGATACTTAACTCTATAGAAACATAGATCAGTTTACATATAAGATAGGAAATAGAAGCTGGTTGGGAAAGATGAGCCACAATTTTTGAAAGTGCTTTATTCTAAACTGGTATTTTCATACTCAAAATTTTAAATGCAGTGGACCTTAGAGACAATAAAAGATACAATATGGAGATACACAAGCCATAGTAGATCCACGATGTGTTTTTTTGGGGAAGCTCATGGAGTGTTTTTATTTTTAATGTGAGCCAACATTTACAAGATGTCCATGACACATAGAAACCTGGATTTTCAGTATCTCCTGAAAATATCTTGCAATGCTGGGCTCGCATTCTCAGGTGGCAACCATCGGCTGGAGATGAGAAACAACTAGACGCTCTGAACAGGGCACTCCCCCTACGTTTCAGCTAGTCAGCTCCCTTCATCCATTTACACATACCTAGCCTTAGTAGGTCATGGAGTCTGTGATTCTTGATTTAATAGCTCCTCTCTTAATAAATGAGAAAACTGAAAAGCAGCACATTTAAGTGAGTTGTTGCTGGTGAGTCATGTGGTCATATGAATTAGTACTGTCAGAGGAGGGTATAAAAACCACACCTCTTGACCAATGAATTCATTTGACATGCTCTTTGTTTCTCCTTCTCTGTGTTTCTCCTGTCCATTTAGTATGTTACTATGCAAAGTAACAGAGAGATCATTAAAATTCCACACCCCTCTAACACAAACCTCAATTTTTGTAATTTTTAAAGTATGCCATTATAAATGATTCAAACTAAATGAGATAATGTTGACTATGAAAATAGTGGTTTTGTACTAGTTAAATTAAAAGCATTGAGTGACCAAACCAAACTCTGTTTACATACTAACATTAATATTTCAGGAAGAGAAATGTGGTTATTTATTAAGGCAGAAAACTGCCTTATTAAAACAATGGAGTATGAAAATCAAAAATACTTTAATATTAGAAGCTTTAGATTGTAATAACCATTAATAATAATGATGAAATGATGATGATTTCTGCAAGCTTTCTAGTCAAGATTTTGGCGAGCCCAGTATGTGGGTCCTCTTGCTCAAATACTGAAAAGATGTGAGAAATCAATATGCAATTCAGTAATAAAGCAAAAAATAAATGTTTTAAAATCTTACCTATTCAAGCTTTTGTTCATTTTGATGATATTATCCAATTCTTCGCTTTTGGAGAGAAAAAAATATCTCACATCAGTAAAATCCTGCCCAGAGTCAAAGGGCAGATTCACCTTAAAACAACTATTTCTGAGTTCTCTGAAATGCAACATACATGCCCCCTTTAACACCTACAAAAATCCTGTCTATCCTTCAGTGCTCCCCTCCAATACCTTTCTCCAAAGAATCTTTCTCAGTCTTTCAACTGAATAGAGTCCGCTCCATTTTTGGAATCCTTGCAGCATTATTATTATTTTTTTTCATCTTATTTACAATACTTAGATTACTACGCTTTTAATATAGCAATTGCACACTTGTCTCTTGTTAATGTCCCTGCTCCTACACACAGGAGCATGTACAGACACATAGACACACACACACACACACAAACACACACCACTCAAAATTGGTATATAAACCAAAAACAACAAAAGAACAAGACAAACAAATGAGAAACAAAAACTCATAAACACAGACAATAGTTTAGTGGTTATGAGACGGTAAGGGCGGTGGGGGGTGGGAGATGAGGATAAGGGGGATCAAATATATGGTGATAGAAGGAGAACTGACTCTGGGTGGTGAGCACACAATGGGATTTATAGATGATGTAACACAGAACTGTATACCTTAAATCTATGTAACTTTACTAACAATTGGCACCCCAATAAACTTTAATTAAAAAAATTTAGAACTGTATTTTACCTTGGATCCTCTTAAGTCTTTAATGCAGTGTCTTTCATACAATAGATGCTGAATACAGGTTTTTAACTGAATCAACAAATATAGGTACATTGACTAATTATAGATTCTATCTTTGTATAATGTAATTGCACAAAGCAGCTATTAGAAAACACTTGTTTATATGTAAGTCTGGCTTCCTTCTTGAATTCTATTCTACCTTATTCCAGGACAGCTAAATTTGCTATGTTATTTCCATATTTGAAAACTGTAACTTTCTGGATGCTTCTTCATGAACAAACTGTTTAATCTAAACCCTGGATCCAAAATATCCCTTAAAATCACAGGAGCTCAGCTCTCTCTCCCAAGAAGGCAGCCTCAGTGGGTTTCCTGCTCCTGTTCTGTCCTCAACTTTTCTGTCCACCAACTTCACCCCTATTTCTCTTGCTTTCCTCATCCAGTTTTTCAGTTCATAAGTGTTAGTTCTCCCTTCTCCCTGCTCTAGAATCACATGTTTCCCACACTTTCTCAATGTTCCTTTTTCTTCCTGAGTCATCACTGGTGTTGACCAGTAGGCTCAGTAACACAGTAGTTAACGCATTCAGGCTCCCAAGTTAGGGATTCCTGGATTTGAATCTAGGATTCACCACTGATTAGTTGGCGACTCTGGGTGAGTTACCTAACCTCTTGCCTCAATTTTTCCACCTGTAAAATAAGAATACCAGTTGTACCCATCTCATAAAAGAATCAAACTAATGAGTGTAACATGTTTAGCATGATGTCTGGCAAGTCATAAACTCTCAATTAATTTTGGCCATTATATTAAACAGTTCCCGGTCAATACTAAGTTTTTAATTTAATAAATGCTAGCTATATTTATTTTTTAAACTGCATTTAAAGACACCAAGACTTTGGCTCAGTCTTAGAGGTATAGAGTCACTAAGTCACATATGTACTTTGAAGAGGTCTAGCAGAGGTAGTGACAGAGTAGCTGCTGGGGCAGTCCTCTCAGAAAAACTAAGCACACACTACATCAGCAGCCATAGATGATTCCTTCCATGTAATATTGTGCATTCAGTGGTAGGAGGGAAGGCTGAGAATAAATGCTGAAATACAAAAGTTACTGACGGTGAAAAAATTGATTACCGTTCTATTCTCATGTGGTTCGAACTTTACCCAGTCCCCTGACACAATGTCCCATTGTCTTTTCTTGCTTGAAATTCTACCTTCCAACTCTCAGGCTGTGAATCTGCCCATATCCCCAAGGGAAAGGGCAATTAAGAATCCTGTAAATTTTAGCCACAGACCTTTCTGACTGGTTTGAGTCACAATGATGAGATTAGCAGCATTTGGGGTTGCTCATGTTTATCACAAGAAAATTAGCATAAATCATGAGAAGACACTCTGTGGTAAATTAAATAAAATGGAGATTGCATTCTGAATGAGGAAGTTCACCTTTTAAAATGACCTTAAATTGATGAAAGCTTTGGATATTAAGTTTCACCATTGCATTTGCAATAAATTAAATGCTCTTAATCAGATAAAAGTAACAGTCCATTTCACAAAGGAATATCACAAAGAGCAGGTCGGATAAATAAAGCTATTTCTAGTCCCTCCGGACATCCCACAGTCACAACACTCTGCTATTGATGCGACAGACATTTTCCCTGGCCCCTGTCAAAGCAGCAACTTCTCCCTGTGAAGAATGTATCTAGCTGTGGAATTCGTGCATTATGGCTGGGAAAGCGGACAGGAAAGTTAAACTAACTGCCATTCTCATTGTTTTTGCTTGATTTATGACAAACTGTAAGTTCTCTTCAGCATCACTCACTTATCTCTCCTGTAAACCACCCTGTCACCCACCAAAAACAGTCTCTTTTTAATCCCTATTAAAAATGAAATATTGCCACAAACAAAAATAAATAAATAAAATTACAGATCTAGGCACTTAATGAGAGAAAAAATGGAAATGAAACATTAAGGATACTTTCTAGAGTCCCCATCTGCGTCCAGAGCTCCTCTGTTGTTTATGATTTTGCACAGAAGAGCTAACTCGTTTCTGCTTCTCTTGTTCTTTTGACTGAGCCTGCAATCCCTAATAACACTCCAAGCATTGCTAAATTCCATAAAAATAGAAAGAATTTGTAGGCATGGGATTTAAACTACGAAATGTTTATACTCAAGGTTTTGTCACTGCTTATCATTTTACCACATTCTATTATTAAACACCTACTTTGTACAAAGCATCATGTCAGATTCAGCAAATGACATACAGTGAATAAGACAAACTGTCTGCTCTTAAGAGAGTCAAGAAATGATAGACGATGAGACATTTAGACAAATAACATGAAGCAACATTAAATATGATTAGCTGTTCTAAAACATGAATAGTGGGGCTCTAATAGCTTAGAGAAGCAGAAGTCATAGCTCACTTGGTCATGCAGGGAAGACTTCACAGAGGTGATATTTGATCTGGATCTTGAAAAATGGATAGGATTTGGATGGATTGGTATGGTGGCCTCAGGATGGAAAAAACTGCCATGGGGTAGAATGGCATAAACAAAGGCAGAGTATCTGGAAACTGTGGAAAGGAAATGGTTGGATTTCCTATTGAATGTAGGGTAACTGTAAGGGTTAAGTCAGAAATAACTCTGGAATGTTCGGATGGAGCCACATTGGCAAGGGCCTTGAATGAGGTTTTACATCATTGATAGGCAATGGGGAGCCAGTGGAGTGGTTATTCGAGCAGAATCTTAGAAAGAGAACTCTGGCAATGATGGGTAGTAATGGTTTAGTGGGAAGAGAGACTGCAGGAGTGTAAGCAAATAATAACCTGTGCTGGAGTCATGAGAGTTTGCACTGGGCTAAGGCCATGTGAGCGTGAGAGACACTTCTGACATTTAAGCCGTACATGCCTGATACTGCACAGAGGAGAGCAGACACGGATGACTCAAGAATGATTGCAGAAAGGTGAGCTTGCCTGAGTCAAAGAACAGAGAAGACAGGAAATCGCCTATTTCATAAGGAAATTGAATGTGGCCTGGCACTTTCTCAATGGGAGTCCTAGGGAGACAGATAAGTAGAGAACCGGACAAGCAACATAAATAAGAACAAGACACTTAGAAAAAGAGCCGAGAAAAGCCTGATATCGTAAATTGGAATTGGAATTAGGTGGTTTAGAATTAGGTCAAAACCATGGACAGCTGAGGTCATTGGGATGTGTACAGGCACCAGAAGAGGAAGCAGAGGAAGAAAAATATCCATAAATATCAGTACCACCCAATTTTCAGGCACACACCTAAGGACACCGATTCTTTCTTCTTTTAAATTCTAGCCAATAAACAGCATTGGGAGTTTGTTCATATTGGGAACGTTAAGCTATTGGTTAAGCATTTTTGAAACATAAAGAGAAGAAAAAGACCAAGCTCGAAGCTCTGGGATCTCACCCTTTGTCAGTTTTCTGAAGTGAAGTAGCCACTTTGACGATATTCTCAAGATCCTGACAACTTCAAACAATGGAAAATAAATACAAGTCAATGACAGTAGAGCTATCTTTGAAACAGCTAAAATTCATCACTGTGTTCAGTCAAGAAAGTGATAATTCAAGTGCTATTAAGGAATTACTGAGTCTAACTGAATAACAAAATATCGTCACACACACACACACACACACACACACACACACACACACACAAACGCTAGTATCGTTCCACCTGGCACTGCCTCTGCCATCCAGTGCTCATTGAAATAACTACAGTTTCTCCTAAAGACTTGCAATTGTTCTGTCCCTACAAAAGGGACAAAGTTCTGTCCCTACAAAAGGACATGGAAAAGAAAATACACTTAACTGCACAAGTAAACACAGACCTGTGTTCAGAACTTTTCCTAGGAACCAAGATTTATGTAACATATTCGGATGATTAATTCATCCCTCACATGAGGTGAGAATAGCTATCTTCTTAGACTTCCAAAGGGAAAGCACATTATAAACTATAGGCTAGGTGGAAGCCCCTGACACATAGATGGTTTAAATCCATGCTGGTCTCTCTAGATCATGAAAAGGAATCATTGGGAAAATCTTTATAGGTTTCCCTGTAATTAAGATGTTCCACAAACAGTGTATCATAGAAGGTTAATAGAATTCCATGAAGAAAACATTTTGTAGTCTAGTAAATTTGGGAAGTATAACCAACGTTTGGAGATTCAGAAGGTATATAAGTATACCGAAGGCTCTGACAAGCCTTGTGTCAGAGAACTCTCATGGTGTTTCCTCAGTTCGTTGGGCCATTAAACCTTCTTTCACAGAACACACACCAATACCTTGTGGCACACGGGGCACACTTTGGGAAATACTAAGGTAGAGTTGCATTTTAAATTACTCGGTACTAGGCAAACATTATTTTCCTGAAGGTGAGGTAGCCTTCTGATGCATGTTTCAAACTGGAACTGTTCTGAGAGTCAAGAAAGATGATTTTTGAAAAATTAAAAGTATGTACGTTTTGAACTTTGAAAAGTGCTTTCAGTCAAAAAAAGTTTTGACTAAAAATTTGGTCTATCATAATGGTTAAAATGGTAAGTTTATTACATGTTTTTTACCATAATTAAAAAATTGGCTTATCATGTTCATAGACCTATAAAATAGCACTGTTCAAAAATTAATTTCAAAAATAGTGTTTTTTTCCTTAAAAATATATAAATAAAAACAAGATATATCCAAAACAAGTACTAAACCAGATGGGGTGTGCAAGACGACAAGAGTCAATCCGGACTGTCATGGGGAAAACTTACCCAAAATGATCAGTACAAATTGTGAGCCTCTTCCTGATGATACAGGCAGAGCTGAATGTGGCCATATTTTACAGCCAATTCTAGACAATGCTTTTGCATAACAAGTTCAATCAAATGACTATATTTCCACCTATTCATTTACAATCAACACTAATTATATCATTAATCTTGGGACAAGTGCTGGGAATAAAGAGGTGTTTTCTTGTCTTAAGGGGTTTGATCTTATTCTGTTATCATGTTCAGACAATTTTGGTTGTTTTCTTAATGTAAAGCTTAGAATAGAAATAAAAAGAATAAAATTCTTAGGTACATATAAAAATATTATCCACTATATTGAAGTCAGCTGGAAAACTGATTTTATCTGTTTTATTATAAATTGTTTTGTATTTTTAAGTGTTCTAATAAAACATACTTTATTATTTCTATAGTTACATAGTTATATAAATAGTTCACTGTACCTTATACTTCTTTCAGCAGATCTGGTTTCTGTATATATACCTGCTTTAGGTGGACAAACCTGCCTATATTTTAAAATAAAGATAATGCTTGTTAGAAAACAAAACAAAACACTTCTCTGTTAAATTTAAATTTATAAGAAAACATTTACATCCAAAAAGATCAAAGTGTATTGCAACAATAGCACGACTTGAGATAACAAACTTCACCTTAGCTCTTTTGGGTTACTGGAACTCAACCATATCCTATTTCAAATTCTATAATCCAATATACTAACTTTGCAATTTAGCCTATCTCTTTTAACATATTTTTAAACCACTGAATATATATATTTGTTCTAAATATGTTCATTTCATTTTAGTTTCCAATCATCAATAAAGTATTTTCATACTTATCTCTATTAGATAATGATATAATATTTTAAAATATTAAGAATCATTTTTTGTTATGAGGCATCGGAGGGATGCTTTTTCTTAAAGACATTCCATTTGAATACTATCAAGAAATATATTTGCTCAGATATGATGGGAAATATTTTTCAATTTCCAGCACACCCACTACATCAAGAATGACTACATTGAGGTGACAGAATTAAATTTTACAATATTAGGTGCTGTCACAATTTATGATATAAAGCTTTTCTCTGGTCTTTTTCTAAGTATCTTATTGACCTACTTATACATTCTTGCTTGTTCTCAAGAAACTATATTGAACTACATTTTTGTACTCTTGAGGACATGTGTTAATTACATAGGAAACACTTCCCTTTCATATTCTTTCATTAAAGTCATCTTGCTGTGATTAAAGTAATCGGGACGTAAAACATGCAAGTTGTCCTAATTTTATTTTTAAGATTATTAGTGGAAGAAAAAAATTAGAGTTGTAAAAATGGATTAGACAAATTCTCATGAAATTTAGCTTCTTTTAAATCTACATAAGTTCATGGCTCTAGAGTCGCTGATTTTAGATTAGAATTTAGGAGGTACTAAAGTCAATTTACGTTAGCTCTTTAAAAAAAATTATATTCAAATTAATATTTAATTGCTCAATACTAAAAATGGAAATATAATATAAGATAAAAAGCTTGAGAAGTGTATAATTATAACCATTGTACAAATAAAAAGGTATAAATCTGGCCTATATTTTTTATTAATTCAATGAAGAAGTATTCTCTTGACTCATTAAAAAAATCTATCCTCTTATCCTAAGGGCAAAATTTCAAATGTCCTGTGAAGTTTCACTGAATAAACCTTGGCTTTTAACTCACCATGCTGAACACCTAGTGTGATATAGCCCTGCTGCCTGATCAGCATTTTCTAGCTGAAGTTATACTTTTCCCGAAGAATAGTTCTACAATTGTCTTACATGTTATGAAAAGAATCACCATCAAAAAGCAAAACTACAAAAGCATCAAAGGCAGGCAATCAAATGGATCTAATGTATCGTCCTCATTGATATATCACTTTTTAATTTCACAATAATAATGGAAATGTGCAATGCACGTCTTGAAAAATGGTTTGAGATGATTAAACAGTTTAATAGGCACACACAGGAAGACTTTCAGATCTCTGAATTTGTTTCTAAGTATTAATTATAGAATGTCAGAGATTCAAAGTAGAAAAGCAGTGTCTTTTTTTCTTGATTTAGAGACAAGTTAATTAGAACATTTTTCAAAATTTGTGATAGTTTTGAAATAAATTACAAATTCCTTAGCTAAAACAAGACAAAAGAACTATCCAAAGGTATTTCTAACATAAGGGGGGATTTGAGCAGTAACACAAAGTTTCAAGAATACCTTTTATCAGAAACTGTAGGTCTTAGTGAGAAGCTTAACTATGAGTAAATGTAAACCAAATTTTTGGTTTATATTTATATTATACACAATATATGTTACATATATATATATATATATATATATATATATATATATATATATATATATATATATATATATATATATGGAAAAAAGATAGAGAGAAGTTCATTATGTATTGGTTCCAAACACATAAATTAGAGGAAGCCTGAGCATGAACACTTCTTGGACATGCATATTGTTTAGTTTCTTGAAGATTTATTTCCAAAGACAGGTAATGACCATAAGTATTCAAAGGCAAACATAAATATATATTTGTGTTGACAAATAGAAGTAGAAAAGCTTTACAAGTGCTTCTTCAATGAATGTGCACACAAAACATACCCATGTTTTGCACCAAACAGGTCAACATTCATTTGCTTTCCTTTCCTTTGAACTTCTGTATTTTGGCAAGAAATTCTGCAGTGCTAGGTCTTACCTGTTATCCCTTCTCAGCTGGTTAGGAGATAAAACAGGAGAAGTAGGCTTTGGAGGTATTGGAGGGTGAACAGCTGGTTCCCTTTAAAACAGAAAATGGCAGTTCATTTCACCATGGAAACATAGTCGATTTTAGCATCTATTAGCTGAATGCATTCATTAACTACATGGAAATACCTTCTGCATCTTAGAACCACCATACATGAGGTACCTGAAAGGTCGAAATCTACAAAGCACTAAACTTTACAGAAGTCAAATATTTAAATTATAGGTATTTTAAAAGTTCATTTAATCAGGTTTTTGGAAACTATATCCTCTTTAACTATCATTTGAAAAACATAATGTGTTCTTTAAACAGCTTAATATTTTGCTAGACTTTGTAGCTCAAGTCATGGCATTTTGGATCAGCAGCACACAAGCATAGTAAATGATTCCTGGGTATTAATATATAAGCTTCTTTAGGAATTATGTCAACTATCAGGCAGCTACAGACACAGCAAGAAAGGTTTTCAACTGCACAGACTTCAAGGTAAAGTTGATTTGAAGCTCTTAACTAAATCCAACTTAAATATTGTCAGTACAGGCCAGTTTGATGCTACAAAGCATATACATATACTGTCAGCTTTATCTTGGCAACAAAATACCAAGGTCGTCTCTGAGCTGGCACGATTAAATGACCTAGGAATTGGAGACAGGCAATTCTGTGCATATTTTAGATGGAGTCAGCACCCTACCGAGGACATGTCAGTTCCCATACCACCACAGCCACCCCAGTTGTTCCCTATTATCCTCAAGTTAAATTCACTACCTAGTAAGAGTACCCTTTTGATCTAGCCCCAATGTACTCCTCTGGCTTCTGCAGCATGCAAGGTGAGTGTGTGAGCTCTGGACCCCTGCTTCCTGAATTGTCAGCTGTGTGACAATGGCTTTACCTGATTGTTTATTCATCTGCAATAACTTTTCCAGTAGGATTGCTGGGTTGTTGTTGTCAGAACTGAATGAGATCATGTTTTTATTAAACATTTATTGGTAGCTTTCTATATATAAGGTACAGCACTCTACAGTATGGATAAATTTAATTCCCTGTTCTCAAAAGGCTCCCAATACACAAATAAATATATGACAGATGGAGAAAAGTGCTATGAAGAAAACTAAAACAGAGAAAAGGAATATAGAGTGATGGGGTGGGGACACTATTTTATATAGAGTGGCCTGGGAAGGCCTCTCTGTGAGGTGAAATTTGAGCCAAGACCCAAAGGAAGTGATGAAACAAGCCAAAAAGACATCCAAGAAAATGTATATAAATATGAGCATCATCAGCTTAGAGATGGTGTTTAATACTGGAAACTGGACGAGATCACCAAGGGCATCTGTGTAAGTAGAGATGAAAAGCAGGCCAATTATTGAACCCTGGGCCCTGCAATATTTTTAGATATCAAGAGTATGAGTAGGAAAGAGCAAAACAGTCTGAGGAGAAGTGGCCAAGGAGAAGAGAAGTATGAGGGTATCCTAGAAGTATCCTAGAAGCCAAGTGAGGAAATTATTTCAAGGAGTAATTGGGCATGTCAAATGGTAGTGACAGCTCAAATACAAAAAGGATTGGGAAGTTACCATGGTTTTGGCAAGTGGTCATTGGTAACCCTGACAAGACCAGTTTTGATGGAGCAGTGGTGAAAAATCATAGGAGTGGATTTAAGAGAAAATGGGAGGTAGAGGCATTGAAGTGTTTTGCAATGAAGGGGGAAGAGAGAAATGCATAGCCACCTGAAGGTTGATAGGACAAGGAAAGTTATTAGATAAGTAGATTTGATGATGGGAATGAGCCAGCGAAGAGGCTACATTTGATGGTGCAGGAGATGAGGAATCGGAATAAGGAACCTGGCTCCATAAGCCCTCCCCGTGCTATGTTGCCTCTCAAAGGATCCTTGAGCAGCACCAACAGCTCAATTGTGGTCAATAATCATGGGGTTAAAATAAGGCTAGTTGACCTTGTTTTATCTTGCTATATTCCGCTGCTTTGGGGGCAGGAAGAGAATATTCAGAGAGTTGGATTTAACTAAGTTTATGTTTTAGCCAAGTGAGCACAACAAAAGAATAATGTCAAGGGAGGAGAAGGGGTAGACAAGGAAGTGGTTACAATGAGGTACTGTGAGATCTAAGATGGACATGGAGATGAAGACATGAGGGGTGAGCAACTGTGAAAAGATGGTAATATCAATGGATTGGTGGTTGTGGTGGGGCTGAAGACTTTCTGGAATCAGAGGACTAGATGGAATGAGATGGACAGATCGAAAGTAGAATCCAGAGGGAGAAAGCTTTGAAACTGAAATTTTGTAGTGTGTGGTTACTTATAAGAGCAGGATCTATGGGTGGCTCAAGTAGGGTGAAGGACAGGAGAGGAGGTCAAGAAGGTGAGAGGTCAGGGTGGGGAAGGATCCTCTACATGGATTTGGAACTCACCAAGCATTATGACAAGAGGGGTGCTTGTGAGAGACAATGGATCTGGGGCCAAAATCTTCGAAGAGTGAAGGTGAGTGGCTGAGAGACCTTCAGATAAGTCTACTGAGGAAGAGAAGCTCATATGGCATGGCTTTGAAGGAGATGGGGCGTGTTAGAAGGATGGAATTAAAATTGATAGGAAGTGGCAGAACCTATGACACATAGGCTGAGGGAAAAACAGCCTTCATTGAAAGGAAGGCTGTGGGAGCAGTGTCCTCTGGGAGAACCGAATAAAGAGGTGAGAGGTCATTCAGTCAGACATGAGGCTAAAGAGTAGTAAGTTTTGATGAAAATGGATGACATATCCAGGAAGGCACTGTGGGAGGGTTTGAGAGATCAGGGTGATGTTAAGTTGGGTCAGGTTCAGTGATGCATAGTTTTGTGGGGATGGTCCAGGTGATAAAAAATTGATCTGACTGTGGTTCCCAAGGGGATCCATAGCCACAAGCATGGAGGACATAGTCGAATTAGTCCCGAAGCTTTCTCAGCAATGTGGTAGTGAGGCTCTGGGTGGTGGGTAGTGGAGCAGCAGACAACAGAGCATGGTGGGTCTCCTGACTCTTGTGTTGATGCCATCACCGAAGCCAGTAGAAGGGCATGCAAAGCCTTGGAATATTGCTTGGCTCACCGTAAGTGCTCAAGAAATGCCTAGTGCTGCGATTGTTGTTCTCACCCCATGTGAACCCAGTACTGTAGCTATGCCAAACCACTTGCATTTCCTAAACCACCACCACCATTACCAGATTCTCGCTCCTTTCTGGCATACCTCCTCTCCCTTTCACCTGGATACCGAGACTTTGGTTAGGGTATTACCATCTCTAGTGATACACAAAGCTGTGCTGGATACATCCTTACGTTTCTCCATAGCAGTCCTCCTTCACAGAACGTATCATGCTATTCTGGATTACAAACAATTTTCTGTCTCCACACTGGACTAAAAGCTCCTAACAGGATAGTTATAGCTCAAGTACATAGGGATTTACGTTATAGCTCAAGTCAATTGTATATGACATGGGTGCCCACTAAAGATGTGTGAAATTAATGAAAGAAGGAGTGATTGGATGAATTACTATTTGGAAAAGAAGGAGACGGGTACTGAAGAGGGGCCCGAAACTTTCAAAATCTGTTAAAGTTGAGCTGTGCCATAGAAGTCCATTGTTAATTCCACTATTGAGTACCTAGTAGGTGCCAGGCACTCATGAGTTATTGTGTTACATGATATGCCTGGAAAAACAATTTACATGAAAATGGTATTCCCCTTCTGGTTTAGAGTTAGATTTTATAATCAGGTAGTATTTTATTTGTGTTGCCATCATTTTGTCTTCTCAAAAAATATTTCTGTTTTTTTGGATAATGTGATATCACTCACATGATAATGTATCTTTAGAGTATCTGTGTGGATTAGCGGATTATATGCTTTTCTCCCAGGGGCGGAGGAAAGGCGAAAGAAGGTGGTCAGTCCTGGGTAATAATGGGTCTGCACAGGGCACTGGATACCTAAGAACAGGCAGGAGAGAGGTACGTAACAAGAGGAAAAGGAGGATTATAAAACAGAGAAATAGGATGATGCCAAACTTTGCTGATGCCAGAATCACGTTGATGAAAAGCTAAGTTTCTTCCAGTTTGGAATGGCCAGGGCTTCAAAGAGGCGGGTAAATACTGATTGGGTGTGTCTGGGAGACAGACATGGGTCGAGAATTAGATTTGGATACGCAGTGTGGAGATGGTTCGGAGAGCATCCAGGAAAGAAAAGGTGGGTGTGCAGTTGTGAAGGCCAAGAAAAGCAGAGGAGGGTATTTTATTTCTGAGGGTGATGCATTTACACCCCTGCTGGGCAGGGGCCAAGAGATGCCACATTGACTTCAATTCACCTCAAAGGAGCTTTCATTTGCATCTCTGCAATGACAGTCACAAATGACAGAACCCAAGCCCTGAGGGGGTAGGGGCAGTGAGAGAAATCATTCATGCTGTGCCAGGAGCTCGATGTGATGCCAAGCAGGGGGATTAAAATGCAAGAGTGAAGCAGGAAGCTGTGGCTGAGACCATTTTGAAGAGAAGGAAACAAGAGACATTCATGTGGAATGACCCTGTTTGAATACACTTTGAGACGCACTGTTTAAGCTTGGATAAATTGACCCCAGCTCTCCCCTCTGTCTTTCCCTCAGTCCCAGGAGACCTTTGCAGGACCAATGCCACCACATTAGTGGCTATCATTGTAAAGAATAGCTCTCAGGGATAAAATGGCCGTGCTCACAAGAAATGTGAAAACTTGCAGATAGTAGCCCAAGTGCCAGAACTAATAGAAATAACACTGTAAAGCCATTGATATGACTTCATTTTCATATGCTGCTGCAAAGATCACTTTTTATTATGCCATTTTTGGATAACGTGCTTGGTTCTGGGACTTCTGTTTAACACTGACTTTGCGAAGAACGTTTCTATTATTGCAGCACACATCTAAGTTGAAACAAGAATAATTGACTCTAAAATTTAATAGTGAGTTTCATTTTCACTGTCCGTTGTGCTTAATCTTTTGTATCCCACAAACAGAATTTTTATTCCAACGATGGCAAAAGGAGATAGAAGTTATATTTACTGAGTTTCAGTAACATGTTAGCGTGCCAGGCTCTCACATACATTATTTTGTTCAATCCGTGCATCTATCCTGTGGAGTGTGTATTATTATTGTTATTTTCCACTGAGTCTCAGAAAAGTAGAGTAATTTGCTCTGGGTCACACAGCTAGCTAGCAAGTGGTTCAGCTAGGGTGTCAACCTAGTCTTTCTGATGCCACATCTCATGTTTTTTTGTTTTGTTTTGTTTTGTTTTGTTTTGTTTTGTTTTTTCCCATCTGTATCATACTAGATCCAACCAATACCGTTTCAGGTATTTTCCAATGAAAATCTAATAGCAATAGGTTGTCTTGCAATATTTCCTTACCCAAGGAAGGAGTCATTAACTCAAGCACTGCACAACTGCCCCAGTCCTAATGTTAGGACACAGCAGTGTATGAGGCCAAACACGGCATTCAAAGACTGGAAAAGGTATGGTCCATACTCTCAAAGAGTTTGTAGAATGCAAGGCACGTGTTCAAAAGGATTGCAATGACGAAGCCTCACTTTCCAGCAGCCAGTGGCCATTTCAATAAACCGCAACACAGCAAAGGAGCATGCACTGGGCTAGAATTCCGGAGATCTAGGTTCTAGACTAGCTTTGCCACCAACTTTCATTTTGGCCCTGGAGAGAGCTCTGGTGGTCTCTGAACCTCTGCATCTTCATCTATAAAAGGAAGAGACTGGTCCAGATCTGTGGCTGGCAAACCACTAACAGGCTGTGGGTGGGCAGAGGTATTGTAAGGAGTCCCCAGCACTTGCTATAGACTAAGTCCCTTGCACATTCATATATTGCACTTTCCAAATGTATGGAGATGCTGTTGTGGTTAAAAAAATTTAAATGAGCATAATCTGGGTCAGATCTATAAGAATACAAATAAACCTTTTAGCTGTTCAATAGGCACAAAGAGACACAAATTTTTAAGTATTGCTGAATTTATAGCATCTTTTGGTCCTTAGACATTGTCTCAAAGATATAGTAAGAATAGCCCAACTATTATCAGGAGAAATTACAAACATTTTTAGCATTAAAAATGAATCTACTCCAAGTGCATCATAGATCTACATGTAAAGCATACAATTATAAAATTTTAGAAGAAAAATCTTTGTGACCGTTGATTAAACAAAGAGTTCTTAGATATGACAGCAACAGAACAATTCATTAAAAGAAAAAACTTGATAAATTGGACTTCATTAAATTAAAAAACTTTCACTTGGCAAAAGGCATTTTTAAGAGGATGAAAATACAAGCCACACACAGGGGGAAAAATATTTGCAAATCACATATCTGACAAAGGACTTGTAAACATAACATATTTTTAAAAAACTCTCAAAACTAAACAATAAGTAAACAAATCACCAATCAAAAAAATAGGAAAGTAAGTTGAACAGATATTTCGCTAGAGAAGATGTATATATGATAAATAAGCACATGAAAAGATGTTCAACATCATTAGTCTGCAGGGAAATGCAACTTTAAACCATGGTAAGACACACTGCACACCTATTAGAATGGCTGAAATATTTTCTTTTAAACTGACAATACTAAGTGATGTTAAGAAAGTGAAACAACTTGAACCCTCATACATTCCTGGTAGGAATGCAAAATGGTACAGTCACTTCAAAACGTGTTTGGCAGTTTCTTAAATAGTTAAACATAAACTCACCACATGACCTATCAATCCTACTTGTAGTTTTTCAAGAGAAACAGATGGCATACGTTCATATATGAACACCTGTATATGAACATTTAAAGCATCTTTGGAAACAACCAAAATGTCTTTCAAACTGTGAATGGATAAATGAACTGTGTGTCTCCATACAATGCAGTACTACTCGGCAATAAAAGGAATGCACTATTGATTCATGCAACTGCACGGATGACTCGCACACACATTATGCTGAGTAGAAGAAGCCAGATTAAACAAGCTACATATGCTGTGTGATTCCACTGACGTGACATTCCACACATATCCGAGAGGAAAAAGAGAGATGAGAGGGAGAAGAAGTCCCCCTTCCCATTAGTCAAATATGCGGACAGTCCTAAGGAAAATGATGGCCCTCGAACCCTCCACTTACAGGAGTACCCCTTTGTTCTCCCACCAGGCTCTTGGAAGCACAGTCCCTATGTCACAGCATGCTCCTGTCACCTACACTATGCCACATTCAGTCTTCTCTGCCTCCCAGAGTCTGCTTGCTCCAAAGCCATCTCCTCTCTGCAGAATCCAAACCACCATTCCCTCAGTGTGTTCCGGTTCTGTCCCAAACCTGATTTACGTAACTGACACTATGATTTGAATGACCACAGACAGCCCCTTTAGTCTGTCAGCGTTTTCAGGCTTTTAGTTGAGGTGAGACTTACACAATCTTCTAGTTAGTTAGACCTTCAGGCAATACTACTTAAACGGTGAAATAATAATTTTTTTTTTTTTAATCAAAGAGTGGTTTTTATGGCTGGGCTAGATGGAGTTGTAGCTTGGAGGGTGATGTTTTTGGCAGAGTTTGCGCCAAGGTATCCTGATTCACACAGCGTTTTCCCTGCCCCTACTTCTGAACCTGAAGGTTCCCTGCTTCATCGTCCTACAAGGGGCTTCCCTGTGGATGGCAGAGGCTGCAGGGGCTCCAAGGGAGGGAGGGGCCGCCGAATCTGGACTGAGAGGGAGCAGCAACGGTTTTCCTTTGTTGTTGTTGGAATGTATGTTACTTAAAACGAGTGTCAGGAGCTCAGAGACTATGTAGACCCCACTGAACTGAGGGAAAACAGCTCAATGCTAAATAAAGGCTCAGACCTTTACTTCTACATCGTGAATTAGCTTCCCCCTCATTCTGTTTGAACAACACGTTTCAAAAATAATAAACCTTAACTCAGGATAATGATTTATTTATTTTGACTGTTTAGAATGGGCATTCTAGGCATTCAGATAAGATTTCAAAATCACTGCAGTTAGACATTTACTCAATGTCTTAGAATCTTAATTTTTACAAAACAGATTCTAGTTAAAATAGAGATTTTTGTTTGAAATCTTTTCTTTTTTTTTAGCATGACAGCAAACTTTGTAGAGGATTTGGTAGCCATAGAGTTAAAAACATTGCAGCATAATTAGAAAGGTTACATTTTACCATTTATAGTTACAGACAGAAAAATATAACTGTAGTGCAAGGCTGCCATGGCAACTCACTTCTCATTAGGATTTTTTTTCCCCCCCAAAATCTACCAATCAGCTAACCGGAAGTGAAAACCGCTGAAGGAGAAGAGGTTGAAATAAATGTGGATGAGATGTTATGAAAGGACATAACAAGCCTTTAACTATATGTCCTAGGTTGTTTCCACCATTTTAATTTTACTAGATATTATGTATTTTCTTCTCTGTCTTTAGAAATGAATTGAGAAAAAAACACATTGTTTTTGTTTTCATTGCTGGTGGCAGTGGCTTGTTAATCCTGAATCACTAAAATGGGTAACAACCATAAACATTGATCTTGTCTGTTAAGCAACCACCTTAATTTGTTTTAGTGAGTTTCTTAAGTGAGCTTCGCACGGCATTTAGCCCCTGAATCTCTAAGTCACCTAAATTCATAGTCAGAAGCATTTGCGTTTACTGTAAACAGAATACCAATATTTAACGGTGGGTTCTGAAATCAGACGCAACTTCAATATCAACTTTCCACAAGTGTTTCCATATTTCACTGTGAGGAGACGGAACACGTCTTATGAAAGGCACCTCTTATCCACTCTATTGGTTCAAGCCTGGCAAATGTTATCACTCTTTTGAAGGACCCAAAGGTGAGAAAAAAGTTGAAGAACTTGAAAAGTTAAGACATACTAATGATTGGTGACAAATTGTTTTGCAGCTAGCTGTCTCAAGTCTTCAAATAAAAGAAATGGGAAGGGAAAAACTTTCTCTGGCTCTGACCTAATAATTTTCCATAATGATGACATTTGTTCTTTCTTTTATATAAACTTCATAATTTCTGGCACATAGAGCTCAAATTACATAACAGCAAAGCAGTAAGTCTTAAAACAGAAACATGATGTTCTGAAAAGATACCTTAGCTTATCGTAAATTATAATTCAGTATTTACCCAGAATGTCTCATACTAAGTAACCTCTTTCCACATGACATTAAATTTGGATTTACTGGTTTTCCTGCTACCACTAAAGGTAACTGATAAAGGATGCAGAGAATGCCTCTTGAATAGAAATCCCATAGTTCTACACACACAAATAGACACAGGCATACACACATGCATGCGTGTACACACACACACACACACACACACACACTCACACACACCATGCTCTCTGGCACTAGAACATTTGCTCGTCCTATCCTTTCTGCTTGGAATGGCTCCATCCTCACCTCACCTCTGCACCTGGCTTACTCTTATTCCTTCTTTAAGTTTACCTCAAGCTTCTCCTCTTTTGACCCTACTGTACCTCAAACACATCCTCTACTGCCTCCCTTTCCATGCTTCTACAGCCTTTGTGCTTATCGTGCCCCCAAGGAACTGCTCAGTTGGGGCCAGCCTTGATATTTAGATCTCCTGGATCAAAGTGACGCCATGATACACTTTGAATTTCTTGGAATAGGGACGGAGTCTTACACGTCTCTATATTCCTGGATTCTAGCAAAGTGCTTTCCTAGAACATAGAGCTCAACAAGTGTTTTGGGAAGAGAGAGAAAAAGAGACAGAGGGCAAGGGTGGGAAGAGGGAGAGAGAGAAGAAAGGAGGGGGGGAAGGAGGAAGGGAAGGAGGGAGAAAGAGAGAGAGAGACAGAGACTGAGATAGAGACAGAGAGAGAATAACTTAAGCACGTAAAATAAAGCCTAATTACAAAGAGACAAATGTGATTGATAAATTGAGGGAAATTCCTTATCTTGTAGATACTAAGAAATATTAAAATTAATCAATCAATATGTACTTATTGACAAATTAATATGGATAAATTTATTGATGATTTAAAGGATTATAAGATGATGCCATCTAGTTGATGAGTACACCTCAAAAGTAAGTAATGTTTCAAGATCCTGCACAGTGAATTCTCAAGTGAGGACTGCAGACAACAAGCCTTCTGAGCTCAGATGACAAAGACAGCCCCTTGGGTTGGGAAAGCTGTGTAAGTAAGATTCATACCAGACTTTGAAGAAGGGGCTGGTTTGGGATGGTGGAATACACCTACTTTCTCTTGCCTTCACCCTTCCTACCTCTCCTTACATCTCACCTTCACCCTGTAATTGCACTAGTTATGGTCTCATTGTCTGGTTCCTCCTCTACCACCTCATGCTAGTCAGACATCAAGGCTCAACTTTCATTCTCTCCTCCTTTCATATTTTATCCACAGGTAACTTCACTCTGAAGAGACCACATTTAATTTCTGGGTTCATTCCCAAATCTGGATCTCCAGCACCAACCTCTTGCCTGAGCACCTTCCCCATTTCTCATTGCTTAGAAAGGACTTCCGCAAATATATCCTTCCAGTATCCCAAGCTCTACATGCTTGAATCAAAGCATAGTCAGCATCATAAGACCAAGTGTGTATTCCTCATTATTCTTCCTACACTAATTGGTGACATGCTTCAAATCACCCTGGGCTTGAAAACCGAGCATTGTGTAATTTCTCTCCTTCCCGCCCCACCTCTTTTAGGACCTTGCCCCTGAATCCCTTGTCAGAAGCTCTCCTTCCCACCTCAGAGCTCCCAGAAAATATTGATGATCCCACAGTTGATCTTGTGTCATGGTTACTTGTGCATCCATATTATCCAGCGTTTGAAGCTATGAAAGACCTCAAGCTGCTGCTACGCTGTGGAGTTCCCTGACGCTGGAACGACCCACCAGACTGCTGACTGGCCTCACCCAGACGTATAAGCTTCATCGCTGATCCCCTCTCCCTCTCTGTTTGCGCTCCTCTCCCTCTGGGTGGTGGGCCCTGTGCAGTTGCCTTTGGAAGGCCTCATGCTGTGAGTGACGCCCTCCTCATGCAAACCTGTCAAAACACCACCCAAATAAAGCTTTAGTGCTACTGCCACCAGGTGGTCGCATCCTTTCCCTTGATCAGAAAATCCCTCCAAGTCACTACAATGACGGAAGAAACACAGTAAGGGAGACAGAGAGGTCAGTGACAGTTTTGATGGTTTAAGTGTGGGTGACTGGATGTTTATATTATTGTGACATGAGAAAATAATTTTATTTTAAAAGGTAGCATAGAATGCCTCCCAAAGAATGGGTGTATCATTATGTCCAGTTATGAGGATGAGATTCTCTGAGGATAGCCTAGCACCGCACAGGGAGAACTAAACTACCCAGCATAAGTACTTCATAGGAACTGGGGTTTGGGGGAGCAGAGGGGAGGGGAAGAAGAAAAGGAGGGAAAGAGAGATGGAAGGAGAAAGGAGTGAGGGGCTGCTAAGAAAACAGCAACAGGGTCAAGGCTGTAGAGAAATGTCAGCCAGTGAGAAATGACAAATAAGGGGGGGGGAGCAACGAAGTTACAAATAAGAATTTGTAATGTGATATTTCACATAGCATGGTCTGGGCTTCCACAATGCATTACTGCCACTCCCACCACCCCACATCTTTATTAAAAGCTTGCACAAGTGGTATTTGCACAAATCAAGGAAAATAAATCGCCAGAGTCTATGCCTGAGTTAGTGCAGAGCAGAGAGAACACGACAGAGACGAGTCAGAGGTGACATTTTAAAGAGAAATCAGATCAAAACATGGCGACAAGAGCCTAAGTGCCCCAGAAGGGAGAGAAAACAGCATTCCACACAGAAAAAACCTCATGTGCTAAGGGTCTGTGGGAATATGGTGCATTTAAAACAGATTAAATAACTGGAGCAAAGAGCAAAGGGGAATTATGAGGGATGGAGGTAGGCAAGGGCTGGCGGTCAACACTAAGGATTTCGCTCTTCATTCTAAGAACAATGAAAAGTCTTAATTTTTATTTAGGAGAGTGATGTGTTCCAATTATCTTTTTATAAATGTCACTCTGGCAACTATGTAGAGAAGAGATTAGGCGAGTGGCTATCTGGGTGAATGAAGGGAAAATACTTGGGTAGCAACTATCGTGGTCCAGGATAGAGATGATGACAGAAATGGAAAGAGGTATATGGATTCAAGAGACAATAGGGAGGTAAATTGACAGGATTTACTAATGGACTGGATTTTGGTGGTTAAGGATAGAACGGTGTTAAAAAGTACTTCAGGGTTTCAGGGGTGTTGACTGGCTGAGACAGAGAACCAGCTTTGTATGGAGAACTGTGAATTTCATTTTGAACATGTGGAGTTTGCAGTGCATTTGAGACGTCTAAATAAAGGTGTCAGGCAGGCAGTTGGCTATGCAAAGGTATGTCAGAGTAGAGGTGTGAAGTGGCTACAAATGAAGGAATAGAGAGCACACATGCGGCCGTTGGAGCCCTGGGCATGGATGATGCTGCCGAGGGCAGGACAGAGACTCAGAAGAGAAGCAAGACTTTGAGCCTATAGGAGCATCAACATCTCCTGGCTGGTGGAGGATGATGACGTAGTCAAGGAAACTGAGAAAGAGTGGGTAGAGAAATAAAAGGAGATCCAAGAGAGTGCATTGGGGGGATGGCATTCCTCAAAAGACAATAAGGGAGATTTCATAAAGGCATGAATAGTCAGTGGTGCTTTTTGAAAGGTCGAGTAGTCCTAGGGACTGATATGTCAACAAGAATTTATCAGCAAGCTCATTACGTCTGTGAACTAAGGGTGGCAGGAACCAGAAAATGGGTGCAGCTTACACTGTGCCTGTAATAGATTTCCATCCAAACGCAACACCAACAGTAGTTTCCAATCCAAACTCAACTAAATTTGATTGTTCCACATTATGTAAGTCAAGAAAGGAACAATGGAAGGATGGGGGATCCATGGTCCCAAAGGCCACAGAGAGGTCAAGGGTTACAAAGTTCAGGAAAAAGACTCATTCCTGTAATGACTGGGAAGTCTTGGGGTCTTTTCAAATGTGCTGCACAGACAGGGGTACATGGGAGAAGTGAAATTTCTGGGAAAGATTATGTGATGGAGATAATGAAGGTTTATAAAATGAAGAACAGAAAAGAGAGTGAGAGTGTCAGTACTAAGGGGAAACTCTTTTGCAGTAGGTTGGAAGGGAGAGAAGGGGAAGGAGATCAGTATAAATGAAGAATAAGAGGGAATAAGGTTCTCATTGAGCTATTAGCTAGTACTAAAAATCATTGTTATCTGTTTTTGACCTATTTTCATTCGGGGGGCTCTTCTGGGGACAAAGCCTTCTTTTTGAAGCTTTTGCTTGCTTTCATCATTTAATAATTGCTTCTATTTTTCAGCTTTTACTAAAAAGGCTATTTCTCAGCCTTGGGAATGCACTGGCATTAAAGGTGAGAAACAGAAGCTGTACTTTGAGCTCTTCCAAAGCAAAGCACTTTTAAAATCAGAGGCATTGCTATATTGTTACTATTCTCTCCTTCTCTGAAAGCTTGGCATGACATTAGTTCTGATTCTCAAAGAGAAGTCTTTCAGTTTAGCCATTATATTAATAATCTGTGACTCTAAAAAAGGGATGGATATCTAAATTGATCAACCGAGTCCAATAATCTTCACTTTTCCTTCTTTCTGGTGCTATGGATCTGAGCCCGGAATCAGAAATGGAAGCATTGTAACTCATTTATCTTCCCTGGAAATCACACCCAGCGACGCATTCATTGTAAGGGCATAGAGCCAAGCACTGTCAGTTCTGTGCAGGGATCCACACGTTCCATGGGCACTGACAGCATGAGATGTTCCCTCATGAATAATCCTTCCATATTTTCACAGTTATATAACCAGTTGCTTGTTATAAAGATAATTTACATTAATATTGGAATAATGAACAGAAGACAAAAACACGAAGTTATTTTGGAAATATGTAATATCTATTTCTAAGTACCAGTTATTTATCAATTCCTCACAACACTCAGGAAACAATAGTAACTAGCAAAACTCCTAGTTAAAATTTCCCCCACTTAGGTAGCTAAGAGAAAGGTATCACTTATAGAGAAATATCTAAACACAGCCTGAGGAGAAAGAGGGTTTTAAACTAGAAATATAATCCATTCTTGGCAGTTCAACTGGAAGTCAACTGTAGATAAGCAGGTTTCCAAAGAAAATACTTAGGGAAAATGTGGATGTAATTCCAGACTGATTGTTCATTATGTTCAATAATGTTATATATAATATATATGTTACATATAAATAATGCAATGTGTATATACACGCACACACACATATAGATGCAGCAACAGATGTGAAAAAAGTAGTTTGAGCTCTTTGTGTCTATTGGTCGACGGAAGTTTATTTATAACCTTATAGTTCCAACCTAAATTAAATAAAGGACATTTCTTTCCAAATGTTTCCATCATTTGGAAATAAAAGAGACATTAAAAGCCTGCACAGCAGATGAAAATTTGGGGAAATAAACCAATCTAACATTAGACAAGCATATCATTTAATAACTCTCTTTTCCAATTGTTGAATTGGGAGAATAGTCCCATTGAAACATGGAAGTATTTGGTGAAGATATTCTATGGGTCGATGATATGAAAACAGTTTTGGATACCATAAGGCAAAAACCAAATCGGAGACCCATTTTTCTCTGTGCATTAGTGATGACACAGATTATAATTCTACACTTGCTTCTACTTCTTTGAAAGCCAGAGTGTGGATTCCATTTTTTGTTCACTAATATGTTCCAAGATCCTAGAACCATATCTGGCACAGAGTAATCACTTTGTAAATATTTATTAAATTAAGTTATTGCCGACATTCTTATCATGGAAATTGTAGAACATGGTGTCCTCCACACGGCCTATAATTTTGTTTTAATTATTGCTCTCAACAACAACAATAAATAAAAATAGAACACATTCATCTAGCACTTAAAGTGTACAAAGAACTTGCCCCACACACCCCAATTCAGTTTTCTGGGTCCATCACAACCTGGAAGGGGCTGTGCACCAGGAGCCCATGTGGGAACCCCTGCCCCCGTGCTTGACCCCATTCTCTCCTCTGCCACTGTTGTGGGTTAGATTGTGACCCCCAAAATTCACCTGTCGAAACCCTAACCCACAGTGCCTCAGAAAGTGACCTTCTTTCGAAATAGGGTCATCACAGATGTACTTAGTTATGATGGGGTCATACTGGAGTGGGATGGGCCCCATATCCGATATGAACTGGTGTCCTTATAAGAAGGGGGAATTTGGACACAGACACACACACAGAGATAACACCATGTTAAGATAAAGGCAGAGAACAGGGTGATGCTTATACAAACGAGGGAATGACAAAGATTGCCAGGAAACGTTTTGTAGTACTTTGCTATGGCAGCCCTTAGCAAATTAATACAGCTACTTACTTACACCTCGCAGCTTGTCGGATTTCCTACAGGGGCCCTTGTACCCTGACCTCACTCCCACTGGACACTGTCTTATTCGGTGCTCAGAGTTAACAAAATTGCCTCCATTTTATTCCAAAGCATCCACAATTACATGTTGTCAATATCTAATGCATTCTTCCATCAAATCACATAGTAATTACATCTGACATTTTTTCCCTTACCTTCTGCTTGCTCCTGTGCTTGGAGTGGCATTATAACCAGGAGGGGGTGGTGGAAACCAGGACTGTCTGTGAAGAAATGACATCAGTTATAAACACAGTCCTTAAAAGGCCGGATCCCACCCACACATCTACAGGAAAAGCTGAAAATAATTTGACAGTAAGAAAGGCAAGGAGATGACTTTTCCACAAGGCCTGAGAAATCAAACAAAAGCTATTTCATAAATGCAGTAGAAAGTAACTGTCCTATACTGCAGGCTATCTGCTCTCCCAAGGAAACTCCTTTTCCCATTTCCTTTAACATTAAACATTGTGAACATTTCTTTAAAAAGAAATCTAAAGGAAATCTGGACCTTGTTTTTACCCCCCTACCTGTCTTGACATGGCTTCTTCTTTATATCCTTAGTTATCTGAATTCTATCCAGCTAGTCTTCAGATGGTTCTCAGTGATGGTTGTTCCATAATTTAGTTGTAATTTTGATGTGTTTGTGGGAGCAGGAGAGCTCAGAGTTTCCCTACTCGGCCATCTTGACTCTGTCTCATGCTTCAAAAATTTAAATCCAACTCTCCTGTCCTTCTTATCCTAGCCTTTCTTCCCTATGCTATGTCATTCTCCTCTGAATATCTTCAGTTTGGTCTGTATCTTAGATAACCCTTGGTTATCTCTACCAATTAAAATTATGCCCTAGTAATATGAAGGCATCTTTCTAATTGGATATATATGTATTTGTGTATAAACATATACATATGTAAAATTGAGATTAGCATTGCTGTGGTGTTTATTTATGCTTATGTTTTCATTATCATAACTTGTCAGAGTTTTCTATCGCACAGTTTTTTAAAGCCATATTTTGAGTAGAGCGTAAGATTATTATTTCATTATAAAATATTTCAGATATGCAGAAAACCAGAGAAAAGGAGGTATTTTTATGATAAACACCCATGAACCTACTATCTAGATTTATCAAATGTTACTACTTTCTTTATAACCCCTGTACATCCAGTGCCTTTAAAAAGAACCTCAGTCTGGAAGCAGAGCAGTCCACTCCTAAGAGAAAAACCTGTTCTCTAAGTATTTCTGGTGTCCTTATACCCGGAGTACTAAAAACAAAACAAAATTTTTTAAAGCAGCCTGTATTTTTTGAGGCACCACAGGATTGAACTAAGATGAGATGGGATAGATCAAAGCAGATTTCACCTCTGTGTAAGTAGTAGATGCTCCTCAAGAGAGCTAGTCAAAGAAGTGAGAGTCGTGTTGCTGGCCCCAGTGGTCCTGAACTCTGCCTAAACTATCAGGGAAATGTTGCATTGGGAAGGAGACAGAATTAACTGACCTTAAATTTTCCCTCTGCTTTTAGGAATCTGTTCCAAACAAAGGGTCAGGGCATATGAAATTTGGGTCTAAGAGAAAGATTATCACATTTTCTGAGACTCTGCAGGCACAAACAGAATTCCAACTACAGGAAAAATAGTATCAGCCATTTCTCTCTAGGAGGCGTATGGCAGTCAGCCAGTCCATCAACAAACACTGAGCACCTACCCTATACCAAGCATGGTCCTAGGAGCAGGCAAAGAAAATGAATGTGAAAATCACTGAGGTTCGCAAATGCTTGCATTTCATTAGCATCATGCTTCAGTAGCACTGTGTCCTCCTCGGGATGCAAAAAGTGCTTTCACCATCCCCTTCTGTCTCATGAAGAATAGTCTGCCACCATGTGTCCAGGACTTCTCGATGCCTCCTAGGTACACGGAACTCAGCACAGGCAGAACGTGGGAGGCCACACAGGGGAACTTGGAGCAGGAGGCAGACCCATGTCGTGGGATAGGGCCTGTGACTCTATAGTTGGAAGTAGGATCAGCTCCATCCACGGTGCACGGGAGGTGACCACAGGGAAGGCTAGTCGCAGAAGCATGGCGACAGATGGCCACACCACAGTCACGATTTCAGGATAAGGCATTTGCTATCGTCGGACTGTGTCAAAATGTGATCCCTGAAATAGTTGATCTTTTAATGTCTTGTCTCTATCATCAATAACATTACCTAGATATTCAAGACCCTAAGAGAACTGGAGAAAAGTCTGCATATTCAGAAAGGAGATTGGGGGAAAGAAGACCAACATTTGAGAACAACAGAAACCACTAGACGCTGGGTCCCTGGGAAGGGAGGAGAGAACAAGGCGGAAGGGCATGGGGTCCTTGGTAGATTATTTGGTTCAGAAATTAATAAAGAACAATCCTTGACAGAATATTGGCAAGAGGCAGATGCAACAAGCCCACTGTACCTCTTTTTCTTTACAGGGCTTGTAGCAGAGCTGGAAGCTGGGGTGCTGGTGGCGCTTGTGCTGAAAAAACTTCTAGGTTGCCTATAAAATCACAAGAACAAGTCATCACATTCCTGAAACATTTTCATTCTATCCCACTTTTAAAGGGCTTATAATCTCTTCACATTGTCACCTGCTCTCTGTCTGCCACAAAATGATTCACTTGAAAACAGGACAACAAAAAGAGTTCTTCCTCAGTTTATGCACTTTATAAATTGACAGGCTCTCATCTAAGTAACTAAAACTGAGGGAATTGAATGACGACATCATTTATCATGTGACCTTAACTGTGTGTCTGAAATCCAGACTGATCCAGGCCTGTTTCAACTCCTGAGAGGTGGGGTCCATTGAAAATTACTTTATTTGTAAATACAAATTTAAAGACTAATTAAGTTTTCAAACTCTACCTAGTTTGGGGAGTTTATAACTGCCAGTAGTACATTCCAGGGAAAATACATTTCATCTAAATAGATTGCTAACAAACCCATGATTTCATGACTCAATTGAGTTGTAGATGTGATGGGTATCTTGGGAGGCATGCGTAATACGGATTTGAAAACAAAACAAAAAAAATGAATTAAGCGTTGGTGTTTGATTAGAGCAGAGGTTGGCAAATTTTTCTGTTAAAGTCCATGTAGTAAATATTGGAAGCTATGCAGACCATTTTAGTCTTTCTAGTATTTAACTCTGCTCACACAATTGGGATGTGGCTGCATTACAATGAAACTTGGGCCTGAGGGCAGTATATCCTGGTTATTCTTGAACACATATGAAGAAATATACTTTATTCTTAAAATGTAGCTTCAGTTAGAAAAGTACATACGTTGTTCTTGCTTCTGGTGATCTAAATGCAGGCATGTATCTGGAAAGAAAAATAAAAGCAAAAGTCTGAGAAACAACAAAGAATTAATACTTACATCTATTTGCAATTGTCTATGAATTTAGAGTTATTATTAAGGGTTAGACATTATTTGACAGAAAGTAAAAGAAAACATCAGTATTTGAATAAATTTGGTAAGGTGATGTCATGATCTTTTTACATCTTGTACTAGATTGCAAAAACAATTATTTTCTTTCAGAAAATTTAGTATCTTTTAAGCCCAATGTTTTTATTTGTTGAGGTCAGTAATTTTCTTTAGCAATAAGAATGAATAATGGACATTTACATGTATTTCATAATCTTTCCATCAGGGTAACTTAAACAGAAATATAAATGTGATAAGAATAATGGCCTGAAGCAATGAGTTCTCTTGATTCCGTTTTCGTTTTTTTCATTAGTTTCAGGTGTACAAAACAACATAACGATTACATATTTACACCCCTCATGAGCTCTTTTGATTTTTAAGTCATGCAACAAGATTTTATTTTTCTCTAACCATGAGCAGGAATAAAGGTTATTACTCCAGACTTTTTGTGTTAAAAAAAAAAGAGGATAAGAATTTACAGAAAGATATTAAGTAGGTTCAAAGAATTGTGAGTAATAAATAATGCTTAGAAAAATATTGTACTTGAGTTTTTCCCAAAGTTAGTAAATACTGGTACCTATTGGTTAGTTGGTTATCCAAGGTTTTGGCCTTATACGTTTTAGCAGCATCATGTCTGTCTGAGATCCTTTATAATGAAAGAAGACAAAAGTCTGGATGAACATTATATTATTAAACTGTTTTTAGACCACTTTTGTGCTAGAATACCCTCACAATGTAACTTTTTTCTACTAAAAAGAAATGTTTTTCAGATGTTACATTTTAGAAAATTTACAATAAATAAGTCACTTGTGACAAAATCTATTTATAAGAGTATTTTGATAGAGTTTGGAATTTTTAAAGTTTATACTTTTCAACTAGCCTTTCTGTCTCACTGGACATTTAACACATTAACTATTTATATTACTTATTGTTTAATAATACATATAGCCAATGACAATACTTCCTAGGTTGCTAAAATGTATCAATAGAAGACATACTTTTTTTTCTTTTTTTAATGTTTTGTGGCATAGACAATGCTATGTGTTTGCCAAACTCATTTTATTTTCCTTTTGAGCACATAGGAAGACCACATTTCTCAGTTTTCATTGCAATTAAGTTAGACCATGAGCTTGAACTCTAAAACATGCGGCAGAAATGTTGTCTGCCACTTCCAGACTCATCCAGAAACCACTTGCGTGAGCCTCAGTGCTCTTTCTTATTTTTCCACTAGGGTTTTGGTGCCGAAGGATTGAAGGTCGCAGCATTAAAACATGGAAAGAACTTAGGTCCCTGAGTCGTTTCATGGAGCAAAGATGTTCCCTACTCTTCCAGCTAATCACACTGGCGTCTGATGAAAGCAAGCGGTAATCCATTGTACTGAACCCCAGTGCTGTGGGAGCAAGAGAAGGAACCCATTTTACCCTCGCAAATTAATTTACTTTGACTAACACATTTTGTTAATAAGGCCTACTGGCCATCAGAGGGTTTCATCTCTCTAATCTCAGGCCTCTTCAAGGAGGGAAAGTCTGCAAAAGGGGTGTTTTTTATCCCATGGGTCAGAAACGACAAATTAGGAATCCTGGTATCTCCATGCCCTTGGCAGGATCTCATAATTGCAGCTCCTGTTCCTTTTCTTCCCTCACTTACACCAGATAGAAAAGTTCTTTCTGAGACATGAGGCGGTCTTCTGGAGCATTTTTCAGGCTTGCACAAAACTAGGATGTAGCAAAATTAGGGTCAGGAAAACAAAAGGTCAGCAAGACTCTCCTGTTCATCCCACACTATGGGTCTACTACAACTTTCTCTAAACTTTCACTTTTACCATCAACTTTATTACAGGCCTTTATATAAACTATTCCTGGGAAGATGGACACTAAATTTCCTCACTCTAAAAAAAAAAAATTGGGAAAAAATGTGACATTTTCATAAGTTTAAAATAATTTTAATTCCGAGATGTCATTTTGACATGTGTAACTAAAACATTTGGTAAATAACATTAAAATTTTATGAGTCAACTCCAAATACAGTTTCTGTTTGTGGTAAATAATACTATAAACTGATAACTCTTGAATGCAAAAAGGAAGGCTGGCATCCTCTGCAGCTCCATATTCTCAACAGACTGCTCACAATACAGGCATCAGCTCGTGCAGAGTTTTAGAATCCATGTATAAAAAATACTCTTATCTAAAGTGATCACCAGGCCAAAAGACTATGAACATCTCCCCCGCACTACTACCGAGCCTCCGATATGTTTATATTTAAAGGGCTCTGCAGTAAACCTCTGTGAATACCACAAGTAAGATGACAGGTAACTTACATCGTAAATGTTCCTTAGAAACTCTACTCAGACTTTATTTCATAGGCGTCTATGAAACCTTCATATAAAATAAAAATAATCTTGGGAAATGTACTCTGTAACACTGAAAGCAACAATCAGTCTAAAGCAAACAGAACCTTAATAGCAAACATCCTCAAGATTTAAATAAAAGTGAGGTCTGATGTTAAAGTCAAATGAATCAAAATTCTACAGTGTAAACCTTTGCGGGCAGAACTGCATGTAAAAATAAAAAATAGGTACCTACTACTCTTTGCTGCTCATTTTATACATTTTCCTCTACTCGTTGAAACATCCCTACAAGGTAGGCATAATTATTTTCATTTCATAGATGACAAAAATGGAATCTCAGAGAAGGTAGATGACTTTCTCTTGGCTGTACCACTAGGAAGTCGTCTGTCTCCAGTCTTCCCAGTAGAGCCCGATTCTATAGAGTGCTTATCCCACTACTCAGGTATTAGGTCAACATGTTGTCCTTTAGTTATTATTCTTCAATTCCACTAGGGGGATCGGCCTACGGATAATAATGGGGAGAACCGGAAACCACCATTCCAATATACGTCAATTTCTTAGTACTTAGAGATGAACTTTATGCTTCTCTTGGAAATTAAGTTACTGCCAACTTGTGATATGAAATAAGTTGTTTTAATTGGAATCAGTCTTGGAGACGGGAAATACCCAATGTAATGGGCGGTGTTATCAAAAGAACCAAAGGAAAACGTACACTTCCACAACAGAACACTAGAGGTCACCCTAACCTAGGTTTTCCAAATTAGTCATTAAACCACCTCCAGGATTTGGGCCACGTAATACGCTACCTACACTATTATATACTAAGGTTTCTTTAGAACACCTCATATTTTTACCTACCTGTGTCTATTTTTAAAGGGAACCCTTCAAATGTAAACTCAGTACTTTTCTCACACTCATTTAAAATAAATACATCATTATTGAAATGCACTTACACTCACACACCAGATATATTTGATCATCTTCCTCCTAAAATGTTTTCACATCTTGCATTTGGAGCGGCCTGCATTATGGAGTCCAACTCCTGCTAACAGGACTAGCCGTTAGCCTTTCCTTACTGACCCCTGTGTCCTCTCCCTTATATTTGTTTCCACACTTTGAGAGACATAGCTTTCTGTTGGGAGACAGAGCTGCCTGGGGAATGAGCTGACCAGCATATTTCTCCCAAACATGTCACTGAAACTCTTTGTAAATAAAGTAGGTGACCTTTGGCTTCATTGTCTAGAGTGTAAAATGAAGGTTTGGGGCTAATTGGTGGTTCTTAATTTGGGGACTAATCGATGGTTCTTAATTCACATTAGAATCACTTTATAAGCTTTAAAAAATGCCTGGGTCCCACCTCAGACTAACTAAACCAGAATCTGGGGGATGAGAGGTGGTGGGAACAAGTTGTCAGTCAAGTTTTGAAGCTCTCACAGTGACTCTCATTTGCAGCTGAAGCTGAGGGTGAGTCAGCTAGTTTGCCTGTAAAGTCTGGTCTAGTCTGTTGCTAACATCCCAAGGCTCTCTTGACTGGCCCGATATAAACTTTTAGATACACAGCCTGCAAAGACTGCCACATACTTAGCTTGCTTGAGGCATAAATATCTCACTTTCAAATTCATTCCTAGAAATAGGGTTTCCTTCTTCAATTCATGGTGCAATAGGACATCCTGCAAGGCCAAGGTGAGTGGACAGAGGTATTTTGACTCCTCTCTCCACTCAGTGCCGTGGAGATGAGATCTCGTACATATACTTCCACAAACTCATCTTTGCCAAGGCTGTTCATTACAAGACAGAAGTCAACTCCTTAGGGATTCCGTGATGACCATCCCCCTTTAGGGCTACTGACTCTGAAAACCTATGAGTAAAGTACACACATGTGCTACGTTGATTAACACTGGCATGGTCAGCATATAGAATCTACGAGATGCCATAAGTTTCAGCACATCTGCTTAAAATGCAGCAGGTGACATTTTTGTTTACAACAGCAGCACATGTTTAGCTACAGGGAGTGACCTCAACTATCAATGGCCCCAGGTGTCCATCGTGCTTAGATTCCAGTTAAAGATGTTAACTTTGCTCTTTTCTTATGCTTACTGAGCATGTTTACTAAATATAAAATTGAAATGTGACCTGTAGCATTTACACCTCAACCTGAATAGACTTTCTCAATTTTCTCTATAGAGATGAGCCCTTTCCCTCTGTGTAAGAGTGGACTAACAACATAATGGACTCTTTCTGTAAGCCATACGATGACTCCAGTCCTGAAAAAGTGTTTTACTTTCTAAAGTAAAGAGCTAATGTCTTTATCCTAGAGTGGATCAAAACTGTTGTGTTATTAAAATTTACAGTCTCTCCATAAAGTAGTTGTAGAGAAATTACCATCAGGATGGAAAGACCAAATGTTAGAATAAGGACTGACTCTTCGTATTCATAAAAATATCTATAGTCTCCATTTTAAATGGAACTGATTCCACTGAGCCCACCCCTACCTATACAAAAACCAGTTTCTTCAGAATTTTTTCTATCTACTATTAGCAGGATTTTAGGGAAATAGTGCTATTGAGTCAAGATTTCGTGAGTGTTGAAAAAGATAATTTAATCCCTATAGCCCTTCTGTCCCTGGAGATAAAATATCATGGTTGAAAGCTTACCTTGGTAAACATTTCAATATCTCATGCTTTATAAGAAATGGGATTTAATATATGTTACGCATTCTGCTTACATAGTTCAAAAACACCTTACCTGTCCAAAGTGTCATCAGATCTGTACCGACTAATTGTGGCTTTCAGCTCATGTATCTCATTTGCTTTCCTGTAGCAAAACATAATTACAGAAAGATCAAATAAAATACAAAAAATAGTTTAAGAAATCCTGTCATGCATTTGATAAAGTTTTGGACTATTCAGTAGAAGATGTATATGTTACCAAGAAAAGACATATTTAGAGTATCTAAATAGTCCAAGGTTTTGACTTGGATAGAACAAATTATGGCAAATTCAAGTCCTTCTGCTAATAAAGGAATTCTTTTCTAAGTCCAATTATTTCTAGCTAGAATGTAACATACTCAATTTGGGGATATGGATACATAAAAGAAACAACTCAACATGCAAGATGGCTAAAAACTAATATGTACTCCTGTCAGTATTGTTGATTTTTACATAATAGGAACTTGACCCCTTAAAATCAGCTGTTTCATGGACAGAGTTTTAGCAGCATCGTAAGCCAGCACAACAGGCTAACTACAAACGGCTTTATTTAAAGTTCAGCACCGTGGACAGGGTTGAAAGAGGAGAAGTTGCTGGCAGAGGGGAGCCAGGGAGAGGGACGAAGGGAAGGAGAGAAACAGGAAAAGCTGGAAATAAATGAAACGAAGAAAATGGGAGAAGAAAGAACAGATAGATGTTGGAAGGAGAGGAGAAGGAAGAAGAGATGGGAGAAGTAGGGAGAGGAGAGACAGAAGGCAGAGAGAGTTGAGAAAGACAGATAAACAGAAAAAAAAAAGGAAAGGGTAGAAAAGAATATAAGGGAAGAGAGGCTAGAAGGCTCAACAGTAGGAATTATGATCATCAAAGCAGTGGAAATATCTTGATCGGAGTGATAAATCAGAAAAAAGAGTCCCGTTTATAACCCTGCGATACATACATACAACCCTGTAATACAAGGAAAACAAGCTCTTCAGAGAATGATACCACGATCTACTGTGTTCGCTTATGAACACATCATTTGAAGCTGACAGATCAAAGGTATTAAATCAGAGAAAAGCACTAAAACAGTATATTTAAGATTTAATTTTAACTTGCTGTCGCATATTTTTATTAAGCAAATATTTGGAGATAATGCACAATGCTCTGGGCTGATGACTACGAGAAAACAAAAAATGAAATAACTGTGGACCCAACACACACAGAGCTAGAGGGACAAATGAGATGTGCACATTCGAAATGGTCACTGTCAGAAAAGTGGACCAAGTAAGGTGCAAGGAAGTGCTAAGTTGAGAAAGCTTATTTCCAGAGATAGAGATCAGAGGAGACTTTATGGGTCAGGTGAAGTGAGATCTGGTCCTGGGAGAATAAATTGATGGAGACATTTTCAAACAGTGGTAGAGGGAACAGTGTCAGTTCAGGCTAGACAAAAAGTAAAGAAAAATGACTAATGCAATTCCTCAAGTTTTTAAGGATGCTGAGAGTGAAATCATGGTATATGGTTCACCATCGTGTGTAAGGCATGAATATAAATCAGTGCTGCGGGGCTCTCTGACCCCCTTCCATGCAACAGCCCCTTCTCAGACATGATCACACTACATCTCATAGCTGGCTTTATTCGTCCAGCCACTTACCACAGCACAATATATTATACTGTGTTCATTGCTTTTTAGTCTATCTCTTCGTCCTTCACCTTCAACTAAGATGCAAGTCCCATGAGAGCAGGGATTTTGTTTTGTTTCCAGAACTTACAACAGCATCTGGCTCACAGCAGGCCTCTCTGCAGGTATGATTTGTGCTGTCAGGCTTATTTGACATGCTTTAGTGATTTGGCAGAGAAATACACACTAAAATTCCCTGGTTTGCGATACTATGAAACTTGTTATCTAAGGTGACGAGAATGTATTGTTCGCTTTCCTTTTCCTTTATTTTCAGTCTCTGCTCATGAGGAGCTCTTTGCACACATTGTCACTCCTGCCGGAAACACTTCTTTCTGTGCCACGTGCCCACCAGCCACCCTTTCCTGCTTGGAACCCTTTCCTCCTCCTCCTTCAAGCAGCCGCACCACCACGAATAACTAGTTCCTCGGTGAGATCTCCAGTGTATTCATGCAGAGTTAGTCTCTTCTTCCTCTCTATTCCCACAACACGCTCACACAGTTCTACAAGAGCACTTCCCGTGGTCAATTTTATTTAGTATTTTAGTTTATGGATCCATCTTTTGCCAAGAGAGTTCCTTAAGGTCAAAGGTGGTGTCTTATATATCTTTGTATTCCCACTGTCTGTCACAATGTCAGCACGTAGTAGGTGCTCCAAAGTGGTGTTGAGTGAACACCAAAGTAGCTACAGCCTCTGCAAAAGGCAGAAAAGCATCAAGTGGGCATCCACATTAGCAAGTGCAAGGGAAAATATAACCTACCCTTTTAGGAAAATGTAGTTTGAGACACTGGTAGTAGGTCAAATGGAAAATGTCTCAGACTTAAAGATTTTTGTTATTGACAATAAAAGCTCAGTGTGCTGTTTTAGCCAAAATGCTGTCCACCAGCTGGAAAGGTTCAGGAAACCAATATAGTTTCATATATATAAAATAAGCGCAGAAGGCATTAATTTTTTGTTATCCTAAAACACACTGAGAACACGAAGCTTAGTTTTCCTAGTCACACTTCAAAACAAGTACTGTGTTTCCCCGAAAATAAGGCCGGGTCTTATATTAAGTTTTGCTCCAAAAGATGCATTAGGGCTTATGTTCAGGGGATGTCATCCTGAAAAATCATGCTAGGGCTTATTTTCCAGCTAGGTCTTATTTCTGGGGAAACACATTATGTTTGTTCTTTAATAGTTCCACAGCAAGACAAATAACATGGAGGGAGCGATTTCCATGGTGGCTGGATTCAAATGATCAGGCTCCCTTTGTTTGGTGATAATGAGGGCAACTGAGGACAAAGCTGTGATCTTCCGAATCAGGAAGACAAAGGAGAAGGTACAGGTAGAATCTGCCAAATCACAGTCAGTCAGTCAGTCAGATGAACTAAGGCCGGGAACCAGGAAACCCAGCAGGTGCTTTGTACAAGGGCTTCAAGCCCAGTACCCTTAGAACAGGTTAAAACTATGAACAGGTTTAAAAGGATTTAGAAAAATTCCCAAATTAAAAGTTTCCAGGATAGGGACATTCAAGGCGACTACTTCACTTTTTAAAGACCATACCATAAAAGACAATCACGCTCCCTTACTAAGTACCCCTTGGTGACACACAGACTACTGGACCAGATAAAACTTGTGTCTGATAAATAATTGGGTGCTTCTGATGGGTGTGGTTGTTGGCGTGTGTGTGAGTGCAAATGTGGTTTTGGCAAGACTATTATCTATTTATTTGATCAATCTTCGATTATTTCCATCATTGGGATTACTGGCTTTGCCTAAATTATCCTACTTTGTCATTAGGAAATTTCCTGTCTTTGTCAGTATAGTTGTTACTGAGTATCACGTATTGGTCTTCTAGAAGTTTCTAAAAAGTGTACTCTCCCAGAAAGCAAGTGAACTCTGGAGCTTATATGTCTGTATTTTCAGATTCCTTTCCTTAAGGTTCAGAGATATTTTATCTGGTCATGTTTCTGTGGGAACTCTTTCCCTTTCCCAGTGGGGGGCGGGGGGTAGAGGATTGGGGGTTCTATGCCTACGAGCTGTAGTTCTGGAAGACGTGGAGCGGCAGAAGCACAGTTTGCCCTGTGGAAACACCTAATGATAACATCACAGAGTCTCATTCACGTGCCCAGCACATCAGCAAAAGCCTGAGGGTAGCCACAAACATCCAGCCTGTCTTGAACAAGTCTTTTCAAAAACTACCCTCTTTGTGTTTCTGCTAATGATGTAATTTGTCTGAAACACCCACCTGTCTAATGCATCATGGGAGTTATGTCGGCTGAGCACCACCCTACCATAATTTTCATCTCTGCAGAGAAAGAACAAAATTAAGTCACATGAAAGGTTACCACAGTATTTAGTAAGCACTAAATAAAAGAGAAAGAGCTCACAATTTTTGGCATGGTTAACCCAGTTTACTTCAGAAATAAAAACACAATTATTTATTTTAACCAGTCACTACTGGAAAGAGCGTGGTAAAAAAACAAGCTTGTCAGTACAGACGATCATTATTCTAATTTGCCCAATGAGATTTCCATGTGATTCAATAATAGAATAAGTGTTTGTGGTTTTGTTTTGTTTCTTCCATGTGTGAGAACAGGAAGCCCTCTACTTCGTATACATTAGAGGAGTTCTTTTCTGTAGGAATGCAGACGTTTTCTACAAAAATGTTCTACATTGAATTAAGCCCATTATGTCTGGACATTTTCATTTTATGGACTTGATAGTTTTCCTTGACAAAAAGTAGGAAAATAATTACCAATACTTGTGGTTATGGAAAATGATCATTCACAGGAGACTTAGCTCATTTTTGAACCATGAGAATACAGAGTTTGCTTTGTTCGGTCTTTAAAATAACCCTATGAATTAGGCAGGGAAGACACTGTCATATCCAATTACAAATGAGTAAATTGATCAGGGATTGTGTGGCTTTCCTAAGGGCAAAAGATTAGCAAGTGACAGAGGTGAGTGTAGGACCTAGATCTTCTTATTTCAAACCATTGCTTTTCTTATTGGGCAACACTGTAAAAGACTTTCAAACATAAAATCCCAAAGCCATGTCCCTCTTATTTTGTACAGCAGACCTGAAAGCACAGGCAATTTTAGGAAATGTCAAAACATGTAGTACAGCCTGTGGCCTTACGCCAAGGCAGAGAGTAAGTACCTGAACCTTTTCCATGTCAACCCAACCAAACCTGAAGTACTACATTTCTCCTGATTCTGCTCTACTAACGTTACTCAACACTCTGAAACCATTTATAATAAAGCTATAAAAGAACTGTAATAGATAATTAAAAAGAAAGAAGAACAGTGAAACTGGAACAATTGCAGCAAATATACACCCTCAAAAATCCCAAGAGAACTTTTCCGTCTCTCTTGGTATCCCTTCCCTAAAGTCATGAGAGAGTAGCAAACACCAATTGTGTTTTTACCTTAAGAAGAATCATAATACATAGCCCAGAACTGAGCCACTGGGAGTGGGGGAAGCATCAGAGCCAATTTCCCCTTCATTCCGCAGCTGCCATGCCATCAAAACTGGCTTCCCTGGGTCTTTCTAAGGAGACATGCCTGCAGAAAACCATCATTCCTGCCAAGTGCAATTTGCCTTAGACATCTCTATCTTCACCCATCTGTGCAAATATTTGCAACCCAAAATTTATGATCTTCATTTCATATCACTCTACCACTGCGAAAAAATAAAAATGCCATATTAGGCTCTGACAGAAACAATAAATGTTGCTTTATAGAAGGAAATGGTTGTTGTCCAAGAGTATTAACTCTAAAAGTTAGTGTGAGTCTCTGAACACCCCTATAGTCCCATAAAATAATAAGAATTAAAAGAAATCAATATACATTTTTTTTTAACAGTTACAAATATGAGGTTGGACAATTAAGTTCACGAACTCACCCTAGAAAAAGTGCTACAAACCTCACTGGTAAATATCATTATGGTCACCTTCGAAGTACTTCCCTTGGGAAGCTATGCACTGATGCCAGTACCTAGTCTACCTTTCAAAGCAATTTTGGAACTGTTTTCTAGAATGGCCATCAGAGCTGTCATATTACCCTTGATGTCCTGACTGTCATCCAATGTCTTCCTTTCAACATTTCCTTTATCTTCGGGTAAAGAAAGAAGTCATTGGGGGCCAGATCAGGTGAGTAGGGAGGGTGTTCCAATAGTTATTTGTTTACTGGCTAAAGACTCCCTCACAGACAGTGCTGTGTGAGCTGGTACATTGCCATGATACAAGAGCCATGAATTTTTGGCGGAAAGTTCAGATCGTCTTTTTCACGCAGCCTTTCCAGCACTTCCAAAGAGTAAACTTGGTTAGCGGCTTGTCCAGTAGGTACAAACTCATAATGAATAATCCCTCGGATATCAAAAAAGTTAGCAACATCATTGCAACAAGTTCACGAACTTAATGGTCAGACCTCGTGTACTCCTCAAATAACCATGCATAGACAGTTTAGTAGTAAATTGAGAGTAAGTACCATGTAATACAGGGTTTCTGAACTCCAGTGCTACTGACATTATGGATTTGATAGTCTTTAGTTCTGGGAAGTATCAGCGCTTTGTAGGATGTGTGGCAGCACGACTGGCCTCTACCCACCAGATGGTAGGAGTACTCCCTGTTTTTTGACAACTAAAAATGTCTCTCCCTACCTTGCCAAACATCCCCTGAGCGTAAAGGTGCTCCTGATTGAAAACAGGGTGTAAGGGAAAGACAATGGGTCATGTTAAAATCTCAACTCCACCACTTAACAGCAGCGTTCCATTGGACAAGTTACTTAAATGTCCCGAGCCTCAGATTCCTGGTCTGTAAAATCAGGATGGGATACCTACCCTGTGCAATTGTTGTGAGATTGAGTAATGCTTCATATGTAAAGTACAATTGCACAAGGTATTCCTTTACCCCCAGGTAGTAATGTCCTTGAAAATCTGATGTTACCAATTTATGTTTAAAAAATTAGGCCAGGCAACAAAGTGTTTTAGAAGGAAAGTATTTTCTTTTCAGTCCATTAGCTTCCCAAACAGAGAATGGCTCTCTCTCTCTACTCATCCACCCACTCCATACCCTCTTACCTTTCTTCTGCAGAACAGTTCTTTATCCAGCTGTTATCCTGTAAGAAAGTCCTTCTTTTGTTCAATTCAAGAAAAGCCTGTTGTCTCTGTGTGGTCCCCTGCGTAGTACTCTTCATATCTATCAACAGAAAAATGAAAAATTGGGAGACGTCATTGCGTGGAGTTGAGTGTGGGTTTGTTAACCTAGAAATCTCGAGAGGCACATCTGATTGGCCAGCATCAGTCTTCTAGACTGGCAAGTCTAGCACTGCTTTAACGTAGGATGTGCCGGCAAGAAAGAACAACTCCCACACCCATCATCAAAGATAACATATTAAACTGCTCAGGTGCCAACTGAAACTGCCCATGCAGCTCATGAGGCCCCATCTGGCACCAGGGCCTGGGATAAACCAAGCCAGGGTTTAGTGGGTGGCCATTTTACTCAAAAAGAAAAATGCCTCAGAAGCACACATGGACTGTTGGACTGTTTTAAAAGCACTTAGGAAATAATAGCCAATAAGTCCTGGTGCTTTTGATTATAAGTAATTTCATTCTTTGATCTCACAGGAGCCAGAAACACAGAAGGTCTCTCTCTCTCTCTCTCTCTCTCTCTCTCTCTCTCTCTCTCTCTCTCTCACACACACACACACACACACACACACACACACACACACACACATAGGACATTTTTACGGATTTTAGTTAAAAATTTTTGAATTGCAATTACATGAGTAAAAGCTGTTGCACTCTTACATTTTTCTTAAGTCTAAACTTAGCAGTGCTAATTAAATTAGACTGTTGCTTCTATGCATTCAATATCTATATAAAATAATTAGGAACTGTAAGTTATTTTCCCCAGATTTTTAAGTTTTCTGAGTAAAAGAAGTATCATCTACGTTACCATTTCCTGTGGGAGACGTTTTTCTTAAGGTTAAATTAGACATGCTGCCTTCCAGTACAGATCTGAAAGGAAAATAAGGGTGGGAAAAATACAACAATGACTAAGAATCTACAAGTGATTCTTCAATTGCTAATGAGACCCATTTTTCAATGACATTGACAAAGGCACAGGACATTATATAATGAATACATGACATAAAGTGCCCCCAAGAACCCGAGAGTTCATCTATCCCAATGTGTTCATTTTACAAATCAAGAAACTTAAGGCCTGAAGCGTTTAGTGTCTCCAATATTATAGAACAAGCAATTAATTGGCTGAATCAGGCCACTAGTTAATCCAGTTATTCAATCAATCAATATGCACTGATTACCTATGATATGCCTGACACTGAGCCAGGAGTTGGAGACAAAGAGATGAGTAAGATAAGTGTCTGGTCGGGTCAGTAAGGAGACAGAGACATGGAACTGACCCTACAATGTGCAGTGGCCTCAGAAGGACGCATCGGCTTCTTCTCCGGGGAAGCCGAAGGGAACCCAGGCAACTAATGTGTGATTAGAAGGGATGCAGCCGGAAACATGGAAATCACAGATCCGGGAAACACTGATGATGTTAGGTAACCTCTGCATGGGAAAGTCCACAGTTTCTTAGCCATGATCAACCACTATATTTAACCTGTTGAGGGGTTAAGGCGACCCACAGTCCCCAGAAATGACTAGGGTTCCAGGGCTGCATGATGCCTTCGTGAATCCTGTGCACTTTTGCTTTTGTAGGCGTCATCCTTACACACACACACACACACACACACACACACACACACACACACAAATTATACTTATGACTGTGTTAGCATAAAGATGAATAATAATCCAGGCTAGTTTCACTATTATATATTCGTTATTGTTATATTCATTTTTTTTTCTGCTGGTAAAAGGAATTAAAATTAAAACCCTTTCATGGGCTCCTACAGGTATTGTGGTCCTTTTCTGCTTAATGGATAAGTCAGCCCCAGCTCTGGGTTTCCCTGAGTGCGAGACTTTCAGTTTTAAAACTGGAAAATTCTTGGGCCAGCAGCTATGCCTGGTCACCCCAGGTGGGGTGTGTTTTTTTTTTGAAGAGTTCATCTACCCAGACAGTGTATGGCATGTCTTAGAGCTCACATTGGAAGTAAGTTCTAGGCCCAGTTTGATCACATCCAAGTTCTGTAATTCAACCACTTACTCTCACTGTAAGACGGGGATTATAAAAACGGCCTTTGGCTCCGTGAGGTGGTTGTGAGGAGCCAATAAATAATGCACACAAAAATCACTTTGTTAAACTATAAATGTTATCTGGACTCAAGGTAGTGTTATCAGACAGCAGTTCATAGGCATAACTGAGGGTCTCTAAACGGCCCCATCTCCCACCTTCTGATGCCAAAATGTTTCCTATAATACCTTGTCATAGGACCTGAAGTGGTAAAGACACATGCCTTTGGAGCAAGGCATTGTTTCCTCGGGAGTCTTCCTTCAGAGTGAAACGGCCATAGAGTCAGTGGGAAAGTGGGGGCCTAGAACAGGCCCCCTTCACCAGTCTGGTGCTCGGGGGCCATGGGCTCAGCCTGCCCCTCCGCAGGGGAACTGCCCTTAGCCGTACAATCCATAGCCAGTGACTGGCAGACTCAGGAAAAAAGAGTCAATCTCTTGCCTCAAGGTAGGCAGGTGATTTGTATGTCAGAGATCACTGGGGTGTCAGGCTGAAGCTAGATCAGCAGAGAGCACATCCTGCTCAGCTCCTTTCCGACTCCCCTTCCTGCTGCCCTTTCTCCTTTCTTCTGAGATCACACCCTCAGTAAGTCAGAGACCCCCGCAGGCCCTGCTTCTAAGGAATCCAACCTAAGACTAACAACCAGAGCCATGGATCAAGGCTTTATCTTCACAGAGAGCAGCAGCTCTTCACTCCACCGAGAGAGCCGGGAGTCTAAAGGTTTTCAGAAGTTAGAAAGGTTTGCATTGAACGCATGCTCTTTACTGACTGTATCACCTTGGATATGGTATAGCTCAGCTCCCTCATCTGTAAATGGAGATGAAATTGAACTGTTTTGAAGATCAAATTAGATGACATATGTAAAGTGTCTAATTATTGCCCAACACACAGTTGATGCTCAGTAATTCTTAACTTCATGGCTCTGTCACTTTGGAAAGCAAAGAGCAAAGACATAGGGAGGTGTGGTTAGGTGTGGGGAGGGAAGGGAGCAGCCTTGAATTTGGGCCGCTGGGCAAGCTGGGAGTCTGGGTAGCCCTGGGCTGGCTGTGTTTGGCAGTTCCTGAAACTTTGGCAGGAAGGGATGTAAAGAAGCCTCTTAAAGGCGAACTTCAATCTCAATTACTTGTTCATTTTGCCTCCATCTGGCCCTGCTTCTCTGAGTTCTTGGCTAATCTATTTCCTGTTTCTAAAAATGGGCTCTAATAAATTCTTTTCCTCTAAGCCGGTGAAGACCTAGAAAGTTCACAGCTGATTGAACTGGGATTCTGAGGTGGTCAACCTGCTGAATATCTATTTATTATTGCATTTGCAGTGCCTGCAAATTCAGTTGTGAGACATGGGGCAGGGTGAATGGAGAAAAGGCATTTTATAATTATCTGCTTATTATCTGTCTCTCCCAAAAGATTGAGTTTCCTGTGGGTACGGCCTAAATCTTTCTTTTCTGTATTCACAGTGTCTGGGGCACAGTACAAGCTCCTAAGGGTCTTGTTCTGGGCTGAATCGTGTGTTTCCCTCCCTCCCCAGATTCATATGTTGAAGCCCTAACCTCAGTAGCTCGGGATGGGACTGTTTGGAGATAGGATCTTTAAGGAGCGATTAAGTTAAACGAGGTTGTTAGGGTGGGCCCTAATCCAATGTGACTGGTGTCCTTATAAAAGGAGGAATTTGAATACACAAAGAGACACCCACTATATGTGCATAGAGAAAGAGCGATACAAGGCCACAGAGAGAAGGTGGCCATCTGCAAACCAAGAAGAGGGTCTCAGGAGAATCCAAAGCTGGCAACAATTCGACCTTGGACTGCTAGCCTCCACAGCTGTAAGACTACAAATTTCTGGTAAGCCACCCAGTCTGTGGTATTTGGTCATGGCAGCCCTAAGAAACTAATAGAGTACTGATGGGCAAAGTGATTTAAACTTTTCTAAAATAGCTAAGTCATTCCAAGAGCGGTGTGCCACACTGTCTCTGGCCTGGGCCCTTCTGCCTTCGATTGTCCTACTGCACAGGGCAATTGCCAATAGCATAAATATCCATTAGTTGAGCGCCTGTTCTAAACAGGTTACCTCACCGGCATTGTTGCTCATCCTCAAATAAACTCTAGGAGGCAGCTATTATTACCTTTACCTCCCAGATAAGACACCTGAAGCTCAGGGAGAGTATGCAGCATGCCAAAGGTGATAAAAAGCAGAACCTGACTTCTAAACCAAAGCCAATTGCTTCCCTAGCGACCAGAAATAATGCTCAACATGAGTCCTTGCAAGACTAGACTGGTGCCCTGGCCTTCCAGTGAGAGAGGGAAAGCAGACAGCAGGGCTCTGCCTGACTCTTGACATTTCAATCTTTGGAACTCCCATGACCTCTGCCCCCAGTGCCCGGCAGCAGGAGAACCAGGGCAGCCTCTCAAGGAATCATTGTAGCAGATAAAGCCTCACAGAGCTGTCTTCTCTGAGAGGCCTTTGGCATATGTCCACAGAAAACACCTGTACATGAATGATCATAGCAACATTTTTCAAAATAGCCAAAAAATAAAAACAACCCAAATGTCCATCAGAATGAATGGATTCATAACAATGGTACATCCATACAAGGGAATATTACTCAGCAATAAAAAGGAATGAAGTACTGATACATATTACAACATGGATGAAGCTTGAAACACGCTAAATGAAAGAAGCCAGGCTTAAAAGATGACATCTGTATTATTCTGTATGGATGTCGTTTTTCAGATTTTCCTTGGTATCCTCACCTCAATTCTCCTTCCTTTTGGCTCTGCTGAGTAACAAGGAGAGTCCAGACAATAATAATACTTCAAATGATTTTATAGTAATTTATAATTTATCTCATTTTGTTTCCACAACGTTTTAAAAGTGATAGAACTCCTATTTTACAGATGCAGAAACAGAGTCATCTTGAGTAGCTGATGAGTGGCAAAGCTGGGACTCAACCTGAGGCTTTCTAGCTCGAAGCTCTTCATTTTTTCTTTTATGCTGGGACTCCAGATTGTCAGCCCTTCTTGCAGAGAGTTGTATAGAGAAAAGCAGGTATCTCCCATTTACCTTATATTTGGGGCTGGCTCTAATCAGATCCAACATCCTGCTAGAGGGCCTGATATTTTTATGCCATTGGTAGCTAGGCATTCTCCAGAAGGCCTCGTTAAATAGAATCAAATTAGATAACACATCTAAATAGGCTCATGGCCCTTAACATCTTTCTCTTTGCCAATCATTAGCCTTGGATATCATATAACACCTCACTACCTCCATCCTAGGGTCTTTGATATATTTTCTAGAAATGGTTTCCAACTAAATAGTTTCTAAACCCACTTGATTTCTCTGGGATACCCTGGACTTATCTTTTTGCCTCCGCCATGAAAATCCCGTGTCCTTTTGCACTTCACCCTTCCCTTTCTATGAAACAGGGATGCCACACGGAAGGTAGGAGCAGCCATCTCGGGGCCATGGACGAACCACACGGACTAAAGTCACACATTCAGAATGGCAGAGCACAAAGTTAGGAGCAGACTGGTTCCTTGACAGTATCATAGAGCTGCCACAATAGCCCTAGATTAATCTATCTCTGGACTTCTCCTTGCAAGAGAAAAATAAATCTCCTAGTTTGTTCAGGAGATTGTTTTTCCATATTTCAGTTACTCAAGCCTAATGTTCTTTCTACCATTTATGAAGCTATTGTGGAGCAATTAGAAGGTTTAAAAGGCCATGATGGCCTACAAAATATAAGATTTTAGTGATTCTTTTATTAGTAAGACAGTATTCCTGCAATATGCTTATTTGTTCAATGTTCTCAGCAAAAGGGATTACTTTTTAATCTCTACTATGAGATTAAAGTCTCTACTATGTGCTTCAGATTGTGTCACATGCCTTATGCATGTTACTTAATTCTTTCTAGGTGAGTATTATTATCTTTAATTATAGGAATTAAAAACTCAGAGAGATTAAATAATCTGTGCAAAGTCACACAGTAAGTAGCAGGACGAGGAACTATAATTAGGTCTATAGGATCGCAGCACCAGGGACTCTTTTCAGTACATGATACTATATGTTGCTCAAAATACCACGTGATATGGCCAACACAGACACTCAGGGAAATGCCTTGGCATTTCACAGGATGGGAAATAATGGGAGAGTAGCTGGTGGAACAGCAGTAATGAATGACTCCTCCACCATCACTGGGCAGGTAAGTCTTGACCCTCACCCCGCCCTGGCCACGCTGAAGCCATGAGTAGTAACGTAGTACTATTCCTGACTAGACTCCTTCCCTGGATCTAGCTCCCTACTCGAGAGCTTGATAATATTTTCTACTCTTTCCTAGCCCCATGCTGTCCATTGACACAAGGTAAATGAGAAAGGGAACTACAATGTGTTCTATTTTCAGGTGATAAAATTTTTTTAATGAAAATGACCAGAACTGTGGGAAAATAAAATGTTTCTTAATAAATCTATGTGTGTTTCTCCTACATCTCCTGCACAACCTCCCTCAGCCCCATCTGCTCTATTTTTCCCCCCCTTAGAACCCATTGGCCCTGTCACGGTAACCATCTGCTCACTGACATGGATAGCCCCAGAACCACTGGGTGGCCCCAGAACCATTTCTAGGAACTCCAATCTAAAGCGGCTAAAGTGCAAGCTTCTATTTCATCAACCTCTAACTCCACAGAGATTTTACTACAATGGAACTGTTTTTTCATCTTGCGCAGAACATAAAGCAATATTTTTATACATAGATATTTCTTGTTATTAGAAATGGATCAACAGTATATGTCTCTGTGAATTATGCCCTTGTTAAAAATAGCCTTTTGTTGCGTGTATTAGAGATTACAAACCTTTCAAATTTGTAGTATCAAAAAATACATGCAGGAAAATCTTATTTTTATAATGTTTTTTAAATAAATTACTTATTTCAGGGACTTAGGTTATCCTGAGTTTGAAAATTTACTCATCATCCGACTAATGACACCTTAGTAACTTCAATTCAGCCAACTGGACTTATTTCTAAGTACCATCGTTCTGTTTCATTCCAATTCAGTCATTTGATTCATTGGTAATAGGGAAAACTCTGTAGAATTTTGAAAAGGACAAATTCTGTTAAATCATTTTCAATAGAAGAATAAGTGGGCCCTGATAATTATAAACCAACAAAACGGAAGCATTATCTTCTGAAAGATAAATAAAACAAACCATCAAACTGATTGTCACTTAAAAGAACATGAAATACTATGTAAGGAGAAAATAAACAGGGTTTCATGAATTATAAATGTCAACTAGTCCATTTAAATTAGTGGTCTGTGTTTAGTCTGAATATGCAGTGTAGAAGGAAATACAAAAATTATCAGGCAAAGACTCATTTAGCCTGCTACTAAGGTTGCAAATCGGCTATTTCTTTAGGCACATGGCCTCCCAGTCTGAGTTCAGCATTGGGAAACTTGCTTATTGATGGTGAAACTGTTCGGAATACAGCACAAATGAAATCTTTTAGATAGCTAGAGGTCTATATGCTACCAATTTTCTGAGTCTGATAACCACCAACTGTAAAATTTTTCTTACTGTTGGTTCTTGTTTTTAACATAAGGCCCTCACCCACCCTTGTTTCTATCGTCTCTCTTTTCTGAAGAATAACATCAGGTTTTAACACGAAGTATCCTACTCTTTGGGACCGTTATCTGTTTCATTTTACAGAAGACATTGGTCTAATATTCATGAATAAAAAGGCTATCTAACAAAAATGATCTATCACAGGCTAGATCCAGTTCTAGCTGAAAATACTTGTTAAATGAGTGAAAACCCAAATGTTGACCACAAACTATAAGCCAAAACCTGTGAGTTACCTTAACTACCTTATCATATTTCATATTCACAACAGCTCTGTCATGTGGCCATTCTTTATCTCAATTTTATATATAATCTTTCTCATTATATTAGTAATACATATTCATTACAGAGAATGTGGAAAACACATGAAAGCACAAAGGAAACAAAAATCAGGTACCTTCATCCATCACTGTTATTTTCTTTCAGGGTTTTACTTTACCTATTAAATCCGACTGACACACATTTTTCAATGCCACTTAAAAATAATTAAATTATTATTTCATCTGCAACTAGAGAATATTTCAACTTATGGGTCTAGGTATCTATTAATATAATGTAATCCCTCTGTCCTTTGCAACAAAACCATACGAAATCATTGAACACATCTCTGATTATTTTCTTTGCATGGATCCTTAAAAGTGAAATTACTTGCCAATGGGTATAACTTCTAAAATGTTCTTGATCCCCTACTGTCAAATTTGTTTCCATAAACCTTATGTCACTTTATAATCACCAGCAGCATATGTGTCCATATGGTTGCCAGCACTAGAGTGATCATTTATTAATCTCTTTAATAATTTCATAGGTAAAATTGTTATCATTTTTTTGCTTCAATTACATATTTTCTAATTTTATTGGTTATTTCTTATTTTGTAAATTATCTATTATTACTGTGAATTTCTTATTGCTTTCTTTTTTTATGTATCAGAAGTATTTATTTATGCTTTTCCAGTTTTTTGTTTAGCTTCTAATTGAGTTATTTTTTTGATTAGCAGCTTTCAATTTAGCATTCTCTGTCTTTCCCCTTATGAACTCTTCCATTCATTAAAAATCCCTGTAGCCCGTCCAGAAAACTTCTTATTGACCTCAAAATCCAGGCAATCATCAAATCCTACAACTCTACTTCTGTCTATCTCTTGCTTGTATTTCTTTTTCTTTCCAAGATACCAATTCAAATTACCATGATCTTACTATTTTAACAGTTTCCCAGCTCTAGATTTACTTTCTTCTAATCCATTCTCACTGGTGCCAAAGTAGTCACTGCCTTGCTTAAAACTCTTCAATGGTGCTCTATATCTACCAGGATAAAATCCAAATTGTTAATATGGTTTACAAGTCCACACGCTCCAGCCTCATTTCTTCCCACTACCCATTCTCACTCAAACTCTAGCTTTATTCAGCTACAGTGAGTCATTCCAGTTCTTTGAGGGCTCCATCCTTTTTATCACCTTTAGGCTATTGTGCTCACTCTATGCCCTGTGCCTAAAGCATTCATATTTCTGAGCTCCCTTCACCTCTTAATTTCTTTTTTAGGAAAGATTTCTATTTGAAGTCATACATTATATATCTTTCCGGAAGCATACAGTGGCACCATCCCCAACCTGCCTTACCCCCACCTCCCCAAGCTGAGTTGAGGGCCCTAAGAGTCCAAATAGCAAAGAGTGCCTCTCTATAAACATTATCATATGGACTGCCTGTTTGTGTGGCTGAATATTCTTTTCCCACCCCAACATTGCGCGCGCATGCACACACACACACACACACACACACACACACACACACACACTGTAAATTTTGAGGGCAGTAATCAAGACCCTCTTCTCCACAGTTGTATTTCTAAAACCTATTACAGTATCTGGCACATAATCAGTTATAAAGTAGTGTTTGTTGGACAAATGAGATAAATATTTACACATTTTCTTCTAATTATTAAAAAATATTTTATTGTTACATGGAAACTCTAGTCCATATGGGTTCACCTTGATAATGGTGGAGTGAACCGCTTTCCCATTGATATATGATTCTTTGTTTGTCACATATTAAATTCTAATATATCCTAGAATGTGATTTGTATCTCTCTGTTCTATTCCAGAAATCTATCTTTAGTTTCTTGCAATAGAAACAAACTTTTTAAATTATTCTTTTTTAATAATGCATTTTAATATAGTGTAAGCATCCCTCATTAATTTCCTTTGTAGAAGTTTTATTAGCTATTTTCTCTCATTCATCTCTTTCAGATAATTAAAATTATTTCAGATAATTAAAATTAAATTAAAATTATTTTCTCTGGTTCAAAAGAAATATTCTGTTGGAACTTTTGATTGGAATTGCACAAATCCTATCTAATGACTTGGGAAGAGCTGACATTTATGAAATTAAATCTGTCCAGACATGAACAGTACACAAACATGCTTTTACTCAAGAAAGTCTTTATGTCTTACAGTAAACTTTTATATTTTCTTCATCTGAGTCCCACATTTTTCTTGCAAAATTTTTTTTCTTGATGTTTTACATTTCTTTGTGCTGTTGTGAAATAGTTATATACGTATACATATACACATATACATATATATGTATACATATACATATATATGTCATATTATGTCATATGGTATTATATTGTGTGTATGTGTAATTCAGTAAGAATCCTAAATTTTCTTTTAATCAGCTAGCTGGTGCTGTGAAATAAGCATGATCAAACCACAGTTACCCTTGGCCAAAGTGGGACCATGATTAAATCCATGCCTACCTGGATTCCAGACTCTTACACTTCTTTTTATATAAATTCCTTTCAACTCTTTACCTAATGACAAAAGAGAGAGCACTGGGAAGGAGTGGGGAATAGGGCAAAGTTTCAGGAGGGCAAAACATTTTAACTAAAGTTAGCACTCAATGCAGATACACCATGTTTATCTTGTGGCTTCTGTGCATTTTCTGGAATGCTGCCACAGTCTCTCGGGATGTGTGTATCCCAGTTTAAAAAGTGTGATCTACAGTTCACCACTTTCCAACAGAAGGTTCCATATAAAGGAAACTTCATCACATTTCAGTCCAGGCAAATTGGGTCTAGAAACACAAAATAAATTATTTAGATTCATAGAGCTCTCAAATATACAATTACAATGAGTACTCAGAACTATTGGTTCTCATGTCTAGAAGTAAGCCAGTTGTCTTTAATGGATAGCTATAAAATGCACTTTTCCAACTAATGAGCACAATAAAAAGATGACTTATATATCTATAAAGTTTAGCAACTAACATAAAATGCAAACTTAATCGCTCAACATTTGCAAAGCAGTCAATGTGATACACCACATTAACAATATGAAGGACAAAAATCATATGATTATCTCACTAGATGCAGGAAGAGCATTTGACAAAATTTAACACCCATATCTCACCCACTCAGCAAAGTGGGTACAGAGGGAGCGTACCTTAACATAATAAAGGATATATATGACAAGCCAACATTTAACTTCATACTCAATGGTGAAAAGCTGAAAGCCTTTCCTCTAACACCAGGAACAAGACAGGGGTGCCCATTCTCACCACTTTTATTCAACATAGTATTGGAAGTCCCAGCCACAGCAATTAAGCAACAAAAAGAAATAAAAGGCATCCAAATTGAGAAGGAAGAAGTAAAACTGTCACTATTTGTAGAGGATCTGACTTTACACATAGAAAATCCTAAAAACTCCTTCAAAAAAACTGGTAGAACTAATAAACAAAGTCAGTAATGTTGCAGGATACAAAATCAATAAAGAAAAATTTGTTGTGTTTCTATATACTAATAAACAAAATATACTCAGAAAGAGAAATAAAGAAAATAATCCTGTTTACAACTTCATCAAAAACAATAAAATACAGAGTGCCAAAAAATATATACACATTTTAAGAAAGGAAAAAACTGTACTAAAATTGTAATACTCAATATATACTGATAACAAAAGATGAATACAAGTCACATTTGACTTCTCATTTATAAGAGGTGCTCAAAGTGGTTACCATCACCATAATTTTAATACAGTTTTTTTTCCTTTCTTAAAATGTGTATACATTTTTTTGGCACCCTCTATATATAGGAATAATTTAACCATGGAGGTGAAAGCCCCATATATTGAAAATTATAAGACATTAACGAAAGGAATTGAAAAAGACACAAATAAATAGAAAGATATCTGTGCTCATGAATTGGAAGAATCAATATTTTTAAAATATCCATACCACCCAAAGTAACATACAGAGTCAATGCAATCTCTATAAATATCCCAATAGCATTTTTCCAAAGAAATAGAACAAAACATCCTAAAATTTGTGTGGTACCACAAAAAACCTCAAACAGCCAAAATAATCTTGATAAAGAACAAAGCTGGAGGCATCACACTTTGTAATGTTTTAAACAATATTACAAAACTATAGTTATTAAAATAATATGGTACTGACATAAAAACAGACACATAGATCAATGGAACAGAATAGAGAGCCCAGAAATAAACCCATGCATATATGGTCAACTAATTTATGACACAAAAGCCAAGATATACAATAAAGAAAAGTAGTCTGTTCATTAAATGGTGTTGGGAAAACTGGACAGCTACATACAAAATAATGAAACTGGACCACTCTCTTACACCATACAGAAAAATTAACTCAAAATTGATCAAAGATTTGAAAGTAAGACTTGAAACCATAAAGCTCCTAGAAGAAAATGTACGCAATAAGCTTATTGATTTAGGTCTTGGTTATGGTTGTTTGAATCTGATACCAAAAGCAAAAACAACAAAAGCAAAATAAACAAGTGGGACTACATCAAACTGAAAAGTTTCTGCATAGGTAAAGAAGCTATCAACAAAATAAAAAGGCAACTTATGGAATGGGAAAAATACTTACAAATCATATATCTGATAAGTGGCTAATTTCCAAAATATATAAAGAACTCATGCAAATCAATAGCAAACAACAACAACAAAACCCCAAATAATCAGATTTAAAAATGAGCAGAAGATCTGAATAGACATTTTTCCAAAGACATACAGATGGCCACCTACAGACACATGAAAAGATGTTTAACATTACTAATCATCAGGGAAATGCAAATCAAAACTACAATGAGGTATCACCTCACACCTGTTAGAATGGCTAACATCAATCATACAAGAGACAACAGATGCTGGCAAAGATGTGGTGAAAAGAGAACCCTTATGCATTGTTGGTAGGAATGTAAATTAGTCCAACTGCTATGGAAAACAATATGGAGGGTCCTCAAAAAATTAAAAATAGATCTACCCTACAATCCATCAATTCCACTCCTTGGTATATACCCAAAGGAAATGAAAACAGGATTACATAGAAGATATATGTACTACCATGTTTATTACAACACTATTGATAATAGCTAATATATGGAAACATCCTAAATGCCTATGAACAAAGTAATGGTTAAAAAAGAAGTGGTATATATATGAAATGGAATATTATTAAGCCCTGAGAAAGGAGGCTATCATGCCGTTTGTGACAACATCGATGGCCGTTGAGCGCATTATGCTAAGTGAGATGAGTTAGACAGGCAAGTACTGTATGACATCATTTATATGTGGAATCTAAAAAGAAAATAAAACGAAAACTCATAAATACACAGAACAGTGGAACAGTGGTTGCTAGAGGTCAAAGTGTTGGATGGGAGAAATGGGTGAAGAGGCAAAAGGTAAATTTTTAAAAAAGAAAAAAATTTTCAGTGGTTAGAGAAGACAGGACATCAGATAAGCAGCATCTACAAAATGGTAGTTGAGGTGAGTATGTCCCCAGTTCGGTGTACCACAACCTATACATACATTACCTTCCTACAGAGGGGCTGACCATTTCTGAGATTAAAACCCCATTTGTATAATAAATAACAAGACTCCATAAACCACAAATTAAAAATATACCGTATTATGTCATATTTATATCATACATACTGTAATAACATTTTCAAGTATCACTGGGTAAGAAAATTCTCATTTCCATATCATTTATAGTCAATTTATAAAGCCAGAAGGAAGCTCAGTTATTGCTACTAGATATTTTATGTGAAAGAAATTTGAAAACTCATTGAGGAAATTCAGTAAGACAAATGTCACTTGATCTGGCTTCTCATTCTGGTTCTGTTACTCTGATCCCGGTGAGTTGCTTGACATGTGTATGTTTTGTTGTCCTCTAGAAAACTCATGAGTTAGACTAGATGAGCCTATGTTCATTCCAACTGAAAATTACGTCAATTGGATCTAAGATTTACATGAAGCTAAAATTTTAATAAAAATTCTGGCCTGTTTATCTACATTCTCTGTCTATCCTGACATTTAGAATCAACCAAATGTTTTGCTAAAATTTTCACTGATGTCATACCTCAATTTTCTTAAATTGATTTTTCCAATACTTCAAACACTGGAGTAGAGCAAATATCAGAAGGACTGTATCTTCATTATAAACTGTGGAAGTGAAAGCCAGTTTTAAATTTAATCACACTTCATGAAAAGTAAAATTATAATCCATACATTAAACTTTAGCTCTCTGATTACTATAAATGTTTGAAAGCCAAGATATAAAATTCTTTAGTAAACCTTTGAGAATTGAACTCTAAACCTCTCTGAGATGGTCAGCCAATGGGAAACAATGAAAACTCTGGAACTTAATGCAGAGCCTGGGTCCGCTGTGGGAAACAATGCTCTAAAGGACAGAGCTGCTAGTTGCACACTGCGAATGATTCTGTGTTTGATCCTGCAGCTCTGTATCAGGGCGGGAATGGAAATGGTAGAGGAAAAAACAGGAGTCAAACAAGTCAGCTGAGCTATTAATGATAAAGGATAGTCTGGCTAAAATAACTTTTCTATTGTTATCTAAGGACTTCCAAAACTGGTTTTTCAGGACTAGGATATGAAGAGAATTTGAAAATTGCCCCCATTTATATTAATCAATTCTTAGGTTAGAACTCAGGCTATAGCATAGAAAAGCTGGTACACGAATCCCTTTGAGAAACAACACCCCCCCACTTAACCCCTACCCTGCACATTCCTGGGTATGTATTCATGCAAGAAATGTGATTTTCTTAGTGGGAAAGAACTTTGGCAAGTCTCTCACAGCTCAATGACTTGCGATGTTTTCAGCAGTCAAGAAAAACAAACATGACTTATTCTCTATAAAATAATAGAGTTCATCATTCACTAACAACATCATCTATGAAAACAGGAAGGTCTTTTTAAAAAAGATTTTCATAGTCACTTGAGAAAATAGACCAGCGGGTATTGGTTCTTGACTTAAAGAATTTACTATCTTTACATATGACAGGATTCACCAGCTGACAGCTCCCACACAGAAACTCAGAAAGGCTTTCATTTCTGTGATGCTCGTACCTGTGTAAAATTGCCAGGAAGTTGAAAGCAATGTGATCTAAAATCACAACAAGGAACACCAGAGCTGTCAACAAGCAGAACAGCCCATGGGAAACTGTCAAAATTTAACTTGGAAAAAAAGAAAGTTAATACAATAAGTTATCATTTTAATCATTGGGACATCAGACAGAGAAAGTTATGCAAGTAAAGCATACGAATTTATGTTTGCAAATATAATTCACTTACCGCTCTTGAGCAGAAAACCAGCACTTGTTTTCTCAACAGCCGGCAGTGACTTCCCCAGGTGGATCTGGCTGAAACTTCTGTGTACCTGGAGTTTACTGAGTATAGTTTCCACCTCTACCTGACTGTGTTAATGAACAGTTCAGAGGCTTCTCCCTCAGTGGCTGAGTCATCCAGGGAGGAGGTGGGTGGTGTGAAAGAGGGTGTCACCTTGTATAAATACCAATTCAATTAAAGCAGGCTCGCTCATGGACCTACTGTCTTTGTTTAATGAATTTTTCTATAATTTATGGTCTTGTTTGGCAAAAAAAAATAAATAAAAGTGCTCCTGTTATTACTCTTTTAATTGATAACAACACATACGGTCATATGTGTGGCATAGATTGCATAGTACCCAACCTGTTTTGGATTCTCTTTTTAAAAAGAAAACAAAAAACTTAAGGTGGGAGGAATCTCTACCTGCCCATTGTGCCTGGAAGGCGGAGGCACAGATAAACAGCCAGGATGTACACTGCTTGTAGGAACCAAGATCCTTTAGGAGGGAAAAGTTCTTTGGAATCCTCAGATCAGAAACTAGGAAAGGAATCTGTTACACAAATTCTACACATGGAGCATTTTGTAAAATTATCACAGGAAAAGTACATTCTGAAATATAATATGCCAACCCTTTTATTATTTTACCATTTACAAAAATGTGGAAAGGATGTTCAAAACTCCTGTCACATCTGAGGGCAGCAATAGACTCCATTGTCAACACCTGCTTCTGGCGAGGAAGGAACGATGCAGAAGGGCCATGCTAGGTGGGGGCTCTTATTACAGGTTCTGAAACGCACCTTCCATAATAGCCAGGGGGCACGAAAGAAGCTTAGCAAGTCTGCACGATTGCTGAGAGAAGCCGGGTGATTAGACTTCCCTGGGTCATCTTTATTTATTTGACACACCAACAATTAACCAAATCCTCCCAGTTTCAAGACAGCGCCGGCAAACTACAGTCCAGGTGAGCTATAGACACAGAAGGGACTATAACAAAAAGTAGACACATTCAAATTAGAAGGCACAAGCAATTGCAATATGCACTCACTCTGAGCTGAGACATCACCTCCTGAATGCGCCCTTATTGTAGGCTGAGGAATTTGAAAATATGAAATAGAAAATGCTCTTTAAAATAGTGTGTGTGTGTGTGTGTGTGTGTGTGTGTGTGTGTGTATGAGAGAGAGAGAGAGACTATTCAGCCCTTTGATGAAATTTTATGTATGCAAAATGTTTTAGAAATATGTATTTTAAATGTCTGTGATGCCCATAAATGTGGATTAGATTGAGGTTGGATATTAATACCAGAGATGAGAAAGTTGAAAAACCAAGATGTGACATGGCTGAATTAAAAAATAAAATAAATTAGAAGCTATATTCAGCATTCATTTAGCCAAATGAAAGGCTAAAACAGTTTCTGAACTGGCTTGTAGAGACAAGCAGTAACTTACTTTATAGAATGTTTAACTGTACGTTGTTGTCCTTCATAAAATACAGAACCAGAAAAAGAAGTTTCTACCTTGTAATGAAGTAAAATACACAGCCCAAAGTGCATTTAAGGCTTTTGAGCTTTTAAGCAATTATGTCAGCATGTAATTGAGGGTTTCTCTTAATTTTACATACCTGGAACCCATACCGCTAAACCACACCAGTGTCTTTTCATTTAGAACTAGATCTTGATTCAAAAAAGGGCTAATTGTAAACACTTGGGCAAACTTCAGACCTCCTTATGGCTGAAAGTTTGAAGAGTCTCAAAGCTTGAAGAGGTCCATCAGGAATGTGCAAGGGTGTGGAGGTGGCTGAATAGGTTTGGCCTTGGTTTCACTTAGGACTTGAACTGGGAAGCCTTGAGCATACTTAGAATAACTTCACTCCGCCACGCCTGTTTCACTGTGTGCATCAAAGTTCTTGAGGTCTCTGTAGGGCACCAGCTCCCGGACTTGAATGGTAAATATTTTCCTCAGGTGCCAGGGCTCACTGCCTGGTGCTGGCTGCCCGGAGAGATATCAGGAAGTTTGTAAGGCCACTTTGGACTTACACAGGAGAGGGCCATGGTTAATTAGCAAGGTCTCAAGTGGCGGGCTGCTTGCTCACCCTATCTCTTGAAACAGGAAAGTGCTTTTTCTATGTGTTGTATCCAATGATACAATCAGCCAAAATAAGCACTTATTACTACATAATAATGTAATTAGAAAAACGTATATAGCATTTTTCATGTGCTTATTGTTCTAACCGGCTTTCATACATTAATTTGGTGATTGTTATTCAACGATTGCTACCTCCAGCTGTGGTCTGAAGGTTGACGGTCCCCCACCAAACCAAAAATTCATATGTTGAAATCCTCACCCCCCTCAAAAATGGGGCCTTTGGGAGGTGCTTAGTTCGTGAGGGTGGAGCCCACATGAATGGGATTGGTGTTCTTACAAGGGACCCCACAGAGCTTTCTAGCCCTTTCCACCATGTGAGGACACAGCGAGAAGGCCCAGCTATGAACCAGGAAGAGAGCCCTCACCGACCACGCTGGCAGCCTGATCTCAGACTCCCCACCTCCAGAACTGGGAGAATCAGGTTTCTGTTGTCTTTAAACTGCCCAGTCTGTGTTTTTTTTTTTTTTTTTTTTTTTTTTTTTTATAGCAGCTTGAACAGACTAAGATACCTCATCGCCCCAGAAAGATTTCAAAAGGGATGATGAAAATGCAAAAAAACACAAATTGGACAAATCATATCTCAAAGCTCTCTATTTTATTATGCCAGGACTCTGAGGGGTTGAAAGATCAGAGCCTCTCAGATGGAGAAAATAAATGTTATATGCATGTTGAAACAAGAGAGATGTGGTTAGGATGATAATTACCAATTTCTCCTCGGCTGGGAGCAGACAGATGCCAGAATTAAGGACTTACCGCCAGGGCTGCACGAGCAGGTGTATTGCTAATACACTTTGATGGCATCAGCACGACGCGGGTGGAGCCTGGATTCCATTTTCTGTACGGACTCGCTATTCACCATGGGCACATCTCTTATCCCTCACGCCCATGTCTTTCCTGCTGCAGTAAGACTGGTCAGGGCAATCTCCTTACCAACTGGACAGGTCACAATGAAGATACCAGGTTTTTAAACCAGGACTCAAACCTGTGCCCCACGACAACATCAGGAGGGACCAGGAGGATTCGGCCCGGAGTCCTGAGGTTTTCTCAAATCTTCTTCATGCTCCAAACAGGCAAGTATCCTTGTCCATAGCACCCAGCAGAGATTAGGCATGGCTGCTGCTGATAAATAGGCATTATGATGATGATGATGATGATGATAAAAACAATAACACACAACAACAACAGTAGTTTAAGGACGTGCCTTAAGTGTTCTACGTGTATTATTTCATTTGGTGTCCACAAGTACCATAAACTAGAGGTACTGCTATCATATCCATGAGAGAGATAAGAAAACAAAAGCCTAAGGTCTGCCGCTCGGAATTAGATGTGTGCAGAACTCCAACCTAGGCAGGCTGGCTACAGAGTCCACGTTCTCAGGTATGAAGCTCACTGTCTGTTCAAAGTGCCAGAAAGGAACATAGGCCTGCGAGCCAGGAGATTGTGGCTGGACCACAAGGTGAGCTAAATTTATAGCAAGCCTGAGCCCTGACTAAAGGTGACAGGTAAGTACCATGTTTTTAGCAGGAAGTGTGTGTGTGTGTGTGTTTGCGTGTGTACGTATGCCCCTATATCACCGATAGCATCAAGAATAATACTAGGTCTAACAATTAAGTTCTCGAACTCATTGCAAGGATGTTGCTAACCTTTTTTTGATATCGGAGGGATTATTCATTATGAATTTGTACCAAAGGGACAAACAGTTAACCAAGTTTACTATCTAGAAGTGCTGAAAAGGCTGCGTGAAAAAGTTAGACGACCTGAACTTTTCACCAACAATTCATGGCTCTTGCATCACGACAATGCACCAGCTCACACAGCACTGTCTGTGAGGGAGTTTTTAGCCAGTAAACAAATAACTGTATTGGAACACCCTCCCTACTCACCTGGTTTGGCCCTCAATGACTTATTGCTTTACCCAAAGATAAAGGAACTATTGAAAGGAAGACATTTTGATGACATTCAGGACGTCAAGGGTAATGTGACGATAGCTCTGATGACCATTCCAGAAAAAGAGTTCCAAAATTGCTTTGAAGGGTGGACTAGGTGCTGGCATCAGTGCATAGCTCCCCTAGGAGAGAACTTCGAAGGTGACCATAGTGATATTCAGCAGTGAGGTAGGTGGCACTTTTTCTAGAATGAGTTCATGACCTCAATCGCCTGACCTCGTCTACCACAGCCACATACACTAATCACCATGTCAGACCAAAGAATGGCCAGGAGTAGCTTCAGAATCTAGGGTCCTTTAATAATAGTGTAAATCTAACTCACCAGTTTTCTTTTTGTTTTTCCTCTTAAATAGACTATTTTTAGAGCTGTTTTAGGTTCACAGCAAAATTGGGAGGAAGGTACAGAGATTTCCCAGATCCCCCCTGCCCCCCTCCACACACAGTCTGCTCTATTATCAATGTCTCCCACCAGAGGGGTACATTTGCTATAACTGATGAACCTACGTTGACATGTCATTATCACCCAAAGTCCATAATTTACATTAGGATATTATCTTTGGTGTTGTACGTTCTATGGGTTTTGATGAATGTATCTACCATTGTTGTATCATACAGAATAGTTTCACTGCCCTAAGAACCCTCTGTGCCCTGCCTAGTCATCCACCCTCGCCGCTAACCCCCAGCAACCACTGACCTTTTTACCGTCTCTATAGCTTTGTCTTTTCCAAAATGCCATATAGTTGGAATCATGCAGAATGTAGCCTTTTCAGATTGGATTCTTTCACTTAGTTATATGCATTTAAGTTTCCTCCATGTCTTTAATGGCTTAATAGTTCATCTCTTTTTAGCACGGAATAATATTTCATTGTCTAGATATACTACAGTTTACTTATTCATTCACTTAATAAAGACACTTTGTTGCTACAAAGTTTTGGCAATGTTTATGAATAAAGTTATTATGTCCAGCCATATGTAGTTTTAAGAAATTATTTATGCAATATTTTGACTCAGATATATATATATATCAGAAATTAAAAGCATAAGATGAATACAATGAAAAGTCTCTCTCCCTCCAAACCTCGATCTCCAAAAAAAGCAGTTATTTGTTTCTCCTGGGTTCTTCCAGATACATTTATGCCTACATAAGCAAATGTGAGATACAGGTATTTCCTCCATTTGTATACTGTTGTTTGCATCTTACACTGTTCTGAATCTTGCTTTTTTTCCTTTAATATTATACCTTGAAGATCTTTCTACATTGTGTTTTTTACAGCTGCTTGGCCTTCCATAGTATGGATATTCCATAACCTATTTCATCAAAACCACTATTAATGGACATTTCCATCATTTCTCAGTCTCTGCTAATAAGTAATGCTGCAGTGAATAACACTGTACATAAATATTTGGCATATGTGTATATATACCTGTAAGATTAATGCTTAGAGATATAATTGCTGGATCCAAGGATTCGTACATTTTAACTTTGGTAGACAAATATTACTAAATTACCCTCTGTAATGGATTTACCAATGTATTCCTCTTACCCTCATTTGTCTTTTCAATCATCTGTTCATTTAACAAATACTAAGCACCTAATATGTTTCTAGTACTGTTTCAGCCTAAAGGGACTGAAAAATTAGTGAGACTGGTGCTTGCTCTCTAAGAATTCACCATATTTGGGAAGTCAGATATTGAGTTAAATAGCTATACACCAGGATAGAGTAATAATACAGGGCAATTTTCACAGCTGGGTATCACACAGTAGAGAGACTAAAGAATTCTACCTGAAAAAAATAAAAAATAAAATAATTTTTTAAAAAAGAATTCTACCTGAACCCAGGAGGTGATGTTGACTGAATTTTGAAGTGTGAGTGGACATAATAAGATGGTCAAGAGGAAAAAGAGCCATCCATCGTCTCTGCTTTCCGGGATCTTCTCAATGTATTCCACATTTCTGGTAAGAATATAGTTCTGGGTTTGGCAATCTGAAGCAATCACTAATCTCTCCAAATAATGAGAGAAGTAAGAGCAGAGATATTATTGGGCTGGTGAGACTCTCAGCCAAACTCTCCTCAATAGAGTCAAAGTTGAGAAACCCTGCTTGAAAGTCTTTCTGCTCATTCCTATACCCGCAAAACCCAGCATTTTTGCAGCCCAGCAATACTAGTTCCTCAGGATATGATGTGTCCACATTTTCCTAGTCTCATGGTCTTCTATAGAGAAATGTGAGATACACTGCAAATATAGTGCAATCTTCCTAGCCCAGGATGAAACAAACAATTCCACAAAGATTGGAAGAATTGTTCTCTTTCTTCCACTGAAAAACTTAGAATTGCAAATCGAATTGTATAATTAAAGTCTTACTTTTAAATCCAGATTGTTATTTCATAATTTCATGATCATAATTTCTGACTTTCTTCAAATTGCAGTCAGTTCATCCACTTTATATTAGTTTCTTCATTGTCAAATATTTCATGGGATTACATAAGCCCCTTGAGATAAGAGACCAGGCCTTCAAATTTGCCTTTATTCTAAATACATAGTACAGTTCTTGACTCATAATAGCCCTCAGTAATTGTTGATTGAATGAAGAAATAACGATCCTAAACAATAAGTGTGCATACATAAGGGGTACTCACCATTTGCAAAAAATCTGGTCTATCTGTTTTATAAATCTGATCTAATCAGACTTTGCTATCTCTAGCTAAACTATAGACTATAATAGGCTGAACGAGAGACTATAAAGTTAGCTCTTAAACTCACTGTAACACTCACTGTTCTCTTAAAACAAGAGATGATTTCTCTGGATTAGATAGAGATTGCTCAAATAAAAATTACCATAGCTGCATGTATTGCCCAAGGTTCAAACCTCCCTCACTCTCTTCATATCCACATCAGTTAGATGTTCACTGACCCATCACTGTCAGTTCTACCTCCTAATTCAGTCTGACTCTCCCTTTCCTGTTGACTCGCACCACCCCTGCTTTGGTTCCAATCTCATCACAAGGGAACACTACTTCAATCTCCTGCAAACCTGGGTCTCTTCCCTGTTCAAATCTCTCCCCTTCTGTGTCAATCAGGCTCTTTCAGGTTGTAAAGGTCAGAGACAAGCTCAGGAAAACTCAGTGAGTAGGAGTACACTAACAGTGGCAGTTCAATAGGAAGACCCAGTGCCCAAAATATTAATTAGAAAATTACGGTTTAGTACAGGAAAAAGATACAATGTAGCAATACATTAGAGTACAGTAGTACCTCGGTTTTTGAACATCTCCGTTGACAAACATTTCGGTTTACGAACGCGGTAAATCTGGAAGTAAATGCTTCGGTTTTCGAACAAGCCTAGGAAGTCGAACATGTCACAGCATCCGCTGAGTGCAAGATCCTGAGGCCTAACTGTCGGCTGTTTTCGAACGTTTCAGAGCTCAAACGGTCTTCTGGAACGGATTACGGTAAAGATAAGTATCACAGCTGAAGACTTTCACATAGTAAAGGCTTAGAGAAACCTTTTGCAAGTTCCAGTTGTCTTCCCTCTGGAAGTGTTTTTGCAGGATCCACTTTCTCTCTCAGTTCAAGAACCAGTGACTTGTGACTAGAACACCCAAATGGAGTCTCAGCTGGAATTCCTTACACCCTGCTGGTCATATTGGCATATTCCTGCTATGTGACCAGGCCTTCTGGGGTCTCACCAGATAGAAATTATCAGTCTCACTGCTATCTATAAACACTGCTGACGACCTGGTACAAACCATCCTGAAACTCAGGGCACATGGTTACAAAGCGATGCTATTAATCAGTATGTTTCAAATCAGTGCTGTGCATATTCATTTCTTATTTTTGTGGAATAACTCAGGCTAGTTCCAGGACTGCTGAACTTAACCCTCACTGTCCTGGAGGTTCAGAGGGCTACAATGAAGACAGGATACAGTGTCAGCAGCCTTTCTTAGAAATTAAAGATTTCCTGCTGGTTACTTTTCAGAAGCAATACTAGTTGTCCGGTGCAACTCTAGGCACCCAGTAGCATTTCTGTGAGTCTTCCTACCATGACTTGGTTCCCCTACCTCTGATTCTCCTCCTGCTTCTTCTTTCTACCATGTCACCAATGTATTATAGTCTCTGCATGCAGCAGTTTAAATCCTCTGTGAGAGATCTGCTTGAGTTGGTCAGCCACCATCCTCTACTGGGTTTCTATAGGCAGAGCTCTTCCACCAGGCCATCTCTTAGGCTTCTGGAGAGCTGTTAGGAGGATAGTTTAGCTCAAACACTTACCTCATCTCAATCAGTGTCACCAAAGCAACAGCACTGCATCATTCAAAGCATGGTTCCCCTAAACCTTACAACTGCTCAGAAGTAGACTACAGATACAGCACACATCCAGTTAGAACTTTCTCTCCAATAAAGACACATCACACCTTAACATTAGTTTTCCAAAACAGATGTAATCATGTCACTCCCCACCTTCAAACCCATCATAGCTTCTCCATGTCCCATAAAATTCAAACACCTTACATTCATGTGTTGTCCAACGCAGCAGTCCCCAGCCATGGCCAGCTATTTAAACTTAAATTAATCAAGATTAAATTTTAAAATTCTGTTCTTTAGTTGCACAAGTACATTGCAAATACCATATTGGAAAGAGCAGATAGCATAAGCAGAATGTTGGTCTAGATGCACTTTTTAAGCTACTTTCAACTATTCCAGGCTCATCTTCCACCACGTCCCCGCATACACCCTAAGCTCTAACCACATAAAAATTTCTGCTGTTGCCCAAACGTATAATATACCTTAGGCCTTTAATATTTGTCCTTATGCCATCCTGTGACCTGAAATATTCTTGCCTCTTGTGCACCTGGTAATGTCTTACTCATCTTTAAAGGCCCAACAAATACATAATCTGCTCCGTGAAGATTTTCCTACCATCTCACTCCCCAACCACAGGCAGGTACCCTCTTCCTTTCTGCTCCAAGGGAATTCTGTACATGGCTCTATTGCAGTACTTAACAACATTATATGATAAACTCGTTGTACCCACATGCCACATATATTTCTAGAAGATCTTATTTTTTTTAAAATTAAAGTTTATTGGGGTGACAACTGTTAGTCAAGTTACATAGATTTCAGGTGTACAATTCTGTATTATATCATCTATATATCACATTGTGTGTTCATCACCCAGAGTCAGTTCTCTTTCCATCACCATATATTTGATCTCCTTTACCCTCATCTCCCACCCCCCTCTCCCCTTACCCTCTAGTAACCACTAAACTATTGTCTGTGTCTATGAGTTTTTGTTTCTCATCTGTTTGTCTTCTTTTGTTGTTTTTGGTTTATATACCAGATATCAGTGAAATCATATGGTTCTCTGCTTTTTCTGTCTGACTTATATCACTTAGCATTATAATCACAAGATCCATTCATGTTGTAACAAATGGTCCTATTTCATCTTTTCTTACTGCCGAATAGTATTCCATTGTGCATATATATCACATCTTCTTTATCCATTCATCTATCGAAGGACATTTTGGTTGTTTCCATGTCTTGGCCACCATAAATAAAGCTGAAATGAACACTGGAGCACACTTGTCTTGATGGAAAATGTTTTCAGATTTTTTGGGTAGACACCCAGGAGAAGGATTGATGGGTCAGAAGATCTTAATAATGGAGACAATATGGCTTAAGAGCACAGACTCAGGTGCCAAATGGTATCTGCCAATGACTACTTGTGTCACCTTGTACTAGTCATTTAGCTCCTCTTGTCTCAGTTTCCTCATCTGTGAAATGAGGATGATAAAATACTTCCTACACAGCGTCATGGCAACAATAAATTGTGTTACAGATAGAGAAAGCACTTAGAATAGGTCCTACAATTTAATAAGGTGCTACCCCAAATTTAGCTATTAATAAAATATTAATGCATTTTGTTTATTCACACATGAAAAGTATCTGAGAAGAACAAGAATGTAAGCACAATTAACAACTGTACTCGCCTCGATACATTTACTGTATCTAGTGGTTAACTCTTTAATGAACAATGTATAATTAGTTGTCTATGACTAAACATAGGTTTTAGAAAGTATATGAAAAGATCCTGATCGAGAGCAGAGTTTGCCATCCCAAAATATGCCCTTTTTTGATATTGATTATTTTAACCTAGTTATTTTTTAAGAAACAAAAGACTCAGGAAGAGCCTTTTACCTCCCCCTTACCTGTCTAAAGGGATTCAGATAGAAAAACCTGCTTAAAGGAAGAGAGCTGTCACCTTAGCATAGTATGAACTAAGTGAGGCAGACAGGCAGGAATGTAGCGAAGTCGGTTTGTCAGACTCTCTTCTGAGTCCCATTGTTTTTGGGTGGTGTGGTAAGAATTGATGTACCAAATGTTGCTCCTTCTCATCTATCTATGAATTGCCTACCTTCTCTTTGAAGTCCAAACTACTACCCCCTTTTCTCCTTAGCTCAAAATGGCATACAAGTCTAAATTGCCTGATATGTCCTATATTCTTATGGAGCCCCCATATATACATATGTAATAAATCTGGTTATTTTTCTCCAGTTAATCTGTCTCATGTCAATTTTTTTTAAAATTTTATTTTATTAAATTTATTGGGGTGATAATTGTTAGTAAAGTTACATAGATTTCAGGTATACAATTCTGTATTACATCATCTATAAATCCCATTGTGTGTTCATCACCCAGAGTCAGTTCTCCTTCCATCACCATATATTCGATCCCCCTTACCCTCATCTCCCACCCCCCACCCCCCACCTCCCTTACCCTCTGGCAACAACTAAACTATTATCTGTGTCTATGAGTTTCTGTTTCTCATTTGTTTGTCTTGTTCTTTTGTTGTTTTTGGTTTATAAACCACATATCAGTGAAATCACATGGTTCTCTGCTTTTTCTGTCTGACTTATTTTGCTCAGCATTACTCTCTCAAGATCCATCCATGTTGTCACAAATGTTCCTATATCATCTTTTCTTACCGCCAAATAGTATTCCATTGTGTATATATACCACAACTTCTTTATCCATTCATCTATCGAAGGACATTTTGGTTGTTTCCATGTCTTTCTCATGTCAATTTGATTATTAGACCAGCCAGCAGAATTTAGAAGGATAGAAGAAAAATTATTTTTCCTCCCCTACAATCCTCTCAAGAGTCAGTCCTAGAACTTATTGCTGAATTACCGATGGATTTATAAAATGCTTGTCATGTAGAGGAGACTTTCCTTTTTTGACTGAGAAGGCTAATTTATAAACAGTAGAATGGGAGGTGCCACGTGTATTGCAGTGTTCACTGTAGTATTCAGTAATTCCTTCTTCTTAGATGACAACTTGTTATTCACATTTTCTCCTATTTGATCAGCTTGGCATTTCTCTCTTCTTAGTCCCAATCTTTCTTCCCTTTCCTCAGTGTTCCCATATACATCTTGGTAGAGTTTTTTAAATTTATTTTTTATAATCTATTTTATGTCTCTTCTAATAATTCACTATTGTATTAATTTCCTATTGCTGCTATAATGAATGACCACAAATTGAATGGCTTAACATAATACTATTATCCATACAGTTCTGGTGATCAGAGAGGTTCATCAGACTAAAGTTAATGCATTGGCAGGAATGGTTCCTTTTGGGGGTTTGGAGGGAAGAAGCCACTTCTGCCTTGTTCTGGTTCTCGAGGCCACTTGCATCCCTTGGTTCATGACTCCTTCCTTGCATCATTCCAACCTCTGGCTGTCATTACATCTCTTACTTCTGACCTGATTCTTCTGTCTCTGTCTCATAAAGACACGATGATTATTACATGGGGACCACCCAAATAATCCAGGACAATCTCCACATCCCAAGATCCTTAATTTTTTTAAATTAAAATTTATTGGGGTAACAATGGCCAACAACATTACATAGGTTTCAAGTGTACAATTCTAAGATACATTATCTGTATAATTTTATCATTTCTACAAAGTCCCTTTTGCCATAGAAGGTGAAGTATTTACAGGTTTCGGAGATTAGGGTGTGGACATCTTTGGGAGAACATTTTTCCGTCCACCACACCTATCATATTTTTAAATTTCTCGGCATTCTCTATCATTTTATCTTTTTTTATAATTTACAAAACTAAACATTTTATTAAGTGAACAAAAGTTCAAGATGCATGCAATTATTTGATTTAATAAATAAATCCAACAAAAAAATCTGTGCTCTTAAAAAATAGGTGACATCTTTAGGATTGCATCTAAAAGTTTATATTTAAACATCTTGTAAACAAGTGCTAGAAACACATGCAATTTTTAAAATAGTCATTCTCTACAGTCCACTCATGAGTAATATAAACATTAACAGGCATGTTTTCAAATGACCACTGGATACTTGAGTATTGTTTGCAATGGTCATGTGCAATGTGTTCCCAGCTGAATCTTGGGGAAAACATACCTAAGCTTTGTATATTACCCGTGCAAACACACATGAATACTTCCATATATATATATATATATATATATATATATATATATATATATATATATATATATATGGTATATATATATATATATATATATATATATATATATATATATATACCTCCATATATTCAAATTTACATAGTATGTAGTATTAGGTTGGTGCAAAAGTAATTGCAGTTTTTGCAATTATTTTAACGTTTAACCCTCAATTACTTTTGCAACCTAGTACTTATGTTTATATATATCTATCTCATATACATATTAGATTTATACATTAATACACACGTCAATACCTCTACCTGTATTTGTCTTCCCTATTAGAATGTAATCGTCTTGAGGGCAGGGCCCCAACCTAGTTTTCCCCTAAATGCTTAGGGTCTATACTGGGCCTGACCTAGCCAGTTCTCAGTGATTGTTTCTTAATTGAACATATTTGAATTACCATGTGACACATGGGAAAACGGAATAGATAACACCTGACAAGAAAAGGAAATCACCGGACCCTTTCTCCTCCCGCATCTACGTTCTAAGTACCTCAGCCTTCCATAGAATAGACTAGAGAAATGTTCAAATCATCCTTCTCATTCATGCTTATGTTTCTGTTGCTATATTCTGTTACCTGTCTCCCATTCTGACTGACTGACTCTCTCAAACCACCTGGCGTTCCCACAATTGTGTCCTGCTCCCTCCCCACACGCAGTATCTAAAAAGCTCCCACTTACCATATTGTCAGCCTCTCCCACTCATGTCCTCCACCCACCACTTCATTCCTTCCACCCACGTCTTCCACGTCTCCTGTTTCTCCTCACAATTCGTCTTCAGATTGTCTCTCATTTCCTTTACTTTGTATAATCAAAGGATAAATCCTGCAGAAGAGAGCAGAGACTTGTAGAAAAATATTAATTTCCAAACATTATTTAAGCTAATAGATTATCCTTTGCTGAAACAAATTGGTGATATCAATGATGTCCCTAGAAAAGAGTGATTTTCAAATATTTTGGAATCAGTGTCCCTTATTATTGCTTTGATTTCACAATAATTCTCCCTGCCAACACTCCATTCCTCTTCTAAAATATTATATTCAGATGTCTCCCATAAAAACAAATCTTGGCTTTTACCAGTTCTAGCACTAATAGCTGAAGAGTAAAGAAAGTGAGAAATGTTTCAACTAACAAACCAGTCAAATTCCCAAGACAGGCTAAAAAGTAATCTAAAGGCTTGATTATATTCATTTTTTATGCTTAAATGCGTAATACTGACATAGAATTCTAAAGTTACTATCTGTTTAAAATATGGCCGTTACAAAAAAAAGTACATTTTATAAAATATTTCCTCCCAATCAGGGGAAGTTTCCAAGAAGCCATTAAGATCCCTGTTCACAAGTCCTACATTAGCAAATAAAATATGACACCCTTTGGCCCTGGGCACAGATACAGACTGAGGTCGATGCGATACTAGTATCAAAGAGAATAAAAATATTATAAAATAAAAATAAATAGCTTTTATTACTAAAATAACTGATGCTACTCAAAATCAACTCTCCTTTTTTGTCCTTTTTCTATGGCCAGAGGTCAGTAATCTTTTTGTTAAAGGTCCAGATAGTAAATATTTTATTTTCGGCTTTGTGATCCATATCCAAAAACTCAACTCTGCTGTCGTAGCAGAAAGCAGCCCCAGACAATACACAAAAGAATGGGCATGAGCAGAGCAGCGCGCAGAGGCTGGAGCTGGCAGCACTGCGCCAACTTCTAGTCCATGCTAACCAAGCCTGCGGGAAAAACATGCCTTCTTTTTCCTCCGCTCCCTGTGGAGGGGAATGCTAAATGAGAAAAAATAATACTAATAAACATCCAGTGAAAAACACTGAGGTTCTGAATGGTTGGGTGACTTGCCAAGGTGCAAGAACTTCAGCTGTGAGAAGTGATCACTGACTGTGTTGGGTAAGCTTGGAAGTACTTACACCTTATCTGATTTCATCCTCTCAACAACTTTCTAAGGTACTATTATCCTCTTTAGTTCACAGATGAAGGAACTGAGATTCAGAGAGGTTAAGCAACCTACTTAGAGTTTCACAGCAGCCACATGGTACAGGGAAGAGCCAGGGTTTTTTACTCTCTGCTACTTGCTGCTGCCACTCCTGCTGCTGCTGCAACGTCCCCACCATTCTGCTTCCCACTGTGTACCATTCCAGGATCCTCAGGAGAAGCCTTTTCATTGTAGTGCGTGTATTTTCTGTTCTTGAAAGACAACGTGAAACTTTCCACTGTCGTATCTGACGTAAGCTGTCATGGTGAGGAATTTTTCCCCCTTAGCAGAACCCACATAACCTGACTTGTTTATCCAGTCTAACTATAATTCTGCAACACAGAAACAGGGAGTAGACCTTGACTTTACACACCCATGGCAAACCCCACATAGAAAGGCTCAGAAACCTGTGTTTGATCTTTGCTTGCGCAACACCAATCCAAGGAGACACACGAAAGTGTCCTTCTTACTGTGTTAGATGCCTGCGGCAACTCTGTCCACAGTGTCCACAGCCACCAGGAGTCCAGGGATGGCCCCGGACAAACTGGACTGGAATTCCCTTTTGTTTCACAGCTCAAAGGTATGATTCGTTTGGAAAGTTCAGCCCTTCCTGCACCCCTAATATTTCATTACATTACGATCCACCCACTTCACACTCTTTCTCCATAAGCCCTGTCAAACCAGTAGGTGTAGAAAATGTAGAAAGAAATAAAGAGACATTCAATGCATGGTTCTTTTCCAAATAAATTTATTTCCTTATGAAGGTTTGGCAAGTGCCACCCACATAAAGCCTCCACTATGAAAAGAAAAGCCATCACAGGCTAGATGGCAAGCTCTGAGCTAGAAACAGAAAGTTTTATAAGCTGACATATTCATGTTACAGAATCAAATATTAGTCTCCATGTTCCTGTGCATGAATGTAAGCCACGTTACTTGTCCATTGACTTAAGGAGAAGTTATGCAGTCTACGCACTTTTATTTCCATCTCAGACTCTAGAAAAGGGCATATATAAAATGCATGATCCTCACGTTACTGAAATCTATAAGCACATATTCTCTCTCTGTCTTCCTTTTCCAACCCCACCCCATTTTGCTTCTGTTAAAACAGATGGGTTCAAATGACAAAAAAAAAAAAATTAAATGGGAGCAAACTTCCGTCTTGCAGCAAGGGTAATCCCCAGTGGGTCTAATGAAGCTACTTGATAAGTCCTTTATGCTTTCGTCCAAATCTTTATGTCTCCAACAGTAAGAAAAAAAAATCTGGAGTCAAATTGGGTGAGGCAGCCCAGAGGAGTCTACACACTAAAGTGAGACAAGACTGGGATAGTGAATCAATGGGTCGTATCATCCAAACGCTGTATTAAACACCTTCTTTCCCTTTTGCTCACTCAGCAGAATCCATGGCAGCAAGAAACAGTGGGGGGCTTTTTCAGGGGCTTCCTCAGATGACTACAAAGATTAGAAGAAATCCAACATATTTCACATAACCGTGAGATTTGCCAAGACAGAAGAGGCAGATCAAGAAACGTTAAAAATTATGTCATTGAATTTGATAGAGGGTAAACAGAGTTCTTTGAAAATAACAATAGAAAAGTTACCATCAAGTGATTTCACTGAAGCACTTCAGACACCTTAGGCAAATGCTTAACCGCTGTAAACAAATCCTCAGGTCGTACCTGAAGTTCCCACTGCCACAGGAGTAGCCAGGCAGCTCCCTGGGTCTCCCAAGGGAGGTATGCAGCCCGCCCTGTGGGCTGACCCACCCTTCACAGCCAAATGTGACAAGGCCTGAGCAAACACACTGGCAAGGCAAAGACATTCTTTAGGGATTGTGCAGAGGAATTTGGCAGCTATGTCTTCCTCACAAGGTTTGGCACAAAGAACAAGTTCCTCAGCCAGGGGCAAAGGATTGTCTACAGCCTCCCTAGAAGAAATCACTTCTAAATTGTCTTTGTCCAGAAATCCACATTTACCTTAAATATCTGCAGCGTTGTGTTCCTCTGCTACTGACATCTTAAAAACATTCAAACAAAAATCAAAACCGAATCACGCTTCCCCTGGCAAAGTTACTTGTACTGAACCCAGTACAGGATGGAATGAAAACAAGATCCTTTGCATATATATCATATTGTATCGACCTCTCTCTTTCCGTCCTTCCATCCCTTCCTGGAGCAGCACACACACAGCTCCTGACATTCCAGGCGTTGTGGAAACAGTAAGGATGACTCAAGGACCTCCAACATCCCAGGAGGGTTGACAGGCCTCCGAGCCAGAACAGACCCTCCACAATGTCCTTTTTCAATCCTAAAAGGGCACTGTGTGTACAGAGAGATAATCACGTCTCTTCATAACCTTGTTCTCACAGGCCACATCAGCCATGGAAAAGCCAAAGACTTGAGAGGAATTGGTTTCCAGCCTTTTTCATCTCAAGGATTCCTATTAGACTCCACCTAAAGTCACTATCCTTCTATTTTTGTCGTGTGGTTCTGCTTACTTTGGACACGTTACAATACTGGGTAATAAAGGTGCTGTTTCTCTGTCACCTGCAAATGGTTAAAACTCCTTCTCTCTATTGGAGGGGAGGAATCTCATGCTGAGTGAGAGAATCAGGGAGGCTGATGAGGTGAGTGAGCTGTCATTGTGGGCTGAGGGCTGAGGCTCATTCTCACTGGGAGTCAGCTGCCATGGTCCGGTGAATCACCTGTGCACTAGGCATGACCCTCTTGAATGCCAGCATTGAATGGGTGGAGCACTGAAGGGTTTTTGTTGTTGTTATTTTGTTTTGTTTTGTTTTGTTTTCAATAAGGAAGACTCTCTGACTCGTGCATGGGAAGGGGTAGAGGAAATAAGCCAGTTCCTGGAAACCGGAAAAACAAACTAAAAGACAGTAAGGATGCTTGGAGAAAGACATCATACAAAGTGTCTGTGGGATGGTATCAACCCTTTAGGTCTAGACTAGAGTTACCTCAGGGACAGAAAGCTGTACCGTGTGTCACCATTTCTGTTTGTGTGTGCTGGAGTTAAATTTAGTAATGAAGAGTGGTTTACAGCCTTTCCCTCTTCCCAGTCCTTCTTAGAGCATTTGGGCGTTGCCCACTCAATTGTACCCTCTACAGTCCATATTTCCCACATCAATTTTCAAGAAGAAAGTACGTATAGCCAAAGATCAACTACACACCACAGAACTGCACAAGACGAAGGAGAAGGAAACTGATGCATCCTGAAAGTCTGCTGTGTCCTAGAAGTCCATTGGACTTACCTTTTTGAAGTATGTGGTCAAAAAGCAAGAAGACAGAGAAAAGGATTGTGAGTTAGAGAGTAATTGGGGGATAAGAGAGTGAGAGACTCCCTAGAGTTATTCGGTTCTAGAGAAGTACTATCTAAAAATTTTTGATTGCCTATATCTACCAGCATAAAAACATTCTTAGTATATACCACCTATGTAGTATATTGTCTTCATTTTCGTACTTTTGTGTATTTTGTGTTGTGCAGATTATCTGTGGTTAAATCAGCCCATTTACCTCCCAAGATCTCCTATTCACAAGGGTAAGAGATTAGGGACATTTCTTAGAATCCCTGCAGCAGAGTTTTACATTATATTCTGCCTATGAGATAGTCACAGGAGCTTAGGAAAGTGGGAAAGAAGCAGAAATCATAATATTGTTCCTGTGTCCCTGGCAGACACGCCATGTGCTTTGGCAGATTGTAGATATAAGATGTTTCCAGAAGCTTCTGAGCATCCTCCTGTAATTTATTTCTTTTCAGTGGTAAACAGATAGTAGAATCATGGTCAGCCATTCCCTGCAATTCCTTCGAGTCTTGATTTCCTGAAAGCCATCAGCAGATTTGTTCTATATTCTACCAGCCTTTCTGTTTCCTTAGCAGAAATTTGACTGATACATATTTCTGATGAAGCATAATAGCAAGAAAAAAGAATAATATAAATACTGTTTTAATTACTTTATTTTATAAAAAGCATAAAAACTTTTTCTCAATAAAAATATTAGTTTGTAATTAATTTTTTTCAATTAATTAGCATACAATTAGGATGTCTGTTTCTTAAATTCATCTATTTCAATATTTACTTTTTAATAGCTATTAGAGCTGAAAAAAGACATCTCACAAAAATATATAGACTCAAATGAAAGATGGACTTCATTGGCTATGCTTAGTAAATTGTGATGTGCAAGAAAATTATGATAATGTAGAAAATCATGAAACTTTCTAAAAAGACATCAAATAATAACTAAATAAAATGGAAACAGATCTTGTGTTCTTGGACAGGAAGATTTAATGTTAGAAAGATAGTAATTTCTCATCAAATAATCTATAGACTTAATGCAGTTCCAATCAAAACATCAACGGAGCTCTCCACGGAAGTCAATGAGTTGATTCTAAAAATAACATAGATGAGAGAAAATACCGAACAACTTTCCGAATAACAAGACAGTTTTGGGATGCAAGAGTTGTCTCATCAGACATAAGCACTTATTATAAAGCAATAGTAATTAATACGGTGCTGAATAGGGATAGAGAAATTGATTAATTGGACAAATACCACAGAAAAAAACCCACATGCACATTTAACTTTGTTATACAACAGAGTTGTATGTATTACGTTACGGCAGCCCTGGCTAACTAATGCAGTCTCCAAGCCAAAATCTCTAACTGTCACTCCTCCATATTCCCAGGTTTGCATGAGAGTACAGTGAAGCCTAAAACAGACTCACACCGTCTACAGAACGACTTCTGTGTAGCTACTTTGGCATCGTTACAGAAAAAAAGAAAACTGGGAAATATTATTAGATTCTAAACTCTCTCACCAAATTCTCTTCTTATGATTATAAAATTAAAGTTCACCTGATCGTGTGAATGTGTGCATCTGCCCTGCATTTTGCTCCTTTTTTGGTGATCATTGCACGTGAGCATTTATTATATTGACAACAGCTCTGTCATTATTAATAGCTAAATAGTATTCCCTTATGTTCATGAAATGTATCAAATGGTTGGCATGAAAAGGTTATGCTGCTGTTACCAGAAATGGTTACCAGAAAATGATATGAATCACACGACTGCGAGAGACACTGGAGCCAACCTCAAAACCACACTTCCCATCAAAGCCAGCCCGCTCCAGGCTGCTACTCTCAGCCTTTCAAAGCCAAGAGAAACTTAACACAGCAGAGCACAGAGGCAGCTGAGCAACAAAGACACACAGTTCCAGAGCACAGCTGCACGGCTGCGCTCAGAATAAGAGAAGCCGTTCTCCCAGTAACAAAACATTGGCAAGAGAGTTTTGCGGAGGATCTTAGGGCAAAGCAGGTGATTTAATGCATGGGGATAGAGATCACTGTCCTGAAGATGCAGAGAACGAGAATCCTTTGTCCTGACAAATCAGGGCTCTGATATAAAACGTGACCCACCCATCAGAGCAACACACATTTGTTCCCTGAGCTGTGTTTCCTGTGGCTGCAGAAAGCTAAGAAGACTATGTGTCTTCCCAGAAGTCAGGCCCAGGAGCATGGCTCCCATTCACAGTCAGAGAACTAGGAGGCTCAAGGAAGAGCAAGCACCACCAAGAAAACACAACTTAGAGGTTTCCTAATCTGAACTCAGTGGGCAGGCCACTGAGAAGAGTTCAGAAAATCTTCTCAGCATTGTAGCTGTCAGGGGAGTATACAATGCAGAAGGAAACTAGACAAGTTAGGAGTAAAATGGTATTTGGGTAAAAGGTCATGATGTATACAATTTAATACCATTGGTAATACAATATAAAACATGTAAAGAGAGTGAGACAGCAAATACAAACAAATGGGATAAAGTGTTAACAATAAATGAATTTGAGTAAAGAGTATAAGAGGTGTGCTTTGCATTATTCGTGCTCATGCAAATTTTTTGTAAGTTTGAAATTATTTCCAAAGAAACAAAAAGTTGAAGAAAACAGCGTCTAATGAATTAATGGTGACAATTAATATTCTTCCACTGGATTCTTATCTCCCATCACCTAGACAATGCCATTCATCCTATAAAATAGACTGCAGAGGCATTGCTTACTCTCTGTTACCTTCCCCAACACCTTTCTCTCAAAACAAACAAACAAACAAACAAACAAACAAACAAACAAAAACTACACATTCCACTTGAAATTGCATTTAGATTCTAGTAACAGAATGAAAATAGCCATGGCTTAAACAAGATAGAGATGTATTTTTACCCCCCAAATTAAGGGAGAGGCAGTCCAGGGTTCTGCTGTGTCATCAGTGACCCGACTCCTTCTATCTTTCTTCCTCGCCATCCTTCATACATGGCTTTCATCCTCAAGGTCACGTCATCCTCCAGTATTACCTCTGGAGTTCCAGCCATCACATCCACATTCCAGCAAGCCCCAGCCATTTGTCCCCATGCTAAGTAGACTCTCCAGAAATCCAATCCCAACACTTCCACTTGCATTTCATTAGCCAAAACTTAGTCCCATGGCCACATCTAGTGGCAAGGGTGGATAAAAAATGGAGTTTTTAGCTGGGCATTTTTCTACCTGGTATAAAATTGGAGTTCTTTTATAAGAAAGAGGAGAAGGATTAATATTGGGTAGGCGATTATCAGTCTTTGAATACCCTCCTGTTGTGAAATTTGCCATTATTTTGTACATATTCCCTTACTTGTATCATATTATATTTTGTTTGTATTCATGTCACCAGCCTAAACTATAGCATACAATTTTTAGCTATGAAATATCTGTGTTAGCTTTTGATTGCCCCATTGCCTGGCTCAGGTAAGGTTATTGCTCATGTAAGGTTGATAAAATTAAATGAGTTAATAAGCAGCCATTTGAGATATTTCAGATACATATATTTGATATTCCACAGGATTACCCTGTGATTGTGGGAAGACCCCAAAAACCAACTTCTCAAAGTGTTCTTTGGTTGTAAGACCCAAATTTAATTTTAGTGCTGGCAAAACTCACTGATGATTACAGGTGATAGATTATAGAAGACAGTATACAAATGGAGGTTTTAAAGGCAGAATGCAGTCCTTTTTCCTTAGCTTTGATGGCTCTTCCCTTTATGAGAATTCTGAGACTCCCTTCACTTATTAAATGTCATAAAACAATCAGTGAAGAAGTAGATTCTTCACTTATTAAATGTCATAAAACAATCAGTGAAGAAGTAGATTCAGAAACAATTTCATTGGCATGCTCAGCAATGTGCAACCGAATAGGAAACAGGAAGGAAGGAACGTCAGATTGCTGAGCGATGTTTCATCCTCTCTAGCACACAATACAGGGTAGAACCCAACTAATCTTCACAAAAGAGCAAAGCATCAGTCTTTTCATACGAGGACACTAACTCAAAAAGAATTTTCCTGCCCAGAAAAAGAAACTTATCACTCACGGAGCTCCTAAATATACGTAAGCTTTTCTTATGAGTTAGGCAATTTGCTAGATACAGACGGCAGCATGGCATAAAAGAAGAAAAAAAAGACTCTTCATTTCACAGAGTCTTTAACCTCAGAGAGTTCTCCCAGCTAGTAAGTGGTGGAGCATGTTTTCAGCCTCAAGGTTGTGTACTTCCAAAACCCATGCCCTTGACCACTACACTTTTACATTAAGAATGAATAGTCAGTAAGCACAAGATGGCCACGGGGTTTTGAAAATTAATTTGGGGAACGTAATCAATAATGTAAAGTTGTTGTAGGGTATCTGATGGACATGTGTCCCATTAGGGAGACCACCTCAGGGATGGTGTAGATGCCTGATCTCTGCACAGTACACCTGAAGCTGAACAATAAGGAATGCCAATTGCAATTTTATATATATATATATGTATGTATATGGTTACAGGAAGCGGAATACAGCATTAGGAACAGAGACAGTGGAAATGTAATGGCTCTGTGCGATGTCAGAGGGATAGTGGATGGGGGAAGGGGAGTTCATACAGTGTGAGGGATTTAAATGATAAACGTCTAAGTATTGCTTTGTCTTGTGCACCTGAAACTAATAAAATTTAAAAAAAGATAAGAATGAACTCTTCTCGAGTATTTCCATCCTAAATTTTGGTCTGCAGTCAAGTAATAGTTGAAGATCCTAAATTGTTGCCTTTATTACTTGTTATGTCCATTAAAAGGTAAAGCTGGTGGCACTGGGTAGGAGAACTGGAATAATTTTTTAAGTAAAGTACAATGTTCATCGATATTTTATTTTATTTTTGAAGTCTCATTTCACTAATTTCTTCATAAATGAGTTACCAAAATTTGGGAGTTTTCAGAGTGCTTTATGGTTGTCTCAACGTAACAACCAACATTCTGAATTGCAAAGCAATCATTTCTCTGATGGATGCTCAAAACTTAAATTACCCAATTTTTTTTCCTAAATTGACCAGATAATTTGGCACTGTGAGCAGCCTAAGTACAGCTGCCAGGAATATTGGAGGAAATATTACCCCAAATAAAAGGTGGCTCCAGAGTCAGTAAAGAAAAGCCATGCCAAAGAAAGATAAACCACACTCTCCTCTGAAGATTACTGCCAAGTGTCTTTAAAACAATGCCAAAGAAAACTTCTCTTCCAGGTTTATTTCACCTCAACCTTGCCCGTCCTAATTCTAAATATCCAGGATGTCACTTGCAACATAGCAGTTCTGTATTGGGCTTTACAAACAAATTAGGAAATTGATCAACTGAAATCCGAGTGATGCTGTTTTCTTGTGTTTCCTGACTATCGTCTGATGAAGAACAAGCAAGGAGTGTGAAGTTGAGGTGTCTGGCCATGTATTTAAGACCACAAAAGGGCAGGGCTGTACAGGCTCACAGTGCATCTGTGTGTTTCCCTGCTGGCCTGACCAGTACCTTCTTCTCTGAGAAGAGGACAAAGGCATCCCTGACTGGTTGTCACACCTGAATTCTGTGATTAATAAACTTGTCATTGTGGGGAGTTGTCCACCCTGAACTGTGAGATCATCAAACCCTAGAAAAGCTACAGATCTACTGTTTGGCCATATTTATACTCTGCCTCCTGCCAAAAGGAGTTCTAGTGGCTATGATTCACAGTTCTGGAGTGACTACAAAGCATATTCTCCCTCATTTAGAGTATCAACAAGGAAATAATTCTCCCCCGCAAGTAATAACTTTTGTTATGGTAGCAAGCAAGACCAGGGGAAAGACAGACACCTGTTGCCTCAGATGCTCAAGAATGACCAGAAATATGACAAGGATAGTGTCCCTGGGTCAAAAATAGAATGCCTGACACCTGAAATCCAAATATTACTCCAATTTCCCCCTTCAAAAATTGCTATCTGTTGGGGTGGCCCGTTAGCTCAGTTGGTTAGAGCATGGTGTTAATAACACCAAAGTTGCTGGTTCGATTCCCCACAGGGGCCACTATGAGCTGCACCCTCCCTAAAAAACAAACAAACAAACAAACAAACAAACAAATAAATCTGTAAAAAATTTACCATGTGTTATTATAGCATAATAAAGTGAACATTTGATTGTATTAATCCTATAAGCTAATTCGATTATATTAACCTGGAAGCTAAAAATTGTTCCAACTTGCACATCATTATAATTTGTAGCATTACTGAATTCAGACAAAATACCAGGACCAGGCAGAAGACATGGAAACATACAAGATCATGTACTTGGTCCCTGGGAATCTGAGTACTCCCAGGGAAAGAGGTGTTCAGTGGTGCGGTGAACTGGGCAGGAGAAGGGATGCCAGACTATAGACGACACATCGTCCTGAGAGGGGCAGTCACGCCCGGGTTCTAAAAGGGACCATGAGAGTGGATATTCCCAATTCCTTTTCAATGAACAAAAGCCTTTGAGTTGGACATAGTCTCCATATAAATTCCTCATGTACTTTTCACTTTGGGGCACTAGAGGGAAACAAAGAAAGAAAAATGAAATCTAGTGTATCCAGCTGTTACAAGAGCACTGCTTCCTTTCATCTTAGTGATGTATCTTTCTGTTTCTTTAGGGGAGAAAAAAACTTTCAAATCATAGCCTGGTTTCAAAATATACCAGTTTGGATTTTAGTTCACAATATTGCAGTCCTACTTCTCAGGAACAACTCTACGGCTAGAATCTCAGAAGATCCATTATCTCCAGTGAAGGCAGAAAAAAAATAGTGAAGATGTAAGTCAGATCCGAGAAGGGTTTGGGTTATACATGTTTGTTACTAAAGGTCTATTCAAATTCTTTTTAGGGAATCACTCTCCCAATTACATGTAGGAGCGCATTTTCCAGCATATTAAGAACAGGGGCAACAAACAACCCACTTCTGACTTCGGCTTCCTTTTAAAAAATACCAATAAGAAGGTCATGGCTTTCAGAACTAAAAGAAAACTGTGTATCACAATTTAGTGCACACATTTCATCCCATCTTCCCATAAAGAAGATGTGCCTGGGATTTTCGTCATTGATTTAACAAGTATCGTTAAGCCCTTTTGGGAGTTCCCGTCTGCTGTGCATTTCCACCTTCTAATTTCAAGTGAAGGAAGCCCCATCTTCTAAGTCTGCTACAGTGATTATTTTAAATCATGTTTTACATACGGAATAATTATAGGATTAGTTTGATCTTGAAATATACTAATATTGTTTGAGCTTGAACTTGTAAATAGATTCATCCAACCTAACTTCAAACTAGAAATGATTCTTACTGAGAGGAAAAAAAATCCTACTCAGGCCCAGTAAATTTACTCAAAGTATTTGGTGAGGTAATACTTGATTTTAAAATACATACATCTAATGTGTGTGTTATAGTTTTTTTTAAAGAGCCAGCCATTGTTAAATTAGAAAACAAAGTGATAAATGCCAATTTTACTTCTTTGAATTATTTTTGTGAAAACAAAGTATATGCATTTTGAGTGCTGGTGTACATTTGGTATTTATTTGCAGAGCTGAATGATTATAAATTTAATCCTTAGTCTTTTCTGGGTCCTTATCATCTGGGGATTGATCAATTAAATGGTGTTTAATGCCTCCAAATTTTTCCATGTAGTCATAGGATGACTCTGAAAACCTAACATTGCCCTTGTGTTTCATCTATTCCTGAGCTCCCAAACTTAACAGCTTTCGTAAATCCTATGGGTTACTAGAATTAAAGTAATAATAATAATAATAATAATAATAATAATAATCCTAGCAGCATTTTTTCTTCTTCAGGTCTTGTGTTTGTATGCTCAAATAAAAGTGATAGAAATGCAGCAAGCCATGCCCTACAGAAATTTGTCTGGAACAGAAAGGAAAAGTGAATGTTGCAATAAAATATTGCAGATACACTTACAGTTTGTATCGCTATCACTAGAATGTGAGCTCCACGAGTGTAGCAGCTTTCTCTGTCCTGCTCAGTATTATGTCCCTATGACTAGGACAGTCCTGAGCATATAGATGGCTCTCAGTCTTGGTTGAATCAAAGAGAGTCGGGTTTGGGCAATGGAAAATAGAAAATCTGCCGTCATCTTGAAAACAGAAATCAACGGGAGAGTTTACATTACATAAATTGCAAACAGTTTGACTAACATAGGCTAGTCTGAGCCAGCCACTCAGGGTTCCCTAGGAAATGGAGTAGTCACACAGAGCCTTGTATCTGACACTAAAAGCTGTGGGAGGCCTTGCAAGATTAAATGGGAAAAGAACCATTCATAGAACGCCCACTTTACAAATGAGAAAACTGATTTACGCTAGTTTTCACAGAGGTAACTGGCAGAGACAGAACTTAATCTGTTTCTGTTAACCCAAAGCTTGTGGGTTTTACCACTACTCCAGTTCAAGCCAAGATAAGGAACAAAGTATGGAGTGGAGTAATTTAAACAGTGATGTTCTTTTCTCACTGAAGGCAAGATCAAAGGTCCTGTCTCATGAATTGGAGAGAAGATAGAATTAGGGAACATAGAATCTTTAACAAATTGGTTGAAAAAGACAGTGAGTTCCATCACTCTGACATACATGATGTCAGGTATTCTCAGCTCAATGCCTTCCTGGGGATCTTGTCATAAAGCAGATTCTGATTCAGCTGTTTGGGGTCGGGCCTGAGATTCTGCATTTCTAATCGGCTCCTGAATGGTGCTGCTGTACTGATCTACAGACTGTTGTGTGTGTGGCAAAGCTTTACCTGATACCTGTTTGAAATACCAGGTAAGAAGTTCATCTCTCTGCTTTGTCAAATGAAGTAAGACCTTTTCAGGTTTCACCAGCTTGAAACAGGCATGGTAATAGCTGGTTGTACCAGAAATCAAAGCAATCACCACAGGCTTAAAGTGAGATTTTGGAGATTAGCATTGGGATTTAGGTGGAGTAATAATTATGCAAATATTCCAGAACACCTCCCTTTGGGTTTCCTTATTAGACGTGGCATATTCCCTCAACTCATCACTTTTAAAACTAGAATATAAATACCACAGTAATGATGTTTAGTACAATATAATGGTAGAATATGGTAAGAATCATGATTTTTCCAAGAGGTTAGATTTGTGGTCACTGGAGGCAGAGGGTAGGAAGAGGAAATTGGATGAAGGTGGGTGGTCAAAATGTACACACTTCCAATTATAAGATAAATAAGCACTAGAGATGTAAAGTACAACAGGAAACTATAATTAACATTGCAGTATGATATGTATGAAAGTTGTTAAGAGAGTAGGTCCTGTGAGTTCTCACTACAAGGAAGAAAATATTTTTTATTGTTTTGTATCGATATATGATCAATGTCAATTAAATTTATTGTGGTAATCATTTCATGACATATGTAAGTCAAATCATTATGCTGACATATTAAATTTATACAGTGCTGTCTGTTACTTATATCTCAATAAAACTGGGGGGTGGGGGAGAGAATCATGATTTTTCCATGTCATCTTAAGAGTACTATGAAGGATCGATCAAACTGTGTATTGTTTTTGTTTTTTTATCTGATGCGCGATTCCCCACCTGCTCATTTTAAAAATAGCAATGAAGTCGTAGTTACATTAGTATCTTCCTTGCTTTTTAAAGCTGGTATTTATTAAGGGCATACAATGTGTAGATAGTATACTAAGTACTTACATGAATGATTTCCTTTTTCTTCACGATAACCTTATACGTACTACTATTGTGTCCGTTTTAAACATGAGAAAACTGAGGTTTAAAGAAATGATGGAGCTTTTCCAACGTAACAGCTGGTAAGTGAGAGTCAAGGTTCCCTGAGATCTGCCTGAATCCAAAGCTCGTGCTCTTATCCACTGTCCTGAGAGCTCCTTTTCAGAAAGAAAGGAGGACATGTTCTTTTGAATGTTTGCAAAGACCATGTTTGAGGAGCCTTTTTTATAAGCCATTTTTCAAGCCAAGAAGGCTTTCCTGGCTTGCGGTGGGAAGTGATGCTACTCAGCCCGATTGCATCACCAATAATCTCAAGTGTACCTGACTTTAATTCACACGATGATGAATTCTGACAGTGGGCATGTTTGTGCCTGTGGGGAGTCCTTTTACACTATGCATAAATCAGCTCCAATTTAATTTGCAGCTGCAGGTACCTTAAGCAGCGTCCACAGCCAACTATTCCATCTTGAACTGTGCCTCTCCAACGACAAACATATAAGTACTTCGTTTTTTGTTTGTTTGTTTTATACCATGCAAATAGGACTTAGAATGAGTCGTGGAACCTCTCTCTTTTCATCTGGATTATTAGGTATATAAAGACACAGGCTTTCTGGAAGGGGCTGGGAAGCGAGCAGTCCAGAGAGCACCAGGCAGTGCCCAGAAGCCCAGAGTGGCAAAATGGTCCAGCAGTGGGTACCTCAGCTATCTCAGCACCAGGTCACAGAACTGGTTCTCCAGGGAATGCACAGCTGGATGTGGTTGACTTCAGAGACAGATGCTGACACAGCCTCAGAGAGAGGCTTAGGGCACTTGTCCCTCAGAGGAATGATGAGAACTTTGGTCCTAGATGACCCATTTAATAAAGTTCAAGGCAAGGGCTTGTTTAAAAACAAAAGTTAAAGTTTAGAATCAAGTAAACAATCTGAGAGGGAAATACGCTGCATGCGACCTGATGAGTGCCCATGCCATAGACCTACCGTAGATTTCCCTAAATGTTTTGCAGCTTAAAATGGAATGAATCCTCCAGTCAGGCCTGCACCTGAGCCTGTTGGGGACCCGTCATGGGAACTTAGCAAATACTGGTTTCGGAAGCCAAGCAGATCACTAAAATTACGTCTTCTTTGCTTGAACGTCTAATTCACGGATTGAAATATTAATAAATGAGCTTCTGTTATGGTAATTAGTGAAGTACTAAACTTTAAGAAACTGAGCAATTGGAGATGCCTCCGAAATACTTAGATGACCATTTACGTTCATGTTACATCGTGTATTATTTTATGGGTTGACTCATAGTCACCCTAAACTCAGAATGGCAAAGACTGCTATTTGTCCCAAAATAGCCAGTCTGCCTTCTTCCTGGGCACATAGCCGTACAGAATAAAGAGTGTAGCTCTCGGTTTCCCTTACAGATAGACATAGTTCTGTGCCTAAGTTCTGGCCAGGGGGATGGGAATGGCATATTGTGTGAAGCATGTGTCCTTACATGGGTGGAACGTGCCCTTCTCCCTTGGCTCATTCTCAGTGTTGGATGGGGAGACGCTGGCATGATTGGAGAAATGGAGACCATGCATGGAGGAGCACCAAGAGAGAAGCCTGGAGCACTTCACAAAGCAGAGCTGCCTGCCATCAGAGCCCTGGAATCCCTAGATCCGGGGATTAACGTGAGAGAGAAATGAACTTTCTTGATTAAAGCACTGTCATTTGAATTGTACTGATCGTCATGACCAAACCTAATTCTAAGTAATCCATGTGCCACCATCTTTGCAAAAGTCCAGAAAGAAGTACTAAAGCTAAGTGGTCACAGTGATTCTCAATGTACAAAGTGGTAGGAATGCAGATAAATCTGAGGGAAATCAGTTCTAAGATCATCCATTTCAGACACTTAACATTGCACTTAATGCAGCATACAAGCTGAGCAGTGACCTTGACATTCCCACAGTACGGCATCTGTACTTCCATCACTGTTCGAGAAATTTTCAGTCACCTAATTTTCTTAAGTAGACATACAACAGGCATTGAACAACATTTATAGTTCTAATGCTTAGTACGAAAAGTTTTGTTATCTTAATGGAAATGAAGTTTTGAGAAATTTTCAGTCACCTAATTTTCTTAAGTAGACATACAACAGACATTGAACAACCTTTATAGTTCTAATGCTTAGTACGAAAAGTTTTGTTACCTTAATGGAATTGAAGGGGAAAAAAATACTAACTAGGGAACCAGAAAACTCTCTCACTGACAAACAAAAGGGTTAGTGGATCATCAGATGAGAGGGAATCTTTCTCTGGCATCCACAGTGGTAAAGGAACTTCAATCAGTGGCTGGATGATTCTCTACGAATTTATGAAAAAAGGAAAATTAACAATTGACACCCACCACATTTCTGGGTGGGCTCTTCATATTATTTTCTAGCACTCCCACTGTTTTCAGCCCTAATGTTCTTATGATATCCCTTGGCTGCCCTCTACACACACAAACACACACACACACACACACACACACACACACATTATACCTCACTAAGATATGACTCCATTCTCCAAACTTCTCCTCTCATTTCATTAACATAATAGGAGTTGATACTCATACAGTCTTTACATATATATTAGTTCATTCAACCCCATGAAGTACATGACTGCAAGTTACCCTTATTATCCCCATTTTAAAGACAAGAGTGTGAGTCACAGAGCTAGTCAGTTGTGAGGCTGGACTCTAAAAGCAAGCAGCCTGGTGCAAAGTGAGTCTGTTCTACAAATACATCCCATTCACCCAGGTATATTTGTGAAATATTGGCATTATTTACCACGTAAGCACATCTTCCATAAAACACAACCCCTAGCCTAACTAAAATGTGTCTTCTCAAGGAGACTCAGTAAAACAGAAAGGAGCAGTCTATTGGAAGAGAACTTCGGGGAGGCAGCTGTCTGTACCTCTCAAATCACATTCTTTAGACACTCGACCAGTTAGCACAAGCTAGTCTTCCATCAGAATCTTATGTGTAACTATGCTTGAGCTATTAATATACAATATGAACATTACAAAGGAAGTTAATTTTGCAATTTTTAAAATGAGGTTAGTAAGAGTGAGCCCTGCTATCCCTAAGCCCAATATATTCAAATTTTCAAAATGGTTCTTTTTTCTCTGTTATGAGGCCCAAGTCCTTGATCTAAGGAAACTGCTGGAATTTTATTATTTCCAGCTTAGTGTTAAGCTGCTATTCTTCAATGTCATTCATCTTCATTGTGATCTTCCCTCTACCATTGATTTTTCCTCTGTGCTACTAGCCTTTTGATTCTAGCAAATACAGACATTAAAAGACTTTTTATCTATTGTGATCATGACATACTCTGTATTTCTGAATTCTGATGCTGAGTTTTTCAGTACAGGCGCTATCCAGGGAGGCTACTCCTTGCAAAGAAGTATATTCATATAATAACTGCTATTTTGCATTCTGTGAGATGGATATTTGTCCCTGTTTGCCGATGACGAAAGTGATACCCACAGAGATATCACGCATTGCCCAGGATTAACCAGTGGTAGAGGGCAGGAACCAGAACTCAGCCAGGTCACCGGACTCCAAACTTTGTACTCTTTTTTATAATACTATGATGTCATATCTTTCCCAAATTTAAAGGGTCTGTGTTGGTAATAGTAAGAAGTCCATGAATTTTATCTTTCAAGTTATGAAGTCTATAAAAATCATGATTCAAGTTATAAAACTCACTAAAAATCCAATCAGTGTTTCTAGCAACATATTCCCTTACATCTTTACCCAGTATATGTTCTATGGTGTCTGTTACCCACCCTCTCTTCTGTTGGGAACTGGGAAACTGACTGACCATATCTGGTGAGAGACAGCAGCCATATTGCGTACGTGGGGTTCCACCCCAAACCCCTGTACATGGCAGGACCAGAGCACGGTACTTGCATAAAAGGCAGCCAGCCAATCCACTGGCCTGTCAGGAGCCGATACCAAGGTGGCTCAGCTTAAAAAGATGAACTGAGCCAAAGAGATTCTCCCTTGAGAATATGTGACTGAGTTAGTGGCAAGGTCAGAGCCATCTTGTAGAAAGTATCAGGATAACCATGATGGTCCTCAGGCAACTGAAGTTATGAGGAAATGGAAATCAGTTAAGAGCCACCATTTACATGGTACTTACTACGTGTTTCACTTTCTTAATGTATTTACCTGACAAAGTAATAACCATTATTAACAACTCCCCCCTCCCTCGCCCACCACCACCACTTTACTGATGAGGATACTGAGACACAAAGGAATTTAAAAACTTGTCACACAGCTAGGAGGTGAGAGAGTAAGATTGAAACCCAAGCCATGTATGTGACTCTGCTGCCAAATTTGATTTTACATAAAGGCAGGTTAATGTACACACATAGAGGAGATAATAAATGACAATATACATGCAAAGAGAAACAGATAGTCATAGGAAAGACTCAGAGAAAAAAGAAAGAGAGCGTGACACACAAAAGGCATCCAGTTCTCAGAATCCATGACTATGTCTTACCTGGGACAGTTTAGTGTATATGTTCCTTGTAAATGAGAGGCTACTAAATGACATAATATGACTTATTTTGGTACTTTGTAAATACTGTACTCAAAGATGATCAAAGTTATTATCCCTGTGTATTTCTTGTTTGAGGGAAAGATTGAATCTCTTAAAGATTTATGATCCAATGTGGAAGAGAAGGTGGAAAATATGCACAGAAAAAAATATTTACAACTTCAAGAGCACAATGAGAAGATGATGCAGACTGGAGTCCAAGGAAGCTGAATAAATTTAAAATTGCTCATAAGAAGCCATGAAAACTTCGTGCAGAAATAAGGAGTAATCAGGGATGTAAAGGAAGGTAGAGACATGTTTGTTTAATATGCAGCTTGAACCATGGTGGATGGAATACTTTTGCCTCAATGGAGAAGAGAGAAAGGCATTGGCAGGGTTGGATGATAAAAACTGTGAGGGCGTGTGTGTACGCACACACATGTACATACATGCGCATGCTTTTGAAATGTAGAAGAGAGAAAAAGATAAAGCAGAAAATTTAAAGATAAAGCGAAAAAAGACAGAAAGCAGAATGTTAGGAGTTGTGCAATCGTACAAGAGTCCAGAGCAGAGTAATAAAATTCTCTGGTATTATAAAAATCTGATATATTTTTGGCTGATGCTTTAGTAAACGCCCTTAAAACAAACATAACATTCTATGCTCACAGAACTGTCACTAAATTCTTAGTTTATGACATTTAAACAAATAATCAGACATCCTGAAATCAAATGCCTCCTTGCTCGGTGTCTTCCAGCCACAGCGGTGCCTTTTTTGCTCTCCTATGTATTGGCACATAGTAGGCATTCGATAAATACATGTGTACTACATAAATAAATGTTAGTGTTAGCTTCTCGTTCAAACATAAGACCATATCTGTAAAATTAAAAATGTCACATGTTTTTTAAATGAATTGCCCACGCTCATGTCTTATGAAACCCAAAAGTTCTTTGTTCACACCCTCTTGCTTTCTGTACCCCCACCAGACTATCTATTCACATTGTCATAAACTCTTTATGATTGGAAAACACATCAGTCAAAATATGAATTTTTAATTGTTTAAGCAGATTAGGGTTTGCCCTAAAACACTGTGCTGGCAATCCTGTGTTTGCACATGTAGTTGAAACAACACCCCAGGCCTATTGAACCGGGAAAGGCCAAATGAGTTGGATTCAAGGATGCAAAAAATACAAACTAACAACACTAGCAAATAAAAAGAAAAAAAAGCAATTCACAAATACGTACCCTGAGAGCGACCGCCATATAATATATAGTTGAGAATCTCCTTTGGGCCTCCCAGGTACCTGTACAGAAGAAGAGCAGAATAAAGTATCTCTTTTACTTTTTGTCAGGACATACATATTCTCTTTGCTGACCTTCTCCAACTGAAACAAAACAAAAACAAAACCAGTCTGAAGAGCTGTACAGATAGATGAAGAGTTATGAGATTACAGCTGAGCATTTGTATGTACAATGTTTACCAGCCTAAGTGATCTGGCAGATAACTCTTAGAACTTTGATATGATCTCAGGATGAGAGAGCAGATCAAATAAAATTTTGGAAACAAAGATTAATGGTATATGATATTTCAATATATTACAAAGCTATAGTATTTAACACAATCATCTTTGCTTAAAATATAAATGTACAGTTTTATACTTATATATATTATTTTTATATTTACATATAAACAAATAGAACCTTAACCGTATCACAGATAAAATATTCAAAGTAGTTAAAAGATTTAAATTTAAAAATTAAACCATTAAAAAAAAGTGCTGCAAATATTCATAGAAAATCACTATGTCAGACAAATGGCAAATTTGGAAACACATTTGCAACAAATTCAATAAAGAGTTAATACTTTTAAAACATATGCACAGCAATGTAAACATACTTAATGCCACAGAACTGTACATTAAACATGATTAAATGATAAATTTTATGTTATGTATATTTTTACCTCAATAAAAAAATAAATTCCTAGGAAAAGTACATTCAGAACCTAATAGAGTCATGGCAAAGAGATGACTAGGTACCACACAAAGTAAAACAATACTCATTATCAAACATTTGAGAAAGTGATCAAGCTCATGAGTAATCAAACGATGCCAAAAGCATGGTACTACTAGAGTTCATCCAAAAATGTTCGTCCTGCAAAGGTTTTTGAGGAACGATACCCAACTATAGGGCACAGTTCTATGAAAGTAGCACTTTCCCATATCATTCTTTTCAAAGCAATTTGACAGCATGCAGTTTGGCGGGTGTGGTGGATTGGCACTGAACAGCCACTCCTACATCCTTCTTGACTAAAATAGCTTCCTAACCTGCTAAACTGCCAAAGCTGGAAAGTTGAAAGTCAATTTTTCAGATTCCTTCATAGCTGCGATTCTCATATGATTTGAGTTGATCCAAGTCAATGCCCTTGGTGAGGTTTGGAAAAGCAGACTTGAGGCAGTGGTTATTCTTGGCTGCTTTGGATTGTTTTTTTGTTTTTTGTTTTGCTAGCATAGATGTGGAGGCACTTAAGTTGACAACGACAGGGTGAAGAGAACTGCCAGTCTCCCTTCACTTTCTTTATGGATGTCAAATATGGGGCATCCATTCGCTGGCATGGGTTTTAGCCAGCACAGAATGGTTCTGCATCCAGCAGCTGTAGTGGTCATATGTCAATTCCAAAGGTGGAATATAAATATATTTCCAATATAGCTACAGAAGTGTCTATACTAGAACAAAAAGTAAACCATAATTTTAAAATCTCAAAAATCTGACAAATACTGCTAACATTACAAATATCCAGAAAAATAGCATAATGCTTTTAGTAATCAGTTGTCTGATTCTTCTTTAATATGGTTATAATCTATACAAGTTTTTTACATTTTGGCTGTGCATTCTGATCACCTCTTATATAAGACTATGAATTTATAATATCACTGCCTTGAGAGCAAAATAGAAATGTAATGCTATTTTGCTAGAGGAAACTAGAGTCTTTCCTCTAGTGTGGATAACCAAACAATTATTTTTTAATTCGTGATAGTTTAGAAAACTTTATTTTTCACATCTCATTGAGTTTCCCTGAAGTTCAGGAAAACCTCAGTCAAGGTGTCTATCACATAAAAGCTGTAAGATTCAGAAATTTAAATATTATCTCAGTGTGTTCATATAGCTCTACATTTCTTTTTTTATAGTCTACAATTAGCAAGTCTACCTTTAATTGGCAAGACTATCAAATAATATAAGAGTCAATTCATGGCTCTTTTCATGGAAATTTATCTTTTCTTCTTAATGAAAGGATATGATTTTGATATAGTATGAATTTTTCTACAATTCACTTCTTAAGGTCAAAACAATGTCTATTTATTGTATCACATTTTCCTTATCATTTTTGTTCTATAGTCTATTATTTATATCTACATTTTCTTTCAGTTCTATGATAAATACATAATGATGTTCCATGGAGGCCAAGCCTAGTGAAACATGAAGAAAGGTGTGTGGACTTTCGTAAAAGTAATGGGAATAATCAATTGCAGGCCTCAGAGTCGGCACTAGAGGGGGTGAGCTGGAAAGCTAAGAGGATCTCAGTTTAGGTAACATCTCCTTTAGGGAAACTCCTACGACTCCCCAAAACTGGGTTTGGTATTTATCCCTCCCATAGCAATCTCAGTTCATACCACAAGTAATACACATTACACTATACTGAAATTGTCCTTTAATGGGCAAGACATTTTTTTGACAATAAGCTCTTTGAAGGCAGGGTCTTCTCTGAGTGTAGTCAGCACTCAATGAATGTGCTAATTCCTTGAATAGATGAATGTATGATGTTTTGAAGACTTTTAATAAACCTGGAAATGGCTATGATACAATGATAATGATAAAGGAGTAGACTTCCGAATGATGCACTGCAGAATACTCATGATTATTGTTGAAGCTGGATGATGGAGTTCATGGAAGTTTAATCTTTTCTTTACTATCATCGACATTTGAAACTTCAGTAATAATAAAAAGGAAAAACGTTATGCAAAATGTAATACCAACTATGTTAAGAATACTCTACATGGGGAACAACAACAAAAAACAACAACAACAACAAAAACATGGGAAAGAAATATCTTAAAATTTAGGAGTTGTTATTAGAGATGATTTGAGTAGGTTTCCGTTTCCTGTGGTTGTTAGAATTGTAAGATGACCTGTGTGTGTGTGTGTGTGTGTGTGTGTGTGTGTGTGTGTGTGTGTGTGAGAACTGGACCTATGAATATGATGATACCAGACCTGTGATCAAATTACATTATTTGGCAGAAGTGAAGGGATTTTGCAGTGGTAATCAAAATCCCTAATCAGTTGGCGTTGAGTTAATCAAAAGGGAGATTATCCCAGGTGGGGCTGACCTACTCAGGTGAGCTCTTTGAAAGAAGGCCTAGCTCTTCCCTGAAACGAAGCTTCCCATGTCAGTGTCCATCATGTGAAGAAGCAAGCCACCACGGAGTCCTACAGCTGTAGGAAATGTAGGAAATGAATTGTGCCAACAATCACTTGAGCTTGGAGTCAGACCTTGAGCCCCAGATGAGACCACAGACCAAACACCACGAGGAGGGCAGCCTCTGAGCAGAGAACTCAGCTAAGCTGTGCCCACACTCCTGACCCATGGAAACTGTGAGATAATAAATATGTTGTTTTAAGCTACTAAGCCGGTGGTTATTTGTCATGCATCCCCAGAAAATTAATGGATTTCCTTTCCATTTTCTGGATTTTTCAGGTTTCCTGTAATAAATATGTTTATTTTATACTAGAGGAAAAAACTTTTTGTAACAAATTTTTTTTTTAAAAATTACTGTAGATGATTCAGGACTACCAAGCCATATTTTGCAGACAAGTGAACTGACATCATTTTTCTCCATACTGTTAGCAAAGAGCTACATTAAATAGGAGGAAATCTTCTCTCTGTGTTTTAATGGTTGGGACCAAATCCAAAGTTACCCAGCTCAAGGACAAAAGCTAATCCATTCTATATAATTAAACTGGGTTGGTTGTGAACACAAATGTGCTGAGAGATAAACCTTTGCATAAATCATTCTTCTCTTACTGTACTAAGCTTCCATGAAACCATCCTGAACCAACAGATTTTAATTTCAGTTCAGATACCAACACCCAGCAGACTATCCCACTGGTTAATGATGTTGAAACTGATAAAACTGAGTGCAAAGGGAAGCCATTCATGAAACAAACAACATAACAAGCAATCAGGCTCACAGCTGATAATATTCACATACTGTGTAGTACTGGACTCTTGAGCACCACTCCTTGGAGACCCGCTGAGCTGCTAATCACTTTAAAATTATTATCAAAATAATCAATGCAAAGGTTCACAGTATCAATTAGGATGAGGACTCAAAGATATAACGTGGTGTTTACTGATCACCCCAATGAGCTGGATTGTCTCTGTTACATGCTTAGCTTAAATCCAAATATAGACACACAAACACTCTTCTCTAACACCCATCTGCCTCTTGCATCTGTCACATAGACAAGTTAAATGGAAAGCAGACAGGAAGTTATCACCCCTGCATCTTTTCAGTCCGTGCTGGCGACCATGTGAAATTGTGTGTGTTTTTTTCATTTATTTTTTTTTTGCACTTGGTGCTATGTATTATTTCATTATTCCCTCCATCTATATTTACAGTTGTCACCATCAGACATCCCGGACCCCGACATCAGGTCCCGTCCCCTCGACACTAATCCCAATTAGCAATGTGAGAAATGAAGCAACTCATTACAGAGTTATTTTTTCCATGGCACTGACCACTACCTGACATACCATATACTTCACTTATTAATTTGTTTACCACTACCTGACATACCATATACTTCACTTATAATTTGTTTTTGTCCTCTAGGATTTTTGCTCCACTAAGGCAGAACGTTTTGTTTGTTTTGTTCACTAATAAATGACCAGTGTATAGTGTCTGACGCATAGTAAGCAATCAATAAAAATTGTTGACTGACTGACTGAAGGAATGAATAGTATTATCATTTGGAAAACATGAGGAAGAAGAATTCCAGGGGCTTCTATTCAGCTCTTCTTATCATAATTACCTCCACTCCAGGTGTCAGGAAGTCAAGAACAGGATTTTGTGGTTGCTGAGGGTTTTCAGTACCGTCATAAAATCAGAAACAGAGTAAAGAAACAGAGATGAGCCCAGGTTCCACTGAGGTAAATTCAGCTCAAAACCCCACTGATCGCTTGCCTCCCATAAGCCCTCACTCTGACTGATAGGCCTCAATGGCGTTCTGGACCCCCAGGAACTCGTGTTAGCTCAGAACAACTGTTGTACTACACGTGAAAGGCCTGGCTTTTCCCTTTCCCGAAGCATAATCCTCCCAAGAGCTGAAGGTCCCTTTGAAGAAGACTAGAAGAAATACACGCTTGTGATATTACCACAAAATTACTTTTCAAGACCATCTAGCCTTCCTTCTATGTCTGGAATTTAACACTGGAAACTGGGTAAAAGGCCAACGCTTTCTTTTGTGGTAGTTCAAGTTGGGCGACTGATTGCCAAGACCTAGAGTTTTTGTGCTTTGGTTGGTGTTGGTATTGTTTTACAAATCAAATGTTCGCTTGGTGGACTGTACATACAGTTTATTTCTAGAATACCTATGACCGATTAGCAAATACTAAAGATCTTTGAGGGTCAGACCATTTTGATTACCACACTGACTTGCCCTCTCCCTCCCCACGCCCACCCCCTGCACCCTCCCAAAGCCCAGTTATCTCCGATGTTTACATGGTGTTACACGGCTTGTGCCACTCTGGGATGCTTATATCCCAGTGAAATCAGAGAGCTCATTTAAACTGTCTCCTCTCATTGCATTCTAGGTCCACAAAGAAGAGCCTCTACAGAGATTTTCTAAAAGACTGCTACTCTGCTCACTAGTAAATTTTTCAATGCATGACCCAGTGAGGGCTTTAGGGCCACTGTCAGAAGTTAACGGAATGGATGGCACAAAAGAAACGCACTCCCACTTTCCTACATCTTAAGTCTTTCACTGTCTTCTATATTATACCAGAAATGTCAAGCCCACTGTTGAGTCCAAGTTTTGTCGGTAGGCTAAGAAAAGAAACGAAAATCACCCCCAGTTGCATGCAGAACTGCATATAGGTGCATGCACATATAATGACGCACTCTGCTTGATATAAATCTCAGTCTTCCATCCTTGACCAACAATCTCAGCATTCCCATGTATCAGCCAGTTTTGCAAATATAAGTCTACAAAAGTTTGCAGTTCTTTTGGGTTGACTTTGTAATAGTCCCCGGGGTGTGCTTTCACTGAAGGAAGAAGAGAACGGGGGCATAGTGGCATTTTGGTTTTCTTTTGGGGGATCAATATATTTCCCATTTTTACTGGGCACATGCATATACACAGCATATTTTTAAAATGGACTTTATAATACACTAAATTTTATCACCTGGTTTACCACTAAATATATTGACACCATTTTCTCTCTTTTACAAGGTTAAAATTGCATAGTATGGAGAAAACATAATTGATTAAGCAATCGTATTGGGAAAATTTAGATACATTTGTTTTCCAAGCAGACTTTATTCTCTTGGCAATGCTTTAAGAGCAAAGGGGTGTTCTTGTCTTTTATAGCTTTCTATATGTGATAGAACGTTGCCCCTCCACTTAGCTTCTTAGCGTGCTTCTCTGTGCCCATCTAATCACCAATTGAGTAATCCATTTGATTGTTTCCAGTCTCTCTCCTGTTTGTCTCAGCACTGTGGCTGAAAGACATTACATATCCTTCTTTTAGAACCATCTTAGACAGTGACTGGTTTTCAATTGGTGCCTTGAGTTGAGGGTCGAGATCTTTGAATGTGTTATTTGTTGCTGGTAAACTGTCCATTACTATATCCAACAATCCTTGAATTGCTCACTCTCTTCAATGGCCCTCCTGCAGCAATCACTGTCTCACAAACCAGCCTTCGATGGGACTATCACTCAAGTGGACAGCGGGATCATTTAATTAGCTGTCTTCTTGCTCATTTCAATAGCTGCTCAGGTCCAGTTTGTCGACATCAACTTGATTTCCACATCCCCTTACCCCCTCCCAGAACAAATAATAAATTCCAGTTTCCCAACTTTTTTTCTGAAGATCTATTGCCTGTACCTTCTCCTAGTAGAACTTTCGGTAGCAGTCAGAGCTTTGGGATGCTAATAAAAGAAAGTGACTCTGGCTAATTAAAGCAGAAACGGAAATTATTTAAAAGATGTGGAATAGCTCACATATTCTCTTGGGAGGGCAAACTCAGGAATTTCAGAGCTAGGAACAGTTCCCAAAAGCAAACCACAGGACTTCTTGAAGTTCCCACTGGGCACAGACACCGCAGCCCAATCAGGCAGCCTTGGTGACCAGACCCCCTCAAACCTGTGTATTATCCAAATATATTCTGGGTGGTCCCTGCTTCTGGGTGTCACGAGTTACTGATTCACAGCCTGGAGAGCAGGTGGATCTGATTGGCAGAGCCTAGACCCACACCCTAACGGCAAGGAGCCAGGAAAGGTATCTGGCAAGGCATCATAAGAGTGTCTATTTCCTAAACATAGAAAATGGGTTCTGATGCTTGGATGGACAAAAAAATTGATCCATGTCGTCTACAGATGTTTTATGAGAAATGGAAGGGTCTGTGGCCACAGACAGACCCAGGTTTGAATTTGTGCACTTCCTTCACTTTCTATTTTAGTTTGGGCAAGTTAACCTCTCTTAACTTTGGTTTTTTGTTTTTGTTTTTTTCCTTATAAACAAAATGGATATGAAACCTCTTTGGGGGGAATTAAAAGTAAAGTGTGTGGACCCGATGTTCAAAAATTGAAAGCTATTACTTGAAAAATTATTCAAAATATACACTATTTGGGGAAGCCTCATCTTTGCAAATTATTTTATTTTTTTATTGAACTTTTTATATATTATTCATTTTCTCCCTAATTAGAACACTCTAGATTAGTGACTTGTTTTACACTATTTTTATTTTCCACAGCAATACACACTCACACACACACACAATAAATAAACTAATATCTCAGATCTCATAAATCAAAATGAGAGATAGTATCGCTTCATTCTACAGCAATGAATGAAAGAATATATAAGTACAGGTTATATCACATTCCAACTCTGAAGTAGGTTCCTACAGAGCTTCCACTGATGACCAAAATGTAACAGGTGAGGCCTGAAACTAATATAAAATAATACTGTCAACTGTAGTTAAATATATACATATATATATGTATGTGTGTGTGTGTGTATATATATATATATATATATATATTTTTTTTTTTTTTTTTTTTTTTTTTTAAGTAACAGGTGTGTTATTCTACATCACATTGGGCTCTAAAAGACTACTGTTCATGAATGATACCAAACAAGTCATCACTATTATAAGTAACTCAAATAAAAGTTTCAACTTTCTGAACTAAGTCAATTTAAGGAGAAACAAATGGCAGTATCTGGAAATATGGTAGTAGCAAAAAGGTAATATATTTCTTATATAAGTCAAAACAAAATGAATCATGCAAATAAAACTAGCCTGAATTAATTAAAAAAAACACAGTGAGAAATATTTTTAAATGCATATGGTTTTTTTATTTTATTTTACTCATTCACAGTCTGGAAGAATACTTCCTACTAGAATAACTTTCTAAAGTTATCTAATCATATCTAACTTTCTAAAGAAATCTAATCATTTCACTGTCCTCAAATTCCTCACCGATCTTCAAAAATAGACCCCATACCACTTGAAATGGAGATTATACACAAAACACAGGTAAATGAAACTTGAGTTAATTTTTTAAAAAATTCCTCTTCCACTTACTCAGTGGTAGAGAATGGAGTTTTTTCTACTGTCTCTACCAAATATTAATGATTCTATAATGATTCAGCCAAGGGAAGAAAATGTGGCCTCCTATTTCTGCTCCTGCAGTGTGGACTTGGCAAGTCACTTGGTCTAAGTTCAGTTTCCACATTTGCAAAATAAAGAAATTAGATCAGACTCTTTCCAGCCCTGAAAGATTGTCAACTCTGTTTGGCCATAGTCCACTTGCCCCTGTCCCACCCCCACCTAAAGTAGACCCTGTTTCCATTTGGCTTGAGGGATCAAGGTAATCAGCCAAAGAAGATAAAACACAAATTGTAAAGTTGCCAACTCTGAGTCACATAAGCAAAAAATAATCTAGTTACTCAGCATTTCCATAACGTGTTATTATTATATTTTTGAACACTATTTAGCCACTCATCCACACAAATTGTTGTCACAAACTATAAAGGAAGACACAGAGATGAAGACAATTGTCCTTGACAAATTTTTTTGAACAAGCCAAAGCAGAGGAATGACATTTTTAAATTGTGGGTGCACGGTCCCTTGGGGGCTGGGTGAGTCACGTGCCTGGCTGGTTGGTACAGCGCACACAACGGAATGCTCGCATGGGAGAGAGGCTCCACAGTCCGATTGGGCTGTGCCTCTTGGGTCCTCATCCCCATTCTATCCCACTCACCCCGGCGTGCCGAGAGCTGGGATCACGACACTGACGCTTTCACTAGACACCCAGGAACCACTCCTCTGACCCTCCATGCATCCCTCCGGATGACAATTAGGCAATTCATTCAATGTGCCCTGAGAATCTCTATGCATGCCGAAGTTCCATTTAAACCCCCAAATTAATAAGCAATGGAAGTCCGTCTCCCTCATGCACAGCACCTCTCTGGCCTCCAGCCTCTCCCTTATGCTGCTCCAGTCTCCCTGGCTTCTCTTCCGTTTCACATGGTAGAGGCCTCAGAGCGTCCTCGCCTCCCTCCCGCCTCCTCCTGGGACTACACTTACCCCTCGTGTGTCCGGGCAGCTCCACCTCTGTCTCTGCCTGTGCCACTCGCCCTCCTTTTCCTCCTCGGGGCTCAACCACCCCCAAACCTTATCTCGCATGTGTGGGATTCCTTCCAGCTTCCGTCTGATATTTCCCTGACACATCTCCCTCCCTTCATTCAAATTTCAACCAGAACTAAAATAATATTGTGTGTTAGCTATAATAAAAAAAAAAAATTAAAGAATGTATTGGGAGAAAATGTATACTATTATAAATTAAAGGTAACAATGGTAAACAGTAACTGAACCTTAATTTTTGGTAAGGAAGTAACCTGTGGAATTCCAGAAGAAAACTTTTGCTCTCAAATAGTAATAACTTATTAGGAATGACATCTCTGAAAATTAATAAAGTTTTTCAGTGAAAATATAATGAGATCATCATTTATTCAACAAATATTGGGTGTCTAATATGTACTGAGGATAAAAAGATGAAAAAGACATATTCTCTCAAAACATATACAACCTACAAAGAGAGGTAGACGTGCAAACAACTAAATTATAATGGCATAATTGCTACAATAGAGGTATGATTTAATGGAAGAAAATACACGGCAAGGTGCTACTCGTTTGTAGCTCTATCACAGTATTTACGGGCCGACATTAAAATTGTCTACTTATGTCTCCGCTTCTTCCTTTAGGTGATAAGCTATAGAGGAACCAAACTGACATCTTTTATATCTCCAGAACCTAGAAAAATGCTGCACTGTGCAAAACAGTCACTCAGTAAGTGTTGACCTGAATTATAAGTTCTGCCTAGGGCAGGGAGAAGATTCATGGATGGATTTGCAGAGAAGGTCAAGGTAACGTCTGAGCTGGATCTTAAAATATGAGTTGGAATTTTCTATGAAGAAATAGAATAGCATTTATAAAATGAAGGGAAACATGAAATAACAGTAATAATGACAACTAACATGTAATATGTCAGGAATTATACTAATCACTTGCATGCATTGTGGTTTTATTGTTACATCAACAAAATGACATAGGTATAACTTTAACAAATGAAGAAAGTGAGGCTATAGTGATTAAAAATTATGTCCAAGTTCACCCAGCAGGTGAGTAGTGAAGCCTGTATTTGAATCTGAGGGACACACATGATTCTGACTCCAAAGCTTGCGAACTAGATAACACGGAATTGAGCCAGCTCCAGTGTCCCAAGCCACCAGTTGTCTCACCACCCTGAGAATGGACACCAATCCTTCTGGTTCTCCTCTCGTGACTCTAACCTTTTCATGACACAACTTCTCTTTGATTCTCTCTCATCTTTGCTTCTCTCTGTGATTGCTTCTCCGTTCCTATTGCTTTGTCCTCCTTCTCTGTGCCTTGTGTGCTTGCTCTCCAGGAAGCGACTCATTGTGTTAGAGAAACATCTAGAGTCACCATTGGTTGGTTTGGGCTGCCCAGCATCCAACCTCCTTTGGGGGGAATCTGCTGCTGTGTGTAGATGTGCAGGTGGAACCCACCTCCCACACAGTAGCCCGTGAGCCAATACTCTCTCTTCCTGCCCAGCCTGGCTATGGGGATACGTGTCACTTGGCCTAGGCCAGTCAGACAAGTGTAAGGACAGCTGCAGACTACCATTACTAAAGGAGCCGCAGCAAAAGTAGGAAGCTGAACATGCTGCTCTTCTTGTATAACTTTTGCTGAGCTTCCCCCTGCAGAGCTCTTCAGAGCACCTTGGTTTCTGCCTCTTTTCTAAGCCAGGTCCTCTAGGCCCCTGTCGATAGGAGAGCCACAGACAATCTTGCAGGGAATATCCTACTGAGGGTAAGTTAGCCAGAATCCACCTGAGCTGCCTCTGGCCATGGCCCTAACCCATAATCCACCCCCTTGAGGCCAGGGTGGCATGGCTACACAACTGAAAGCATGGCGGTTTCTGTCAAAGCAGCCACCTGTGGCCTCTGTGTTCCGGAGGAACCTGGGGGCCCTCGTTTGGACACTCATGGACTGTAAATCAATACTACTCTGGGAGAGACTGTGTCATGTTTATGTGCTGAGAGCATTGAGTCAGTGACAAGCAGGAGGTGGAAGACACAGTAGAGAGAAGACACAAGGATGGAGGAAGGGCTCTGAGGAAATGGGAGTGAGGTGGAAGGACTGGTCTTGGAAAAATCGGAGGACTTTCCTTGTCTCCCACCCCCACCCCAATCCGGAGATTGCAGAGGTAGGTATGTTTATTGAGTGGAAGGAACTTGAAGGAGTTATTGTAAATAGAGTCTATTTCCTCTCTGAGGTAAGAGCCAAGGTAATCTTCTGACAGTGAGTGTAGGAAGATGGGGACATAATTTACAGACAGAGAGATGAAGACTGGGAAAAGCCATAAAGAGAACAGGAGAGGGGAACTTGCAAAGAGACTGTGAAATTGCACCGTGGCAACTGTTCTCTTTGCATTCACCAATAGCAATTAGCCACTCTGCAGACATTTTTGAACATAAGTGTTCCCTGAAACTTTTCCGTGCAAAATCGTGGACTTGACAAAATCTAACAAATTTCACAAAACAGAAAAACACTTAACTTAGCTTCTCAATTTTACAATTTTGTAGCTTTGGAACTTTTCAGAGTGAGTTCCTTTGCTGGTCCAGAAGGCAATATTTATTGGACTAGAAAAGAAAGTTTAAGATAACAGAAATTTGTTCTTAAGGAACCTGAATTCTATCTGATTTAGTTCTTTTGGAAATTACAAATTTGCTCCATTTTATATATAAAAGTACAAAAGAAAATTTAGAAAAAAAGACTTTTAAGGCCTCACAGAAATATTAAGTAGTGATAATTATATTGACAGATTTATTCAAAGTGGTCCTTATTATTATGGGTGAAAAATTTAATGACCAAAAGGATCTTGTTGAAATGCAATAGATAAAGAAAAGCTCATCTCTAAAGTCTAATAACCACAACTTATGGGTGTGGTTATGTTTGATGATTCAGCACACTGAATAAATCTTAAAATGTCCTGCCTGCCGGTTCTGGTGAGCAGCTCAACCGATACATAAATTATAGACTTCATTCTAGATTACTGGTTGGATTCAGGAAGTAAAGATGTGCTTCTGACATGTTATAAGTAAACAAACCATTGTTCTGCATCAGTTGGCACGTCCTACAAGAAGACAGCATCTGGATAAAATTTAAATGCAATTTCAGCTTTTGTCACATTTTGAATAAAAATAGTTGGCTGAACGACTACCTATTTAAATTATTGAAAGCTAGTGATTACAAATAAGCATCCTGGATGACGATTAGAGTGGCAGCAAAAATTATTCAGAGTCTGAAGAGCTTGGATAGGATTCCAGAAGTAGTTTTCCCTTAAATTGAGTGGTACAGACAAAAGCAGTTTGTTCTTCAAAGAGTGAGTAAAAACCATTACATTCACGAATGGAGGAGGCTGCAAGACGTGGGTTAATTTACGTAACACTTCAGAGGTTTGGGGTTTTCCAACTGCAGCAAAGATGAGTCAAAATAGAGATTAAAATTCATCATTATCCTCTTCAAACATGAAAACACTGTGTTCCTTAAAGGACGACTCCCAGCACACAGGTTTTTATTCGAGGCACGGTAAAAAAAAACAAAACAATAAATTCTCTTTTTGAAACATAATATGATTCAAAACAGCCACTAGAGGACAGTCAAAACACTGGCGATGTGACAAAGCAAGTCCTTAGATGAGAACCTTAAAATGAAAGCTGTTTTTGCAGGATTTTGAAAGGGGAGGGTGGCGGGGGAGGGAGAGAAAGAGAAAGGGAAAACAAAGTATCTCCTAGATCATATTAATGTAACATTAATGGGAAACAGCAGTAAAAATATCCCACAAGCCTGAAAGGACTTCACTAGCACATATTTGCATGACGATGGGATGACAATGCTTAGTCTCCCGATGCCTTGGGGACAACAGTTGTAGGACAGTGATTCAGCACATATAATGTAATGAGGTCGTTTCCCCAATACACTCCGACTTAACGCTGCCTCCAAAAGATCAAGGATAACATACCAAAACCCAAATCACTGGTCTTACGGAACATTTACAGGCAGCTGCACTGGTAGGTCATTTGCTGTGTGTGTGTGTGTGTGTGTGTGTGTGTGTGTGTGTGTGTGTGTGTGTGTGTGTGTGTTTAATGTAAATGGCATCTTTTTAGATTCTGAAGTCAGAATTATTACTGTCTATGAAAATGCTCATAGCTCTATTTCACCCACGTGATTTGTGGGAGGTGAAGGAGAAATGCCTCACGTGATTGCTAAAATGCCTGTGGAAATGCAGATGAAACGATGACAGACATTGGAGTACTCAGCTCTTATTCTTTAAAAATCTTTCCAAAAAGAGAATTGGGCTCGAAGTAGGGAGGCCATGAAGAAGAATTCTGGGCATTATGCAGCATCCTAGACTTTAAATCTAAAACTATTTTAAGGTCCTCAGCACATAATAATTTCCATTATTTCCAGCCTATAATTTTTCTCTTAGCCATTTTAAAGCAGAACAATCTGTATACCATGATATTACATACAACACGCATTTTCCAAATTAGCAACTGCAGAATTGCCCACGGAAATGTGGCTACAGATACAGTCTGCAAATATTCAAAGTAACTAAGAATCATTAGTTATTCTAGGCATAAACGTAATGAATAAGGACAGAAGTTAGGGCCCATCCATTCTGATTTGCTGAAGCAGAGCACAGCTGGCTGGTGTGGGGGGCTTCCGGGATCAGCTCCCTGGCTCCTTGGAGGAAAGGGCTTTGGGAACTTGAAGCTGAGACAATGGGAAATAACCACATCCTTGTTCTTTCAGTTTGAGATGACTAATCCTCATTTGTTGACAGTACAAGGAAGTAAGTGTGATACTTGGTCCAACAGTCTCTTCAACCATCTGTCTAAAACATAGCTGCGATTAATAGATTGACTATATTTACTCATGTTTTTGTCAGGAAATACTTATTTTTCATACGAACACCAAGAAAAGCAAATCATTTAGTCTAACGTAAGACATCTTATCATGGGATGTCTGACCCCATTGTATTGTAATCTCCTCGCTAACAATTTGTGTAACGTTAAGGTTGCCTTTCGTTTCCCTTCCATAATAGAGAGCGGCATGGGAGCAGTACGTCAGGCATGCTTTCAGTATTTGGCCACTTGGAGTCACAAGACCTATCCTACTTACTGGAAGAGACAGGGAAAACTGAATTAGTGATTCCTAAGATTCCTGATGAGGGCTCATAAGCTATAGTGGTTCTGAATACCAAAGGGTTTTTATATATCTGGTTCTACTACAGGTAAAAACCCTAGCCCCTAGGACAGGGTGTAAAGTAAACTAGTCATACGCAAGAGTAATAGATAGTGCGGGGGGCCCAGGTAAAGGATGCGGTGGAATAGATCGTAGGGATTCCTCTCTGAAGTTTCCCTGGGATGACCAGAACAGAGCCACGCACCTCCATAGCTCCTGACTGTCTCTCTCAGATGGCCCCATCCATCCTGCGGTCACTGCACGCTCCTAAAAAGCAGGCTGTGTCTCACGCATCACTCAGTTACCCCGGCCTGTCTTGCACATTTGTAATTGCATAAAGGTTGACTGGATGAATGAGATTGCGAGGTAGAAGATAACCAAGCATGGGGCTCACCCAATACACTTCCCTGGGCACTTTGCTTCTAAAGAAACGTAATCCTTCATCCAGAAGCAAGACCCAGAGCAGGCGTGGATGGCTCTCTACAGAGCAGGCGTGGTGTCTCTGCTGCCTCAGGCCATGTCCTCTATGTTCACTAGCTGTTCAGCCTCTTCGCCAGTGATAGTTAACTTTAAGGTTCTTGAACAGCTGGGCAGTGTTAACTGATGTTCTCAATGGGTTATATGCACTGGGTCATGTCTAGAACAGCATCTCTCACATCGGAGGTGCTCTACACAAGAGGAAGGAGCAAAAGGAGGACTAGGAGGACTAGATGAAAAGACATAAGCTCTAGTTTCGTGAATATAGAAAGAATTTTCAAAACCCAGTCTGCTAGTGAAGGCAGTTGTTGTTTTCCTCTGAGCCCCTTCTGTCTCTTCCATCTTCACACTCGATCATGCCATCTGAATGGGCCATTTAGCGGCCATGATGATAGTTTTGTAAAGCTGGGTGTTTTAGGAAAATGTGGGGCTCTTTGATCTCTTACCCGGTTTGTAGCTATGTTTCTACTTATTTTTTCCAGGCTCTGTTTGCTTTTTTCCCCTTACCTCCTCCAGGTTATGGTGTTTTGCTTGCACTTTAATTATTTTTAATGTGCCCTCCACCAGAAACCCATAGTATGCCTGTACTAGGACTGAATCTTGCCTGGAGTGAATGCTCATAGACAGAGGTATAAAATGGTATAACTAAAAGAAAAGAAAAATAATTAAGCCTGATGTCAAAACAAACATTGAAATAAAATTCTGCCTGTTTTTTTTTTGTTTTGTTTTTTCAGTTTGGAGGAAATTTTCAAAATTAATGGGATCAATCACTTAAGAAAACAGCACCAAAATGGTCATGAAAAATAAGCGTGGGGGTGCTTATGTACTGATTTTTTATTAAGTTTATTGAAGTGACATTGGTTAGTAAAATTACGTAGGTATCAAGTGTACAATTCTGTAATACATCATCTACCTATCACATTGTGTGTTTACCACCCAGAGTCAGTTCTCCTTCCATCACCATATGTTTGATGCTCTGTACTATGATTTTGTCCTTCCTTCCTTCCTACCTTCCTTCCTTGCTTCCTTCCTCCCACTCTTCCTCCCTCCCTTTTTCCTTTAATTTATTCATTCTTCCTTTCATGATTACATAGATAAGCAGATAAGACAAACAGGCTTTTTTCCTTTTGAAAATATGAAAAATGAGAGAACTGGGAAGGCTCAAACATTCTGTTAAAATGGCAAAGTGTGACCAAACTGTCTTCAATGTATGCTACAATACTGTTTTGCATGAGAATAACTAGCAGAGTCACAATTGATGTATTGGCAGAATCACAATTCTGGTATATCAACTACGTACATTTTAAGTTTCAATATACTTTCATATATTAACTTCATTTCTGTAACTCACACCGAGTGTAATGGTTACACAACTATAAGAATCTTTGAGGACTTTGTACATACCCTTTAAAGCTTCCATATTTTTTCATAACATTTTAGGTAGAACCATTTGACTAATAGAAACAGAGACACACATGTGGCACCTGTGCCAGCAACTAGGTATTGTTCACCAAATGATTTTTCTTTCCTTCCCAAGTACACTGCTGTGTGACATGTCATAGCTACCTTTGCACTTGGATGTAGTCTTGTGATTGGGTGTTGGTCAATGGAATATGAATGTAATGAATAGTATTGAATAGTAATAGCATATGAATAGGAATATATATGACTTCCAGGCCTCAACACACATAATTCTCCCTTTTTTCCCATTTACACCCATTGAGTGGAAACATCTAAGGATCACAAGAATGATCTATAGCCTACATTGCTGCTTGGAGGAATGTGGCCCAATAGAGCCAGCCAACCAGACTAAGGCTGTAATGTGAGTGACAAATAAATACCTTCAGCCTTCTCTTCATCATTCCCCATCTTCTTTAATCTTCGCTCATAAATCTGATTTTGTAACCATTTAATTATTTCATTCCCTGAGGTCTCTTTTAAAATAGGTAGGCTATTACCTGGTTTTGCGTAGGCAATTTCAATTCTAGTCACCTAACTGGATACAAGCTAAAAGATTAACCAGGGGAAGCACTTCCTAATATTCCCTGAGGTCATGCTCCAGAGTTATACTTCAGGGTACACCCAGGTACCTGGCTGGAGGCTGGAGGGGACTGTCATACCAATCAAGCAATAACAACCTCGGGATCCTTTCCTGCCACAGTGAAACACTGACCATAATGCAGGACCTTGGGCGTCTATGCAGGTTGTTTTTTATTTATTTATTTATTTTTTTCTGTAAGACACGAAAAAAGAAAAAATCATACCCTAATTTTTGTGATTCTCTGGAGTTGGCTGCCACAGAGCAAGCTTGAGCAATCTGTTTCTCTGAAGGAAACACCCATCGTTCTGGGAAAATTTAGGCGCATTCCTTCCTAGAAGAGAAGGGAAAGACTAAGTGGCCTTTGGCAGAATTTTAAGACCTAACTATCTAAAAAAAAAAAAAAAAAAAAAAGACATTTCACAATGATGAGATGGTGTGGTAGTGAACATTTTGATTTAATATTGCCCACTGCCTCTGAAAGATTCACAGTGGTTTTGTATGCACCTACTTTAGCCCTAAGAGACTTAGTTTGGCGATGGCCTCACTTGCAGAGCCAGATAAATTAGTTTGTCCATGGTTTCCCAGAGACTATTATAGACCTAGAACTGGTTCTTTCATTCAAGGAATAACTAGGCAGAGGCTGGAATCCTCATGTTCTCACTTTTGAGTCAAAGGGTCTTGAGCAGTCTAGGTAACTCTGATCTCTGCATCTTCGTCTGTGAAATGGGAATGGGTATCTGGACCCTTCCCCTTTCACTCCTTTGCCTTGTCTCCTCCATTCAGTGGGTTCTCTTAATTCTCATCCTCATCTTTGGTGGAGAGGGGGTCTTGTAGTATAATGTTTCAAACTTTCCTGACCTCCTAAACTAAAAGAAACATTCAGTAATTCTCCATCACATTGCCCTGGTTTATTTTCTTCAGAGAATTCATCATTATCTGAAATTATTCTTTTTTTAAATTCTTGTCAACATTTTGCATGACCCCCCACCCCATATACACACACATTAGAATGTGAACTCCATGTCTGTTTTCTCACCACTGCATAGTACAGTACCTAGCACACAGCGTTACTTAATAAGTGAATAAATCCAAGATATGCTATAAGAAGTGATTAATATTAGTTTTTGTTGGTCCTATGGGTACTTTGCAAGACTGGGGAGATCCAGTGCAAAGAGAACTTACCAACATAGGTAAAAGTAGTACAGTGACATGAAGTCAGAATTCAGGGAGAGGGCAGAAGATGAGGGGGACATGAGGACCAGCGGGAAGAAGACCGGGGAGGAGGGACTCCGTGAGCCCCTCTGAGGGCACACTTGGCAGGGACTGGAAGGCAAGCAAGGGGAGCAGTAGAGAAACATCTGCACTTGCGTTTGTACTGAAAGGAGATTCCTAAGAGACACGAGTCAGCCTGGGGCCATTCTCATCGGACTTCCAAGCCTTTGGAATATAACAAGGTGTTAAACACTGCAATACGTATCCCTAGTGGTGTTGTGAGGATTAAAATGGATTAAAGTGTATAATACCCTTAATACCCTGATACAGAATAAGTAGGGGCCTCAACTCCTTGAATCCCTCCTCTCTCAGGAGTCTTCAGCGTCTCCTGTCCTCATCTTTCCCATCAACATTCAGACATGCTCATATCTCCTATCTTTTAAATAAACTCTTTGTTTCTGCATCCATCTCTGTTTACCTCCCTGCTTCTCCACTCCTCTTCACAACCAAGCTTCCAAAAAGAAATACCCTTGTTCTCCCGCCCCCTGATTGGTCAACCACAACCCAGTAAGTAACGACAACAAAAAAGCCTGCCTTGCTAAGGCCACCGATGGCTGCTCTGATGACAAAAACAAGGAGCACATTCAAATGCCTCTGTCCTGGCTTCTGTTACTGTTCTCCTACTGTTACGACCCCTCGTTCTCACTCCCCATTGCTGCCTCCTTTCCCTCTTCTACCTGATTTTTAAAGGGTGAAATTCCTGAAGACTCAGCCTCTGACCTTCCTCCCTATCTTCACTCTTTCAGTGTTCTCGCCCATTCCTATGCCTTAAATCCAGCTACATGACAACTACCAAATTGATAGCCTCCAAATTTACATCACAACTCCGGATCTGTATATCCAGATGTCTACTTGGTATCTACTTGGGGATCCTACAGACATTAAAACTTAACATGTCCAAAGCAAAGCTCTTGCTCACCCTCACCCCTACCCAACCAAACGCTCCTCTTTCAGGTCTTTTCATCGTGACAAATGCCACTTCTATTCACCCAGAAAATAGCAAGTCTCTCCCACAGCTGCTGTAACCAATCCATGACGAAGCCCTAAATGTATTTTGACTCTATCACTTTCTCTTCATTTTCATTTCCTTCCCTCTAGTTTTTCCTCCCTCTCTCATCTGAAATAGTTTTATTTCCTTCCAACTCCAATTCATTCTTAGAATTCCTGTTATATCCTAGAATGATAATTTAAAAATTAAATTTGAGCCTATCACTCCCCAACAAATAGAATAAAATTTGTCTTTTCTATGGCCCGTTCAAATAATCTAGCCTCTGCCTCCTTCTAAAGCTTCATCTCATCTCAGTTTCTTATCCCTTGTTACGTACCAAGTACATGCTTTTCTTCCATCCCTCACATTTGCCAAGATTTTTCTTACCCCTGAATATTTGTACAACACGTTTCTTCCAGATGGAATGTTTTCCCCACCCCTTTCACCTGCCTGCTCCTAGTAACTCTGCAGGTTTCCAAATTATTTTCCTGATTCACTAATCTAACTTAGATCACCGCCATTTTTTCCTGAACTCTGTCCTTTTCTTTCAAACCATGTAACACAATTTGCAATTATTTAGCTGTACATGTGACTATCTATAATATCTATCTATAATTATGTATAATATATAATTGATGTATTTAACATTAAGATAATATATTATATACAGTATTACATAATTATATATCAAATTATATATAAAACATATTTAATTATATATCTGGTATATATATGATTTTAGATATATATTATATATATTATATATATATATATATATATATATATATATAATATATATATATATACATATATCTGTAATTTTACAGGTACACATGTGATTGTCTCTCCGACTACATATGTTTTCCTTGCTATTATATATCCAACACCTAGCACTGTGCTTGGCACATAGTATGCATACAATACGTACCTATTTCATGAAATAATATTAGTACTTAGTAGTGATAAATTTTTATAGTAGTATAGACCTAAATTCCTTTTATGAATCCCTTAGAGCCAGAAGTGTATGGGCATTCAGAAATGTTCTGATTTTTAGAGTGATGTGGTGGACATCCCACATTACAGGACCCCCTGGCAGGATCTGGGTCCGCCTCTGTAATCAAACATTAATGTTTCCACAAATGTACAAACATTTATAGGAAGTAGAACCAGATAAAACTATGAATAGCCCCACATCAGGTCCGGCCCAATATTACCACCAATAAAGTTCTGAAAACAAAGTTTTCAGAGGGGTTTGGATTTGGGAATTCCATTAAGGATTGAGTTACTGCCCTATCCCTGCCATGATATCTGCTTTCATAAGAGGTGCCCACAGAAGAACTCACTTTCACCATGTGAAAAAACACTTGAAAAAGCACTTGACATTTACTCGACTGACACAAAATAAATGCAAACCACTCACGAGGAAACAATTGATTTTCAGTGGACTCCTGTCACACAGCCTTTCCACCATGAAATTCACTCTCATTGAAATAACCTGGAAGCACTTAAAACTCTCAATTTTTCAACAGTATTGGGAGGAAAAAATAATGAAGTAACTCTTGTCCAAAGCCAGGGTCACTTACCCAAGATGTATTTAACAATACAAGTTCTGCCTCATCCCTGCCCCTGCTTTCTACTCATGACATATAGAGAGTACTTCTCTGCTAACAACTTTCTTGAAACTCCCAAGTGTGTTTGTGTTTGCATTATCAATGTTTCTCCTTTAAATTCAGTATGGTGTTTCCAGTTATTGATTATTATTTGTAATAATTGTCCTATTTAATTTTTTATCTATAAAAGAATTAAACATTTATGAAAATTTTCTGTCAAAATTTAATAACACACATAATACAAAGGGATTAATCAAAGAGAAGTTTTCAAGATGCTTTATATTCTGTCAAAAATATGTCTATGTCTAGATGCCTGGAGTCATGTCTTCTCACCTATATTTTACCACCATTCTGTGTGTGTGAAAGGGTGAGAGGGAGGCGGGACTCTCCTAAAACAAATCTCATGCAAGTTTTTGAATGACAGCCAGAATTTTAAAGCACTTCTAAATGATTGTGACTTGACTTTTTAGAAAAATGGAAAAATCATTCTCACTTTAGTGTTGTTGGCATGAAACTTTGATGCATAAAGGTATTCATGATAGTTATTACATTAGAAAATAAACATAGAAATAAACAACTTTTGGGATATTATTAACCTATTTTAAACACCATAAAAAGGGTAAAAGAACAGCAAGAGTTGATCAAATATTCATAAGGGAACAAAAAGCAATAAGTGGGGTTCCCTTTAGCAAATAAGAAAACATAAGTTTCTTTTCTTATTATCTTTATTAAATTTATTGGGGTGAAAATGGTTAGTCAAGTTACATAGATTTCAGGTGTACGATTCTGTAATATATCATCTATATATCACATTGTGTGTTCACCACCCAGTCAGTTTTCCTTCCATCACCATATATTTGATCCCCTTTATCCCCCCTTACCCTCTGGTAACCACCAAATTGTTGTCGCTGTCTAAAATTTTGTTTGTTTGTTGTTTTCAGTTTTTTCTTTTTTCTTTGTCTTTATTTTCTTTTTTTCTTTTTTATTGTTGTTATTGTTGTCGCTTTCAGTTTTATATGCCACATATAAATAAAGTCATATGGTTCTCAACTTTGTCTGACTTATTTCACTTAGCATGATAATCTCAATATCCATCCATACTGTAGCATATGGCAGTATTTCGTCTTTTCGTATGGCTGAGTAATATTCCATTGTATATATGTACCACATCTTCTTTATCCAATCATCTATCGAAGGACACTTCAGTTGTTTCCATGTCTTGGCCACCATGAATAATGCTGCAATGAACATTGGGGTACATATATCTTTATGAATAAAGGTTTTCAGATTTTTTGGGTAGATACCCAGAAGAGGGATTGCTGGGTCATATGGTATTTCCATTCTTAATTTTTTGGGGAACCTCCATACTGTTTTCCATAATGAATGTACGAATTTACATTTCCACCAGCAGTGTATGAGGGGTCCTTTTTTTCTACAACCTCTCCAACATTTGTTATTACTTGTCTTGTTGATAATTGTCATTCTAACAGCTGTGAGGTGGTGTCTCACTGTGGTTTTTATTTTCATTTCCCTAATAGCTAGTGAAGTTGAGCCTTTTTTCATATATATGTTGTCCGTTTGTATTTCTTCATGGGAGAAGTGTCTGTTCAGGTCCTCTGCCCATTTTTCAATTGGCTCATTTGTGTTTTTGTTGTTAAGTTTTATATGTTCTTTATACGAGGACTGACAACTAAGTTCGTGAACACATGCTAGAAAAAGTGCTACATACCTCACTGCTGAATATCCCTACGGTCACATTTGAAATACTCTCCTTGGGAAGCTGTGCACTGACACCAGTGCTTAGTCCACCCTTTGAAGCAATTTTGGAACTTTTTCTGGAATGGCCATCAGAGCTGTCGTTGTATTACCCTTGATGTCCTGAATGCCATCCAAATGTCTTCCTTTTAGTATTTCCTTTATCTTCAGGTGAAGAAAGAAGTCTTTGGGGGTCATATCAGGTGAGCAGGGAGGATGTTCCAATACAGTTATTTGTTTCCTGGCTAAAAACTCCCTGACAGACAGTGTCGTGTGGGCTGCTGCATCGTCGTGATGCAAGAGCCATGAATTGTTGGCAAAATGTTCAGGTCGTTTTCACATACCTTTTTCACACAGCCTTTTCAGCACTTCCAAATAGCAAATTTGGCTAATTATTTGTCCAGTTGGTACAAATTCATAATGAATAATCCCTCTGATATCAAAAAAAGTTAAAAACATTGTTGCAACAAGTTCGCGAACTTAATTGTCAGACCGCATATAGTTGGGATATTAGCCCCTAGTGGTGTTTGCAAATATCTTTTCCCATTCGGCTGATCGCCTTAAGTTGCTTGATGTCCAAATGTGCATTTTTAAGTATTTTCAATAATAAGAAAACATGGTAACATCACATCTTTAATGTAAAAATTCTCCCAAACAAATAGCAATTTTCCAAGATGATAACATTATTTTCTTAACTTACTTTCCAATATTTCTAATTGCAAAACAAAGGCTGGATGTAACTCTAATCTGAACTGAGAGCCACAGAGATATGTCTCGGAACCAAGCGGCTGACTGGTAGCCTCTCTTTAAAAGAGGCAAAAAATAGGTGACATTTTATTTAGCTTTAAAGCAGTAGAGACACAGAATTTTGGCGAAATGGAGCTTATTCCCCCCTTAAATTAGGAAAAGGGATAAACATGAAGGTGAAGTCACTTTAAACTTTTTTTCAATTTACTTTTTTTAAATTGTGATAAAATATACACAACAAACTTTTCCATTTTAACCATTTTTAAGTGCACAGTTCTGTGGTTTTAAGCACTTCCACTTTGTTATGCATCCATCTCCAGATTTTTATCTTCCCAAACTGACACTCTGTACCCATTAAACACTAACCTCCTATTCCCCTCTTGCCAGCCCCTAGCAATCACCATTTTACTTTCAGTCTCTGTGATTTGGACTATTCTAGGTACCCAATATAAGTGGAACCATACAATATTTGTCCTTTCTAACTGTCTTATTTCACTTAACATGATGTCTGCAGGGTTGATCTATGTTGTAACGAGTCAGAATTTTATTCCTTTTTTAAGGTGAATAATAGTGCATTGTGTGTATAGATCACATTGTGTTCATCCATTCATCTGTCAATGGACACTTGGGTTGCTTCCATCTTTTGAGTAATGAGAATTCTGCTGCTTAAACTCTTTTAAAATGTTTTCTTGTAAAATACTGGCTGGAAAAATTCTCAAAAAGATAAAACTGACACCTTTTGCTTCAAAAAGAAATCTATTCAGTCAGGGAAGAATGTCCAAGTGGTTCAGTAATCCTACAATCAGCTTCCCACAAGTTAAGTGTTTTTTCATTAGATGAAAAGCATATGGCCAGCTTAACAACTTCCCTCCCAATCACCAAACTTAGTTTTAGAATTCATGTAATATAATGGATGGATATTGAGAATATCATGCTAAGCTATATAAGTCAGATGGAAAAAGTCCAGAACCATATGATTTCACTCATGTGGGATATAAAACTGAAAACAACAAACGAACAAGACAAACAAAGAAAAACTCATAGACACAGACGACAATATGGTGGTTACCAGAGGGGAAAGAGGGGTGGAGGGAAGGTAGAAAAGAATAAAGGGGGTCAAATATATAGTAACGGAAGGAGATTTGACTTTGGGTGGTGAACACACAATGCAATATACAGATGATGTATTATATTATAGAATTGTACCCGTGAAACCTATATAATTTTATTAACAAATGTCACCCCAATAAATTGAATAACATTAAAAAAAGGAATTCATGTAATACAGAGATCATAATAAAACATCCTCCTGTTGATACTAAATTTGTGCCACTGAAATGGAACAATGATTTGCCAAATTCACCAAGTTAGTAACAAGAACAGAGAGCAAACCCTCATTTTGCAGCAGGTCAAGAAGCACTATTTTCCCATTATATTATACAGTCAGTTGCCTCAAATCATTTTAGGAATAAAGAGGGAAATGAATTAATTAGTAACATCTTATGTTTGACCTATTTCCTCCTTTTGTGTCTAAAGGAAGATTGTAGCATAATTTGATGGTTTTCAAGGCACCATACTAGAAAGTGACTAGTTTTTATTTTCAGGCCATAGAGATTGAGGGCCATGAATTTGAATTTCCTTGAAAGAATCCAAACCTTTCATCTCATGAACCGCTATTAAAGTGGATGTGTTTATCAAAGGCGAAATCTTGTTGATAGCCAACCTGATTGAATGCTTTTTGAAGATGAACTGTCCCTGTGGGAGAGTCATCATATTGCTCAGTAATATATGCAATTGCCTTCTCGAAAGTCTAGTGCTGTTGCCTTAGATGAAAATTATACTGCCCTTCTCATATCCGCCTTTCCTCCCAATCACTGTCTTAATGCTGCCTCTCAATGTGATTTCATCATGAAGGCACAGAGGAATAACTTTTGGGTTTCGCACTGTAAAGAAATCATAATAACACAACTCTACTGTTGCTACTAAATTTGTGCCACTCTAAGGTGACACCTTGTTATCTGTTTAAAAATACTGTGCTCAGTCTCTCGAACAATGTCACATAAAAAGTAGCTAAAGGGAAAGAAAATTCATTCATCTTTTAGTCTAGTAAAGGATTCAATCCTGGCAGCAAATACTGCATAAGCAGGCATTCCTTACTTGAAAGGGGAAAAACCTTTCCTTCCCAATTCCAAACTTCTAAAATCAATACACTGGGAAAATTATTATTTATATTGCAAAGGATTTATTTTCCATAAATGGGTTCACTGAGCCTCATTCTGCCTTTAGAATCTTGCATGAGTTCATTTCATTGACAAAACATAATTTACACCCAGAATATCAAAAGCAGAAGAATGTCTGAAACAAGACTCTCAGGCTTCCAGCCCTTTGATACAGAGGAAAGCATAAAAGAGTGTGGAAATAAATGCTGATAGATAGATAGATAGATAGATAGATAGATAGATAGATAGAATAAGATAAGATAGATGATAGGTAATATAGATATAGAAAGAGAGAGTGTCGTATAGAATACACTAGAATATATTCATGTGAGGGACGCCAAGCACACTTTCAAGTCGAATAAAACATAGTTCAGCTAAGGGTGGCAAGTAGATGCAGATCTTGTGACCCAAGGTAGAGGTTCTAAAAATATCTTCATTTCTGCCCTGGTTCCCACCACTATAACCTTATTTAATGTGACCCTCAACGCAACTCCAGCCACATACACACAGAGTAAGCTTCTATTCTTCTGAGATGAGGAAAGGCAACTCTACGTTGATCAAATGATAAGATTCTTCCCAAAGCCACACCATAAGTCAGCTCAGGATGGGCAGACAAAAGCAAGAGAAGAGGATCATATGTCCTTGTCACAAATCTAATCATCCCTTCTACTGAAGGACTAGGCTAAAGGTACCTAGTAACTCCATCAAGGGGGTTCGTGATTATCATATATGTTTACATGAGACGAATGTTTCTTAAAATTGGCATTTCTTGGCAGTCACTCAAGAATCACTCTTAATCTCTTACTCTTCCCTCTTTCCCAATGACTAAGTTCTAATGTACTTATCTCCACACAGTTCTAGGTAATGGCCGATGTATCTCTGAGATTTAATCACTTACGTTATTTTTGTACTATAATTAATGGTTTGGACCTGCCTGTCCTCCCTATTCATCCAGAGCAAGAACTACCTTGTCCTTTTTGCTCCTCCACAGACCTCTGTCTTCCACCCTCCTTAGGGGTATAGACACTCAATGGTATTTTATAAACAGAAATCCCAGCAATCAAAACCCATATTTTAATTGCTTTTACTTCTTTTCTAATCTCTGAAATATGCATTTTAATGTTCTCTCTGTTATTCCCTCTTCATTAATATCACCAAATCTTTTTATATGACATCAAGAAGAAATACACAAGCAAATTCAGATTTTTTAATTAGAAGTTTTATTTCAACACGTAGTATAATTGTCAACTTTCTTTGTTCCGAATGTGAAGTGACATTTACCGCCAGTTCCCAAGGAAATATCATTGCTTGCATGTAAAGGTCATCTAGTAGCAAAATTTGAATCACCATTATTTAATTTCCTAGTATGAGTCTTGCCCCTGCAGGTTACTAATTCTCTCTTCTGTGCATGACCTCTCCGTTCAGTCCTTAACAGGTTTTCCTCCAATTGCAACCCAACGTATTTTCTACATGGCCTAATGTATCACATCCTTAAAGCCATCCACCTATTTATCTCTACATTTCAAAAATATGGACATGAGGCCAGCATACATTTCCGCTCAATATTTAATGGTGAAATTTAAGTAAGTACAATAAAATGTGAAAACTATAAAAAATGGCATTCATACACCATTACTAAAATCATATAGTTGTGTGAAATGAAGAGTAAAGGTGTCAGAATACGAGGAAACATTTTGCAGAGCCAAGCTCATTTTTAGTTTACTAAACTATGTATTACCTGTCCACATACACACATAAAGAATTCACCCTGGTCTCAAATGTAATGTATTCTTCCACAAACATATTACGTGAGGTGCTGTTCTACTAGACTTAAGGCAGCCAAGCATTTGGGCAAAATTTAGGGAGTCAGAATCTGTGTTAGATAGAGCTACCATTTCAACCAGAAAGGAATAAAGAACCTGATTTGTTAAGACCCCATTAGGTGTGTGGTAAGCAGAACGCCCTCCCTCCCCACACTGTACCCACATCTTAATCTGGGGATCTGTGAATATATTGTCTCACATGGCAAAAGAGATTCTGAAGATGTGATTAAATTAAGGATATGGAGATGAGAACTTCATCCCGGATTATCCAGTGGACCCAATGTAATCGCAGTGTCTTCATATAAAGGAGGGAGGCAAGGGGGTAAGAGTCAGAGGAGCTGTGATGAGAGAAACAAAGTCAGAGCAATGGGCACAAAACAGACTTGACTGGCCATTGCTGGCTTTGAAGAAGGAAGAGGCCGCCATTGAAGGAATACAGGCAGCCTTTAGAAGTATGGAAAGGGAAGGAGCAGTTCTCTCCAAGAGTTTCTCAAAGGACACAGCCCTGGTGATACCTTGATTTTAGCTCAGTGAGGCCCATTCTAGACTTCTGATCTCCAGAAATATAAATAATACAATTACGTTGTCTTAAGTCATTAAGTCTGTGGCAATTTGTTACAGTACCAATAAGAACCTAATACAAGGTCACTAAGCCCTCTAAACTCTGGTCCAGATACATGATGATCACATGGTAACAATCACATTGAGAGAATTACTGCAAAATGTATGCCTAGAGGAAGTCAGTGTGGAAGGAAGGAAACCTAACACAGCAAGTTCACAAAAACACTAGGTTTTCTAAAATTTCAAAGCTTGTGGGGTTATGTAGAAAGGGGCTACTGAGAGGAGAAATGGTATTAAGCCTAGTAAGTAATTCAAATTTTTAAAACTGAAAAAAATAATTTAAAAAATTTTTAACAGGAATGTGTGAAAAAGTGTACAGATAAACAGCCTTACTCGATAGCTCTAAGCATTTCAATAGTGGGCTGAGATTCTTCGGGAGCAGGTATTGAGTTTTACTCATTTTTATATACTCGTGCCACAGCAGAGTACCTAACAAAGTCGGCACTTAATAAGTGTTTGTTGCATGAATCAAACACAGGCTGTAGAGGAGCAGCCTGTAGAGGAAGAGATAGCAATACAAAACAAAAGGTCATTCATTCATTCGGTCATTCATTCATTCAGCAACTATTTATTGAGTGCCAATTTTGTGCAAAGTGATAGAGTAATAAATACCAAAAACATAGTCCCTGCTGTCATGAAGTTTCAAAACTTCTTCCGCCCTCAAACAGCCTCCAACCTTAAGCATCTTTGACAGCAGTATCCCAGGGAGATACAGCTTGAATTTCATAAATTACCATTTCACTGTCTCAATATTTTTACATTCTCAAGAATCTGAATAATTTGAGGTCAGAATTTACTTATTTTCCCACCTTGTGCCAACAGAGCTAAGTTATCTCAAATAGTGTTTTTCAGAGTCTACAAGAAAAATAAAACAAACAAACAAACAAAAAACCCAAAAAACAACAACAAAACATTCCCCAAACCTCCCCAGTCTACCAAGCAACTAACTCTCTAAGGGAATCCTCTGCCTCTGGCTCCAGAGCTTCCATCACTTCGCTGAGGCAAGTTGAGAAAATCCAGGCAACCCAGTGACAGTGGGTGTCCCAAGCACAAAGTGAAAAAGGAAAGTACTTCAAATTAATGAAAGAAATGTGATTGAATTTCTTTTGAACTTCATGGATGGTAATAACTGAGCTAAAGAACATGTACTCGTATAATCCCCATTAAGGCGGGGATTTTGTTGCATTTACAGGGTACTCAGGGCAGTGAGCAGTGCTGCAGAGTATATATGCTCAGTAAATGATGAATGTCTGCTGAGCAGGGCCAGAGCCAAATTTTTCTTCCCAGAGAAAAACCCGTCTTCTTGTTTAATAAACAGTATACCCACTGTGAGCCCTAGAGACGAGGAGGGCACTAGTCCATTTCCAGTTTGAGGGATGACGGAGAAGGCAAGCAGAGGTAAGCATTTGGCTAACAGTTTAGTCATCGCTTCTTTAGTTTACCACCCTTCACCCTGGCAACACTCCCTCAGAGCCAACTCCCACTCAGAGCCAGGAAGGCCAGCTCTTCACTGCCTGTGGCAAATTCAAGCAAGGAGACAGCAGAGTGTTGCAACATTGTACAGATTTAGAAGGAAGGCAAATGGGGAACTGTTACTTGTACCTCGTGACTTTGGCTAGATTAAACATTTTTTAAAGAGCACTTTCTTTTTTTAAATTAGAAAATATCTTGAATCCCAGCCTAAGGATATTTGATGAAGTTGACAAAATGATTTTGGTCTTCTCAGGTCTCTTGGCTTCCTCCCTAGAGCTGTGGCCTGGCTCAGCTCAGAGAGGTTCTCCCTGCACTGCTTCCCGGGTCAAATCTTGTAGCTAAGGGCTTCGCCTCATGGGGAGTACGGTCTCTGTTAATTCCCAGCTGACTAGAAAAATGCTCTGCTCCCCAACTCCATTTCCAACTTGCTGTAACTGTCAGCAGCCTAAAGTGTCCCTCCTAAGGAATCCTGCCCTCAACATGGAGTGTATGAAGGAGACCTCTCCTTGGCCTCAAGAAATGCAACTCAGTACACACGGTTCTCACCAAAAAGGCTCCTGACCCAGCAGAAGTCTTATTGTAACTTTGATCACGGCTACCCCTCTGGAAGTCCTGTCCACGTGACCGTCATCCTCTAGGAGTCAGACAAACGGCATGATAGTGGGCAGAGACCAAATCGTGTACTAGACAATCCTCTCTGTTGGCTTGCAAATGAACAAGATGATGGAAGAAGAGTGAAACTATATTTTTGTCACATGCTGCTCTACGGTGTTTTTTTTCCCCAAGTATACCAGGTTCATTTTTGGAATGTCCAATAAACATCTCAAAGGTGTTTGCTTCTGGGTCATGCTTCTATAGAGTTAATATTTTCCTGCTTACAAAGATATTCCTCTTTCATCCTTGGAAAGAAGTCTAATAGAATTTCACTGTATTATGAAGAGCTCTGCCAAAGGTGTATTTTTAATCTGCTTTAGAGCCTTCAGTATATATTTATGCCAGAACCACCAAATTTTAAAATAATTACAGTTTTGTTTTTTTTCTAGGAACTGATACTGTTTTCAAAATGATACAAACCATGTAAATGCTGCTGCTACATATAATGTTATGCTGATCCAAGACATCCAGTTAATAGAAAATTCACTGTGGGAAATAATTTCTGTAATGTAACCAGTATCATCTTCCTTACAGCCATTAGTGTTTTACAATGGCGCATGTGACCCGAGGTTGACTCGTTGAGCCCTGGGAAGAGGTTTATTAGCGGAATAGGTTTGTGTAGGTGGGTGGTTTATCAATATGTCTAAAGTGGCACATGTAGCAATCATTTTTATGGTTACAAGCACTAGAGGGGCTATTTTAAAATCACAACTGGGAAGAGATAAAAACATGGACTGTAATCATTGTGGTTGTTACCTGTCCTTTTAGATCTATTCTTTTGTTGGTTGCCACTAGCAACAAGGGAATCAAGCTGAAGAAATTTTAATCAAGTAAATGCCGTTCCTTTACTTCCCTGATCATATACTCTGTTGCACTGAAAAGTAGGCAGGTTCAACAGAAATCAATAATCTAAAATATGAATTCTTTGGATGAAACTTTAAATCTTAAACCAACAATCATCAATCATAAAGATTAGGTCCCTGGAGCCATGACAAATAACCTCCATTGAGCTCATAAGCGTCCTTCTGCTCTGCGGTGTATGGTACAATGAGACTGGCTTCTCTAGCCCTCGTAAAGAGAGGCAGACAGAAAATTAAATATCCAATATTTGGACCAGAAATCGATCTGAGCTCTGCCATTGCTGATTGTACTCCTAAGGGCTTTAACCATTAGAACACAGTGAAAATAGAAGGGGCCTTGAAAATAACTCTTAATAAAAAAATCTTAATAGCACAAAAATGATATAACTGAAGCTACTCTGAATTAAACCTTAATACACCAGGCACTGTGCTAGATGTTTACGTATCATAGCTCATTTAATCCTCATGTGTCTGCAGATACAATCTTCCTTTATATGTAAATATATAGACAGAGAAACCGAAACTCAAAGACGTTAAGTAATTTGTCTACAGTCAGACAGCCAGTCAGTGGCACAGGAGAGTGAGACCAGTTTTGTGCAACTTCAAATGCTGGGCTCTTTCCACTCTGCCACACTAGCTCTCTGAAAATGCAGAAAGCTCCTAGTCTTTCATGATATAGTATATTAGAGGTCAAGGAAGGAAGAAAATTGAGGCCTTTCTGTGTGCCAGGCACTTTACACACGTTATCACCTCTAAAGCACACTGCAACCTTGTAAAGTAGGAATATTGACATTTGAACCCTTTAAGGGACATAATCAGGATTACAGAAATACTAGGTGGCACAGCTAGCATTGAAACCAGGTCTGTTTGACTCCAAGGCATGTTCTTTCTGCTCTCCCATCTCACTTCCTACAAAGTGGAACTCTTATATAATGCTGGTATTTGTGGATTCAACAAAGGTCAGCTTAGATGAGGCTTTTTTATTGAATGTAGTTATATTTTAGAAAATATTTGACTTATAGCATGGCCAAATCTATATAGATTATTGATTCCTGTATAACAAAGTTCTCCTATATTTTTCTAGTTTCCATGAGAGGTCAGAAATCTCCTTAAATTTTTTTTTTTTTCCTTGTTCTACTTCCATGGGGAAAAAAGGCACAGGGGAGCCAAAGAATGTTATGGTCAAATGGCATAAGAATAAAATGCAATTGCTTATGCATAATCTACTTAAATTTTATTAAGTCTTATAAATGCCACTTAAGAAAAAAATTTCTAAAATTTGGAGCTCAAATTCAAAGGGAAACTAACCAAAAATTAATTGATCAATTGCCATTTCCTATAGACCATATTGTAACTTACATTCTTACAAAAATGCATGGCATTTGCAAATTTCAACAGCATGTTTTACTCAAACAAGAACAGGTAGCCCTGTCTTCTAGATAGTGTTCACCTTGGAAACCCTTTACTGAGATGAAAGCCAGCCTTAAAGGCAGTGAATTCTGAATGCATCTACATACATTTGTATATTTGTGTGAACCAGCAATGGTAATGGCAGTGAAAAAATCTAGTAGAGGTTCTTGTCAACAGTGCTGAGTGGCAAAGAGAGAAATTAGAAGCATAGAAAAGTGGAAGCCACTACCTTTATTTTGAACAATAGCTAATATTTTAAATTCTAAAATACTGTGAAAAACAATACATGCCGCACAATACTATGTGTACATAGTCTGAACTACTGTGTTGACAAGACCCTTCACGTGACTAGGTTTTTCTACAAAGACTCGATGACATTATGGGGCATTGTCTCCCCTCAGACCCATCTTCCTCATGGCTGGCATCCCCACGTCACCTAGCTTCTTTCCCTCTAACCCTTGGCTTTGTTAAATTTCTTGTTTTCGTTTTTGTTTTCAATTTCATTGATTTGTGCTCCTATTTTTATTATTTCTTTTCTTCTATTTATTTTCATTGTACTTTGCTTTTCATTTTCAACCTTCTTAAGATGAAACGTCAGGTCATTAATTTTAGACCTTTCTTTTTTCCTAATGTAAGCATTTAAAGATTTAAATTTCTCTCTAAGTTCTGCTTTTGCTGCACCTCACAAATTATGATACATTGTCATTTTGTTATCAGTCTATTTTCTTTTCTTTCTTTTAAATTAAAGTTTATTGAGGTGACAATGGTTAGTAAAGTTACATAGGTTTCAGGAGTACAGTTCTGTAGTACATCACCTATATATCACAGGATTTTCTAATTTTCTTCAATCCATAGGTTATTTAGAAGTCTGTTGTTTAATTTCCGAAATTTTGGATTGTCCTAAACATATCCTTCTTGTTGATTCTGTGTGGGAGGAAAAATAATACTTCTACCATTCTAAGTTCTTCTGGTTGGTCCAATGATCAAATTAACATGAATCAGATTAATAGGAGAAAATGACCAAACTTATTATGCATGTACATACAGGGGTTTCCTAAGAATATGAGACCTGAGGACAGATTGGGCAGTGAAGGCTTATATGTCTTGACCAAAAGAGAAGAGGGCAGGAGCAGGTTTGTGGTTTGGGACTTCAAAGGCAGGAAGGCAATTTCACATGGAGATGGAAAGGCAAATGTTTGTTAAACAAATGTTTGCTGGGCCATCTTTAACAATGGGACACAGACAGGAATTTGATCAAATAGGCCTTGCTAGATTCCACCCTGTCTGTCACACTTAGTTCACATTAAACTATAGTTTTCCATGATGACATTTCCCTGCCTGGAGCTGGTCTTCTATGTAAATTCTTTTAGGCAGTTAGGGGGAAAGTCAAAGGTTTTTCCTGAGGCTTTCATTTCTTAAAAGTAACCAGCTTAAAATAATCATACGTTTTTAAAAAGGCATATTTGGGTGTGGCAAACTCTGCTTCCGCTTAATTCCTAATTAAATTGTTGTGGTTAGAAAACCTACTCTGTATAATTTTAATATTTTCAAACTCATTGAGCCTTGTTTTATAGCCCTAGCATAGTGTAACTATCATGTACATTTTTTAAAAAATATGTGTTTTGCAGTTGTTGGGTGTAGTGTTCTATATACTGTGTTTCCCCGAAAATAAGACCTAGCTGGACCATCAGCTCTAATGCGTCTTTTGGAGCAAAAAATAATATAAGACCCAGTCTTATATTATACTATATTATATTATACCCAGTCTTATATTAATTTCTGCTCCAAAAGATGCATTAGAGCTGATGGTCTGCTTAGGTCTTATTTTGGGGGAAACACAGTATAACACAGCTAGATAATAATGTTTAATAGTGTTATTCACATCTTCTATACCCTTATTGATTCCTTTGTCTAGTTTCTCAATTGATTAGTGAGAGCGGAATATTAAAATCTCCAAATTGATTGTGGAATTGTCTATTTCTCCCTTTAATTCCGTTAATTCTGCTTCATATATTTGAAGGCTCTGTTACTAGCCACTGTGGCATAAAAAAATAAATAAATATTTGACCTTTGTCTGAGATTCCTGGCACAGAGCTCCTAAAACCCCTGGAATTTACCACCTTTTGTATGTTTATAAGATGGCTCATGGGAGGGCCCTAACTCCAAGAGAAAACAACGGAGTGATTAGAGTATTAGATCTCCAGGAGGCCAGCAGAGCTGGAGACTGAGTTCAGTCACTAATGGCCACTGATTCAATCAGCCATACCTACATAATAAAACTTTCATTAAAACCCCCAAGGGGCCAGGTTTAGGGAGCTTCTGGATTAATGAACACCTCAGTGTGCTGCGAAGGGGGTGTACCTGGAGAGGGCATGGAAGCTCTACAATGCTTCCCCCTCTACGATGCCCTAACCATTGCTTCCATTTGGCTGTTCTTGAGTTGTATCCTCTATAATAAAACCAGTAATTGTAAGTACAATGCTTTCCTGAGTTCTGTGGTTCATTTTAGTGAATGATTGAATTTGAGGGAAGGTTGTGGAAACCCCCAAATTTTCAGTCAGCCTGGAAGGAGTGTCGGTCTCCCAGGGAACCCATTCGTGGCTGGTGTCTGAAGTGGGGCACGCTTACGGAACTCAGCCCTTAACTTGAGGGGTCTGTACTAAGTCTGGGTAATTAGTGTCAGAACTGAACTGAACAGAATTGCAGGACATCCAGTTGGTGTCAGAGTGTTGGAGAATGAGTTGGTGACAGAAAACACACACACACACACACACACAGGTGTATAAACATATAATTGTGGTTTCCTGCTGAACTGATTGATTTATCATTACGAAATATTCCTATTTATCTCTAATAATACCCTTTGTCTTGAAGCCTGTCTTATCTGACATTTGTATGGTATATCTTTCTGTATCTTTATACTTAAACTGTATGTCTTGTACACAATACATAATTGGGTCATGCTTTTTTATTAAAATTCAATTTGACCGTCTCTGTTTCCAATATTGTCTAGTAGAATTTTCTGTGATGATGGAAACGTTTTATATCTGCGCTATCCAATATGGTCACCACTATCCACATGTAGCTATTGAGCACTTGAAATGTATCTAGTGCGACTGAGAAAATGAATTTTAATTATATTTAATTCTAATAAATTTAAATAGCCACATGTGTCAGTGGCAGTCATATTAAGCAGCACTGGTTTAATCATTAATATTTAATGTAATTGCTGATATGGTTGGATACAGGTCTACCGCTTTGTTTCTGTTTTGTGTGTCTCTTGGATAATTTCTATCGACCTATTTCCAAGTTGTCTGACACTTTATTTTGTCATATGAGCTTTAACTCCCCTTCACACTCCCTTCTTCTCCTCCATCATTTGGAAGCAAATATTCACCGTTCAATACTTAAACGATTTTCAACTCTTTGAAGAATTTCCTGAATTCCCATAAGCGGACCTGACCATTCCCCTACTATATTGTACATACTTATTTCTCCTGGTACCTCTAATCTTATTATTAGCTCTGTCTCTTCCTCCTAGCTGTCTATGTCTTATTCATCTTTTATCTGTCCTTCTAACACTGTGATATGTTCTCTGAACACTGTATTGATTCTTCTTTAATCATTTTGTAAATCTCATGATAAGATCCACCAGAAGCAAAACTATTCCCTAGAATAGAACTTTTCTCTGTCATCGGCTGGACAGATGTTAACAACATTATTCTCACAGTCATCGGACTGAGACATTATGGAAGTACTGCCTCTCAGAAAACCCCTACCAACAGCATATCCTTTGTTAAGACAGTGCCTTGCTGCTATTAGGTTGAATTGAAATTCAAATTAATGGAAATAATTTAACCATCTAAGGGGATTCTGGACTCTAGCAAAGAAGAGAATGTAGGATTCCCTCAGAGGCTGTGAAATTGGCAGCAAAATATTTAGTATTCACCAAGGAGACAAAACCATGTGCTGAATTTCACTACCTGTAAGTGGAAGGACAAGTTACTAATTATGCAGCCTTTGAGGTGTTTCTTAATCTCTCTGAGCCTCCGCTTTGTCTATAAAATAGGAAGAATGATACTTAATTTGTGCCACTGTTATAAGTACTTAAAATTATATATTTAATGTCCCTGGCAAATAAAGTTTGCATTCAACAAATAGAAACCATTAATGTTATTAGTTTATAAGCATTATCATCATCATTATTATTATTTTTTAAAGATTTTATTGGGGAAGGAAAACAGGACTTTATTGGGGAACAGTGTGTACTTCCAGGCCTTTTTTCCAAGTCAAGTTGTTGCCCTTTCAGTCTTACTTGTGGAGAGCGCAGCTCATTTCCCGGTCCAGTTGCCGTTTATAGTTGCAGGGGGCACAGCCCACCATCACTTGTGGGAGTCAAATCTGCAACTTTGTGGTTGAGAGGATACACTCCAACCAACTTAGCCATCCAGGAGCTCAGCGGCAGCTCAGCTCAAGGTGCCATGTTCAATCTTAGTTGCAGGGGGCGGAGCCCACCATCCCTTGTGGGACTCGAGGAATTGAACTGACAACCTTGTGGGTGAGAGCCCACTGGCCCATGTGGGAATCGAATGGGCAGCCTTCGGAGTTAGGAGCACAGAGCTCCAACAGCCTGAGCCACCCGGCTGGTCTTATTATTGTTTTCATTTATAGTATATATCTAGTCAAGTTTATTGGAAACAATTTAGGGCATATTAAGGTTGATTTGGTAGCTACTCTTGGTAATATATTCATTTTTTTGCACAAATTCAAAAGTCTCCAAAGTTTTATTTTATTCTAGCTATTTCTAGGATGTATAATTTGACCTATGAGAAGGGAATTTCAGACCAGAAAAGATACTTCAGGATCACATATCAACAATAGAAAAAGGTGTCGCTTACCAACCCTGATCACTTGTCAGGCACTATGCGAAGTGCTTTACCTGCATCACCTAATTTAGTCCTTACAGCAACCATTTAAGATGGGGGCTGTCGTCGCAAAAGAAGAAAACAAAGCCTTTGAGAGTTTGAACAACTTGCCCAAGCTCATAAAGTAAAATACAAAGCTGGGACTCAAAGTCATGGCTCTAAATCCTCGCCCGTTAATTACCACTCAGTACTATTTTCTAGATGATCCAAACCCTCTGTTCTCCCATCCTACTGCTTACCTGGAAGCCAATCCAGGGTCTGTACCTTCCTAACAGTAAAGCTCATGGTAAAGTCAATAGGAACCAGAAAAGAAAGTGCCTGGATCTCAGGAAACCGCGCCATATTAAACAAGGTACTACAAATTATTTTTTCTAACTAAGCAGGAGGAAGCCAATGGTGGTAGGCATTAGCAATCCTAACACTTGTCTTCCTAACACTTAACTATGGATTTCACTAAAACTCAGCAGAGCTCTCCTGACTGAGTTGTCTCTGCCCCTGTCTATCAGTAGAGAACAGAGCGAGCTTCTATCCACAGACACTGCCCACACAAAAGAGGGACTCAGTCTCAGACCTAGTGAAGGTACAAGTCCTGTCCTCTTCCTCATCATCTGAATTCTTTCCACTTTGTCGCTTCAGCTTAATGGATGAAAAACGTCCATATAAGGGAGAAGATAAGGATTAAAGGGAACAACTATAGAGATCCATCCACAGAGATCACGTTTGTATATGCATTTAGAAACATGAAATCAATGTTCTAACCTGAGGACTTGCAAGCTGAATGAAAATATTCTCTTCCCCCCAAAATGTTTAAAATTGAAATCTATTCTGTGATCCTTATTAAAAGTAAATACAAACATCACTCTTAAAAAGTATGCTATAGCAGAGCAATAATCAAGGCCAAAAAAGGGTTTAATGGGCAAAGCGATGATGATTTTAATTCCTTATTTTTGGAGAGTATCTAAGAAATATGAAATGGAGTTTTAACATTTCAGTTTTAATAAACTCTTTTTTAGAAACTCTTACTATGATGATCATTTGCAAAGTAATCCAGCTGTCCACAGAGATCCACTAATTACAAAAGAATTCCCATGTTTCTCACTATGAATCAGGTTGCCCCAAAACTCTCACTTAGCACGGAAAAGCTCTCTCTCTGCGTGTGTGTGTGTGTGTGTGTGTGTGTGTGTGTGTGTGTGTAGGGGTGAGGCTCTGAAAGAGAAAAAAATGACGTCATGTCTTTTAGACTCTTGCTTTAGCTAATATTTTTTTCTAGTAGTTCAACTAACACAAAAGAATGGCACAAGATCAGTAGAAAATTCACAGATTGTTCCAATACTAAAATATCCAGGTTTGGAGCTCAATATTTTTGCTTTCTAAAATTTGATCCTATAAAAATTGTTTATAGATTACTGTATAAGGAGAGAAGGAACTAATCTACCTAATGCACTCTCCTTGAGAACTGAAAAGACTGACTTGGATGTTTAATCAGGTGTAAATCAATAGAATGCAATTATTTTACATCTTTTCAAACTAGGCAGACTGGTTCTTTCTTGATGAAGAAAGACAAAAAAAATTTGCCTTTCCCCCCAAAATCAAAGGGAACATGAGATAAACCAGACCACCCCATACAGTTGTATGTTTTGTGCCCTGCTTAAAAATGGCTGACCAACGGGGCAAGTGGGTTAGAAATCTAAGCTCCATTTGACTGGCTGGACTCCTTGGCTGTCTGGAACAGCTCTCTGCGGGGTGGGCCAAGTCAGATGGAGCACATCTGCCAGTGGGTGACATTTCCTAATTTATCCATGCAGACGGTAGACTTCTTCTAATTTGTAAAAGGCAATGTAGAGGCTGGCTATCACCAGACGAAGACACCACGTTCTTCAAGATACACATTTTCTTTGTTTAAATTTTAAATGGCTTGTGTTCAATTTCATACGTGCTTCATTTATTCAACAAGTATTTACTGAGTCCTTTGGCTATGCCAGACATGGATACAACCAAGAACAAAGCATAGCACCTGACCACAAGGAGATTTTTCTCTATGTGCATAGAGACAAGTAACCAAAGATTACAATGCAGTTACTTTTCACCTTTTGTGGGATCATGCTCCTAAAATTACCATGACTGTCAAAACTGAAAGCTGGCAAAATTAAGATCTGGTAGGAAATAGGAGATTTGGAAGGCTCTCATTTCCACAACAAATCAGATTCCCTCATGTCAAAAACCTGTCCCAACAGGCAACATTTCTCTTGACTAATTTTATTCAGCTATTCGGAAATCATTGCTGCATCCCTGTCATCTGGAGGTCTGGAGAACTGTAGAATTTCCTACCAATTCCACAATTTGTGGACTCTCTAGATCTTATATAAACTCCATGCTTTATTAGTTTATGGACAGGGGCAGATTCTATGCTTTAGATTCTCACTTGTTAAAGATGGATTATAATAATACATTTCCATTCAAAATTGTTGTGAGGATTAAATTGTACAGAGTGACTAGTACATAATAAATATTCTGTATTTTCTGCATTTATTTTAAAATTTGTTAATCTAATTTTGCTGGCAAGTTTGAATTTAATGGGTGGTTTTTGGGTTTTTCTTTTGTTTTGTTTTTCCCTTTTTTTTTTTTTTCACATTTTCACAATTTTCAATAACATTTTTATTTTTTCATGAGCCTTTCACAAGTATGATAGTTAACGAATGATTTTCTGAACCTGAAGAGCAGAGAATAGTGGTAAAAATATTAGTTCTGAAGTCAGACCTTCCTGAGTTCAAACTTGCCTCTGCTACTCCTCAATTCAAATGCATTTGACATGAGGGTCACCTTAGAATTAATGTATGTATATAAAACCATGTTTCCTTGAAAAGCTATTGCTAAAACAATAGTTTTAGTCGTTACTATTTTGAGTTTTTGGTGTTAAGGTCTTTTTTTTTTTTTTTTTTGCCTTGTTTTGTTTTTATAAACTATGGTGTCTTGACATTTAGAAAACAGTAATTTGTGTAATGGTAAGCAATTGCTTTAAACTTCTTAAATTGCTGTTTCTTCATTTGTGAACTTATTTTACTCATAAACTTATTTCTTAAAGTTAATGTGAGAAGTAAATGAATAATGCATACAAGGTCTGACAATTAAGTTTGCAAAGTCCTCCTAGGAAAAGTGCTACATACCTCATTACTAAATATCACTAAGGTCACCTTCAAAGTACTCCCGTTGGGAAGCTACTGTGTTTCCCCGAAAATAAGACCTAGCCTAACATTCAGCTCTAATGAGTCTTTTGGAGCAAAAATTAATATAAGACCCGGTATTATAACATTAATATAATATAATATAATATAATATAATATAATATAATATAATATAATATAATATAATATAATATAATATAATATAATATATATACCCAGTCTTATATTATAGTAAAATAAGACCGAGTCTTATATTAATTTTTGCTCCAAAAGACGCATTAGAACTAATTGTCCAGCTAGGTCTTATTTTGGGGGAAACACAGTATGCACCAATGCCAGCTCCTAGTCCACCCTTCAAAACAGTTTCGGAACTCTTTTTCTGGAATGGCCATCAGAGCTGTCGTCGTATTACCCTTCATGTCCTGAATGTCATCCAAATGTCTTCCTTTCAATATTTCCTTTACCTTTGGGTAAAGAAAGAAGTCACTGGGGGCCAGATCAGGTGAGTAGGGAGGGTGTTCCAATACACTTATTTGTTTACTGGCTAAAAACACCCTCACAGACAGTGCAGTGTGAGCAGGTGCATTGTCGTGATGCAAGAGCCATGAATTGTTGGTGAAAAGTTCAGGTTGTCTAACTTTTTCATGCAGCCTTTTCAGCACTTGGAAATAGTAAACTTGGTTAACTGTTTGTCCAGTTGGTACAAATTCATAATGAATAATCCCTCTGATATCAAAACAGGTTAGCAACATCATTGCAACAGGTTCATGAACGTAGTTGTCATCAGACCTCGTATATGATACCTGGCATTGTGCCTGGCATGTATTGAATGATTTATACATGTTAGTCATTAAAAATTTGTATCCATATTTTGCATTGAGAGGATGAATATAAACAGATTCTCTTTCTCTACAGTAAACCTTGGAGACCCACCAGAAGGGTCTATATGAGGAAGAGTCATTATCGCTTCCTTTTTTAAAGGGAAACACATTAGAAGATTAGAGATCTCAAAGTTGGGTATTTATATATAAGTGTGGGATTACTGTAGTGTGAAGCCTACTTTGAAAAGAGGAGTAGAACCCAGAGAGAATTCGCAGATCAGTCCCGTGAAGATCATCCATGGAAATCAAACTTGAGGAAGTGACACAGACTAAGCGCTGGAGGAGGAGGAGGAGGAGTTAGCCAGGCCAGCACAGGTGAAAGAGATCTGCAGGCAAGAAGAGGATGTGCCAAGTCATGAAGATGAGAAACAGTGGGGTGTGCTAGAGACTAACCAGTGCTATTCATAAAGCTGTACTGAATATCTGACATAAGTAAGGAATGCACTTCTTTCAAAATTAGGGGATCATTCTTAAATCACAGAACTTTAGATCTTAAAGAACTTAGCAATCAAATTAAAGCCTTTCCTCTTTGAAATAAGGAAACCGAAGTTCAGAGATGGATGAAAGTGAACAGGGGGGATGGAGAGGAGTTAGCTAACATAATGGACCCCTATTATGTGTCAAGTAAGTGACGTTAGCATATATAAGAGGAGGCTGAGACATAAAGATGTTGAATAACTCATGCAAAGCCATAGCTTCAATAAGCACAGAACCAGAATTCAAATTCAGATCTATGATCCTCCAGATTCTAGGACCATTCTCACCATACACCCTGGAATTTGTGTGAATTTATCTCCACAGTGGTATTGCAATTATTTATTTGTGTGTTTACTTCTGTACTAGTCCATAAGTTTCTTGGGAGTCTTTTTCTATTTGCAAGCACATTTCCTGGCAGATGGATGAAAACAACAAGGTATCAAATGATTGGATGGATGGATGGATGGATGGATAGATAGATTACTTGGGTGGAGTCTATCCAATTACCCTTCAAGCATATTATGATACACTCAAATATATTTCTAAATCTAATTAATCACTTACATTTCAAAAAGTCAATAAGAAATCTACCATAATTTTAAACTTAAAAAAGAGTAAAACAAAATGGTTTTAAATAAAGTAATAAGTGGCAAATCCAGGAATAGAAGTTCTGCATAGTGAGTTCCTAGCAGACACAGCCCATGGCCAATTCATCCTTTGTCCCCAGTATCTTGCCTCTGAGCATGTCTGGCATGCATACTGAGCAATTCTGACTGGACTCATGCATGGCTGGCCTTTGAAATGACAGAAACAGTCCAATTCTGAAAACAGTATTTTTTGGTGGACACACAATTCTAGACTGATCCTTAAAGAAAGAGAAGAGCTAATATTTTACCACACAGAGGATCTCCATTTACTATCTTCATACTGAGATTCCAATGATGCTATTGGGTATCAAATTAAATGTTTATTATGGGCAGGAATGACATGGAACACATCTAACCCCTGGTCCATACAACCATCAACTAGTCAGAAGGATGCTATGGCCCAGCAGAAGGATGCTTCACTACATCAGAATAGATACCATGCAAATAAATAGTCCAATGCACTACGCGTATATAAGACACAGTTATCAGCTGTGCTCATAGGTCCTTGGAAACGAGGCGCAGAGATGTGGTACCTGAGGAGCAGAGAGAGGACCACAGAGCTAGGCAATAATGTGAGGACATGTTTTTAGGAACAGGATAGAGTGCAGTTTCTAGAATTTAACTATTAACCTATATCTATCATGTAGCAAGGCGCAAGGGTTACTAAAAAAAAAAAGTTAGCACAGATTAGATGCTTGCATAATTATGAGTATCGACCTAGAGGTCCTGACAAAGGACCGAGTTGGCCGAATTGTCTCTAGGATTAAATTAAACCTCTAGGTGGAGTTATGTGATTCAGCTGTGGGGGAAGAAGAAAACTAATCTGACTTCAAAAAAAAAGAAAAAACATCATATGTGTTAGCAGGGCTGGCTTTCTTTCTTCTTTCCTCCTTTTGTTTCTTTTCTGAGTGACCTAGAATCAGTTTCTGTTGCTTGCAATCAGGGAATAATTATTATATAAGATACTTTGCCTTATTCTTGACACAATATCCCTGTTAATTCTGTTTAAGCTTATCAGCTTGTTGAACAACCCACTCCTTACTCATTAGGTATTTCTACAGATGCTCATGTAATTTGTGGGGTTAGCTCTATTTGAGTAAGATTTAGCATTATCACTAACAGACCTTTTCCCACTGATTTTATATTGAAGAGGCCATTGTCAGTCATTGATCACTGCCAAATTCTAACATTCTTTCTCTGCAGACCCATCGCTTGGTTCATGCTGCTTTTAGTCCCAAAAATGATCTTGCTAACATCTCTACCTATAGAAAGCATATTTATCCTTAAAGGACTTATTTAAATATCAGCTCTGCAAACCCTTTCCTATTTCTCAAGATAGAACTAATCACTCCACATCGGTGACTCCTGGAAACATCCCCACTGTTGGATCAGGGCCCTGGTTTGCCTTTTTGGCAGATAACTGAATTCCTCAAAGAATTCACCTTAGGTTACCCCGGGCTGCAACAAATATTAAAAGTTTTATTTATGATCATTAGCATAAAGATGAGTATATTAATACTATACACTAAAACATTTACTTTGACCTAAAAGTTCATTTTTTTCTTCCAATTTTAAAAGAAATTAAAATATTTTCATGGACTTCTGAAAGCAAAGTAGATCCTTGGCCCTGAGACCACAGTGTGTAATGAGTAAGGTTTCCCTGTGTGGATGTGTTCCCACTTACACGAGTACAATTTTCTCACAAACACAATCTACAGCTTAAAGGGCTTCTCTAGAGAAGGACAGGATTGGTTCCAGAACGTGGGGATAGGACCATACTTGACTTGAGGTAAGGATAAAACGATTCAGCTTCAAGGGGGTTCCATTAAAGGAGTCTTATATTTTTGCCCTAATTGAATGATTCACACATATAATGATATATTTTTTTTTTTTTTTTAAGATTCTAAACCCATTTACAGTTTGCTAACTCAAAGTTTTCTCTGAAGAAAACTTTTCTAGATAGAACCAGGGCTACTACGGGCATTAGCAGTCATTTGCTTTGTTTGAGGAATATTTGAATTAATCTGAAATTAAACAACTGTCTTTTGCATGATGCTTAACAATGTGCAAAGCACTTTCACATATATTACTCATTTAATCTGCACACCCAACCTGAAAGGTTGGTATCTTTTATTTTTTCATTTGAAAGGCAAGAAAAACAATTCTCAGATGGATTGAGTGACTTACCCAAGGTCACAGAGCTGGTAGTACAGAGTCTGGGACTCACGCCCAGTTCTAGTTCCAGAATCTCATATTGTTTCCACTACGCCTTGGTGCCCATAGGGGGAAAAAAAGGTCTATGCAAACACATGCATAAAAATGTTGAGTTCATACTTCTAAGTAGATCAATTTTCCTTTAGAGAAAATGAATGGCATTTCTGGAGATGTAATTGTGTGGTGGGTTTATCTCTAAAGCATTTTAACAAAAAGATGGTTGACAAAATTTGTTTACAATGTGAGTCCAAGTAAACTGAACAATATTTTGCATTTACATGAAATTCTATGGATTATGAATTCTGGTCAAAATTATGATAAATATAATGGGAATGTACAGCTAAGTGTGTATTTTTTAATTTCAAATTCCAAGGCTTTGTTCTTTGGGTTGTTCAATTTCCCTTTTCTTCCTTTGTCTTCTCCGTCTCTTGAGCCCCACATTGAAGGTAGACTCCTTTCTGACTCTCGTTTGGTAAACAAGCTAAAACAAACTGGATTGTGCCCGAGTTATCTTTTATCAACTCCTTTCTTCCTGAAAGGGGTAATTTCCTTACAAAGGAAACAAATGGAAAGAAGGAAATGGCACTGAGCAAGTCCAAGCTTGAAAAAGGCAAAATTCTGCAAAACAAGAAGACTAAAGCATACATTACCTAGAAAGAAAAGGAAGGTTATTAAAATTGGTCAGCTTGGATATTCACTCATCACAAAGAATGAGATTTCAAAAATTTCAGGAAGACATGTGACTCAATGCCATACTATACACAAATTAATTCTTTGAAGTATAACTTCAATAGTAGTTTTCCCAGTTCTAGAATCTAGTCTGACCTAAAATTATATTAAGCTAAGTTTGCAAAATCAGGAAGTGAATAATTGTGTAATTGAATGTGAACATGTTTATCTCAGTTCAATTTCATTTTGATTATCCATGGAAGAAGGGTCAGGAAATAGTTATAAGATTTTTCTTACATGTGTTTCTGAAGTTTTAAAATATTTGTGTATTATTGTTTTCAGAAATAAAAGTCAAATTAATTTAATTTCACAATGATTTTACATATCTTACCCTATATTATTCTCATTTGCCATATGAATATAAATAATTATTTGTATGTTTTCTAATTATACAAGCTAATTTCATTTCACATTCTATATTACTCAACTTTTTGGTGTCTGGATCACACACAAAAGGCCTATTTTAGGTCCAGCTCCATGAACCTAGCACTGCACAGACTATTTATATAAGGCTGACATCCTAACCAGAAAAGTCAGCAATTCAACCAAATGCTGCATTACAATCCGGCTGGATACAGCAATGACGTCCTTGAAGCAATGTTTGCACAGTGTGTGTTCCTTGTATCAGGCAATTTATTGCCGTACATAGTAGTGAATTTCATTTGAAAATCTAATAACAATATTTGTTCCCCAATATTTTACTGATTGGTACACAGAATCATTCCAAGAATTGGAATAAACACTAAGACAACACAGTCAATACAGATGGGCAGCTTCACATGGCAGATGGGCTTTTGGAAATACTTTTAGAAACAATTTATGAAAGGTCTGATATGGGTCAGGTGTGTGTCAAGCACTAGGGCTGTAAGGGTGAAGAAGACCTAACTCCAAACCTCAAAGAACTAAAAAGGACTATCATCTTATCTCCAAAATCTAGCATGCTGATTGGCACATGAGAGGTGTTCAATAAATCTTCTGAATCAGAAGAAGACCTGCTACTATTGGAAAAGGCTGCTAACAAACACAGACATGCTTGGGAGCTCCTAGCCAGAGGGTCAGAGTAAATAAAAGGAGGAGACAGGAATGGAAGGAAGGGGGCAATACAAGGTGTGACTGGTATTAGACAACATAGAAGAGCAATGTGGTGTGGAAAAACATTTTTAAAATGAAAAATGTAAGTGAATTTTATTGTAAAGTGTAAAATGTAAGTGAAAGGAAAAAAGAAGTTAATGAAGACACACAAGAAAACCAAAGAAATGTGCAATAAAAAATTTACCCTAGAAAAACAAAATTTACTTTGAAACTGAAAACTTCATTGGTAAACATAAAATATTGTGTCAACTTAAAGCATAAAATTTTAAACAAAATTTAGGGACTTTAATCATGACTTGCCATTATCAAAATCATCAATGTTTTAAAACTTGCATTTTTCCAATGATTTGAGCTTCTATGCTGCATAATGACAGATTATTAAACATTGTTCTCCCATAGTATTCCTTAACTAGTTTCTAAAATCTGTTTTAAAACTTAGGGAAAGAATGTTGTGCTATAGATATGGTGATGGAAACTGTCAAAAATAAAGTTAATAAAGAACACGCTTTGGGAAAAACTAGCACTCACATAATCTATGACTACCCCCAGAGAACTTGTAGTCCAATTTCTTGTTTGATTTTACTTTTAATAAAATTACACAAAGCAATAAGTAGAAATGATTTGCATAAGTCTACTGAAAATATTTTCTTTCATCTTCACAATGAACTTTTCGTCTATTTAAATTAAGAGGATTGGAATTGGAAATACAAGGAAGTCATCAATTTGACTTAGTTGTTAGTATCTGCCAAGGTTCAGAAAGCAATTGGGAAATCAGACAAAGCAGAAAATGCAAGAATTTGATATTTCAGATCTCAGTGACAGTTTGGCTATGGGAGTTACTTGAATTGGGAAGCATGATAAATCTTAAAAGGACCATTTCCATGTAACCTTTGAGATATAGGCATTGTTGACATATAAATATAAGATTGACAGAGATTTCTTCATTCTTACGGCCAAAATGTAGCCAAGGATGAAAGAATTATCTGCTGCTAAGACAGCTTCATGTTTGTTACCGCCAACAGGAGATTTCTGTTCTAAAATCCTAACAATGTCAAAGCCCTTCCAAAAAGGTCCTGACTTCCCAATAAGATACAGTTACGCTTTCTTCACACAGTAAAATAATATAGGCATGACACATACTTTCCCAAAGATCTGCACAATAATAAATGAATTTATTTCATTTTAAACTTTTTTTTCGTTAACCAGAGAAACTCTGAATTGCAAAAGAGAAATTTGACTTGCTATTGTTTAGTAGTGAACTTTGACATTTGATAGTCTACGGTTTGGTCTTGCAATTGCTTAGCCACTTACACATTAGTTAGGTGAGACTTAGTGTCTCAAGCATTTCACAGAATAATATATTACATTTTTTTTGTTTATTGGAATAAATATAGATTTGCTTTAAATCTATACCTACTCTATTCTTGTGAAAGCTGGGGACAAATAAAAAGACATATGCCAGTAGCATCATATTGCAGCCAAATTGTTAAGAAAATCTGGCCACATTTGATTCTATTCGAGAACAAATTTTCGTTTTCAAAAGATATAATGGCAGCTATCCAAATTAGTAAAAATTTCTATACACATTGGCCCGTCATAGCCTGTGGACTCCAGTGTACCCCGGGGCTGCATTAAAACGTTTTACTTTTTTTTTTTTTTAATAAAAATTGATTTGGACCTATCAGAGCATTTTGCAAATAAAGGGAATAATTCCATTTGAACCAATAATAGCAGTACCTGGAACAGCGTCTCTCGCATTGGACACAAAGCAAGTATTTTCTACGATGCTGGGAAGAGAACACTGAGAATGTGCCAGTATTCTGAAGATATAAAGAGAAGTCTAACCAAGAACAAATGACCTGCAGAGGGTCGAGACACGCAAGGTGTTGCAGTTCCAGAAAGCACTGAGGTTCAGAAAATTTAAGAAGAGGTCATAGGAATAGGGCAGAGGTAGGTTTGGCTCAGAAAAGAAAGATTGCTTTGAATTCAATTGAAGGACAGTTACTTCTTTTATGCGAGTATCTTCTCAGTGTCTTAAGGAGAGCCCTAGATCTCCATTTGCATGTCTTCCTTTAAGTATATGACATCTCCCTGACTACAGGAGGTGTATGGCTAAGAGGCACATTACTGTGCTACCGTAGATCTACCACAGAAACCAACACCATCAATGACAATAGTTATGTGACATACTTCTTTCCTACCTGGAATTAGCTAGGGGTTGTGTGTTAAAACCCAACAGACTCTATCTGGAAAACAATGTGATTTCAAATGATTTGGCATTCTTAGAAAACTTCCAGTAACTCCTACTAAAAATTGTACACTATCATTAAATAAATTCACATGTTGCAAGCAAATAAGTACTCTTTAGACAATTGAATTCAACTACTCTACAATCTAAACAGGAGTAGTGTTAGAAAAAACAGCATTTTAACTGTCATTTCTAAGTAGCCTCCCATTTTTCCATTTTATTTCTTTGCATGAAAATATTCATTTTGCCTCACTAGTATTATTAGTTGAGATTTGAAAACTAAATTAGTTTTTCAATCCTCTTGTCGCCTGGGAATGGAACTGAAGATCTGTACCAAAGGACCTCTCTACTCTGAGTGCTTTTCATGAAAGAACGCAAATGTGTCCCATCATTTTATTTACCATTTCCATATGACTTCACCAGGATTGTCTCATTTTTGTCTCTGTGTTCTCCAGGAGGGATGGCTCAGTCTTAAACTAAACATACAAGGAGTTCCTTTGATTTTTAAGTGAATTCTACTATTTGCAATATATGGAGTATCTCACAATTCTTTGAATTTTCCCAAAGCAATTTATTTGCAACTCTTTTATGATCCTTAATATGTATTATGTGCTGAATTATGGTCCCCCAAAATTCATATGTTGAAGTCCAAACCCCCTGAGAACATGGCTATATTTGGAGATAGGGTCTGTAAAGAGGTAATTAAGGTAAAATGAAGTCATTAGGGTGGGCTTTAACTCAATATGAGCTGTATCCTTATTAGAAGTGAGGATTAGGACACAGATATGCACAGAGGGAAGGCTATGTGAGGACACAGGGAGAAGACGGCCGTCTGCAAGCCAGGGAGAGAGGCCTCAGAAGAAACCACTCTGTCAACACAGATCTCAAGCTTCCAGCCTCCAGAACTTCGAGAAAATCATTTCTGCTATTGGAGCTACCCATTCTTTGGTACTTTGTTATGGCAGCCCTAGCAAACGAATATAGAGTGACACCTTGGGCCACGCTTACGTACACATATATATAGCTCCTAGGGGGTAAGCTTCTGAATTCCTTGGAACCAAATTACACGTCCTAAACTTCTGTGCCCTCTACAACACATTCCTTTTAAGACAGTACATATTCAATAAATATAAACTGACTGATTAAATTTATTAATTTTAAAATATGGAAAGGGCACGAGATTTACCTACAAAAAGATAGGTAATATATTTTTTAAAAGACATTTAGAAATATATTTTTTAAAAGACATTTAATATTTAAACACAATATTTTTTTAAAAAGGTACTACGATGTTTTACAGTGAATAATACCTATTATGATGTTATAATCTTGAGAGGGATTTTATATATATATATATATAATATATATTATATATATCTGTATATATGTATATATATACACATATGTATATATATATATGCATATCTATATGCTAATAATTAGTTTCCTATTGCTACTATAACAAATTACCAAATTAGTGACTTAAAACAAAACAAATTTATCTTCTTACAGTTCTGGAAATCAGAACTCTAAAATCAAGGTGATGTCAGGACCATATCCTTCTGGAGGCTTTAGGGGGAAACTTGTTTCTTTCCCTAATAGCTTCTAGAAGCCATCAGCATTCCTTAGCTTATGGCCCCTTCTTCCATCTGCAAAGGGCATCACTCCAATCTGGTTCTTTCCTTAAATCTGCTTTTTATGACTTTGATCCTCTTGTTACCCCTTATAAAAATTCTTCTGTGTGTGTGCAATTACATTGGGCCTACCTAGATAATCAACGATAACCTCCTTACCTCAAAATCTTTAACTTAATCACATCTGCTACATCCCTTTTACCATATAAGGTAACATGTCCACATGTGCCAGAAATTAGGACATCTTTGGGGGACAACTAGCTGGCCTACCACAAACTTGGTCAGGTTCTGCAGCTAGTAATGCTGTAATAGAGGCAAGTAGAGAGACAGAGGCAGCCCTGGGGACTGCACACAACAGAAAGTGGAGAAGGGAACCTGCTAAAAGGTGAGTACTAGTCAAGGCAGCTGAGCAGGCTGAGGGCCAGTGTCTAAAATGCTCAAGAATGGTCTCAACGTATGGAAATAAGGGTTATTCTCAGTTTCCATCAAGTCCGTCATCACAGTAAATTAGCTTTCGATTTATTTAGTGGGATGGAGATGTGGAAAATATATATCTGCTAAATTTAAACACTAATTTCATTCAGACCATGAATTCTGGCAATCATTCCAGGTCCAGGTCCTAAAAGGCATTTAAGCAAATACAAAAATAATACGAATAAGTAAAAACCATAGCAATTTTGGTTTTGGAAATAAATGGTTTTGGAATTGAGGTCCATTTGTTTTGTTTTACCTTGCAAAATTTTTCTAATCCATTCTCTTCCTAATTATGTCCAACCTTATGGCCATTAAAGCGAACATAGTTTATGAATCTCTTTGATCTTTTTACCAGCTTCTATTTACCAACTATAGAGTTTTAAGTTTCTCATTAAATATACAACTAAATAATATGTTTATGACTTAGGGAATGTTGAACCTACTAAAAATTATGCAAACTTTTACACACACACTTTCCTCATAACTTAAAAACATTCTAAACATACAAAGTCATCTGAATAATTGTGAAACCCTTAAAATATGTATACCAAACATCACCCAAACTTTTTTAAAGTCACTATTTTATATATATATATATATATACAAATTCAATATATTATATTACTGGGTAGAGTAGAACATAGTTCTTTGCCAAGTTTTAAGTCTTTATTGGCAGGATAACCATAGGCAAATCACATAACTTCTCTAAGCCTCAATTTCTTCCTCTGAAAAATGAAGGGATGACATTAGGAAATTGCATAAATTGCTTTCAACTCTCAGATTCTGTGATTGTAAGTCTGTATGTCCTCATTACCCACACAGTAAAATCCTATTATAATGAATTTCATAGAAGCTTTACAATTTTTGGTCAAAATAAAATGTTAGAAAAGAATTCAATACTAGAATTCTAGAACAGTTAGAACATATTGTTCCCATAGGACCAGATATGAAATAGCCAAAGAGATATATTAAGAGAAAAGAAAGCCTTGGAACCCATTATTTAAAAGGCAACGACCTCAATTACCTTCTATTTCAATCCATCTTCCCACAAGCTCCTGGACGCTGCCTGTGGAGTGGATGCTCTGGAAATCGTGTATTCTCCCCAGGAGAGATGAAATTTAACTGAGGCAAGAAAGCAAACACGGAAGGATGGTGTTAATTGATGTCCTTGAGGATAGAATTCAAGAACTACATAAGGGTGTGAACTTGGTTCTAAGATACAAACAGTAGACAACAGCTGTTTGGACAGTGTGTAACAAAGACCAAGGAAACCACTGTAGAAGCATTTAGAGTATACTCATGGAGGAGTGGGCCATTAGACTATGGGCCATTAGCAAGGGCAGAGAAGTAACTCTCTTATGGCAAACTCTTTTCTGTAGTGGTTTTCTTACAGTTACACATTTAACTATAAAGCCTCCTTTTCCTGGCTGAGGCCCGCACGGCCTGTCCTTGCAGAGGATACCACTTGTACCCACTGGCTGCATGGAAAAGACCGAGGCATGTTTGTGGAGAACAGATGGATGCACATGGCCGAAGGCAGTTCTGTCTTCCCAGAAGAACCAGCTTCTTCTGGCAGAAGGGTTTAGAAAATAAGCTGAAGGAACCACTCTGTTCAAACAAAGCAAAAGCATCACCATTTCCCCTTGTGCATGCATAATTGGAGACTACAAGCTTTATACGTCTCGATTACAAAAAGCCAGTAAGCAAGTGGAATATCTATAATTTTCTGTACCAACAGAGAATTAACTTTCATTAGATTTCATAGATAATGAACTAGATTACTGAGGGATTAATGTGGGGAAGGGCATTTTGCTTCACGAAAGGTTGCCTAAAATAAAACAAATTTGGTCATGGATGCTAGCTACTAAAAGCCTTTCTAAAAATATCCCCTGACCACTAATCGAAGTGTGGCCCATGATGAAGATAATGTTTGTATAGACTAAACAAAAGCAAAATTTATGCAATAGCCTAATTATTTATATCAAAAACATAATCTGAGTTGCTTAGACCACCAACGTTTGCTTTTTTGCCCCTCTCCCAATCAGGCACATTGTATGGAAAATCTAGGTAATTGCCTTTAAGGTATAGTAGGAAATATATAGATTTTTAGGAAAAATCAAATTCTAAAGTGAGTACCAAAAAAGAAAACATTCTCCCTCATTTGTTTGTTTGCTCGTCTTTTCTGGCTTGTTACTCATCACCTCATCACTGATCAGAGGGACAAGCTTGGCACATTTACTAAGGGACAGGTCCTTCATTAGACCTGGCATGCTGATGACAAAGGAAGCTAGAAAATATAAAACCAAAAGAACATAGGCAATCAATCCTGAACACAGTTGCTCAGAATCTGTTTAAGGCAAGCTGGTGGATACAGGCAGAAGTCCAAGTTGCTCAAATACTTCAAGTTGTGCAGTATCACAGAACATTAGATCTTGAAGGGTAGGCTGCTGTCTAACAGCCACGTGTGAAGCATTTGAAACAAGTGCCCAGGCACAAGATATAGCTCTCTCGCGGCCTGGCTTGCCCCAGTGGTGAGGCTTATTATCTAAGAAGAGAGAGAAATGGCAAGTGCACGCCTATGAATATTAGATGCTCATACATATGAATCTTATTCCTTTAGGCTGAGTTTTAAATATTAGACATTTACATTTATTAATTCTGTTCCTCTAAGTGGGGTTTTTGAAAATGACTGAGCAGCAGAATTTTCAGGGTTAGAATTTTTGGTAGGAAACAAGTATAGCAAGTCTATGTTTCTAACTATGGGCAGATCAATAAGTTTAAGAATAAACTGAAACTAGTGACTATCTTGTATCAGTGTAGAAAAGCTGAACTAGGATTCCTGGTCACGGAGCATCTGCATGGAGGAGCAATGAAGCCTTGTCACTGTGGAGGTTGCCCCTCAAGGGGCCAGTGAAGAGTCACTTTTGACAAAGCATATTACTTAAACAAGCAAAGGAAAAAGAGAGCATTGTAAAAATACTTTATGATTACTTTTTATTTTTCTCTAAAATATCTCTGTTATGCTATTTCATTGAGATCAGGGAGGGCAAACAACTAACAAATTGAATTTTCCACTTTCAGCCAATCACATGCTTCTGCTTCAAAAAGCTACCAGTAAATCATATCAACTCTCTCATCTGCAGAATGGTACAAGTCTTAAGTTGCAATTTCAAAATTCCTTCTGAATATCAGCCCTTGAGCAACAAAATCTACAAATTACCTGCTGCTAAAAGACAGACAAAATTATATTTTCTTCCATGTGACATCAGACAGATATCACTCAAATTCAAAATAAGACATTAGGTCTGTGATATAACCAGATTATCTTAATTGTATAAGCCAAATGCTTTCCTATTCCATTATGGAAGCGAACAGCAGGGCTGTTGCATGTTCATAGCTCAATATGCAGCTTCTTAGAGTTGCTGATGTGAACATGTAATAATTTTAAAATCGGAAAGGTTGCCCCATTTTTTCCTGCAGAAGAAAAAGGGACAATGTCATGAACATATCTTCTCTACCATAATCAGTTCAGCGCTCAGATATATTTTAAATTTTATTCAAAATTGTTTTCCGCTACAGTCTTATGTGTAGCACTCTATATATCCATTAAATGGGGGGAAAAAAGATTTAAGGTAATAGTATACTCATGAGCTGCAAAGCTTCTAACAACCAAAGGTAGTTCCTTTTAAGCACATGAAAGTTTCTGCTAATATTGTACTTGCCCTGTTCTGCATGGTTATGCTGCAAGAACGAAAGGTCCAATCGTGAAAAGATTTCACAATATTTAAGCAGATGTTTAAACACCTGTTTCTGAGTAAACAAACAAAAAGGCCCTTCAGAGAGGTGCCCCAAGTGAAATTAGTTTCCATCTTGTGACACTGCTTACTCTGTGCTGTGCACTCGGTTTTGCATATTGGAAAGTGTGCCCAGGGGCCTGAAACAACTCAAAGGTGAGATGTGCCTCCACCACAAATGATGTTCATAACTGTTTAGGACGCTGAAGAGGCTGGAGTCAGAGAAGACGGCAGAAGTCTCACGTCTGTGAGCACGACTTAGGAAACAGGAACCAGAAGGTTTTAGGACGCGTCACTCAGCGAGAAGGAAGGAAAGCTGGCTCCCGTGGAGACAGCCCGAGAGTTCCTTGCCTGTCTCTAAGGAGGAGGCTGATGTAATGTGGTATAACCTTCAGGTCACCTCCACAGAGAAGAGCCCTGGGCGCTCTAGGCAACGCTGATGTTGCTTTTTATCTGGTCTCATGGGGAAACATGTAAGTGGGAAATCAGAACTGAAATGGTTGCCAACGTAGGAGCCAGACAACCTGGGTTTTGTTATCTGTTGTACGTGTGCTCTGGGTGGGCCGATCCCATCCCAATCTTGAGAGGGTCAGTGTGGGGCCAGTGTGGTGGGATAATGGAACCTTTCAGGGGGCTTTTTGGAAAGAGCTCTCTGGGTGGAGAGTTGGGATGTAGCCTCAGATGGGTCCTCACCTGTGAGTCAGACCCAGCCATTCCACTAGAGTTCCATCTGCCAAAGTCTAACCTCCTCTTCGTCTCTGCCCTGGGCCAGTCCCCCCCCCCCCCCCAATCACACTTGCCAAGGCCATAAGTTCTCCTAAATTATCTTCCTGCCTCTCGTCTCTCATAGTTTAATCATCCTTTGAGAATTATCTTTTCAAGGTTACATGAATACAAAAGTAATACATGTCTATAACAGAAAAGATGTTAAATATTAAAAATAACAAGCGCCAAAATCACTCATAACCCCACTTTTATTTTTTTAATGGATCTGAAATGACAAGTGAAATTCCTCCTTTCATTCTCTCCTGCCTTTTCAGTCCCCAGCCCTGTAGCCACGATCGAGAGATCCTTTTATATTCCTCCAGATTTTGTTCTATGTTTATAGGAACATATTTTTGTTGTTTTTTTCCCAATGAAAATAGAATCAAGTTATGAATACGATTTTGCAATGTGCTCTTTGTTTTATTTATAATGAACGTTTTTCAAAGTCAGTACATATGAATCTGCTATTTTCTTTTTAATTGTTATAAGAATTTCCTTTCATCAAAATTCTATAATTGATTCAACCATTTTCCTATGGATTGAGAGTTCTCCCCCAATTTTGGCCAGTAAACAACACTGCAGTGAGCGTTGCTGGACATGTACTTTTTGTGTAATTAAACTAATATTTCTATAGGATAGACCCCTAGAAGTAGAATTTCTATTGAAATTGCTGGATCAAAGGTCATACATATTTTAATTTTGATAATGTCAATTTGCTTTACGAAAAGCTATATCCATATTCTTTCCAATCAATATGAGAGTGACTATTTTCCCTCACCAAGGGTTGTCAATCTATTGAAATGCTGCCCGTTAACTAGGTAAATCAGATATCTTGTTATTTAATTTCCACTTATTTAATAATTACTGAAATGAATTTGTTAATTGGATGTTTATATCCCTTCTTTCATTAATTTTCTGCTTGTATTTTTTGTCAATTTTCTATTTGGCTGATAGTCTTTTTCATACTCACAAGCAGAATGTTAGTAAAATATTTTGGATATTAATCTTTTGTCTTTACATATGTTTTTCTCCCAATCTCTCACTCACTTATGTTTTAACTTTATTTTTATCTTTTCAAATAAAAGTATTTTAATTTTTAATGTGTTGACTTTTATGTCACCTTTATAGGTTTACATTATGCTAAGAAAGTCCTTTGTCATCCTACAATTATAAATCTATGTTTCATTCCTTTTCTTCTAGCTTTTCGTAGTTTGGGTTTGTCTTTTTTTTAATGTCTAGATCTTTAATCTATTTGGAATTTATTTCTGTAAAAAGATGTGGTAGAGAGAGCTAACTAGATTGCCAAGTATCTTAACATCCTTTGAAATAATCCTTTTGCCTATCATTTCTGAAATTGCACAATTGTTATTATACTAAGTTCCCAGATGTTAGTGGATGTTTTTAATATAGACATAGTGTGTGCGTGCGTGCATGCATGTCTGTGTGTGTAGCTGCAACATATACACATATGCTTTAATATCTGGTAGGCAAGTTTCCTATATTACAGACTTCATCCTAAAGGTAGCAATACTGTCTATGGTCTATGGAGCATAAAACAATAAATGAAATTATGCTCGAGACTCTGATTTACTTATGAAAAATGAGGCTATTCAAAAGCCCACAATACATTTTTAATTATTGCAAAATATGGAGTTTGATGTGTAAAATAGTATTACAGAAAGTATTCCTTTTTTTAACATTATCTTACCATCTGGTTGAAAGCTTTTTAAAAGAGCAGATAATTTTCTGTCATTTCTTTTAGCTGAGAGTAAATTATTGCTACTACATTTTACAGTTCACGTCATGACATAGCTTCAATTAGGAAACAATTTATTCTGTCCAGTGAGACAGAATAAATGGCTCACAGTGCCAGTCCATTTTGCCATTGCCAGGTCTCTAGTCCAACAGAAATATAATTTTTTCACAGATGGGTAGTTCCCAAGAGACCAAGTCCCTGGAATCTTCCCTCAGAATCTGCATTTTTAAAAAAAAAAAATCTTTGTTTCAACACAGAAGGAACAATTTTACACTAAGCCTTACTCTTACGAACACTAAAGTATAGAAAAGGAACTTTTTAGAAAGATGATTTAATAAACCAGACAGAGCTAGCAAGGACGTGACTGGTGAGGGGTTGCTAAAGGCATAAGGTAGTATCAGTATAAACCCGAGCACTTCTTCAGCTCCAGGGATTGTTCCTCCCACTGTGGCTGAAGTCCCAGACATTCTAGAAGAGAAAGGACAGAGTACCAAAGAGACAGCACAAGAAACATGACTTCACCCCAAGAGGCTGGTCTTCCCAACTCCTCCATCCCTGAGCCATTGCTATGCAGTGCAAACATCTTCACAAGATGGAATGGAAATGTATACAAACCAATGAATGATTAATGTTCTTCACTCTGTGAAGTTTAGTGATGAAATATTCCCTAAGTTAGTTTGACATGAAAATGTGGTTCTTGTCACCACTAGGCTGTCTTTGTAGCTGCTGAGGAACATTCAGGCAAAGGAAATACATAGCAGAACACTGTTTGAGAACAGGCCCTCTGCCACATTGTTCTTAAATTGAAAACAATGAGCACACACAACCCCCATAAAAAAGACATAGATACAGTGCTTCCAAGGGGGTGTTAGCATCTGTCTGGACACCAGAGTGTCTGCTTCTTTGAACTGATAATTAAGCCAAGCGCAATTTGCATCTCGAGTACATAATTATTCTTTTTCTTAGCCAAGATCATGCCATTATGTCATTATTATTAAAACTGCTTTATTGTCCTTTAAAGAGTGTATTGCCTACCTGCTTTGTGCCCATGTCTATGTGTAACAGTCTTAACCCCTCCATACTAAGGCCAGGATTGTGGTTTACTCGTTTGTATATCCCTTACCTATCCCATACTCATTTTTATATCCCTTACAGCACACTGCCTTGCACAGAGTAGGTGTTCAGGAAACATAATGGGTGAATTATATGAAACATCAAATATTTTCTAGAATAGTATGATCTAGGTGGTCACCTGGTCCAATATGATTCATATGAGAAGTCAGTACTCATTCAAAAATGTAAGGTTTAAAAATACAGTCATCAGACATTTTAAAACTACTGTATAGAAAAACAGAGTATGGAGATATAAAATGTAAATCAGTTAAGTCTCAGATTCTTTTGGATTAATACCGTGCTTCCCCGAAAGTAAGAGCTAGCCAGACCATCAGCTCTAATGCATCTTTTGGAGCAAAAGTTAATATAAGACCCAGTCTTATATTACATTATATCGTATGATATCATATGATATCATATCATATGATATCATATCATATCATATCCCCGGTCTTATATTATTGTAAAATAAGACCGGGTCTTATTTTAATTTTTGCTCCAAAAGACGCATTAGAGCTGATGGTCCGGCTAGGTCTTATTTTCAGGGAAACACGGTAGTTCTTGTGTTATACACCAAAAGGGAAAAATGTGTATCTAACTCCTTAAACATATACCTGGCCTGCTCCTCTACACATTAAGACTTTAATAAATTGTTGCTACACTACATAGGTTCTTTTGCATATTTCTTTATATTCCTATGCTTCTCAACACTAAGCAGGAAGAAACACTTCAAACACCTTAAAGAAAGGTAACAAACTCCAGGTCAGTTAATCTGATATGGATGCTTGGGTGGCCCTCCTTAGAATCACAGCCATGTCAGTTTTGTGGTTCTGAGACTTGTTTTTTTGCCCTTCGTGGTTGTTTTAAAGAGAATTCCCCAAAAAGGGGTGACAAGGTTTAGGAAGAATGTAGGGTCCCAGGCATGAGGGCTGAGATTAGAAGCAAAACATTCATGCTGAAGGTGAAACTAGAGTACAAAAAAAGAAATCATGAGGAGAATTTTGTTATTTTACAATATACTCATCATGCTGTACACCTTAAACTTATGCAATGCTTATGTCAATTATGTCTCAATGAAAATGGGGAGAAAAAAAGAATTTTACCATAAGATTTGCGCAAACACCATGAGAGGATTGGGGGTCAGGATGATGGTTGAGGGGATGGTTCACAGGGATATGCTACCAAATTAGGCTCATTCCAGACCCCACTATCAGCTATATTTGAGCCCGATGACATACTGTTGCCTTGCATGGGATGAGAGGCTGGGCAGGAGAGGAGCCTCCTAAGGGAAGGTCCTCTTTACCTGCCGCTGAACAGGCACGGAACAGGCAGAAAGGACCAACGCATGAAATATATGAATGGACCAGTGTTCTCTCCCCACTATCCCACTCATACCAGTGACCATATCCCCTCAGAACAATTTAGTGTTGTGTGAACACAGTTCAAATATGCTGCTTTAAAAATACTGGGGGGGGGGGGTGCCAAAAAATTGTACACAAGTGGACACTTTGGTCAACGTTGCTCAAGCAGTAGTTTGCCGTAATCAGAAGTGTCTGGACGCTGATGGTAACCACTTTGAGCACCTCTTGTAATTGCAGAAGTCAAACGTGACTTGTATTCATCTTTTGTTATCGGTATATATTCAGTATTACAATTTTAATACAGTTTTCCTTTCTTAAAATGTGTATACATTTTTTTGGCACCCTCTGTATTTATTTTGAATCATCACCATCACCATCATCATCATCATCATCATCCTCTTTTGAAGATAATAGGAGTTGATGAGGATAAACAAGGAGAATAGATAGGAATAGAAAAATGTTTACAAACATTTGTCAAACCAATTTTGTGGTTTTTAATTGCTACCGTGACACACTGTCCATCGAATTTATAAACAAGTGTGTGAAGTGAATATCAGTATAACACTGCCCTTGGGGCCCATGCTATGAAATCATCTTTCTGTGAGACAATTTATTTAAACACTTACACACCATTTTTTACACTTCATCCAATAAATTGAGATAGGAGTCCATGTTATACCAAATTTCCCTCCATGAAGGATTATAACTAAGTACCATGGACTGGGGTCTGGAACAAAGATCTTGGCGTTGGCAATCAAAAATCAGTATTATGGTAAAACACCGTAGGTCAAGGCCAGTGACCTGAATCAGGATATCCAGCAAAGTGATGGGAGTAGCAAGCAGCGTGGAAAACAGCCACGAGAGGCAAAACTAGATTCAGAGCCTAAAATAGAATAAAAGTCCAAATAAGATTTCAAGGTAACTTGATTCCTAGATCAGAATGCCAGGAAAGCATACAAAAGCCAGTGTTAGATTCAGGGGGTTTGAGGCTCTCATTCTTTATAAAGAATTTTAAGACTCTGGGTTCGAAAGTGAGAGATGGCCAAGAGCAGGTATAGGACAACAGCTTGCCAGCCCCTTATCAGAGACAGACTACGTAGTTAGTCCCCAAATACTCTAGATAATTAATAAGCTTGAAAATTAAAACACACACACACACACACACACACACACACACACACCTAGCCCCAAAGCATTTTATGAGAGCATATTAGAAAAGCTTAGAGTAAAATCTTATGTTTGCTTAAGTCAATCTTATCTGCCACCACTCTACAATATGAGCCCATTAAATACATTTCCTCCTATCTCCCAAACATGCTTTGCACCTTCCTACTATTTACCCAAGCATTCCCCATCCAAGAAGACCAATTCAAATCCCACATCTCTTGTGAGGTCTTCTTTATTCATCTCAACTTGAAGTGATCTCTCACTCCTCTGAACCCTTAGGTCGATCAATGGAAGCTTCACATATATTGCCTTGCATTATTCATTTTATTTTCCTGTCTCTGTAATTAACCAGATTGCTAGCAATTTGAGGAGGCAGTATTTTATCACCTCTGGATCTCTATTTAGCTACATTAAAGTACTCGATAAAGATTTACTGAACCAAACTTGAAGTCCGAGGCCTTGCCTTAAAGTGTGTATCTCTCCAGCTCCAGCAAACAGCTTGCTATAACGCTACACAACTCAAAACAGTACCCAGTACTGGCTCTGATGGGTTAAAATACAAACACATTTAATATTCTTTTTTTTTTGCCAGTACATTTTATCTTTTCCAAAGCAACATCATCATATTGCTAGAATTTGGAAATTCTCTACTAAATGGGATCAGACCAAAACTATAACACTAGAGAGGAAAAAGTACAAATCACACTGTAGTGATCTTATTTCCTCATTTCACAAATCATACATAATCATTACAGAAAAGTTAGTAAATAGAGAAACAAAAAGAAAAATAGATATTTTTACAAAGCATTTATAATCCCATCATCCAAAGAGTGCCACAATTAATTTTCTAGTGCCTAATCTTGCCTTATTAGAATTACTTTATGCTGCCATCTGCCCAGGGCTTCTAAATGAAATAGTGCCTGAAAGTTCTAAGAAGGTGGACTGTAATATATTTATTTATTATTATTATTATATTATTTTGATACGATAGTATACCAATTTTAGAAATATGTCCTCAAACAACATTATTTTGGAGGGGATCATAGTTTCTGGAAGGAATGCCCTCTTAGCCAACCTGAAGACATATGATGCCATTTGTCCTTTAACTAGTCTGACATGCTCTAGGCAGTAAAGGCAACTGTGAGCGTCACCAGAATAAAGATTTGTGAGTTCCATATTTATCCCCAATGCAATGCCTGATCCAGGTGGCACATGCTTGGAGCACCGCCAGCACTGCTATGACAATTAAATTGCACCTACTCATACAGAAATGGGTAATAGCATTTTCAGGCTACCACCACTTAATAGTAGTATATTCTAACATAAAATCCCTTTAGTTTACCATGTTTAAATCAGTGGTTGTATTTTATTTCTCAAAAAACGAATGATGAAGGCATATCAGTAGAAAAAGAATCCATTCTATACCAACATGAACTTACAGTAGACAATACTTTTCTAAATCTCACCTCCTGCATTCTTTAATGTTTCCATACCTGAGAAAGTTTTAGAATTAATTAGCACTTAGAAATCACAGCAAAGTTTTCATCACTTAAAAATACTCAAGAATAGCAGGAAAATAATTATTGTGCCAAACAAGTCATTTTTTAAAAAGATATGTTTGATTAGTAGTTGATTTTATCTTTTTTCTTTCTTGTATCTCAAAACTGGACTCAAAATACAGGTATTTTAAATTAACCTAACCAGAATATGGTGCCCATGTTTCACTATATAACACCTACCAAGAGGATAGAGTTCAAGCACATTAATAGTAACAAGCCATATTTCTTCTGATTTTGTCCTCCCAACCACAATTTTGGGATCCCCAAATTCTTTCAAAATCCCTTCAGTTTTACCTGGAGTCCCTGGGAGCAAATCCATTCTGCCTCTGCTGCTTGCAAAAGAGCAGCCACAGAGACTTTGCATCTGTAGGAGACAGCCCTGGTGCTGCTAAATTCTTATGATGCTAGCCGTGGAGTGCTCTATGGAAAATTCTATGAGCCAAAGCCATGCTGTGTTCCCTCCAGAAAAGGGAGCATGAATCTCTTCCTTTCTGACTTCGGGCCCAGAGACCACAATAGAGATGCTTAGTGCCCTCTTGTCTTAGAAAGAGGTTATGGACACCTATTCTCAACTCCTATCGTGTGTAAGACCTAAGTAGCTCAGGACCAGGGACATTGCTGAGAGGCTGACAAGATGCTACACAGAAAATCAAGGCTCTCTTTGATACCTGAGACATTTTAAGAAATGGGGCATCTTAAGCCAAGTCTTCCCTGACTGACTTTTCCTTCTTAACCATGGTTTCTTTCCCAGGAGGCTTTGTTTACTCATGGAAAAAGACCCCTGGCAGGCACATGCACCCAGCCCACCAGGCACACAAGCTTGAATCCTAGCAGGAAATACAGCCTGGACGCAGTGGGGTCCCCCAGCATGCTCAAAAAAGAACTAATGTAAAAATTGGCTGCCATTCTTATTTTTTAAATTATCAGCACACTGTTTATTTATAGATAAAGGAGACCCATCACTTTAATTATCAAAGGTCCAAATAGGATTTATAGAAGAGAAAGGGGAGAGGGGGAGGGAAACAACAACAAAACAACTGCAGCAGCCTAAGAAGAATGACTATATGGTACACATTTTCTGGGCGCTCTGATTAGCTGGCATCAAGCAAATAGTTCTGTGTGGACTGCATCCTTGAGGAGACTGGCTAGGGGCATCAAAGAAAACCATTCCAGTGTTTATGGAGTCTCTGGGAGGCCTGGAGAGTGTAGCGGTGGAACATACGTGGCAGATGGGGCACCTGTGAGTATGGAGGGATTCAGAGAGAGCTTCCAGGCAGAGGGAAAGCCCTGAGGTTGGGAGGAACCTGACATAATCCAGGATCTGAAAGATGGCTCTTGTGGCTGGAATACAGAGAGAGGCAGGGAGGCCATAGCTTCTGCACAGAAGAGCCTCTGTGGGTCCTTGAGTCGACAGGCTGTGCCAACACCAGAGGTGTTGCTGCATCATCATTACTATAAATCCACGTCATCACAGCTGTCATGCATGGAGCTCTCACTGTGTACTAAGGACAGTGGTCGGCACTTTCCATGCATTATCTTATAGGAACTTCCAAACAACCCTAGGAGACTGGCGTTGTCATCCCCATTTTACCAATGAAGATACTGAGGTTCACAGAGGCCCCCGGCTTACCCAAGTCATACAGTTAATAAGTGGCAGAACGGGCTTGGAAACCAGTTCCATTGTACTGCACACAACCTCAGTCCTTCTACTGGACACATGGCTCCTGGCTGTGGTCTTCTTTCTCCTTAATTCCAGCACTCAGCCACGTACAAGTTGGTATTTGCTCAGCTGATTATTACTATAATTATCATTTTGCTCAGCAGATTTGGCAGCCATTCTTAATTATTGTTACATAGTCAGTGCAGGATAAAAGGCTAAAAATTGGGTCGGGTGAATTGAGACTGTAGAAGGTAAAGTGAAAATTTTTGTAACCATTTAAAGGAATTTCATTGCTTCTATTATTTAGAGGATCAGGACAAGGTATATTTACCTATTTATAGATATGCTCTTAAAAGATGAATTCCAAGAGATGATTGCTACATATAATCTAAAAATCTATCACCTCGGTTAATATTTGAAGCCAATAGTAACCACACGGAGGTCCAATATTCAAAAGAAACGAACTGCTTTGAACAGCACAAGAATTTACTGTGTTCTTTTCTTCTCTTTCTTTGTGTCATCAGGAATCATCAAGAGTTGTCTTTCCTCCAAAGCTGGATGGCTTTACAAGGACTTTTTTCCTTTCTATTACATGCTGTCTGTCTTTTTATTTCCAGAAATCTGTTATAGTTCTGTTAGAAAAAAACCACATTAAAATCTCTATAATTTAAGATTTTTGACATGTACTTTGCCATGGGACAGCCTACGAAGATTTCACAATGTATTAAAAAAAAAACTTTAAAAGAATGATATAATCATATACATAGATGTAGAATTTGACAAAATCCAAATTCATTCTTGATAAAAATTTCAGCAACAAAGGGAACTTCCTCAAACTTCTAGGTGATATCTATAAAAAATCTACGACATCATACTTTATGGTGGAAGACAGAATGCTTTCTCCTTAAGATCATGATCAAAGCAAGGGTGTCCACTCTCAGCACTTCGATTCAACATTATACTGGGGATTCTAGCCAGTCAAATGGACAAGAAAAAGAAATAAAGCCCTCCATCTTGGAATAGGAAAACTGTCTTTATTCAGAGATGACACATTGGTCATATAGAAAATCCTATAGAATTTACAAAACAAAAGCTACTAAAACTAATAAGTGAGTTTGGCAAGGTAGTGGGATATAGGATTGACAGAAAAAAAATCAATTTTATTTCTGTATATCAGCAACAAATAATAAGAAATTAAAACTGAAAAGACAATATCTTTCATAATAGCATAAATATATAAAATATGCAGGGGTAAATGTGACAAAAGATGTGTAAGATTTATACATTGAAAACTATAGAATAGAGTTCAGAGAAATGAAGACCTAAAAATTGAGAGATATACCATGTTCATAGGTCGAAAGACTCAATATTGTTGAGAGATCTGTTTTCCCCAGATTAATCTATACATTCAACACTATTCCAATAAAAAAAGGAAGTTTTGTGTAGAAATTGACAAGGTTCTAAAATTTGTATGGAAATACAAAGGATTTAGAATAGCCAAAACAGCTCTGCAAAATAAGAAAGTTGAAGGACTAATGCTATCTGATTTTAATATTTTTGATAAAGCTACAATTATCATGGTAGTGATCCTGATGTAAAGATAAACTAAGAGGAAAATAGAAGAAAAGCCACATACATGGAGAAAATATAAAGAATGTATTTTTAAAAACTCTCAAAATTGAATATTAGAAAAAGCAAACAATATAAGTATTTTAAATTGGTCAGAATATTTGCACAGACACTTCACCAAACAAGATATGTGGATGGCAAATAATCATATGAAAAAAGTGCTCACCATCTTTAGTCAACAGGGAAACACAATTTAAAACCATAATGAGGTGCCACTACAGAACTATTAGAATGGCTAAAATTAAATGACTGACCGTACTAACTGTCCATGAGGACATGGAGCTCCAACAACTATTCCCCTCTGTTAGTGGGAATGGAAAATGTAAACTGCTTTGGAAAACAGGTTGGCAGTTTTTGAGAAGTTAAACATAGACCTACCACATAGCCTAACAATCTATTCTTAAATATTCACCTAGAGAAATGAAAGTACACGTGCATACAAAGATTATACAAGAATGTTCATTGTGGCTTTATTGTAATGGCCAAAACTGGAAACAACCCAAATCCATCAACAGATAAATGGACAAACACATTGTAGTACATACATATAATGGAATATTGCTCAATATAAAAATGAATGAATTATTGATACACACACCAACATAGGTGATTCCAAAATAATTATACCAAGTAAAAGAAGATAGACAAAAAAGAGTACGTGCTGTAGAATTTCTTTTATGTTAAATTCTAAAACATGCAAACTAATTTATAGTGACAGAAAACAGATCATAACTTTTTAGAGCTATGGGGTGGGAAGGAAAGGGCGAGAAGAGAGGTTATCAAGAGGCAGAAAAAAACTTTTGGATGTAATAGATGTGTTCACCATCATGAGTATCACAAGTCTATAAATAAGCATTATCAAATTTTATATTTTAAATACATGAGTTTATTATATGCCAATTATACCTCAATACTGCTGTTAAAAACAAAACACACACACACAACACACAACATACTTTCCCCAGACTATTAAATGACAAATACCACTTGAAGTTTCAAACTTGGCATCAATATTAAGAATTACTAACATTCATATCACCTTCCTAACTTCTAAACATTCTGCAAAGCCTGACATAAATGGATATTTGAAATTATAATACTCTGAGTCACTAATAGTTTCCTTTTACACAATAGTGAAACGATAAAATGTTAAAATTACTAGTCTTTTTGAAGGAGTGAAGTGTTAAATTACTACCTTTTAACTTGAAAACGTTGAATCGATTTCATGACAATACATAGAAATTCTGGAGTAGGGGGTCTCCTTGAAGGTTTACTTTAAATGCGTAGGACAAAATGCACACCAGTGGGCTATGCCAGTAACTCAAACTCTGAAGGTTTTAACCACCCACTAGGTACGTAGCAATCTAGCCATGAAGTGAGTAAAGAAATCCATTGATTTACCAATAGGATGATAACACTTTTCTCTCACCTATTTTATACCATGTTTCCCTGAAAATAAGACTGGGTCTTATATTAAGTTTTGCTCTAAAAGACACATTAAGGCGTATTTTCAGGGGATGTCTTATTTTTTCCTGTACAGCAATCTACATTTATTCAAATACAGTCATGTCATCTTCTTCTGGAACATTGTCATACCGTACTAAATGTGTCTGTCTGGCTGACGATCTTAACTGGGGCTTATTTTCAGGGTAGGTCTTATTTTTGGGGAAACACAGTAGATCATTCCTTCTACTTTGTTCCAGGCCTATAATGTATACCAAGCATACAAGAGTGATTAATAAGGTCTCCCTGCCTTATGGGAGTCATAGTTCTGTATTATCTTTATATCAATAAGCAATGCAATCCTGTAGTGAACATAATTAGCAACCATTGCTAAAGAATACAATGCAACTCTGTAAATGCAGAAATAATTACTTCAAATTTATATGGTTTTACATCCATGGAAGAATAAAGATTGCTGGTTTTGATTTGTGAACACGCTGCCAATCAGACATTTTAATACAAAAGAAATTAAGCACACTGCAAGGATAATACAAAGAAAGACGGAAAATATAACACTGTGCAGTAAATTATCTGTTCACTAGGTCTAAATTACCTTTAATTTGAATTTAGTGTTGCCAAATATGAAAATTGCTGTTTCCATATAGACTTTCTTTTGACATCTGTAGAATGTTTTCAAGTTGATTCATTACCTTGGTGGTAGACTTCAAATTCTATTTCCAGGCAAATTTTTTTTTTTTCCAAATTCTAAGAAATTAACTGCTTCTCAAATAAGAAAGTATTTTTGCAGCATTCGCATAGATGTGTCCTAGATTATGGTCAGCGAATTTAAATAAACAAGTGCACTAATGGGTGTAGTACAGGTATAATGAGTATGATTAGGTAGCACTTTCCTGTCATTAGTTTGTAACCTTCCACAGTAATCCTCACTCTTATTAATAAGCCTTTTTTTTTTCTTTTTTCTTTTTTTTTTTTTTTCACTTAACTCTGCTTCTGAAACTTGATTTAAATTCTAAATGCTCGGGCCATAGCTACACAGCACAGCAAAATGAAGGTCCAAGGAAGTTTAGCTGGATCCAGTAAATCTAAATGATTCACATTCGTGTATATTGCTGATTTTTGAAAGCTAAATCACTATTCAGACCTAAATGTGTCTCTTTCACTAAAAGAAAAAAAAAAAATGACTCAACTAATACAGACTAGAAAGAATTGTGTATTGTACCTCTGCTTAACATGCTCAAGCTTAATTAGAAGAATTTGGTCAAATAAAGCTCTTGAGGTGTCTCAGCTTATTCTGTAATTTCAAATATTCTACCAAGTAATATGAAAAGAAAGTGCAATAGAAAAATTATCATCTGAGTTCGGTAGTACAAAATAACCTATTATTTTGCAGACTATGATTAGGTGGGCTAACAACTGGACTACCGTGTTCATACATAGAATACTCTTAATGAGATTGTTTCACTTCTCTCATTCTTCTTAGTCAGTGTCAATCATAGCAAGCACAGTGCTGCTGTAAAAACTTATTTCTATCATCCAGAGCTAAAGTTAGATCAATAATCACTGATTTAGCTTACTGAAGTACATTGTTAGAATAAACAGATACCAACTTGAGTTCAGTTTTCTGTTTTCAACTTGCTAATACACTGAATACATGGCATAGTATTTTCAATGCTAATAAACGAAATGCATGTTGATGCTATTTGAATTTTTGTAATACCATATAATATTGTAATTAAGGAAATTTTATTATGTTGAAGTGAGTGAATGAGAATAACTGAAATATGAGCCACCTTTGGGAATTTCTAGAGTGCACACTAAAACATCAGCAAGAAAAATGAAAACAAAATCTCATTTTAATGATTCTGCTTTCTTTCTAGTTATCCCTTCACTAAGAATACAGCAATGCCAGTTTTCAATCTATTTCCAAAATAAAAATAAAATATCCTAAACAGGAACTGATCTGTGCAGTGTTACATAGAGAATTACAAATAGTACATTTATTTCTCAGTGTTCTCCACCCTCTTCAAAACATATTTCGATTGCATTAACATTACTTCTCTTGGGAATTTTTGATTAACTGATCAATCTGTCCATTAGGGTATTTTCTCTAATATAATATTGAGCTCCTGCTCTCATTTGCTATTTTCCCCCCATTAATGCTAATTAGATCCCCTGGGATCAGGGAGATAATACTGTTCAATCTTAACTTTCTCTCTCAAATGCTGTAGACAATGATGCACATCTTTATTTATTATTCATTGAATACTTTTCAGTTGTCCTTAATAATTCTGTCTGAGATTGTAATTATGTTGACTTGCCCTTCCTTGAAAGTTCTTAAGCTTTCTGATCTTTTCAAAGCTAAGGTATTTGAAATTTGCTATATTAGGAAAAAATTGTCAGCATCCACAACAATGACTTCTGATTGTTGCTAGAGAAGAAGATAGATAAATAAATGACAGATAAATAGATAGACAGAGAGATAGATAGGTAGACAGACAGACAGACAGACAGATAGAGAGATAGAGAGATAGATAGACAGACAGATAAGGGAGGGAGGAGAAGGGAGGAAGGAGAGAGAGAGAAAGAGAAAGAGGGAAAGAAAAGAAAAAGGTGTAATTTATCAAAGAACATTACATGCAGAATTTACCACAAAATATCATTAACATAAAATGACCATTTTAACTATGAAATTAACCCAATTTCTAATTTAAAGTAAAAATATTAGAACTTTAAAATTAGTCCAGTTCTTACATTTAATGAGCTTAAAAATTTGATGACTTTGTCTTTTTCATTTTCATATTCCTCTTTTCTTCTACTGTTATTCTCTCACAATGTCTTTCACTCAATCTTAGACATTCAGTAAATACTGGATTAATCGACAAGTATAGTATTGACGAAAAATCAGGGGAAGAAGTACAATTATGATTAAAATGCTTATTTCCATAGGATTTAATGTGTGACAAAGGTTGCCATATAATTTAATAGCTATGGCAATCCATGTTTGAGTTCTTTTAATAACTACTAAATTACAAAAAGTCAATGGCATGAAAAAAATGAAACAAGGGAGATTGTTCTAGGTTAAAAGAGAAAAAAAGATCTAAAAATTAAATATAATGTGAAAACTTAGTTTGAATCCTGTTATAAACAAACCAACTATAAAAAAAGATATTTTTGAGACATTTGGCAATTTGTCAAATTGGGGCAATTTGATTACGGACTGGGTGTTGCATGATGCCCGGGAATTATTGTCCATTTGTGAGCTATGATAATGGCACTGTGGTTGTGTAATAAATTTTCTATAATTCTTATTGACACATACTGAGTTAGGAGTGAAATGGAATGCTGTCTGAGATTAGCTGTAAGACATTTACCAAAGGGGAAAAGAAGGAGTGGAGAAAGTATGAAGTAAATATAGTAAAACACTGATCATTGCTGGCTGTACTAGATGATACATATACGGGGATTCATTATTCTATTTTCTACTTTTAAATATATTTAAAAATTTCACAATAACATGTTTTAAATAATACAAAAATAATATATAAGCAGTATGTAAAAGTACAAATAATGTAAGGTATACGAGTATATAAGTTAAAATGCAAAGGTCGTCTCTCACCATCACCCAAATCTTACTCACAGGAGGAAACCACTATTAACGCTTTGTTGTGTACACCAGTATGGACATTTCTATCTACATCTATACCTACATACACATATTTTATATTTTTTTATCAAAAGGCTTTTTAACCTTTTCTTTACTAAAACTGTATCTTGGATATTTTCCATGTCAGTACGTTTAGATCTACATTACTCTTAAATGATGCAAAATATTCCATTGTTTAGATATTTAACATGGATGATTTTATTTTTACAATCCCAAAAGAAAGAATAGTCTATTCCCAGTTTTTAACTATTACAAGTAACGTTACCGGGAAGCTTTTCGTGCATGGCTCTTTGCACATTTGTATGACTGTGTCTGTAGGGAGAAGTTCTAGAAGCAGAACCGAGAGGCCGTCTAAATTAGGGGGCCAGGGTGTGGACACTCCAGTCAGGTTCCCCGGGTCCTAACCTCAGTGCTGTCACCCATGGTCCGAGTGATCTTGGGCATATCGCTCAACTCTCTGAATGTCAGTTTTTCTCCTGAAAACGGGATTTATAATACTCATAGTCACTTAATAACACTATTGTGAGAATAGTACATGTAGAGTGTTTAGATTAACTGTGAAATAACAATATATATGTTGGTCTCTGTCTCCATTTCCTGCTAGTATTTGGCCTTTGACCTCATTTCCTGACACTGCGTTCCTAAAATCTTTGTAATTTCCTGAGTGATAGGAGGCTCTGAGAGAGAATTCCTAAATCCTTGGGAATTTCCTGGGTAATAGAAACATCTTTTGTTCTAATGAGGTGACTCTTGGTGGATTCGTGGATGAAGGCTGGCACTAGAAAGACGAAGCCATCATTAGGAGCTTGGAACTTTCAGTCCCATCTCCCATTCTCTGGAGAGAGGACAGGAGGTTAAATTGAGTTAATAATCAACTTGGCTGTGATGAAGCCTCCATAAAAATCCCTAAAGTACAGGGTTTGGAGAGCCTCCGGATTGGTGAACACGTCACATGCAGGGCGGGTGGCACACCCCATTTCCATGAGAACAGAAGCTTCTGTACTTGAGACCTTCCCAGACCTCACCCTATGTATCTTTTCATCTGGCTGTTCATCTGTATCCTTTATTACATCCTTTATAATAAGCTGGTAAATGTAAATAAGTATTTCCCTGAGTTTCGTGAGCCTTCTAGAAAATTACTGAACCCGAGGTGTGGGTCCTGGGAACTTCCAATTTATAGCTAGTCGGAAGCAGAGGTGACAACCTGGGACTTGTTATTGGTGTCTGAAGTTGGGACAGTCTTGTGGGATTGAGCCTTTTACTTGTGGGATCTGATGCTAAGTCCAGGTAGACAGTCTCAGAACTGAACTGAATTGTAAGACACACAGCTGGTGTTAGAGAATTGGTTGGTGTTGGGAGAAAATGTACACAACTGGTTAAAAAAGTATTCTGTGTGAGTGTAGTAAGTAGGAACAAAACAGAATGTTCCTTTAGTTGGTGTAGAGAGATTTTTCCTTCCTAGAAAACAGGACACAACAGAAAGTGCTCAATAAATGTCAATTATCATTAATGGTCATGTAGATTGGGTTGATTTACATTCTCTCCTTTGTAAGAAAATCACTTTTTTAATCTGATGGGAGAAAATTCTCCTTGCTTCAATTTCCATTTTCTTAATATTTGTTGAGGTTGAACATTTGTTTATAGGTTTCCTGACCCTTTTATATTATTTCTCTGAAGTATTAATTAGTTTCTTTTGCCCATTTTCCTGCTGAGATAAAGTTAGTGATGGAATATTCCAGAGAGATGAAGAGCTCCATACAAGTTCTGATCAGATTGGAATATCCAGGTAAGAGAATCTGCATACTTTAACCTCACCCTGACCTAAAAATATTACAGAGGACGTCTACCTTCAGGCATGCATCAGATGAACACTCGCACCATCAAGCTGGACAAAATATTATCAAAGAAATAAACTGTTTGAAGGCACTAGAGAGCAATGTAGGCAACCAACACTTAAAGGGCCAAGATCACAGAGATAAGAAAAGCACACTGATGTAAGCTCAACATTCTTTTCCACTTTGTCCCTTAAAAAAAATGTGCTAATACTTAAGCAGCACATGGCTTAGTGGCCAAGCAGAGCATTCAACTTTCAAGTCCAGAGCATTCAGCTTGTTCACAGAAATAAAAAGATAAAAATTGATGCTCATGAACCAACAAGGTAAACACCTTGGTTTTGCACTAGACCCCAAAAATGCTATGTCCCAGCATTTGGAACAAACCAAAATATGCCAGACATGGACTAAAATTCCAACACAAATCATCTTAAGTGTTGATTAAATCAAAGAGATCTACCTTTACACAAACTGCCTACCAACAGAAAAGTAAATCCTCTCTGAAAGGAGTATAAAATCAACCAAATATCCACAATTTGTTATTCCTAATATCCAGTATTCAATAAAAAATTACTAGTCATTCCAGGAGACAGGACGAAATTACCAACAACTAAAAGCCAAAACAACAACAGCAGCACAGCAACAACAAAATGGACAACAGAAATAGATCCACAGATAATCAAATAATGAAGTTATCATTGTGGCAAAGAAACAAGAAACATCTCCTTCAAATGAGCAACAATAATATTGACAGCTGACTTATCATAAATATTGAAAGAAAATAATTGTAAAGCTATATTTCTATACCCCCCACAAATCAGAAAAAGCAAAGAAGTTTTGACAGATGAAAAAGTTCTAAATATTGGTTGTATGACAGTATAAATATACTTAACACTACTGAACTATACACTTAAAAGTGATTAAGATGGTAAATTTTTAAATTGTGCAATTTACTGCAATTTTTTTAAGTGAAGAGAGTTAAAAATGAAGTGAAAAAGAAAGTAATTTTTATGGTAAGTAAACTGCACCTCAGTAAATCTGTTTTTGTTTTTTCTTGAAAAGTGAAGAAGAAACAGACATTTTAAAACAAGAGAATTCATCATTAGCAGATGAGCATTAAAAGGAATATTAAAGGCAGTTTTTCAGACAAAAAAATAATCCCAGTAGAAACACAGAAATGTAAGACATGGTGATAGGTAATAGAAAGGAACTATAGCAATTGTAATGGTAGAAAATAATAATACTCTATGGTGGAATGGTAGAAAAATAATACATATATATGAAAACATAAGGAAAAAAAGCAGGAGTGTAGTATATAGAGTCAAAGTGTTCTAGTGTCCTGACATTGTTAGGAAATAGTAAAAGTATCAACTTTTATATTAATATAACACTCTAGTAAGTCAAGAATGCATGTTGTTATGTCAGTGATAACCACTATAAAATATTATAAAAATAACAATTCATGCAGGAGAAAATAGATTTATAAAAATATTTCATCAATTCAAAAGAGACAAGAACTGAAAGGAAAGGAAGAACAGAGGGACAGATGGGAAATTAATAATAAGATGATAAATTTAAAACTAAAAAGCTCAACAATTTGAATAAATTTTCTAATTAAAGCAACCATCAGATTGAATTAAAAAATAAAACTCAACTATATGTTCCTTATAAGAGACACACCTTAAACATAAGGACACAGTGGTGTTAAAAAGAAAATATTAGAAAAATGTATACAATGCAAAAATAAAAAAGTTGCTGTAGCTATACTAAATCAGGAAGAAAAGAAACATTACTAGAGATGACAAATGTTTTATAAAGATAAAAGAGTCAACCCACTAAATTGACTCAATGAGTATAAATGTATGTGTTTCTAATAACATACCATCAGAAGAAGCAAAAATTGACAGAATCAAAGGAAAAATGGTGCATCACAATTAGATTTGAAGAATTGAATGCATCTCTTTCAGTAAAGCAAAGAACAAGCAAAAATAAATCATAGGATTTAGAAGATTTTCTCAACATGATTAATGAGCCTCATTTAATTGCTATCTACAGTATAACAGCACACATATTTTTTTCAAGTGCACATAAACCATTTGCCAAAATTAAACAAATGTTGGACCATAAATCAAGTCTCAACAAACTTCAAAGCATTTTAATTATTAATCTTATGAAATAAGGATGCAAGTCAAGAATAAAAAAGTAACTAGAAAAGGCCCAAATATTTGGATAAAAAGCAGTACAGTTCTAAATAACCCGCTGGTCAAAGAATCACTCACAGTAAAAATTGTGAACTGAATTATAACAGAAAATATGACATACCAAATATGTGAGGTGCAAAATGTGTGCGGAGCATTTAATAGAGACTTGAAAGCTGATATGAGGGAAAGGGAGGGCTACCATTCAATGATCTAAGTATCCATCAAAATAAAAGGACACACATTTTTAATATGCACACTTTTCAGTGTGTACGTTCTACTTGGATTTTTAAAAGTTCAAGAAAAAGAAACTCCTCAATGTCCAGTCTCTGGTACTACAAGATTAAAGATCTCACAGTCTGTGAATGGGCTTGATAAAGCCCTGAGCTCTGGATCTTTTGCATGTGTTTAAAAACCTAGGCATACACAACTCTCCTAGGGTTTGGGGTTTTTTTTGGTGTATTGGGCTTTTTTTTTTTTTTTTTTTTTTTTTGCCCTTTTATGTATGACCTAAGGTCAGGTTATCCTCTTTAGAACCATTCTGCAACAGAAAAACATACCCAAACACTCCATGGTTCAGACTTATACTCCCAGAAACAGGCAGACACAAGCCTCCCTGGCTTACAGAAAAAACCAGTTACTCTGCAGCATTTCATCTCACCACACCCATTCAGCAAGCAATTCAGCATATGTGTTACCACACTAGCCTCAAAACGAGATTACCCTATTATGTTGCATAGGTAGTATCTTTGAAAGTTTCTGACCTCTTTTCATAACATAATATAATACAAAATTAAAACGCATTAGTTGCATGTTTCAAATTACTTAGCAGCCGACATTTCATGACTATAATCCACCACGATTGACACAACTACTATAGCTTATTCATGAAACTATTGTTTTGAGAAAACTATGAATTCGGTATTTCAGTTCCAGAACTTCATAATTAATGTACTAAAAGAGCATTTTCATTTGAAAAAGTATTTGGGATGTGGGTGTGTGTATATTGTAAAGGTATTCAAATTGATACCCCCATAAATAAAATTAGGTGACCTGTGAGTGCTAATTAGAAAGATATATGAAAAACATCAGATTAACATACGATCAATATGATATAATTCCCAGCCATGCTAAATACTCAAGAACTTTAAAATGTTCTTGCTTTCTTTTTCAAACACTAGTGTGACATTCGTCCATTTATAGTTTGGTTAAGTAAAATATAGGAAATTGCTTCTTTGTTGAAGTTACTAACTTCATTTTGAATAGTCTCCTACTTATAGAAATTATGATTAGAAATAATACTTGTGATAAAACTGAGGTCAGAGCTCCTCATTGAGTGTAAGGAATGTATTGCCTTAAGCACAGAGGGGCGAAAAAACCTCACCCTGCCCTGCACGTAGGTTCCTGTGGGAGCAGTTCACTTCTGCCGCCATTAACAAGACTTCTTCTCGAGTCAGGACAGGAAAACCAGGGGTGGGGAGGAAGTCTCTGGTCTAGCCATTTCTTCTTGGGAGGAAGGCCCAAGTCTTCGTCCTCTGTCATGTGAGTGACTGTGAGAGGAAGATTCTCCTCCTTCCCACAAAACATGCACACACAGAATTATCTTTGTAGGTTCCAGACAGACTAGCAAGCAGGAAGCGTGACTGGGTAGGAGGAGTTTCGGGCAGATATTTTACCCCAGACATTGATAGTTGCCAAAGAGAAGGTCTGTGCCCTTTTTGCAATACTTGTGCATGGAGCACCACCCTTTGCTGAAAGATAATGAGCATCTTGCAAATCTTTCTCCACCTCCTCACTGCTCACCTCCCTTGCACATTTAAATGTAATAGTTTCCTACAGGTGTTCTCCTCACTCCTACGGCTTCCACTAATTCTGATCTGAACTGTTCCTTGTCTGAATTCTGCGCCCATGTTTGAATGCACCCGTGGAAATTACCAATACCTTTTTTCTCAGTCGAAGCTATAGCTCTCTTTTAAAGCAATTATCTTTCAAAAAATCACTACCTATTTCAGTGTTCTTGCATCAAAATATGTTGAATTATGGAATCAAACATCTGTCAATTTGCAAGTAGAGCCCTAAATACAGATAGAGAAAAGAACCCTGAATGCTATTCAAAGTATTGAGATCCTACCGAAAAACAGTTCTAAATGACTATTTAAAATGACATTTTAACAGTGTGTTTTTTCCACTTATTTGTCAGTGTTTCATTAAAGTGTCTCTAATACCATGGTAACTCATTCCTAGTGAAGAGATACATTTCAGAAGAAAAAAAAAAAGTGCTTTTTTTTTTCTTAGAAAGCTAGACAGGAGGCGAGTCAACTGATAACATCTTATGTTGTATAGCATCCTAGTGACATGTCTTTTTCACATGCCTTCTGTAATTTAATCTTTCAAGTAACCACATGAGATGGGCAAGGCAAGCCTCATTACTTGCATTCTACCACCAGAACCATCAGGATCTTGTGGCTAATACAGTGTTCGAGTCCTTCCACTTCAGCACGTACTCTGCCTTTTGAAGCATCCACAGCAACTCAAATATTCATAGCAACTATCCATCACTACAGATAATATCTAAGCAATACTAAACAAACATGACATTTTCATTTTCTGTAATATCTTTAAACCAGTTAGAAGGATGCTAAATATGAAGTCAGTCCAAGGACTATAGGACCTGGAGGATATCACTTGTTTGTCCTTCCTGGGGAAAAGACCCACAGATGGACATAAGCACATACCCCAGAGTCTGCTATTTGTTCGGAAAGGTATGCATCCATAGCCTTTTGCGAAGGAGAGGGCTTATGGAAAAAGTCATCATGGGTTACCAGGTTTGCTGGTTTGTGACTTCATTCCAAAGACTCGAGAGGGAGGAGTGCTAGCACCTCAGCATATGTGGGTCTATGAGGTCTGCCAATTAAGTTCGCGAACTCATCCTAGAAAAAGTGCTACACACCTCATTGCTGAACATCACTACGGTCACCTTCGAAGTACTCACCTTGGGAAGCTGTGCACTAATGCCAGCACCTAGTCCACCCTTCAAAGCAATTTTGGAACTCTTTTTCTGGAATGGCCATCAGAGCTCTCGTTGTATTACCCTTGACGTCCTGAATGTCATCAAAATGTCTTCCTTTCAATATTTCCTTTATCTTCAGGTAAAGCAATAAGTCATTGGGGGCCAGATCAGGTGAGTAGGGAGGGTGTTCCAATACAGTTATTTGTTTACTGGCTAAAAACTCCCTCGCAGACAGTGCCGTGTCAGCTGGTACATTGTCATGATGCAAGAGCCATGAATTGTTGGTGAAAAGTTCGGGTCGTCTAACTTTTTCACGCAGCCTTTTCAGCACTTCCAAATAGTAAACTTGATTGACTTTTTGTCCAGTTGGTACAAATTCATAACGAACAATCCCTCGGATATCAAAAAAGGTTAGCAACATCGTTGCAACAAGTTCTCCAACTTAATTGTCAGACCTCGTATGTGCAATGAAGCCGTTATTTCTACTCTCCCTCTCTATCCCCACCCCAGCCTTTAAAGCGAGGGCTTAAGACTTTACTTCGTGGTGGGAAGGAAACCCCAGAAGGGTAAGCTCGCCTAGAGAAGAGCCCACAGGGAATGAAGACAGTCACTGTCACCCATGATCAGAGCTGATTTGAGAGGCCTGGAAGTGAATGGTTGAGTTTCTCTACCAAAATGACATACACGCTGCTTCTGATGGCTCTCCAGCCTCAGCTACCCTGACATTTTCAAGGTTCCTGAATGCATCCTGCTCTCTCTCAAGTCACAGGATTTGCAGAAACCTCAGGTTTGGTGGTTTGGGGTTTTCTTGTATTTTGGATTTTTTTCATTTGCTTGTTTTTCTCGTTGTTGCACAAACCTCAGTTTAGAACAATCTTCACCTTTACCTGCCGACCTTCTATGCATCCTTTCTGACATGTCTCGATCATTGTGCCCTCCAGGAAGCCCCCTTTCCCGGTCTGCATTCCTCACCACCATCTCGTCTGCTCCTGGAGCGGCCTGTGCTTATCCTCGCATTGTTCTTACCGCACTTGATTGTAATCAGTTTGTTTCATTTACCGACAAGGCTGTAAATTATTGGAGGTCAGGGGCTATGTCTGATCATCTTTGTATCCCCAAAACCTAGCGTAGAGCCGAGCGCATATGATGCACTAAATAGATGAAGGAAAGAAGGAATAGCGCCATCCGGCACTTCTGATACCTTTTAGCCTCTCAGTTTGGCCATGTGTACAAATCTCTCTGAATGACTACACTACCTTTTGCATTACTCCTGCTTATTACTCACTCAAGACTTGGTCTAGAGGCTCTTGACCAACACAAGTGATGGGACACCCCTAATCAGGGAAACACTGTTTTCCAGCCAGAGGAGGGAGATATAAACAGCCCTATTCTTGCTCCAATTGCTTCTAACATCACGGCCATCAGCAGGCAGAGTTCCACCCAAACCCAGAACAAACTGGATTATAGTTTAGTAGGTTATTGGTACTAGCTCTCTCTCCACCCAGTGTGCTTTGTTAAACAAGTCTGATCAGACACCCATTGTCTGGTGCTTTGTTTTGCTATAGTTATTCTATCTACCCTTTGCTGCCAATATGCCCGAATAATCCCTCTGCTCATATTTGTTTTTCCCAGTCTCTGCCATCAAGCAAAACTTTTCTTCTATTTTCCTGCATTTAAAATCAAATGGTCTTTCCTCTTAACAAGCTATGCTTCAAATCATGTGTGCCCCAAATTGCTGAAGCCCTCTCATCCTATCCGTCCTCTTGGATTGCCCTCCATCTCCGCCCTTCAGTTTCCACACCTCCTTTTGAATTTGGTTTATGACAGCAAGTTCTGCTCTGGCACCAGGACCCGTACTCCACTTGGATTTTTATTTCCCACTCGTGTTTGGCTTTTATATTCCAAGTTCAACTTCCAGAAGCATGTTCCCACTGAAAAGAATAATCTAACTGAAGGGTGACATGTGACATTATACACTTCCATGATACTTAAACTACTCCTAAATGTTCCCCTTAAAATAATATATATTTTTTTATTTTTTTGTAGATCCCGCCAATAACATTGATAGATAGCTGACCGACCATTGAGAAGGGCACTATAAATTGGACCAAAACTAAGAGTCTGAAAGAGCTGGGAATTTTCTCCACAAACTTTCGGGTGTTCACACTGTGACCATTGCGTTTCATGGCCTATCCACTTTTATAAGTCTGTTTATGAGTACCAGAGGTTTAGCCACCACTGCTTTGGCTTGCCAGCTTGGACTGACTGCGGCTATTTTAACCACATTCCCCTTTAGAAAGAGCACAGCAAACAGTTCCAAATTCCTGAGGGAACCGTAACTGTTTATACTGAGAAAACTGAGTGACACATCATTTGGAAATTTGTTACTATTTAAGCCTCTAGCGACTTCTTTTTTTTTCCCCCCAGAGTGGTCTCTTAAGGCCTACAACCATACTTCCACCCTGACACTCAAGGATTGATCCAAGGAGCATAAGACTCTCACGGAGAAGAAAGTGGACATCTGGACACCAGGAACCAACACACTCTAAAAATGTTGGCTCAGCCAACATTCCCCATCAGGCAAAGAATGCCACTTTCTTAAACATGAATAGTGAAAATGACTAGGGTCTGCAATGTCTGGAGCTAGAACAGACCAACGACTTAGCTTAGCAACTTGAAGAACTCAAAGTTTTACCTACGGGTCACTTTTGGAGGAGGGGAAAAAACCCAATCTGTATGAAAAGTCATGCTCTAGAATAGAAAGGAATCAAGTGGTTACTTTCTGCCAACCTGTTCCTCACCACTTGTGTCTGGGGTATGTGCTTACCGGAGCCATCCTGACCTGAGAGGGCTACCCATTTCCCAGTCTGACCATTCATTCAGGGCCACTCTGAACCCAGCAATGGTAACTTTTCTTAGATAATCAGACGAACCTTGTTCACTTGATATTCACCTCAGGCTAGTGTTGGTTTTCCTGCCAGATTCAATGCCACCCCACCCTGATCATCCAGCAATGATCCATGTCAGGAGTTCTGACCCAGAGCCAGCCCTGATGACGTCCAGGAAAAATCCTTCCAAACCAATATCCCTGAAGAGGATGCCTCTTTGCAAGTGTCAAGAACTGTTACAACTCTGAAATTTTACCATGCTGTGCAAGCTGACAAGTAGTCTACCATAGCTTCATGGATACTGGCAGAAGACACAAGACTTATAGGTCAGAGACAAAGAATCTTATTACTCACGGCACAGTCAGGACCTTGAGTTTTACGCTTCTGTTGGCTCCCCTTACCCCTCAAGGCCTGTGGGGGTTACACAGAGCAGCCTAGGTAGATTCTGTTCACACACTGATAAGTTTGCATCACAGCTGAGAATCTCTGAGCTTTGGAAACCCCAATCTTTTATTATAAAAGATCAGGCTGCAAGAAAACCTGTCTAAAGTTGCTCCAGAGGGAGACATTATTTTTATTATACTAGACAGCAAAAGAACTGGCCCCCTGCTCCAGAAGGAGATGTTATCTTTATCTTCTATTCACTAGCAAACATATTTGAAAAGATCATCCAGAACAAAAGGCCATCAGTACTTCTGCTTACAAGAGGTAAAGAAACATGAGAAACCTGTGGGAAATTGTCTCTTAATAGTAAGTTGAAAAAAATCAGTGAATAAATGAATGAATGTCATAATTTTTTTTTTCACGTCAGACGGGTAATGTGCCGATGTCGTAACAAGGTTTGTGGGAGGCACATCTCACGCAAAAGCGTGACCACCCAATCATCACATTTACGAACTACAAAAGGATCAGAATGAATGTCATAATTTATGGACATCTTAGAGAAACAAAGTAATGAGTGTTCAATACAAATAATTCATCCATTTTCTACTCCTCTAAATAACACTTAATAAAGGTCAATTCTGTTCACCCAGGAAGATTCTCATTTTATTTTATTAATTTAAATGTATGTTGCTCTTTCAATTTGATAAATGCACTCATTTGATAAATCCTGAAAAACTTAAAAATTGACACTTTTTAAGTTACCAAATACTATCCATTTTGTGGAAACTATTTGTTTCCAATATTGTTTTGTCATTCTACACATAAATGATTATACATATCTCTTTGCTAAAAGTCTTTATCCCAAAGACTAAAAATGCAAATGACACAGGATTTTGAGGTTGCCATTAGTCAAAATAAAGAAAGAATACAGGAAACTAGTACAGAAAGATTGTGCTTCCAACTTCATAGTAGAAAGTTGCTCACAGGCCTTAGAGGGTGATATACATAGGTTTGGGTCACAAAATTAGTTCACAAGCCCTCCTCATCCTCTATGGCTTCCTTATTATATGTTCCTTGGAAGGTCTTTTTTAGGATGGGGCCTTTTCTAAACAAATTAAGTTATTCCAATCAAAAATGGAATGAGCAACACTCAAGGAATTCCAAATATTACGATAAATAAACAGCATGTTGCACACTGTATTCTAGGGAACACAAGTATCCTTTATGATGTTAATAAATATTCTACCATCCCCCCAAATTCCATGGCCAACTAAGTTTGGTAATCTATACATTAAAGTGATTTTTCACTGTAGAACTTTTCAGAGCCTCTAGTTGAGCTAATATAGTTTAAATTGAGCTAATGAGGTTCATTTATCATTGAACTTCCAATTAGTAGATTACACATATGGTATGAAACATTTCCTGAACATGTTTCACCACGTAAAATTTTCAAAATCAGATGTTTTGTATGTAAGGACACTAGATGCTTTATGTTAGGGGATACTAGAGGTCCATAGAACACAGAAAAACTCTGGACCACAAGCTAGGCTAGATGTGGGACTATTGAGACAGTTGGGTGTTAGTTTTGCAAAGGACCTTGAATTATGCTCAGATATTTGGACTTTACTATGTAGGCAATGGGGAAATATCTTGTTGAAATTCTTCTTATCTATTTGGCATGTTTAGGTGCAGTCATTTTAGTCAGAAGCATACTGAAAGATCCAATAAAGTTTCCATTGTGTAATAGATCCCTCCAGAGAAGAGATCTACAGAAGAGAATAACCTCTGTAAACACCCAATTTCAAAATTTAACAGCCTTCAAGCTTAAGAAAATCTTCTTTATACCTAAGAATTCCTATGTAGTAGTCTAAATTAATTTTATTTATTTATTTATTTATTTATTTATTAATTTATTTATTATCCATTCTGTATTCATTGTACTTCCTCTTCTCTGAATTCCAGCTCTAGAACAGAGACGAGCTGAAACACCAGATCCATTTACGGATTGTCCCAGTCTGAGCAAACTTACTCTCCAAGCTTTTATCATTGAGGTTTATTTTCCAGAGTTTGATCATAGTCAAGACTATCTTGGATGCTCTAACCAAGTTTTCTTTGTCCTGCCATTCAAAGAGTATTTAATGAGCACCTACCTGAAGCAAGGCATTGTAATAAGTTCGGAGAGAAATAGAAAGAAGATTTAGACATAGTCCCCTTAAAACTTGTGTACACTTTGGCATATTTTGCTTTAAGATCAAATCAACTTAATTTCTTTACAGCTTTTATTCATTTGTGCAGCTAGTAAGGACCAAGTCTGTAAAGAACTACTCAGTGCGCCAGTCAGTGAATATTTGTTGAGCTCCTACTACATGCCACGCATCCTGTTAGGTGCTGGGGATGCAGCAGTGGCGAGACCGGCTTAGTTTCTGCTCTCATAGAGCTCGTAAATCTAGTTGCAGCTCAAGACAATAAAATGGGTCTGACATATTTATTAGTTATCTGCTCTAAACTCTTTTAAAAATGTTATTAGTTATAAAGGGGGATAAAACATACATGACAAAATGTTAACAGCTAGTTAACCCAAGAGACGAGCATGTTGATACTCATCTTACTGTTCTTTTGATCTTTCTGTTGAGTTGAAATTTTTCAAAGTAAGTTGGAGGAAAGTTTAATACGAATAATTCAGAAAAAAAAACATTTGGAGTCCGATTTCTTCCATAATTTAATACTTTCTTTGCTTAGTTGTAACATTTGGTTGTTTCCATATGAGAACTCCCATGGCAGAAGCCAAATCATCACCACAAGAATAAAAGCAAAAACTTGGAGGGCATTTGCCCTACCATAGACGGTCGTGCCACAAGTGAATACTCCATGCCTCTTGAATTTGGCCAACATTTTTGTTAAACACTCTATAAAACATGTCAGCATATTCAGTCTGTGGCTAAGTAGATAAGGAGAATTACAATGTCCAAATACGCTATTTGCTGTCATTCATTTGGCACTTCTTAAGCCATTCTTGAAGGCAAGGATATATGTTTTAATGATTCTAATAACCTATAACAATTAACAAGCTCAATGTCTTTGGTGTATTAGGCTAAAATATACCACGTGAAACTTCTTCATTTTACTAGTGGCAGGGACAGGATTGACACCACCTGTAATATATCCAAATAAAACAATGTTATTTAGATTTAGGATAGATTTAGGTGGCTTTTAACAATGTCTTACCATGACTAAGCAAATAGATATTATCATTATTTGCGTTTTTATTTTCTCGCCATTTCAAGTTGCCAGATACATCTTGGTCTCTGATGCACGAGGCAGCTGTATTTTCAGCAAGGAATGCATAGAGGAGAAAACCAGTGCATACAAGTGAAGGCCAGTGATTAAAAGGGAAAAGGAACATGAGGGAATTCTATGGGGGGGGGGGGGTTAACATGAAACCAAAGACCTACAACAGGTATTCCTAAAGAATAGGCTAATGGGTAATTGACATTTTCCCTCCATTCATTCAGTTAAAAAACATGTTCCGTGTCTGCCGTGTGCCAGACACTGCCAGCAGAGATAAAAGAATACAATATAGTCTCTATCTTAAAAAAACTAAGCCGATTCCAGCTGAGTCATCAGACCAGCAAAAGAGAAATCAATGTGCTTGGTGGAGATAAGAGAGGTGATAGGTGCAGTGGAAACAGCAGCGTGGGCCTAGGACGCAAACCCAAATTAAGTCTCTGTCATTTATAACCTATTCCCTTGGCCACATTACCTAACCTCTCGGAGCTTCGAGTTCCTCATTTGTAAAATGAAAATATACCTACCTTGTCCTACAGCTGTAAGAATTAGGGATAAGGTAAGCAAAACATGGGGCACGTAGAAGAACTCAAAATTCATTACAAATACTGCAATAGAGGGATGTGTATAATGATTAACAAACACAAAATTTGTTCCTAATATTTTACAACCTGAAAAATCCCCAAAGTTGCTATCAACCAGTGTCCTAAAGGAAATCGAGATTTTGAGTAGAATGCAATGAAGGGACTCTTTACAGGGATGAGGGAAGAGTGCAGGGACCCAACAGGGCATGTTCCCCAGGAGCCAGCAAGAGAAGGGTGTCATTTTCACCCCCCAGGTTTGAGCCTAGTGACAGGAAGAGACTTGGAAGAGGATCATTCCCTCTACAGGCACATCCCTGCTGTAGAGATGACAGCTCAGACCCTTTGAGTCCAATGTCATCAAAATAATACCCTCGCTTCATAATCAGCAGGCTGATTACAATTTCATTTTCCATTTAGGTTGCCTGCAAGAACAGAAGTGGCTAGCCAGTGAACACAGCAGTTAACTCTGCTCATTGAAAAATAATGAGTTGGAAATGTGTGGAAATAAGTACTCAGACAATCAAATAATCTAAACAAGCACGCTGTTCCAGATGTGGGCTTAACCCAGCAGAATACTGTGGCACCATTATCTAGCTATTATGCACTATTAATTCTGGTTATATTAGCTGTCATGCAGCCTATAATTAAAATTCTTAGGTCATAAAATTTTATTCATGAAATGCTGCTCAGCTATGGTTCTATAGCAGATTTTTAAAGCTAAATTTTACATTTTATCTTTATCTCTGTTAAAATAGCTTTATTTCAGCACTTCATTTCAACATACTAAGATACATAATCAATTTAAGTTGGCAAAGCTTTTGTCAGCTACAAATGTGATAAGCATGTCTTTCTATGTCTTTTACGAAGTCACTGAAAGACAGGTTGAATGCAATACAAATAAGAACAGAACAATTTGTACTCATTCAATTGAAAAACTGTGAGCACCTGATACGTACTAGGCTCTACTAGGCTCTATATTAATTTCTGGGAATGCAGATAATGCAGAAAGAAGTAATAAAACTTTGGTTAGTGAAGAAGCAAAATACAGCAATAAACTAATGACTGGATAGGGTATAGGCAACTTTAAACAAGGGACAAGGGAGGCTTTCCTGAGCCCTAAATGAAGTGAGACTGTCCTATGCTTACCTGATGGAAGAACGTGCCAAGAGGGAAGCAGAAGTGCAAAGATCCTAAAACCGAAGGAGCTTGACGTGTTGGAGGAAAAGCAAGACAGACAATGTAGCTGAGACAGAGTCAGCAAGGGGAAGAATAAAACACTGTGAGGTTAGATGGGTAAACAAAGATCAGATTACGTAGGGATATGTAGTCTCTAGTAACGAGTGTGAATTATATTCAAAATGCAATGCCATGTCCTTCTAAGCTGGCACTGATTCCACTGATCTACTTATGAATACAGCTTCAGAACAGTATCCTTATTGCACTAACGATCAGCCTAGCTAAACATCAAGAATCCAAACATCATAGAAATCATTCATGGCGACAGAAACAACGAAAATTCTCTGCCAAACAAGAATTTAATCTTCCTCAGAAACTTATTCATTACTTTAATCTTGTTTACATATCAGGGTTCTACACAAGCAATCAGAAGAGAACTTACATAAGCCCCCCACTCCATCTACACACCTACCTGCGTCTGGGCCCGTGGATTCTTTCTTGCCCACTGTGACTGTGGCTGAAATACCTTCCTCCTGAGACGAACCCTTCCACCTGTGCGTGCATGCCTACCACTTCTCTCTTAACAATATCGCTCCAACTATTCTTTTTTCTCTCTTCTGCATCTTGATTTTTGCCTTTTGTAGGTTCTTCCCCATCAGCATTAAATATGCAGTAATTTATCCCATCTTAAATACATACCTAAATACTTCTATACACACATCCCTCCCTAGTTACCACCTCATTTCTAATCTAGCTTTTATGGCAAAACGTATCAACACAGTTGTCTACACTTGCTGTTTTAATTGCTCTCTTTTTCATTCTCCTTTGAACCCTCTCCAAGTACATTTCCACTCCCACTCCTGCCATAGAACTGCTCATGTCCAGGTTAGCTGACCTTCTGCTTCACACATTGTTGGTTGTCCAGGCAACAGCCATTTCTTTCTACCAACGTCCTTGCTCATAAAACAGCCAAATGCTTTAGGAGACTTGGGCCTTTTTCTAGCTCAAGGGTCAGGCATCATGATTAGTCTCTAAGCCATTCGCCGTACCACCACTGTTACCAGGCTTAGGAAAGAGAGACATGTCACATTTCTGGCCAACGAAACCTGAGGGAGCTTTTGCTCTTATAATAAAGTGAATGTACTAGCTTGTTTAATCAGTGCCCCAATGGTGAACATTACATTGATTCCTGGTTGGTCTTAATTATTAATCAAAGAGTGACAAACATCTTTTTGCACGTAGGGGTTCTGTTTCCATTCATTTTATTGATTGGACAGAATCCTGGAAGGCATCCTTTCAAGAATCACTTCCCACTCCTATCTCCATTCCACCATCCTCCCTACCATCCTACAAACTGTTTTGTAGCCCTCAGCTTAAACTCCCCACTTCAATCATCCACTCTTAATCAGGTTTTCCACCTTCTTAGGAACATATTCTTTTCCTTATGGCTACTCATCTTTATACTAATATAATGGCCAGCATCCTTATTTGATAATATCTCCCCTGTAAAATTGTAAGTTCCAGGAAGGCAGGGATCCTCTCTGTTTTTCTTATCATTGACTAGTCAGCACTTCTCACCATGTAGGCACATAGTAGGTACTCAATAGTTATTTGTTGAAGACAGGACAGTGAGCCAGAAAAAAGGAAACCCACTGCACAATAATCCATGAAAATGTTTCACACACAGAATCGCGTGACATTCAGACAGTCTGTTCCTTGTAATGAGAATGAGTGTATTTTATTCATATGGTACATTAGACAAACTTTTTTTATTCTAAGTAACAGAAGTAAATTCTGGATAACTTAAACAAACAAACAAAAAAGTGGGGACGGGGATTTACTGATTGAACACAGGCTCAGGGGAAGAAGTGGACGACCAATCCCCAGGAAGGCAGGAGCAAGGACAACTAGGAAACCTCAGAGCAAGAGTTCAGGCCTTATTTCTAGGCATTGGCATTAATATAACAGGCTTCCCATCTTACCAGTCTGTATGCTTCTCTCTTACAAGTTCCAAATTGTCAGAAGAGAGAGTCTGAATGGCCCAGCTTGTGTCAATTGTCTGTGTATACTTGGATCAATCAACTTTGGTTGAAGTGACAGTGTCACATAGTATAAGCATGGCCACCCCTGTGTTTTGATCCATTCCTAGAAAAGAGAAACTACTGAGATCCTCGTGGCTGCTTCTAATGACATCCCCTTTCGGGAAGGAGAGGAGAGACGTTTATATTGTCTAGCAACCATGCTAGAGCAAGAGAAGTGGCAATTTCAGGGGTGAATTCTGTTAACGAACAAGTATTTGAATACATCTATTGTTTATACATATTTTTACACATCTATATCTATTATTTATAGTTATATATAATTTATGCCTATATTATCCATATTTATAATATAACTTTGATTATGGAACTTTTCAAACACATGAAAGTAGAGAAAAAATTGCCATGACGCCGAGTTGCTCATTACCCAGCTTTAACAATTACCAATATTTTATTGTCCTTATTTTATCTTTTCTGTAACCCAAAATGTGTTTCCTAGTGTATTTTTAAATAAATGCCAGACCTCATATTTCATCTTGTAAATATTTTAGTATATATCTCTATTAGATAAAGAATTCTACAACCATAACCATAATATCATTATCAGTCTAAACTAAGTAATAATTATTGCATGTTCGGTGCTATTGGTGTAGATCCAGTTCTATAAGGCTTGCGCCCTGCTATCAAAGAGTTTACAACCGAGAAGGAATTATAAGACTTTTACTTAAATAACCAAGATAAATAAATGCCCTAAGAAAAGTAGAGATGAGTGCTCGCTATAGACTGGTCAGAAGAGGGAGGTGGTCATGAAGACTGATGAAACAGTATATTACAATATGATCAGGAGCCCCAAAATAAGTATGTGATAAAAAGAAAATAAAAATGAAGGGGGTCACTAGAAGCTGAAGTGGAAGACTCAAAATTCAGATCAGCACCTGGGACTAAAGGACTAGAAGGAGAAGTGGGAGGTCAAAGACCCTGGACTACTCCAGAAGTACAGGAACAGAGGACACAGAGATAAGGGAGGGAGACCCAGCTGTCCTGGTCTCAACTGAGGGACAAGTGAAACTCCCCAGTGAGTATCTCAGAGGCTACAAGTGATGAAACCAAGAAAAGTCAGGTCTTGCGGATTCTCAGCTGGGATGCACTGGTCCAGCTGAATCTGTTCACTGCTGGCTTTGCTTCTGCTTGTATGGGACTGTGATGAGTTGTTAAATATTTGACCGTCACCCCTGATCACAAGTAATAGTTCCATGACATTGGCTTTTACTGAAAGGCATCGATCATTAGCGCCTAGTGTGGTGCCTAAAACAGAAGGCACTCAAATGTATTGGGATAGAACAGATGAGTGCATTCATTTTACATTGCTGTTTAGACATTTTATTCAGCTCTTTCTAAAGATATATAGAACATTTTCATTCATTCAGTTTCCTTATGTTTTTAGAGCTCCAACTATGATAGCTTCCAGCTATGTTGAGAGATTTTTTTCATTAGCTCAAGCATAAATTGGTTCCAAGAGAAAAATGAAGAAAGAACATTCTAGAGAAATATTTTTCTCAATATGCCTCAAAACGTATACATTCCTAGTACTAATTGGAAAACAACCTTAAAAGAGTACTTAAAGATTATTACCAAAGTAACATTGTTGTCGTTTAGATATTTCTTTTAGTTGCAGTAGCATGAATGTAAAAATCATACATCATAAATACCAGTAAAATATCTGATGAAGGAATGCCTTTAACATTCCTTAAAAAAAACATAACAGATGTTATATTTTAGATTAACTTATTTTTCTATAAATCAAGAATTTCCTAAAGATTATATAGTTCTGTCATTTCTAGTAGTAATCTTTCCTATGACTTACTACTTACTATTGCAAAAAAAAAAAAAAAAATGGAGTCAGTGTGACCGTCATCTGTTATTCACACAAAGAGTTAATTCACACACTCATCTACATAACTACTCATAGTCAAAGGGGTTCCTGAGCGAGTTTTATCTTGTATGAAAGGGCTCAGTCAACTAAGCTTCAAAAACAATGTGTTAGAATGAATAAGGCTGGTTAATAATGGATCATTGAGTCATTGGACAGGAACCATCTTTGTTATATAAACAAGTTTATAAAAGTACAGTGTTGAGTAAGAAATTTGGGTTGCTCCAGAAATCACTGAAGGTCATAATTTAAAATTATATGCAGTCTCCTCAAGTATCCATCTCAGAAGGTTGTGCATCTGTTTTGGTTTGTTTTTCTGAGAAGTAACTATTCACGTTAAATTAGAAAACACTGCTCTACAACAATAAAAATAAAATGCAAATTGTGATCTCCAGAGTTACTCAGAAAGTTATGGCCATCGCATATGTCAGTAAGAATCCCAGCAAGACATAAATGAGTACGGAGAGAGTTTAATGGAGAAATATTTAGAAGGGGTAAGCAGGGTTAAGAAAATTAACAAGTGATAATAAGGCGCTTCAAGGCTAAAATAATTGGGAGTGTTAACTATACCTAGATCTGAAGGTGCCAGAGCAGAGACTGGAACCTGAAGAGGGTTGTCGCTGTGTGTGTAGGAAAAGGATACTCAGAAGAAGTTGTGGACGCAGGTAGAGGAAAGCAGATTTGAGGCCAAACAGAGAGGGCACTGGGTGAATAACCTCACTCCTTCTGCCCGTCCAATTTCCTTCCAATGCCTCCTATTGGCTGAAACCGAGTGAAAGACAAAGGACAACGGAGCAAATTGATACAGTCCATAAAGGTCAGTCAGAGTAGAAAGTGAGTCTGGAAGGGAAATGGAAAATTTCCAACACATATTCCCTTCCAACATTATAAAGCTAGTTTGACCAGACTTACATATTTTTCAATAGCTTCTCTCATCCTCATGATGGTCAAATCAAGAAGCAATCTAATAGGTATTTAGGAAGCTCTATCTAGATTCTAGCACTATACTAAACTCATATAGAAAAACATAAAGAAGTATAACACATGGATTCTGCCTCCAAAATAAAGACTGTGGAATAAATATGAGCAAGATTTTTATATACGAGGGGGAGGGGGTGCCAAAAAATGTATACAAGTGGACACTTTGGTCAGTGTTGCTCAAGCAGAATTTCACTGTAATCAGAAGTGTCTGGACGCTGATGGTAACCACTTTGGGCACCTCTTGTAATTGCAGAAGTCAAACATGACTTGTATTTATCTTTTGTTATCGGTGTATATTGAGTGTTAAAATTTTAATACAGTTTTCCTTTTTTAAAATGTGTATACATTTTTTGGCACTCCCAGATATCTATATCTGTATCTGTATCTGTATCTATATCTATATCTATATCTATATCTATATCTATATCTATATCTATATCTATATCTATATCTATATCTATATCTATATCTCTATATCATCTATATCTATCTATCTATATAGATCTATCTATCTATCTATCTATCTATCTATCTATCTATCTATCTAGATAGATAGACAGATATTCTGCATTTTGCCCTGTATAATGTGCACTTTTTTGCCCACATTTGTGAGGGAAAAAGAAGAATGCGCATTATACATGGGTAGTACTAATTCCGTATGTATATAAATGTTTTTAATTCTTTTATTTATGCTTATGAGTTAAAAGTGTAACTCTAGAAATCAATAACGATATCTGTATGTAAAATAATACCCTGGAATACGTTGAACTTACCACGAACTTACAATGATGAAGAGTTCTTGGCCTTCTATGATCCCTAAATATTGTAAATTTGTTACTGGTACATAAAATGTCTTGTACCTTGTATCTGTTCTGGTGTTTTGTAATTATTTGATACATAAAATTTCTTGTATCATAATATGTTAAAAATAAATGCTAAAATTCCTTTATAATACAAAAAAACACAAGTATCTAAATGTAAACAAATACAAATTTGAATTGAAAAATTAAATGAAAGATTTTTTTCCCTGAAAGTTTGGGCCAAAAACAGGGTGCACATTATACACAGGAGCGTGTTATACATTGCAAAATACGATATATATGTGTTTATGTGCACACCCACATATACATACATACTTAGGTATATACTCATATGTTACACACACATATACATATATACACACATACACATATATACACATATGTGTTACAAGTTATAGATCATGAAACAATTGAAGATTTGGCTTCAGGCAAAAGCAAGAGTGTCCTCTAAGGCAGTTTTTAGACGGTTGTGTGTGTAAATTGCAGTTTTTGCAATTTTTATATATACTGCAGGAAAAGAAAGTTGTAGATCAAAATGTTCTTTGGAAGTGACAGTAACCTAACATCCTTAGAAACACTCTAGCAGCAACCTGGAACTTTGCCCAGCCTGTTTTGCAGGGTAACCTATTCCAGGAAAGAAAAGAAGGCTGAAGGAGAAATTGCCTATTCTTTTCGTCATATTAACATGCACATTTCCCTAAACAGCAAAGACGGAGAATCATCATAATACCGTTTTCAACATCTGTAGGACTATCACATAAAAGCTAAACCCAACATCAACTGGTGAAGGATAGCTATTTCCTCTACCTGAAGTGCTTTCCTTACTTCTTCATTATGCAAATTCCTATTCATTCAAGATTCTACTCAACCATGAACTCTAACATAGCTTTTTCTGAGTATCCACAATTCAGGCAAAGCCAGACCCTCCTCTGAAATTCAACTTCTAAAATGATTAAAAAGAGTTACTTTTCAATGGTATCCTGGTTCATATAATTACATTTGAAGAAGCTACCTGGCATTTTCTTTTACTACTTCATTCCAGTATAAAAATTTCATAGAAGATATATATGACTTGCTTTGTTCAGAATGAAAGCATTACCCAGAGAGATCTTTCATGGGTAATAAAATTTTCTAAGAGAGAAAAATAAGAACTTGCAATAACCATTGTAACTTCTAAGACAATAACTCTAAATTTGAACATATGAAAAATTTAATACAGCATTGAAAGAAAAACTCTCTTCGCCCTTTAAATATCTCATCCTTTGTTGAATAAAAAGCTATTACCCAACCACCATTCATTTCTCTTTTAGTAGATTTTTCATAGAAATAAGGTTATCATTTTTTTGTTCTGTAAGCACACCTACAGGATTTAATGACTTCATAACTTAAGCCATCTTTGATCCTCATTAGTCTTAAGAGAGGAAATAGAAGCACTTATAGATTCTCAATAATTACCTTTTTATTTGAAAACCAACCATGATGAAACTGAGGAGAATGTGTCCTGAACTATATAAGGCAAAACAATCTAAATGGAATGGAAAGCTAAATAAAATGCATACAAATATGAAGAAACAATATTGTTATATCAAATTTCCATTTAAGATTCTAGAAAGCATGACTATTTGGATTTCAAAACAAGTTGGGGATGAAGGAGATGGTGAAATGGGTGCAACTTCCTCCAATTTTTCCATTTGAATCAGGCATATGTCTGGTTTGAATACAGAACTATTAACTTAAAGCAGGTAAAAAGCCACCACTGTCAAAGAAATTTGGGAAGAATTTAGAGCTATTCATTCAATTCTCAAAGACTTGTTAAGTGCCTGGTCTGGGCCAGACACTACCTACATCTCTCTCCTTACCTGTATCATCTAGTTGGAGTGTCATGGGGGAGACCCTGCTCGCTGCGCCATGTGTCATGCAGGGAGGCCTGCGGGGTCTCTGCTGCCGCTCCCCATACAAGAACGCAGGATATGGTGAGGCCAAAAAGGAACACCCAGGGAGCCATAGGTAGGGGAGTCATACCACTATATTCTCTCTGGCGGCACTATACTCTCACTGGAGGCTGGATCCACACTGTCCGCAAACCGCCATCCACGCTTGCCAGCCCAGCCGCCATCTTCTTGCTAGCCCCCATTCTTCTTCTCTCTCTAGCGTAGCCACAGCAGTTATATTAGTGGCCAATGGCTCACTGGTTACAGCTGACGGCCAACTAGCCACAGCTGATGGCCATGCAATCACAGTTGGCCATTTACTACCTGAGCCAACACCTTTCTATGTGAGGCCGAGAGCCTGGAAACTACTTTCTGGGGCTCTGCCCCCACAGGGAGATATAATATAAACATGTGAAAAGTACACATTTTAAGCTGCAAGGGGAAACAAGGAGTTAGCATGTATTAATGGGGCAGCTACATTGTATACAGAATCCTATTGACTTCACAATGACCCTATGAGCTAGATACTAGGTTTACAAATGGGAGACTAAGGTTGGAGATTCAATGAATCACCAAGTTTATTAGCAGTTAACCACCTGCTAGTGAGTAATGGGATTTACATTCAAACTAAGATCTGTCTGACTCCAGAGTACATTCTCTTTTCTCTACCCAATGAGAGATGAATCTTGAAGAACATGAGGAGAATCTTGAAGGACCTCTGCATACAGACCTTAGCGTGTGTGCAGTGTGACAAACTACTGGCAGACACCATGCCTAGTGGGGTAGAGCATGGTGGGAACACAGAGCTAGGAGCCATCGGTCCTGTGTGGTGGAGCCAGGTCTGTCTTCACAGAGAACATGAACAGACATTGGGCAGGGGAAGGGAAGAAAAGTAGCACCCACTTTTTACAAACATTAAAGACCATGGCTAATTTGGGGAATATGGAAAAGACTATAATCTCTGTGGCTAGAACACAGGAGGAAGTGGCAGGTGGTGCAAATGGAAAGTGAGGTTGGGTCAAATCCTAAAGATTTAAGAGGCATTTTTAGCCATGCTGACAAGGAGTGTGATGGGATATCATGTACTTGAATTCAGATGTCAGAAAATATAGGAAAGATTACAAAATATTAAGAAAACAAAATGTATGTGTCCTACAGAGACCAAACGTTTCATTAAAAGAAAACCAAATGCCAAGCTTTTCTAATACCGAACAAGTGATTGTAATGCAAATCGCTGTTGTGTTTCTGTTAATTGGAGCTTGTTCTCAGCAAAAAAGAAAAGTTATCTTTAAAAATGGAAATTAAACCAATTTTAAAGTATACAATGAAACAATAAAATTGCAGTCTGTTTTTCTATAATTAACACTTTTCAGTGACCTCATTTTCTATGTTGTCAGTATACAGTGTTCCCACAATTTGTGTTGTATTTTTTGCCCTTCAGTAATTCGGTAATTTTGTCTTTCAGTAATAGTAAACTCCCATCACTGGTTTAAACTTATACAAGAAAATGAGCTGATGCAGTGGCGGAAGACACAAGTAATTGGTCAAAGTTAAAAAAGAAATTAAAAAAAAAAAACTTATACAAAAAGCAAACAAAAGTTCACATGCAAGATGAATAAGCATTTAACACTTTTAGAAATTCCTCGCAAGCTAAATGTTAAGGCTAGAATTTTTTTTCCTTTTTTCGCAAGCCAAATGTTAAGGCTAGAATTTTTTTCCTTTTTTTTTTTTTTTTTAAATCCTGGCTGATTGGATCTAGACTCAGTTCTGTAACCTATGTTTGATACTTAAGATAAGATAAACTTTCGAAGTCCATGACCCCTAAAACTGGAGCATTTTCCTCATGCTCAACTGTATCTTCTAGTCTCTGTGGCTGGTCTTATGGCCCAATTCCTGTCTCCTGCAATGAAATGGGGGTCTTTAACCCCGCCCTGCTAGGACTGGGGTTCTAATATTCTTGCCAAATGGACGTGCTAGCTGCGTTCTGCCCCACATTGAATATACCTTTGCAATTCATGATGCCATGTCTAGCCAGATGGTTTGAGATACTCCTGCTGCTATGCTTATAACAGTACCACTCACTCTACCCTTACCTCAACTTCCAACCACCCTCCATCTGGCTTTCTTCTCTTCCTAAAGGTATGTACCTTGAGATGTCAGCAGGTCTCATGACATCAGATGGCTTTTATCATTGTCACTGAACTCACCCAACTTTGCGAAAAGTGAAAAATGTAGGGATTTTGTTTTATGTTAATGATCCTTAGCATGTAAATGAGGCAAAGGTACTAAGGCTAGCAAGGGCAAATGCAAAAACGGAAAAGTTGAATTCTCTAAAATCATCAACATTTTTATCTTTGTATAATTTACATTAAACATTCAACCCTTCAAACCCTATTACCCAAAACATTTTTGCAATGGCAATAACTTTATTATTAGTTGATAACCACTAACATTACAGTTTTTTTTTCCTGGCATATAATTTTTTTGTTGATGTGATATACTTCACATTCCATAAAATGAACCATTTGAAAGAGATTCAGTGATTTTCAGTATAATAACAAGGTTGTACAACCATCACCACTAATTCAAGAACATTTTCGTCACTCAACAAAACAAAACAAAAAACCAACAAACAAACAGAAAACAACCAAGACTCCATAACTTTGTAACATCCTGCTTTGGTCATTGGCAAATATGGGCTCACTGAGGTATCCATATCTTCAAAATGTTGGCACAATTCATTAAATATATTTTTCAAAAATCACACCCATTAATTTCACCAACAATCTCATTAGAAAATTCTTTAAGTGTTAGGATTCCTTAAGTGTCAAATTCATGGGGGCAGATACAAGTTCTTCAAAATTCTAATTTTACCATTGACAACAAAAACTATTATTTTCCTAATGTGACAGACGTATTTCACTCTCTTTCAAGAAAATACCAGACAACTAGCTAGCTACAGCTCAAAAAATCATAGTTTGTCTGTCAGTTGTTCTTTCAAGGAAAAATGATGTCTTACTGGAGGCAAAAAAGCTAGTTTGGCTGGCAATTCAAACAATCATGCAAGTGTTTTCCTTGAGAGAACTCACATTCTGGTTTGCAGGAGAAGTGTTTCACTTGTACTTACCGCTTCATTACACTTGTTATTAAAAAGCTGTGTACTTAAAACTCAAAATTTAATAAAATTAATACTTTTTACTGCATCATCAAAGAGATTCTTAAGTGAAACAGCTTTTTTTCACCCCCTACAAGCATGTGGGTGAAGGACACAATGACTATGATGCACTACATCATTAGGTGCTATGGTTTAGTGCCACTTCTTCGATTTGGGCTAAGGAGCTATTCTAGCCACTGTTGCTTTTGCGTCATTGGTGTAAATGTCACCATGGTGGGAAAGGGCAAAAAAGCATCTTAGCATTCCTATCAAAATAATTTTATGCTTGCAGAATTTGCTGCAAGGGTCTTAGGGACCCCAGCTATTCACACGCCGAGCACTGCTGCCCTCACTAAGTTCACTGTGGAATAGAATACTTCTGAAGGAGATGCTGGCATTGATCCTACCTAGAAGGCTCACAGGAGAAGACTTTGGTGAGAACTGGGTTCTTTAAGGAAGCTCTAGAATTTAACGTGTACAATTCTCTCACCTATTCTTTCACCTCCTTTGCTACAGACACTGTCCAAGTTCAGGCACCTCTCACTTTACATTTAGCTAACTCCCTGGACTGCTCGTTGGTTTCTCCGCCTCCAAACCCCTCTGTCTCCGAATGCTCTCCTACACAAACTGCTGCAGATTAATATTCCTAAAGCCCACTCTGTGCAGAAATTTCCAGGGACTTTTTCTGCCTACCAAATAAAGGCTAAGTGCCTTAATTTGATTTCCAAGTTTCCCCTTGTTCTGGGTCCAACTTCCAGAGTGTTTTCCCCAGTTTTTTATCCATGCTTTGCAAGCCCAGAACATACATAACATTTCCCAAGTGATCTATTATCTGAACACCTCCCCCCTTTCATGTCTGAGGCACATCCCCCACTTTTGGACTCCATAGGCGGCAGAGTCTACCTCCGAGTACAGAAGCCTGGATGGATGCTTGCTGTCCCAGGAAGGGCGGTTAGTTCATGGGTACCCGAGCAAGGCTCAGCCGAGCACCAGGATGAAACTCACTGGGATTTTTGAATCTAGAGCTCGTGCCATAAAGAGCCATGAGGAGAGTCAGGTGGCAGATTCATCTGACGGCGTGGGAGCAGGGCAAGGAGCCACAATGAGCCACACTGCAGTGGCATCTAGTGTCTAGGGCCCCTGGGTGTGAGCACCAGCACCAGCAGCAGCAGCAGCAGCAGCAGCAGCAGCAGCAGCAGCAGCAGCAGCAGCAGCAGCAGCAGCAGCAGCAGCCCTGGACCTGCAGGCTGTCATCTGGCTCTTCACAGCCCTGGGATGAACTTGTCAGCAGTGACTGCTCCCGACTAAGAGGAAATAGGCTGCTGCAGTCAAGTCAAGCGGCACCACCGGCGGGCTCAAAATAAATGTGTGTGCACTTTTGCCATGTAAGAGGAAAAAACATGGGACAGTCAAATAGAAGATTTTATCTTCAATCAGTTACTTTGGGGTAGTTTAGTAGAGCTTGGAACTACTAAGGCTAGGTTCACCATTCCGAAGGCCAAAAAGGAAAGTCAGCTGTTGTGAGCTAGGGCAAGTGGTCATGCTGTGGTCCGAGGAGAAGAGAATACCTGGGTCAATGTGCTAAGATCATGCTAAGATCTCTCTCTAAGTGTAACACGTGGTTCAATGCATCAGTGTCAGCGCTTTACATACATTAGCAAGAGTCCATTGATTGCATTTGTCCCTCAAACTTAATCTGGCAGGAAATTTCATGAAATTTGAATTGGCACTTACTTCCTTGCTACATACACCAGTATACTAGGGGAACTGAAACATTTCTTTCCACTAGGTTCATGGGATGACTAACAAAACAGAAACCATATTAAACAAACCCTCTGCTGCCTGATTATTTTTTATACCAGAAGGCTGAGGGGGTGGTTATGGAGCCTTTCCTAATTTCTTTCATGTCCTAAATTTGCTTTTGTTTTATAATTCCATGGACCTCTTGATCCTAAAAGAATACAGATGACTTAACACTGCTCAAACAACAATGCATTAGTCAGAAATTTTGTAAAGTTCTGCACGGCAACTTTGAGAAAGCACATTACAAAAGAACAGATATAATTTAAAATTTGGGAGTTAGGAATGTGAGTAAGGGAATTGAATTTATATGACCTGAAGTTAAAAAAAAAAAAAATTAAGAGAAACTGACTCTTGTTTTTGAGTATGAAAAGGGTTCCTATACAAATGATAGAAAACATTTATTCTTAGTATCATGTGGCAGACAGAAATTACAGCATGGAGAATTTAAACTAGATAGTAGAAGAACTCTAAGGATTATGAAATGTGGGTACATATTGCCACAGGATTATAGAGCTTTTTAAATATATCAATTTTAATTTAAAAAATGGTCGTTCCTAATAAATAATTACAACATTGTGTCCTTGGTATAACTTGAATAACTCATACCTGAGCGAAAGATGTTGGTTCCCTCTGAGAAAAGTGACAACACTAAATGGTTTTTAAAGAAACAAGAAACAGGATAGAGAGGATAGTTATTATCAAATAATTTTAATATAAGCTAAAAACAGGACGACTCAACTCAATTTCCTAAAACAAAAACTCACACTGAGGCTCTTTGCAGGGATGGAGCAATAAGTAAGATTCATCTCTGCGCTCTGAGAGCTATAATATTGGAACAAGGGTGAGCAGAATTAGCCAAATATAAAAACAACCACAAAATAAAGCAAAATATAACGGACATGTACCCAAACCAAAATCCCATATTTTTGCAGATCATGTCACTGTAATGACAACTTATAGGTTATATTGTTGGTGACAAAACGATGATTCAGATGTCTCAGCCCATAGGGCTATGTGTGCTCCTCAAACGGAGCTGAGCATTGTTTAAATACACATAAGATGAACTCACTACAGAAAGTAAAAAGAAGCTGCCATTGGACTATGCTGTACAGAAATGTCATTTAACACAATTTGGTAAACAGGGTGAGCATTATTGGTTTTCTCTTCTTATCTTTGAGGAAGTGTATAAGGAAGGGTGAGGCTTCAAGTGAGCAAAGCTTGTAGAAGGAAGAACATGTGCTTAAAGAAGAACCATTGCGTTGCAAAAATTCCAATTTCAAAATAGGCCTAGAAGAAGTATAATTTTAAAATTTCTACAGTATGTCCACGTAGAGGTGACTGTGGTAATAGAAAGCATGACCATTTTAAAAATACCATAAGGAAACTTCTACAAAGGAGTCGAGTGGCAATGGAAGCAGAGTTTTAAAACTCGCTCCATGTTCAGTGCAATGCTTTGGATACTTAGTACATATATTCAGATTCACTGATGAAAAAATACTTACTAAAACCAAATGTCCACTTAGAAATGGCATTGACTTCTAAATCAATGGGCCTGCCCGATTCTCATATATATATATATATATATATATATATATATATATATATATATATATATGTGCTAGAAATAAGCCTTCTGGAAACAAGATGCAAAGAAACACTTTCTTCCACATTTCTCAGTGTCCCTCTAATGCCGGCAGGATCATGGAAACAGCCTTCTTCAAAAGTCAAACTGTAAAAAATAATTTGCACTAAAATATAACCTGATACATGGTTAGTCAACAGCCATTAAGCAAATGCTAAAACTGCTGTAGAAAAATTGGCAAAGCATGACCAAAACAATTTATAGAAAAAATACAAATCTCTAATTAAAATGAAAAAAAATGTAATCAAAGAAATACAAATCAAACATTTTTCTATTATATTAAGAAAATACTTTTTTAAATTATAATGACCAGTGTTGAGAAGTGTGATATTTAACTGAACACTCACAAATGCAGCTGGTGTCATTGAAATTTGGTACGATCTTTGTGGAAAGCTAACCTGCAATTCAGAGCCTAAGCCTTAAGAAACTTTATAACTTTGACTAAGTTTTTCTACTTTTAAGAATTTCCTTCAACGGTATAGCTGCTATGGAAAACAGTGTGGAGAATCCTCAAAGAATTAAAAAGAGAACTACTACATCATCCAGCAATCCCACTTCTGGGTATATGTCCAAAGGAAATAAAAACAGGATCTCAAAGAGATAGCTGTACCCTCATGTTCATGGTAGCATTATTCACAATGGGAAAGATATGGAAACAACCTAAGTGTCCATCAATAAATAAATGGATAAAGAAGATGTGAGACACACACACATATACACAAAGGAATATTATTCAGCCATTCGAAAGAAGGACATCCTACTGTTTGCAACAGCATGGAAGGACCTTGAGGGCATTATGCTAAAGGAAATAAGTCAGACAGAGAAAGACAACTATTGTATGATATCACTTATATGTGCTGCTAAACTCACAGAAACAGAGATGGTGGTTACCAGGGGCTGGAGGGTTGGGAAAAGGACAGATATTGGTCAGAAAGTCCAAACTTCTAGTTATAAGATGAATAATTCTGGGGCTGTAATGTACAACATGGTAATTATAATAAATAATACCATATTACATACTTGAAAGTTGCTAAGAGACTAGATCTTAAATGTTCTCACCACAAAAAAAGAAATGGTATAATAACTATATGATGTGTTGCATGTGTTAGCTAACTATGGTGAAAATGATTTTGCAATATGAAAGTGTATCAGATCCACATGTTGTGTACCTGAAATTTACACCATGCTGTATGTCAATTATATCTCAATAAAGGGGTGAGAGAATTTACCTTAAGTAGAAAGATCTAGATTCAACAATATTCAGTATTTATAATAGTGAAAATTTGGCCCCATGGGTCTTCCATGGGGAAGGCAGCTATGGGAACACTGAGTAGGATCACCATTGCCGGCATTGTGACAACTGCACAGAAACAGCAATAAATATGCTGCTCAATGTCTTTCAACTTGTGTAATTTAGAGCAGAAGGTCATATTTCTTAAGAAAATGTCTGGCAATATGTGAGAAATTTGGTAAGAGTGGGGGTTCTATAATATTTAGAAAACCATACATTAGTCTACTCAAGCTGCCACAATAAAATGCGATAGAGTAGGTGATTTAACAACCGAAATTTCCTTTCTCACAATTGTGGAGGCTGCACATCCAAGATCAAGGTGCCAGTGTGGTCTGGTTCTGGTGAGGGCTCTTTTCCTGGCTTGTGGACAGCCACCTTCTCTCTGTGTCTTCACATTGCAGGGGTGGCAGGGGAGGACGAGGAGGGTGGGGGTGGGGAGCGCTCTGGTGTCTCTTCCTATAAGAGCACTAATCCCATGATGGCCCTCATGACCTCATCTAAATTTAATAATCTTCCAAAGGCTTCATCTCCAAATACCATTGCATTGGGAGGTTAGGGCCTCAATATATGAATTTTGTGGCAATACAATTCAGTCCATGGATAGCATTGTACAAAAGAATAATGTTTTTAGGTCAACCTAACTATAGAATAACAACAAATGATTAATTATGTTAAATTTAATTCATTCATATAAGCTAAAGATCGAGCATCCTGATGCAATTCTTTAAAACACAATAAAGGTATTGAAAAAATTTCCCTTTAGTATGACAGAATTAGAAAACCAAGGTTTCACAATACCTAGTAAATGGCTGCTAAAATCATTGAATGGAAGGTTGTTGGGAGAACAGAATATTCCCACAGTATCGCCTCACAGATTACTTATTAATTCCAAAGGGTAAAATACACCATTACAAAGTGGTGATCTGGCAGTTGCTATCTGAACTGAACAATCACAAGTATCACTAGTAGTGGAACAACCTGACACTATATGTCTCCTAATTAGATGTGAAGTCACAATATTACCTGTGTTGTTAATGAAGAATTCTGGACAAATAGGTTTAATCTGAATTTCATCAAGTCTAGACCTAAATTTCAGTCTACATGAAATACAGGGAATAAAGGAAAAGATTTAGTAACATCATGGGAAACAATCAGGATATAGACTATACTATATAGGACAACTGGCCTGGAGTTTTAAAAAATTCAATGTCATGAAAACAAAGGGTGAAAAATTGTTCTGGATTGAAAGAGACAACCGTCAAATTCAATATGTCAAACCCATACATTCAAATATATATATATATATATATATATATATATATATATATATATATATATGCACACATACACACACACACATATATAATAGTATTGGATTTGACATATTGAATTTGATATATATATGTATATATATACATATATGTATGTATAACATATTTGGAGACAATTGGGAGAATATAAATATGGAGTGGATATGAAATAATATGAAATTATTACTAACTTTCTTGAGTGTAAAATGGCATTGGGATTAAGTAAAACATTCTTATTCTTAGAGAGCGTATGCTGAAATATTAAGGATGGAGTTTCATATGTCTGCAAATGACTTTCAAATAATTCACCAAGAAAGCAAATTTAATTTGGTAACATGTTGAATTTAGTGGAAGTATAAGAATTTTATTTTGTGTTATCTTTTCAACCTTTCTCTATTTAAAAAATTTTTTAAATAAAAAGTTGTTGGTAAATTAAATTAAGAATTTTTAATTTAAAAATAATACTAAGTAAATATATGTAATAGATATGTAAGTTATAAAACATAATATAATAAATACCGATAACTATACCACCCAACCCACGATCTATAATAGAACACTAACAATATCATTAAATCTACATATATATTCCTCCCTGAACTCTTTCCCCAACTATCTTAAATTCTTAAATTTTGTTATGGAAATTTTCAAGTATATACAATAGCTCAAACCCCAGATTTGCATTTGTAGTTTTTTTTCTTTTTATCCTTAGAGAATTCCCCTATCATTTGCAAAACCAATAATGCCTCAAAGGTTTATACTGTCCAGAAGCTAAATACTCTGTAAAGGAAGATGCTCTAGGAGATATTTAGACCAACATAATATTAGAAGCGGAAATCCATAACGCAGAGTTCTTAACCTTCCTGTGGGTGAATATACATTCTAGAATATACATTATTTCAGTTGGGATCAGTGCTAAAAAGCAGCATTGTTTTGAATACAATATTTTATTCTATACAGAAAAAATAAATTTTTCATATGAAATACAGACTATATAGGTAGCGTCACTTGAAGAATCTATTCTGGTACTTCATTCAGCTTAATTCATTGATATTATGAAACGAGCTTGTAAAACAGAAATGAAACTTAGTTCTCTGCCCTGAGAACCAGTTGAATGGTAAACAAGTATGCCAATCAGAAGACTGATATTCTTGGAGTTTAATAATTTAAATAGCTAGCACTTAGTCAAGGATGAAGAATTCTAGTTAGTAAATGAAATGAACCTAGCAGAACATCGAATGATTAAGAACAAGAAGCATTAAAAAAAAAAGACATGAGCCAAAGTTTAGAGTACTGTTAAAGAGGAAATTAGAAAAGGAAGTGGTTTATAGAGTCAGGGTTTTTATGTATTAACTTGAGATTTTTACCTCTATTGACAGGAAATGTAAGAGCTACCATTTTTTTTCTTCTTTTTTTGAAGCTAACACATTACGGGAAGAAACTGTTATAGCATCAATTATATTTTTCCACTAGTCAGTTTTCCATTGTGTATCTAAATGTTCTCCTATTGTTTGACTTTAAAGGGTGATGAATGTTGTATAGGCATTATGGTCTGCATTTTCTTATGTACCTTCTAATTGTCACAAAAACCATAGAAGACAAAGATCATCTGCTCCCTTTTATAACTGAGTTAACTGAGGTGCGAAGAAGTTATGTTTGGATACAGATCATGGAACCAGTAAGTAGTAAAAATAAATTTTGAATTCAGGTTTCTCTGGCTCCAACTTAATACTTTTTATATGCTAGGCTAAACTACCTCAATAGCCTAAATAAGAGTTAATAAGTTAACGTCACAAGACATGGGATTTCTTACCTGTTAACAAATGTAAGATTGGACAATTTGATTATTATTTAATCAAATCTGAAAAATAGAACTTAGTAGAATGAGCTTTTAAAAATTACTAGTGATGGTTAGAAAAGGAAAGAATACAAGGTCAGACAATTAAGTTTGCGAACTTGTTGCAACAATGGTGCTAACCTTTTTGATATCAGAGGGATTATTCATTATGAATCTGTACCAACTGGACAAACAGTTAACCAGGTTTACTATTTGAAAGTGCTGAAAAGGCTGCGTGAGAAAGTTAGACGAAAACTACCTGAACCTTTCACCAACAATTCATGGCTCTTGCCTCACAACAATGCACCAGCTCACACGGCACTGCTTGTGTTGTGAGGGAGTTTTTAGCCAGTAAACAAATAACTGTATTGGAACACCCTCCCTACTTACCTGATCTGGCCCCCAATGACTTCTTTCTTTCCCTAAAGATAAAGGAAATATTGAAAGGAAGACATTTTGATGACATTCAGGACATCAAGGTAACATGATGACAGCTCTAATGGCCATTCCAGAAAAAGAGCCCCAAAATTGCTCTGAAGGGTGGAGTAGGTGCTGGCGGCAGTGCATAGCTTCCCAAGGAGAGAACTTTGAAGGTGACCGTATTGACATTCATCAGTGAGGCGTGTAGCAATTTTTCTAGGATGAGTTTATGAACTTAATTGTCATACCTCATAAACAGTTCCCAGAAAATAAAGTACAAAAGCTACACACACACACACACACACACACACACACATATGTATATGTATGCACACACACAGTTATACATATGCTTTAAACATAAGTGTATACATACATACATATACGTATATATTTTTAAAACACCGCTCTAGTAAACAAAAATGACAAAAATAATCATACACCCATTTTGCCTATTAACTTGGAAAATTTATCTTAATGCTAGCAAGAGTGCAATGACACAGGTGCTCCATGATTGTTCTTGGGAGTCAAAACCGATATCATCTTTCTTGACAGCAATGTACAGTATGCAAAGCTTTAAAAAGAAAACCTGTTCATCTAGCATGTCCACTTCTAGGAATCTAGACTATCAGAAAGAAAATTGAAGATCATAGTAAAATTTTATGGAGAAAAATGTACACCTCAACATTATTTATACAGGTGAAAGAATGGAAACAATTGAACATAAGAGCGATTATTGAATAATTTATGATACTTTCATATATTGCTCATTATGTAGTCATTAGAATAAATTTTTCCATCATGAATTATATAAAAAATGATTACAACATAATTTTGAGTGAAAAAAGCAAAATGCAATGTTGGATATACAGTATAATCATAAAATATTTTTAGAAATACATGTATACAGAGAATAAACATTAAATGAAAATACACCAACATATTAAGATGTCATTTGTGGGTTGTGCAATTATGGGTAAATTTTTATACTTCATATCAAAATTTTCTATAAATAAGCACATGTCAATTTTATAATACAAATTATAAACATGAATTTTTAAATGTCAAGGTTTAGTCATCTTGAATTAATGTTGTAGTAATGTTTCCTATGAAAGAATACAATCTCAATCCTTAGATTTATTTATGTATTTATTTACGTATTTATTTATTTTTTATTTTTTATTGTGGAAGGGGAACAGGACTTTATTGGGGAACAGTGTGTACTTCCAGGACTTTTTTCCAAGTCAAGTTGTTGTCCTTTCAGTCTTAGTTGTGGAAGGCGCAGCTCAGCTCCAGGTCCAGTTGCCATTGCCAGTTGCAGGGGGTGCAGCCAAGCATCCCTTGCGGGAGTCGAACCAACATCTTTGTGGTTGAGAGGACGCGCTCCAACCAACTGAGCCATCTGGTTCAAGGCTCAGTTCAAGGTGCCCTGTTCAACCTTACTTGCAGGGGGCAGAGCCCACCATCCCTTGCAGGACTCGAGGAGTTGAACTGGCAACCTTGTGGTTGAGAGCTCACTGGCCCATGTGGGAATCGAACTAGGAGCCTTCGGAGTTAGGAGCACAGAGCTCCAACTGCCTGAGCCACAGGGCCGGCCCTAGATTCATTTATTTTTAAAATGTATTTGCCCATAACAACATTTTGGATATTTTCAATCTCCCTACTAGTAATTAATTGGTCTTCTCAGATCTTCCAGTTTTTTTCCTAATTCATTCATGGTAGGTTGCATATTTCTAAGAATTTTTCCATTTCTAGATTGTCCAATTTGTTTGCATATAGTTGCTCATAATAGACTCATTATACTTTGTATTTCTGTGGGTTCAGTTGTAAAGTCTCCTTTTTCATTTTTAATTTTGTTGATTTGGATCCTCTTTCTTTCTTGATTAGTCTAGATAAGGGTTCATCAATTTTCCTTACCTTTTCAAAGAACCAACTGTTAGTTTGCTTAATCTTTTCTTTTGTCTTTCTGTTCTCTGTTCCATTTATTTCTGGTCTAATCTTTATTATTCCCTTCCTTCTGCTAACTTTAGGTTCAGTTTGTTCTTCTTTTTCTAGTTCCTTAAGGCATAGGCTTGGGTTGTTTATTTGGGATCTTTCTTGCTTCTTAATGTAGGCATTTATTGCTACGAACTTCCGTCTTAGAACTGTCTTTACTACATCCCATTAGTTCTGGCATTTTGTTTGTTTGAAGAAACTTTTCTATTTCCCCCTTAATGTCTTATTTGATCGATTGGGTGCTCAGAGCCCCAATTCTTTACTCTCCCTATAACCATACCCTTTAAGATGACTTTGAAGATTCTTTCACTGAAGACACAGAATCTATTTCCTTATTCCTTGCATCTCAACTTGCCTTGGGATTTCTTTGTCTCAAAATGGTTTTGTTTTATTTAATCAATGTTATTTCTGGGTTGTTTTTGGTCAATGGGTGATTAGCAAACATGACACAAGCAGGGACCTATGAGGCAAAGAAGACTTAGAACTGGATTCAGCAAACAATAAACATCCTTCTTGTGAATAAAATCTCAAAGTTAACAAACAAGTCACAGATATTTGCAACACTGCAAACAATTAGTCCTTTATTGCAACCAATATCGGATTAATATTTAAACTATATAAGGGATTCCTTAGTATCAGTGAGAAAACACTGGGTGATTGTGGTTGCTATGGAGATGCATTACTCAGATCTCCAGGCAAGAGAAAAACTCTAGCAATTAATAATAAATTTTCTGTATATGTTCATTTTGGCACCTGCTTCCCAGAAGACCCAAACTGACAGAAAATCCAATTAAAATAGCAAAAGATTTAAACAGACAATTCACTAAAAGGAAATGTAATGTAGGTTTACAAAGATACACACACAAATGAAACTAGACCTCTTTCCTACACCATATAAAAAATTAACTCAAAATGGGTTTAAGACTGAGACCATTCCAAGGAGAAAACATAGGCAGTAAACTCTTGGACATTGATCTTAGCAATATTTTTTGGGACATGGCTGCTTGGGCAAAGGCAACAAAAGCAAAATAAACAAATGGGACTGTATCAAACTAAACAGCTTTTTCGCAGTGAAGGAAACCATCGACAAAATGAAAGGGCAACCTACTGGATGGGAGAAACTACTAGCAAATGATAGATCTGATAAAATATTATATCCAAAATACCATGTTTCCCCGAAAGTAAGACCTAGCCAGACCATCAACTCTAATGCATCTTTTGGAACAAAAATTAATATAAGACTGGGTATTATATTATATTATATTATATAAGACCATATATAAGACCCAGACTTACAGTAAAATAAGACTATGTCTTTCAGGGAAACATGGTATATAAAGAACTCATACAACTTAACATAAAGAAAAAACAAATCCAATTAAAAAATGGGTAGAGGTTAAATAGACATTTCTCCAAAGAATACATACAGGTGGCCAACAGCACATGAAAAGACACTCAACATCACTATTTATCAGAGAAATGCAAATCCAAACCACAATGAGATATCACCTCACAACTGTCAGAATGGCTACTATCAAAAAGACAACAAATAAGACGCGTTGGCAAGGATGTGGAGAAAAGGGAACCCTTGTACCCTGTTGGTAGAACTGTCAATTTGTGCAACCACTATGGAAAACACTATGGAGATCTCTCAAAAAATTAAAAATAAAACTACTGTACAACCCAGCAATTCCACTTCTGGGTATTTATCCAAAGAAAACAAAAACAACAATTCAAAAAGATATATGCACCCCTATGTTCATTGCAGCATATTTACACTAGCTAAGATATAGAAGCAACCTAGGTGCCCATCAATAGACGAATGGATAAACGTGTGGTACATATATACAATGGAATATTACTCAGCCATAAAAAAGAATGAAATCTTACCATTTGTAACAACATGGATGGATCTAGAGAATATTATGTTAAGTGAAAAAAGATGGAAAAGTCAAATACTATATGATTTACTTATATGTGGAATCTAAAAAACAAAATAAATGAACACACAAAGTGAAACAGAAACAAACTTATAAGTTGCCAAAGGGGAAGGGAGTAGGAGGTTGGGCAGGAAAGGGGAAAGGGATTAGGAAGTACTAACTTCCAGTTATGAAATAAGTTGTGGGGATGTAATGTACAGCGTAGTGGGTAGAGTGAATAATATTGCAATAACTATGTACGGTGACAGAAGGTACTAGACTTACTGTGGTTATCACTTTGTAAGGTATATAAATGTTGAGTCACTATGTTGTGCACCTGAAACTAACTTATTGTACGTCAACTATAATTAAAAATAAACAAAGATACACATACAATACACACACATAAGTAAAAGTATGGAAGACAAATTGAAAAGAATCTACCTCAAATATATGACACTGAAGACCTACCAGAGGAAAGAAAACTGAATTAGAATTCAGGAAAGTAAGGCTGTCCCTCAAAAGGCAGGATTCTTTATGTGCTGAGAAAAGGACTAGTGCTCTCAGATTGCAATGGTTGACATTGACTGAGCACTCTATGTGTCGAGCGCTGTTGTATGAGTTTTCATGAATTAACTCACAATCCTGTGAGTCAGGTACTATTACTACTTCCATTTTAGAGATGAGGACTTTGAGGGATGGAGGTATTATGGGCCCAAGTTGTTTAAAAAGGATTCACTCACATTCATTAAAAAGGTTGTATACATATAAGTCTAAGGGCTCTGTTCTAAATGACATTTTTAAAATATCATGGGAAAGTGTCTGGTTAGCTCAGTTGGTTAGAGGATGGTGCTGGTAGCACCAAGTTTGCCAGTTCGATCCCTGCATGGGCCACTGTGAGCTGTGCCCTCCTTAAAAAAAAAAAGAAAGAAAAAAAAATATATATATGTATATACACATATATACATATATACATATATAAACATATATATACATATATGTATATTTCATTCTATATTTCATTCTGCTATCGTTTCCATATATACATATATATATATATGTGTGTGTGTGTGTATATGTATGTGTGTATATATATATATTTGGAAACGATAATAGAATGAAATATAGCAGTCAGCTACATTTTAATTTTGTGACCTTGGGCACAATTTTTAACCTTTCTGGACTTAGTTTCCTCATCTAAAACATAGCAAGAGTACTTTATCATTTGCAATTATATTTTGGAAATTACATTTAAAACTATAGCATGCTATATAAATATGAGATATTAGTAATATTTATGTGCTACAGAGACTGTATTTTAAAAAGGAGAATAGCAATGAAATATAGTTTAGAAAATCCTAAATTTGGAGGCATGTGATAAATAAAGCCAAATATGAACTGCAATTTTATTTTAGCCAAATGTTTTCATTCTTTATGAGATATTTGTTTGTGTATGCATACATGCACAAAGATTCTATATCGAAGATTTGTAGTAAATATGTAATTTACTACATGTAATAATAATATGTAATTACCAGAGCTGGGAATAAGTAACAAAGTTTAAATGTCACTACCTTCCAAGTTCACTCCCTTGGGAAGAGAACAGTAACAATGAATCATCTTATTGAGGTTCTTTTTGACAAATAATTTATAATGCTCATAAAGCTTAAGCTTCCATAGCAATGACTTCCGTGTAACATTGAATGGGAAGGATAAGAATGGGATGTTTTCATTGATTCTACAAAATTCTGCTAAACCTCTAGTTATCTTTATGCCCTATCTTCTCACATTTTATCTCTCCAACCCAATTATTTCTCTTTATGAACTAGGACAGTTTTCTTTCTGAATGTTAGCTGTATTAAAGTAGCCTAATAAATTAAACAATACAATGGCCCCAGAAGTACTTTGGCTTTTTAAATTTATTAACAGGGCTACATCATGATCGCACATGGTAATAAATTCATTTCATATGAGACAAACCGTGACTGTGGTATTCTACAACAATATAGTTCTATCACTAATTACACTGAGTATGAATCATGGTGAGCTTTACATAATCTATCCAATGTGCAGTTATGTAAAACTAAGAACTCTAATAAGTTAAAAATCCATAAAATAACCTTAATACCGTGTTTACCTGAAAATATATTATTATATTATATTATATTATATTATATTATATTATATTATATTATATTATATTATTATAAGACCCGGTCTTATATAAGACCAGACCTTATTTTGCTATAAGTATATATGTATATACTTAGACTTTACTATAAATATATAGTAAAATAAGACCGGGTCTTATATTAACTTTTGCTCCAAAAGACGCAGTAGAGCTGATTGTCTGGCTAGGTCTTATTTTCGTGGAAACACAGTATTTTGAATATTGGAACTGTAATACTACTACTGACTAATGTGTTTATTATTTTTAGATGTCTTGTGCTATACTTTGAATTGGGGGATGCATTTTCCTTGGATAGAATAGAAAGTTGATTCTTTCCTTTGTATTATTCTATGTTTTTTTAATATCAGAATAAGGAAAGCAATGTAGGCGTGATGCTCTCTGTTCTGTGATGATGGCTGGGAAATGCATTCGTGGGGCAAGATTTTGTACATACACATGCACACACACTTTGAAGCGATGCTTCTGTTTGTCAACAGAATTAATTTTCTCTTGCATTCTGTAAACATCCATAGAACAGGCCAACGTTCACTTTTAGAAGCTATTTGAAATAAAAATAAAGAATGTCAGAGATATAATATTAACTCAAAAAGACTATACACCTATATTATAAACAGTATTGGTGGGTTGGCTTCTAAAATTTACTATTATTTGGTCTTCTTGCTATATTTTCCTTGATGCAAAGGTTAAGTTAACTTTTTAACCCACCAAAGAAAGACTTTATGATTTGTGTGGGAAGAAAAAGGAGGTAACAAAGGAAATGACTGTATCAAAAAATATTTGTAATAGCTTTCAATATTATATGTTGCCAGTGTTTTAAAAAAATAACGGTTAAATTAGTCACTATTTGTACTTATAAGGAGCCAGACTAAATTTTCTCTTGCTACAATAGAACTGAGGCTGACCTAGTTCCCCAAACTAAAACTGAAATAGACGCAGTGGTTGGCTTAGAGTGGGGATTTTCTGTCTGTGGTCAAACATTCATGGGGTTCCCACACCAGTCTTCAGTTGTCTAAAGCACGTAGATAAAGCTTGATGTGAAGCTGGATTTCTTTTGCCCCTGCTCAAAATAGTTTAAGAAGGAAAATGATAGTGTTTACCTGAGCCTATTGTAGCAACAGTAGTTAAGTAATCCTTTCCATGATATACTTCTCAGGGGCCATCCATGCCTTACACCACTGGTAACTAACAGAATTATTTACTCTGTTTCCTGAGCAGAAGCTGAGTGATGATTTATAGGACTATTTTAGTTTGAGACTTTGCTTCTGTACTTCTCTATCAGAGCAGAAGGAAAGGCAACATCTGTCTACCAGACCAGGGAAATAACAGCTCCGTATCTATTAAACAAGGAAGTAGCATTGTATCAACGACACCAGGAGGAAAGAATCTGCCAATCAGACCAGCAGAGTAGCACTTGTCTACTAGACAAGTATATCTGTCTAGCAGAACCAAGGTTAGCATCTATCAAACTGGGAGGGTAGCCTCTGCCTACCAAACAGGGGCAAAGGGTAGAAGTTTTCAGAGCCCAGAGCAAAGGACATTAAGTTATTTGGTTTTTGTATCTGTCTAGTTGATTAAAAAATTATATTATGGGAAATGTTGATGATTTAATCATCAAAGACCTGTTTGTATATTTTGGTATGAAAGTATAAATATTAGAACACAAACCCTCGAAGTACTTATAAAAGCACTAGGAGGGCACAGGAATAGATAATCAGTAGTTACAGGTCTGTAGAATTTAGTCTCAGGTGGTAAATATATTCTAAGTACAGTATTTATTCAACTTGGTACTTTAAAGGAAGCTATGTAATAAGAACATTTGTACAGAGGCTGCCTTCACTACAAGGTCTAATAATTTTTTCTTCTTGAGAATATCTTAATATGAAAAGCACTTTGCAATGTCAGAAATCTAAAATAGTTATGTATAATTTGAGTTTGATTCCAAAAATATTCTGTAGTAGATAAATCAAGAAACTATTCATAGTAAGGTACACCAATAAAATATAACAGTGTTATATGACACATGTCTAGACATTTTTTATTAATCTGGTTCAAATTAGAAAGTAACAAATAACATCCTGTGGGATAAAAATCAGTTTTAAAGATAAATACTCTATTTTCTACAAGCATTATACACTTTAATAATTGGGAAAAATATAGAAACAGAATTATTTACTTATTGATTCATTCATTTATTTATATCCCCCATGTTATTTCTCAGAGATTTGATTTAATTTGTGTGCAGAGAGTACATATTGTGAGTAAACAAAATATTAATCAAAGTAAAAGATTAAGATAAAAAAGAAGACAAATATAAAAACCAAAGGGAATGCCAGACTATCAGTTCAGTTCCCATAGATTAATGATTTTTCAACTATATTACCCAATATTTACTATAAGGAGCAGGTGTGGTCACAACTTCATTACTACCCTGATGTAATTTAATAAGTATAACTTATCTTTATATGTAATTATAAAAAATACAATGCCCTAATATAAAGAACAATTAAAATGAAAGTTTGTACTTATCTACCCTTCCATCTATCTACCTATAAATATTTTGGTGTTATATAGAAATATATTTAATATATTTTTAATAAATAAATTTAATATATATTTAATAAATATATGTTACATAGAAATGTATAAATATTTTATAAATATATTATTTTATAAAATATAATTATTTTAATATATAAATATGCCTAAACTATAAATATACTATAAATATACTAAAATGAAATACACATACGCACACTCATACACATCAATATTTTGGCAAGATTTCACTAGAAGACCTAAGAAGTAATCAGATATGTGGATCTAAACGTTGACTCACCATGAATGTGACAACTCTAAAAAGACAGACTGACGTAGGTATGTTATAGTGGTGACTCAAATACAATGCGTAAAATTCCAAACAAAACAAAGGTCAAAGTTGCCTTTTTTCATACCTTTGTTATATGTCTGGAAAATTCTTAAAACTGGACAAAACTCACTTAGTGTCCGCTGTATCTACTCTCCAAAGATGGCTCCCAATATTCTTCTCCTCCCTGTATACGCACGCTGCCTCTCACATCAATAGGTGGAGTTTATGTGTCCTCACCTGGACTGGTCTTGACCAATGGAGAGCAGCCCAAATGCTGTTCTGGGACTTCTGAGCCCAAACCTGAAGGGGACTGGCAGCTTCCACTTGTCACCTTTTGGGGACCCAGTTACGATGTCATGAGACATCCAAGCCACATGGAGAGGCCACATGAAGCAAGTCTGAGCTGCTCTAGTTGACAGCTCCAGATCAACTACCACCCAAACTCCACTCCAGCAGTCTGAGTGAGCCATCTTGGTTGTTCAAGGCCAACAAGTGAGCCCAGCTGACTACAGCGACAGTCAGCATCACTTGGAACAAAACCGCCCAGGCTGAGCCAGTCATCCCATAGCATCTTAGGAGATTATAAGCATCTGTTGTTTTAAGCCCTACATTTTGGGTTATTTTATTATATAGCAATAGACACTCAAAACAGCATTTGTATGTAAAACTGAATTAGATTCTAGGTTTAGGCAAATGTAAACAGATTATTTTTTCATCTATTTGAAAACCTATTGGGACATTTGAGAGTCTTGCAGGATAGAAAAGACTTCCTCACTGTGAGGGACTGTCCTATATATGCAGGATGTTTATTATCGCTCATCCTTACCCTAAATGTCAGTAATGTTTCCTGGTTATTATAACAACCAAAAACACTTCTACAAATTGCCAAAATGCTCTCTAGAGGGATGGTGCTGACTCTGCTAAAAACCACGAACTAGAATAATCATATGTATAATGACTACAAGTGGTTAGGTACTGGGGACGCTAGAAATGAAATATAACCCAGGCCTTCGAGAAACTTACAGTCCAACTGATAACACGAAGAAATGAATGAAACTGTAACACAGAGTGATAAACGTTGCGATGGAGATGTTTTCCTGGCACTGTGTAGGAGGAGAACCAGTAGTTCACTCAGCCTCGGGAAGGGTCAGGACAAGTTTCCTGGAGTTCATCGTTAAGCTGAGTTCTGAAGTGAGCCAGGTGCCGAAGAGGGAGAATGGAAACTCAGACAGAGGAAACGGCTTGTGGAAAGACACAGCATGAGACACCAGCAGCCATAAAGGTAACAAGGTAGGCTGGTGGCGATGTGGATTTTATGCTATGCTAAACAGTTCATTTAAATCTGAAGGCGATTTTGTAGTACTAGCTAGAGATAACGTCCTATGTTCACCACACTACTATCCCAGCCTCTCTTGCCGTTGGCTTGGGGACCTGTGACTTGTTCTGGGCAATGGATGTGGGTGGAAGACATATAAGCCAGTTGCAGGCCTGACTCTTGATAGCATACCATGCAGTCTTCTAATTCACTTTTTTCCTGCCTGTGTTGGAGGCCACGTGGTCCAGGTAGCAAAGCTCCAAGATAAAAGAGGGCTAGCTGACTTGTCTCAGATATGTGAAGAGTATACATTACTGTATGAGGCAACTGACATTTGGGGGGTATCAATAGGAATTCTGTCCAGAAACAAACCGCCCCATATGGTTCAAACGAAGAGACGCTAATGAAGGAAATCCTTTCAGAGGTGTGGACAGGGTAAGGGAAGAAACTGAGGAGTCAGGAAGCTGTTCCCACTCCTAGAACTGAAGGGGTAAGGAGAGGATTTGGAGTCATTGGAGCCCTGAGAGCTGGTGCCAACGAGGAGGAGCCACCCAGCATGAACTCTAGTCACAAAGGGATGTCACCACTGCCAGAGGAAGGGGGAGAGCTGGAAAAAGCAATATCCTGACCTGCCTCTTCTCGTGTCCTTAAGTCTCCTGAGTGGGTATCCCGACTGGCCAAGCCCAATCAGAATGCAGCCCCGAGGGAGCCCAGGTAATGCCGTGCACAGGTGCCAGCCTCCTGGGGCACAAAGTGTTCAGTGAAGGGAGGAGAGCAGTTCTGGGGGGTGAAGAAGACACGCGATTCCGGAGGTGTGTCTGTTGTGGCAACTAGCTTTAATTTCTCTCATACAAAATCACTGAAGGATTTTAGGCAGGTTTTTAAAATAAGTTTTCTTGAAACATAATGTACACACCATAAAGTTCATCCTTTCAAAGTGCAATTCGTTGGTTTTCAGTATATTTACACAGTTGTGCAATCATCCACGCTCTCTAATTCTAGAAATTCATTACATCCCCACCCCAAAAATCCCCTTGCCCGTTAAGTAGTCCCTCCCCATCCTCACTCTTCCCACAATCACTGGCAACCACCAATCTACTTTCTGTTTCAATGCATTTGTCTATTCTGGATTTTTCACATTAATGAAATCTTACAAAATGTGGTCTCTGTGTCTGGCTTCATTTTAGCATAACGTCTTCATGTTGTAACATGTATTCCTTTTTATTGCTGAATATTTCATTGCATATGGTACAGTTTTCGAAGACTACAGCTGTATAGAGAATAGGGTGGAGTGAGCCAAAAATCAATGGCAGAGGAATGTGTGTAAGTTGGGGAGTGATTGCATTCTCTAAAAACATTGTCTCAAATTATTTTCAGACTCAGAAATAAGCTAGAGAAGATAAAAACCGCCTGAAACAGCCTCCTTTTCCTGCGTTGCCATCTCTATGAACGACACCATTATCCACCCAGAATGTGGGAGTCGCACTAGACTCCTCCATTTCTCTCACCCTCCACCCTAGATCCCTTCTGCTGTGCATCCTACTCCTTGACTAGGCCTCCCCCCTCTGTGCCGACTGCCCTAGTGAAGTCCTAGGGGGCCATGCTGGACACAGTAACTGCCTACCTGGTGTCCTCTGTTCTGGCACCAGCAACCATCTATCGTCAGGTGGGGCAATGATAACAGAAAGATGGGAAGATGCGAGAGGTGCCTTGTCTCATTGTTGAGTCAGGAAGCAGACAGAAGTCAGGCGTTGATAGCCTAGCCGCTTCTTCCTTTCACCCAGCTGAGTTACTAGTTGCCTTTGGTGAGCGCACAATCTCTTCCCTATTGCGTACGGAGGACGGCCTGCCGGTATTAAAGTGAAAAGATGGCTAACACTGCTACTATCTGGGGTTCAGAGAAGAGAGCTGCTTTAGCTTCACATTAAGCTCTGTTCTCTCAGCCATTATTATCATAAAGATGAGGTTTTGTTTCCATTTACTACAAACCTTCTAATGTTTTTTTTTTTCTTGTTTTTTTTTCCCAGAACTTGGGAGAAAAAGAACTATAGCAAACACCAAATGTATGCTGTTTCTCAGTAGCCAAACGTAAATGGAATCATGGTCAATTACTATGAAATTTTTAAAATAAAAAGGAAAGAACAGGTTTTAGGAAAAGGAACCTTTTTCTGAGTACTTAACTATATAAGATAAAATTTGGAACATGACGTGTCATGAACAATGTCATCAACATTTCAAGCAAATGCAGTGACAAATTTTATATCTTTTAATCACAGTAACTGTCTTAGTTTAATTTCCCCTGGAACTCAGCTTTGACACAAAAACTTACATGCAGGAAGTATACTAGGGAGTACACTTAGAAACAATCTGTAAAGAAGCGAGGGAAGCAAGTTTAGGTAGGTTTGGGGAGAAGTTGAACTGAGGATCAGTGAGAAAGAGAAGCATTAGCTGAACCCACAGGGAGCTCTGGAACTGGGGTGGTCCTGAGAGTTGTCCCCAGGTTAAGGCAACAGGGTGAGGCCTTTGGACCACTGCGGTGTTGTCACTGAAGCAAACTGCATCTCAGGGAGCGGACAACCCCATGGTCTGGGCAGCACCCTTCTGCTGAGGACAATGCTTAGAGAAGTGCTCAGCTGTGACCTGTCAGCAGCCAACACTCCTGACAGACGAGAAATAATTGACTCAACCCCAAAAGGGCAATCAGGACAATACACCATAGCATCCATTACAATCTCGCCCTAGCATTGCTCAGATTCACTCGCTTCTTTAGAGTCACTCCATATCTAGGATGCTGGGTAGTATTTTTCTCCTGCAGAAATTTAAGAGAGGAAGACAAGTGGGATGAACCACAGACCTTGTTGATACCACCGACCTCAGGGCTACAGCTGAAAGTCACATTGATTCTCCTCCACACCAGTCCCAGACTGCCTTCACCTCAGCAATGACCTTTGCTACCCTAGATGGTCTACCCTTAGGGCCACCCACATCCTCATCCTTGAGAGATGAGGACTGTACTTGTTCATTTAACAAGTTGTGTAAGGAGTACCAAGAGACACATCCATGGCTCCCCTAAGGACTATGCACACTCTTCCCTGCTCCCATGTGTAAGACTCCTATCTACTTCTGATGATAGCAGTCGGTGAGTCCTGCCAGGATAGGGACTCCTTAGTGGGTCTGATGGACTGAAAAGCATGAAGTGACTGAGCAACCAGAATTCAAAGTCCAACAAGCCTCTTACTGTGTCTCGAGAACCAGGAGCTCTAGAGCTCCAGAGCCTGAGAAGGACAGAAAGCATGTATTCTCTAAGGGTCGCTGGAGGTACGGCCACTTCTGCTTCCACCCTGGGTTCTTAAACTCATATGTTCTATCGATTAGGAAGCCAGTACCATGTATTCGCTGTTAATTTAAAGTGGATTAAGTGTAACTTGTGCCCCAGCTACACCATCAATTCTATCAAGAGCAGGTTCAGAGTGGTATTACGTGTTATAGGATAAGGGTCCCAACGGACATTATATTAGTTTCCATTTGCTGCTGTTAACACATTTACTGAGTGAAAACAAATCAAATTCACTAACTTACATTTCTGATGGTCAGAAGTCCTACAATCAAGATGTTTGTGGGACTATATTTCTTCAGGAGGCTCTAGGGGAGACGTCATTTCCTCGTCTTTTCCAGCGTTTAGAGGCCACCTCTATTTCCTAGCTCATGGTCCCTCCTCCACCATCAAAGCCAGCAGCACAGTACCTTCAAATCTCTCTTTTCTCTGCTTCTGTAATCACATTGCCTATTCTGACCCTCCGCCTCCCTCTTATAAGAACTCTTGTGATGACATTGGACCCACCTATGTAATAATTCAAAACATAATCCAAAACAATCTCCCCATCTGAAGGTCCTTAACTTAATCATGTCTGCAAAGCCCCTTTTTCCACATAAGGTGAAAAATTCACAAATCCTGAGGATTGCAATGTGGATAACTTTGGGGGGGTCATTATTCAGTCTACCACAGACATATAGATGCCACCATACATCTTTTACTATAAAGAGGGCCCCTTAGTCTGAGACAATGTTTTCCAGGATCCCACATCTGTGACACAGAATTTTGTAAGCCTTCAGTAATGGTTCTGGCCAATGTGTGCAAAAAGGCAAACCCATAGCAGAATATGTATAAATTCCAGCCAAGTTAAATCACTGGCCATTCCAGGGTGGAATGTACTCAACTATCCAGCCAAATGGCTGGTTGGTCTCCTTGAAGGATCTGTGCTTTACTGAGGGCTTGGTGTTGGTCTCTCTTGCTGCCAGGCTGTGCATTTGAAAGCAGCAGTAGCTAGATCCGCATTGTTAGGGGAGCCTTCCCTGTAAGTTCCATGCATAACCTCCACCCTTGCCACCATGTATTGCTTCCATCTCTGCACCATGATTACTCTGTGCATTTGCCCTCTGTGCCCCCACTGGGTGCACAAAAGCAGAGGCCAGCTGATATCAACTGGTGAAGTCATCTTCTCTCTGTGGTCATTTACAGTCTCTTCCATGGCGGGATGTTAACTGGTGGATATCACCACGTCAGTCAAAGATAGTTACACTTAGTGCTCACTCGCATAGGTCCATTCACACGCCTCTTCCACAGATCTCATGATCCCCAATACTTTCAGGCCCCTACCAAACAGTCAAGCCATATGCCACTACCCAGGAATCTTACATGCCTTTACTTCCGGCCACTTCTGTCTGTGCAAAACGGATGACCATGTTCAATGCATGACGTTTGAACCATTGGGAGGATTTTCCTCATCACTGTCTGCCAGATCATAGCGCAGCAGCAATTTATTTCAGCTCGTACCTACTTACCAAGTCAACTTATGCTTGATCCGAGCTCAGCCCTTTTTCTCCTGCACGATTCGGTCATAAGAGACCCTCCAATCCCATGCAGTCATATATTTGATCTTAGATATAGGTACCAGTGCAACCGTGGTTGATGACATACTGTGTCTCCCCAAAAATAAGAACTAACTGGAAAACAAGCCCTAGCATGATTTTTCAGGATGGCATCCCCTGAACATAAGCTCTAATGCGTCTTTTGAAGCAAAACTTAATATAAGGCCCGGTCTTATTTTCGGGGAAACACGGTAGTAGTCTGGCTACGCATTCACGCGCTTTACTTGTGCTCCGGCCCTGCTCATGCCAGATCCTGGGTGTATCATCTCCATCTCACCGCAGGTTTTTGCTTGGTCCGCTGGACCTTATGAGTGCATGGGTGTGACAAAACCCAACTCCTGATGAGCAGTTCTAGCCACCTGACTTCTCATGCTGAGGTGCTCTGTCTCTATCAGGGCCCAAATAGCCTGTCAGGAGTCATATTTCAATAGTGTATGATTTGTTTTTGCTATAAATGTTTTGCCTTGCTTCAGAACTCTTAGACTTTTCCTTGTGATTTTCCCATTGAAACTTCCGTGCCATTCATTCCACAGCATCTTTCCCCACCACCGATACATCTACTATCACAGGTCCTATCATATTGTATGGTCCAAGAAGAACTGCTTGCCCCACAGTAAAAAGAGATAATGCAGAGCCCTTTCCTGCTCTGGGCACCACTTAAAGTTGGTAGCCATCTGTGTCACTCAGGAAATGTGTCAGAGCAACATTCTCAAGTAAATGTTATGCTTGCAGAACCCAGAGAAGCCTAGCAGGTGTTGTCCCGCCTTTGTGGTAGGAAGTATGAGACGTGATGACTTTGTGGAAGATGTCTGGCCTGTTAGACCAGTAGAACCCCACCTTTCAGCATCTGTCTTTCTTCAGCGCATCTACAGCACGCACAGAGCAATACAGCTCAATGTCTTTATCATTAACGATTGCCTTGAACCTCTCAAAAGCTTGACCTATTGCACCTGCAAGTGCATTCCCATCTGCAAGCATCTCATCTTAGTTACTTACAGTGACATTTCAGCAATTGCACAGTCCCACCCACTGCACGTCAGGGCTGTCAACGCTGCATCTGTCATCAGTGGTAGTCTATTAGTTTTCTATTGCTGCACAACAACATTACCAAAAACTTAGTGGCTGAATACGACACACACTGGTTATTTGACAGTTTCTGTGCTTCAGCAGACTACGCGTGGATTAGCTCTGTCCTCTGTAAGGCTGTAATCATGGTGTCAGATGGGGCGACAGTCTCATCTGAGACTCAACTGGGAAGGAACCACTTCCAAATATATGTGGTTTTTGGTAGAATTCAGTTCCTCCTAGGCTGCTAGGCTGAGGGATTCCATCTTTGTTGGCCGCTGGCCAGAGGCTGCCATCAGCTCCTGGCCATGTGTACCTCTCCATGTGGTGGTTCGCAACGTGGCAGCAAGGAAGAGAAGATCCCAGCGAGCCGGGAGTGATAATACTATGTAACTTAATCATATATGTATAATCACGCACATCCTTCTACTTTTGCCGTATTCTACTGCTTAGGACATATTTGCAGGTCCTACCCACACACAATGGGAGAATTTTATACAAGGGCAGGGATATTAGGAGACAGATATCATGGAGTCACCTTAGAAACTGTGTAGCACAGATGGGGTCTTTATTGTCACCTGAGCAGTGGATCATCCAGACTGCTCCTAACTAATTTGTCGGTTCCCTGGTAAACAGACTCCGAGAGGGAGACTGGCCCGCAGGAAGCACGCTGTGGAGTGCTTTCAATAATGCTGCCTGCGAATGAGTGAGCAAAGCAGGATCAGTCAAGAGAAACTGAACTGCAATGCAGTTGCAGCAAAGGCCTTAGCTAATTCCATGGGGAGTTCTGGAGCTGGGATGACTCTTCTGAGTCATCTTGAATTAAGGTCAGAGGGCCAGGTCTCTGTACACCACACCGACCAGTTACGTGAAGTGGGCTCCTGCTGCGAGGCGTGGGGTTTTGGGGGAGACAGCTCCTTAAGGCCCAGAGCAATTTATGGGAAGGGGCTTCATTGTGAGCAGCCAGCAGCCAATAGTCCCAGCAGCTGGGGGAATAAATGCCTCAGACCTGGAAGGGTGTCTGGGAGGTACATCCTGTAGAAATCTTTAATAAACCCAAAGGCATGACGGAGAACACAATTTTGTGAACTTTCTGGTGTTTGACTTGAATAAAGCAGGAAAATTTAGGCCCCAGGGGAAATAATCAATTTTATGCTTTTAATTATTTTCCATAAATATTTCTCTCTCTCCTTTTTTTTCTTTTCCCCAGAAAGGCTACGGATAGAAATGAGACAGTGTACTCTTTGACAAGCTGCTGGAGTTGGTATGTCGGCTAAGAACATTTTTAACTAAAAGTAACAGAATACTTCTATCATAGTGTCCAAGACAACTTGAAGTTTGTTTCTTTTCTTACATAAAAATGAGTTTGAAACTTTATTCATTGGCTCTACAATGTCAAGGCCAAGTCGGTGATGCTCTTGGCCTTTATCTCAGACCTCTTGTCTCGTGGCTACAAACATCAGCCTGTTGATTTTTAGGGTGGAAAGAAAGAGAGACAGAGCAGTACCAGCAGATTTTTCTTCATCTTGCTGGCCTGAATTGCATCCCAGAGCCAACCCTAGATGCAGGAGAGGCTCACAGAGAGAATATTTCAGTTTCCCAGTCTCTAGAGTAGAGGCAGGCAAGGAAGAAGGAGATTTGGAATGGGTACAGGTGAGTCAATCAATATTGTTTTCAGAGCAGGTTTCTGTTTTGCTTACTGAGATCAGACCCACAGACTTTAAAGACCAGATAAAAGGTGACAGAATGCTAGCATTTGGCTGAGAAGTCTTTTGAGATCTATTATTTGGATGGTAGACTATCTGCATACCTCCAGACCCAAACAGGAAAGCAGACAAGTGCAGGCCAAGTCATTAAGGCAGGGAATTGACTACATTTAGGGAACTATTGCAGCAGTATTAAAGGAGCTGAGAAGTCAAACAAAAATTAGTATCAGCAGGAAGCCACTATAATCCCTAGAGCTGGAGAGACCAAAGAAGAAGATGGCTGTTACCAGATTTCAGGAGCTGGGGCTTCCCAGTGAGAACTGGTTCCACAGTAGGGGATACTGGGCTGGAGTTGGATCAAGGCAGGAGAAGCTGCCCAGCAGGAGCTGGAACCAGAGAGGAGATAACTGCCCAAAGGCGAAAGAGAGGCAAAAAGGGTGGGGAGTGGGGGAGACATGCTTTCTCTCCCTTCCCACTTTCCAATCACCCATCCCACCCCACAGACTGCACCTAACTTGAAGCTAGCTGGCAAGGGAGCCTGGAAAATGTGGTTCGCAGGGCTCATACCCCAGCTGTACAGAGTAGAGCAGGGAAATGGAGAGGAATGGACTCCAGAGCAAACAAGCAAATTACTGTCACACCATTCCACCCCCACACAGAGATGGACCTGTAGGGAAGCCACAGTTTTTCTCTGGAAGCAGTGTTGTCTTTGCTCCACCACATAAATAATTAACCCAGCTCCCAACATTTGACATCATAAGATTATTCTGCCTAAACTAAGAAAACACTGTCACTTATCACAAATTGATTTAGGAAAAGTATGAACGATTTTTCATGAATTATACGTTCTAAAAACTTTTAAAACAGCTCCTGGCCCAGTTTGGAGGCAAACCTGACATAAAAAAAGGGAGGGACAAACTATTTTTAAGAGAATTACTTATGAAGAACTAGCAAATCGGATCCTTTTTACTTTCAAATATAAAAGTAAAAATATTGATCAAAACAGGAAGTTGAACTAGGTGGGGCTAAGATTTTGATGTTAATTACAGTAAATTATCAGAGAATGTGAGCCATGGATGATTAATAAGTTTTGAACCATAGAAATCATAGCCACAAGCCACTTGAGAAGAAACTATAATCTGTTTTGACTTCTACGTGTCAAAATGCAGGCATCAATTAAAATCCCCAAAACTCACTACATTGAAACTATACCTAAATTTTCAAGGTTAAAATGCTGTGGTTCTTACATTTCTCTCTTTCAAAGAGTTATACTTTATATGACTTTCTTTATCAGTTTTGAAAACTTCCTCTAGTCTAAAACGCATCACAAAAAGGTTTTTAAAAATGTGATTTGCAGTTAAATATGCATTATTGAATTTACATACTTCAAAGAATATCCTCACATAATATTTTAGAATAATTTTTCAGGGACAAAATACGCCATATGTAAGTCAGGTCCCCTAGAATCCATATTTTTTTATTTGTAAGAAAACTTACATATAATTTGTATCTTCTAAAAGTAATATGAATAAAAATGAAAAAAACATTAACTCTTCGTAACTACAAATTACTGAATTTTCCAAAGCTCTAAAAAGAGTTATTTAAAGCAAGAGATCAAGATATCTAGGAAATCCAACATCTAATTTATGTGTAAAAGAATTTCAACTTCCATGTTGAATTTTTCTGTTCAATTTGGAGTATTAAATATATCATATGAAATATATTTCAAAGCTCGATATGGTCATATTTGTCAAGGATGCAAAATTCTGGGTCCTTAAACAGCAAAGATTACTGAAGAGTGAAGCATTTCTTCCCTCTTTAAGCTTGAGCATTTTTTTTCCCCAAATTGTTCTCAGCTACCAAGTTGCTTTTAAAATGCTCTCAACTACCAATTTTGTTTTTAAATGGTCCAGCACATTACTGTACAAATCTGGGCAACAAACTCAGACTCCTGACCACAGCATTTTCAGCTGTCTTGATGTTCCTGATAATATACATGCTCCCTGTGTTTGTAATCTTGAACTATTAGGACAATATTGACCGTTAAAATGAAACGAACAATATCCAACATCAATTATTGTCCTCTTACATACACCTAATGGTTTCTGCCCTGCTTTTCATACATTGGTGCTGATGGCTTTCTTTAAAAAACAAAACAAAAAAAGTAGCCTTAAAGAAATGTAGTACAAAAAATGTAAATCTCTAAAGAGTTTAGAAAATTATAGCCTCAGGTTTGCAATTTCCAGTGTAAAGAGTGACACAATCGGTGACCATCCATCGAAAGACGAAGCCATAGTCTTTTATGATCATAGACAAGAGAGATGCTTTTGAGAAATGAATGTTACCAACCACAAAGATTACAAAATACCTCATGTGTTTCACTAATAAAGCTGTTAATATCACGATTTGCCTTAGTTTGTTATTGAGGGCGACTGTGTCCTGAACTCCTGTCTAGCCAGTTCTGACACCCAACCTTCGCAGTGGTCCTTCCTCTCCGGCACGCCTCTAACACTCCCTCCTCATACAAATGTACACACACGCCCAGCCTGGCCAGAAGATAAAGCTAAGATGGCAGCGAGGAAAGTACAGGAGCCGCACTCAGTGGGGCTGGAAAACAAAAGCGAAGCCCTCTATATGTTTTTATTCTCCATATTTCCTTGAATAATAAGAGTCCCTCCCTCTAAATTCCCCCCCCCCCCCGGCCACACACACACACAAACACACACACAAGGGCAGCATAAGACATTCAGTAGTTGTGCGCTCAAGACTGGCGGGAGGGGACGCTTGCTTTGCACATTCGGAGAAACCCACATCTCCCGTCAGCAGTGACGGTTCAGGTGACCCTCGCTTCTTGCTTTGGGGACCACCCTCCCCTTCGTGTCCCCTTGACAGTGGAATTAAAGGCGACTCCAAACGACCTTCCCTTCCTGGGATGCACCCCGTATCCCGCCACCCCAGGGGAACCTTCCAAGGTCCCCAGCTGCCAGGGCAATAGCAGTAGCAGCTGCAGTGACGGGGAGTGCCCATTGCAGAGGCAGGAAGAGGAGGAGGAGGGACAGAAAACGCTGCACTGGCTATCAATTTAGAGTAGAGCGGCCGCTGCCGCTGCCGTGGAAGGAAACGCTGCCAACCGCAACAAACGCCACCCTCGGATACCTAAGTGAGCATGTGTGCGGCTCTGCGCACGCCTAGTTGCGCCGCTCATGACAACGGATTCCTTAAGGAAATGATCCTGTTACCGGGTTTTGTGTGTACCCAGAAGGCCCAGGAAGGGGCCTGTCTGGGACTGAAAGGTAGGGTACAGACCGGAGTGAAATCGAGGAAGAGGTGGGAAGAACTGGAGACCAGTGCAGCCGCTCTGGTCTGTCCCCACTAGAAACTGTAAATGGGCAATGACTGCTCGTGCCACCTCCTAAGCCGAAACTGGAAATGTTTGCCTGTGCAGCCATCATTCATTCATTCAACGAATATATATTTCCCTCCTGCTTAGAGCTAGAGTCTGTTCTAGGAGCTGGGGATGTAATGGGGAAAGAGACCCAGACACCATACCTGTCCTTATGAAAAAGTCTAGAATGTTTTGTTTTGTGTGTTACCATTTGAGAAAAGCCGTGTGCCAAGGAGGACATCCTAGATACTTGAGGTCTTTCCATAATCTCGTATTATTTTGACCATTATTCAGAGGACAAAACTTGCCCAAAGGTATACAAGTAGCAGGGTCAGGATCCAAATTCTAGCCTGTCAGAGCCTTGGGCTACCTCCGAGACTCTTACAAGGAGAATGAGCCCTTGCAGCAGCTTCTACATGTTCAGACTATTAACTCCACCAGCCTTTAGCTGCCTCTAGGCCTGTGTCTTGCCTCTGACCCTTAGGAAATTAGGGTTGGGCAGGGGGCTTCCTGTTCAACAGCGAGCTTGTAACTGTGCTGAGATATCAGGACAGGAATCTAGCCTAACATACTTGTTGGATACTTATTCTGTGCAAGGCTCTAAACTAGGGGCTGAGGAAGACACAAAGATAAATGAGAAGCTCTGAGGGAGCTTATAAAATAGTTGAAGAAACAAGACAAGGACAAAAATTGTTGAACGGAGTTACTCACTGTACTAAAATACTATGATTCCCCATGGCTGTCCTTTATCCCTATGTTTTCATTTTCTCTTTTGCTCTTTTTATTTTGTAATCAAAGTGACATCCATCAACCATTTAAAGCCTCAGATGAAATGGACTCCTTCAGCATTGCCTCCCCTCTAGATAACTAGAATCAATTTACTTCCCTACTTCTCAAAATACTAAATAGGGCTGCTTTTTTTTAAGAGAAGGATGTTCAAAGAAGAGGTACAGACATAAGAAGAGTTAGTAAATAGATAAAGAATATGGTAATGGGATGATAGGACTTAATCATTTTTGTCAGGAGGACACATTTATACTCTTCCAATTGAGAGTCAAAAGGATAAAATTAACAGGAATCGGGGTGCACTGGCACATGTATTTCTAGAGCATTTACTTAGTAGTGGTCAGTAAAATAGGTTGGAAAAGGGGACTCAGCAAATGTTACATTTTTATAGATAACAATAAAATCTTTGGTACATATGGCATTTCCAGATGTTATACATCGTCACAATCATAGTTTCAGGTCATAATATAGAATTATCTTTAGTAATTTAAATCTGGGAAGAAAAAGATAAACCATTAAGTGACCACTGTCAAGAGATAAGATTGCACTTTTATGGTGAGTATAGAGTCAACAAAATAATACTTAAGAAAAGTATTATTGTGTTCAGATTTTGGCTCTGATGTAAATGTTGAGAACAAGAACTTAGGAATGACTCTGGCTTGTGGATACTCTCATATCTGTGAATTCTACTTTCACAGAAAAAAAAAGAATGCACTATATTATACCTGACTTTTGTAATTAAAAGCTATTTTAAACAGACTTAAATCCTACTGACAAGAATTGCAAAATAATAGCACCTAAGGGACTTCTATCTCAGTTGGCTTTCTCTGCCTTGAATTCGGAATTAACTAGCACTATTCACGGTAAATCTTCCTGTTGGCAGCACACGCTTTTGGGGAAGGGGAACAGGAGTATGTAACACTCATTCTCAGTCGGTGGGCACATTCCCTCTTTTTTCTTTTAGGTCCCAGTTCTCCCACCTGAAGGGAACCCGTTACCTGAAGCCGAATGCCTGTAGTTGACAGCCTGCCTGCCACTTTCCTTACTCTTCCTCAAGCTGCTAGTAAAATCCGGAGAAGTGGATTTCTTTCAGATTCTGTAAGGCTCAACCCCGAGGCTGAGGGAGTGGTGGAGGAGAGGGGGTGGGAGGGAAAAGGGCTGGAGTGACTGAGCATGTGCGAGGAGTGGCGCATGCCCAGTGCGGCCCGTAGCTTCCCATTGCGGGCAGCTCCGGCGGTGGCAGCGGTGGTGGCGGCGGCGGCAGCGGCGGCACCGCCTCCTCCTCACACTCCGGAGGTGGCGGGGTTAGATGAGCGGCCCCAGTAGCGGCGAGGGCGGTGCGGGGGGGAGGAGGAAGAGAAGGAGGAGGAGATCGCTGTCTTTGTAGTCTCCCTGCTGCGGGAGCGAGAGGCCACCGCCGGAGCCGTCGTCGTTGGAAAAGGGCTGTGTGTGCGCGCGCGTGTCTGCCTGCCCGGCCCGTGGGGACGAGGCAGTCGTGGCGGCGGCGAGGATGATGATGTGCGCAGCGACTGCCTCCCCCGCCGCCGCCTCCTCGGGGCCCGGCGGGGACGGATTCTTCCCAGCCGCCACCATCTCTTCCTCCCCGGCGCCGGGGGCGCTGTTCATGCCGGTTCCCGAGGGCTCCGTGGCTGCCGCGGGGCTGGGGCTGGGGCTGCCGACCGCGGACTCTCGGGGTCACTACCAGCTGCTGCTGTCAGGCCGGGCCCTGGCCGACCGCTACCGGAGGATTTACACCGCTGCGCTCAGTGACAGGGACCAGGGGGGCGGCAGCGCTGGACACTCGGCCTCCAGGTGCGTCTCCGGGTGCCCGTCCTTGCGCCACATGGGGCATGTGCGTGCGCCCGTGCGCGTCTGCGTGTGTGTGTGTGTGTGTGTGTGTGTGTGTGTGTGTGTCTGTGTCTACGTACTTATTTACTGAGCTGTCTTCCAGCAAGCGCTTGATGCTGGATGATAGAAGCACTTAACTGAGATAGGAGGGTGCGGTGGCTGCAGTTTCTGCTCAAAATGTGTGTGCCTGGCTTTGTGTGTGTGTGTGTGTGTGTGTGTGTGTGTGTGTGTGTGATGGGGGGCCGGTTAGTGAGGGTGGGAGGGTAGCGTGTGATGTTAGAAAAGGTGATGGTTCGGGTCGTCATGACACGTGTGTGTATTGTTGAGGAAGGAGGAGGAATGGATAGTGGGTTAGAGAGGGTAATACGAGAAGAGAATTTGCAAGAGTGGTCAGGGAAGTGGCGTTTCCAGTCTCTGCCGCAATCGTATTTGCACGTATTTCTCACACCCCCCCCAACCCCCATGACATTCCATCGTCCCCCATCCACCGCCCTTAAAAAAATCTGCCTTTCACTTGAGGGAGCAATGGTGTAGGTTAAAGATAGTGTCATTCATATACATATACATATACATATATATATTTTTTCCATCAGGCTGTCCGATAAGGCATGGGGTTTCAATTTAAGAGAAAAAAGGGATGCAGATGGAAATTTATGTGGATGTGAAAGGTGTCTGATACGTATTTTTAGAGTTGTACTTTGATAACTGGACCTTTAATCTTCTAGAAATGCCATTGCAATTGCTCTTGTGTTCTGAAGTTCCATCAGCCATTTCCCTTCATCTTGTGTTCTATTTCCTCTGTCACTTATAGGTTCTAGAGGAGAGGGGGTTTTGTGGGGAAAAGGGGAACACTGAAGAACTTCAAAATATGACAGCTGTATAGTGTTCAACTGCCACCAACTAGAACATTTGAGTAGCTCCTGGATCTCTTCCTAGGCTCACTACACTGTCAGCTTCTTTGATGTAGGAGATGATAAATCACTTTCATTTTCTTTTTCTTAATATATGGGTGTCTTTTTGCTAAGTGCTTTTCTATTGTGTGTGTGTGTGTGTGTGTGTGTGTCCATGCCCTTACATGCCACACACCCCGAAGGATGGTGACTGACTTGTTTCACCAGCTTGGCTTTGACAGTGGTAATTGGGAATTGGCGTCATCTTTTTTCTCACAGCTTCTTAAAATACCTGGGGAAATGGGGAAAGCATAGTAGGATTTTGTTAAATGTTACAGTGTTTACTGTATTTACTGAATGCAGTTTGTTAGGTAATAACCAGCTGTCGTTTTCTTCTATTAGTGAAAGAGGGTAGGCTGTAAGTCAGGTATTTGGTATTTTACCAGTATGTATTGTGGCTCTTATCTCTCAGAGAGAGTTGTAAATGTGGAGCTTTTTTCACAGTTTTTCTGAGTAAACCAGTCTCCTCATGTCTGTAATTCAGGATTGGGCACATGAGTAGTAGTTTAATCATATGGATGCCTTTTGCTATCTAAGCTGAAGGCCACAATGACACAAGTCTGTTTCTTCCTCATGTTTTAAAAAATGGCACAAAACCTCATTAGACAGTTTGTTCTGATAATTAGCTATAATTATGAGCTGTGAGTCTCTAAATCATGGTACTGTAGGTACATCTTTACAAAGAATTTGAATTTATTAATACTTTGTATGTTGTTTCCAGAGTTACGCAGTATTTGTGACTGGTATATTTCCATGTTAACTTTTTACTACTAGTGTAGTAATACTATTTCTGTGTATCTAGAATTATATTAATAGTTTTAGGCAAAATTAATATAGATTAACCACGTATATAAAAGTTGGGGCTGATTTTTAGTTTTTGGCCCATTTTTACAAGCTGCCAATTAAAATTAATGAATTAGTTCAAGTATTTGAAGAGGTACTTATGGAAACCATCCTTAACTTGTATAATATTGCTGTCTACTGTTTCTTCAGAACATGATTTTTTATTCTCATTCACATTATTTTTTCTAAGTCTTAGCCTGCAACTATTCTTTGTTGAAAATTTGCTTAAGCATTCAATCATATTTCTTATTAAATGTGATGGGACAGTGGAGCTAGAGTTTAGGTTCTGAATGAAGATTATTAGTTGTACAGGGGCACTAGCTGAGTTAGGGGAACAGATGTGATCTTTCAAAGACAGATAATGGAGCAAGAATAGAAGATGAAGCTTTAGCGAGCATCAAGTTTAAAAGTATGAGAAAAAGGAAACAGTGAAGGAAGCTGAAAAAAAGATAAAAATATTAAGAAGAGAACCATGGGATGGATAGTAGCACCTCTGGTTCTAAGAAAGTGAATTGAAAGTCCTCAGCATTTTTAAATGCTGAAGAAAGTGAGAACACTTTCCAGGTCACTGATGACTTTTGAGGAAGTGGTCACGATAGCGAGATGTGGTGAGGACTCAGTGGGAGATGTTAGGCAGGGCTGAGGGAAGGATATTCAAGTATAGAGAGGTGGGTAGGAAACATTCAGTAAGTGGAGAAGGAGAAATTAAAGAAGTGAGAGGGGGATAATTGATGGGGAGAAGACAAAGGGAGATTTCAGGGACAGGTTCAAGGTGACAGGTGTACAGATTAGCCATTGAGAAAAATTAGGAACTAGTCTTCTTTTAACATGGAAGGGGAGGAGGTAAGTATTTATAAATAAACATAAGACTAGGAATTTATTGAGGATAAGAATCATGTCCTATTTATTTTGGTAATTGAAATATCCAGCACAATATTTGGCATCCATTCGGTAAATATCAGGTGCCCACTGTAAGCTACGCACTGTTTTAAGTGCAGAACACAATAGACAAGGTCTCTGCTCTCTTGGAACTTACACTCGTTGGGAGAAATAAACACTGATAATATCAGGTAATGATAAGTAGCTATGAAGAAAATAAAACCAATATCATGTGATAGACGATTTGTAGTGGGGGGGCTATTTTAGGTAGGGTGGGCAGGACAGGTCTCTTTGGGAATTGACATTTCAGTTGAATCAGAATGATGGCAAGGCAGGTCTAGAGGAAGAGTCGCTTAGGGATTGTAAAGGCTCGGGGGTGGGAACACTCTTGTTCAAGGAACAAAAGGCGAGTTAGTTATCAGTCAGTGTTGAATGAATTAATTAGCGTGGGTTGTGTTTTAGGTGTACAGTAGAGAAGTTGAGGGGTTCAAGTCTAACGGAGTTCATGACTTTGATGGCATTCTAGTGAATTGGTTAAGAGCTTAGACGCTGAAGTTCCACTGGTTTAAATCTAGGCTCTGCTACTTTTTAGCTGTGTGGCATTGGGTATGTTACATAAGTTCTGTGCCTCATTTTCTTAAATTGAGATATAATGGCATATAACATTAGTTTCAGGTGTACAACATGGTCGTTTTGTTTTTGTGTATGTTGTGAAATGGTCACTATAGTGAGTCTAGTTAACATCCATCAGCACAAATAATTGCAATTTTTTTTCTTGTGATGAAAACTTTAAAGATTTACTCTCAGCACTTTCAGGCATACAATACTGCATTTTATTAACTGTAATCACCATGCTGTACATCGCATCCCTGTGACTTCCTTATTTTATAAGTGGAGGTTTGTACCTTTTGACCATCTTCATCCATTTTGCCCAACCTCCCCTTCTGCTAATCTGTTCTCTGTATCTATGAGTTTGTTTTTTAGATTTCACATTTAAGTGAGGTCATAGGGAATTTTGTCTCTGTCTGACTTATTTCATGCCCTCAAGGTCTATCAATGGTGTTGCCAATGGTAAGATTTCCTTCTTTTTATGGCTGAATAATATTCCATTGTACATATGTACACCACATTTTCTTTATCCATTCATCCATCGATTGGCACTTAGGTTGCTTCCATGTCTTGGCTTTTGTAAATAATGCTGCAGAGAACATGGGGTAGGGGGCAGGGCAGATGTTGTGTTTTCATTTGGGTATTTGGATAAATACCCAGAAGTAGAATTGATGGATCATGTGTTATTCCAGTTTTTTGGGGATCCTCCATGCTCTTTTTCATAGTGGCTGCACCAATTTACATTCCCACCAACAGTGCACAAGGGTTCCCTTTTCTCCACATCCGCACTAACGCTTGTTATCGCTTATGTTTTTTGATAATAGCCATTCTAATAGGTATGAAGTGATATCTCACTGTGTGGTTTTCATTTTCATTTCCCTGGTGATTAATGATGTTGAGCACCTTTTCATGTACCTGTTGGCCATTTGTATATCTTCTTTGGAAGTTTTTAATTGGATTGTTTGTTTTTTTGTTATTGAGTTGAATGAGTGTGTGTATGTATGTGTGTGTTGTGTGTGCGTAATATTATGTATATAATATTTCAGATATTAACTCCTTATCAGATATACTTGCAAATATTCTCTCCCATTCTGTAGGTTGCCTTTGCATTTTGTTGATGGTTTTCCTTGCTGTGCAGAAGCTTTTTAGTTTGTTGTCGTCCCACTTATTTATTTTGCTTTTGTTTATACCTCAGTTTTCTTATATGTAGAATGGAAGATGAATCCATATATGTAATGTGCTTGGCACATTTAAGTGCTACTAAATATTAGTTATTGATTTCTGCTGAGAGTGAGTAGGCGATGGAGTTTGGGGACTTAAAGAGAAGGCAAGGATCATGTCTTGCTCTTATTTTTGGTCTCAGTGATCGTTAACTGTGGAGATAACTATTTCATTTAGTCAGTGATTGAATAAATACATTTTTGTATGAATGAACCAATCACAATTGGAACATTCACTTGGGGAAAGGGATTGATAGGAAATGAATAAAGCAATATTTGATCAGTTCTGTGTGTGCATGGCAGTATAACATTGCACTTGGAAAGAACTGGAGCCCAGTGGCTAAATCTGCTCTGGAGGCAGCATGAGCGCCTTAGTTCAAATCCCAGTTCTACCTTTTTCTGTCTTAAGTTGGGCAAGCTGATCAGTATTCCCTTGTCTCTTTCTGTGCTTAGAACCTTATCGGGTTATTGAAAGGACATTGTGCCTATACATGGTAAGTGCTTGTTAAAGTTAGCTGCTGCTGTTGCTATCATTTATTATTAAAGCTGCAAATTTAGAATTCCAATCAGCATGATATTGTATGTTTTTCCACTCCAAAGAGAAATGGAAAAAAACTGCTAGTTCAGTTGACTCAAAGTTGAAGTGTGATTGAAGGTCAAAGGAAAAAAGAAAGTGAAGGTTTTTGGTGACCCGATGGACCATATGGTAAAAAGGAAAGTGATGCCGGAAGGGAACTGAGAGATTGGGAGATAATGAGGGTCAGGGTGTCTGGGTTGAAGTGGTGGAAGATCAGTGCTCGTAGAAACAATAGAGGAGATTGTGGTGAAAGGGGGGAATTGCTTTTCTTCTCTAAGCTAAACCCACTAAGTTCCTTCAGCTTCTTTATCTCTTTGTTATTAGAAATGGTATTTGAGCACATCGTTCAGATGCGTGGGATTTTGGTTATGAGAGGTTAAGTAGTCAGTCAGTCCAACAGAAGCTCAGGGATTACTCCTTGGCATAACCATTGGCCCAGTAAAGATGTATAAGACAAAGTTTGTACACTTCAGTTTATTGTCCGGTTGGGGGGAGATGAAAGGCACAAAGGCAGGTACTGATAAAAGTGTTGAATGAAATCACTAAGAAAGCATAGTCTATTATGACAAAGGGATGGTATTCTGAGCTGGTGCAAAAGCAAGAGCAAGAGATGAGACAGGAGAAAGCACAGTTTTTGTGCAGGTAATGGTAAGAAGTCTGTAGCAGAGCTGCTGGGTGGGTTGAGTTCTCAGCAGCTCTGCTCTGCCAGTGTCAGTGCTCTGGTTAGAAATGAATGGAGCACTGATTCTTAGGACGGAACGTCTGAGTTGATGCATTTAAAAACCTTAAAAGCCCAAATTCCCTTGAGCCATGTGGGCTTGCAGAAATGGCCCTCTTCTTGCTAGAGGGTAGTTGCTTGAAGAGTGTGTTGTTCCTACTACCCCCCGTCTATTCTCCTCTGCCCTACTGGCTATCACCAAACCAATAATTAGAGTTAAGTTGTTAAAACCTTTTGGGAGGTGCTGGGCCTGCTAAAGGAGGAAAGGGACTTCATGTATGTACTTGTGCATGTGTGTGTGCGCATGCACACACACGATTCTTGAAGGCTTACAGAGTGTTTGATCCCCTAGCACAAGGCCCCACATAACATCTTTTCAAAGTAAGAGACCCATTTTATAGCAAAGGAGGATGTATGGGATCCATGTTTCCCATCATGTACCATCCCACCCAGAAGCTTTTGACCTGATAGAGCAGTAAAACAGTCTTTGATGGCACAACTGATGATGAAAACCTGGAGTTTGGACAGGATACCCTGCAAGGACAAGGTGCCATCCTCCAGGATGTCCTTGCAGGGGATCCGTGTTCCCAGTGGGAAGAACACATGCAAATGGTAGTGGCTCCACTACGCATCACTGTCGGTGATCCACCAGGGAACTTATGCTTCCCGTCCCGGTGGCTCTGCTCACCAGGGAGTAAAACGTCCTGGTTCTTAGAAGGGAATCATTCCAACAGAAGACACTGTGAGAGTCCTGTTACACGTTAAGGCACAGCTACTGCTGGGGCTTTGCGCTCCTTTTCCAAGGAAAGGAGTCGCCATTTTGACAGGGCTCATGGACCTAAATATCTGGAGGAGGCAGGGCTGCTGCTCTCCAGTGGAGCTTGGGAGTTTGGCACACAGGTAAGCTGCTAGGTGTCTCTTTGTACTTCCTTGTCCAGTTTTGATGGTACATGGACATGAGAAAGGCCTGATGACCACCTCACAAGATCAGTCACCTGGACCAGCAAAAAGGCTAGCAAAGATGAAGGGAATCTAGGATGGCTAACAGAAAAGAGGTTGTAACTATAATTTTGGCCTTGAGATTATCTGAAACTGGTGGGGCCTGGGTCAGGGTGGGGAGAGCTGTGGTTTGTCCTGCTTTACTTCCTATGGAAAGTTTCTCTAGGAAATGAGACTAACCAGAATTGTGGAGGAGTTTTATTAGAAGCAAGTGGATCTTCCTAGTGTAATAGGTAGACTGTAATAGGTGCTGTGGATTAATTATAATAGTTGTTTTGTAGATTCTCTGGGATGGTCTATATAATCATACTATCATTCTTTCTGATGTCCAGATACCCCCACTCGCCCCCCACATTTATTTTAATAACAAGAACTTCCATAATAATACTGAATAGAAGGAGTAAAAGTTGCATTCTTCCTTGTTCCTAATCTGAGGGGGAAACAATTACAAATTATTCTTTCAGTCTTTCAGTATTAAGTATGATAGTAGCCATAGGTATTTTGATGGCCTTTGCCAGTTTGAGGAAGTTATTTACTATTCCTACTTTGCTGACACTTTTTTTTTTAAATCCCAAGTGTGTTTTGACTTTTGTCAAATGATTTTTCTGCATTTATTGAAATGATCATATATTAAGAGAATAAAAGAAAAAAATTAATTAGCTTTTGAATGTTAAGTCAACCTTGCATTCCTGGGATAAAATCTCCTCGTGTGTGGTATATTGTTAAATTTGATTTGCTAATATTTTGTTAAGAATTTTGGGGTGTATATTCATGAAAGATACTGGTCTGTAACCTCCTGTTGTTGCTGTTAATGTCTTTGTCAGATTTGGGTATGACACTTATCCTTGTCTTACGTGACAAGTTGGACATAATTCCTTCTCCTGTATTTTTAAAAGGTTTGCATGAGATTGGTCTTACTATTTTTTCTTGAATATTTAATAGAATTCACCAGGGGTACCATCTGGTCCTGGAATTTCCTTTTAGGGAAGCTTTTGGCAAATTCAGTTTCTTTAATAGATATAAGGATAGTCAGATTTTTTTGTTACTTCTCATGCCAGTTTTGGCAACTTGTTTTTTTTTTTTTGAGAGGTTTGCCCATTTCATCATTTTGTCTAAATTGTTGAAATTTTTGGCATAATGTTGTTTATAACATTTTTTTCTTATTCTTTGAAATGTGTGTGGGATCTGTGATGATCATTTCTTTTCCATTCCTCGTGATGGTGTTTTCTCTTTTGTGCTTGATCAGCCTGGCTAGAAGTTTGTCAGTTTTATTTTTAAGTTCAAAAAACCAACTTTTGGCTTTGTTAACTTTCTCTATTGATCTGTTTTCTATTTCATTAACTTTGTCTCATTATAATTTAATTCTGCTTGCTTTGAGTTAGCTTTGCTATTTTCCCTAGTTTGTTAAAGTAGAATCTTAGATCATTGATTGTCGATTTTTCTTGTCTTCTAACATAAGTATTTAAAGCTATGAATTTTTATCTAAGCATTGCTTTAGTTGCATCCCTCAAATTTTGATATTCTGTATTCTTTGTCATTTAGTTTAAAATTATTTTATTTACACTTCAGATATTTAGGGTTTTCTAATATACGTTATTGTAATTTATAATGCACATGTTGTGTGATTTTCTAATTTTTTAAATTTATTGAAATTTGCTTTATCTCCCAGGATGTGTTCTGCCTTAGTGATTGTACCATGTGCACTTGAAAAGTATGTGTGTTCTGCCATTTTTGCATGTAGAGTTTTTTAATTGTCAGTAGTTAACAGTGTTATTTTGATCTTTTGACAGTGTTATTTGGATCTTTTATGTCTGTAATAATTTTTTATATAGTCCTAACAGTTGCTGGGAGAAGGGTATTAAAAATATTCCATTCTAACTGTGGGTTTGCATTTGTCCCTTTAATTTTGTCAGTTTTGCTTCATATACTTTGGGGCTCTGCTGTTACATATACATTTAAAATTGTTAAAACTTCCTGTGAATTTTTAAAAATTAATTATGACACATCTCTCTTTATCTGCAGTAATACTCTTTGTCTTGAACTTATTTTATTTGATGTCAAAATAGCCTCTTACTTACTGTTTTCATGGTAAATTTTTTCCCATAGATTTACTTATTAGCTCTATCTGCAATTTTATTTTTAAAGTTTCTCTCCTTTGGATAGCATGTGTAGGATTCTGCTGGTTTTTGTTTGTTTGTTGTTTTTCTTTTCTTTTTTTTACTTAGTCAATCTTTGCCTTTTATTTGGAGAGTTTAGACCATTAATATTTAATGTAATTAAATATTGATATCGTTGGCTTTAGGTCTACCATTATATTGTCTTCTGTTTTCCTCTTTGTTTTTCATTTGTCTCTTCTTATTTTTCTACCTCCTTTTGGATTGTATTTTAGTATTCCATCTTAATATATCTATTGGCCTTTTTGGCTTTATCTTTTTGTTTTTTAATGAATGCCCTAAGGATTACAATATATGCCTAATCTTTTACAATCTACTTAGAGTTACTGTTGTACTGCTTCATTTAAAAATAGAGAAACCTTGCAATCATATAGATCTTTTTTTTACCCTCTGCAACTCCCCCCGTGCCCCCTCCCAAACCCCGCACAAAATTTATGTTATAGTTGGTACCGTGTTTCCCTGAAAATAAGACTTAGCCGGCCAGTCAGTTCTAATACATCTTTTGGAGCAAAAATTAATATAAGACCAGGTATAATATAATAGAATAGAATACCCGGTATAATATAATATAATATAATATAATATAATATAATATATAATATAATATAATATAATATAATATAATATAATATAATATAATATAATTATATTATATTATATTATATTATATTATATTATATTATAATATAATACTGGGTCTTACATTAATTTTTGCTCCAAAAGACGCATTAGAGCTCATTGTCCGGCTAGGTCTTATTTTCGGGGAAACACGGTATATGTGTTATGGCTGCATACTTTGCAAACATTGACATGCAGTATTATAGTTTGTGCTGTCAACAGTCCTATATGTTTTAAAGAACTTAAAGCAAAAAAGTAGTATTTTATGTTTACCTATATATTTATTATTTCTGTTCTTCATTCCTGAAATAATACATTTCCTTTCAGCCTAAAGTACTTACTTTAGCATTTCTTATAGAGCAGTCTGCTGGGGATAAACTCTCTTTTTCTTCATCTGAGAATGTCTTTATTTTGCTTTCATTCCTAAAGGATATTTTAGGTGGACATAGAATTCTGAGTAGACACTTGTTTCCTTTCAGCATTTTAATAATTTTCCACTCTTTTGTTTTTTTTAAATTAGTTTCAAGTATACAAAGCAATGTAATAGTTAGCTTTTTACACCCCTCACAAAGTGATAGCCTCTCTCCATCTACTGCCCTCTGACATCGTGTACAGCTATTACAATACCATTGACTGTATTCCCTATGCTGCACTGCACATCCCATGATCATACACACACACACACACACACACACACACACACACACACACATTTAATTATCGTTGACATTCAATATTATTCAGCTTCAGCTTCAATATTATTCAGGTCAGGCCTCTATACCATCTATGACGTGATCCCCCTGATAAGTCTGGTGTCCGTCTGGCACCTTCCATGATCTTTATAACATTGTTGATTATAGAATATTGTAAGTGAAATAAGTCAAACTGAGAAAGACAAATACCATATGATTTCATTTATATGTGGAATCTAAAGAACAGAATAAATGAACAGACGAAACAGAAATAGACTCAGAGATATAGGGAAAAAAACTGATGGTTGCTAGATGGGAGGGGGATGGGGATAGGGAGAAGGTGAAGGAATTAGAAAGTAAAAATTATTAGTCACATTATAGTCACAGGGATGTGAAATACAGTTTGGGGAATATAATTCACTGTCTTTTTACCATTATGACTTTTAATGAGAAGCTTTTGGTAATTTGAATCTTATTCCCCTCTATATAGTATGTCATTTTTCTCTATCTGCTTTCAAGAATATTTCCTTTGTTTTTGGTTTTCAGCAGTTTGATTTGATGTGTCTAGTCATTATTTTCTTTGAGTTTTATCCTCTTTGGAGAATGCTCAGCTTCTTGAATCTGGAAATTTGTCTTCCACCAAATTTGGGATGCTTTCTGCCATTGTTTCGTAAAATACTCTGCCCTAGTTTCTTTTTTACTTCCAAGATTCCATTGATAATATGGTAAAACTTTTGAGATTGTCTCACAAGTCTCTGACTGTTCATTTTTCCTTCCGTGAATCTTTTTTCTCTTGTTCTTCAGATTGGATCATTCTTATTGATCCATTTTCAAGCTTATGGAATTTTTTTCTCTGTCGTCACCATTCTCTTACAGAGGCCATCCAGTGAATTTTTTAATTTCACATATTGTATTGTTCAGTGTCAAAATTTACATTTAGTTCGTTTTTTAAATAATTTGTCTTCTGAGAACTTTTTTCCATTCAGTTCAAGTGTGTTTGCCTTTACTTGATAGATATTTGTAGTAGTTGCTTTAAAAGTGTTGTTGAATAGTTATCTCTGGATCATCTCAGGGTTGGCACCTGTGAATTGTTTCTTTCCTTGAAATTGATCACATTTTTCTTGCTTTTTGCATTGTGAGAATTTTGAACTTTATTTTGGACATTGTGAATGTTACGTTTTGTAAACTCTGTGGCTTATAATTCTCTGGAGAATGTGAATTTTTATTGTTTCTTTAGCAGACTATCAACCCATTTAAGTTCAGATGGCAAATTTACTCTTGCCTTTCGAGAGTGGTGGTTCAAATTTCAGTTCAGTTCTCAGAGCCTTTGCTATGTTGCTACAGGTCTGTCCCATACCTGCACAGCCCCAAAGTAGTCCAAAACTTGTGTCGGTTTATAGACAATTAGAGAATCCCTTTCTCTCTTCCAGGATTTCTTCCACATTCTCTAGCAGGCAGGAGCTCCTTTTCCCAATTTCTGTGGCCAGAAAATAGGGTTTCTCTTAGAGTTTTAATTTCTGGGTTATTGCTCTGTATGAAGTGATGGCCTCCTGGCCTTGGGACAAAGCTGTTAGAGAAAGGGAGGGAAAAAGCGCTGGGAAGCTCACTTTTCTAAGTTTGACTCTCCCCTGCAATCTGCTTCTGTTTGTTTCCCAGAGTCCTCAAGTCATTTCCTCCCTTCCTCCTTCCCTCCCTCCCTTTCTTCCTCCCACTCTGCCTTCTTTCCTCCCTCCCCTCTCCCCTTTCTCTCCTCCTCCCTCCCCCCCACCCATCCTCCCCTCAGCCCCCCTCTTTCTTTCGTTTTGTATTTTGTCCACATTTTTAAATTGTAAACAGTGGGAAACATAGGCTATACTTGGGTTGATGCCATCATACGATAACCAAATTTTTTTCTCTGGCTGCTTTTAAGATTTTTCTCTTTCTCTTTGATTTTTGGTAATTTGATTATACTGTGCCTAAATATGTTGTGTGTGTGTGTGTGTGTGTGTGTGTGTATCCCATGCTTGGTGTTCATTGAACTTCTTAGATCTGTGTGATTTTTATTTAATTTGCACATTTTGGCTTTTATTTCCACTAATATTATCTCAAACCCAGTCTCTTATTTCCTTCTGGGAATCCAGTTATACACATATGAGACTGCTTGATGTGGGTGAGGCGTCAGCAAACTTACTTTGTGACGGGCCAAATAGTAAATACTTTAGGCTTTGCAGGCAGTATGGTCTCTGTTGCAACTGTTCAACTCTGTTGTTGCAGCTTAAAAGCAGCCATAGACAATATGTAAACAGATGAGCATGGCTATGTTCCAATATAATGTATTTACAAAAATAGGTGGCAGGCTAGGAGTGGCCGGATGGCTCAGTTGGTTAGAGTGTGAGCTCTGAACAACAGGGATGTTGGCTTCATTCCCACATGGGCCAGTGAGCTGTGCCCTCCACATTGAAGGCAACGACCTGCCAGTGAGCTGCCGCTGAGCTTCCAGAGGGGTGGCTGGATGACTCAGTTGGTTAGAGCGCACGCTCTCAATAACAAGGTTGCCGGTTCAATTCCCGCATGGGATGGTGTGCTGCACCCCCTGCAACTAAGATTGAAAAAACGGTGACTAAACTTGGAGCCAAGCTGCGTCCTCCACAAGTATATTGAAGGACAGACTTAGAGCTGGTGGGCCCTGGAGAAACACACTGTTCCCCAATATTCCCCAATAAAATAAAATTTTAAAAAAAGAAATAGGTGGCAGGCTAGATTTGGACTACAAGATGTAATTTGCTGACTCCTGAGGTGGGCAGTGGTAGTTGCTGGAGCTATAATACATTGTGAATTCTGGGGTAAAATCAAAGGAAGTGCAAAACACAAGTATTGGCAATAACTAAAGTGTGGGGGCTGGGGAAATAAACCTAAGAGTATGAGAGAAAACACTAGAAAGCTATGTTAGGACCAGGTTATTATTCTGTTTTAGCTTTTGCTTTATTTGAACAGTAGTGTATCTCTAGTATCATTGTAGAGGATAAAAAGCAGGACTGCCATTAAAGAAGCAATTGCAGTAGTTTTGACATATGATAATGCAACCCGAGAAAAGGCAGTAGGAACAGATGGAATAGAATGGAGTTGAGAGACATTTGGTGTTAGAAGGGTGAAGGAAGAATGTTAGGTCTAGCAGCTAACTGGATTTCACGTATAGAAATAATGCCTTTCCTCTAGATCAGGGGTGTCCAAACTTTTTTCAACGTTTTTCACCCAGGGCCATATGCGATAAAATACACAAACAGCTGGGCCACTCACTCGAGGTGAAGTACGTATTGCCTCACCTGGTTTATTGAAGTAAACTAAATATATTTTTGGAATTTGCTGCGGGCCAATAAAAAGTAGATCGCGGACCGCAGTTTGGACACCCCTACTCTAGATAGTAAGGGAGGAAGAACTAGTTTTTCAAGAGTCCATTCTGGGTACCCTTTTCTCTAAATATTCTTTCTTCGTTCTTTCAGTCAGTTTTGTGATTTAATTGTTACCTAAATGTTTTTGACTTCCTGGTCTGTGATTTGTAGGTAAAACCTTTCCCTAGACGTGTATTTTGCAAAGTCTGTTGGGAGTTTCAATCCTGTCTCAAGTAGATTATGTTCAGTCTGTTCACAGACTCCTCATGAATCTACTGTCGCTTACAAACTGCCCCTTTTTCTGTAGGTCAGCTGAACAGGAGTCTGAGACATCAACTTGAAGTTGGCAGTAAAGGATCATAATGACCTAACACCCACTCGCTCCCACCTTTTTGCCAGACGGCAAGGAGAAGTCACATATCAGTAGGAAAGGGAATTGATGGTAGATGGAGAAGGGAGTATTTAGAAATTAGCGATTAAAGGAAAAGAGGGAAAGAAGGAAACAAAGAATGACTTCATCTTTTGGATGAGACGCCGTAGTAGATGTTCTTAGTGTTCTGCCCATATGCCTTTGGCATTCATCTCTCCACTGTCTGCTTATGTCTATGGCTTTCTGCCGGGGAACTTTCTTACTGGCCGCAGAGACACACTGTGTGTAGGGCAAATCAGAAAAGCCAGAGAGCTAATGTCTTCAGAAAGGCCTTCAACTGGTGATAGATGAGGAAACGGTCGATAAATGCCTCATTTTTCTCATCCTTCAGTTGGGATGACTGAGCCGTCTTCTACACCATCTGCCTGAATTCTCCAGTAGGGCCGAGCTCTAGCTGCCCATCTTAAGATAACCAGCTTAATAATGCACTCTTTCTTGCCTGCCTTCCCTTCCCTAGCTCACTTCTGATTCCCCCCACCCATGTTTTTCCTGAATCGCCTCTCAAAACAACTTCTTGGACTTGAATCAAGTCTGCTTCTGGGGAAATCCAAACCAAGGCAGACACTTTACTTCAACACATTAAGAATAACAAATACAATTTCTTTAGCTCTTACTAAATACCTAGCATAACTTTAAGCGCCTCGTAATCCAATGGGAGAGGTACTCTTTCATCCTGTTTTACAGATGAAACAACTGAGGCACAGAGAAGTTAAGTAACTTTCCCAAGATTACAGAGCTAATAAAGGACAGAACGTGCATTTGAACCTCGGCCGTTTGCCTGTAAATTCTGTACTCTTTTTAACTTGGCAGACTGAGGGAAAGGGGAGGAATGATGAACAAAAAAGGGAGAATGGAGTTAATTAATGGAGTAAGGCCTTGTAGAGATCAAAGTTCGTTAAGAAAAGTAAAGGGAATATGTTCCTGATAGTGTCTCCGTTTTAGCATGTAAGTAGAGGGTCAGATTATCTGTCATGAGCTAAATGGGTGGTTGGGGGCATTGCAGTGACTAAGAGAGGTTGTCAGTTTTCATGGTGGATGTACCTTTCTTGTCAGAGAACACAGCTGGCTCTAGACAAGCATTCCGATGACGTTTATGAATTCTCAATACCATGTTTCCCCGAAAATGAGACCTAGCCGGACAGTCAGCTGTAGTGCATCTTTTGGAGCAAAAATTAATGTAAGACCTTGTCTTATTTTACTGTAAGACCCGGTCTTATGTAATCTAATAATATAATATAATGCCCAGTATAATATAATATAATGTAATGTAATATAATATATTATGATGTAATACCCAGTCTTATATAATATAACAATATACCATAAGACCGGGTCTTATATTAATTTTTGCTCTAAAAAGACGCATTAGAGCCGATGGTCTGGCTAAGTCTTATTTTTGGGGAAACGCAGTAGCTATTGTTGTTTAGGGTTGTTATAGCTTATTGAAAATGAGGTTTGTAAGTTACCAATATAGAAATAAATATGAACAGCTAACGCTCATGAGTTGTAATATAGATATACTAAAGATTTAAGGGACAAGAAAAGAAAGTAAAAGGAGCTAGCAAGACTGAAAAGGAATCATCACCAAAAGTAGAAGAAACACTGAAAATAGGGGTTGTTCTACAAGATGGGAAATTCAAGACAACCAACAAAAAATGTGTGGTATTAAGAAGTCTCACACACTTCTAGGAGTTTGATAGTGAGGGCCTGAAAAAGTTCTACACTGTTTTTCATCAAGAAATTTAGTTATGAAGAGGAATAGGGAAATCACTTAACTTTTTATTATTTTTTCTCATTTGGAGGAGGCCAGTAGGCCTCTCAGGTTAGAAGCCATAGAAAAAAGAGAGATTAAAGAGTGAGCAAAGAGAGGGTTTAAGTGGTTGAGCCAAATTCCAAGGACGGTGGATGCGATGGGGTCCAGTGTATTCGGAAGGGTATACTTGGATAGGGTAAGGGCTGTCTCTTTTGGGATTGCGGGGGGAGATCAAAGGAAGAGGTTTCAGATTGGGAAAAAGTCTCAGGGACATACTTGCAACGTTTTTATCTTTCTGTGCTGAATTCTAGCTATTTTCAATTCTCTGTTCACCTGTGTTTAATGTATAGTAAACCTACTTATTGAGTCTTTAGTTTCAGTTATTATATTTTTTATGTGTAGGAGTTTGATTTGATTCTTTTTTTACATGTGCTGTGTTCTCAATAATCTGCAGATATTTCAAAGCTGGTCTTTTATTTCTTTGAATTTGGTAATTGTGTCTGAAAATTCCATCTGAAGTCTGGGTGTCAGTTTCTACTAGTTCTCACCCGTGGTGCCTTGTGTTGCTTGTATCTGTGCACCTGGTTATTTTACTACGAACTCTACTTAACCTCGTGGTGGCTCTCTGAAGCCTGGCATGAAGAGATAGATGGTCATCAGAAAGTTTTCCAGTTGTTTCATTGCTTGAATTTTCCTTCCCTACTTAGGCCATGTATACCTTAGAGTATAAAGCTGCGTGGTCTAAAGTCATAACTTTGCAGCGATTTCTTCCCTCACTCTCGACTCCACCCCCCTCCGGCACCGCCCCCCACCTCTTTTTCCTTTTCTCTGCCTACTGCCAAAGGTAGCTTTATTCATAGTTCTTACCTCTACCCCCTACCGCCTTTTGAAGACTTCCAAATAAGACCAAGAGACTGAAACTATATAGGGAATCAGTTTGCATCTTTCCCTTAGATCAACTTGAACTGTTAAAAATCTCTTTTCTTGTTACTAATTATCAGCCTAGGTTAAGTAAATAAAAGTTTTCTACCTGGTAATCAGACTACTGTTTCTCCTGATTTATTCAGTGATGCTTGAACACAATGATAAGAGTATCATTGCATTAATGACACAGGAGAAATCAGTCTAGCTTCTATAGAAAAGCTTCAGTTTACATATGGTATTTTACAAATTAGTTGATTTTTAAAAAATTGGTGTTGTATTTAGTTGATAATTCACTTATTAATTTTTTATTTGTGGGTTGTTTTGCATTTTCCATAAATATAGTTATGTTATCTACAAATAAAAGAGCTTTACTTTTTCTTTTCAACCGTTCTGACTTTTATTTCTTTTACTTGACTTAATTCAGTAAAAAAGAAGTGGTGATAGTGTAAGTCCTTAATGTTTTTATCCCATACTTGTGGAAGTATTTAATTTTTCATCATTAACATTTTAAGTATAATTAAGTATAATGTTAGCTGTAGGTTTTATTATAGATATTCTTTATCAGATTAAGTAACTTTTCCTACTTTAATGAGATATATCATCACAAGTAGATGTTGAGTTTTATAAAATACTTTTTCTGCTTCTGTTGAAATGATCATAGTCCCCCCTTATTTTGTTACTCTTTTTTCTTTTTTAACTAAAGTTTATTGAGGTGACAATTGTTAGTAAAGTTACATAGATTTCAGGTGTACAATTCTTAATACATCATCTATATCTCACATTGTGTGTTCACCACACAGAGTCAGTTCTCCTTCCATCATTTGACCCCGTTTACTCTCTTCTAGAGCCCCTTTTCCTGGACTCTTACCTACTGGTAACCACTAAACTATTATTGTCTGTGTCTGTGAGTTTTTGTTTCGTTATTTGTCTTGTTTCTTTGTTGCTTTCAGTTTTATATTCCACATATCAGGAAATCATGTAGTTCTCAACTTTTTCTGTCTGAGGTATTTCGTCTCAAGATCTATCCATGTTGTCTTAAATGGCAGTATTTCATCTTTTCTTACGGCAGAGTAGTATTCCATTGTGCATATATACCACATCTTCTTTATCTAATCATCTATTGAAGGACACTGGTTGTTTCCTTGTCTTGGCCACCGTAAAATAGTTGAACATTTCATATAAAAGGAATCATACAGTTTGTGACCTTTGGTGGCCTTTTTTTTTACATAATGTTTTCAGGGTTCATCCATATTGTAGCATGTGTCTACCTCATTTCTTTTTATGGCAGAGTACGTAATATTTCATTATATGGATGTATCACATTTTGTTTACCCATTCATTGACTGATGAACATTTGGGTTTCCACTTTTTGGCTACGTAGTATTTTTGCTTCTATATTCATGGGAGATAGTGGCCTGAAATTTTCTTACTTTGAAATACCTTTTTCAGATTTTGACATCAGAGTTATGCTCACCTCATAGAGTGATTTGGGAAATGTTTCTTCTTTTTATATCCTCCGGATGAGTCAGTCTAAGATTGGTATTGTTTGGAAGAATGTACTAACAAATTTTTTAAATGTTTGGAGGAATTCACTGGCAAAGCCATCTAGGTCTAGAGTTTTCTTTGTGGGAAGGTTTTGATTAAAGTATTCAGTTTCTTTAACAGATATGTCTATTCAGGTATTGTATTTTTTTTCCTTGTTAGGTGTTGGCAAATTACATTTTTGAAGGAATTTGTCTATCTTATTTAAGTTGGAAATGTATGGGTAGATCTGTAGTGGTATCTCCTTTCTTATTTCTCATATGGGTAATTTACAGTGTTTTTTTCTTGGCCAATCTTGTTAGATGTTTATTACATTTATTAATCTTTTCAGAGAACCAATTTTGGCTCCTTGATTTTCTCTGTTGAATGTCTGCTCTCTATTTCATTGATATCTGCTCTTATTTTGTATTTTCCTCTTTTTACATTCTTTACATTTAATCTGCAATTTTTTTCTTAAGTTGTAAGCCTATATCATGTACTTTAAAACTTCCTTTTTTCATTATATGCATTTATATATATATGCAAAATCCTATATATTTCCCCAAATCACTTCTTTGGATGCGTTCCACAAGTTTTGATATGTCGTATTTCATTTTCATTTAATTGAAAATATTTTCTAATTTCCATTGTAATTTTCTATAGCTCTTTGACCCATAATTTATTTAGAAATCTGTTGTTTTAGATTTCCCAACATTTCGGAATTTTTTAGTTTTCTTTATGTTGATCTCTAGTTTAATTTTTCTATAATCACAGTACTTGGAAATTTGTTGACTCGGTCTGTGGTCCAACATATTGTCTATTTTGGTAAGTATTCTATATGCATTAAAAAAGAATGTGCATTCCGCAGTTGTTGGATGTGTTTTCCTATGTATGCCAATTAGGTCATGTTGATTAATTACTTTAAAATTTTTTCTATGTCCATGCTATTTTGTCCTCTCCTTATTCTATCAATTAGAAGAGATGCTAAAATTTCATTTTTTGTGAGTGTCTTTTCTCTTATACTCCCAATTTTGCTTCATATATTTTGAAGCTATGTTAGTAATATAGTTCAAATTTAGGACTGTAATATTTTCTTTTGAATTGACCCTTTTAGCATTATGAAATACTTTACTCGTCTCTAACAATACTTCTAGCCTTAAAAATTACTTTATCAAGTATCATTATAGCCACACCAGCTTTTTTGGGGAGGCCAGTAAGTGTCTTCAAGATACAGCTTCTCTAGTCCTTTTACATTTTAGTCTGTGTCCTTTTATTTAAAATTTTGACACAGTAATTATTAAAGGAAGACTTTCCTTTTGTATTTCTTGTAGTATTGGTATATTGACAATGCATTATGTCAGCTTTTGTGGGTGTAAAAATATCTCTATTTTTGTCTTCATTTTTAAAGGATATTTTTGATAGGTGTATAATTCTGGGTTGCTAGGTGTTTTTTTTTTTTTTTACGTCCTCAGCACTTTTCAATTCAAAGAATGGAAGCGATCAATCTTATTGTTGTTCCTCTGAGTGTATCTTTTTGCTCTGGCTGCTTTTAACATTTTCTCTTTATCCTTTGTTTCAGCAGTTTGACCATACCTAGCTTTTGGTGTGTCTAGGTATGGTTTTCTTTGCATTTTACTACTTGAGAGTTCCCTGAGTTTCTTGACTCTCAGAGCTGTCTTTCCTCACTTTTATAAAATTGTATTAATTATCTCTTCACATATTGCTTTTGTTCCATTCTTTTTTTCTCTCTTTGTCTTAGATTACAGATACATGATTATGAGACCATTTACCTGTGTCTCACATCTCATATTCTCTGTTTTGTTCATCCCATTCTGTTCTCTGTGCTTGGAGTTTAGGAATTTTCTCTTGGCCTGTCAGCAAGACCACGGATTCTGTTTTCCTCTGGTCTATTCTCTTCTTACAATCATCTGACAAGTTCTTAGTTTCAGGTATTTATTTTTCAGAAAATCCACTTGGCTTTTTTTTTTTTTTTTTAATACTAGGTTGGTGCAAACATAATTGCGGTTTTTACAGTTATTTTTAACCTTTTAAACTGCAATTACTTTTGCACCAACCTAATAGATTGTATTGAAAAATTATGTCATTTCATCTATTTTGTTTCATCATTGTATCTACTTCAAGTTCTTACCTCCTCACTTTAATACCTGGGTTATCTTGAGTTTGCCTAATTGTGTGGTTTTCTCTTGATTATGTGTCACCTTAATTTGTTGCTGTCTCTTAATATGTTTATTGTGTACCTAACATCGCGTGTAAAAGGACAGCATTTTTTCCATATGATGTTACTTTCTTCCAGAGAGCTTTGCTCTTTGTTGTGTTAGACAAATAGGATGAGGTGTTGACCACTTCAGTCCAATCAGGGATTAAGTAGACTTCTCCCTCTACTGGAATTCTGTCTTCTAAATCAATACCGGGAGGCTGGGAAATCGACCCTGACCTGTTGGCCTAGCCTCCCTAGCCTTCTTCTGTGCCCTATCACTACACAGATGCACCATGGGGAAACTGGCCACATATTTGGGGCATTTCTAGATTCCAGTCTTTCATTCCAACTCCTGCAGACATCTAAAAGCATCAGTGGTTTCCGGTTTCCTTTAGTAGAGTTCCTCTGTTTAAGCCAAGCTCAGTCTTCACTTGACCTGAACTCTGCAGATGCCCCCGTGGAGGAAAATGCCCATGGTCTGGGCTCACGTTGGAAGTGCTCTTCCACCCCAGGATTTGTAGTTTATCTACTATTAAATTGCTTCCAAAGCTTTCTTACGTTAGTCAAGTTTTTGAAGGGAGAGCAGTGGCTCGCTCCTCTCTAGTATCTTACTTTAGGGAAGTAGAAGTCAGAGGTCAGGAGTTTATCTTTGCAAAAAGAAAAGGAGAAAAGGCAGATAATTTTAGAGTGCTTATTTGTATAAGCATAGTGCTGTTTTAAATAGTTTTATCTGTGTTGCATAGTAGTAGTTATATATATATATTTTCTTTCTGATATGAACGTGCTCTAAACTAGGAGTTAGCAAACTCAAACTATGGTCTTCGTGTTTTCGTGTGGCCTGTAAACTAAGAATGGTTTTTAGACTTTTAAAAAGTTAAAAAAAAAGAAGAAAAATGTTTTGTGGCACGTGAAGATTATATGAAATTCAAATTTCTGTATCCAGAAATAAAGTTTTATTGTAATACAGCCACATTCATCTGTTGATGTGTTGTCTGTGGCTGCTGTTGCTGTGACGGTTGGGTAGTTGCAGCAGAGATCCTATGGCCTGCAAAGCGTGAAATATTTAGTGTTTGGTCCTTTACAGAAAAACAAAACAAAAACAGCCTAGTCTTGCCTTAGACCATAGATTCAGGACTTTTCTTATCTCATTACTAAAGGAAATTAAACAAAGGATTGAAATCCTCTTATTCCTGAAGTTCTTTGAATTTGGACTTACTAAAATTCTAGCATTTTAGAGTTAAAAGGAACCTCTGAGATCATCTCTTTAATCTTGTTACTTTACAAATGAAGAAACATTCAGAGTGAGAGAGGTTTTTAAATAAAATTACGACTAAATTTTGTTTTGTTAGAAAACAGACTTGGTAATAAGCTGATAGGAAAACTAATGATCTATATCATCCAACAACTTGCAAAATTTATTTCTTCTCATATTGCAGAAATATTTGGTTTTTCTTAAGCAATGGTAGCTATTAAGAATATTTCTTGTTCGGAATTTTTAAAGTAAATATTTTAAAATAAATATTTAAAGCACATTAATAGCCTTTGCCTTTCATTACCCCCCATAATTCTTTCAAATCTCATGGGTATGGGGTTCTTTTTGTGAAAAGACTAAAAATTTTATATGATCAATTCCAGACATTCTTTGTGAAGCTCCTGTTTGATAAAGGATCTAAAGTCCTAAATCATCAGAAATTCCAACATGAATTATTGATGTGTAAGGCTGGTTTCTGGAGTTTTTCTTTTCTTTTATCAAAGTTTAGTTCTCAAATGAAGTCATATGATGGGATGTTCTATTACTAACAAACAGCATTTTTTCCTAATGTTGAATATAAAGTTTCTTCATATAATTTTTAATTTATTGCCGGCTGTATTTGACAACCCTCTACTTCTAAAAGTAGCCAAATCAACAAAAAACACAATAAAATCAATTTGTGGGGATTTGGGGAAAGCTGATTCTTTAACTGATCTGTATTCAAGGAATGGTGGGTTCAGATTCATTTAAAATGTTATAACTAATTAAATGCCAAATATGGAGAAATAAGTATTTTAGGAATATTAGGAATACATATAAAGTCATTTGAACTTGAAAGAAGGATATTAAACAAAGCAGACAAAAGTGTTGGTGTATACTTGTGAAAATTTAAGTCCATGATAACTAGCCTTCAGGAAATTCATCTTAATTTGGATTTGTGTATTCTGTTTCTCTGAAGTTTGGTTTTGAGTGAACCTTGATGTTTTTCTTACGTTGTATAAAGGGGCTAACCTTTTAGCAGTTACATACTCCTGTTGCTCAAATAACTGATTTCACTCAAGTAAACTTTAGTATAAAGGGAGATTGGTTTCTGAAGCCATATATGAGAAGTACTCATTGCCTTTCATGAATTTGTTTACCTGATATTTCTTGAACATCCGTGGTGTGTCAGACACTGATGCAGGTACTGAAAGTACAGAGTAGAAATAGACATTCTTCATGCTCTCACATTGCTGGTAGTTGAATAGATTGTGTAAGCAGGTATAGCTGTTCATGTGTAGCATTTGGTAACTATTGACCACTCTCTTTACTTCTGGACCATACTATTTGGAGGAAATCTCATCCACATACATGGTTTCCATTACCACCTTTGCACCAAAATCTGCTAAAATAATCCTGGGGTAATTCCTTAATAGACATTTCTGGCTAGATATCCTTTAATGTATTGGTGTATCTATGGATCTATCCTTGGTCCTCTGCTTGTTTTTCTCTGAGTAAGACTTGTAGCTATAGCTGTGAACGTCCTTCTTTTCTGCCCTTCCTCTCTCCTTCCTCCTACTTTCTCTTTTTCTCAAAATAGTATTGAGTACCTTTTTCCAGGCTGTTTTCTGGGCAAAGATGTTAGAACAGTGAACAAGGAAGGCATGGCCTCTGCGTTCTTGGAGCATACAGCTTGGTGAGGGAATGATGCGTGAAACAAGTAATCCCATACCTAATTACAGTTTAGATTACACATGAAACACAAGTATACATGAAATGAGAGTGTATATTAGGGAAACTGACCCAGTCTGGGACATTCCCGAATAAGTGACGCTTATACTGGGACATCAAAGATGAGTAGTGGTTAGCAGGAGAAGATGAGGGAGAGAATTCCAGGCAGAGGAAGAACCTTTGTGAAAGCTCCTAAAGAGCTTAGCAGGTTCAAATACTTGAAAGGATGTCCTTGTGGCTGGAATATGGTGAACAAGTTGCAGACGGGTATAAAATGAGGCAGCAGAGACTGGCAGAGGTCAGATCTTGGTAGAGGATCTTTTAAATGATGTCAGTGCTTTTGGACTTTATCCTAAGAGAATTGAGAAGATACTAAGAGTTTGAAGTGGGGAATTGCCTATTTAGATTTCTATTTTAAAAAGTTGGCTTGAGGGGCGGCCGGTTAGCTCAGTTGGTTTGAGCGTGATGCTTGTAACACCAGGGTTGCCCGTTCGATCCCCGCATGGGCAAGTGTGAGCTGTGCCCTCCACAACTAGATTGAAACAACTACTTGGAGCTGATGGGTCCTGGAAAAACACACTTAAAATAAATGAAAGTTAAAAAAAAAAAACACAGAGACTTGTGTTATGTGGAGAATGGATTGAAGAAAGGCCAATGTGAAAGTGCAGAAATGAGTTAAGCTTTTGCAGTGATCCAGTCAGAAGGTGGTAACTTGGATTATTAGCATCACAGAAATAGAGGTGATATAGACAGATTCAGGAACTGTTTATGAGACATAATCGACAAGATTTTGTGATTATTTTGGTTTAGGGAGTGAAGCTGAAGGAAATGTGCAGGGTAAAGTTTTCATATGCTTGTTCACATCTATCTTGTTGACATTTTATTTATCCTGAACTCAGACATCTTCAAAATTGAACCCATTTTTTTCCTTTCACAAACCAATTATTCCCCTTCCTTATTTTTGAGAAGGGCATCTCTACCTCCAAGCGAGCTAGCCTTGCAACTTATTTTGGTTCACAGCTTCCACTGAGTTACCAAGTGTTAAGGACTTGACCTCCTTAGAAGCATCTAGTCTCTTGCTCTGCCCTTCTCCTCTTTCTCTTTCTTTACCCCCCTTTACCTTTTTCTGTCTTTGTCATTAATATATCAGTAGCATCCTCCTGCTAAATCATTCAACTATGCTTTATATCCAAGTCTCTGGGCTACTCGAGGGCAAGAATTGTCGTTTTCATCCAGTATCTTTAGTACCAGCAGTGTGCACCTCAGCCTGGCAGACATTAAACAATTATTAAATGAAATGAAAATAAAATACAGTGTTTTCCTTGACTCTTGTTTCTTTCACTATAATTCTCATTTTTTGTCACATATTTTTTCTCTTAAAGTCATTTAGGTGCTTCCTTTTGCTTAAATAATAGTTTGGTCTTAGGGCTGTGAGGTAATGAAAAAATTGGCTGCTGGATATGAGAAGTGTATGAGTTGGGGTTTTCATATAACAATTTAGTAAAAATGGACTCCTGACCCTTGTTACACTGTCGCCCTTACTACTATAAAGAGCATATATTTCTGGGAAGAGATCATAGTTGGTATTTATTAGCATCTCCACTGTTGAATAAAGTTTAAAAACCTTCATTTGATGCCTTTAAACATTTTTAATTTTATAAAAGTATTTGCACAATTGATTTTTTTATCATTTAATGTGAATTTCTTAGCTGTGCAGTATTGTGTTATCTCAATAGCTACATTATATGGTAGTATCTGATATGTACATCTAGAGTATATTATTTCATAGAAAGTTTGTAGGATAAATATTCAAATGTCTACTTTGGAAATACCTATTTTTAATAACTGTATGCCCTAATATGAACTTTCATAATTCTTTTCTTCTATTTTTTTCACATTTTTAGAAATAAGAAAATTTTAAACAAGAAGAAGTTGAAAAGAAAACAGAAGAGCAAATCAAAAGTGAAGACAAGAAGCAAGGTAAAACTGGCAATTTATAGGGAGTAAGGACTTTTTGATACAGTAATTTGAATCAAAATGCCAAGAATAAAAAGGTATGAGTATAATTAGCAAACCGTTTCATTTCTATGAGCCAAAGTAATTTTTTAGAAGCTCCTTATTATTTGGTTATACTGTTTAGTTTCATTTGGACATTTCTTGACCAGTAGCCTGGAAGTTATATCTGGATATTAAAGATTATTTATTATTTATTATTATTATCTTTGATCAGTCCTTTGGGAGAACATATCCATTTATCTTTTTAGTCACTCTGACTGTCTAGAAACTGAGTGAAATTGGCTTGTGAGTGTGGACTTGGATTTGGGCTCCTCATCTGCATGTGATCTGAATTAGGGAGAATCTTGGTACATCTGTATTGTTCTGAGCTTCTTTTGACTGTGGCTGGCTGAGCAGAAGAAAATGCAGTATAGAATATTTGAATTAGGTGGGACCTTAGAAATCAAGGATCTCATTTTCTACCTAATAAATCTTTACTATAAAATCAATCTAGTTTTTTCTTAAACAATTTCAGGGACCAGATTCCACTTTCTGTAAAAGAGTCTCTTGAACAAGTGCTAAGAAGCCTAGACAGGAGGAAAAGAGCAGCCATAACTATGATTTCTGAGCAGCTCCACTTTTGATTAAAGAATACTATTCTGCCATAAGAAAAGATGAAATAGTGCCATTTGCGACAACATGGATGGATCTTGAGATTATTATAGTGCTAAGCGAATTAAGTCAGACAAAAAGTAGAGAACCATATGATCTCACTGATAATGTGATATATAAAACTGAAAACAACAAAAGAACAAGAAAAACAAATGAAGAAACAAAACTCATGGACACAGACAATAGTTTAGTGGTTACCAGAGGGTAAGGGGGAGGGGGGTGATAGATGAGGGTAAAGGGCATCCAATATATGGTGATGGAAGGAGAACTGACTCTGGGTGGTGAACACACACTGTGATATATAGAGGATGTATTACATTATTGTACACCTAAAATCTATGTAACTTGACTAACAATTGTCACATCAATAAACTTTAATAAAATAAACACACACACACACACACATATATATATGTGTGTGTGTGTATATATATATATATATATATATACGCACACATATATACTTAAGAAAAAAATGGTATAAAAATGAAAACATGCAATATGTAATGTTTTGGGTGGCTTTTTCCGCTCAGCATCATTCCCTTGAGATTTATCCAAGTTGTTGCGTATAGCAATAGTTTGTATCTTTTTATTGCTGAGTAAGCATTCCAAGATAGGGATATACCACCGTTTGTTTAACCATTCATCCATTAAAGAACATCTGAATTGTTTCCATTGTTGGTTATTTATTTTGAATAAAACTTCTATGAATATCCATGTGTTGGCTTTTTGTATAAGTTTTCATTTCTTTAGTATAAATATGCACAGGAGTACAATTGCTGGATTGTGCTGTAAGTACATGTTTAATTTTGTAAGAAACTGCCATATTTTTTCCAGAGTGGCAGTATCATTTTACATTCCCATGAACAATGTATGAAAGATCCAGTTTCCCTATATCCTCACCAGCACTTGGTGTTGTCACTATTTTTTATTCTAGCAAGTTTGATGGGTGTATAGATATCTCACTTTGTTTTAATTTACATTTGTCTGTTCATGTTGTTTGGCCGGTTTTTTACTGGATTGCTTATTTGTTTTTTACTGTTGAGTTTTGGATTTTTTAAATATATTTTGGATGCTAGGCCTTGTCAGATATGTGGTTTGCAAATATTGTCTCCCAGTCTATAACTTTATACTATTATTTTAAAATTACATTTTTCAGTTGTTCACTCTTAGTATGTAGGTATATTACTCATTTTTGTATATTGATCTGGTATCCTGTGACTTTGCTAAATCCACACATTATTTCTAGTGGCTTTTTTGCAGACTTCTTAAGATTCTTCACATGTCTTCTGCAAATAAAGGCATTTGTTTTCTAGAAGATACTTCTTTGTAACTATACCTTTTAGTTCTTTTTTTGGCTTATTGCACTAGCATATCTAGTACAATGTTCAAATGAATTTCTGAGAATATCTTTGCCTTGTTTGCAATCTTAGGGTATAAGCATTGTCTTTTACTACGTAAGCTGTGGATATTTCATAGATACCATTTATCAAGTTTTGTAAATTCTAATTTACTTAGGCTTTTTATCATGAATAGGTATTTGATTTGTGTTAGATGCTTTTTCCATCTTTATAGTGTCTTATTTATTTTCTCTTATATTTGTTGGTGTGGGGAATTACTGCTTTTCCAATGTTGTGCCAGTCTTGTTTTTGGGTTGATCATGCATAATGTATCTTTTTATGTGTTGCTGGATTTGGATTGCTAATATTTGCTTGTTTTTAATATCTCTAGAAGATACATTCCCATTTTATGTAAATTAACTTTAGTAATTTTTTTTTTTATTTAACAAGGAGTATTCCAGTTTTTTCCCCAATTATTTATGTAAGAAGGGTAGAATTTTGAGACAAAGCGTTTTTGGTACTTGAGATGTCATTTTATTTATCTTGGATAGTTCCTGGACATACTCTAATTGTTGGAACTTGCATTTGTAGAATATCTTAATCCAATTCTGTATATTTCTAATATAAATGTTGATATCAAAAGTGTGATTGCGGTCTGATGAATGAAATGCTGGGACAAAACAGAAACTGACTATTTAGTTTTCACAATTGAATTACCAAGCATGTGATTTTTAGTATTTATCAAGACTGATAGCTAAAACAGAGCCTTAGGAAAGCAAATGTCCGTAATCTGCAGTTTTCTTAGCATTACCATTATTTGAATGGAATGAAATTAGAAGAAATGACTAAACTGAAGGGTTTTTCTTTGTAGTCCTAATTTCTGTTTAAGTCCTTATACCGTGTTTCCCTGAAAATAAGAGCGGGTCTTATATTAATTTTTGCTCCAAAAGATGCATTAGAGCTTATGTTCAGGGGATGTCATCCTGAAAAATCATGGTAGGGCTTACTTTCCAGTTAGGCTTTATTTTTGGGGAAGCAGGGTATCTACTTTTAGCATATCTACTTTTTAAAAAATGAAATCAAAGTGTAATCCAACATTTGTAATAGGTCATTAAGATTCTACAATATATCTGATGTCCCTTAGAAAAGCACCCAATAAATGTTTTTGGATACCTCAGTAGTTAAGCTGTGCTGGCTCTGTTCCTATCACGGGATAAAGGGATGTTCCTGTTAAGTTCTCTGCCTGCCCCTTTCCCGTCCTTGTCAAGTGGGTTATTGCTGTTACTCAGAAAGTAGTGCAGTGTAGTAGAAAGGATACTATAAGTTGAGTCAACAGATTTAGATTGTCTTTGCTTTGCCAATTACGTGACTTCTACAAGTCATCTAGCATGTCTAATTTTACTCTTTCATTTTTTATTTAACATGAGAATTGATGGTAGAAAGGAATATGAAATTGAAATGTTATATTTTGCATTTCAGTCCGAAAACTTGGAGAACACAGTAATCATACCAGATATCAAACTACATAGCAATCCTTCTGCATTCAATATTTATTGCAATGTACGCCACTGTGTTCTGGAATGGCAGAAAAAGGAAACATCATTGGCAGCTGCATCTAAGAACTCAGTGCAGAGTGGAGAATCAGATAGTGATGAAGAGGAGGAATCCAAAGAGCCCCCAATCAAGCTTCCAAAGGTAAGTCCCTAAGTTCCACTTAGGTGCATAACCTGGGGCTGTTTGGGCTATAGTACATATTATTGCATTACTAAAATAGCTGGCTTTTTATAAAATTCTGCACTAAAAATAACATGGCTTATGAGTAAAAATAGATTTGGGGCAGAGCAGGAAAGCTCTATGCAACTTTAACTGCAGTGCTAGCAAAGTCAATAATTGGAAACTCAGTGGGGAGCACTTGGGAAGCCCAGGCAGGGGAATCAGTGGGCTGTAGTCTGTAACAGGGGCGATTAAAAATGTACAAAAGCAGTAGAGTCGAAATGGTGGCTTGAAGGCATTGAGTCGTTGCTGATGGAAGAGGAGCTCTGCGCCCGTGGGCTGCCGTTAAGGTGGGCCCAAGAGGAAGTGCAAGCTACCACAGCCAATAGCCACAGAAAGCTGGGCGCTCCCTTCTCGGGGGGGAGCTCTGGGTACAGGTGTACATTTTTCTTTTTCTTGAAATAGAACTAGAAGGGCTCCTGCCTGTGCTGCGGCTGAGCTGAGAGCTTTTGCCTTTTCTGTACTCTTGCTATTCTGGTTCCCCTTGCCCTGGAAAAAAAATATGAACCAACAGAAAATCCACATTATTCTGCTATCACTCCCGTATTTACCAGAGGCATATAAGCTAATTTATGTTGTAGAAACATGTAGTATAGTAGAACAAACTTAAGGTCCTCTTTCTATTTAAGTATTGGTATATTTCAAGACTGTAATGTTACATACACACACACACACACACACACACACACACACACACACATATGTATAGGAATACTACTATATAGGACTATATATATGTGTGTATTTATGTTGTAGAAACATGTAGTATAATAGAACAAACTTAAGGTACCCTTTCTATTTAAATATTGGTATATTTCAAAACTGTAATGTTATATATATATATATATATATATACACACACACATATACACACACACACATACGTATATATATTCCTATATAGTAGGTATAGTTAGTATTTCTAACAAAAGAATGGGTGCAAATAGACATACTTTAAAAATGATACCTTTATCATAAATGGTTTATGCATATTGCATTTTTCTAAATATAGACATTTTTAAATGATTTTCTTTCATAAATGATTCACGTATATTGCCTTTTTACTAAACTAGTATCTTAAAACTATGCCTTGAAAATGTCTTCATGTGTATACATAAGATGTCATGTAAATATATTTTTTCATTACTTGGAAATAGCAGCCAAGATAGAACCTGTGTTCCTGATCTGATTTCTTTCACACATTTCATGATGGCTGTTCCTAAGTGCACCGCTGTCCTTAATTATTACTGTCAGGTTCTTCTCAGCTGATTCTCAGTAGACGGCTTCCTTCCGATTTCATAGGGTAATGGAGGTTTTGTGACCTTCCTCAGCCTCGTAACCAGCTATCTTCGAGTGTCCTTTATCGCCTCCTCTTGGCACCCCTCTCCTTTCCTTCGCCCCTTTCTTTCTGCGGTCCTTAACGGTACCTTCTCTACTAGCTTCTTTCTTCAACCTAAAACAAACTGGCTCATCTTTCCCATGTGAGCCCCTCTAGGTGAAGATCATGGTCTCTAATTCTGATTTCTTATACTTAGTTAGGAAGGCTGAGAGAAAATATATTAAGTTAGGATATAAGGCTGTAAGACTTATGTAATATACTTTTGATAAGAATTCCATTGTACACGGGGTGAGTCACACAATACTAATTACCCAGATTAAGGTCAGTATTGGGAATGAAAATAAGAACCCAGAGAAATCTTTCACACATCTTTGAATAGTAAACTGTCATTTAAACTAAACTTTATTGCACAGTCAAGAATTGATTCTTAGACTGGTTTTAATGAGTATTAAATACGTATTAAGAGTTAAAATATCAGATATTCTTAAAACAGTGGTTTTTAGTATTATTAACAATGTCAAAAGATACGCAGTCAAAAAAGGATCTTTCAAAGACAATTAAAAGAAAACCAGATAGCCCAAGTAATAAGTTTTTCAAGTACTGACTCATCAGGAAACAGGATATACTGATTAAGAACATGGGTAGTGGAGTCAAACTGCCTAGGTTCAAATCTCACCATTAAAAATAACTAGCTGTGTGAAACTGAGAAAGTTATTTGACCTCCCTGTGCCTCAGTTTTGACATCTATAAAATGGGGATTATACTTACCCATAGGGTTGTAGTGAGGTTTCAATGAGTTAATAAATGTTGAATGTATTATGCCTGCTCAATAAGTGATAACTATAGTTGTATCAGCTTAGGTGCAAACCAAAAAAATGTGTAGGTGCAACTGAATTTGAGTTACTTTTCGAGGAAGTCTTCAATTTATTAAGACCTACTTTATATCCAAGGGAATGAAACTTCTGGACAATCAGTGAGATGGAGGAAGAAGTGATGATATTATGCAGAGGCAGTAGAATGCTATGGGTTAGGGCACAGGAGGGGAGTGAGGCCTTCAGGTGATGTTTCTGGCAGCCATCTAAGGATTGACACAAAAGAAGAGATGATGAGGTCTTTAGGGTTTGAGGTGATGGGCATTTGAGGGCAGGTGGGAAATGCTGCCCTGTGCTCCTGACGCTATTCTTTTGTCAGGTCCTTCCTTTCTTTGTTCTTCCTCTCTTGCTCCTCCTGCATGTGTCGCTGTTGCTTTCTTGCTCCTCACCTAGTTTTCTTCTCATTTTTTCTCTCACATAATTCAGATCATTTTAATGTGTTGTTGAAGTATCATTTTGACACAGTTTTTCCCCCTTTTGAATTTTAAAAGGTAATTTGAATTTGACCGTTATGCTTATCACGTTGTTTTGCTTTTTGTTTTTTGTGCATCATTAATCACTGACATTTTAAAAAGGACTTCCTTCCTCCACCTAAATGCTTCTGTAGAAATTTTCTTTTCCCCAAAAACACAGTTTTTACACAGCCCAAACTGTCTTTCATTATCCAATTTCCAGATCCACTAAAGAGTTCCAAATTTTATAGCTACATAATTTTGAATACTAATATTTAGGATTTATACTTCCCATCCAGTCGTGTTTGAGGCTAGTGATGCCACATATTTTGTTAAAAGAGGTAGACTTACATAAACTCATTTATTTCCTTCTTAAGTCAGTACATTCTTTTTGAGTTTATAGCAAGTATTATGTTATATCATGAACAAAATGATGAGACGCAGTCCCTTCCCTAGCAGGGGTAGCAGGCATGTCTAGTGCCGTGAGGATGGAGAGGACATACTAGGTATGTGGGACACAGAGGGGAAAGGATGCAACATTGACTGACGCTGCATTTGCAGACAGAGGGAATAGCTTCGTTAGGAAAGTACCTGTGCTCTGTTTTGCCTAGAGAAGGTGAAGAGGGCAAGAGGCAGAGCAGGAGCTCTGTCTCAGGACACGTCTTCTGTGGCGTGCAACCATTTTCAGGTTTTGTCCTGTGAATTGGAATTATTGCAGATTTTAAGAAAAAGAGTTTGATCAGGCTTGTATTTTAGTAAAGTTACCCGGGTGCTAGTAAGATAATACGTAAGAGGGTGTTGAAAGTAGAGAGGGGACCAGTTAGGCAGTTAACATTGCAGCTGTGTAGGAAGTGTTAGTGAGGGTTGTAATTTGGGTAGTGGCAGTGTCGGGCATACAGGAAATGTTAAGGAGGCACAATTACTAGGAATTGGTAATGAGTTGGATATAAAGGCTGAACGTGAAGCTGGAATCTAAACATGTCTAGTGCCGTGAGTTTCTGGGTGGTAATGCATTTACCGAAAGAGGGAGAACTGGAAGAGAAACAGGGCTTTGTTGTAAAGATGAGTAAGTTTAGTTCCGGCCATACTGAGTTGAGGTAGCTGTGAGGTGTCTGTAGAGTTGAAGTTCAAAAAAAAGGTCCTAGTTAGAAGTTCAAAAGAAAGGTCCTAACACGAAATACAGATTTGGGAGTTATCACAGTGCGGTGGCAGAAGTTGAAACAAAATTCTGTTAAAGATGGGATTGGGAAAGTGGATGAAGAACATTGTTTAAAATTAAATTAGCTTCCTCCTCCTCTGCTGCCTCTGCTGCCGTTGCCTCCAACTCCTCCCTTCCTCTCAGCCTCTGGATTTTTATTATTATTTGTAAATGTTGTCTCTACCAAATAGTTACTTTATACAAAAAATTTTACAAAGCAGTATACATCACTCTATAGTAATATATAAAAATCTACTTTTGGTTTCCTCTTGAGTATTTTTGTTTTTATTTTTTTAGTTTTTAGTTTCAGGTATACAAAACAATGCAATAGTTAGACATTTACACCCCTCACAAAGTGATAACCCCCCCCAATCTACTACCCCTCCGATGTTGAATATCGCTGTTACAGTTCCATTGACTGTATTCCCTATGCTGTAGTCCACCTCCCGTGACCATATGTATGTATTTAATTATAGTTGACATTCAATATTATTCAACTTCAGCTTCAGGTGTATTTTGGAAGTAGTAAAACTGACTCTAGGACTTTGTAATAGAATCAGATACAATTTCTAATGGCAAAGAGATAATTATTATTAAATTTAAATGTGATGTAGTTAAACTCTTATGTTCACACTTGTTAGTAAAACCATAAAGTCACCTGTGGAAATGCATTATTCTAGCAGAGCAAAATAAAACCTTGTAACATTCATTAGGTCATTTTTCTTTGGCCACATACATTTTTATTTCACTTTTCCCAGCAGTAACATTGGACTGGCTGTATCAGGTAGTTAGTTGGGTTTTGTGTGTTTTCAGGTATAATAGAGAGCCTTCAGAATTTAATTATTTGAAAGCAACAGGAAAGGTGAAATTCAGTAAATTTACAAAAGCTATTTTCTGAAGGTAAGTGGCGGCTATGTGTTGGGTGGTTAGTTATGGTTTATCATTGAAAGTATTAAAGCTTAGTGTGTTATCAGACTATTATAGTGAACTATTTAAAAGTTACATTTATTAATTTATTTTGCTAATTATAAAGGCAGTATGTATTCATTGTAGATAATTTGAAAAATGCAGAATATTTTTCATAAAGAAGAAACATGAATTAGAAATTAGAAATTATTTCTAAAATCCTATTAACCAAAAAATATTTACCAAAAAATATTTACTGTAATTTTCAATACACACATTCAAATGTATTTATTTCTGCACCAGTGAAATCACACTGTATTTGACATAGCATATTGTTTTCTCCTTGTGCTCTTCCTAATATTGAGGGAAGAAAAAGTATAATGTCTTCTCAGTGACCATGAGACAAGCTTCAGAGTGTAAAGTGTAATTTCAGAGTTCCTACATATGGTAAAACACTCTCAGCCAAACCTCAGAAAAAACCTTATTTCACAACATGTTTTGTTCCTCTGTTCAATAATTCGAAGCTAAATAGATTGGAAAACTTGAGTTTGAGTTTTATTTTGTTGTATATTGAATACATATTACTGCTCTGGAAATGAGTTAGTTTTCCCCCTTTTAAAAAAAAAATCTACAGTGAACTAAGCTACTATAGATAATTAGTGAGATTCCACAGTGGTTAACCTAGGCAGGTGAGTAAGTCTTTGTCAGGACCTACATGACTAATGTTTTGTGGCTATGTCTCACTAAAATCAGCTAATGCTCTGTTCCTAGGCAGCCTACTTGAGTTGTCTGTTGTCATATGTTTATTATTACCCCTTAAACTTATCAGAAAGACAACTCAGGAACTTGTTGAGTAAGTAGCCTTACAGTTTTTTGGAAAAGTTCGGTACTTGTTGTATTACTTATAAACAAATCCTAGCCAAAAATATCATCTGTGAAGAATCTTCTTTGAATAATGAAGTCAGGATTGGTGGTTGTAGAGGAAGTAATCTTACAGACTGATGGGATGGAGTAGTCTCCCACTGGCCTGAGACTAGAGCGCTGCATTTTGTACTTAGGAGATCTTTGACTTCAGATTTGTTTCCTGTAAGTACCTAAGCAGATGGAAAACGTGGACAGCATGTTTTTATTTTCTACTCTATTCCAGGAAAGGAAACTATATCAAATGGAAAATTTTCATTGCCTAGTTCATTTAATCAATTGAAACTCTATACAAGCATTTTTGTAATCTTAGCTATAATCAGATCTGCTAGGATTTTAGATATATGTAAAGATAGTTCTACTAGTTATTTTGACTTCTCAGTCATATTTATATTTTCCAGAAACCTGGCAAATGGTAATCAGAACTACACGTGACTTGCCTGCAAGATTTGACTCTTGTCTGGAAAATATATTTCTGAGTTGCACTTATTTTTAGCACACAACTGAGAGAGTAATTAAACAAGTATTTATTGTGTGCCAATTATATCTGAGGCACTGTTCTAGTAATGGGAAATATTAAACTAATTAAGACATGCTCCTTGTCTATAAGGCAACCACAGTTTAGTTGTGAAAATGAAAACAAAAATAGTCAGTTACACTATAAGTATAATAAATGCTATAATAGAGGTCTGGACTGGGTAAGAGTTATACACAAGGTTCATTTACCCTGTTTGATTATAAACTCTTAGAGGACAGGGTCTAGTGTAATATACCTTTTTATCCATTGTAGTGTGTTGCACAAAATAAGTGCTTAGGAAATATTTATGTAATATATATGAATTAATGCACAACTCTCAGCAGAGAGAATATTCTTCCATTGTTATGTCCAATAGAATTAATGCTTTGGTATGTTTCTACTAATTAGTATTATTTTAATTTTTTATGTTACTTATTTCTCCAAGTAATGTAACACCTCCTGAAAAGATCTGATATATTTGGTTCTCAAAATGTTGGCATTGACTGAGAAATAGAATTTCATTGTCTATTGTTATATTGATCTTCGGAAGGTATTGCCTTATACCAGTTCCTCACATTTCTTTTTCACTCTTTACAGATTTATTTATCTTTTGCGAGATGCCGAATAAAATTTTTCTTGGTCCTGATGAGGAATGATAAGATAGTTAAAGTAAAAATAGCAGTGATCTTTTAGCTAGGCAGTTTTAAATTCCTTTCATGATAAATCCCACAAGAAGCTGGGACACCGTCTATAAATAAATAATATGATGATTGTACCATTATAGGAAAGGCTAAGATGAAAAACTCCTACTTTAATCTTTTCACTATGTTTGCTATGTTGACTTTTTTTTCTGGCTATAGGTAAGAATTGACATGACTGTTAACCGAAGAATGCTGATTTTTGCTTGAGTAAGGCCAAATGAACTTTGTAAATTAATAGTTTATTTTTTCTGAGTGAATGAAATCTGTATCCAGTTCACTGTTACAAACAATTTTCATATTTTGTTATGGCTTCATTATGATAAAAACCACTTTATAAACAGTGCACTATTTTTTAACCTTCAATATAACTGGATGGTTTTCTAAATCTTGAAGTTAAACATACTGGGTCTTTTTTCTTTTTTTAAAAATTTGTGACCTTTTTGTGTTTTGAGTTTTAGATATTACAGCCTTAATCATTTGCTGTGGAAATAAGCTGCACCCATTAAATTGCCTGGGAAGTGCTATTAGCTTACATGCTAATAAGGTATAATTTTATTTTTCATCTTAAATAGATCATTGAAGTTGGACTTTGTGAAGTTTTTGAATTGATCAAGGAGACGCGATTCTCTCACCCGTCCCTGTGCCTCAGGAGTCTCCAAGCCCTGCTGAACGTGCTTCAGGGTCAGCAGCCAGAAGGCCTCCAGTCAGAACCACCTGAGGTTCTAGGTAAGAGCTCAGGGGCATTGAATGAAGCCATTTATGTAAACAGCTTCTCTTACAAAGCACATACAGATGCCGACCATGCAGTCTGTGTTTAATTAAGCCCTGAAATGGCAGGTGTATAAATTTTAAGGTATTTTGCTATGTCCTACTGGAGGTATGGTTCAAGAGTTACAGTTCATGCATAGGTATATTTTGATTATTGTAACGATGGGGAAAATGCAAAACAAATCCTAGGCACCCAGAAATAGCTTCAAGCCTTATAGTCACTATTAACTTAAATTATTCTTATTAAACCTTTGGCCAACATAGCTCACATTGATTTTCTCTAACTTTATATGTTACTCTGGATAGTTTAGTTAAAAAGATAGGAAAAAGGAAATAAATGCTACCAACCGAAACAACACAATAAGTTTCTAAACAAAGAGGGCTTTCTTTTGAATTCATCATAAATAAGAATCAATTTTTGTTATAGATAAAGCTTCTGAATTAGTAGCAACTTCCATTAAATAAAAATCTTTGCTTTTTGTAAAGTGTATTTGAATTTTGTGAATACCGATCTCATGCGTGTGACTTAGGTGTAACATAATCCTGTAAGCAAGATAGGAGCTCTGAAAAAATAGAAATAGAGATGAAGGCATAATTGTGAAATTGGCTAATTGCTTTTCTCTGATGCTAACTATGGGTCTTTGTCAGAGTCTAGATTTTTCTAAATCTCAAGCCTTACCTTGTGTCAGAGTGTGTCACATGGGCTCTACCTGTGGAGTTTCTGACTCCCTTTTGTTGGTCTGTGGCTCAAGAATTTGCATTTGGAGTAAGTTTCTGGGTGATGCTGATGCTTTGTCCTGAGACCACACTGCTGTCTGGACTGGAGTTGGATCCTTTTTCTCTCCTCGCCTGTTGGGATTTTATTAGACTCGCGTGTGAGAACCTAATTACATTGTCAGATTGTGCTTTTTTGGGGTCATATATGGTGATTAGTTTTTGTGTTTGATTTTTTTTGTTTTATTTTAGTAGGGAAAGGGTGTGCTGGCCATGAACACAAGCTGAGGATTTCTAAAACCAACAACCCACTCAACCCTTCCAAACCCACCCCATGTTGTTAAATGCTACTACCAAATAAAAGCTCTTCTCCTTGTTGGTCATTAGCACCAGTGATCGTGTTACTATGGTGATGCACTAATACACACTTGGCGTCATGGCATTTACTGAAGATTTTAATTAATTAATTTGATTTAAGCGTAGTTTGCCAGTTATTCTTAGCTCTGGTTTGTCAATCAACAAATAATTGAAATATTTAAAATATCCACTAAAACCTAATCATGTCTTTCCTCCTAGATCTACCTTTCTCTTGTCTTTTGTCAGTTCAATCTATGCATAAATATTCCCTTTTATTCTTTACAAAATAAATCTTTTATTAATACTGATTTTTGTAATTATAATGTGTGCTTTCGATTAATCATATTCTATGAAAACTTGTACCTGATTAGTTTCTTTTTTCTTTTCTTTTTTTTAAATTAAAATTATTGACGTGACAATGGTTAGTAAAATTACATAGGTTTCAAGTGTACGATTCTATATACATCATCTATACAGAGGGAGCCAAAAAAATATGTACACATTTTAAGAAAGGAATAAACTGTATTAAAATTGTAATAATCTGTAGTGATAACAAAAGATGAATACAAGTCGTGTATACATTTTGTTTGGCACCCCCAGTATTCACATTGTGTGCTCACCACCCAGAGTCAGTTCTCCTTCCGTCACCATATATTTGGCCCCCTTTATCCTCTTCTATTCCTCCTTCCCCCTTAACCTCTGGTAACCACTAAACTGTCTGTTTATGAGTTTTTGTTTCCTTATTTGTTTGTCTTGTTCCTTTATTGCTCTCAGTTTTATATCCTACATATGAGTGAAATCATATGGTTCTCAACTTTTTCTGTCTGACTGATTTCGATTAGCATAATAATCTCAAGATCCATCTGTGTTTTCGCAAATGGCTGTATTTCATCTTTTATGGCCAAGTAGTGTTCCACTGTGTATATATACCACATCTTTAGCCAATCATCTATCGAAGGACACTTGTTAATAGTTTCAAATGTTTCTGTACTATCTTTGTTATCTCTTCTATTTTTTTAATGCTTACTTCTGATCACGTCAGTGCTTTGACTTATTTTTCTGTTGAGGGATTTACCATCACTTCATATTTTTTTGCTGTTTAATCAGCTCAAAGATGTAAGTGATTTGGTTCTTTAAAACTAAATTCCTATTGAACTATGTCTCAGCTTTTTTCCTTTGATCTAATATCATAATCACATTAGTTATACTCTTTTCCACTTTGTTATTTTTCATGTTATTCATGAATATATGTATATATGCATCACTCTGATTATTGGAATAGCTTGACATTATACATCAGGCTTCTTCTCTTTGCAAGCTTCTTCTCTTTGGATTTGATTTACAAATCGTTTAGTTAAAAAAAGTATTCCCTTCTATCTATTATTATGTTCAGTTTAAGGATAGAATATATGTTCTCAAGTATAATAGCACCTTCAAGTATAATAGCATATTCTGTGTTAAGAGCATATCATTCAGAGTTAATCAATCCAGACATTGTTGCTGTTATTCTGGGACTTACTATTAGACAGTTGGACACATGTATGGTTGCAAATGTGGATAAATAGCATAGGGGAAAGTAAAGGGAATTCTGAGAGTCAATACCAGGCTTCCCTGAAGATATGACATTAAAGATTTGAAGGGTGAGTAGGAAGGAGTTAACTGAGTATCCAGGCAGAAAAGACGGCATGCAGCAAGGCTCTGACAAAAGCCTGTATGCTAGAATGAGAAGAGGGAAGGGAGGGAGGGCTTCGCACAGGTGAGCAAGGAGTCAGGGTCTAGATCATGTGGAGCTTTACAGGCCACGTTAAAGGAGGCTGGTTATTGTTCTAGGAACTTGGAAAGTTCCCCTCTACCTCCTTACACTTAAATTCTTTATTTTATAACACTTCTACTGTTTCTTCCACTTGAATTTAACTTTTTTGATGGCAGAGACATTCTTTGTCGTGTTTGCCAATGTACGACCCTAGCCTAGAATAGTTCCTGATATACAGGAAGAATTCAGTAAATATTTGCTGAATATTCATAAAACATGAAGAGGCATAATGATGTAGGTAGGGAAGGATGGACAAACAAAAGGATAGAAGAAAGGTTGGAGGGGAGGGAGGATAGTTGGAAAGGCGGAGGGAAGGCGGAGGGAAGGTTAGATGGAAAAGAGGGGAGACTGAAGGATATTGAGACAGTGAAGAAAGGTGGGAGAATGGAAAAAGGAAGAGGAGCAGGAAGGAATTAACAAAGGAGCAAATAGATATTAAGTAGAAAATCAGATTTTTGATTTAAAAATTCTCTGGCTCTATGGGGGCCAAAGTGAATGGCTGTATAGGAGCTAATTGATGAACACTTTAGTAGTACAGTTAAGAGATGCTGCTAAAGAACAAAAAAAAAGGTGGTGAAAGCATGGATTGGGAAACTGTTGTTGACATAGAGAAAGTGGAAGAATTGATTAGAAAGCAAAAGTGGAGGAACTTAAGAATTAAATATGGATGATGAGGAATAGACAGAGGAAGCCTAGGTTTCTGTGAGTTAACAAAATAACCACAGGTAGCCTTTTGGTTTTCAGAGACATTCAATACATTAGTTCTCTTTCTCTTGCTCTCCTCCTTCCCACCCCTTTCCCTCTTCCTCTCTTCCTTTTCCTCAATTTTTCTGTCTCTGAATATTCATTCTTTAAGGATTTTGAAACAGTAGAGATACCAGAAGTCTTGATTCAGTCTTGGGCAGGGTTGTTGAGGGAATTTTGTGTGGAGACTTCTGATGGCCATAGAATATTCATGTGTTATGTTTTCATCTTTGCCACTAAGTGGCTTTATGATTTAGGGCACGTCTTTTAACCTCCCTGTGTCTCAGTTACATTATGCATTAAAGGAGAAGGGTATCTGTTGTATTGACTTGGAGGTTTTGCTAGGGTATCAAATGAATTGCATATGCCCTCTGTTGATGTGAACTGCTGTTATGTTAGCCATAAAGCCAAATTTATATTAAAACAAATTATAGCATATGTCTTACGTATTCCGTTGTTGTTTGCAAATAAATATGTAATATTCTGGACACTTAACATTTTAAGAGGCCTGTAGTCTTCCTAGACTAAAAGGTAAAATAAATGTAATGAGTAGTCTATTACTTGATAGGTATTTCTTGAATATGTGAATACCTCAAGGCAAGTTGCTTTTAAATGACTTTGGATAGATTCCATTTTTTTCTTTACGAAAATAAAGAGTTGAACTAAATATGTTGTAGGGTCCTTTTTATATAAATAGTATAACTTTTTTGGGGAAAGGTAACTGGAAAGGAACTAGTGAAAAATAAGTATTCAAGTTGCCTTAAATATTTTTTTTTATGAGGCGAGGTAAAAATAAATAAATCTACACATAGAATGTTCTGTATGTTGAATGAATATAATTGAGTTCTGTTTTATCCGCAGAGTCTCTCTTCCAGCTTCTTTTGGAAATCACTGTGCGAAGTACTGGGATGAATGACAGCACAGGACAGTCTCTGACGGCACTCTCCTGTGCTTGCCTCTTTAGTCTGGTTGCTTCGTGGGGAGAAACAGGAAGGACGCTTCAGGCCATCTCGGCTATCCTCACCAACAATGGCAGCCATGCTTGCCAAACAATTCAGGTATTTCATATTTCTAGCTGCTTAGAAAGTTTTAAGGTGCCAAATTGTAATTTCATCTCAATTTCTGTCAGTAGGAATTCCCTGCTATTTCTCACTCAGGACTGTGGTTTGATCTGTCCAAGGTAGATATATACATAATCTACAGTATTTGAACTAAGCTACATGTGTGTTTTACTCTATAGCATTAAAGGTAATAAAATGAAATTTGGCAAAAATGCGAATCATTAGCATAATTTTCTGTCAGCCTCGTCTCTGTCTGCATTGTCTTGCTCTCTGACTTTCCCCACTTCCCATCATGCCCTGAATTGTCAAGAATGGAATTCCTTCATAGTTTCCAAGCATCTTATCTCTGTTGAAAGAAAAGGGTATGTTGTGATTCTACTATATCTTTCATTGGTTGATTATAGTTTGTCATGAATTGATTTGTTCATGAGCTACTTCAACTTCGCATATAACATTTTCAGCTTTTAATATTTGTGGAATAAACTCTTCATCATTGTTAGTGGTGGGAAATATCGTCCTCCTTATAGGCAAACTTGATTTAGTTCTTTGGACAGTTCTGGAAATTGAGTAAGAAGTTCAGTTTTAAGTCTGTTACATGCTCTGCTCTGGCCCCTTGGACAACCTCCAGAACAGATGGAAGGGCTGCTTAATCCTGTTATAAGCAGATGAAAGATAGCAGAAGGAGCCTATGGGTCATTTTCTGTGACTTACTCAGAGGTATTGAACTCTCCTTGTCAAACATAAGCCGTCCCCTTACTCTAATTTTCTGTTCTTATTTTTCCCCCTCTTCCTGCCCTGTCTGAAATTCTCTTTTCCCTTTTTATGATCCTTAATTATTTTGAAGTTCCTCTGTGCAGTGCTTTTCAAACTATGTTCTCCAGCTGTGCTATGAGGGTTTGACAACATTTTTATTTAAATATATGCTTAAAATATACAAATACTCTTTAAATTTTAATAAAATAACATTCTGATATCATAACCAAGTTTTAGAAGTATAGTGACCACAAACACATGAGCTTATTAGACGTCCACGTGATTTATTTTTGTATAGACTTACCCCAGAGGCTATGAGGGGAGAGCTAAAGGATGAGTTGAAATGAGCCAGTGCAGAGGGAGAAGGTATCAGTGTTGGGGGTGAAGAGAGAGGATGTTCTTGGCACCCATGTGCTAAAGCATGGAGATAAAAGTAAGAGTGGAATGTTAAAAGCTGAATGAAGTTTAGTAGACTTGTAATTTAGAGGGCTGTCAAATACCAGAGACAGGACTTAAATGCATATCTGTCTGAGTGAATGTTATGTTCAAGCACTAGGCTGCAGAAAACCACTAGATCCCCTGAACCAACAGCTGTGGTTCTCTGTAGACCTACCTCATCACTGTATCCCCAGCTCCAGCCCAAACACTATATTAAAGCCTATTATCTTAACATGGCTTACAGTGTTCATGATTTAGCCCCTCTATTCCACATGCCACCTCTATTTCACAAAACTCTCTTGGCCAGGGTATGAGTAGGGGAGAATCATCTTCCCTTAGAATGTGTAACTCTAATATCTCAACTTCTTTTGGGATCCAAATAAATGCATGTTACCTATCTTATTTTAAAAAGCTTAAGCTGAGAGTTTAAAGTAGGGTAGGGGAGGTAGTACTGGGAGGGGTTTTATTGAAGGAGACTGAAACCTTTCTGGTGGCGTGAACTCCATACTTCAGAGGCTTCCCATTGACAACACACCAGTGCATCTAAGCTCACAAACAAAAAGCACATGGAAAAAGGGCACCATTGCTGAGAGCTTGTGTAAACAAATGTAGCAGAAACAATCCTTCCAAGCCTTTATATATTGAAATTATTTGATATAGAATATAAATGTATGTGTATGTATGTACATGCTTATGTATTTATTTAATATGATTAAAGTAATAAAGTAAAATATCAAAAGTATTATTAAAGAATAACAATATAAAAAGCAATCACATCAGAAACAAACTAAATTGAGCTCCTGGAAATGAAAAACCAAATAATTGAAATTTAAATACCTAAATGATGAGTTAACCAGTGGATAATATAGTTGAAGATAGAAATAGTGAAGAAATTATTCAGAATGCAGCACAGAGACAAAGAGAAAAATTTGAAAGATAAAATAAGAAACATGAATGGAGAATGAGCAAGTCTAATGTGTTAGTGTAATCTGAGTTCCGCAAGACAATAATAGGTTTGTGGAAAGGCAGTACTTGAAATAATGGCTGATTTTCCAGAATTGGTGAAACACATGGAATCCTCAGATTAGGGAAGTCCAGTTTATCAGAATAAATTTTCTAGGCCCTGCCACTGTGTTGCAGAGTGAAAATCAATCAGAGAGGAAAAGGGATATATCTGAGACTTCTTATTATAGCACTGGATTTTCTTAAAACTTTAGTACCCTGTTAGAAAGCATGAGAGAAACAGAGCCATGCTGAAGATGCATGTTAAGTTCTGCTCTCTCCCCAGTCTCCGCTAAGGTTATAATAAATTATTTATTTTTAAGTATAAACTTTTAAAAATGGGACACATTTTTGGATGATAGAAATTGGGGAAAGCTTAAACTTAAGTTCCTCATTGGGCTAATGCCCATAGCAAGTAAGTTGGTTTTCCCCTAAAATTCCAAATAGGATTCAGAACTGGAAATAATAGTTACTAGAAAGTAGTGATGAAGGGAAGTGCTAAAAATTGATTTGACATCTGTATAATGAAAGGTAGAGAAACTGAGAGCCCTTCCTCTACCCTTCCCAACCGGGAAGCTGTCCTCTCATATGTCTGAGAGATAGGTTTGCTGTCTAAAGAAATTGAGCCAGAGAGGCCAGGGGAAACCATGCGCATTTGAAAGTGGAACTGAAGAGCCAGGCTGAAAATGGACATTAAGTGAAAGTTTCCATATTGATGATGAAATTTCTTAATCACCACTAAATTCCCAGAACACTGACAGTGAGGCTTATTTTACCTTCTAGGATAAAGACTGGCAGATTCTACTTTGGAGAAAGAATGAAAAAAGACCCACAGATGCAGATATTTCTGTGTGTGTGTGCGTAGGGGGTGATGGGGGAGGAGGGAGGTCCTCCAATGAAACTGTTAACCTTAGTGTGGGTCAGTCATTTATCCCTTTGAAAGGTGTGCCCTCTAGAACAGTGCTGTCCAATAGAAATACAATGTAATCCACATGTGTAATTAATTTTTTTTATTAGCCACTTTAAAGGGTGAAAAGAAGCAGGTGAAGTTAATTGTAAGAATGTATTTTACTCAACTCAATATATCAAAAATAAAATTTTCAGCATGTAATCAATATAAAATTATTAATCATATTCTGTATTCTTGTGTTTATACAAAGCCTTCAAATCCAGTGTGCATTTTACATGGAAAGCATTTCTCAAGTCACACTAACCACATTTCAGGACCTCCATAGTCACACGTGACTGGTGGCTGCCATAGTGGGCAGCGCCCATGTAGAACCGTGGCTGAGTACATGCCCTGGGCTGTGCCCTGCAGTCACACACGTGGCAGTCCTCCTTGGGTGGTGAAAGGGGCAAAAGATAAGGAACAGAAACTCTCTGGTGTCAGAGTGTTGGTCCCATGCTCTTGACTGTTGAGGACTTGTTTTACAGCCCAAGGTACTTCGCAAGTCTTTGGTAAATATTGGTTAAACGAATTCTGAATGAATACACTATTAGCACAATTAAGTTTTTATATCATGGAAAATTGTTGATATTAATGGGTAACAGGCATAATGGAGAAGCAAAGTTGAACAAAAACACTGGAAATTTTATTTCATCTGTAGTAGCAACCCTGGTTTCTCTTATGCTAAATTTTGCACTTCATTATCATGAAGCAGATTCATGATTATCCGTATCATGTGAAAGATACCGTTTGGCTTGTGTGCACTCTAACACAAAAATAATTTCATTTATGTCCAATGTTTATACTTTTTACTAGTCTAGTATGTTTTGTCCACAAAACTTAAAACAATAGAAGTATTGGTTACTTGGTGTTTTGGAGAAAGAGGCATATTTCAGTGTATTTTTTTGTCAAAAATACAAGTTAATATTATTTGGATTTGACATTTTTATTTTGACCTGCTTGAGATTTGCATCTTATAGATGAACTTCTAGTTTATGCTTTTTGCTGACATAGCAAACACGATCATTTTGAACAATTTGTTTATTGAAATATGGTTGACATACAATGTTATATTAGTTTCAGGTGTACAACAAGTGATTTGACTTACAAAATGATCATCACAATAAGTCTAGTGATTATCAATAACCATACTGACTTATCACAATATTATTGATTGTATTCCCTATGTTGTACATTACATCCCTGCAGCCTATTTATTTTATATACCTGGAAGTTTGTACCTCTTTAATCCCCTTTATTTTACCCATCCTCTGGCAACCATGAGTTTGTTCTCTCTGTTTATGAATCTCTTTCTGTTTTGTTTTGGGATTCAATATGTAAGTGAAATCATACAACATTTCCTTTTCTCTGACTTATTTCACTTAGCTAATGTTGCTGCAAGTGGCAAATTTCATTTTTGTAATGGCTGAGTAATATTCCATTGTGTATATGTGCTATGTCTTCTTTATCCATTCATCTATCGATAGATACTTAGAGTGCTTCCATATCTTGACTATTGTAAATAATGCTGCAGTGAACATAGGGGTGCATATACCTTCGAATAAGTGTTTTCATTTTCTTCAATTTCCAGAAGAAGTATTGCTGGATTGTATGCTGGTTCTCTTTTTAAACTTTTGGGGAACCTCCATACTATTTTCCATAGTAGCTATACCAATTTACGTCCTCACCTACAGTGTTCAAGGGATTCCTTTTCTCCATATCTTTGCCAATACTTGTTATGTTTTGTCTTTTTGATAATAGCCATTCTGACTGGTGTGAAGTGATACCTTATTATGGGTTTGATTTGCATTTCCTTCATGATTAGTGATGTTGAGCACGTTTTCATGTGTTTGTTGGTCATTTGTATATCTTTGGAAAGATACTGTGTTTTGCCATGTATAATGCACACGTTTTTGCCCAAATTTATGAGGGAAAAATAAGGATGCGCATTATACATGGCTGGTATTAATTCTTTACCTGCACAAATGCTTTTAATTCTTTTTTTACACTTGTGAGTTAAAAGTGTAACTCTAGAAATCAGTAACGATATTCGTATGCAAAATAATACCCTGGAATATAATAATCAATTTTGTTGAACTTAAGATGAACTGGCAACGAGGAAGAGATCTTGGCTTTCTATGATGCGTAAATATTTTAAGTTTGTTACTGATACATAAAATTTCTTGCACCTTATGTCTGTTCTTGTGTTTTGTAATTAATTGTTACATAACATTTCTTGAACCATGATGTTAAAAAATAAATGCTAAAATTTCTTTATAATACAAAAAACAAGTACCTAAGTGTAAACAAATAAAATTTTGAACTGAAAAATCAAAACAAAAGATTTTCCCCACCGAAAGTTTGGGCCATAAATGTGGGTGCACATTATACACAGCAAAATACAGTATCTGTTTATTCAGGTCCTCTGCCCATTTTTGATCAGATGGTTCTTTGTTTTTTGCTATTGAATTGTATGGGTTCTTCATATATTTTGGATATCGGATATATCATTTCAAACCATTCAGTACATTGCTTTTTCAGTTTGTTGATGGTTTTCTTCATTGTTCAAAAGCTTTTTAGATTGTTGTAGTCCCTTTTTTATTTTTTTATTTTTATTTTTTTTAATTAAGATTATTGGGGCGACAATTGTTAGTAAAGTTACATAGGTTTCAGGTGTACAATTCTGTAATACATCATCTATATATCACATTGTGTATTCACCACCCAGAATCAGTTCTCTTTCCATCACCATATATTGGATCCCTTACACCCTTATCTACCACCACTCTCCTGCCTTACCATTTGTTTATTTTTTATTTTGCTGCCATTGCCAGAGGAGACAGATCCAAAAATACATTGCTAAGATGGATGTCAAAGAGTTAACTACCTATATTTTTTCCTAGGAATTTTATGATTTCAGATCTTATTTTTAAGTCTTTAACATTTTTAGTTTATTTTTGTGTATAGTATAATAAAGTGGTTCCAGTTTCATTCTTTTGCAGGTATGTATCTGTCCAGTTTTTTCAACACCGTATATTGAGGAGACTGTACTTTCCCCACTGCATATTCTTGGCTCCTTTGTCGTAAATGAATTGACCATATATGCGTGGGTTTGTTTCTGGGCTATCTATTCTGTTCAGTTGATTTATGTGTCTGTTTTTGTGCCTGTGTCATACTGTTCTTATTACTATAGCTTTGTTGTATACTTTGACATCAGGAACTGTGATATCTCTAGCTTTGTTCTTCTCAAGATTGGTTTGGATATTTGGTGTCGTTTGTGGCTCCATACAAATTTTAGGACTGTTCTAGTTCTGTGAAAAATGCCATTGGTATTTTGATAGGGATTTCATTGAATCTGTAGATTTTTGGGGATAGTACGGACATTTTAACAGTATTAATTTTTCCAATCTGTGAACACAGTATCTTTGCATTTGTTGTATCATCTTCAATTTCTTTCATCAATGTCTTGTAATTTTAGATTACAGGTCTTCACCTCCTTGGTTAAATTTATTCCTAGGTATTTCATTACATTTGATGCATTTATAGCAACTTATTTTCTTATAAATGATGATATATGACTGAAGTATATTTATTTTGTCTGTTTTGTGTTTGGGACATTTAACAATGAGTTTTTGTTTTTTTCCCTTCTCTTTTGAATAGGTGCCAACGATTCTAAATTCACTACAGAGAAGTGTACAGGCAGTGTTGGTGGGCAAAATTCAAATTCAGGACTGGTTTAGCAATGGCATTAAGAAAGCAGCATTAATGCATAAGTGGCCATTGAAAGAAATAACAGTTGATGAAGATGATCAATGTCTACTTCAGAATGATGGATTTTTTCTTTATCTGTTATGTAAAGATGGACTGTACAAAATAGGCTCTGGATACAGCGGAACAGTGAGGGTAATGTGATTTCTTACCGTTCTTAATCGTAGCACAAGTTACATCCACACTGATTTTGTTTCTTGCTACATTTTTAGAGGACCATCTAATTTTCACATAATAGTATTTCTTTGAAAATCGTAAGGGAAACATGCATTAAATGTTATTCATCCATTTGTGTGATTTTTTTCATTGGTTGTTAATTATGAAATTGTTGATAGACTAACTTTTGTTATTTTGCAGGGCCATATATACAATTCTACATCTCGCATCAGAAACAGAAAAGAAAAAAAGTCTTGGTTAGGGTATGCTCAGGTAGGAGAATATCCATGATAAACCAAACTTTTCTTTCTCATCTTTTAAAACGTGTGGTTCGTACTTGTTTAATCAATAAATCATATCATTTCTATGTAAATAGATGCAATATATTTTTAATAATATGGCTATTAACAATGGTATAATGTAGTGTAAAGAACATTGGCTTAGAATTTATAAGAGGTTTACTTTTAGTTCTGGCCCTGCTTCTTACTAGCTGAGACAGTTTGGACAACTCAGTTAACTTATTTCATCCTCTGATTCAGTTGTAAAATGGGAATAAACATGTCTTCTGTTGGCCTTCTTGTTTAAGTAAGCCTCTAGATAAGAATCAAAGATGGCCTTTATCATTAGCAAATCTGAATTGGGAATGTACCTGTGACCTGAGGCCAAATTAGAGCTTCTTGCCGCAAACTCATTGATTCTACATTTAGATCAGTACCTTCCAGGGAATAGTGTGTGTCCTTTCCAGTAGATAGTTACCTGCGTGGAGGATCATGCAGAGAATCAACAAAGGAAAAAAGAGCTGGGCCTGTATTGCTTTCTTAGTGCTGGGATCTCATCACCTGACTAACGTGGCCAAATGGATGTCAGCAATCAGATACATCACTCCTCCTCCTATGGAGAGAAGTAAATGAATGATGGACATAGGAGCCAGAAGTGATTATTTCTGTGCTGTCCCTTCCTGAGAGGTGAAGCCAGGTTCCCGTGTGGAACGATATAGAGTCAAGATGTCCCTTGCCCAGGTTACAGCTTGTTGTCAGCATCAAGCAATAAAAGATACTTGAAAGCCTTTTGAAAATTAAAGAAATTGTTACATGAGAAATAATCCTGTTATATCAACTATTGGGAAGATTTTGAAATTAAAATTTTAAATATCAGTTTCTCAGTAATTGTCTCTTAGCACTTAATCTGGTTTAAAATGTCTCATCGAATTTTTATTTGCCACTGCTGTACTTTATCTGACAAGTAATGCCATGGAAAATACATTATTACAGAAATGTGTTCAGTGGCATATCACTCCATCTAAAACCACTCCTCTGTTTATTTTTAAGTATTAACCTAAATATTTCAGTTATTTTTTCCTTAAAATATTGTTAAAGTAACACTGGTCATTTCCATTATTTACTTAGCAAATGATACATTAATTTTGAACAAAATGTTTGTACTGTCCTATGTAGAGTGTCTAATATATGTATCTGAGAATATAATAAGTTAATTGGTACCCAGTGGTGTACAATTATTAAAGTTTACCCATATTCTTATATTTTTAGTCTTTAATCTGTTTTAGACCTCAGTATTGATGTATCATTATACCTCAAAAAACTGTAATACAGACGTGAATGGCTAGTTTTTCTGCTAAGTTGGTAATGAAAAAAATATTTTAATACGTAACATAGCAAAATTTTTTGTTGTTACCAGGGTTATTTATTGTATAGAGATGTGAATAACCACAGCATGACAGCCATAAGAATAAGCCCTGAAACACTGGAACAAGATGGTACTGTAATGTTACCAGGTATGTTATGCAACTTGTCGTTTGTTTTCTTCACAGTTGATCTAAGAGACCTGCATGTTAGGCCATTTAGACATACAAAGGGTGATTAGCAAGGAATAGTGCTTGCTTACAAATAGGTTAAAAAAGTCTCGACATGCAAAATATGTTAGAGTCTATAGAAAGTTAATGCATGTGAGGAAAACAGACATCAGAAATATAAGTGTTTTAATTTTTGATTTTAAATTCTTGCCCATCTGCAGCCTGATTCCCCCACTACCCTCTCCCCACCAAGACTGTCTGAGATGCTGAATTAGTTTGAACTGCTGAATTAGATGTTACTTTGTTCCTCTTAATAAAACCACAACTTTGGCTCTCATATAACCTGGTATAAACAGCCTTTTGTTTATTTTTACTTTAACAACAGTACACTTTGGGTTTTCCTCTTTATTTTAAAGGGTTTTCAGAAATAAATATTTGGGTGGGTCAGGAATTTTTAAAAATTCCATCATTTGTGCTTTTTAATTATACTCTGATAAGGTACTTTGGGGACAGCTCATTTTGCTTCCATTTTGAGGTTTTACATACACATATCACTTAAATCACTGCTGTCTATGGCAGTGGATCTTAAATTTTGTGGAACAGTGGGCAAATGCATAATATAGTATCTATTGTAAGGTCTTTGAATTTATTATCCTTAATACATTCTAAAAGACTTTGTTTATGTTAAAACCCTGAATGCTTAATGTGTCTGTCAATTTCGTGGTAAGCAACAATAGTGCTTCTGTGTGCTAGACCACCTGAAAATGATAGAGAACCACTGCTTGAGAAGCATAGTTGCTCCCAGGCTGCTTTTAATTTTTAAAATATTTTATAACTTCATCAAACATTTATTTGAACACTGATATATATAAATAGATCCAAATTAGTGTAAATGACACTATGTTAAGGTAAATGCCACATTTCATGCATAAAGCTACTTTGGAAAACAGATGAGTTACTAACGCAATTTTGTAAGTAACTGTCTGTTTTCAGATATGTGTACAGATTTTTCTTTAATCATCACAAGTCCTCCTGGGCCATGTCTCTTGTCTAAATAATAATAATAATAATAATAATAATAACAATAATAACTTTAAATAACGTGTACCCCCATACATATATACACCATTAAAAACAATCGTATTTATTTTATAAGTAAGTGTCATAAAAACAAAAAATCAAAATTGTAACCCTACGTCCCATATATAAACACTATAATGTGTTGGTGAATATCCTTCCTGTCTTACACATGTATGTGTGTTTATATGTGAGAAAAAGTGATCATATGCTACATATTGCTTTTTAACATATCCCTTTCCCTCATTAATCTGAATATAATTTCCAGGCCATTAAATAGTCTTTCACAGTATCATTTTAATGTTATAAAATATATTCCATTGAATGGAAGTCTCTTCTAATTTTTTGCCATATACATTACACTGTAATGAGCATTATTCTCGCTCTGTCTGTGCACGTCATTTTAGGATAATGTACTGGTAGAAAATTCTTAATCCTCCTCCCCAACAAATAGATACTAATATAAAGGATTTACTTCTGAGAAACCCTCATCATTTCATAGAGATTATGACTGAGAAGACCATTTTCAAATGGTCTACCTACCATCTGTTGTATTTATTCCACCATGATGGAAATGAGTTGCTAATGTCCTTATTCATTTTAAATACTTCTACACCATTTAACATATGAAACGCAACTTTTAACAATATCAAGTGTGGCTTTCTGTGTTTCATAATAAATATGTACCATATCACGGTGAAGAATGAATCAGACTTTGGGAAGATAGTACCATGTTGCATGTCTTCCGAACTGGCAGATGTTGCTTGATATTTTCCTGAAGATGCTGTCTTATAACATGACATGATGGATGAAGAAAGGATCAAGAGAAGATCTTTTTGAAACCACACAGCAGAAAGACGTGCCCTCAAGTGTGAAGAAACCTCTTGTCATTTTTCCATTTCTTTGACCTGGACTGCAATTTCTTCAGTAGTACTTTTTTCCTCCCTAGCTGGGGGCAACTCTGTCCTGTCGCTTTTCAACTAAGAAGGAGCAGAAGTGAATTGTCAGCTTTATAGACAGCAGTGAATACCATGTCTAAAACTGACATAAATCTGGTAACTTCTTGAGCTTCGTGTTCCAGCTTGTCTTACAATCTAGTGTATAAATAAGTTGTTTTCAGTCTAGCTTTGATGAACCTAAAACATACCTTTTCCTGTTAATTGTCATTTTAACCTTTATATGTTGCCATAGTTCTTGTATTGTATCCTGATGTCATTTACGCTCCATGCCTGGTGACAGGCTGCCTCAGATCATGAGGCTTTTGCTACTCTTCTTGTGCCACTTCACTCCTCACCCCTGCATTTATCTGAAATTATAATGAGTTTTTCTTCTTTGCTTTTTAGTTTAAAATCTTACTGCTTAGAGCTTCAGAAGCATCTTTCTTGCGCCTCTTTGTATTCTGTACAGTGGACTAGGAACTCTTTCTTTCGATTTCTCCTCTCTTTGATTACCAAGTCTCTTGGGCTACCCGTGGGCCTTGTCTCCCAGTTTCTATTTCCAGTTTGTGATCACTGAATTCTCTATTTGGTAAGGGTCTGCCTGTGTTTTGCATATTTATGATAAGGAAGTATGCTAGTATGAAGCTCCTGGGCAAAGATATAGAGTAATCCAGCTTATTTGGGTGGGCTCCATTACTTCATTCCAAAAACAGAATTTTATGTTTTGTTGATTCAGGTGCAAATAGAAATAAAGTATTATTTTTTGGTATTGTAATTAATGGAGAGATTCATCCTAGTTCTCTGCAGTTATTTTGGGAAGTGTGTGTGCTTTTTTACTTGCTTGCTGAACATATCTTTTTCCAAAAGGCTACAGTTTGTACATAGATGTTGATTTTGCTTGTAGTTTCATGTTATTTAGTAGCAATCACTAACACATGTCCCAGAGGTCCTTCTGTGATGCTGGTATCCCTTGCTACAATTGCACTTGAGCATTATTTTGATCAAAGTATGTTGTGCACTATTCCACAGATACATAGAGTGTTGATAAAACATGGTTTTCCAGCCAAATATGTGAGCACTTTCAGGCAAAAAGAAATACAGAAGTTTAGATCTGTCTGTTTTCTGAGGGATGAACATTTAAAAAGTGTATAGCATGCTAAATGCTCAAAATGCTGGAGATAAGCATTAAACTTCTAAGTGGAAACTGGACAACCAGTTCTATTTTACAAAGCAAGGGATATCTGTAGTTGGACACCATAGACTCAAATACAGAAGCTTTAGGTCTGTCTGCATTTTCCTGTGACACTAATGACTGTGATGTATGTCTGAGGTAGAGTGTTGCCTACATTGCATGTGATTGTATTGAAATGATTATAACCAACATTATAGTTTGTTCATCGTGGTGCATGTTTGTTATCAGACTTTATCTAATACTAATTCATTTTGAAATTAGGCGGGCTCTGAGTTCCTTGGTTATGGAAGATTTATAAGTGTAAGCACAGAATGTAATAAATATTATTAGTGAATTATTTAGTTTCTGCTAATATGTAATTCTTTGTTAAAAAACACAGTCTCCCTTAGAGTTTGTTTATCCTTATTGGTGGAGAACTCTCATTCTGACTTCAACAGAGGAGAAAGTCATTTTTGTGAGCTGTTTATTTATATTGTAATATAGTTACTTTCTCTTCCTTTTGCACAGATTGCCACAATGAAGGTCAAAATATTTTATTTACTGATGGCGAATATATTAATCAGATAGCTGCTTCAAGAGATGTAAGTACTCTGAATCATGAGTAGCTGGGGTAAATGGAATCCCTTTCCTATAAATTGATTTTGATTAGATGGAATATAGATCGTTAAAAGGCCAATTTATGCAACATAATACTGTGGATGTTTTGTTCTAGGATGGCTTTGTTGTCAGAATATTTGCCACAAGCACTGAACCTGTGCTACAACAAGAATTGCAACTTAAACTGGCCAGAAAATGCTTACATGCCTGTGGTATCTCACTATTTGATCTGGAAAAGGACTTGCATATTATAAGTAAGATTGTCAAATAAGCCTTTCTCGCATATTTTAATTTTCAGATTCTTTATTCTTTTGAAAACTGACATTGTATTTTCAGCAGTGTAGCTTATATTTTAGTTGCTATTTTTCTGTCTGATATTATAAAGCACACTTATGAATTAATATGTATGAGTAGATAGGAAATATGGTCTTTAAACAGAGTAAGATATATGAACACCGTTTTAAGGAAGAGACTGATAATTTTCCATTTTCATTCTGAGTAGAGCAAAAGAAAGTAAACTTACATTTGATAAAAATTATAGACAGACAACACTTGTGGACATCACTAGTTTGTATGCTCCTTCTGTATTCAATTATTTAAAATTTTGAAAACTTCTATTGTAAATGTTACTACAATGATATATATAGTTCTCTCATTGAAACCGTTAATTTTGATTTGAACAGATTTCCAGGATAGCCATAGAGTGATCCCACAGGTTGTGAAAATGGTAATTGGTCTAACAAACGGATTCATCTTTCATTTGGATGTAGAAGTACAGGCAACCAGAGAGTATTTCTCAGACTTAATATACTTACTCTCGCCGTGTCATGGTAGTAATTGGGATCACCAGTTCCCACGAGGGTCTCACTTTGGTTGGCCATGCTGCTGCAGGTTTAATAGTGCTGTTGTTTCACTTAGGGATTCTTTGCATAACCCATCTTTTTTGACTATCTCATTAAATTTCAGAAACTTGACATTAGTGATTTACTTTGCATCTTAATTATTTTTGTAATTCTTTCATAGAAAAATATAGAATTAAATTATAGTTTTAAATTTAAAAAAGCCCATGAACTAATTAGTAATTTGTATAATTGGCCAAAATTATAAAATGTGCCATATATAACTATTTACACATAGTTTTACAGTTTGAAAATGTGCGTAAGGATCTGTGTATATGTGTATGTACACATACGTATTCAGATTCATAAAGTAGCTACATGAAATGTTCTGTAGTAAAAAAGCATGGAGTGAAGAATCTGAAATACCTTAATTCAAACATGTACATGGTATTGTTCAAGCCCAAATGACTTGGGTTCTGGACTAACCTCACCAGCTTTATATTTATTCATTTATAAAACAGGCAGTATGGTTGTGAGGATCACATAGGATAAGGTTCATGTGTTCTGTAATCCCTGCTACCTAATAGATCGGTAAAAATTTGTTATTTGTTAATTCAAGGTATATTGCTGACATTGCTTTAAAAATTTTTTCATATTAAAAAAGTTAATCTGGCACTAGTTTGGAACAATTAAGAAGCTTATAATAACCTTATGTTTCCTTGGAGCAGTGTACCTATTTATACATATATGTGTGTGTGTGTATATAGATATGTATTTTAATTCAGGTGTATGACATTTTGTCATCCTTGTTTTTGAGTTATATTAATTGAATTGACTCTTTAATCACTCAGAATAGTAGCAGTTGTACTTGAAATTATTCATATTAAAAAATAATAGACTTTCTTAATCATGCATTATCAGGTACAGGATTTGATGAGGAGTCAGCAATTCTTGGTGCAGGACGAGAGTTTGCACTAATGAAAACAGCAAATGGAAAGGTAAGTTACTCTTTTAGGATTAAAAATTAGCATTCTCTGCTTTAAGAGAGAGTTGGTACATCAGTTGATTAGTTTACATAGTTCACATGTTTAAACGTAATCATATTTTAGATTTTGATTTAAATTATTTTATGTTTTTATATGGTAAAATTTTATTCATGTTGAAATATGAAAAGGAAATTGACATTTAAGAGTACAACACTTTATAAACTTTATAAAATGTTATACTTTTATAAATATTTGCTTTGAATTATGGAGCTCTTTGTGTAATTTTTTGAGTTGGGGTGAATTCACATTTTGTGTTTATTTTGATGAATATGACATCCATTGCAACTTTCTGTAAATGAGCAGAAATATACAGACTACAAGTTGGGGGAAAGAGGAGAATGTATAAATAAGTTATCGATTTAGAGATCAATCTACAGAGATGGAAGTTTCTTATCTATTGGGTGTGAAGATGAAGTAAGATAAATACAGTATGTTTGTATGTAGGGCTTTTTATATTGGGGAAAATTAATTGGGAATTTTATGAATTTACTACTGTTACAAGTTTTGAGTATATTTATAAAGTATATTTTTTTGTATCTATTCAGGATACTTATAAAGTATCATATAAAATTGAAAGGTGAGGGATTATAAGTATTCTGAATAGATAGAAAAAACTATTATGGGCTCTTGTCCTTTTGGAAAAATATGCCTATTTGTCTCCTTTTTAGCTCACAGAAATCAAATGGTATTAAAAAAAAAATTTGGGTTCTTGGTATTTTTGCTTTTCAATAAAATATGGAAGTTTTTTTTCTCCCATGTGAAACCTGGTACACTACTCCAAAAGGCACTATAACTCCCTTTTTCTTTCTTTTCTTTTTCTTCTCTTTTTCTTATTCCTTTTCTTTTTCTTCTTTTTTTTTCTTGTATATATAAGATATATTACACCGGCAAATACCAGAGTCTTGGAATCAAACAAGGTGGTCCTTCAGCAGGAAAATGGGTTGAGCTACCAATTACAAAATCTCCAAAGATTGTACACTTCTCAGTTGGACACGATGGCTCTCACGCCCTTTTAGTTGCAGAAGATGGAAGCATATTCTTTACAGGATCTGCTAGTAAAGGAGAAGATGGAGAGTCAAGTAAGTTGACTGATCAACTGAACATTCAGTAAAAATAGTATGGAATTTGGTAATATATGGTGTATCTGTTTCAACAGTACTAACCTCACAAAGTTAATAGAGGATTTTACATTGGGGCATATTCAGTTAATGGTGGTGGTATACTGTTCAGTAAATAACTGGGATTGCTTATTTCATTCTAGAGTTCATATTCATCAATCTTATATGCGTTATGGATACATGGCTATTGATTTGTTTTGCCAGTTCATGTTATTTAAAAAAAACGTATTCTGGTATATTATTTTAGGTAACCCAAAATTTTTGAAGGAACATATATTTTGAAATGAAGTAAACCTTATGTAACCTTGTGTAATAATGTGAGTTATGGATCACGGTTCTTGGTGTCATTTCTCTATGATGAAAGTATTCCTTAAGTAATGAAAAAATAATTTTGTTTATTCCTTATCTTTTCTATGCTTCTGTTCAGTCTTCCTCAGTGTAATGTTTCTCTTTTTGTAACTTCTCATCTACTTTATATATTGTAGCACAGTAGGGTAGCATCTTATGAATATTAGGTTTTAAGTCAACATCTAATGTAAAAATCATGTATAAATAAAAGTTACTCTGGAAGAAATCCCTTAAAACAGCATGAAGTGTATCACCATATTTCAGAAACTTGCACAGCTAGTTTTTCCTTCTAGCATTCAGAGAACATTGTTCTTTCTTTGCTTGAGCACCAGATAGCATAGTTGTTGTATATACCAGTATGATGTGGATCGTGTTATATGAAAAAATGTAATGGTATTTTAAGTCCCCGAATTGTACCCAGCATAGCAGTATGTTTTTATTCTGAAAAGCATGCAACAATTGAGGTTGACTAAAGGAAGATAAGATGTATTTATATTTCCCATCTTTTGCTCATTTGAAGGATTTAGTTTTTGAGAGCAGAGGCTGCTTGAATCATCCATGTTTACATTTATTCACTGTCCCTCCGTACAATCTTTACAATCTTTCATTGGTAGGTGTTAGCTACTTAATACGTATGTGTTGAATGAATGAGGAACAGATTTCACTTTCAGGAGTCTACCATAAAAATACACGTAAGTTAGAGTTTGAGAGGAAAGGTAATTATGGAATAGTATTGATAATATAAATAGCTGATCTAGAGATTGGACTCCCCAGAAGTTTGGTAGAAAATTGTTGTTTCCCATTGGGAATTTCAATATGTTACCAAGAGGAGGATCTGACAATGATAGCCTGAATATTAATTAACCAGGTGAAGCTTGCAGGTTTACTCATTTTAATTGACATGTTGGGAAGTTGAGGCCTTTGTGAAAATAAATAAGTAAGTAAATAAATAAATAAATAGTATCATAAAGCAAATAATATATTTTTTACTTGGGCTTTATATACAAACTATTATTTTTATTTATGCATAGGTGCCTTAATTTAACTTAATTTAATTTAATTTTTTTAAGCTAAGAGCAGACGGCAATCAAAACCCTATAAACCTAAAAAAATAATTAAGATGGAAGGCAAGATTGTGGTGTATACAGCCTGCAATAATGGAAGTAGTTCTGTTATTTCTAAAGATGGAGAGCTATACATGTTTGGAAAAGATGCCATTTACTCTGATAGTTCAAGTAAGTTAAACACCATTTCACTGTTATGCAAAGTCCAAAACTAGACATTATGTATTGCAAAGCTATGACTAGAAAATTAACATTTGTAGCATGCTTTTTCCATGTTTTTCACCTTTCTTTCCAAATACAATGCTTTGTGATTCCTTCCTGTCTTTGTGGGGACCACTGTTACTATTAGATTGGTGCAAAAATAATTGTGGTTTAAAAGGTTAAAAACAAATGCAAAAACCGCAATTACTTTTGCACCAACCTAATAGTTTCATGCAGAGCTAATCACGGGGCTTAGCTGTCTAGCAGTTACTTGTTCTGGAGAGCTTCCTCTAGACCCAGATGCTCATGTGATGTGTTCATGGTAGTACCCCAGGGAAATGATTGACATAACATAGCTGATTTATGATTGATAAGTTATTTAGCGCCACATTAGGTAGTTAGGAGGGACTATCTCTCTCTGACTTACTGTTATCTCCCCAGTACCCAGCAGTGTCTGGCTCATGGCACCGTCTCAAAAATTACTTGTTAAGTGACTGAGTGACAGATAAACCAAAAGTTTAAATAGTGGATAGGAAGGATAGAACTGGTCAGATAAAGAGTATATAAACTCTGATCTTAAAAACTTGTCATATTTGGTTGCCATATTTTCTTTCTGGCATATAGAAAAGAGTATAACGATTGCGGCAACCCGCTGGAAGGTTTTTATATGAAGTAAATATGTAAATTTCTTTGTCAAAAGGAAACGAGAATTAATGAAGTTTCTGATTGGAAGTTTAATTGATTGTCTCAGGCTGGGGAAATGACATATATTGAACATTTATAGCAATTATATATTGAAATGTACTCAGGTAATATTTGAGTTGGCTTAATTTGGTAATGTTTAGATTCTCAGTTGGCCTCAGTGTCAAGAGTGAAGCAAAATTTTTCGAATGGGCTCATATATAGTTTAAAAATAATATTCAGTGTAACTATTGCTTGATAAAATTCTCTGGGAATGGGCTGATCAAAACTTGTTCATTTAATTCAAGTTTAGGAACTAGCTATGCATTGGATTGTGGAAGAAAGTATTTTAGGTTCAAAAGGATTGAAAACTACCTCTTTGGAAAATCTCACAGGTTTCTACAAAAATGTTATTCAGTATACTCTGGCGAGTGTTTTCCTTTGTTTTGCTGAGGCAGGTCAAAGCAGGTAAAGTTTGAGAACTAATGACTCTTCTGAGAATTGTTGAGAGCTGTTGCCATTTAGAGCAAGTATTCGGGAGAAGAGAGCTTGAGCTAATGCCACAGTAAAGATTTGTTCTAAGTCTGGATGATAACATTTTAAGATTTTGAAGCTTCATTACAAAATTAGGAAATTAATTTACTGGTATTTTGCCAGTCTTTTGGCTGCTTATTTTCCGTTTTGGTGGGTTATTGTATCCTAGAAATGAAAAGTTCTGCATTGAGGGGTCCTTTTACGTTACTGATGATTCACTACTAGGCTCAGAGAGGCTTTTTTGTTGTTTCTTACCAAATTTGCATCTTTCCTATAGGTTTGGTAACCGATTTGAAAGGCCATTTTGTGACTCAAGTGGCTATGGGCAAAGCTCACACTTGTGTTTTAATGAAGAATGGAGAAGTTTGGACATTTGGTGTAAATAATAAAGGACAGTGTGGACGAGACACTGGTGCCATGAACCAAGGGGGGAAAGGTAGGTCTTGAGTATGTGGTCATGAACCTGTACCTTGTCTTTTCGTTAGTTTTTCAGAACAACATAGTGAAGAATCTTATTCTTTTCTAAACAAGTGACTCTTTGATTTCATATTTACAAATTAGGAAAACCACTGCCTTTTTTTATTTATTTGGCAATTTATCACTGGAATAATCAAATATACTTTAGACTTATAATTCATGAACAAATGAGCTTGTTTACTTGTAAGTTTTTCTTAATATTATATGAAATACAATAGCACCTCTTTGATTTAGCATTATTGGTGAATAAATTATTCTAGACTTTTTCTGTTTGACTTATTTCGCTTAGCATAATAAACCTCTGTAACTTTACTAACAATTGTCACTCCAGTAAACTTTAATTAAAAAAATTATTCTAGAAAAGTGCATTTTCAAACTCTTCATCATTAGCTTTTTATACCATGTTTTCAGTTTTAAAAATTTTGGCAGCAGTCAGTCTGGCAAAGACTATCTTCCTGTTTAACAGCATGTGCCTAACCTCTAATTTAATCAGTTCTTGACAACTAAGAATGATCCTCAAGAATACTTGACCCTTTATCAAGAGCTAAATTGTAGATGTCTCTTATTCACTGTATCCTTTTCTCAAACAGGCTTTTAAGGGATGAGAGGGGTTTATCCATGCTCGTTGTGGTATTGTTTTTGTAACAGTTTGTGTCTGCTTCATTCTTGCTGTCACTTTTTATCTTAGCTGCTGTCAGTACTATATATACCCTTCACTCCAACTTCTGATTTTCTGCTTTTAATTTTGTGTGGGCATGAGAGTGAAAAATATATATTATTAGAACTAAGCATTGAACTGTGTTTAAAGTACAAATGAGTTTCAGGATTAATACTTGTGTAAATTAACAAAAACAAGTTTAGCTCTTTGGGGGCCTTCTTGATGGCAGACTCATCTAGACATCAAGAGCCCACTATTGTTTTTCCTTACCTCATTTATATGTGTATGTTTTTAAAATGGCTTTTAAAAGAACAAGTCTGTTAGAGCAACATTGATTTTAAAAAAGAAGGAAGAACAAAAGAAAGAAATGGATTACTCCAAAATGGAAATATTTTTTCTTCTTGTTAAGCCAGTGAACCATAGTTTTAGACAATACCTACTAGTCAAAGAGGAGAGAACCAGATCAGTTTTCTCCTTATAATATATACATATTCAAATTATGTTTTATAGGAGTTCTGAGGTGAGCAAACTTGTTTCTTTATTATTCTGAAACTTTTGTGAAAATTTGGCATACATTTATACTTATTATTCTGGATTCTTAGTGTAAATTTTGTAATAACAAAATTAAATTGTTAGAAAGATTTTTCACTTAATAGAAATGACACCCACTCAGGAAGTGAATTGGAAAGCAGGCTAGTAGTGTAGTACACGTAATGAGTATAGATTGCAGTGTCATAAAAAACATAACAGGATATTTAAAAGTTTTAAAAAAATAGGAAAAGTACAGAAAATAGTGAAGTATTAAAAAATTATGTACCTACCACTATTTCTTTCCATTTTTCAGTGAAAAAAAAATGTAGATAAGATTGTAGTGTCCTGCATTCCCCTTCCAGGGCTTATGATTATACTCCCTCTCTCTCCCGAACCAGCCACCTTTACGGCTTTGATCAATGTCCTTTCAGTCACGTTCCCGTACTTTTACTTGTTCCTATATATTTTAGATGTAAAATACATTACATATATTTTACACATAAAATATATTTAGAGTAAGTGCTAATCTATTATTCATATTTTTCTGCAAAAAAATAATTGTCTCACTATTGTTTTTGAAATATGTCCATGTTGGTACATATAAATCTAGATGATGGATGTTAACTACTGTGTAAAAAAAACCATACCACTAACATACCACAGTTTATGCATTCTCCTGCTGATAAATGAGTTTATTTCTAATTTTTCAATATTATAATTATAAAACTTTTATACGTGTCTCCTGGAAAATGTGTGAGACTCTAGTGAAATTGCTGTGTTGTAGCTGTCAGCTTTGCTAAATTTTTCTTGGAAGATTAATCCAATTTATTTTACTCTTACCAGTAGAGTTTGATTTTCCACATGACTCAAATAGTTAGTATTGACAGACTCTGATTTTTGTCATTGTGATGGCTGTGACATTCTATTTCATTGTAACTTTTTTTGTTATACTGAAGTGTAACATATATGCAGAAAATACACGTCGTAAGTGTACATTTTGATAAATTATTACACACTGAACACAGTCATGTAATCAGAGCCCAGATGAAGAACTTGTTCATGAACAGCAGCCCAGGTAGTCCCCCTTTATGTTCCTCTCTAGTCACTATCCTCCTTTCCAGTTAACACCATAAATTACCTTTGCATACTTTATAAATGTTATCATGTAGTATGAATTTCTTACGTCTGGTTTCTTTTCACTCAACTCTTCGTTTATGAGATTCATCCATGTTGTTACAGTTAGTTATAGATTGTTTGTTCTCATCGTGGTGTAGTTGTAGTATTAAATTATGTGAATATACCACAGTTTTAAAATCTTTTCTAGCGTGGACATTTGGGTAGTTTCTACTTTTGGTTATTATGAATAGTGTTGCTCTGAACATTTCTAGTAAATGCCAGTGAAAATATGTACGCATTTTTTGGGGGCGTGTAACTAGGGGCAAAATTGCTGGATCTTTCATTTTTCTTTAGATTTGCATTCCCTTGGCTATATATAGTTAATTAGACTGTCTTTTCAAACTACTCTTATTTTGCTTGCCTTTTTCTTAACTGATTTATAGGAATTGTTTATATATTATGTTGTACGTGTTGCAAATATCTTTGACTGACTTGTGGCTTATTTTTTATATGTATGGTTCATATGTTGCATGTAATTTTTAAATTTTGAAGACGAGTATTTCTTTTTTTTCTGTATAAATTTTTGCTTCATGTAGTCAGGTTGGAGCCTTTTTCCTCCTATATGAATTAGAGTCAGTTTTTCTGCTTGGCATTGTGATTGGCATTGCTTTGAATTTAGAGATCAATTTGAGGATAATAGTTACAGGACTGTTAGATGATTAAATGAGTAATACCTGTAGACCTGGACAGAAGTAAGTGCTCAATCTATTTTAGCTATTGTTGTTATTAAAAATAGAGTTACTTGGGCCTTCTCCTGGATTGCTTTATTGTAACTCTAGACATACGTATATCCAGTACTTGGTTATCTAAATTTTCAGCCTGTCCATAGATTAGAAGTGGCAAAATTTTTAAAAAGGCTGTATATTCTGTTGAGTTAATTTATTGATTAGACAGATCTATACTGAGTCTGTTATAAGTGTAAGTGATAGGAGAATAAGGTTGACTAAGATAAGAGGTAAGGTGAGGAAGGTGTAACTTTGTCTTTGAGGATCTAAGTTTAGTAAGAAAGGCAAACATAAAAAATAACTACTCGATTCCCACTGATTTTCTCTTTCATTGTATGCTCTTGTAACACTAAATGTTCCTTCATGATCATATCACAGTTGTATAGTTACACTTTTCTGTATGGCTATTTGATTAATGTGTATCTTTCTAAATTATAAGCTTTATCATGGTTCATCGTCATAGTCCTCAGTGCCCAGATCAGGCGTCTACAAACTATAACCGACCCCATATCTGCTCAGTGGACTGTTTTCTGTGTGGCCCTCCCAGCTAAGAATGGATTTGACCTTTGTAAAAAGTTATTTTTTAAAAATGTGGTAGGGACTATATGGCCCACAAAGCCGAAATTATTTACAATATGGACATTTACAAGAATTTTTGCTTAATCTTTCCCTTAAGGTGAAATGCCTAGGGCATAGTAGGTGTTCAATAGTAGTAGTAGTAGTAGTCGTTGTAACAATAATAACAATAATAATAGGAATTATAGCACAAATCAGTTGTAATCGGGTATAAACAGGTTTTGAAGAGATAGAGGCTGGCTCTCTGGGAAAAGTGGTAAGTGTGTTCGCAGGAAATGACTTGTGAGCTGAGTTTTTGAAGGCTAAAAAGAGTTTCTCTGGTAGATGAAGAAGAAAAAGGCATCTGGTAAATGAGGTAGGAACATAACAGATGGAGCAGAAATGAGCCGGAGCAGGTGGAAGGACATGGGATGTTTAGAAAGCGGAGGGAACTGAGGTCCAGGTGCAATGTAGTTTGTCTGGACAAAAGGAGGTGGGAGCTACAGTGGAACTGCCTCTATCTTGCCGAGAACTTTTGTTCTTTTAAAAACCTTAGAAAGACATTGGAGCTTTGTAAATTGTGAAGTCATAGGATCAAGTATATGTTTTAAGAAGCTGATTACTAGCAATGGGAGGATGTTTGAGAGTGGAGGGACTCAGCTCAGAGCGTCATCAGGAGACTTTGGTCTGTTGCACAAAAGTGCTAGTCGTGAGGATGGAAAGGAGGGACTAAAATCAGAAAATATTAAAAGTATGATCTACAGAAAGTAACAGCTAAGAGATGTTCCTGCCTCTCCCAGTTCTTTTTGCCGAAAGGAAATGAGGGGGACACTTAGTAGTAGTACCTAGTGGTCCCTTTGTCACGCTTATATTTTAGTATTCCTTTGTGTTACTCACTTGGATTAGTATGTGATATATATTTTTTAATTGGGAAATCTAATTACCAGATTTTTAGACATGGGCATAATCTACATAAAAATTATAAACTGATTTGTCAAATAGGGTTTGGAGTTGAAAATATGGCCACTGCAATGGATGAAGACCTGGAAGAAGAGCTAGATGAAAAAGATGAGAAGTCCATGATGTGCCCTCCAGGCATGCATAAATGGAAGCTGGAGCAGTGCATGGTGTGTACTGTCTGTGGAGACTGTACCGGTTACGGAGCCAGCTGTGTCAGTAGTGGGCGTCCAGACAGAGTTCCTGGAGGGTAAGAACGTGATTCACACTGAAAAAATAAAATAGTAGTAGAAAACGTGCAGAACACATTCCAAAATGATTGCAGCATGTTCTAGTATGTGTGTCTTAAAGGCATATTGGCATATACTTATAATTCTCATAATTGTTCTCTATTATAATAATTTCTATTTTAGTTTCATTTTTACTTAAGTTGCTTTTCTTTCATTTGATTCATTTAAACCATTATTTAAAACAAGTGATAAATTTTTTGAAGGCTTGGGCTGTACTTTCGTTTGTATTCTTTTCCTAAGACTGCTTCGATGCCAAAAATCTATTCATTTTTGTTGAACATGAATCTTTTCTGAGTAGAATTATCAGATACCATAGTCAATTAGGGATATATAATTTTCTTTTAAATTAAATTTACTATTTGTAATTTTAGGAGTTCTAGGAACTGTCACTTCTAAAGTTGCATTTTACCTGTTTGTCCTTTTTACTCTTATTTCTACCACTTATTTTTTTCCAGGGTCCTATATTGTCATTTTAAATTTAATGTGTGAGTTTGGCAGAATCAGAATGCAGGTTTTTCCCTAGAATGTTGGGGAGAATTTTGGTTCTTATTTTTGTATTGACATTTATAGCCAATGTAACATAATGGGGTATCCTTTGTGAGATCAAATTAATTATGACAGATCTGATCTTTGTAAGATTAGATTAATTATGATAATTAGCTGACTTTGGAAAGTAAGGGAAATTTTGTGAAGAAAGAGTCTTCTGACCTCCCCCCTCCCCGCCACTTCTGACCTCTCTATTTGACACCTCTTCAGTAGTCAGGTGCTTCTTCCCATGTAATTTCTCAATCTACTATGAGTATATTCCCTTGTTTATATTATGGCCTAACACAGTGAAATAGATCATATATAACAGGCCTTTTCTCTTAGGCTATTGAAATATTATGAGTTTTAAACAGTACCTTTTATTTGCGTTTTTTAGCAATGTACATATATTTTGGCTCTCTTCATGAAACGATAATATTTCCTCTACAAGGAGTTGAAATTTATCCTCCTGGATCTCTCTCAAGCTATTTCCATTAAAATTGAGTATCTCTAACCTCAGAACTGAAGCAACTGATAAATATCATAAATGAATTTATAATTCTCTGGTTCTTCCTAAAATTAATTATTCTTCTTTATATGCTTTCCCCCAGAGATTTATTATCAGTTTCCAGTAATTATAGATTTAAATGGACAGTTCCTAACCCAGTACAATAATTTCTTTATTAATGGAGCAGAAGTGAATACACGAATAAAGTCAACGTAAGAATATGTTCCAGGACACTAAGCACTATTAAAAATGACTTCAGTTATTATAAAATTGTGACTGCATATCTTAGATTATATTTAGAATTAAGCGTTATTTTTTAAATAGTGCCCACAGACAATTCCGCAGTTTTCACTGCTGTAGTTAGGGATCCTGCACATTGTCATTAATGCTTCCGTTTAAAAGCCAGGATTCACAGGGCACCTAGCTGTGTCTTTCAAAACTCCTGCCGGGTAGATCCTGGATAACCAGAGGCTCAACGAGGCTGTCAAAGTTTTTTGGGACTGAGTCAACAAATACTAATATAGCTACGACGTCTGCATTTATAAAATGTGTGACTAAGAAGTTAGTTGTTCACTGACCCTCTTGCCAACTTCTAGGCGTGTTCTTGTCTTCTTTATGTTATAATCAAATGCCATATGTTCAAACTAATATGAAAAGGACAAAGAAGAGGAAAAATAACAGGTAACTGAACACAGTGAAAGGAGCGAATGGAAGATGGTAGCATGTAAAGGAGAGGGAGGGAAAAGGAGTCGTAGCGTATGAAGCTGCAAGCCGGGCTCACTCACTGAAGGCTGCCCAGACCTCTCTTAACTTACCTGGTAGATAAGAATGTTTGTTTATTTACCAACCAACCCATCCAGACCACTTAGTAGTAAAACTGCTGGTGGTTATCTTAATTGTGAAGACTTTAAAAATATTTGTTATAGCATCTTTGAAGATAACAGAATACATTTGCATTTTCTGTAGAAATATAGCAACTATGCCTATCAGGAGCTTAATAAATTCTTGTTTTTAATTATTCATCTATTCATACCTTTTCTTAAAAATCTACATCCTGACCCTGATCTGAAGGGGTGATTTTATTGCTGACTCATTTAACTTAATCTTAAAACTGCATAAAAAATGTTATAGAAAGAGTTTTAAGGAAAGAGTAAAAAGATTTCAGTTAATGGATTTTGTTTGTTTTTTGTTTTTTAGGGTCTGTGGTTGTGGTTCTGGAGAATCTGGCTGTGCTGTGTGTGGATGTTGCAAGGCTTGTGCAAGAGAGTTGGATGGTCAAGAGGCAAGACAGAGAGGAATTCTGGATGCAGTGAAAGAGATGATACCTTTAGATCTTCTGTTAGGTAATTAGCTTTACTGTACTAGACATCTTGCCCTCAACTCAGTAATTTGGATAGCTTAAAAAATTTCTATTAGGTATATGCTAGAAAATTAAGATAGTTAATTATGCAATATTGCTTTTATGATAATTGACACTATGTCATTAATTAAAGGATGAGGTTCTTTTTCTGTTTTTTGCTAAGATTCTTACAATAAAAATAACTTGTGTTTTAGACAGTTTTGTTAGCTTTTATTTCCCAAATTTCATACAGTTCTCTCATATCTTATATAGTGTGTGTGTGTGTGTGTGTGTGTGTGTGTGTGTGTGTGTGGATGGATATAGATATATAGATATCCATCCACACACACACACACACAGAATTTATTTATTTATGTATTTATTTATTTAATTTATTTTTCCCCAATCATCTAGCTGTCCCAGTACCCGGGGTTAACATTGAAGAACACCTTCAGTTACGACAAGAAGAAAAACGGCAGCGAGTAATCAGGAGACACAGATTAGAAGAAGGAAGAGGTAAGAAGTAGCTGCAGAGAAAAAGTATATGAAAATTTGTTTTCTAACCCTATACTGAGAGACCACTGAAAGGTTTGCAGAATAGGCTGATTTGGTAAGAAATACAAATTAAAATTAGTGACCTTCTAATAACTCATGAAAATAATATGAAAATATTCGGGATGTTTATGATTGTGCTGATAACGTACGTTTAATTCAGTAGAATATTTATAGCATATATAAATATTTATATATGCTATATAAATATAGCATATAGCTGTTAAAAAAAGAAAAAAAAGAATTGTTGTACTATCTGCCAAGCATCAAAAACTATTAGCAACTTTTTAAAAAATACAAATTTTAATAATTTTCCTTCACCCAGATTTTGGACTCATCTATTTCACCATAAACAAGTTTAATATAGTATTTTATTTCCTATTTTCCTGGTCATTTATAATCATCACTTGGGCATAGTCCTATGACTCTCTATTCCAATCCAATGCATAATTATGCCTTTATGTGTCTGATTTTATTCTGGAAAAATCTTATTTTGGTTATGTACAAGAAGGGTAAGTTGGAGAGTCTGCAGGTTTTAATTGCAAAGATAGATTTCTTATGTTTTCCTCATTGTTGATAATCATTTCTCAGCCTAAAAATACATTTAATTGTGGTTGTAATAGGTATTTTAGTATATATCCAACAAGTAGAGATAAATATAAGTATTACTAAAGCTATTTTTGTTCAGTAGAACCTTTTTTGTAAGATTAAGACAAATTATTATACAGTTCTGTGATTTTATTCCGCTGCTCAGCAAACTCTTGATTAGAAATAGTTGCTGATATTGTATATTTTAAATACTTACTAAAAATGACATGATATTTGATACATGAGATAGAATCTATTACCTATTTAGCCATCAGCATTCTTTTTTTAATGTAAAATGGAATAAGTAGTAAAATACGTAGCACACATGGTACATTCTGTTTTTATTAAATTTAAGTTGTAAAACATATGCTTGGAACTTAATGATTGTTCTTCATAGTACCTTACAAGCAATGTTTATTAATTGATACAGTGAATATTTGCAGTTAGTTTGGCTTTGTTTACATAAAAGTATTGACTTTAATGAGATTAATGTATATACTGTCATTATTTACATAATATAAATATGTGGGGAAATTACACATTAAATGTTTTGTAGAAAATTGGATAAAAGTTAAGTTCTGGGTTTTTATGACATGTTAATTGAGTGATAATTCCTTAATGATATGATTTGCTTAAAGTTAATTTTTAGTGTATCTTTTTACTATCTGTTTTTTCTTTTTTTGGACATATTAGGTTGACTCATATGAATTGACCTACAAAACCCAGCAATTGCTTATGTTTCTACCAAAGTATAGCAAATTCTTATGACAACTTTAATCACTTGCCTAATGCTGTATACCTTGTTAATCTTTTTTCTTTCTCTATGAAAAGCTATTCTTCTCTAGCTAGTATATTTCTGCATATCAGAAGTAAAAGGACATTGATTTTGCATTGATTATTCAACAAAACTTTGTGATTGCACAGTGTTCTTTTGCCATTTGTTTTAAAATGCATCAAAGACCTTTAAAACAAACTCTAACCTTTTAAATGTTAAAGAAAACCTCCATTTAAAATTTTATAGAACTTACATTATAGTATCTGACTTTATAAACACAGATTTAGGTTCCAGGCAGTTGGTTTGTGACAAATTAGTTTCATCTGCACTCCTCAATATATACAAACACTTCTTCAAATTACTGGTGCACAAAAGGTTTGTCTTATTTTTATTTTTCGGTTGAGCTCTTTCTTACACATACCATCCTCTTTCATTTTTGTTAAAACAAAATATGTAGTAAATTTCTTGATGGGTTAAGATCTTCGTTATGGACCTTAATTATGGCAGTTGTTGCTTTGCCTGCTACTGAAATTAACTGAAATTCGTGCATATTAGAACTATGTTCTTATTTTGCAGTCACCATGGTTACTGTGGAATCATGCATGTGTTTCAGTTAATACAGTACTGTGCAAGGAGAAGCCTGCTTGTGCATTTTATTTTGTAAAAATAACTTTTAAACAAGAACATTTTTTCCGTTTTTAAAAAGTCAAACTTCAGATTCTTATTCAGTGGCTTTGGAAAATCTTTATACTATAAAACAATACAGTGATATGATACTTTTATGATCTTTATGTTCCTTCTCAACACTCCATTACAAGCAATTTCATAAGAAAACAAATTTTTATAAGAAAACAAAATATAGACAGAGATATACCCACATTTACATAGGAAAAAGTTAGAAAGATAATTATCAAAATGTCAATAGTTGTTTTTACTGGAAAGTGAGTTTATAGGTGATTTTTATTTGGTTGTTTACAATTTGTTTCCTAAATGGTTTCCAATATATGCATATTACTCTATAAACAAAATAAGAGTTGTGTTTTAAAACTGAAGCCATTGTTTCTAAAAAACATAGTCTAGTTCTAAGGCATTTATGTTTTACCTTTGTTCTTTAAAAATGGTTTTATTGTCATTGGATGGAGGAATCTCTTTCAGGTACTATGCTTTTCAGTATTTTAGGGCAGTGATTTTTCAAGTGATCTCAGCGGGACCAGCATCACTTGGGTACTTGCTACAATTGCCTGTTCTCAGGCCTCACCCCAGACTTACGGAATCGGAAACTTGGGGAGCAGGCCCAGGAAACTGTTTGAACAAGCCCATTAGGTGGTTCTGATGGTGCTGAAGTGTGAGAACCACTGCTCTAGGGCAGTAATGTTCAAAGTTTGTTCCATGAACCTCTACGTAAGAATCAAGTGAGTCAAAGGAAGCAGAATTTCTGCGTGACGTTCCTGGATACAGATTTGAGTCACATGCACAGTGTTGCAGGGCTCTTGTTTGGCACCTTGCTAGAGACCATTGTTAGTCCTGTTTTGTCCTCATGAGGAACAGGAATGTCAGACAAATTTTAGCGCTCCAACTGCCACACATCTTGTCTTTTTGTTTCTTGGCCTACACTTGTTACTGTCTATTTATTATTGATTGATTGATTATTATTTTTTATCTTCATTAGATTTACTGGGGTGACATTGGTTAGTAAAATTACACAGGTTGCAGGTGTACAATTCTGTAAAATACATCATCTATATATCACATTGAATGTTCACCATCCAGAGTCAGTTCTCCTTCCATCACCATATATTTGACCCCCTTTATCCTTGTTACTTTTTAGATACTTACAGTTTAGTAATATGTTAGTAATTATACTCATTAGTAATTGGCTTTTACCTATGTAGAAATTTCAGAACTTCAGGATTATATTATGTTAAATCATTTTGCTCATTTTATCTATCTCATCTTATTTATTGTTTCAAAGTTGATTAGAATTTTAGGACCTCATTCTTATACCATGTTTCCCGGAAAATAAGACATAGCCGGACCATCAGCTAATGCGTCTTGTAGAGCAAAAATTGATACAAGACTTGGTCTTATTTTACTATAAAATAAGACCGGGTCTAATATAATATATGTAATGTAATGTAATATAATATAATATAATAATATATAATGCCAGGTCTTATATTAATTTTTGCTCTGAAAGATGCATTAGAGCTGATGGTCCGGCTAGGTCCTATTTTTGGGGAAACACGGTATTAAAACTTTGCTCAGTGAGCCTTAGGCCTATTGATGTAATTCAGCTCCTGTTTATGACACATAGTCTCTATAATGGAATGTGCTATTGAAACCCCAAAAAAGCAGTCTTATTACAGCTTTTTAATAAATTTGGAACTTTGTCTTCAATTTTTTATGATATTAATCTTCCACATACTATTTTTCTTAAATACAGAGTGCCAAAAAGATGTATACACATTTTAAGAATGGAAGAAAACTGTATTAAAATTGTAATACTCAATATATACTGTAAACAAAAGATGAATACAAGTCACGTTTGACTTCTGCAATTATAAGTGGTGCTCAAAGTGGTTACCAGTAGCATAATTTTAATACAGTTTTTTCCTTTCTTATAATGTGTATACTTTTTTTGGGGCACCCTCTGTATGTAGTCAATAATATTCATTTGCAGATTTATTTCATTGACATTTGTGATAACTTTTAGTTTGTGGTAACTTTTAGATTACATAGGGTTGATTAATGTATAAATTCTCTGAGAGTTGTATTAACTTTATAAGTGAAGTGCTTGTTCAGTGGAATTTTCAAGTATAGCTCTCTAAGTTGTTAGAAGGACTACTGGGAAATTGTATCAATGATCTTATCTTTAAATTCCTGTCAGTGCTGTATTGTAAGAAAAACTAAGCACAAGTAAGCTCCCTTCTTTCTTTTCCCCCTAAATGTCAGATCAGAGTTTCATAATGGTGAGCAATAGATGGGGTGAGCTTATGCGTATGTCTTGGTTTGCCTGGGAGCTTATGCATATGTCTTGGTTTGCCAATCCCATTTTATGCCCTCTGTCTGGGCATATTTCTTAATAGCGCCTTCAATAGGTTCTCATTTGGATAATAAGTTATATTATTATCCAACTGTATAGCATGGTGGTGAAGGGCATGGGTTCTGAAGTTAGACTTTGGTTCAAAGCCTGGCTTCTTAATTTTTACTGGGAATTGAACCACTCTGAACCTCAGTTTACCTTACCTTTAAAGTGGGGATTACAACTGTACCTACTTAACTAGGGATGTTAATGGGAATTAAGTGATATGTGTGAAAATTCCTGACATACTACTGAGCTCTAAGTAAATGTTTGATGATGATGCTAGTCCTTGTAGGCTGTTCAGTTGACTTCTATTCTTCCTGGATTTGATTCTTGGCCTTGGCTGGATTGCTTTTCTCACAACGTTGGGATGCTAATCACAAAACTTCGGTTATTATTAACAAAATCCACCACAGCATATGTAGAATAAAACAGATTCCATTTTAATAGAAATACAATCAATTTACCATAGTTACAAATTAGAATGTAGAAACAAATTTACTATAGTTTGTCTCTCTAATTTCAAAGTAATTGAATTGTTGTTGTATTATCATTTCACACTACTGTGATACAGTATTCTGTTTTTTCCCCTTAATGTTATATCAGAAAAAAATTTTCATACTTTATTGCAATGCCATATTAAAGTAATACAGGAGTTTAGGTCAAAGGATTTCCACAAACCTATCCTTTAATTAAATTATTGTTTTTATTTCATTGTCATCTTCTAATCAAGTTTTACACATTTCTAATTGCACCACTGACTGAATTTTGTGTTTTGAATATTTGCTTAGTTACAGTATATACATTTTTATATGTTACTAGTGTTTTTTCCTTGCCTTGCCATTTTCCTCCACCAAGCAAATGAGATTTAGTCCAATATTTATACTTCCATGTCTTAATCCATTATAATATAATTATGGGTGGATATCTATGCATGTGTGAAAAAATAGTCATATGTTTATTTACAAAAATGATACTGTATTATATATGCAATCTTTGTAACATCTTTTTTTCATTTTATAATACACACATTAGGTCAGTAAATATGGATCTACCACATTCTACTTAGTAGCTAGATAACATTTCATAATATGGCTATACTTCAGTTTTTTCAACTGTTATTTTGTTGATGGGCATTCAGGTTATTTTTTAGGGTTTTGTATGTTTTGCTATAATAAATACTCTTAAACTTCTAGCCATATGTATTGGATATATTGGAGTTTTTGTTCATAGTTTCCCAGAAATAGACTATCTGGGCCAGAGAATGTTTATGTTTTAAATTTTTAATAGATATTTCAAGTTGTTTTTTAAATGTTAGTTTGGAATTTATCCAAACTAATGTATGAATGTGGCATTTTCCTCTAGCATCACCTGTATTAGTTATTCTTATTAATTTTTGCAACAATTAACAGTGTTATTTCTATCTAGTCATGATAGATAATATTCTTGGTGTTTCATAGAATTGGTGCTGCTTGTATTTTTTATACATACTTAAGACATAATTAAAGTATACCTTTTCTACCAATTTTTTAATATTTAATGAAGGGTACTTTGGTGTTTAATTTGACATATGTCAAATTTTATAACAGGGCAGTAGTTTCATTTTGTTCCATTGTGTTCCATGGTTAGAAAAATTCATTATAGCTGAAGATCTGTAGAGAATCATGATGAAACTTGTCTTAATTAAAAATGTTCAGTGCTCATATACTGTCAATTTTCTTTTCAAATACTGGTAACTTCTCAACTGTCATACTTAGAGTGTTTTGAAATTTGCAGGTATTTTTAATGTTGCTAAAACTCAAGGAAGTTGTAGTTCTGTTCTATGAGAAAAGAACTGAAATTTTAAGGTATAAAGTTTCTTCTCCAGCTAAATGATAATGGGGAAAGCAACTTTAAAATTTTATTTAAATTAATTGTGTATACATTTTTCCCTTGAATATTATGCAGGGGAAATAACTGTAATCTATATGAGTATGTATTTGTGTATGTATGAATAAGTTCATAGTGGAGCTTCAGAAAGAAATGATTTAATAAATGTTATTGGGTTTAGATTCCTGGGATTCTTTAGCATAAATTTGAAGCTCAGTTTATCCGTGTTCCTGTTTTTGTGTATCAGGTTACAGACATTATGCACAAAATTATATTTATCATGTTTAGAAAATCAAATACAGCTACAATTCTGTCTTTACAAAACAGTGATTTTCTGTGTGTGTGTGTGTGTGTGTGTGTGTGTGTGTGTGTGTGTGTGTTTGTGTGTGTATCAGATCATAGTAATTTTTTGTGTCTGTTTTGTGTTTGGCCATCTTGTTTTCTTACCTCTATGACAGAATGTAGTTAAGTCAAAAGCATTTATCTTGGTTTTGTAGCAAGAGTGGTATGTATATTTAATCTTGACCTTGTTTAAATTTGATCATTAATATAAAAATTAGTTGTTTTTTGGTACATCAATAGGAAAGGTATCTGTTTTTAATGAATGTATGCTTTAGTAAGTTTGATATGTTAAAATATTTGTAAAATAAAATTTGTAAGATTAAATATTTTATTTATTGTAATTATACTTTCTTATTATTTGAGACCGTTACTATCTGATCATTTTATAACTATAAAAGATTTTTGCTATGTAACTATAAGATATTAAAGATATTTAAGATACTGAAATTGTGTATGGAATGGTGAACAGGTTATGGTTGGGGGTGGAGGATTAACATGGGGGATTTGGGAGAAAAGTATAATGTCCAAAACAGTAAAGAACAAATTTCCATGCTTTTTAGTTTGAATTATTTTTGTTCATTGTAGTGTTTTCATTTTGTGAGCTTTTCTATGCACATACAAAATGTTTCTCCTCAGGCCCCCTTGTATTTGCTGGTCCTATATTTATGAATCATCGAGAACAGGCTCTAGCCAGACTCAGATCCCATCCAGCACAGCTAAAGCATAAACGGGACAAGCACAAAGGTATTTGGACTTCCTTATCAACTAGGTGGGAAACTTTCCCAATTTCTTCCACTCATTTGAATTTTGTCTCTGGGAAAATGCACAACCCTAATTCTTCTACTTTACTTCTGTCATTATTATATAGCCTGAGGAGAAAGAACATGTTGAAAGTCGTACTGTTTGTCAATGACTATCAATTTTATTTCATTTTTTTTGTTAACTTTAAGAAGACATTTAAAAATTTTTTTTTTTTTTTCCATTTTCAAATTCAATAATGTTAAGGGAAGGTGGAAAAAGTAATAATTGCTTTCTGTTTTTATCCTTTATTATCTGTTCTTAGATGACTACCATCTGGCATTGTACTTTTTTTGTTAATGCTGTTTATTTGCTTTAGAATTAACAAAATTACTAAATTCAGTGTATAAAGTAATAATGAGTTGACTGCTATGACACTTTTCCATTGTTTTAATGTTAAAGTTTATATACAAAACACACGATTTATTTGATGTTTGAAGGTCAAATATGATAGGTGTAAGCAGAGACTGAGTTATGTTGACCGTAGTGCTCAGGAACTGTGAGAGGTCTCAACAAGTCTGGAACTGACTAGGAATCTGTTATACACAGTTCTTTGAGGTATAAGAGTTATGGCTTAATTTAAAATATTCCTAAATCAAGCTTATTTTCTTTTAAACCACAGGTTATGGGTCAACTAAAATCAGGAAAGTATTTCATACAGATAATTTATAAATTTATATATTAATTCTGCCTTGAATCCTGGCATGTGAACCAGGCCTCTTTGATTAGTGCAAGTTACAGTTACTATTTTCCTAAATGTTTAAGGTAAATTTCACCAAACAGAATAGAACGTTTTAAAAACACATAGTCCACATAGCCAAATTAATCCAACTAATGTTTTGTGTTTTATTTTTTTTGCTGTAAAACTGTATAATTATAGACTAATTTTATTTTTAAACTTTCACATACAATATATTATAATCACTTTATTTGCTTCTCTAATGTTATCAGTTTGCCACTCAAAGCAAAAACACAAAACAGACAAAAATTTCTGGTTTTAGTAAAAGCACACACAAATAGAGTACTACTTATTTTCAGTAGAATTAAAAAATGAGAGTATTTTAAATCTATTGCTATTAACCATAGTAAAATTTGTGATTGCTGTATATACTAAGTGCTTTGTCAATACCATAAATATTTAAATATAAGGAACAATATTTTGGGTATGCTATGTAAGTTATTGTAGTTATTGCCAGAATCTCTGGTCTCATATTTTCTACTATGCCACTGTTAGAACAGATTTTCTTAGTGTCTTTTTCCTCCCAATTATAAAACACTGAAGTTTTCCTAATACTTTACCTGAGGTTAAATATTCACTTTTTCATGAAACATTTTAAAACTTTTTCAGGTCCATTTTAGTATCTATGGACAAACATCTTCATTATTCCAAAAATTTAAAATGAAATGCTAAGTGGAGACTAAATTTGCAAATTTAAAACAGACAATGTCACATTGATTAGCTATAGAAATTACTCAACAATAGCTACACAATAGACTTATTCCATCTCGTCTGTCACAGGGTTACTTGTAGTAACCTCTTTGGAAGGACTTATTTTATAGTATTATAGTGTAGGTCCAGTTTTTTAACATCAGATTTTATGGTTTTATTGAGTGAAACAATTTAATCTCTTTACCACGAAAATTTAAGTTTAAAGTGTAAGCAATGGTGCCCTATTTTATACAGAGTATTAACTTGACAGTTACTAATTTCTGTGCACCCACAAATTCTCTCCCCCCTTACCGTCTTTTACATTCATTTTCCCTGTCATTTAATCATCTCATCATTCACTGCTTTTTACTCTTGCTACATCTTTTAATAAGTGTTTTTTGTACATATATTTTTCTCTATTTTCTTACCCTATTTGTTTTCCACTTTGAAATTTATTGTGTTCTGTGTTACATTTAATTATATCGGTGGTATAAATCGTAGGATGATAATAGTTAAAATTTCCTAGAGTATGACTATTTTGTTTGGATGTGTGGAAGGTAAGAACTGTGGATTTATTGTTAACAAGAGTGAGTTCTAAGATGGAAAGTTGGAGAGCTTCTGGCTGATTGGAGAGAATTCAGAGAAGGTCATGGAATTCATTCTATACAAGCAAATTTTGACTAGAGGCAAAATAAGAGTATGTAAGGCTGAATCAATAAGTATAACATCTAATTCATATAACATACAGTAAGTTATTTTAAAAGTGTAACCATAGACTATATTTCAAACAGACCCCTGGGTTAACATTTGTTTCAGCTGTTCAGCACCTTACATAGGAAAAGATTTTAATACAGTGTTCCTACTTAGGAACATCTGAATTGTTCTGGAGACAGTCTTGATAGCTGTCTTGAAGTGACTGGTGTGAAAACCCAGCACACTTACAAACATCTGTGTGTTTCTTCACGTCTGTTTCTGTTTAGAAATGGAAATATTATAGCCTTTGGAATTAGGCTTTAGTTTTAATCCTAAAATTATCATTTACCAGAATTGTGTGGCCATTCATAAATTTCTTAATCTGTTTGGCTTTCATTTTCTTATTTTAAAAATAAGAATGGTAATTCCTAATTGATTATGTCGATATGAAGTTTAATATAAGATACAGATGAGGGTATATATAAATACATACGTGTGTGTACGTATATATATGAATATATATACATATATACATATATGTATGTATTTATATGTATTTTTTTTTACAACTAGAAATCCTCCATGAATACTGCTTTAATTATTTGAATTGAATTGCTTTCTCTTTTAGAATTATGCTAAAAGTACAAAATTTGAGGTTTGTTAAATGTGTAATTAGTTTATTTTTACAAAAAGATTGACGTTGTCAGTTATTTTTGGTGGTAAAAACGCGTGAGTCTTATTTTTTATCAAACTCCAAAACTGCTCTACCATTTATTACTTTGGGATGGTTACTTATTCCCTCTAAGCCTTAGTTTTCCCAACTGTAAAATGGAATAACAATACCTATGTTATCAGATTATTATATTGATTAAAGAAAGCAAAAGTAGTGGATATTGATTGAGCACTTTTCATACATTATCTCACTTAATCTTCGTAAGAGCCTTGTGAAGTAATGTACCGTTATTGCTATGTTAACAGATGGGAAAGCTAAGACTTGCAAAGTCCAATGTCCAGTTGTCTAGTAAATAGTAGAACCAGAATTCCAGTCCAGCTCTCTGAGACTCCAGTTCCCAAAAGCACTTCCCAGTTTACTATTTAAATTTTCACAGTGTTTATGTAGCACAGATTGTTTAGCAAATTATAGTTGCTACTACTTTGCTGTTTTATTTTAGTGATTTTGCTCAAAGTGCTCATTGTGTTTTGTGATACTTTTTGTGATATGCATGACCAAAAGATTACCCCAAAAAGTGTAGATTTAAATGAAAATTAAAATTAAGTCATTTTGATACTGAATCCTCTTTTCTCTATGTGTATACATAAATATATAAATAAGCTATATATAACGTATATACACACAGAGACAATATTTTAGATACATATCTGTTAAAACTTTATAGCTGTTAGAGTTTCAATATCACAAGAAATATGTATGAACATACTTATATTAGGGTAAATATGGATATACTTATTCCTAAATGGCCATTTATAAGAATGTTCAGACCAAATTTTTCCTACAAATCTGAGATTAATTTTATTGCTACTCATTAACACTTCACTGAATAATAATGAGCTTGAGCAAAATTAATCTTCCTGAATTTCACTTGCTGATTCTTGGAATTCACACTAAATTTTTAGCTACTTATTAGGTACCTTTTTTCTTTGATATACTTTTATAAATTTCTAAATTATTAGAATTATACTTCATTTTTTAATTGGCATCAAATACCAGATATAGTTGTGTATGTATATTTTAAAATTCCTCCACTGCTGCTGCTAATGATCAACAACCTCATCCCTATTTATTTTTACTTGTAATAATATTTTCACCATTTGTAATAATTAAGAAACTATATAGATAACAGGTTTGTTTAGATGAACTCGAACAAAATGTTTCTGGTATTATTTTTACCTTTAAATAATAGCTATAACTCTTTTAATTGCTATGGTTTTAATCAGTAAATTACCAGCCTTTTATTTCTCTTTCCCAGATTTTATGTCTCTATTGTAGGATTTGTGTTTATATTTAATCGTTGACTCAAGGGAGTGGGCAAATTCCAAAGTAAAAGATTCTAACTAGGCATCAATCCATTTATATAAAGTGGAATGATACTTGTAATATTGAATTTAATTAAGTCTGGCAAAATCATATAAACACAATTTGTTTTCTGTGTTAAATCAGGTTTGGTTTTAATAATTAGATATTTTTACCAGTTGAGATAAAGCTGTGAAATTTCTACACATCTGTCATCTTATTTACATTGTCTTTGGAAACTGCATATTTATTTTTGTATAGGCCCTTGTTTGTATTTAACTATTCTACACTCTTTCCAAGATGAGGAGTCTTTGAACTAAGAGTATATTTCGTTTTGGATAGAATAAAACCAAATGCTCTGATTCTTTATTTTTTATTTTTTTTGTAGCCCATCCTTTCTTGCAGCTTTATTTGGCAAACCCACGTTAGATAATTTAGCAGAAGAGGAATCATATTCTCTATCCTATTTATAGTAAAACCTCTCACTAATTCAGAATTTATGATATTTCAGATGTAGTATTTGTGATTTTTTTTTTTTGAGTAAAAAATTCAAAATAATTTCTTCCTCTGAATTTTCAGGGTCATACTTTTAAGGGGAAACCTGTCTAAAATCACTAGCTTTTCAAACCAAGGGCTCAAGAAATGAAGGATTCCTTCAACGTGCCTTCAACCTCTGGGTCCAGCAATTAATTCTTGTATGTTAAAGGACTTTTATGTTTATGGTACATTTTTATGTAATATAGGCCTATTTTGAATTATAATGTAGGTAACCACCTTTTATTTATTGTAGCATTTAGTTTAATCTATAATCTGTACTGCTTGAAGGTAATAAAATTGAATTTGTACTTAAATGTTCTCTGATTAAGACCTTTTCAGTATGTCATGTAGGCCAACCCATTCTATGTTATTCCGAATTAGTGAGGTTTTACTGTCCTAGTGTTATGAGTTTAAAGCTTTTCAAAATGATAGTCATTTAGTTATAGAAGTTAGGCTATAATTTAGGCCAATTTTGTCTTACCTTGTTATCACTAGAGGTTAGAAATATTAGCTATAAAAGGGTAATGTGAACCATGAAATGATTTGATGTTATTCTGCTTAGTGTTTTAAAATGGGCAATGAAAATACAGAATTAATAATGTGTCTGTAGATCTACCTGTGTATCTGCATATTGTACACATTTATGTAGAGTTGTTTTGGCACAAGAGAGTGGCTTAGACTAGTTGACCATTTGAAATTCCTGTTAGTTTTACATGTATTCAATGTGCAAGGAATTTGAATCTTGATGATATGGAGGTCATAGTCTAGTGATGTGTAGTTTTAGATGAGGAAAAGTAAGTTGTCTCCCTTATTTACACATTCCAAATAAAGGTTGTATATTCTGGAATGTGTTGGTTTTTATGTTACAGTTAGAATGCCAGAATATTCAAAGCCAAGTGTAGAAACCAGGGAAGGGCTAAAGAAAGCTTAAGGGAGGAAATGATAAGAAGGTAAGGAGTGAAAAGAAGAAAGGTTTGGTTGAGAGGAGTTAGTGATTGTGAGCCAGAAGAAGGCCACAAAGCAGAATGGCTGAGGAGCAGGTGGGACGGGAAAGATGAATCAGAGTAAGCCATTGAGCTGTAATATAATGGATAAAACTATTTGGTGTTTACAACTTTTTTAAAGTTTAATTGAGGTTAGTAAAATACTGGTGGACAGAGTAGCCTTTCTGTGTTTGGCCTTTCAGCAAGGCCAGTGGGGTGTCCTCAAGCTAAAGTTGTCTTTGGAAGAGTCCCAGGTGTTTGTGAATCAACTAGAATTTTTTTTTTTAATGACTAGTACTAACAATATCACTAAGTTTAAAATAATTGTTAAATGACTTTGCATGCAGTTATTTTTTGTGCAAACTAAATTTTTCCATATAAATTATTACATGTAGAATTTTGTTTCTATTTAATGACCTGTTTACATTACATAACTGATTAGCTTAATAGGTTTTATTCATAACCAGATCTTTGTTTTTATTGATTTAGTGATATTTACAAACAGAAGTATATAGTATTATCTTTCAAAATTGCTTCTTTGCAGGTAGATTCTTGATCTATCACTTCTAACAGCTGCAGATTCTTCTTGCTTGTTTCTTTTAACATGTTTCTCTTGTTCTTCCATAGTAAACTGATTTGAAATTTTATTGTGAAGATGAATAATGGCTTAATTACACATTGTAACACTTACAGATGGAAGTGGAGAACGAGGAGAAAAGGATGCAAGCAAAATCACAACGTATCCTCCCGGCTCTGTGCGGTTTGACTGTGAGCTGCGGGCTGTACAAGTCAGCTGTGGATTTCACCATTCAGGTAGCAGCTGGAACTTTAGGGTATAACGACATTTTTACAATTGTGCTACATCATTTGTTTGTTTAGTTTAGACAGTGTATCTGTTCATTGTGTGTTAAAAGCTATCGTGTGGCAATATCTCTCAAATCTATTAAAGCTTCCTATTTATTACAGAATTCCTTTTAAAACCTTTGGTATGATGTAGTGGGTACTTGTGCAGAGATCTGACTGTTAGTGTCTTCTGATGAACTTATAATTCAGTTCAGGAAATTTCTGAAGATGAAAGAATCCCTGAAATTTCTTTTAACTCTAGAATTCTGTGATTTTTATACTCTAGTCTCATATTTTGTTACGCAAGGAGAAATGTGCACCAACAAATTAACTTTTTTAATGTTAAAAAATAAATTTTTAGTAAAGTATTGCATTTGGGTTATGTGGCTTAGGTTGTATATTTAGCCTTTATAAAAATAAAAAATGTTAAATTCGTTGATGCTAGGTATAATTCCTTATTTGATAAATCACTGACAGGTATTAAAGTTCTGACATTTCATTGATATTGTACGTAATTAAATAGAGTGCAAATATATCTGCTACCTATATAATTATCCTAGATATGAGACGACAATATTTTATATGGAGTTACTCATTAAAAAAATTTTACAGTTGACCCAAACCAATGTTTTATTAAATATTAGTGTTATTAAATGGAATTTATACAAATTTTAAAGTATGTATCATGAAAAACATTGTATTTTTATAGCCTATAAAAATATTTTAAAGAACTGAAATCATATTTATTTTTTATTAAATGTAAATTTGTGCTCAATTGCCCATGTGAGCACAAATAGTGCTCAAAGTGGTGACAATTACACTGCTTTCAGTATGGTGTGATAGAAATATAAACTACATATAATGAAAAAATAAAACTCTGTATTTTGGTTTCAGTGGTTTTAATGGAAAATGGAGATGTCTATACATTTGGATACGGGCAGCATGGGCAGTTAGGACACGGAGACGTCAGTTCCAGGTACTATAACTTGTGTCAAGATACTGTTTTCTGTTTTCTTTTCTTCCTGTTTCTTTCTAACTATATATTTCCATACCTAAAATAGTATTTATACCACTATTTTATATAGTGTGGTCCTTACATTATTGGTGGTTCTTGATTTTGTGGTTCAGTGCTTTTGTGGGGATAGATGATTTTGTAATTTCAGAAGAAAAGTTGATTTACATCTTATACATTCAAAATGTGAGTGATTATGATTACCACAAAATTCTACTGTGTTCTTAATAATTATTGTCTTTTTGAAGGTTGTCATGGCCATAGAAAGGACAATGACTATCCCCAAATTGCATTTAAAAAAATGAGTAGTAGATTCATTCATATTTCTTGATGTTGTCTGTTTTGAAATTTTGGTCTAAAATTAACAGAAAGTCATTGACGCTTTTGAATAATTTTCAAACTAAACATAATGGTCTCTCAGAGAAACTGTTTTGACTTATTCAGCATAATAAGGAACTAATCGTGGTAAAGACTACTAGCCATTTCCTAATATTTGTTCTTCCCCATTGACTTGATAGTGGAGTTTGAGTTGGTGACATGACCACGCAGCCAAAGACTTCACAATGTTTCTACTCCCATTGCAGCCAGATAAGGCTGTGTGAACTAAAGAGATAGGTGCAGCTTTGGAATCCTGCTGTTAGAGGGGTGGGATATGCTTCCATTTCCGCTTCTTCCCTCCCAGCTCTCTGCCTGGAATCCATGCATGGTGTTGGGAACTGGAGAAGTCATCACAGCGATCTTAAGTTGGAAACCATGTATTGAGAATGGCAGAGCTGCAAAGTACAAGGAGTCTGGACCCTTGACACCATGGAGCCATGTCAGCTCCTTCCTTGCAGTTGGATACTTAACCAAGAGAGAAATAAACCTTTATCTTGTTTAAATCCCTGTTATTTTGGCTTCCATTACAGCGGTTGAATCTATATCCTGCTAATATAGTGAAGGTGTTTTTGGTCAAACGTATAGAAAATCCATCTTTATTAGTTCAGTTCTTCCAAGAAGAAGATGCTTAGGATTAGATGTGCGAATAATTTATTGGTAGAAAACTTGTGCGAAAGATAGAAGGGAAAAAAGTAGAACTAGACAAGGAAAACCTCCAGACACAATGTAAGTCTGACCCCTGTGGGATAAACAAAGCAGGAAAAAGGATAGATAGAGCAGGAAGAGTCTAGATTATAGTGCAGCTCTAAGATAGTTTCAGCAAGGCCAGTGGGGTGTCCTCAAGCTAAGGTTGCCTTTGGAGGACTCTTAAACTGGCAGGATGGGCCTGTCTTAATACCTTTACCGTGCTCAGCACAGGTGTTAGCATCCAGGGAAAGAACGGCCATAGGGACCCAAAGGGGCAGCATGGGGGGGGGGTCAACTCTGCTCCCTGTAGCAGGTTGTCTTAAAGATCTGAGTGATGCACGCGTGTGGCCTCCCACCACTGAAACCAGGCTTGTTTATCAAGTCTGGAGATAATTAGGGCAGCTTCAGGCCAGACTTGACTCATTAATTCAGTTCGCCACAAGAACTTTCTTTCTTTTTGTCTTTCTACTCTGCCTCATTCTCCCCTGTAGTCATTAGTTACCTGCCAGAGTCAACTGGGCCTGTATGGTTTCTCATTCATGTACAGTAAATTAATCACGAAATAAAATCCAATATTTTCATTTTGTTCTGGAACCACTCCATGTCTGTGGCAGGGATGGAATTATGCCATTTACATAGAAAAGACCAGTGATTCTTCATCTTGGCTGCACAGTGGAATTACTTGGGGGACTTCAAAAATACTATGTCTGGATTCTACATCTAGAATTTCTAAGAAGTATGTGTTGGGGATGAGGGGTGGTATTGGAGGCAGCAAGGGTAGTGTTGGATAGGATGTCAGCATCAGTCTTTTTCTAAAAGCTGTCCATATTCTGATACTCATCCAGGATTGAGAACCACTGTCTGCCCCTAGAGAGCAGGGTCAGATCCATTTGTGATGCATGCAAAATGGAGATGAAATGGAATGTAAAGTTACTTTGGTGAATGTTCCTAACGAGAAGAGATGATTGGCGTATCTTTGAGTGGAACTTCTCACTAAAAACACAAGTAAAATCTACATTTGACACTGTTGTCAAGAGGTTTGTAAGATTAGCACAATCTTAATGACAAATATTGTGCTTATAAAGAGAGCAAAAGGTCTTTGGCAGAGTTACTTTATCAAATGTCACTGGATGTGGCATTTGGATATTGGACACTGGATATGACAATATGAGTGGCTTGCAGGGTTGGGCAGTTCCTATCACAGGTGTTGGAGGCCACCAATATTTTGCTTCAGTCGAATGACCTCACTGATACGCAGAGACTGAGTCAGGACTTGTAGTTTGTATGGAGAAGAATTTGGCAAAGTTTTGTTCTGTTTCTCACTGAAGATTCATGACACAGGAGAAGAGGGTTTTTTATTATGATCATCATCATTATCATGATTGTTATTTAGCTGGTGATCGATCCTTTTGTGAGCATGCTATAAACTGGGGAGGTGAGACATAATGGAACATCATCGTGTGTGCAGCAAGGACGGTACTTCCTCACAGATCAAACTTCGTACGTGATGTCATTCCACAGGAATGGGCAGATAGCTATATTTCGTGGTCTTGACTGAGTGGAAGAGAAATAATGAAAGTCATGACTGTAATCAAATCACAGCCCTCAGGTGACTGCAATATGGAGCATGAACAGCATCAGCACAGCGTCCTGCCACATCACATGAGGTGTGATGGCTGTTGGAAGGGAAGTTACTCCTATCAGCCTTTAAAATGAACAGTTTGCCTAAAAGCATTGCCTCCTGGTCCAGATTATACCAGTGAGCACCGTTCCTTGATGTGCAGTGACTTGCTCAGGTGACAACGTCATAGCAATCAGCTAAGGATGTTGAATAGCTTGAATGTATCCATTTCATGAAATTTGGTATCTTTTAATGTTGAAAATAAAATATTAGGGTTTCTTAAGATAATTAAACTCTGGTGGGATTTGCTTTAACTCCCCAAAGTTGTTCTTCTCCAACATGTAAATTTTCACTCCTGGTTCCATTGATTGAGTCGTAACTAGCAGACTGAGTGCCTGTGCTATGGGAAAGCTAAATGGGACAACCCAGTGAAATAGTGCCCACACCAGGCCTGAGGGCATAAACAGAATTAGTCAAAACCAGCTCTGCTGGTTACCCTTTTTGTCTGGATCTATTGGGACTTGGAAGGTAGGAGTCAAGAACTGTGTTATTAATTCAGAAGGGAATTGACCACTTACATGGAGGAACAATCCCAGGAGGGACAAAGCCCCTATAGCATACATATTAACTACCACAGAGCAAAATATTTATAGGTAGTTAGCGGAAATAAAATTGGAGGGTATTTTTTTAAAGTTTCTAGTAATCAAGTGCTTTTAAATGGAATTTATTGTATAGCACACATTAATGTGTGATTAATGTAAGATAAATATTGTAGTATGCATGATGATAAAGATAGAAAAATGTTATTGATTTTCTCTTTATTTAATGTTTTGTCTTAAAATGACTGAGTTTAGTCTCTACTTTGGGTCCTGATTTTATCACTTGTACCTATATGACCCTGGCCAAGTTCTTAACTTTCTGGTGTCTCAGTTTCTTTATTAAATGGGAATAAGTATATTTCCCTGAGAAGGTTGTTGAGAGAATTCAGTGAGATGATGCCTGTTACTTAGCACAGAGCCCTAACCCAGAGCAAGTGCAAAAAGGATGAGTAACTTGTTCAAAGTCATGGTCATGTTGCTATTATGTGGTAGAGCCAGGATTCACACCCAGGCAGTTTAGTTGTAGAGCTTAAGCTTTTAGCCACTACAGCACTGCCTCTCATGATAGAGTATTCTGATTCAGTAACTACTGTGTTAAAATCTAAAATTATAGCCCAGTGAAAACAGGTAGAAAAGAGTACATAAAATTGTTTCATGTAGTTCCTGGGTTGAATTCCTGCTAAAGCATTGCATAATTATTTCATCCAACAAATATTTATAGAGATCACTAATGTTCCATTCACTGTAAAAGATTTAAAATTTTTTTGTTTAAAAGCAAAGGTAATACCCGTCTATCAGAAAAATTAAAAATTATATTGTCTATAAATAGAGCAATAAATTCAGGAAGTCTTTTTTTTAATTTATTTTAATTGGGGAATATTGGAGAACAGTGTGTGTCTCCAGGGCCCATCAGCTCCAAGTTGTTGTCCTTCAATCTAGTTGTGGAGGGCGCAGCTCAGCTTCAAGTCCAGTCGCCGTTTTCAGTCTTAGTTGCAGGGGGCACAGCCCACCGTCTCACGCGGGAATTGAACCGGCAACCTTGTTGTTGAGAGCTCGCTCTCTAACAAACTGAGCCATCCGGCCGCCCCTCCAGCAGCTCAGCAGCAGCTCGTTGTCTTCGATCTAGTTGTGGAGGGCACAGCTCCCTGGCCCATGTGGGAATCGAACTGGCAACCCTGTTGTTCAGAGCTCGTGCTCTAACAAACTGAGCCATCTGGCCGCCCCTCAGGGAATCTTTTTAATAATCTCCTTAAAGTCAGTGATTATGTCTTTTTCATCTTCATATCCGAGCACCTAGAATGGAGACCGGCATATAGCACCTAAATAAGTTTACTGAATATTCTTATTAATGCCTGTTATCTCTTATTCTTATTGCATTCCTTATTCATTGTTTTTTATTTCAGTTGGTTCTTATAAGATATTGACTTAATTTTTTTTTTTTTTTTTAACCTAGGGGATGTCCCACTCTCGTTCAAGCATTGCCAGGCCCTAGCACACAAGTTACTGCAGGTAGCAACCATACAGCGGTACTTTTAATGGATGGACAGGTCTTCACTTTCGGAAGTTTTTCTGTAAGGAATTTTTAAAGTATTAATTTTATTGCATTGTGTCTACTATCTTCTTAATGCATTGCCTTCAATTTATCTACATTAGCTTTTTTTTTTCTGGTTTCAGTGAAATTCTTGTGTTATAATTATTGCATATTCATATTTCCTGTCTCCACCCTCAAAACATACAAAACCTGAATATTACTTTGAAGTAATTTTCTAGTTTAGCCTAAGAATTTACTGAATTTAACAGATATGTTAGAATTGGACATGTCTATTGCAGGTCAGAGTCCTTTAAGCATTCGGTAGAACTAATTCTGTCATTTGAAAACTTATTTCTCATCTAGTTTGTAAAGATTTATTCTTCTTAACATATGGAATTATTTCTACTTTAGAACTTTTTAAAAGCCTAGTTTTCTTACTAGATTTGTTTAAAATTATACTTTCCTTTTTCCTCTCTCTCTCTCTCTCTTTCTCTCTGTCTGTCTGTCTTTTTCACTCTTTCTGTTTTTTCAAAACTTGAGAAGAGTGAAAATGCTCTGAGAATTTTGTATAGTGTGAGCATAGTAGAGATCAAGGAAAAACTTCATAAATTTACCTATTGTTAACATTTTCATCTACTTGCTTTATCATTTATACCTATATGCTCTCATCTCATTCACACACCGTGTGTGTGTGTGTGTGTGTGTGTACATCAAACATTTTTTTCCTGAATCTTTTAAGAATAGCTTACATACATTATGTGGGTTATGTGTTCCCTTCTGTTGTAATTGGGCTTTTATTGCTGCTAGCACATCAGTGCGTGGTGGAGTTGTATTTATTCTAAGTCTTTGTTGAAGTTCTCACTGAGTTCATTTATTCGTCTCCCAATTTCATTGACATTCTCATTACCAGTGTTTTGAACTCTGTATCTGGCACATTGCTTGTCTTCTTTTTGTTTAGTTCCTTTTCTGGAGTTTTGTTCTGTTCTTTCATTTGGTACATGTTTCTTTGTCTCCTCATTTTGGCTGCCTCCCTGTGTTTTTTTCTATGTATTAGGTAGATCTTTTATGTTTCCCAGTCTTGACAGGGTGGCCTTAATGTAGAAGGTGTGCAATGGAGGCCAGTAGCACAGTCTCCCTGTTCACCTATGTTGGGTACTCTTGGGGAGTCCCCTGTGTGGGTTATGTGTGTCCTCCTGTTGTAATTGGGCTTTTATTGCTGTCAGCCCCCCAGTGCCTGGTGGAGGTGAACGTCATGCTGACTGACTGAGGGCAGGCTACAACTACAGCAGAGGAGGTGTTGTGCAGGGTCTGATCCCATGGAGTGCGAGTCCTTTAGCAGGGCTCTGGTACCCGCTAAAGGTGCCCCTTGGGTCAGCTCTGGTGTGGTGTGCTGTCAGCCACTAGGTGTGTTGAGTCTGAAGCCTGTTGAAAGTGGACCTGATACAGGCCAAGGTGTGCTGCTGCTTTTGCCAGGCTTGGGTCTGCTTGGGAGGAACTACTAAGTGATCTGCGGTTGTTTGCCACTTGTGCTGGGATTGGAGGTGATTGGGAGAGGCCAGCTACCATTCGTGCCAGGCTGGGGACCCTTTGGTGGGCACTGCAATGCAAGCTGAGGCCAGTTGCCATTTATGCTGAATTTATGGCTGCTTAGTTGGAGCTACATTACAGGCCAAGACTGGCTGTTGCTTGTGCCAGGCTTGGGGCCACCTGATGGGAGTTACAATGGAAATTGAGACCAATCACTATTTGTGCGGAACTTGGGTCCAGTGGGCGGGAGCTACAGCGCACACCAAGGTTGGCCACTACTTTTGTGGGATTTGTGGACCTTTGAGAAAGTATGCAGTACAAGCCTGGGACAGCCACCAGTCATGCAAGGTTTGTAGATTTGGGGAAAATTGTGCAGCTCATGTTGAGGCAGGGCACTTGTGTGGAGGAGGGGTGGAAGAGCCCCGGCCCAGTGAGTGGGGTGGGGCAGGTTGTCAGCGAGTCACCAGGGCAGGCTAAACAGTGTTAGCCAGGTAAGTGAAGAGCACAGATGCAGTACTTTCCTGCCTCCTGCCCGCTGGATGAGAGGAGAGCTCAACAAAGGCACAGTGGTACCTGCCAGCACTTTTCTCCCTGGAGAGAGTTGCCCTGATCCCTTACCCTCCAGCCCTCTTCCTGGAGTCAGTTTAGTTCTAACTGGTATGTCCCTGGCACTTTGTCAGCTGCTGCTCCTGCGCTGGTGCTTAGAGTGAATGAGTTAGTGAATAAGTGAGTTCATGCATCAGCCCTTTAAGAGCAGCATCTTGGCCTCCTGTATAGCCCATTGCCTTTTTCAGATACAATCCCTGCTGATTTTGACAGCCAGATGTTATGGAGACTCCTCTTCTCTGCATTAGTTCCCTACGCTGGGAAGCCTGTGTGGGACTGGGGCCCTTCGCTCCTCAAGGGGCAATCAGTGCAGCCGAGATGTTCCTCCCGTTTTCTTAATTGCCACACCGTGGGTGTGGGACCAACCTGTTCAGCATCTCTGCCCCTCCTTCCAGTCTCAATTTGGTTTCTTCTTTATGTCCTTAGGTACAGGAATTCTAATCAGCTAGTCTTCATGTGGATCTTAGTGGTGGTGGTTCTATAATTTGGTTGCAGTTTGATGTGGCCATGGTAGGAGGCCAGCTCAGAGTTTACCTACTCCACTATCTTGACTGGAAGTCTTGAGATTGCTCTTATTCTCTTTTTACCTCTACATAGTACTCCGTTGTGTGTATGTGCTGCAGTTTATTCAGTTAATTTCTTATGCTTGGACATCTAAGTACTTCCCAATATTTTGCAGTGATAGCAGTGAATATTGTTAGAGGTATCTGTGAGGTAAATTTCTAGAGGTAAGATTGCTGGGTCAAAATTTAATACCTATGTAACTTTGTGATTATCAATTCCCCTGTGCTTTGCATTCTCACCAGCAATGTAGGTGGATGCCTATTTCTCCACAGTCTTGTCAACAGAATGTGTTGTCATACCTTTTGATTTGTGTCGATCGGATGGGTGAGAAATAGCCTTGCACACTTGGAACCTTTATTTCTTTAGCTGGTGCTATGAACCTGCAGGTCTTTACTGGTATTTAGTATTTTGACATTAAAGGTTGAATTTTCTGTTTGGGGGATGGTTTTGCCAGTGCCTTTTCTTAAGTCCTCTATACTCCTCTGATTTCCTTCTTAAGCCTTCCCTTTTGCCCTCTCCACCACCTCAGGCTTACAGTGGTGGGTGGATGGAGAACAGTCTGTTGCTATTTGTTTTGTTCTCTGGTTACAAGATAACATGAGATCTGCTGTTTCTTAAAACTGCTATGGGCTTGATACATGTGTGATTTTATTTGCTCTGTGTGTTGGTTTAGGGGGGTACTGTGAGTGGTACTACTTGAAATCAGACAGTCATTATTATTCTCTTGCCCCAAAAGTCCTAGTGGTAAAATTTAATGAATTTAAATGTGGTTTATTTCTAACCATATTTTGAATCCTTATGAGACTGTCCGGGCATCTATCATATTTTTGGACTGCTGCTCTTCACATTAGTTGGTTGATAGTAAAGGAATACATATTTATTTCAGTAGTCAATACAAAAGATAATTAATGTCTTTTCTAACCAAGAGCATAATATATCTACTATATCCCCGAATACGATGTACTTTGCTGACTGTTTTTCTTTGTCAGAAAATAAGGATAGACATTGAAAGAAGCTGAGAATAAATGTTGAATTTTTTTGGCTTCTTCTCTAATCATGTGCTTTCCACTTTTCCTTACCCTGGCTCATCCCAGGGATTGACGCTTGGTTGCTTTTCTGGTTAGTTTGTGGCTGTTTTCTTGCTCTGGTGTTGATGAAGTAATAGATAGAACTCACTAGAAACCTGGTAGTTGGGTGAGAACTTAACCATGCTATTGGCTGTGCTCCAGGCTCTCTTGTTCTTTGGGTTTTTTCCTATGGTTCTCATTCCCATTACTTGTAGTAACCCTGTTGCCATGATGCAGGATTTTCTGCCTTCCAGAAGGTTTTTGGAGGGGAATACTTCGGGGAGAGGGAAAGCTCCTGTGCCCAGGGGTGGATGAATATTTACTAATCCATCATCATTCTTTTACTGATACTAGCTTAATAGAAACTTGCTATTACTTTTTCAATTAAAGTCTTATCTAAGTAGGTATCTATAGACATCCATGCTTTTTAAGAGAGTTAACAGTTATCTGCTTAAGACATCACACCTTACTATTGACGCTGCTGTTTATCTTGCAACATAAATGAAATAACTTACTAACACATGATCATGTGAAAAATATATAATTTTCTAATTGTGTTCACAATTGCTGCATTTATTATTTTGGCCTTTACCCAAATATTATCAGACTGTGTGAATTCAGTAGTAACTTTCTATGGTACTGTCAACTTGAAATGTCAAAGTGACTTTTCAAATGAACAATTGTAAGGCTAATTTTTTTAACATTTGTGTATTTGTTATACTTTTCATTTAAATGTATGATAGATGAAGGCATTCACAGTATTTCAGGGAGATTTCTTACATGGAAATATATTTCAACTTTGTTATTATTTTTTTAATAATGTACTTTGTGGTTTATTAGGGGAGGAATGCCTGGGAATAATAAAAGTAATTTTATTTCTTCAAAATGTTTGGTACAAATTTCATATGAATTTAATTTATTAAAAAACTAACAACTGATGAAGAATAATGTCTAACAGAGCTATTTTTGTCTACTGCCTTTGTAACTTTATAAAAATTATAGATTGTTTATCCAGTAATATTGCTAATATGGTTTATTTAATCTTTTAGAAAGGACAGCTGGGTAGACCAATTCTGGATGTGCCATATTGGAATGCAAAACCAGCTCCCATGCCTAACATTGGATCAAAATATGGAAGAAAAGCTACCTGGATAGGTGCAAGTGGGGACCAGACTTTCTTACGAATTGATGAAGCACTTATTAATTCTCATGTGCTTGCTACATCAGAAATTTTTGCCAGTAAACACATAATAGGTAATACCCAAAACAAACCAGATGTCCCCTCCAAAAATCCTTGTCTCAATTGATAGTAAATGGTTCATCTTTCCCTATTAGGAGATACAATCTTGTAGCTTTTTGCTTTCTTTCTGTTTGAGGAAATTTCAAAGAAGCTTCTAATTGTCTCTCTTTATATTCTGTGTGCTGGAAGAAAGGAATACTTGGGAGATCTAGAAACCAAAGTGTTTATTTATAAGCTAGAGAGGGGTGGAAATATGAGCTAAACTGTAGTAGGGTAAAACTTAATTGAAAGGAGGAATTTTTCTATATTTGTTCTTGTTAATAAATGATAGAAATTAATTTTTGTGGAAGGTTACATAAATCAAACTTTTAAATTTCAGTAATACCATAGTATCAATCCATACCTGTATCCATGATATCCTTAATTATGTAATAGAGTGGGATAGCATAGAAATTAATAGCGTATAGCATAGAAATTAATAGCATGTGTTGTAGATTTAGACAGCTTGAGGTTTTAGTCCTAATTCTGCTACTTAAAGATTTTTAATTACTTAACCTCTTTAAGTCTCAGTTTCTTCATCTTTAAAATGGAGATAATAATAATACTTGACCTTATAAGTAGTATTTACCTTATAAGTTGGGGAAATATAAAAAGGTAATGTATAATTAAGATATATAAATATTTTTTCTCAAGGCTTGGTACCTGCTTCTATATCAGAACCTCCTCCATTTAAATGTCTTTTGATAAATAAAGTGGATGGGAGTTGTAAAACTTTCAACGACTCTGAACAAGAGGATCTGCAAGGATTTGGAGTGTGTCTTGATCCTGTGTATGATGTCATTTGGAGGTAAGCTTCCCTGATTATAAAATAAGTAAATACATTTTGATCAAATTATGGCCTTGTGGTACTTACAGAATTTACGTATGGACACACTTTACAAATGAGAACTCTCCTGTTTAACTGTTAACTACACTTCTCCCATAGTCATTCACAGGGCCTCTTACAGTATAGGGTAGTGGTTAAGAGGATGTGTGCTGAGCCAGACTACCTAGGTTTATCCCACCTCCACTATTAGCTTTCAGCATGCCCTTGGAGAAGTTACTTTAGCTCTGTGTGCCTCACTTTGCTCATTTATAAAATAATAACAGTATTACCTCATAGATCACTGTGAGGATTGGGGAGCTTAGAGCCCAGGCACACAGTAAGTGCTATTAGAAGTGTTGGCTACTGCCATTATATTTAGCAGTTTCACTTTCAGGAGTTCTATTGTTAATTATTTTTAGTCTATCAGCAATCCTATCTGTGTTATAAAGAAGTTATTCTATTTCTCGTTGCCATAAATATCTAATTATTACCAGCTATGTAGAAGAAAGTATACAAAAGACAATACAGAATAATTAAGATAAATGAGCCCTTCAGGAATATACATAACAAAATTCCCATGTTGGTAGAGAAATGTGCAGGTTTAGTAAAACTTTAGAAATTATAAAAATGTAGAGATGGATACAGGTACACAAGAGACTCAAGAATTATATTGTATTTGTTTAAAATTTATTATGGTGCTTTATATATAAAATGTGTAAAGAAAAGAGTTAATTGCTCTCAGCATTTCTAGTGTTGAATAATAATAGGGGGTATACCCCTCCATTACCAGAGGGACTCATCACAGGACTTAGTTTTTTCCCTTCCTGCATTGTTTATTTGGCCTGCCTAGTCGTCAGGCAGTCAGATAAGTTGAAAGGTTGAAGTGTGGTATAGGTGAGAAGAGGGAAAATGCTTTTCTCTGTTTTCCTTCTGCCTATGCCTGCTTTCATTTCCGTCAGCCAGCCAAGTCTTAAGGGGCCTGTTTTCTATCAACCCTGAGGCCTGCATTCAGAGTGAAGGAATTGTAGTGCTTCCCAAGCTGCTGACCAGCTTACTATCTTATTTGGGCATTTTGTTAGAAGTCCTGGAGGCCATAATTGAGTTAAGTAGTGCTTTCAGGCCTCCCTATCAGCATTATACAGTATACATTAGACAACAGGAGACTACAGGTGAGTCGTCTTGTAGAAGTTCTTATGAAGACATAAGGTAGTAGTAAGAACCAAAATTAGAGTGGTCACGATGGGATTGAATGGTGGGGATAGAGAGGTGAATGGTATAGAGATAGAATTGTACTCAGTTATTTACTGATTGGAAGTCAATATAGAAGAGACTTAGTTACCAAAGAGTAAGCTCTGGTTTAGACCTGTGTTTAAATTGATGTTTTATTTTCTGTAATTCTTATGTGTTTTATTTTTAAATGAAGTAAATTTGCACTAACAAAATAAAAATTTGCAGTATGGAATTTGTTTCTGGGTACATTCACTAAATTAGCAATGCATTCTCTAATTAGAGACACCAGTAGAACGACGATTCTAACAGTATAACTGGAACCATTTCCCTGGGATCTTGACAGAATTCAGAAGTGGTATCCAGTTAGTTGAATCTTGCCTTTTCACATACGGTGCTAACAATGGGACACATGATCTCAAATGCCTTGCCAGGTCCTGATCGTTTACTCTCTTGTTCCAAAGCAGATTAAAAGATGAAGGACAGTCTTCTCTTGTGTTTCAGTGAAACGGCTGGAAGGTGTTTTTCTTTAATCAGGATCAGAGTTTCATTTCATTATCCTGACTCCTGGCTGCTTTGTGTCCTTTGTGTTTTTCAGGAGGGTGCGTGTATTTTACAGCTATAGAAGACATTGCACATGCAGTATTAGCTTACTTTGACTTTCCTTCCAGCCTGAGTCTGCTTCCTTTTGTATTCTTAACAGCTGACTTCTCCTGAATAATTAGAAACTTCGCATCTAGAAAGCGTAGATAAATGTTAAGAACAGCAATTTTATTTCCCACTTCAAAATTTATACAAATAACACATGAATATGTGTTGTTATTTTTAAAAAACCAGAGCAAAAATACAGGAAAATATTGTGTGGTCGTTGTTCAAATCTTTTTCTTCCCATACCAACTCCTATTAATCTGTGGGTCACAAGGGTCCAGTTTGGTTTATATTGTTTGATACCTTTTAAAAAATGTGTGGTTTAGTTTTCATATATATATGAATATATTTATTTTTAAAGTTAGATTTTTTACTAAACAATAATTTGTAAATCTTTCCAGGCTGGTACTTAAAAAACTGTGTAGAATTCTGTAGTCTGGATTGTACCAAGATATACTTAACTGTTTCCCTATTGATGAACATTTTAGGTTGTTTAATGTTTTGGTATTACCTTTGATGCTACAGCGCACACAGGCATATATACACACAGTTTAGTATCCATGTGAGCGTATTTCTGTAAGATAGCTTTCAAGTAGTGCAATTGCTGAGTCAAAAGACAGAATCATAAAATTTGATATACGAGGTCAATTAAGCTCGCGGACTCATCCTAGAAAAAGTGCTACACACCTCATTGCTGAATATCACTACGGTCACCTTCAAAGTACTCCCCTTGGGAAGCTATGCACTGACGCCAGTGCCTAGTCTACTGTTCAAAGCAGTTTGGAACTCTTTCTGGAATGGCCAACACAGCTGTCGTTTTACCCTTGATGTCCTGAATGTCATCAAAATGTCTTCCTTTCAATATTTCCTTTATCTTTGGGTAAAGATGGAAGTCACTGGGGGCCAGATCAGGTGAGTAGAGAGGGTGTTCCAATACAGTTATTTGTTTACTGGCTAAAAACTCCCTCACAGACAGTGCTGTGTAAGCTGGTGCATTGTCGTGATGCAAGAGCCATGAATTGTTGGTGAAAAGTTCAGGTCGGCTAACTTTCATGCAGCCTTTTCAGCACTTCCAAATAGTAAACTTGGTTAACTGTTTGTCCGGTTGATACAAATTCATAATGAATAATCCCTCTGATATAAAAAAAGGTTAGCTATGTTGTTGTAAGAAGTTCGCGAACTTAATTGTCAGACCTCATACACTGTTGGTGGGAATGCAGATTGGTGCAGCTGCTATGGAAGGCAGTGTGGAAGTTCCTCAAAATAAGATTAGAGTTACCATATGACCCAGCTATCCCTCTCGGTATTTATCAAAAAAATCTGAAAGTATTTATCTGTAAAGATATATGTGTTCCGATGTTCATTGCAGCTTTATTTATGGTGGCCAAGACATGGAAACAACCAAAATGTCCTTCCATAGATGGTTGGATAAAGAAGATGTTGTACATATGCACAATGGAATACTACTCTGCCATAATAGAAGATAAAACTGTGCTATTTGCAACAACAGGGATATACAGTTGACAATTTTTAGTTTATAGGTGTGTGTAAAGCTATGGTGTTGAAATGAGATCACCTAGGAAGAGAATTTAGGTTGAGATGAGAGTCCTGGACCAAACCCAGAGACCTTCCAAAATTTAGAGGTTAGATGGGAGAGGAAGAAGTAGTTAGGAGACTAGCAGGAGCAGACAGTGAAGTCTGAGGAAAAGCCAGGAGGGTGTGCTGACAAGAAGCAAGGACAGGAGTGGGTGGAGGAGCGAAGGCATGCTCGGTGGTGGTGAACACTGTTGAGGGCTTGACTACGTAGGTGACAAAAAAAATCCCCTTGTATTTGGACACTTAGAAGTCATTTGCACCTTTGAGAAGAACAATGTCATTAAACTGTTACATTTACAAACTAGATTTGTGCGGTTTGAAGAGTGAATGGGGATTACCACTTCTGGCAAGGTGAACTAAACACTTTGAAGGACACTATGTTGTTTATGTTGTGTTTAAGTTTGTATTTTATACACTGCTTGGTACTCAACCAAGATATCACTGATATAATTCTGCCCCTGTCTCCCACCCCCACCTCAAAGAAAAGCAGTGTAAAAGTAAAAGTCTCAAGCTCCCTGAGGTGACCCTTGAGCACTTAGTAGTCAGCACTATCAGCACAGGATTTTGCTGAGGGCAAATGCTGATATTAGCACTGCAATTTGGAAAGCAAGCACTGTGCCAGCTGCAAGGTAAGGAGATGGAAACTGATCTTGGGACTCTCAGATTAAGCTTCTGCCCTCAGAATGATGCTAAAATGGGATCAGATAGGTAATACCCCTTTATCTCCAGCAGAAGGCAAGTGTAAATAAACTTTAGAGAAAATTCCTGTCATTTAGACCCACAGATTTTTAATCAGTTAAGATTAAATGAAAGAAAAGCTCAAAGTCTAAGATTGCTAAACACATAAGGAATATCACTGTCAGTGAAATTCAACAAAGAACAGGCAACAAGATGAATTTCAGATCTTGTAACTGTCAGAAACAGAGTGTAAATTAACTATGTATGAAATGTTTAAAAAATAAAAGAAGTAATCTCCAAATTAAGCAAATGAGACTCAAAATGATGAGACATATTTTAAAAACAACCAAGTACAACTCTCATAAATAAAGGATAATTTTTTAAACAAATGCATAGGTAGATTGGGTGATTTGAGCAGGGGAAAAGAAAGTACTCAGAATGCACAGAAAGATCACAATATAAACAATATGAAAGTTAAGATATTTAAAGAATATAATGAGAAGATCTAGTAGACATCTAAGAAGGAAATATTGGAGATTAGATAAAAAAGAGAAGAAGCAATATTTGAAGAGATAATGCCTAAGAATTTTCCATACCCAAAAAGAGATTTGAAGCCACAGATATTAGAAATTACATGTTTTCATTATCTATAATGAAGATAAGATTGTAGTAAAATTATAGAACACTAAAGACCAAGAGAAAAATCTTAAAAGTAACCAGAGAGATAACAGTGATCACCTACAAAAGAACAACAGATTAATCGAACTTCTCAAAAGCAATAATACTATAATATTAATGCTAATTAGAGCAGCTACTTTAAAACAATTTATTCAGGGGTGGCCGGTTAGCTCAGTTGGTTAGAGCACGGTGCTCTATTCCACTGATATAAGTGGAATACTACAGTATTTGTCTTTTTGTGACTAGCTTATTTCATTCAGTGTAATATCCTCAAGGTTCATCCCCATTGTAGCCTGTGACAGGAATTGCTTCCTTTTGAAGGCTGAATAATATTTCATTGTATGTTTCTACTACATTTTGTTCATCCATTCATCCTTCATGTATGCTTGGGTTGCTTCCACCTCTTATCTATTGTGAGCAATACTGCTATGAACGTGGGTGTGCAAATATTCTGAGATTCTGCTTTCAGTTGTTTTGGGTATAAACCCAGAAATGGGATTGCTAGATTTAAATGCTTTTGTATTTAGTGAATTTGGATCATCAAACTCCATTGATTGAGAAGGTCATCCTTTCTAACCTAATCTGAGATGCCAGCTACATCTTACATGAATCAATTTTCAGTTGGGCCAATGTTTTCTATAGACATAGTGGCTGTGAAAATGAGGACTTTCTCTTCCTTCCCATATACTTATGAGTTAGGAGCTTTGTATAAAATCATCTACAGCAGCATTTTTTATAATGGAAAATTGAGTGGTTTTCATATTTTTTGCTATCAATAAAAGATGGACAAATAGTTGTGATAAATTCACTTGAGCTAATACTTTGCAAATGAGAATGAATGAACTTCCAGCCATGTGCCACAGTATAAATGCATTTTAAAAATATTCTGTTGTTGGAAGAAAGCAAGGCATGGAAGAATACATAAAGTGTGTATCCTGTTCACATACAATTAAAAACATGAAACTTAACTAGTATACTATTTTGGTACAAACGTGAAAAATCATAAAGAAAGCCAGAGAGTAATCGCTTTTAAAATTCAAGATAATTGTGACTTTTGAAAAAAAAAAAAAAAAGGAAAAGAATTGAGTAGGGGGAGAGACAGAGGATACTTAAAAGATAATGGTAACGTTCTTTTTACTAGTGCATATTGTGTCTTTATTTTCCATACCTTGTTTTGAAAATATTTTGTTAACTATTCTTTTGTGTGTACTTAATATTCTTAAATGTAGCTTTTCCAAAACAAATTCAAAGAATAAAAAAGGTAAAGAAGTGGAGACAGCTTTTCGAGAATTTTGTTATGAAAGAGATAAAAGGAATGAGATTAGGGCAGGAGGGCATTGAGGGCATTGTGGGTTCCTTATAGTTTTATTGAAGCTTTACTGTTTATTTGTCAGGCTGAACGTCTGTATACATTCTATTTGTGCTTCCTTGCTAAGATCAGCATTCCGTGTCTTTTGCCCACTTTTAGTATTGGATTGATTTTCTTTTACTGGCTTGTAAGAGCTCTTACACATTGCGGATATTGTTGTTTTGATTCATGTGTATGTTTCACATATTTTCTTTGGACCTGTCCTTTGTCTTTAAACTTTATAAATGGAGTTTTCGTTATACACAGTCTTCATATCTCTTTGTATACATGAGATTGTTAAATGTATTATGATCTATATTACTGTTTTGTTTAAATTATTGTACTTATAACTGACATAAATTATTTATATGTTTAGTTCAGACATGGAAAATAATACGCTACATTTTGTCCTGTTTAAGCTGGCTGTATTCTCTTTGGATCATCAATTATGCTTTAGAAATTCTATTTTTAATGAAACTATATGTTCAGGTGCTATAATTACTCTCTTCCTTGAAAGGTTTCGACCAAATACTAGAGAACTGTGGTGTTACAATGCAGTAGTTGCTGATGCCAGACTTCCTTCTGCGACAGACATGCAGTCCAGATGCAGCATTCTAAGTCCTGAACTTGCATTACCAACAGGATCAAGGGCTCTCACCACCCGATCTCATGCAGCTTTGCACATTCTAGGTAGTGTTGTTATTTGATGATTACATAATTCTAGCTAATTTTCATTAATGTGTGCTAAGTATTCTCTTAAGACTATTTAGATCCATGTATTATTCTGTCATGTTTGTTAAACAATAATATGCTAGGTGCAAAATAAGTTAAACTCTCTAAGAGATTTATCCTACAGAAAATAATACATCAGACTTAAACCAACATTGAAAGATTCATATATGCCCTGAATATAATTTTCCTAATAGGTAGATCTTTAAAAAAACCTCACATTTTTGCTTAACTTGACTATATAAAGTTTAGAGATGTAAATTGAATATTCAAATGTATAATTATACATTTAATTTATGTATGTCATTTTAAAATAAATTCTGTAAAATATTTTATGAATTTTATACATATTAATTCTCTCTCTTTTTACATGACAAAGTTTTCCACAGCATGTCAACTTCACTTCTGTTTAATTAATTTGATATATGGCATTTTTTCAGTTTATGTTGCTGGAAACTTTATACTAATTCACATAACTACTTATTTTATTGCTTTTAAAAATTATCCTTAAAAGATTCAATTATGTTTATGTAGAATTTCTGATTATGAAATCGTATTCCTAAGCATAATTACTAGATCATAACTATAATTAGTGCTTCTTTTTTTCACAAATTTTATCTGGTAACCGTTGTAAACATCCAGAACTAGCATTGGTTAAGGTTGTCTTAGGCTATTGTGTCTTCCTCAAATAGTACTTTAAGAATCAAACTAAACTATTCAGAGAGTTTCATAAAAGGAAGAACCTTATAGGGACTCAAAGATTAAGTGATTCCAACTCTTCAGAGACACAGTTTTGTGAAAAATATTGTCATATAGTATATGTTTAAATATGATAAATACCCAGACAGAGGAAAGTGTTTATTGGTTGTATTTGTCCATGAAACGTTTTAAGCTCAGAATACATTTGTGTTGAGGACACTCTGTTTAATTTATCCCTACGGCATCCCGTATCATCAATATTAGGGGAAATTTTAATGTCAAGGAATTGAGTTCTTGTTTGTTTGTGTTTAGGTTGTCTTGATACCTTGGCAACTATGCAGGATTTAAAAATGGGTGTTGCCAGTACAGAGGAAGAGACTCAAGCAGTAATGAAGGTTTATTCCAAAGAAGATTATAGTGTGGTGAACAGGTTTGAAAGTATGTATGCTTATATTTAGGAAAAACTGTCTTCTAACTGAAATGAATATGAATATTTTAAAACATAAATTACCTTTTTTTTTTTTAAGGTCATGGAGGGGGCTGGGGTTACTCTGCTCATTCAGTAGAAGCTATACGTTTTAGTGCTGACACTGATATTTTACTTGGTGGTCTTGGTCTGTTTGGAGGTAGAGGAGAATATACTGCTAAAATTAAGGTAAGCAGCTCTGTGACACTCTTGCCCATTTTGTTTGAAAATGTTGGTTTTGACTTAGTTTATTATCTTATTTGCTTTCAAAAAGGACGAGGGAACATTGCTAAAATCTAATAAATGCAATAATACTGTCACTAACTCATTGAAAAATCAAAAGTTAAATAAGAAGGGCGCAAATGAATAGAAAATGATTTTTCAATAATTTTTGACTGAGAAAGGCTTTCAGTTGATCTCAGTCCTTTGTGCTGAACTCCTAGTGGCCTAGGAACAGCAGTATCTTTTTATGTATCTAGTTGCTTATAGCCTAAAAATGTAGGAGGCACACTGTTTTGACGGAGGGACATTTTAATGTAGCTTGTAAAGATTTTAGCATTTTAAATACCAAATACTGTGCAAACAGACATGATCATCCCAGGAGTGAGAGATAGAATGTAGGGAATGGATTCCATTTGGTAGATAAGTTGAAAATAATAAAAAGTCGTAAGTTTACTGTACCGAGTCATCTCAGCAAGGGCCAACAATTATTCTCAGTGAAGGTTATGTTTATCCATTGAAAATTTACTAATAGCTTGAATGTTCTCCTCCTCAAATTATCTGATTTTGCTCTTAAAGTAAAATGGAAAACTATAGTTGGTGCCTTAATTTTAATAGCAGGCTTCATAAAATATCCTCAACTAAATGCTCTCTGTTCAGGAAGTATTTTCTTAGTTCTTTCAATAATATCTAAAAATTACATTAGTATGTTGAATCTCCCTGACAGTTATGGTTTCTGAGGACACTACTCGTAGAGGCTCAACCAGACTGACAGACGTAAAAAATATTTGCTTATTTCTGGTTATAATTAGATTACACGTGCTATAAAAGTTCAGAGAATATGGAAATGAAGAAAGTAAAAAATTAAAGTCCCTGGAGTTATATAGAGAGTAGGGATGGAATAATAAAGGACACCTGTAATGTATATATGTTGTAGTTACGAAAAATAGTAATTTTAGTTTTGGCTCACTTCAGAGCACTTGCTCTGAAATGGGTGTTTTAAGATGTGTTGATTCAAAGTCAAGATAGAGAAGCAGACTCAGTGATTTGTGCAGTTCTGGTTGGCAATATCTAAGCTCGTCAGGAGAGTAATTTTTTTTCCTGCCCCTGAGAGGTTTTGTTTTATAATATTGAACATCATAATGGGCCTTATCTCCAGTAGTTGTGATTGAGAATTATAAAGGCCTTCCTTAGATGTTGTTCTCATATTGGCCCTATTTTTCTTTTTTAAGTCTCAAATCCTGCTTTACTCTTCTCATTCCCTTGAAGGGATTTTATCATTGTATTTAGTTATTCAACAGGTGTCTTTGTTTTTCTTTCTTCAACTCGTTCAGATATGCGTTTTATTTCTAGTAGTAAGCCTCTTCTTTATTTTTTGTTTTGTTTTGTTTTGTTTTCATATTTATGGTTGTTTCTCTCTTTCCTTTGTAGGTTTGTTTTCTTCCGCCCTGGCCACTCAGTGTTGGAATTCTTCTAGGCTGAGCTCTAGGCCTCTGTCTTCGCTCTGTATTTTCTCCTAGGCATTCTCTTTAAGTCCAAAGTTTCAGTGTTCCATTATGCCTAAATTTATATCTCCAGCTCAGACTTTTTCTTTGACCCATTTCCGTGTAAATGTTTTAAAGGCATACCAGTTGTCAGTCTTTATATCACAACTGAGTTCATGCTCTTACCCCAGGACCTGGCTTTCTTCCAGTGATTCCTCCTTTGAATAGTATCGCCCACATATGCTTGTTACATAAGCCAGAGACCTAGGTGTCTTTCTTGACAGGTCCTCCTTTGTCATTTTCTTCTACCTAAAGGGACTCTTTCATCACTACCCTAGGCAAAGCTACTTGTCTTAGACTAGTCACCTCGCTGGTCTCTGTGCATTGTTCTAACTTTCTGTACTTTCTGTCTCTATTCTCTCTCTTTCTGTTCCTTCTTGAACCTACTCTACTCAGGTTTTTGCCCCAACATTCCACTGAAACGGCTGTTGTCAAGGATATCAATGACTTCTTTATTGCTAGCCAATGGCCAAGTCTCAGCCCTCATCCTTCTTAACCATTCAACAGGATTTCATCCAATCGAGCTTTTTTCTCTGGTCACTCTCAAACTTAGAGACCTTCAAAGTCACGTATACAATTATCTACTCTGCATCTCCACTTGGATAGCTAATAAACCTTTCAGATACAGCACATTCAAAACTACGTTTCTGATGATCTCTCTAAAACTGCTGTTCTCCTGTTCTTCCACAGCCCAGTTCACTGACTTGGAATAGAGTTAACTTCATTCTTCCAATTGCTCAGGCCCCAAATCTTGGAGTCATCCTTGACTTTTCTCTTTCTTTCATACCCCACATCCACTTTAGCAGCAAATATTGTTGGCTGCACTTTGAAAACAAATCCAGGATCTAACCACTTCTAAAAATAGCCGCTAGTGTCAAGTTGGTCCAAACCACAGCCATTCTCACCTGGATTATTATAGTAGATTCCCAGTTTGTATCCTGCTTCTATACTTGCTCCCATCAATCTATTCTCAGTACAGCAGAGTAATTCTCCTGAAATATACACCAGAGTATGCCATGCCTCTGTTCAGATTCCTGCATTGACTTCATATATTAGAATAAAAGCCAAAGGCTTTGCAAGAGCTTTTGTAAAGAACACCATCAGAACTGCCATCACCACTCTGCCCTTGTGTTGTACAAGTTGCTTCACTTGAACTCAGCCACTTTGTCCTGTTCTTGCTCCTCAGACATGCCAGGCGTAGTCAAACCTCAGGACCTTTGCACTTGCTATTGTCTTGATTACAATTCATTTCAGTACCTGCTTGGTTCCGAAGGTTCACTTCCTCCTCATTTTCAGGTCTTAACTCACTGGTGAGCCTATTTAAACTATAAGTCCTCTCCCTTATCACAAACTTACTCCTAATAGCCCTTTGTTGTTGTTTTTTTTGTTTTTTTGTCTGCATCATTCACCCTTGCATGCTCAATTCTTAGAACTGTGCTTGCCATACAATATGTGTTCAAAATTATTTGTTGAACATAACCAGGGGAGCCAGCTTAGGGGCAAATCATTAAGGACCTTTATATCATGCTGCAAAAAGGGAAATGAGAAACTACTGAATAACTTTAGCTTAAGAAAGTATTCTCATCACATACTCATTTTAAAACATTAAAAGCAAAAGACTTTCAACTTTGTGGAATATGGGTTAGAGCAAGGGGAGGATGGAGACAGGAAGACATTAGTTGTTATTGAACTATTCCAGCTAGTAATAGTGAATATGGATGAATTGATAAGCTTTGGTTCCAGCAATAGGATATAGTGATGGCAGAGAGAGATGGAAATAACGGTTTTTCCAGATCTTTTATCTGAATGACTAGGTGAGTGATAGTGCCTAATATTAGTCAAAACAGGGCAGGCAGGAGGAGGGAAAGATGAGTCACTTTAAAGCTAAAGCTAGTGAGATTGAGCTGCTCAGGGAATTCAGTGACTGGAGAATAAGTTCTGAGCTGGTGATGGATTTCAAATCATTAGCATGTATGTCTCAAAAATTGAGACATATAGCACAATAATAGTCCAATAAAATTTGATGCCTCCTTCTCTTCCTTCTTAGTATTCTATCTGCCTTTTTTTAATAGTTTGCCCGCTATAATTCTCCAGAGAAATAAGGGTTTCTTTTTATATGTATTAATCCATTTTTTTAAAAAGACCTCATCCTCCTAATTTTTCCTTTATTTTCACTTAGTTTTATAACCTTTTTTTATTTGTTATCTTCTCTTTTTTTCTTTACCCAGACAGTCTCCTTTTTTCCCCCACACCCTTCATCTCTCCTTTTCCCATGCCACACTATTTTTTTTTAATTAAAGTTTATTTGGGTGACAATTGTTAGTAAAGTTACATAGATTTCAAGTGTACAATTCTGTAATACATCATCTATATACATCACATTGTGTGTTCACTCCCATGCTATTTTGAACTATTTTTTGTTACTTTTTTTTTAAAGTATCCTTCTGTTATTCCTCTTTGTCTCCATAGCTAATATTTTTGTAGGTTTTGTTTTTGCTGGGTATTTTTCAAGTGTTTCACGAGTAATATTTCATTTAATTCTCACAATTACTATGAAATAGGCACTGTTAGTATCCATCTACTTTTTATGGAAACGGGGGACCCTAGGATCTCACAACTAGTAAGTGTTGAAGCAAGATTCTATCTCATTTAGATAAACGCTTTAGTTGAGTTCTCTCACCTTGTTCCGATGTTTACGTTTGGTACAAAGCTATTTGGAGCACTTGATATAAACAGATGAATATATAAGGAAGGAAAACTGACATTAATATAGACCATAAGACATTGTATATGTTTCTTGATTTAAATATGTTTGTATATTTTACTTAACGTTAAAAAAGCAGGTGCTCTTATTCATTTTTTTTTTCTTATATGGATACACACTAAATCATGAACACAGTATTCAGTAGACTTGAATGACTGAACAGTTGGGCACAATCTGTTTCTCTCCTTTCCCCAGCTGTTTGAGTTGGGTCCTGATGGAGGAGATCATGAAACTGATGGAGATCTACTTGCAGAGACTGATGTGTTGGCTTATGACTGTGCTGCTAGGTAAAGATTTCTTCGTTATTCAGTGTAATTTCTATATACTTAATCTGAAAAATTCATTATAAATCAATAAATATAACTTAAAAAGGAAGTTTTAAATGTGCTGTGACCAGACACTTGATAAATTATATATGTAATGTGTTGCTTGCAACAATGCTGCATTAAAACTAATATCTTTCATATTTGTATTCCACAAGATGAATTGGCTATTTCTACAATGAAGATAAGTGGGAAATACTGTATACATATATTTTGCACCACTTTATTTTCATGCATCACTTAGAAAACACCTAATATGCTTGTGTTTTAGGGATATGATTCAATGATTTACTACCTGTAGCATTATGTATGTATAGTGTCACATAGTCATAGTGGCCATAGTTCAGATCACATGTATACTCTAACACCATGCCTTTGGCATATGCTTGATGATAACACACTTGGGGAAGTGGCCAGCTTTACTGAAACCTCTTAGGAGGTTATCGGAATTAGGATGTTTATTTATGAAGGTGCATTAAGTAAGAAGAGACATAGATTTTATCAGTTCTCTCTGTATAATCCTAAGAATTACCTCATAACTTGTCATAACACAGTTATGACTGTGTTATGACAAGTTAGTGATTTGAATCAGGAAATATGATGATGAGAAAAAGAAATTGAGCTTAATAATAATAATGATAGCACACTGTACTTTTCAATGAGAACTATGTTAAGAAAACCTTGTGTGGTATGCATAAGCTTTTCATTAGTGAAAATGTATTTTTACTGAAAATGGTAGTAAGGTATTAAGTTTGCTTTTAACAGACAACTACTTTTGAGAATGAAATAGTAAACCTAAAGAAAATGTTGACTATTTCTTCACTTTAGGTATTAACCAATATCAGGAGATACTTTTTTAGTAATTTTTTTTATGTTATATACACATGAAGATTAGAGAAGTTTCAGGAAAGTTGATTGACTAATTTTTAACAAAGCCTTAGGATGCCATTGTCATTTAGCATTTATTTTTGAGCATATGATTATGAGTCAGAAATATAATGTATGGTTTCATGTGTAGAGAATCATCTAGATTTTCTTCATTTGCCTATGAACAAAGCCCAGAATCCTAAGGCTAGCATTAAAGGACTTCCAAAATCTTTCTCAGAATTTTTTTTTAACTTTCTACCTAGTACTCTTTGTATGTCTGTTTAATGCTTTAACCTAACTGAACACCTTGCCGTTTTCAGACCCTGCTCTGTACTTTCATAACTTTGCAAATCCATTCATGACATTCTTCCACTTCCTCAAATACCTTTTATTCTTCTCTCTGTCCCTGCTACAACCAATACATCCTTCCCCTCTGTTACCTAGAACTTTGTAACTTGTATATGCCTTATTTATATACATTCCTTTTCTCTTTTCCTAATTCAGTAATTTTTGTGTGTGTGTAGTTACTGTGTGACAGACGCAGTTCCAAACACTTTACCTGAATTGCCTCAATCCTCAGAACCCTATGAGCTAGACATTGTTTTCACCTGCTTTGCAGATGAAGAAACAGTTACAGAGAGGATGTAATAACTTGCCCAAGGTCAGGCAACTAGCAAGTCACAAAGCTGGGCCTCCAACCCAGGCCATCTCACTCAGAGCCATTTTCTTCACGTGCTGCCTCCCAAAAACTTTAGTTACATAAATGAACTTTAAAACTAAAATTCAAAATTTCATTTTCCAACAAAACTAGCATGGATTTTTAACAACAATTAAAAATTTTTTGGTCTTATTTTAATATGAGTGTTTTATAACATTTAAGTACGTTTTATAATTCAGGATGGAGGGGAAAGAAATGCAATGAATGCCATTACCGTAACAGAAGTAACTTATTATTTGTATTCTTGTCTAGACTTTTTAAAATAGAGTGTTTTTAATGTTTGACAAGAATCTTATAATAAATTTCATGTTTTGTTTATAAAGGATTTTTTAAAATAAATGTATGTAACAGGGAAGTGCAAAGGCATTGTCTTTGACCCACTAAATTTTCTCTCAGAGAAAAATATGCAATGATGTTTGATGAACCAGTTCTCTTGCAAGCTGGATGGTGGTACGTAGCATGGGCTCGAGTGTCAGGACCCAGCAGTGACTGTGGATCTCATGGACAAGCTTCTATTACCACAGATGATGGGTAAGCGACTTAACACTTAAACAATCTTTATTAGTGAAATATTGTTGAGAAAGCTCAGAGGTCTTCCAGTAGGATAAAAATCTCGGTAAGGCTAGAGCATAATATGATTGCTACCATGTTTCCCCGAAAATAAGACCTAGCCGGACAATAGCTCTAATGCGTCTTTTGGAGCAAAAATTAATATATTACATTATATTATATTATATTATATTATATTATATTACGTTATATTATATAAGACTCGGTATATTATAGTATGTTATGTTATGTTATGTTATGTTATGTTATGTTATATTATATTACATTACATTATATTATACCGTGTCTTATGTTAGACCCTGTCTTACATTATAGTAAAATAAGACGGGGTCTTGTATTAATTTTTGCTCCAAAAGACGCATTAGAGCTAATTGTCCAGCTAGGTCTTATTTTCGGGGAAACACTGTAAGAATTAAATCCATAATCTCATGCCAAGGTGAAGTCTAGACAGAAAAGGGAGATACTGAGACGGCAATTCTTTGTTCTTGTCAGATGGTATTTGTATGCATTTCTGGTTGTTAATTGTTTAAAAGCTTATTACTAAATTAGAAATAATATGGAGGAAAGTGACAAGGATAATTCAGATTTGGGAACAATAAAAAAGAAATATTAATATATATAATACATTCTATAAAATTTGATAATATTTATGAAAACAGTTTATAAATTGCAAAGCTTCAGCGATATGAAATGGTATAGTTTTAGTAACATGTCAGGGGAAATTTACTTTTAAAGTTCATGTATAGAGTGCTTTTCAGTTTATGAAACACTTTCATATATATTATCTCATTTGATGCCTTCAACAACTTTGTGTAGCAGTTGTCAGTGCCATTTTACACTCAGGAATTGAGAGACAAAAGTTGAAATGAGTTGCTTCGAGTCATATGGTTACGTACATTTGGCAGAACCAAATCTAGTCCTGGAGTCTCTTGACTCTAAGACTAAACTTCTTTATACTCTGTACTCTGATTCACATGTATGAAAGGACCACTGTTTATAAGAGAAATTCAATTTATTTTTCATTATTCTTGAGCAGAAATGATTTGAAATGGGCAGAAGTTATATAATAGTATATTTCAAATAGTTTTTTCAACTCATAACAGAGCTGACCAAAAAAAGGACAGACTAATTTATGAAGTGAATTCCATGTTACTGAATGTTCAAGTAGAATGCTGTAGAAAAATTAAGTCTGTTGTATGTATCCTTTTCAATTTACTGCAAGACTGTATGCTGGAACTGTGGAGACTGCTTCCGGCCTGGACTGTGTGATTGCCATATATAGTTCATTCAACCTTGGAATATATTAGCATTTGAAAGCTAAAGCTTATTATAGTGTATCTAGTTGAGTAGATTTTACACTGTAAGTTGAAATATTCTGTTAAAATCTTATTGCTCTGATTAAAGTTGAGCAAGAGGGGCCAAGGAGAGGACAGGACAGCTACTCACCCAGTGGTCCCTGATCAAGTTCAGTGCCTTCATTTTACTGATTAAGCCATTCAGAGCTAGACTAAAATTAGAATAATATCTTTTTACTTGTATTGTTTTCCTTAAAGAGTGAATCTCAGTTCATTAAGATAAGATTTGAAAACGTGATTGTTAAATTACTTATTTCCTTCAGTGAATCCTGAACTATGTTGGTTTTGGTATTATTGTTATTTTTTTCCCCTCTTTTTTAGGGTTGTATTTCAATTTAAGAGTTCAAAGAAATCAAATAATGGCACAGATGTAAATGCTGGTCAGATACCTCAATTATTATACAGGTATTTAGCATATTTATAATTAATTAATGAGGTTTATTCTTTTGCTATAATGAACTAAGAGCACTATAAAATATATGATATAAAAAGGAATAATTTATTTGAAGCATTCAGGAAGTTATAATATACTAGTATATATATGGCTACATTTATCAAACACATTTAATGTTTTGTGTATTTTTAAACATTTTCTACATCAAGCTTAATTTTAAACTTTACCTCATGATTCAGATTATCTGTATTATGCCAATAACAATATTTTAATGACTTTCAGTGTTAATCGCTCTATTGATATTTTACCAATTTCAGAATGTTATAAACTAATAAAATTTGTCTTAGAGAAACAAAATCAGGGTGCTAGATTGAGATTTTAGATGTAGGCCTGATTGGTTTGCTGCAGTCCTATGTTTCTTGTTCATCTTACCTTGTGATGGAATGAGTTGGAAAAGCCCTCATTGCTGAAAAATTTCCACCTTTAATTGAAATATCAAATAATAACTTGTTTATGTGATAATATATTTTAACCATTATTTAAGAATTTTAATTACTTTATGGTAATTGAGTCACATGGAAGCATATGCTTTATGTGTGTGTCCATCTACTTCTAGGAGATTCCTGCAGTAATTTTTAAAGTATGCAAATAGATATAAACCCTCATTAAAAAATGTTACTCTTACGTTAAGTAGTAAAAATCAAAGGAAATACCTCTAGAATTGATTCTCTGTCTCCTGTATCTTCCTTTCTTGTAATTGCTTTAAGAATCTTAATATAAACTTCACTTTTCCCAAGAAGGGATTTTTGTTTGTTTCTATGCTCTCTATTATAGTTAGTATTTGTAATATATAGCATTATGAACATAACGAGTTGCTTAGACTACTCCTGGGTATGCTTGTTGAATAACTTTTAAATGGAATTTAATAGTAGCATTACTAGAGAACATGCTACATATGTTCTCTAGTAAGAGAAGAGATTCTCTACTACCCAGTCTTAGACAAAGGTGGGATTTAAAAAATGAAATGCTCACATGCTAAAAATTTTGCTTGGTATTGCAAAATGTTTCTAAAAAGTTCCGTGTTGGCATTTTACCTAACAAAAATATTTAAATATATAATTTAATTATTTCACTATTGCAAAATGTTTTGCAAAAATATTTTGAAAAGAAAAATGTTATTGGGCTTTCTAACATAACTTATGTATGTCTGCTACCCTCAGACTTCCAACCAGTGATGGCAGTGCTTCAAAAGGCAAACAGCAAACCAGTGAACCTGTACACATTTTAAAGAGATCTTTTGCAAGAACCGTCTCAGTGGTAAGCCATTTTTTAAAATGTCACCTTTTCTATGCAGTGCTCAGTTTCATTTTCATGTTTAGTGTTCAGCCACTATTCCAAGATGTTATCAAAGCATAGCTTTATGAACTCGATTTGTTTTTGTATTAACATTGACATCCCAGACCAAAGAATTTGCACTTTAAATAATGGGAAAATAGAGATTGTGACAGATTTTAACATGCCTTGCTATTTCTAACATAACTGGTGGATTTTCTAATAAATCATGTAGGAATACATATGCTGAAGGAGTTAGAAAGAGAAGGAAAAGTGAAGGGTGTTGTTGACCAAAAAGTGTTACTTACTTGAATGCTTGAGGAATTAAACAGAGGAGTCGCGTATCTGACTAGGGACTTTATTGAACTACTTGACCATCACTATTCTATGCGTAAGATACATGATACTTGGGGTTACCAATATAGAATGGAAAATCAACAGGATGTAATTGAAATATCATGGTATGTCTGCTCAGGAAGTCTTGCTCTTTCATTTGTTAGTTGAGGATTCTTATGCAGCTTATCTAAATAAAGTACATCATAATGTCATGAATTTTAATTAGATAAGGGATACAAAAATTCTTTTTAAATTGTGAGGCACTATATGAATGTGATTTATTAATGTATTAATAGCCGGCAGCCTGTTGTGTTGGTTAAATGTAAAGGGAAATGCTTTTTTTCTTTTTTATTCATTTTTTAAACCACAGAATTACGTCCCTAGTAGGAGTAGGATAGAGTAGGGATAAAGCTATACTAATAATACATTAAAGTTCTTTTCCCATCACCCTATTATTACTATATATTTACATTTGATGTTTATCTTTCTAGACTACTTTTTATAACATCCACATATTTATCAGTCTGCCTCTACAGTACACTATCCAACCTTCCTGTTTATGTTTGATCATACTTAAAGTTTTGCATCTTCCTTTGTATAAATTTTATAGTATGCACTGTGGATCTATTCCATGTTTATACATTTGGCTCTGTTTCAATCTTTTCTAATAATTTGCATTGTATACCCTAGAATGGTTGTACAGTAAGTCCTGACTTAATGTTGATAGGTTCTGTGCCTTTAAGCGAAACGACGTATAATGAAACCAGTTTTACATAGGCTGATTGATATTAACAAGCGTAAAGCTCCTACACATCTTGTTGATGTTAAAACGAAATGATGTTGAATAAAACAACGTTATTTGAGGACCCTCTGTATTCTAATTTATTCAACTCTATTCCTATCAAAGGACTGTTTGTTTCTTCTTTTTTACTATTATATTCATACATATGTGTTTTTGATTACTTCTGTATTTATGTGATTATTTTACCTGAAGTAAATTTAAATTTTGATATAATATTATGTCAAACTAGCCTTCCAAAAGAGCTATGGCAGTTTACAGAGAGTGTGCTTTGAATAAGAGACTGTAAGAATTTTGGCTCCTTGGTACCTTGGATCCTTTTTGTATTAATATCAGTTCGGTATCTTTTGATCCAAATAAGTATCTTTCTCTGTTGTGTCTTTTTCAGTGATCTCTTTTTTATATGCTTAATAATATTTTTATATTTTTGTCTAAGTGATTTTGTGGTCATTAGGTCATTTTAGTCTTTATCTCAGAAACTTAGTCAATCATTTCTTTAAAAACTTAAGCTATAAACTATTATTCTTGGTATTGCTACATCAGAGAACTGGAATTTGATGGAGATGAGGGAATAAGTAATTTTCTTTTAGATTCATGTAGTATCTATCATCATGTAGGCATGGTAAAACCTGCAGACCAACTAGAATTACAGGGGATGTTCACCCCCTAAACCCATATTTTAAAAACCCAAATAAGAATGCTTTAGTATTTTTCTAGTCAATTTTTATCTTCTATTAGCTTCTTTATCAAAAGTTTAGTTTGTATTCTAAAATTTATTATGTAGATATAAAATAAGTGCTTTGATATTATTGCTGCTGATGCCTAATACTAAAATACTTTATTATATTAAAAATTATTCAAGTGTTTAAAATAATTTTGGTTTATTTACACAATACTGCTGTGAGAATGTAGAGTTTAACCTTCCTTTCAAGTAAACATGTATTTATAAGTGTGTTTCATTTTCTTTCCTTACTTATATGATAAACTAGATAGATTGGTAGCAGGGAAACTTAAAAATGTATTTTTAAATAGGTAAATATTGAAGAATGCTGTTTTTATAGATGCCTAACTGCTTTACCGTTTTTGTCAAGCTTCAGGATGCTCCTAGTAACACTAATTTGTGAATGAACTAATGAAATGTCGTTATTTGGGTTACCAAAACTCAGTGAAAAATTTCAAGATAAAGTTTTGAGGTGGAATGTCATCTTTCCATTTGATTCAACCTATGGTATCACTTGAATTAATTGTTATCTATTTCTTCATATTCTGGATTAGGAATGTTTTGAGTCATTGTTGAGTATTCTTCACTGGAGCTGGACCACCTTAGTCTTAGGAGTTGAAGAACTTAGAGGACTAAAAGGATTCCAGTTCACAGCTACACTTCTTGATTTGGAGAGACTGCGCTTTGTGGGTACCTGTTGTCTGAGGTTACTACGTGTCTATACCTGTGAAATTTACCCAGTGTCAGGTATGATGCATTTTTTGAATGACTTTTGGGAGAAAATATTTGAGAATTGAGAAGGTTTACATAGGGATAACCAAGAGTTGAAGATCCCCAGCTTTATTTAACCTGCTTCTTAAACAAGGGGAGAAGGTCAGCTTGCTGTGATGCTTATGTGTTGACTTATCCGGAATAAAATACATGTTACACTAATAAGAAAAAAGTCATGTTAGGCTCTAATTAACACTCTAATAAAGTATTATTTTAAATAGAGTCTGTCAAATGGAAATATTTTGAACAACTGACTGGGACTTACATGCTGAAACCAGTGTTTTGTTTCTTTTTTTATTTAGATTTTAAAAAGAAATAATTTTGGACCACACTTAATCTCTAAATTGTTTCTTTTCTAAGTTATGAGTACTTGTGATTTTTAGCTACATAGGAAATCACTTGAATTATATTGAATGTTTTCATATATATTTATTATTCTATTTAACCTGCTTTGTTCCCTCAAAGCTACAGGAAAAGCAATTGTAGAAGAAACTAGCAAATTAGCAGAATGCATTGGAAAAACTAGAACTTTGTTAAGAAAAATTTTATCAGAAGGAGTTGACCACTGCATGGTGAAGTTGGATAATGATCCTCAAGGATATCTCAGTCAACCTTTGAGTCTCCTAGAAGCTGTTCTTCAGGAGTGTCATAATACCTTTACGGCCTGTTTTCATTCTTTCTACCCAACTCCTGCCTTACAGTGGGCTTGCCTGTGTGATCTGCTGAATTGTTTGGATCAGGTAATTAAAGTTTGTAAAATGTTAGTTGAAAATGATATATTACTTAATACTCTTCAAGAAAATAAATTACAGTTGCCTTAATCTTTCTAACTTTTATAAAAAATAAATCAGGAAATCAGTGTTGGTATATGTGACTTAATAATCAAAGTTCAAAAAAAATTTTCTGTTTGCTTGATCATTTTTCAGTTATAAAATGGGCAGGCACAATGTGCAGCTGCTGATTCACTCTTTGAACCTATGAGTGAGTGTGTGTGTGTAAGAGAGGGAAGAAACAATAGTGAGTGAGTATATGAGCAAGGACAGCACTAGAAGGGCAGCCCCACACCCCGTTTCTGAAGAGCAGTCAGGAGAGAGAGCTGGGACAGAACTTGCATGCTAACATCATTCATTCCTTCAGGTGGAAACCACAACCCTCATAACTGTGTATGCCCCAAATCACAGTTTCAAAATAGCTGAGGCAAAATACTTACAGAACTAAAGGGAGAGAGAGATGAATTCACATTGATAGTTGGAGACTTCAGTGCTTCTCTTTCAATAATTAATAGAACAACTAGACAAGAAAATCAGTAGGCATACAGAGATTTGAACACTATCAACCACCGTGGCCTAATTGGAATTTATAAAACAGAATATGCAGTATTCTTTCCAAGTATACATAAAATATTCACAAAGATAGATCTTAGATCATATGCTAGGCCATAAAATTAAGTCTTAGTAAATTTCATAAGATTAAAATCTTAAAAGTGTTTTCAGAACACAGTAGAATTAAATTAGAAATGAAAAGCAAAATATATCAAGGAAACACAAAATATTTGGAAAATGGACAATACTTCTAAGTAACCAGTGAATCAAGAAGCAATCCAAGGAAATAGAAAGTATTTCACACTGAAAGATAAAAATGTAATATATAAAAATTTGTGAGAAGTAGCTAAAGCATTACTTAGAGAGGAGAAGTATACTTTTAAATGCTTATACTAGCAAAGGTTTAAAATCAATTATCTGAGTTTCTATATTAAGGAGCCAGAAAGAAGAGCAAATCAAACCCAATGAAAAAAGAAAGTAACAGAAACAGAAATAAAGAAAGGAAATAATAAAAGTAAGAACAGACTCAGAGGGTAAGGGGCGTGGGGGGTGGGAGATGAGGGTAAGGGGGATCAAATATATGGTGATGGAAGGAGAACTGACTCTGGTTGGTGAACACACGATGGGATTTATAGATGATGTAATACAGAATTGTACACCTGAAATCTATGTAATTTTACTAACAATTGTCACCCCAATAAATTTTTAAAAAATTAATTAATTTTAAAAAAAGGATATTAGAGATTAAAAAAAAAGTAAGAACAGAAGTCAGTGAAATAGAAAATAGAGAAAATTAACAAAGTGAAAATAAAACTTAAAAAGTGTAGAAATAGGATATATCAGTATAGATCCACCAGACATTAAAATGATAATAAGGGAATAGTATGAATGAGTTTATACCAATAAATTATAACTTTGGGTAAAGTAGACAAATTTCTTTAAAAATACAACTTAATCAAAACTTGTACAAGAAATAGAAAAATTTGAATTGCTTTATATCCTTTAAATAATTGAATTTATTATCAAAATGTTTGCCACAAAGCAAACCACTTGCAGATATTGTCATTGGATAATTCTATTAAATATGTAAGAGAGAATTAATATCAATCTTTTTCAAACTCAGAAAATATAGGAGGCAACATTTTCCAACTTTACCAAGTTAGCTTTATCTTGATACTAAAACCTGAAAAGGATATTAAAAGAAAAAATTATTATAAACCAATATTACCCATAAACATAGATGCAGACATTCTTGCTAGTATTTGTCAAATCAAATCCAGCAATATAGAAAAAAAAGTATCATACCAAGTGGAGTTTATTTTAGAAATGCCAAGGGTACTTTAACATTCAAAAATACGTGTCATTCGCCATATGAACTGAATAAGAAGGGAAATTGTATGATCCTCTCAATAGATACAGTTGACCCTTGACCAATGTGGGCTTAGATGTACTGATCACCCACACAATGGAAAATCCACATATAACTTAGACACTTCACATACTCAGATTCCCAAGTGCAGAACAAAAATAGTATTTGACAAAATTGGCACTTATTCAGTGATGAAAATTCAGCAAACTAGGATTTAAGGAAACTTAAGGCCTATGTGAAATATTTACTGCTCTCCTAAATTTGGGAAGAGCACACGAGGTATCTGTTCTCACCACTTGCACTCAACATTGTACTGGAAGTTCTAGCCACACTCCCTACTTTCTGCAGTAAAAAAATTCACTGTCATCACCAGGGCATCGTAGCCTCGTGGAAGGTGTTCCAGTAATGACATCTGGGTACAACTTTGTTTTTATTTATTTATTTTTAGCTATTTACATATTGAATTTATTCTTCTTGGCATTTAAAAAATATTTTATTGTGGTAAGAACACTTAACATGAGCTCTACCATCATAACATATTTGAGTACACAATACAGTATTATTAACTAAAGGCATGACGTTATATAGCAGATGTCTACCACTTATTATCTTTTATAGCAAACATTATACCTATATTGAACACCAACCAGTTCCCTATTTTCTCTTCACCAGCTCTGCTTCTGTGAGTTTAACTCTTTTAGATACCTCACATATGTAGAATCATGCAGTATTTATCTTTCTATGACTGTCTTACTACCATAATGTACTCCAGGTTCATCCCTGCCCTATAGCAGGGACCAGATTTTACCATGCAATATCCTGAGTCAAGATTATTGCCTAGACTAGTACACAACTTAATTACTCTCCCACTCTCTCAATTTGCCCAGTCTGATTTGGTTGTATTCTCCCTTTGTTACTGACCACGCTAGCTTTAACTAATACTGGTTTAACATATAGAATGTTACTTTACTTTTTAGCCTGACTTTGTAACACAAATTTTTAATTAACTAAATAATATGTACAAGGAATAAAAATTCTGTTGTAAATTAGGATACCCTGTGTTGGTAAGTTTTTAATATTTGGTTATAAAATTTTACAAGTTTGCTCCTAATTTTTCTGAATAAACTATGTAATGTGATGACATAATCTTCTCATCTTAGTGAAATGTTACTATAGACATTAGCATTAGTGAAATGTTATAGTAGCACAGAATTACAATTTAAATTATTTGAGGAAAATAGTTTCAGCGCTTGCTACTGGAAATGTCTTAGATGTATACTAATTGGGGCCTTTTTGATGTCTTTCTTTGACAATAGTGCTGGAGAGGACTGATTCTGTGGATATATAAATATATAAACTCGCTTACTAGGGGACGGGAGGCTGATTTTTCTTGACCATATTTAGTAATTTTCCACTTCCACTGGGTAGTAACTTAAACAAATGTGGTATTGATGTAATATCCTTTAATAAGACAAGTACAGTGATACAGTGCTAAAAAATTCTGGTATGATTTTAAAGGGGGTTCACCTTTTATATATCCAGAAACTTGGATTATACTGATACAGTATTTCTTTGGTGGGGTACATATTTTTGTTTTTAAAGGATATCCAAGAAGCAAACTTCAAGACATCAAGTAGTCGACTCCTTGCAGCTGTTATGTCAGCTCTGTGTCACACTTCTGTTAAGCTGACTTCTATCTTCCCTATTGCATATGATGGAGAAGTACTACTACGATCAATTGTTAAACAAGTTAGCACAGAGAATGACTCAACACTAGTTCACCGTTTTCCCCTCTTAGTAGCACATATGGAAAAACTCAGCCAGGTAGGTCTTCTGAAATACCTTTTATATTGAAATAATAAAACCATAAATGAAGGCATATTTAGCTTGGGTGCTTATTCTTCTATGTCAGTAAATATATTTATCAAATGATTATGTTTCACAAGAAGAGCTAAATTAAGAGAAAAAAATGTCATGCTTACCCCATGAATGTGCAATCTTTTTTCTCTATTTTTTTTATTTTGAATGATCCCTAACCTGTAAAGAATTTCAGAGAATATGTAATGAATTCCTATGTATTTGTTTCTGGCTGAACTATTTGAAAGTTGCAGATACTATAAGCAAACTTTCATATTCTAATATAATATTTTAGATTGCCCGGATAGAATTCTAAGGAAATAAATAACTTTTAAAACATTTTCTATATCATTTTGGTACATTAAATAAGCATTATAAAACAATAGCCATAGAAACATTCTTTACTAGTTTATTAGAAAGCACTGTAGAGATGGATTAACTTAAATATACATGAAAACCATATATAATTACTCCCAAGTTGATGAGAATTAATCTTTAAAATAAAAGTGTAAAAAGGAGTAGAAAATAGAAAAAGTATCCTTATTGTACAATAGCAATTTTCTGTTGACTGAAGCAACAGAAATATTAAGTGAAAAATTTCAATGACATATAAAAACAAAAATTGATAATAGCAGAATGGAAAGAAAATTTCCAAAGTTAATATAATATCTTTGTAAGATCTCAGTAGAAATAATAAAAGTAAATATAAGGACTAGAGTAAGCCAGCATGGGAAAGCTTTCAGCCTTACTAGTACCGGTAATTAAATGTGAATGAAAGTTCTATTAAAGTTATCGCCTTATTTGTAAAAAGTTAGGGAAAATAAATTTCCTATAAAGTTCTATGCTGGTGAAAGTATGAGGAAACCTGCTAAACTTAGAGATGGCTGATGGCATTATGTAATTAATATAAGTAATCTTTTCTTCCCATCCTACAGCAAGTATTTATTGTGCATCTATTATTTATTGGGAATATAATTAGGTACTAGTTGAGATGAGGAAAAAATAAATATAGCTCTTAAACTGGGGTATATAGAAGATATTTTTATGAGCTAAATTGTCAATTTAATATTACGTGCAATGAGTATTTATTTGCAAGGGAAATAATCTGGGGAAACAATTTAAAGACTAAAGATATATGTGTATTTTATTAAAAGGAAAAATTAAAAACCTTTAATTAAAGGCATGCCTGTACATCATTAAGTGAAATGTTAGGTTGTTGCAAAAGTAATTGCAGTTTGAAAGGTTAAAAATAAATGCAAAAACTGCAATTACTTTTGCACCAACCTAGTAGTTGAATTTAGATACATCTACTTGATAGAATATGGCTCAGCCATTAAAAATAAATATATGTATACTAAACATCAAGATATATTTTTAAATTAAAAAGTCAGAAACAAAAGTATATATGTTCTATGATGACTGTTTAAAATATAATGCAGAGGCATATATATTTTGTAATACATAAGTAATACATATTTTGGAAGAGAATACTGGGAAATGAAACTAATGCTTTAGTGATAAAGTTATGGGTAATCTATTTTTTTCTGTTGGAATTCCCTTTAGGGTTGCAGTGTTTTCTTTAAAAATACAGTAAAATTTAACAATATTTTTAATACATTTTTGGAGAACTAACATTTGTAATTAATAATTAATAATTGAATATTTTTATATCTGTCTTAATATTCTGTGAAGATATATCCTGGTTAGTATATATTCTACCTTCTTTTTAATGGCTATTATAGAATTCTACCATTTGAATGTAGTATGATAATTTAATCAAATGTATATATTTATGTTGTTTCCCCTTAATTCAATATTTTAAACAATGCTGTTGAAAATATCATTGACTAAATTTTTATGTATATTCATGTTGATTTTTTTTAGGATAAACCTTCAGAAATAGAAAAATTCTTAAATCAATGGGAAGCTTGTTAATACTTTGTTACAAATTGGCAAAATGCCCTCTAGAAAACTAGTGTGAGCTTGAATTCCCCACTAGTGAATAAAATTACGTTTGTAAAAAATTTTAATGGCCAGTGATGTGCTACTTTTTTTTTTTTTTTGTCTTTTAACAGAAGCGTATGGACACTGTCAAATCTGCCTTAAGATTATATGGAAAGCTTTTTCTATTAATCTTGTCAATTACTAATTAGACACTAAGTGGGCATAACTAAAAAATCACTCCACCTATCTCCCACCCGTCACCCCCCAAACAAAACCCTACAAGATTATTGATTGTGGAAGACAATAGGGTATGGAATTTTATCAAGAGCTCGCTTTCTGAGATGTTCCAGAAAGTAAGGTTTCTGGAGATGAAAGTGACATAGGGATAAAAGAATTATAATTTTTAAAAAATCAGGAATTGATTTTGTCAAGTAAATAAATTGACTAAAATGTTATAGTAATCTTATTCAAATGATAATATAAATAACTTAAAGATGGAATATTATCACTAAGTGAGTTATTTTTTTTAGCCTAAGGTTGTACATTAAAGAAGACATTGAGAATGATTCACAATAATATTCATAATAATTTTATGTGAAAATTTACTTAATTATCTCTAATGGATTGAAAGTATATTCGTTTACATATTTGATCTGTGTTTGGAAGAGTGATTTAACTTTATGGCCCTTTTCTACGCTGAAATTTTATGACTTTATGAAATCTGTTGAAACTTATATATACTATAGCTTGTAAAGCAGTGTGGAAGAACTTGCTTGCTCAAGGGGACACAAGTAATTTTGGTAATTGAATCATAGCAAAGAATCCCCTGACTTTACAGATGAAGAAGTTGAGCCACTATGAAAAAACTGGAACTAGATGCAAATTGCTTGATTTCCTAGTCCCATAGTAAAACTGAAAGGATCCTTGGTTACAGTTGGCCCCTTGATGAAATTAAATGCGTTTTTCTCTCTGTCCACGATAGGCTAATAAAGGTGTCCAAACTTTTTTCAACTTTTTTTACCAAGGGCCATAAGCGGTAAAATACACAAACAGCCGGGCCACTCACTCGAGGTGAAGTACGTATTGCCTCACCTGGTTTATTTAAGTAAACTAAATATATTTTTTGGAATTTGCTGCGGGCCAATTAAAAATGGATCTCCGACCGCAGTTGGCCCGCAGGCCGCAGTTTGGACACCCTGGGCTAAGAGATACTAAAGATGGCAAAGGATGGTAAATAATGTTCATGCTGGATTTCAATTAAAATTAATTAATCTCTTTTCCCTTTTTTTCTGAAAAAAAGGAAAAAAATATTTTCCCATGGTCTTTATTTAATGGGATTCTGTAATTTCTTATCTTGAATCTTTTCCATTGGTAGGGGTTGGAATTTTCCTATCTTCGCTTCTGAAATCAAATACATAGAATTTGTAAAATTGTGTAGGAATAGTTATAGAAGTCCATATTTTTAATATTTCATGCATTTACAAAATTTTGTTAGAAAATAGACTTCTAGACTATGGTATTTTTTACCTCTAACTATACCAGAAATAATTATCTCAGATTGGAATCTTGTGCTATAGAAAAACCTTTTTAAAAAGGAACAGTTTTATTATGTTTGCCAAATAGGATTGTTTTTGAAAATTAAGAGAGTGACAATTACTTAAAGCTAATAAAACACATGAACCTTGTAAACGTGGTGTTTTTATAATACTGAGACTAATTCAAAAAGAGCTTCTAAGTGAGAAACAGATATAATTACTCCACATATAGCTGGATAGATTTATAGACATAGACTACAGTCTGAACTTTAAGGGTGTCATCTAGAAAGACAAGATTTTGCAATTGAGTGCTCACGTGAAGGAAAATAAAGCAGTATCTTGGAACTGTTCCTGTTCATGTGTCATAGAGTGAAGAGAATATCTCAGGCATGACAAGCTTCCGTGAAGTTCTGGAGAAAATGCTGGTCATCGTTGTGCTCCCAGTCAGAAACAGCCTGAGGAGGGAAAATGAGCTCTTCTCCTGCCACCTGGTTTCCAACACCTGTGGCTTACTGGCCAGTATTGTCAGTGAACTGACAGCGTCTGCCCTGGGATCTGAGGTAATGTTCTGTTTTGAGATTGGATAATAAGCACATTTTTAAACTTTCCACATAGTTTCTTTTTTCATTTATTTTGGTTCTGTTAAAATTGATTTCAATCCCGTTGTATTTTTCTTTTTCTTAAAAATATACCTTTGAAAAAAAAGAATAAAAAAACCATATATATAATTGAGCTAGGCTGTTTGTTTTTCCTTTCCTTATACCTCTTCTCTGCTCTTATTTCCTTCCTCTCTCTCACCACTTTACCCAGGATGTGACAGTAATACAAAGCATATACATTTTTCTCTTAGCCGCCCCACTGCACAACCCCACTGCCATGTCCCAATGAAAGCAAAAATAGGTAACGTTTCTGGGTAATGAGTAATAGAAGTAGGAAGGATTACTGCTAATGGACAGACACATGGTGTGGAAAAGGTAAAGAGCTTCAAACCTTTGCTCTGCCCACTTAATTGAACCTAGACAAATAAATACGAGTATGTAAAATGGGGATAATAATTTTTATCTCACCTATGTCGTAAAGTTTGTTTTAATTGTAGTAAAATAAAGAGAACATAAAATTTACTATTCTATTTTTATGTATACAGTTCAATGGCATTAAATAAGTACATTCACATTGTTGTATAGCCATTATCACAAATTTTTAAAAGGATCAAATATTGTATTTCAGAAAACCATTTTGAAACATTTTAAAGTGCCTTTACATTTTGTAAAGTAGTATTATGTTTCACCATTTCACTGCCCTACTCAATATGTTTTATTGTTTTATTTATTTATTTATTTATTTATTTATTTATTTAATTTATTTAAATTTTTTAAATTTTTATTGGGGATATTGGGGACAGTGTGTTTCTCCAGGGCCCATCAGCTCCAAGTCATTGTCCTTCAATTTAGTTGTGGAGGGCGCAGCTCAGCTCCAGGTCCAGTTGCCGTTTTCAATCTTAGTTGCAGGGGGTGCAGCCCACCATCCCATGCGGGAATTGAATGGGCAACCTTGTTGTTAAGAGCTTGTGCTCTAACCAACTGAGCCATCCGGCCGTCCCATGTGTTTTATAATTTGAATCATTCTGGCTGAATTTAGTGAATGTTTCTTTTTCTTCCCCCAAAAGCAGACAGTACATTGGTTATTAAAATCATGTCATAATATGAAATATCTTACATTATTCAAATGAATATTTAATAATTAGCATATACTCAGTAGTCCCAGGTCTCAAGTTCTTACAAAGGAACTTTTTCTCTATTTTACTTTTGTAATTCCTATTCTTTGCTTTTCTTTTCTTTTCTTTTTTTTTTTTACTTAATAGATTTATTTTAGACTCTATTCTAAATTAACCCATCCAGTCAACATTCATTACTGATTTGTACTGTGACAGTTAAGTGTTTGTTTAGGATTTCTGAATGATGACATGCACCTGAGCAGATCTGAGCATCTCACCCTGGGAAACACTTCCTCCATTTCTTGGTTAGCTTTGGCCTCAAAGGCCATTGAAGCCCTTGTCAGAAATTTTTAATTATTTCACTTATTCATTCAGCCTATAATATGCTTCCCTTCTATAGTAGATCCTGGAGGAAAAAGTCTGTAGTACTTAGGTCCCTCTCCGAATGTTACTACATGGTTATCCCCTTGAACTGCCTTTCGAATGAAAAGAAATACCCAGAATTACAGGTGCCTAATATACAATCTTTGGAGTTCCCAAGGAGGTCCGGTCTTAGATATCCATATTTCTTTCCCGGAGCAGTTTGTGATTCTTGCTAGAATCATAAACTACGATTTTTTTCCTCTCATAGGTCTTCCAAATTTCTGCAGCCGGCTTAGATCAGCAGCAGGCTCTGTTACTAAAAAGAGTGGGTTCAAACCAAAATAAGTTTCTCTGACCCTCTCTAATGAGAGTCTGTAATTAGTGAAGTTGTATTTGTACACATATATTTTAAAATATTGAATGCCAAGTTATAATATCACTGTATACATTAGTGGTATTCAAACTTAAGACAGAATGTTTTCTGCAAATGAAGTCTTAACTTGAAAATTCTCAGATAAAAGGAGGAGGGATGGTCTGAAGAGGTGAACCTGAGTCCACCTCTTTCTTGAATACCTATCTCTGCTGAATTCCTAGAGTTCCGCGTATCATAGTGTGAAAACTTTTGGCCTATAAAACGTTGATGAAATTTTTGGTATCTCTTTTCAAAATGCGCAATAATTCAGTCATATGGTATGATTGGGATAACTTAACAAATTTATACTTCTGATATAAATTAAGTGAAATGTATAGTTTAGTATGACTAAAAGAATAAAATATTCTTAAGTGATACTGATTTATGAATTTAGAATGATGAAATCTGGTGTTTTGCTGGTTAATCTCTTAATAGAATATACCTTTAGGAGAGTTTAAACCCACTTGTTAAATGTAGGTTACTTTATTGCAAACCTTTGGATTGTTTTGTTAAAGGCATGTTATTAACACTCAGGTACAGACTACTGATGGCTTTTGTCATTCACAGATTGATGGACTTAATTCTCTGCACTCTGTTAAAGCCAGTGCTAACAGATTCACAAAAACAAGTCAGGGAAGAAGTTGGAACACTGGGAATGGGTCCCCTGATGCAATATGTTTTTCAGTAGACAAACCTGGAATAGTTGTGGTTGGTTTTTCAGTCTATGGAGGAGGTGGAATTCATGAATATGAATTAGAGGTGTTGGTTGACGATGTAAGTATCACTCTTACCATGTTTATGTTGCTTTGTGAATTGTGTGTCAGGACTTACTATCATAGTCTGATAGTCCAAATCTTGGCGGGTTTGTCGGACCAGTCATAGATGGACAACCTTAAAGAAATTGAAAAAGAGCTATTCTACCTAATTGCTTGTGTGCCGTCTTGGATCACTCCTACCTCATTTTTTTTTTACACTTCCAGGGAAGATTTTAAATGAAAAGACTAGAGATTTTGTAGCTAAGGTTCTGATTACAATCTTGAGTAATTTATTTTTCTTTTGCTATTGTAAGTTTTCAGGTAGCAAGAACAATATTCAGACTGATATTACCTGTATCTGTGATTAAGCAGTTTTGTCATAGAGGGCTAATAGATGATTCTTAGTAAAGATAATATTGATTGATTGATTGATTGATTGATTGATCGATCGATCGATTGATCGATTGATTGATTGATTTTAGCTGTATTTGCTGTATTCTCTAAATTACTTAAAGCACCTGAGTTTTCATACAGTTTTATTAAAATTGGACAGAAAGGTAGTTTTTCATAATAGCAGTCTATCTGTATTTGATTCTTTTGAGCAATTAATTTAAATTATTTCCCTGCTTTATTAGGCTCTAAAATTGCATATAGCACTCTTCTTATGAAAGAAGTGGGAATTGTTTTAAGACATCAGATGAGAAAAGCCCATTTATATGATTTAGGTTGTAGACTTCTCAAGAAATCAGATAAAAGAAGGTCCCATTTTTACAAACATATGTATAAATATGTGTATTTAAATATAGTTTATAGAGTACCAAAAATAATTTTTTAGTATGCATAGGGTAAATGCTAATAGCTAATTTTATATGCAAGGAAATAAACTACTTTAAAACAATAATTGTTTAGAAGTGAAAATTGTTTATATAATAAAGAGTATGGTGGATTCTGTTTTGGATTGTTTTAATTAGAGCGAACATGCAGGAGATTCAACTCATTCTCACAGATGGACATCTCTAGAATTAGTCAAAGGAACTTATACAACAGATGATTCACCCAGTGATATAGCTGAAATCAGACTTGACAAAGTTGTTCCTTTAAAGGTAATTTTATTAATATTTTTCTTTTATAATGAGATGAATTATTATGTAGTTTAAAAATAGTCAAAAGTGTTCCTTTATGTGCTGCTTTAAATGTTTATGGGGTACCTACTATATTCCTGTTATTGTACTGTGTTATATTCTTTTTTGCAGAGCTCTTAAAATCTGGTATAGTGAAAAGAGTTGTTAGGTTTTGAAGTCAAACAGACCTACTCAGCTACCTGCTCTTTTAGATATTAGCTCTAAGGCATTGGGCATGTCATCATTTAACCAGTCTGAGTCTTACCTGTAGATTGGGAAGGATAATACCTACATTGTCATGTTGTTCAGATTAAGTTAAATAATGGAATAAAGTATTTGTCTCAATGTCCCGCACAGTATAGAAACTCAATAAATATTAGTTCCTGTCCTTCTCTTACTGTGCCAAAACTCATTTAAAAAATAAGTGGTCTTAACCATACCATTAACTATTAAGGTTATTATTAGTTTATATAACTTAATTGTCTAGTAGTAAATAGCTATTTAGCAAAACAGAAATTGTACTTAATATTAAAATGATTATTAGTAGAGTATTTCTGAATTCAACTACAATAGTGTTCATTATAGAAGAGCAGAATTTTGGATAAGGTAAGTTTACTAGAGACTTCATTAAAAAGTGTTTAGATACCAAAAAAGAAAAGAAAAAAACCGTCATTGTGAAATTTATATCATAAATCATAAGGCACCGATATGTATTTCTCACATTTTCTATGTACAGTGCATCATATTTTGGACAACTTTTTCTTATGGATATTTCTTTCCTTGTCTGCCTATCTATCTGTCTCTGATTATCTCTTAAAAATATAATGGAGTCACCATTATTTTCTCCCTTATATAAAATTATTTCCAAGGTTAAACGCATCAAAGAGAAATATTATGTATTTAAAATCTTGTATTATGACTAACACTCTACAGTCTTGTTAAGAGCAGGAACTGACGTCACTCTGCCCATATGCAAATCCTAGTTCTGCCACTTGTTAGCTTTGTGACTTTGGGCAAGTTGCTTAATTTCTCTGTGCCTGATATTCCTCATCTGTAAAATAGGGGTGAGAATGGTACTTACTTCATGAAGTCATTTTAAGGATTAATTTAATTAAATCACATAAAATATTTAGGACAGTTTTTGTTAAATAATAAACATCACTAAGTGTTAGTTATCCTGTTTGATTCATTAAAAACTCATTTAACGAAGTCGTGTGTCTGTGTGTGTGTGTGTGTGTGTGTGTGTGTGTGTGTGGCAAAGAAATGCACTATATTTGCCCAGTTTACTGCAGTCTTTTTGTATATCTTCGGTACGTTATGAATAATTATAAACACGTTTTACATCATTATTGTGAAGGAAAATGTTAAATATGCCGTGCGCTTGAGGAACTATGGAAGCCGTACAGCCAATGGAGATGGAGGAATGACCACAGTTCAGTGCCCTGATGGAGTGACGTTTACATTCAGCACATGCAGCTTGAGTAGCAATGGCACTAACCAAACCAGAGGACAGATTCCACAGATACTCTACTATAGGTAGGTGTGGTATAGAGATAGGGCACTATTTTCTAGTGGTAGAACTTGCATGACTTACTGCCAAGGTACAAAACACTAAATGGGTAGTTGTAATTAAGTTATACAATGTATCATTCTTGCACATAGTACTTATACTAATTTATATAGAAAGGTCTCATTATATACATTCAGTTTTACTATAAAGATGAAAACTTTAAAATGATTTGTTGCCATTATTTTTATAATAGCTTTGAAACTTTTATGTATTGAGCAGGTGTGCTGCTTGTTGTCATTTTTATAGTTCGTGGTCTGCAGTTTCAAATTTAAATGGAACATATTTATTTCTTTTTCAAAAATACCTGAAGCTGATGCTCATTTAACTCTACCAAGAGTTAGCTGGTATTGCCTTGATCCTGTTGTCCCGTCTGCAGAATATTTTGATGTCTGTGAATTCAGTTCTTGGGACCCTAAAATATATAATGATGTATTTCTTATAACATCTTTGACAAAACCATTCCTTATGTAAACAGTAGAAAATAAAAAGTGGTAACAATTTTGGGTTAAAAACCTTTTAAGCATACATTTCTCACTGAGTCTGAATTTTTCTTTTAGCAACTTAGCTGGAATCCTAGGGAGTAGTGAGTACCAGTCACCACGTCTGTCCTCAGCCTGATTTAGCAGCAAATCACTGAAGTTGCATATCACTTTCAGAGGCGCTCTGCTTCCGCTGTTTCCTTCATAAACAGTCTGGGACACTTGCCTAGGCAGATAGCACAAAACAGTTTCCCTAGATGCAGATTTCCTGCCTCCTTTCTCCATGTGGAATTGAATAGCGATAATAGGCAGTAAATAGCTACATAGGGGCATATTGCTACTGAGATACCAAAGCTTTCTAGTCCTTTTACCTCAATTATGAAAACTTTTTTTGTTATACAGCAGTATAATAAACAGTAGATTATTCACTCTCTCCAACCATAGATTAAAAACCATATCATGCACCAGAGAAGAGTTACATCTTTCAAAAAGCTAGAGAGCCCCTTAGAAGCGTCTGCTATCCAGACTTTATATTTCTACAAAATACAATGTTTTAGATATCTTGATGTTTTTCACATTCAAAAAGATTAAAATCTCTTAACTTTAAATGCCATCCTACTGAGATGGCTCCCAAGTTTATATCTCTAGCTTTCATCTCCTCTGGGCCCTAGACTGAATATCCAGGTCCTTCCTATTTGATATGTTTATTTGAGTGACAATGATCGAGATGATGATGATGGTTAAGGTGTACTGAGCACTTACTGTGTGCCACACAACGCTCTAAGTGCTTTACCTGTTAGTATCTCAGCTAGTCCTCAGTCACCCCATGAGGGCAGCACTTTTCCTACCTGCTTTGTAGTTGAGGCAACTGAGACAGAGTGGTTAAACAGCTTGTCTAAAGACACATTTGTAGTCATTTATGGCCCTGAGGTTTGCAGGCAGGGAATGGAATGACCCACTCTTACCCACTGTACCGCATACCACTTTAAGGCTGCTCTAGGCAGTTGGTAATAGACAGCTTAGTTTCATGTGTCCAGAGTCATCCGTCCTCCCCATCCACAGTTACAGCCAAACATCTCGGAGTCATTCTGCACTTCCTTCCTTCCCTCACTTTACATCTAGTTCATCAGGTTCTGGCATCTGTACTTCTAAAATGTCCTAAGTGTGACTTTGTGTACCCCTCCCGTAATTAACAGTCTAGTCCAAACCATCACCACTCCTACCTGGATAGCTGCAGTAGCCTCCAAACCAGTCTCGCTCCTTTCACGTTGGCCTCCTACAGTCAGTTCTCCACAGCACAGCCAGAGTGATCGCATAGAAATGTAAACCGTACCAAGTTTGGCCCTTGGTGAAAATCCTCTCCTAACTTCCCTTTCCCATTCCAGTAAAAATGTAAAGTCGTTACTGTGGCATACAGACTTCACGTGATCTGACTCCATTTACCTTTCCCACCTCGTCACCCTTCTCTCTCCTTTCATTCCAGGTACACTTGCCTTCATTCTGTTCCTTGGACTCACCAGTCTTGTTTCTGTCTGAACCTTCTCTTACTACTCCTTTTGCCTGAATACTTTGCCCTCAGACCTTTTTTAAAGACATAATTCAGGCCTTTGTTTAATGTCGGTTCTAAGATAGTCTCTCCTTGATCTTATTTAAAATAACTTTATGCCCTTATCCTGCTTTATTTTTCTTTGAGGCCCTATCACTCCTTGAAATTATATTATTACATAATTTCATTTTTTAAACTTTTAAGTTTTTTAACTTGAAATGAGGACTCTGATCTAGATGTGATACTTGGAGGTAGATCGTGTTTTACCTACCATGTAAAATAATCTCATGTGTTACTCATGTTGTAGGAGTGAATTTGATGGAGATTTACAGTCCCAACTTCTGAGTAAAGCCAATGAAGAAGATAAAAACTGTACCAGAGCGCTCTCTGTGGTAAGCACCGTTGTTCGAGCTGCAAAAGACCTCTTGCACAGAGCTCTTGCCGTGGATGGTAAGACTTTCTTTCACTTTCTTAATAGTCATATTTTACATTAATTATGTACACAATTACTGAAGAAGAACCATCTTACAGAATTCCAGAATGTCTTATTCATTATAGAGCTATACATAAATTTATTTAGGTTGAGTTATATTCTCCATATTGTTAATGCAAAATTTTTTAGAATGTTCAAAATGTTTATCTGGTAGTTGTTATTAGTTAACCTAGTAAGAGAAAAACTCCTGATTAAACTCAGTCTTTGCTTTAACCTTCTTTCAGTAATCAAAAAGCATTTGTTTTCACCTTTAGACCTGTCTTTCTTCCTGTGTCCTATTTCCCATAATGGTGTCGCCATTTACCCAAAGGTCTGAGTAACTCTAAATGTTTCCCCTGATTCAATTTTTTAAATTGAGTTCTGTGAGTTTTTCCACTGGAAACTCTTCAGTTTGTATTCTCCTCTCTCTGTTCTCTCGTAGTTCAGGCTGCCATGGTGTAAGCACCTGTCTTCTTTCTCACAGATGGATAGCATCCTAACCAGCTTATGGCCACCTTTCCCCCTTCCCTATCTTGTTATCTAGTCATCCTCCACACTGGCAGTAGAGTTATATTTACAGAAACATTCACTGTTACCCACCCCACTTTACTGTTGTCTATATTTGATTTTAAACCTAGCTGCACACCAGATTCACTTGGGAAACTTGCTGAAAATTAAGAGTGTTTGGTCCATCCAAACTAGGGGTTTAGGCTGGGGTAAGAAACTGCATTTTTTAAATAAATCCCCAGCCTATTCTGATGCAACAGCAGATCTAGAAACAAGTATTTGGGAATAATTGATTGACCTTTAATATAAAGGTCTTCACAGTCTAGATTCAATGTATCTTCCCAGCACCATGTTCATGGATGAATGATTAAAATGTTCATCAGCAAAGTGCTTTCCTTGGAAAAATAGAAGGCATTATATGTAGGTTAATAACAGCAAACATTTTCGGAGTGCTTATTGTGTGCAGGCATTGTTCTAAGTGTTTTATGTACATTAACTCAAACTTCACAACATTCTATGAGGGAAGTACTATTATTTTCCTCTATTGTAAATGAATACTGAGGCACTCACAGATTAAATAATTTGCCTAATGTCACATATGTAGCCATGTGTGATACCAAGAGCAATGGTTTAAAATCATGACTGTTACTCTAGGTTCTAATCCTGGCTCTATGATTTTACAAATGTATGATTTTGGGCAAGTTACTTAAACATTATGTGCCTTGATTTCCCCTTCTAAAAAGTGGGGAGAATAAAAGTTTTTTTATTGGTTAATTTAGATAGCACAAGTAAATAAAGCCCTTTAAATAGTGTCAGTTCCTTTATAACAACTCAATGTCAACTGTAATTTTGTTCAAGAAAATAGAATATAGATTTAGTATAGCACATATACATTACAATGAAATTACCTTCTAACTGTAGTTTTAATGCCTTTTTTAGCTGATGACATTCCAGAACTGCTTAGCTCTTCCAGTCTGTTTTCCATGCTGCTTCCCCTTATTATAGCCTACATAGGACCAGTAGCTGCTGCTATTCCCAAGGTGTGTAATTTAATTCTATAACTTTGAATCTTTTTTTAATATCATTTTTTTAGACTTTGTATTCTTCCTTTAAAAATACTTTAATCTTTGAGGCACCAGGGTTATAGGTAACAAACAGAGATAGACATGATAAATGGTAGAAGTTATTATTATTAGTTGAACCTTTCTGTTTTATTAGTATTGTTTACTGGATTACGGTGCTTACTTATTGGTTTTACATTTGAAGAATTTTGGAATGGGAAATGTATTTTAGAAATATGATATGTAAGGAAAGCTTAAGATAACAGATTTTTTTTTTAATTTATGAGGTTGATGCCAAATTTTCTTCATTTTGAATAAAAATAACAATGTAAAAGGATAGGAGTGTTTTGAAATTGAAATATTCAAGACAAGGAAGAAATCATAAACTATTGATTTTTTTTGGCATAATTATTGAGTAAAAGCTAGTTTACTGCAGATCACAAAAAAACAAAAGTGTTTCAAAATACACACTAGGTTATTCATATACCAGTTAAGACATCTAAGATAAATCTTTTTTTCCCATAGAACAAATTCCTCGTTAAACAGAAACTTAGCCAGAAGAAACTCTATATGGAAATTCTTAATAATAAAGATAACCAACAATTATAGCAATTAATAATTTTTAAGCAACTTTCACATTTATTATCTCATGTAATCATTTTTTTTATACTAGGTGGCTGTAGAAGTCTTTGGCCTTGTCCAACAGTTGCTTCCCTCAGTTGCCATTTTGAATCAGAAGTATGCGCCCCCTGCATTCAATCCTAATCAGTCAACAGATAGCACCACAGGAAACCAGCCTGAACAAGGCCTCTCTGCTTGTACAACCTCTAATCACTATGCTGTCATAGAGAGTGAGCACCCCTATAAACCTGCATGTGTGATGCACTACAAGGTAGGCACTGATTCCTAGGGAGAGTTTAAATTTAAAACTTGGTTTGATGTTCTATAATGATATCTGAAAGGATACTTTGCCTCAGCTCAGAAGTATAACTTCTTCTATAGTATTTAAATATATAGAATCAGAACATAGTTAGGCACTGTCATACACAAAAGGGTTTAAGACAGAATTTTTATCGTTAAAGAATTTAGTTTTGTAGGGTTTATGAGAGCTGTTCTCATAGCTTTCTGTAAGTACAGTGCAATATACAATGCTAAACTGCATATTATATATTGTAATAATGGATATAACCATTAAAACCTAAAAATCATGCTTTTTGAACTGATACTATTTGTACCACAGCCTGAGCTCTGAAAATTTACATACCCAATGTAAAATTTAAAGTATTCTATTGAACATAATGTAAAACATTTACAAATATAATGTTATTATAGGATATTCAGAGTCCTTATTCCTTACATTTTAAATTGTATCATGTAAATTAAGAAGGAAGATTCATCTACTTTATCAATTTAATTATAAGTTTAAATTTTATGTGCTTACAAAGTATTCAACTTTTTATTGTAGAATATGGTAAACGTATAAAAGGACAAACTAGTATAGTCACCTTACTTATTCATCGTCCCAGATTCAACAGTTATCAACTCTTGGTCAAACCTGTTTCATTTATTTCCCACCTGTTCTGTCCTTTCCTATATTGTTTTTAAGCACATTCATAGATATTTCATTCTGTATCTCTAAAATGTAAGGACCCATAAAAATAAGCATACTATTAGCATATTTAAAAAACTAAGGATTCCTTCGCATCATCAAATATGCACATTTTTAATTGTTTGAATTAGAATCCAAATAAGATCCATATATTGTGATTGGTTATGTCTCCTAAGTTTTTTTCAATCTATAGGTCCCCCTTTATCTCGCTCCTTTTTTTTGTTTCCTGAATTTTATTTGAGAAACTGGACCGCATGTGTGTTGGACAGGAGCCTCTCCTGCCCGTCTCCTGAGTCCTTTAGACACACCCCTTAGTCATTCACAGTAACCTGGCTGTCTGGTGTAAGATTTCCCACGCTCATCTTTTACATTTCCTGCCTCCGATCTTAAGACATTTTTTCAAAGTGCCCTGATTCCTTTTAATGGTGATAGGCATTTAAAAGCCAAAATCTGGCACTAGGAATGCTCATTTCTCCTGAGGTGGTTATTGTTTCTAGATATTTTATAGTGCCCAGAACTAGTACATATACATACTCACACATATCCTTATACACACAGGCACATATTATTTTTATGTATGTGGATATATATTTATATATGTGAATATGTATGTATTTATGTCTAGACAAATTTATGTGTATATGTATTTTTTTAAGATAAAGTATCTTATGAGTTTGTGCTGATGCTACTAATTCACAATAAGGACCATAGTATGTTACACCTATATCTCTTTTCATATACTTCTAGAAGCCCTTTTATTGATGATACTGGAAATTTTAGAATTAGAAAATCACTTAATTATTCACCGTGTGTGTGTGTATGTGTGTGTGTGTTTTCTTTTGTCTTTTGGATATATCCCAACTATGATGTATAAAGAAATAACTGCGTTTTAAAGTAAGTTGGAATAATCCCTTTTCTGTGCAGTTATGCCACTAATTTAAATACTTTTGGCATCATTTGTTTTATTTTAGTCTAGATTTTTAATAATTGCTCTTAAAATCTTGTTTTGTTTTGTAATAATTTAAGTAATTACATAATCCTAAGTCAAAGCTGTAAATTAAAGTATATTCAAAGAAGTCTAGCTTTTGTCTCTGTCCCCTCACTCTGTTCCCTCCTTCCCTGTCATAGGTAACATTTTAACATAATTTTGTAGTTTATCCTTCCTTTTTTTTTAGTATAAGTACACACATACACAGATATAGATGAAATGTGTGTGTCTTCATTTTTCATGTTTTTCAACTTTTTCTTTCAAAAAATTTGAAACCTGTAGAAAAAGGTAACAAGATTTGTACAGTGAACACCCATATGCGTTTCACTTAGCTTCTTCAGGTAATATTTTGCCACATTTGTGGTATTTATTTATGTATTTATTTATCTCTATTTATTATTACTGAACCATTGAATAGTAAGTTGCAAACATCTTGCTCCCTCACCTTGTTCCTCAGAACAGTAAAGTTTCCGTATAACCACAATAGTGATCAAATTTAAGGAATTTAACATTGATGTAATATTATCATAATAAATAGTTGTATTATATCATGTTATACACTAAACATTTTGTCAGTTGTCCCAGTAGTGGCATTTATGGCACTTTTTTTAAACCACGGTCTATGATAATAATGACACTCTTACATTATGTTTAGGTTTCAGGTCTCTGCTGTCTCTTTTAATCTGAAACAGTTCCTCAGCCTTACTTTGTCTTTTATGACATTCGCATTTTTGAAGAATACAATCAGTGGTTTTGTAAAAATATCCTTGGTTTGGATTTGATTGATTGTTTCCTAATGATTAGACTCAGGTAACACATTTTGGGCAGCAGCATGTGTGATGTATTCTCAGTGCAACCCCATCAGGAAGCACTTAGTTGATAGCTGGCGAATTTCGTTATCAAAAACATCTCTTTTTTTCCTTTTGAAAATGTCTATGGGTAGACATCTAAAGACTGTAAAAAATACTGTTCCCCAACAAATTTTCACCCAATAGTTTTAGCATCCATTGGTCATTCTTACCAAATCACTTTTATAGTGGTTGCAAAATGGCTTTCTAATTCTGTTATCCTGCCAGTTGGTGTTCTATTATAAAGGAGAGTTTTCCCTTCCCTTCCATTTTAAAAAATTTATTCAGTTATTTATTTTCTGTGTTTATGTCATTATGAGCTTAAGTATTCTTTTTTTGCTTAATGTTATAATCCTTTGCTGTCATTATTCATTTTGATGCTCAGATTTTGCTTTGGCAAGTGAAAGTTCATTGAAGTTGGATTTTTATGTCTTTGTACTCTGTTTTCATTAGTTTTTGAGCACTCCTTACTAGTTTCAATCAACACCATAGAGGTCTTTTCTTCATACCCATTCCACTAATGTATGTCACTATGAATAATGAAGCTATTAAGTAAAATTAATGATTTCTTTGCATAATATTTGTCTTTAGAATAAATCTCCCTGACATTATATAATCAACCTACAATATTCAAAAGTTATGTGGAATAGTTCTTTTTGTATATATGTGTAGGGTGCTATATGATCAGTTTGATATAAAGTTAGGTTTATTTGTTTACTTGCACTCAATTTTTATGAGTATTTTTACTGTCCTATTTGACTTAATATTACTTTTAAAGTATGTAAAATATTAATGTGGTTCCACAAATAAAATTATACGGAATTATATACTCAGAATTATAAGTCCTTTTCTTTTTCTGCTTCCACTTATTCTTGTATGTATCCTGATGTATCCTCCCTGTCTTCCTTTTTGAAAAAAATTGGTGTAGGTAGGTAGGTAGGTAGGTAGGTAGATAGACAGATAGATAGTTGTAGATAGATGTATTTAAAAAAGGTAACACACTTAATATACTATTCTGTTGTGCTTTGTTTTTTAAATTGAACAATGGGTATAGAAATCTCTCCACATCCATTTAAAGAGATAGTCCTCATTTTTTTCTTTTTACACCTGCATAGTACTCCACAGTGAAGATGTATCATAGTTTATTCAGCCAGTCTCATGTGTGAGCATTTAAAGTGTTCTCAGTATTTGGCGGTTTTTTTGCAATGAATAACCTTATGCATATATTTGTTTTGGTTTCGTACTGTTGGAAGCATATCTTCAAAGCAAATTCCTAGAAGTGGTATTACTATGTTAAACAAATGTAGAATGAGGAGCCTTGTGCTTTGTAGATCTGGGATTGCTGTCAGAGGGTGAATGCATATGTAGTTTTGCTAGATGTTGACAAATTCCCTTCCCTGGAGATTATGCTATTTTGTGTTCCCACCAACAATGAATGAAAGTGCTTGTTTTCTCTCAACTTCCCCAACAGGTATCCAATGTAATGGGAGAAATGGTATCTCAATGTAGTTTTAATTTACATTTATGCTATTATGAACAAGGTTGAACTTTTCATTTAAATGGAGAATTTTAAAAATCCTTTACTGAAAATGTTTACCGTTTTCCTAGGTGATTTTTTTAGATTAATACTTAAGGCTCATGTCATATCCTACAACCAATTCATAATTTACCATTTGACAAGGACCTGCTGAATTGTTCTTTGCCTATCATGACAGAATTCTGTCTATAATCATGGTGACAGAAGCTTAAAAGTGGCCTTAAAAATGCATGTAATTATGTGCCATCACAAACTCTATATATGTTAAAACTTTAGATCAGGAAAATACACAAATCTAGGTTTTTATTGTGTGTGTTTATATTTATTTCCAAATATATGAAGGTTTTTGGCAAAGGAAAAGAAGCATTTGTAACAGATACTTTGAATGGTATATAACCTAAAAGTGACTAAAACCTTACATTTTGGTGATTTATTCATTTTTCCATCAATATATCTTTATATTTTATCTATCACATTGTTTTAATTTACCTGGTTATATTTCTTAAACGGTACTTACTGAAATGGAAAACTTACCATATAAATAAACTTCCACAGGAAAATCAGCTAAATATTTATGGGAACTAAGCAGCTTTATAGTATTTTTTCTATGATAATAAATGTGTAATTTCAAATATTATTAATGCAATATTAACCAAATATTAGGTAGAAAACAGTAAATATTGCAAGTGGGGTGTAGGACCAGTTGATACTGAACATTAATACCTTCATTTCTGATCATGTTAAACTACTCTGTTATTTACTTACTTAAAATTTATTTTATAAATACGTTGAAAGCATCGTCTTTCCAGATGTCCTGTTTCTAAGATAGACAAAAGGCAAAAATCTAATTCTTCTTAACAAATGCAAGTTTTCTCTTGCCTGGTGACTTCAGGTGACATTTCCAGAATGTGTACGGTGGATGACAATCGAGTTTGACCCTCAGTGTGGCACTGCACAGTCGGAAGATGTTCTTCGTTTGTTGATTCCTGTCAGAACTGTTCAAAATTCAGGATATGGACCAAAATTGACATCTATTCATGAAAATCTTAATTCCTGGATAGAATTAAAGAAATTTTCAGGATCTTCTGGGTGGCCTACTATGGTTTTAGTATTGCCAGGTAAGTTATTTTTTCTTCTTCTATCTTATATGGTCAAATATATACATTTATGATAACTATGTTTAATAAGGATACATCATTGAAAATGATTTAAGTTTTAGAAGAATTTCATCAAGACCTATACCATGTGTCTGGATTGTAGTTGAGTAAAGAAGACTCTGGGGAAGGGACGGAATAACATAACCAAGCTTTAGAAGAGAGACTGTTTTGAGGATCTTGTGAAAAAAGATTAGCTTGTCCAAAGCAGAGTTAACATTGACAAATGTCTGTCTGTTTGGTGTGACCAAACTATGGAAAAAGTGGGTTAGATCTTTTATTTTCTCAGTAAGTGCTAAATTTTAAAAATGTAATAAGGATTCCCTCCTTTCAAGAGAATTGGTGAACCACCTTACCTCCTGAGTTGTGTTAAAACTATTGTTTTCAGTCTTTCAGGCTTGAGAGGGTGTGTGTGTGTGTGTGTGAGAGAGAGAAAGAGAGAGAGAGAGAGAGACAGAGAGACAGAGAGACAGAGACAGAGAGAGAGAGAGCGAGAGAGAGAGAGAGAGAATGAGAGAGGGAGAACACTTGTATTGCTGTTATGGGTATTTTTCTTTAAAGAAAGTTTGTTAAGTTTTTAAAACTACATGTAGTGTGTTCCCTTTTCAACTAATTAACCGTAACTATACTTGTAATCCCTCAAAGTAATAGTCAATTTGAATTTAGAAAATTCTTTCTTCTAGTCAACATGCTTTTTTTGTTTGTGAAGAGATCGGACAAAGTCAGATGCCAGGGTGAAGGATTGATTGCTCACTCTGAAACAGAAAAGGCTAACGTAGTTCACTTCAGTAATTGACAGAAAATTGCAAAATGATTGCTCATGTAACTTAAAGGTAGGGTATTTGATTAAGGAGAATTTGATCATAAAGAAAAAAATAATAGTTCACTTGGGATGGTTCCATTGTTTTTAGTGTTGTTTTTAGCGCAAGTTTATTCAAATAGATACAGGAACTGCCCCCCTCCCAAAGACTAGGGTTTTATTTAGTATTTGATTTGTATTGTTACCTATCTTGAAATGGATAAAAGAAAAAGTTGTTTCAAGATTTTGAATTTAATGTTAGCTATTTTTCTTAGGAAATGAGGCCCTTTTCTCATTGGAGACTGCATCAGATTATGTGAAAGATGACAAAGCTTCTTTCTATGGTTTCAAATGTTTTGCAATTGGATATGAGTTTAGCCCCGGACCTGATGAGGTAAGAATTAATTATCTTCTAATTCTGTTAAGGAAGATTGTGTTTCTAAGGGCTGCTACTGACTTAAATTTTTTCACTGCCTTTATTTAAGAAGTCTGAAATTTATTTTAAGCTAGGGTGTATAATTTAAAATGTTTTGTACTGTAATTGTGTGCAGTCATTGGTTTTTGCTACTTTCAATACATAAAGAGAATGGAGTCTGTGTAACATGACCGAGCCTTTGAAGACTCAGCAGGCTTGTAGTTCTGCCTGTTCCAAACCTGCTCAGGTCGCTGTACCTTTCTGAGTAAATAATAGAACCTGATTTCACAATCAGGCCAATTCAGTATCTCTTCTAAGTATTTCAAATCATACAATAAAACAAAATCAAGGTGAAAAAATGATCATGTTTCCTCAAAGAAATGAATGAGAAATTCTTTGGACCATGAACCTGTGGGCCCAAGCCTTACAACCCAGCATGAGACATGACATTGAATCTTTTCCACTCTTAATTGAACCATGTTTCCCTCTACTTTCAAAAGTTATGCTTGTATGCAAGTCACATTTGTTGATAGTCCAAACATTTTTTAAAGCAGATGATATGTTTGTGCAATTCTACAGGGAGTCATTCATTTGGAAAAAGAATTAGCCAATCTTGGTGGTGTTTGTGCAGCAGCTTTGATGAAGAAGGACCTAGCACTTCCTATTGGTAAGCCTGGTCAAGTATTAGGTATTTATAAATGATTCTTTTTTAATTTTAAATATAAACTATGTTTATTATAGAACATTCTGAAAATAGATTAGCAAAATGAGTTCCGTAGTCACATAATGCTCATGAGCAATAACAATTTAGTATGCTGGTAGTTTGGGATTTTTTAAATGAAGATGGAAGAGTATCCTCTAGTCTTTTGTGTTCACACACACATATACCACAGACGCCTTCCTTTATCCATATCCATGCTGTGTGCCAGGCACTGGGTTAATCACTGAATATACAGTATTAAACCATAAGTTTGAGATACTTCTTAAATTTTCTAGTGAACATATCAAGTAGACAACTGGAACTCGTTGAAGCTCAGGGAACAAGTCAACAGAAATGTGATTTGACCATAGTTGATATTTAAAGACATGGAAACAACCAAAGTGTCCTGCAATAGATTATTGAATAAAGAAGATGTGGTACATATATATACAATGGAATATTACTCAGCCTTAAGAAAAGATGAAATACTGCCATTTGTGACAACATGGTTGGGTTTTGAGATTATCATGCTCAGGAAATAAGTCAGACAGAAAAAGTCAAGAACCATGTGATTTTACTCATATGTAGAATGTAAAACTGAAAGCAACAAACAAATACCCTGTTTCCCCGAAAATAAAACCTAGCCAGACAATCAGCTCTAATGCATCTTTCGGAGCAAAAATTAATATAAGACCTGATCTTATTTTACTATAATATAAGACCTGATCTTATATGATTTGATATGATGTATGATATGATATGATGTGATATGATATGGTATGGTATGATATATGATATGATATGATATGATATGACATAATACCGGGTCTTATATTAGTTTTTGCTCCAAAAGACACATTAGAGCTGACTGTCCGGCTTGGTCTTATTTTGGGGGAAACACAGTAAGACAAACAAAAACTCATAAACACAGACAATAGTTTAGTGGTTACCAGAGGATAAGGTGAGAGCGGGGTGGAAGAAGAAGGTAAAGGGGGTCAAAAATATGGTGATGGAAGGAAAACTGACTCTGAATAGTGAACACACAATGCAGTATATAAGTTAGTCAAAATAAAAATGCTCATATAGATGATGTTTTATAGAATTGTACACTTGAGACCTATATAAACTTTTTTAAACAATGTCACCCCAATAAATTTAATGAAAATTTGAAAAATAAAAAAATTTAAAATAAAATCCTTGTCAAAGTAAATAAATAAATACATGGGACCATATGAAAGATGAGCTGAGAAGAGAATGCAAATGAGGAAGAGAAGAGCCCAGGATCAAAGCTGGGCCAAAATTTCAAAGCTGGGCTTAGTAGGAAGAACAAAACTGCAGAAAGACTGAAGGAGCAGCAGCCAGTGAGGTAGGAGCAAAACCAGGAGAGTGGATATTCGTGGAATTTTTACATGCTGCTGAGATGTCAATTAAAATCTGTCATTGGATTGAGTAACTTCTTGATTGTTTATATATTCAATAAGAAATACATCAGTAAAATGAGAGAAATACAAAGGCTTTTTAGATCAGAGTGAGAAAATGGAAAGTCAGGAAGAGTGGGGAGTCAGGTTGAATATAGATAGCTCTTTGAGAGAGTTTTCATGTGAAGGAGAACAGAGAAATGAGGCAGTGGTAGAAGTGATACCTCTAAATATGATACAGATTTGTATGATATAATATGTAAGTTGATTTATAATCAAGATAGCAAATAAGAAAATAAAGTTAAAAATATTTCCTAGTTCTGTGATGTTTACACATGGTTTAATATTGTATTTTCGCAGTATTTGGGCATAAAAGGCATTAAAGTTTATCTATATCTCTTCCCTTTGAGACTGCCCTTCCCACTTGATCCTTTCTTTCTTCCCTTTCTCTACTCTTTTCTTCCATTTCTATCCTCTCTTTTTCCTGCTCACTTTCGTCCTTCCCAGTTCCCTCATTCCTACTTAATTTTGATATATGAATGAGGAAATGAGACATCTTGTATTCTATTCACATAATGAAAATTAGTACAACCACTTTTAAGGAAATTTGTCAATAACTGTTCAAATTTTACATGCATATACTTTTTCATGTAGCAATTCCTTATACATACTTGTACAAATGCTCAAAAAAATATGTTGTAAGATAGATTAATATAACAGTGCTTGTGATTAGAAAACTTAGAAATAACCAAAAGGTGTATCAATTGGAAACTGCTTAATAAGTAATGGTTTGTCCATACAGTGGGAATGTATGCAACTGTTAAAAAAATAAGAAAAAATAGACCTCTATGTCTTGACCAAGAAAGATGTCCAAATTATATTCACTGGGAAAAGCAAGTTGCAGAAGAAGGTCCCATTTTTGTGAACATCATCTTCTATATATATAAATATGTGTGTATGTGTGCACATGTGTGTATGTTGACACATACATACATTTATTTGCACACAAAGTTTCTAAAACAGTACATAACAAACTGCTGACGCTGTGTATGTTTAGGAGGGGGGAAGTATCAAAATTATTCATTCTGTACTTCAGTATAATTTGAAAATTTTCCTTTGAACATTTATTACTGTAGTAGTAGTAATATTTTATAAATTAAACTATCAAAGAAAATAATTAAAATATGTTCTATGTTAAGCAATAAAGGAGAAAATGGCTAGAAGGTGCAGTCACTACCTTAGATTTTCCTGCAAGTTATTGTTGTTTAGTAAATGTACATCGCTCTTCTATAAGTTAGTCAAAATAAAAATGCTCAGATTCTGAGTAATTAGTTTCCTCATTTTTTGTGTGTGAAAAGTGAGGAATACTAAAAGTTACACATTTATATACATAAATAAATCTTTTGCAAATCACTTGGATACATTTTGAATATTGAGAATTACAGCTTATATTCACACTGAAAATTACATTTTAAAATGTAAACCACTGAGATTTATGCAGAATGATACTAGCTCTTTTCAATTTAGAATATCAGGATTGTGTAAAAGGTATAAAGAATGCAGAGGACTAGAAAGTTAAACTAAGTATTGATATATTTTAGTAAAACTTTTATTTACACAACAGGTAATGAATTAGAGGAAGATCTTGAAATTCTTGAAGAGGCTGCATTACAGGTATTGTCCAAGTATTGTAAGGATAAACTTTGTACATTAATTTAAAAGCTATGTATTCATTCAGATCCACATTAATTTCCTTGAAAGTAGGACTCATTCATTAAATACTTCATTCTAGTTATTGGCGATTATACAGATAAATAACTTACCATTTCTCCCATTGATGGGAGAGACACATGTGAGCCCTTGCTGTACTGGGGTGGGTGCTAACTCTAGAGTGAGCCGTGAATCCTCCAGAAGAAAGAAGAGCTACCAAGTGCCGGGGGTGTAGCGGAAGGCTTTGCAGAGCTGTGCACGTGGAAAGTGGATCTTGAAAGTTTTATTTACCAGTTAGGAAAAAGGGGAGAAAAGAGTTAGTAATTATTTAAATAATGCCCGTAGAGCACTCTGTAGTTTACAATATCTTTATTATTTACTTATTTTTGCAGTTACACTTTGAGGTCAGTAACCTCTTTCGTATCTTGCAATTACAGTAACTAAAGTTCAGAAAAGTTATGTGACTTCTCTAGAATTCAGCTAATTGAGATGTAGAGGCTAGTATCTAGGTCTTCTAATACCTGGTTTATGTATAAACGACTAATGCTTTATGTGTGTTTCCTGAGATAAATTGATCACAGCAGTAATAATAAAAGCAAACATTTATTTGTTCTTCATTGAGTACTGTTTCATACACTTAACATATTTTTAACTCATTTAGTCCTCGCACCAACCCTATGAATTAGAGACTCTTACCTGCATTTACAGATAAGGAAACTAAGGCAAGGAGAATTTAATTTGCCCAGAATCACACGGCTAGAAAGCAACTGAGCTAGAATTTGACCTCTGCCAGTTTGGTAACAGCCCTTGATTTAGATCACTATGCTCTAATCGTAGGGAGTCATGGTGTCCTCAATAATGTTAAGAAACTTCTGGGTTTTGAAAACCCACCAGCTTATGTTTTTGTTTTTTAAAAAAGAAAAGTCAAATCTTTGTACCTTAATATACAAAAATGAAAATTCAACAAACATTTAATAAATATTAATACAATATTTGTCAGACAGCATGCTAGTTAAGGAGATCCATGAAAGAGTTCATATATTATTCATAGTTACAGGGATTATTATGGTTTATAAAATGTCATTTAGGCCAGATATAAAGAGATCTTTATTATGCTACTTGTCCCAAATTGCCCACCATTTTGGCTTGTAAGGTAGTCATTGTGGTGATCTAACTTGTGTATTAAACACCTACTACTTGTTAGGCAATGTGGTGTGCATTTTATGTGTGTTATTTAACTTAAATTTTCTAATAACCACAGAATAGAGATATTATTTGATGACCAGTTCATACCTTTTACATTTTCAAGAAGGTCTGTAACTTGTTAGCTCATAAGCACATAGCAATAACTTGACCAAAACGGGGATTCAAACTCAGGTCTGTTTGATTTCAAAGATTATGATTTTCGAAATTGCATAATTCATAGAAAGCAGAAGTTACTGTAGTATAAATTAGTACTGGAAGTATAATCCTTTTCTATGAGAAATATTTTGTTTTGAAATTTATTATATAGCCATTAAAAAGTTTCTAGAGTTTCAGCATTTAAAGCAGGTCTTTCCAAAACATAGGCTAGCTTGCCAGATAGGTAAGGACTAACCTTTCGATTTTATCTACCTCTTTTTCTTAACTTTAATCAGTTTTAGACAGGCTAATGCAGTTGATGTGCAGCCACCATTAAGTTTCCATCCACTTTTTGCCCAAGTCAAGACCTTGGTACCCACCCACCCAAGAGAGCAGATACAACCTACCCATGATAGCTGCCTATAATGGGGACGCAAAAAGAGGGAGACCTCCACAGCTGCCCTCAGAATGGTGCCCTGGCCCTGACAAATGGGGAGGTAATGTGTAGAGGGCTAGATAGTGTGGGAGGAGATGCACCATTTCAACTACGATGCAGATCTCTGATAAGTCACTTATTTTTGTGAGAAGAAAAACACTGGAAGTATTCCATATTTTTTTCCTCCTGGAAATTTTCTGCTTTATAAGCTACAGGAACACTGGGACATGGGAAGAAAATTATGTCCCCAAAATGGCCTATCAAAAATTGTGTGCAAGTTCAGAAATTCCTGTAATTAAGCTTTTATATTTTAAAGTATATAAATGTTCTCTTTTACCTAACAGGTGTGCAAAACCCATTCTGGTATTCTTGGAAAGGGTTTAGCTCTTTCTCATTCACCAACTATATTAGAGGCACTGGAAGGAAACTTACCACTTCAAATCCAAAGCAATGAACAGTCCTTCCTGGATGATTTTATTGCTTGTGTTCCAGGATCTAGTGGTGGAAGGCTTGCAAGGTAAGGCACTTTAAGTACAACAATCAGTTTCTTTCAAGGGTTGCCTCAGTCTTCATTGCTGAAGAGAAATGAAAGGGGAGTCATTAGGATATTGACATGCTGTCTCAAATAATCTAGTTTATGCCTTTTGAACTTGCTGAAATATAAAATGGTAGTTAATATTTCAAAATATATTTAAAATATATGAGAATTGTTAGTTGATTATTTTTAAGTTTCCTACATGAACTTTTATTTATTAAAATACACGTGCAACATGTATAATTGAGAAGTCTGCGTATTGGATAGTAGTATTTCATATCTAATTAAATGCCCAAATTTATCACTGTATTTTATTTTAATGTGTGGTTTTTTCAAATCTACAGTTAATACAAATATAAATTTAGAATTTAAATCAAATCATTTGATGTTATAGTGTTCTCAATTATTTTGTTGCTATTTGCTTTTTTTTTTTTTAAGATAAAGAAAAAAATATGCTGGCTTGTGTGATTATACTAGTAAATGTAGAAATCTAACTTCTCTCTGGTTTTAATTTTAAAAATGCAGAGATTACTCTTTAGTTTTAAAAACCAAAATGGTGATTAGAGAAGAATGGAAAATCTTTTGTCAGCCTCCTTGTTGTCTTTGTAGATTTTTACACATAGCAGAATTATTACTTATCTCACAGAACAACTTGAATGTAGATCATGGGATGAGTTCAGGAATGGCTTTCACAAGTATAGAAAAGTGGTAAAATTTACATGGAAGGGAAGGTAATGAGGGAAGATAGTAGAGAAATTATGTAAAGTGAAGATGGACAAGGCATCTACATCTTTAACCTGACTGCTCTCAAGGAAACAGAATGCCAATTTTGCCCCTAATTTTGCAGAGAAGCTGCTCTTTTGCAGGTTTTCAGGCTGGCAAGTTAAGGCAGACTTCCCTTAGTAAGAATGAGTGTCGTTGGGACTTTAAATTACATTCAACCTAAATTCATTTCCTTGGTTATTTTAATTCGACCATAGTTAAAATTTTGTTTCCTAATTTTAAAATTATTTCTGTTTTATTTGTAAACCTCAGAAATCTTCATGTGCTTTGGCATATTTTAAAATTAATTTGTTATTAATGATTTCCAAGGAAGATACTTGTGATTATTGCTGAATCAAAAATGAAGATTATGATTTAGTATTTTGTTTGATACGTGTTTTATTCTTTTGGCTTAATCATTGAAGACGTTGATGACTGGTTTTTTTGTTTGCTTGTATCTGTCCTTACTGCTAGGTGGCTTCAGCCAGATTCCTATGCTGATCCGCAGAAAACATCTTTGATCCTGAATAAGGATGACATTCGCTGTGGTTGGCCAACTACCATAACTGTTCAAACGAAAGACCAGTATGGGGATGTGGTACATGTTCCCAATATGAAGGTAATTATATCAAAATTAAATTAATAGACATCAATTCACTGACTGTTGTAACTAATAAAATTTTAGAAATGGCAAGTACCTAGAGTCCATTTACCGAACCCTCTTTACATATGTATAAGGGAGGAAGCCAAAAAGTTGTTTAAATGACTTGTTTATATTACTTAGTATGCAGTTTTCCAAGATATATTATGTTTGTTTTTACATTTTGCTAGGTGCTATGATGATGCAAAGGAAGGATAAGAAGGTGTCTATAGAAAGAGTGCTAAGCACGTAGCAGGGAGGCCCTCAATACATAGTGATTGAATAAATCAATGAAAATACTTTTTAAAATGTTGTATTTATTGTTTAAAAGACTCAGATATATTCTGCACTTGGTACTATTGAAATAACATTTGAAATATCATGATACTTACTGAATAAATTAGGAATAAATGAATTTGGATTGTAAAAGAATGAGGACTGGAAATAGTCACATGTTGTATTGATGAATATAGTTCTTTGTATATCTCTTCCATGAGACATTAATTAATAATAACAAGAATATACTGTAATGTGTAAAATTATGTCCTTTGTTATATAATCTATTAATATAAATATCTCATTTAAAACCTATTGTATTTCTCAAAAAATCAACATTGAATGAAAATTTTAGGCAATCCCCAGCTGCCCCTACCCCTCAAAATTGTATTGCAAAGTAATTTGATTGGAGCTTAGAGTTGGTTAAGCAACAAAATCTCGTTTACTTACAGAGCAGCTAATTTTACCTCATTATTACTTTTAATAGAACTATTTCAACTACTTGGTACATGCTTTGATTTATACCATGAAGAAGTACAATGCTAATGAAACCTTTTACCTGACTGATAGTAAAAAAGACATGAGATATATAGTTCACATGTCTTAAGACCAGTAAATAAAACTGTGTGGAAAAGTATTTGCCCCTGATCCTATACAAAAATTAAGCTTTACCAGTGGCTTTCAAAGTTTGGGTCATGACCCACAGTAAGGATTTCAATCATGACTCAAACATAGCATGGATAGGATGGAATAGGATATACTCTTAATTACATACAACATTTATATATTTATACAGTATGGTGCACTACATTTTCTATCTTTTTTAAGGACGATTGTGCCCCATCAAAGTGATTTCATGCCTATTATGAATTCACTGGAAAGCAAAAAAGCAAATTATAAGAAAAAAATGAGTAAAGAATAAAGTAATCCTGATAGTGATACAAAAAAGAAATGACTCCAAGGACAGAATTTTCATCACAATACAATACACTAATATGTTAAAAGGCTAATGTATTTATTTACTGATGAATTTCTCACTTAAGTGTATGTAGTAAATGGTTAAATCCAGTCTTTGGCCCACACAGTAAGTTCCTTATTTGTGTGACTACCATTTTCCTTGTCAGCCTAACATTTCTTTTTAATGTTCATACTGTTATGCTTTAAGTCTTTCTTTAGTTGTATTTTTTTTTTTTTTTTTTTTTTTTTTAATGTCGCCTCCTCTGCACCGTTTGCTGTCTCTTACTCCATTTTGGTATCTGGGTTGTTCATAGCTTACATTTCAAGTCAGACTTTATGCTTTATCTTTTATGCTCTCCTCCTTTTTGGTTTTTCTTTTTTTCTTTTTTTCTTCCCCCCACACGTCGTCCTATCTCTCTTTCTGTCCTTCCTGTTTTTCTCCTGTATATTTTGCTTCTCCTACTCTGCCCTTTTTTACACTAGACTTCTTACTCATTATGCTCAAAATCCATATCAGATTTATCTCTATTTTAGAAACCATATCTAGGAAAGTCCTGAAAATATTGTTTAGGAAATGTGATTTGCATACCTATTGATTTTTAATTTATTAATATCATATTATCATATTAGTTGAAAACAAGATTAACTTAATCTGTTTTTATTTTCAGCCTAATAGAAAGAACATGAACCTTTAGGAGCATTTTAGACTTACCAAAATTTGTTTAAATATGTTTATGTAATAACAGCCAGTTATTTGAAACATAAAAGTTGGTTGAAACATAAAAGTTGTTGTTTCAGTGAGATCTAAAATGCTTTTTTTAAGTAGCAAGTGTTATTGTTACTTTTTAACTTATAAAAATGATTATTCCAAGAAAATCTTATTTAGTGAAAAGAGACAGTCACATAGGAAATAAAATAACAAAAAATGTTTAAAGAAGCAGTTTATAAAAGAAAGCAGAATATTTATCATTCTATAATATCTCAGTAGTCAGCATATAAAATTGTTCAGTTATTTACTTGAGGGTTCTTAGTACACAGCCAAGTAAGTATACTTCAAATGTTAATTTACTTAGAGTAAATATAGTATAGTTGTTTAAAGAAAGATTGAATCAAGATAGTATGTATATAAATAGTAGCAGTGTATATGAGTTGAAGAATTTTACTAATACACCTTTAAATTTCTATGTTTTAAATATATAAGATGGATTTGTAATGTTTTCAGGGCATTATGTCAGTTCAAATACTGATCTCTCATAACCCCAACTAAAGGTTGTGGTTATTTAATGGAACATATTTGCCAGCTGCACTTAACTTTATGTTGGTAGTCAGAGTCGCAAAGTACTGACTCCGTAGAATTGCAGTAATAAGAATAATAAACATTAAAGGTATTCCACAGTTCTGGGATGCTCCTGGATTACTAAACTCATGCTGTTACTTTCATCAATACTACCCTTACTATTTCTGTCAAGATCCTATTGTTGAATTAGCTGTTCTTAACAACCATAAAAGTAGTGTCTGAAAAGAACAGAAGAAGCTTTGAACTTGAGAATGATGATGATACCTGATGAGCTAAAGAGGCATTTAAATTGCTTAGCAGGTGGCCTGTTAGCTCTCAGTGGGTCAGAGCGCAGTGTTAATAATAAATTGCTTGTAACTTTGTGGTTGTCTATCAAGTGGTTTTTGCTCATGCATAAACAAACGTACAAGCAACAATAAAATGTTTTATTGTAATTCCTGGAAAGTATTTCTGAGTATTGTTTATAAAATAATTTGTACTTTCACTGTTTTAATATGCATTAGCAAATCTATTTTTTGCATCTGTGCAGTAAAGTAGATGAAAGATAACCTCATTTTATTGTTGAAGAAGGTGAGCTAGAAAGCTTAATTAGATCGCTTAGATCAAATAGGTTATGTTGATGACAGAGCTGTCTAACAGGACTCTTCCTTCACTAGACTAAATAAAATTATTTAGGCATTAGGTATGAGATTTGTTTTATTATGTGTTAATTTTTAAGACTTATCAATGGAGTACATTTTCTTCTGCAGAATGGTTAAAATTGAGATTAGCACTTCAAAATATGTGGAGATGGTGAGAAAGTATTTATACTTAAGTTACCTGATAAAATAATTTAATGTTAGTCCCTGCAAAAATTCAATGTAGATTCATTCTACTATGCATTCCTGTACTTTATTAATGGTGGCATTTATTTTTATTTTATGTTTTAATATCTATGATTATTCTGAAAAACAAGTTCTCTCTTTTACACTGTGTTCATATCCATATTGTGGAACCATCTTAAGGTCGTTCTGGCACTATTAAATAAGCCATTGAAGAGAATGCCCACGATGGGCCAATGATAACAAAAAAATTATAGAATCGTGGGTCCATAGCTGTAAATTGCTTTTCTTGATGTGTCATGGACAGTTATATAATAATAATATTTGCTTTTTATAATATCTTGGTTTAGGTGGAAGTGAAAGCCGTTCCTGTTTCTCAGAAAAAAACATCTTTACAACAAGAACAAGTAAAGAAATCTCAAAGGATTCCTGGCAGTCCTGCAGTAACTGCTGTATCTTCTAACACTGACATGACTTTTGGCGGGTTGGCATCACCAAAGCTGGATGTTTCCTATGAACCAATGATAGTGAAAGAAGCTCGATACATTGCCATAACAATGATGAAGGTAATTTATTTTACTTAACCAGAAAAAATTTATTTTTCACCATTTCTTCATTTAACAAACACTGCAGTGATTCAAATTCAGACACAGAATTACAGATGTAGAGAGTTGTTGATGTAAAATTTGCAGCATATTTTTTAGAATGATGTTATGTTCCTTCAAAGAGGGTTTTCATTTGTTTTTGAAAGATGTCCAGAGGGGATTACCAATAATAGAACAAGTTAATCCAATCAGAGACTGAGATGGTTGAAAACTGAAATTCATTTCCTGCAAAAGTACTTGTCTATATTCAATTTACCATTATTCTTAGGACATAGCCCTTCAAGGATTCAGGGTTTACCTTAGCCTCCTTCAATTTTGGGGTTCTCCCAAATGCCAGGCTCATCTCTTGGTTTCTGACTTCCGGCTTGTTAGCTTACTGATGCTTTTAGATGGATATAAAATATATATAAATATATTTTGTCCAGCTTTTTTATTAAGATCCAGAGGCAATGTTAGTCTGAATTATAAAGATGGTCATTATTTAAAGCATAAGTTAGGAATTTTGCCATTATCAGAGTAAAATGGTGAGCCATTCAAGGCATTCATTTAGAGAAATGACACCATTAGATTTTTTGTAAAGAATATGGAGAATGTAATGGGGCAGATAATCAAGAGACATGGTTTTGTTTAAATCTCTATAGGAGACTGTTGGCTTAGTCTGGTGAGATACGCTGACCCCTTGGACTAGTGAGTTGTCAGTCAGACTAAACTCAAGAGATGTTTAGGTTCCATAGGGCTTGGTGGCTAATGGGGATGGAGTGAAGAGAAAGAGGTAGTACTTAAAAGGTGAAGTTCACATTTTGAGTTTGAATAGTAAGATTGATCATTTTGGAAGAGGGGCAGGTTATGGTTGAGGAAGGTAATAGTTTTGGATGTGATGAGTTTTAGATATCTCTGAAATATCGATATGAAGATTTATATGAAAGGACATTGGATTGCAAACCTGAAGTGATCACAGTCCCTTCTTTTCTCCAGAAAAGAATTTGAGAATAATCAGCAGTTGGATTACTTAGAAAGGTAGATACCTACCTACATGAGTGAAGAGAGAAGTACTAGGACAGGATCCTGAAAAACACCAATATCAGTGATTCTCAAACTTTTGTCTACATCAAAAAGAATAAATAAATAAATAAATAATTACAAATAAATAAAAAATTTCACAAACACAAACTTTTGTTTATATCAGTCATTGGGAGCATTTATTAGAAAAGATTTTTCAATCATCAAAAGATTTAGATTCATTAACTCTAGAGAGATTCAAGAATTTGTATATAAAACAAATATGCAGAGTAATTCACATTCAGAACCTAACCTTTGAGAAACATTGATTTACAAGATAGATAAAAAAAGAAAGAAAGAAAAAGAGGGGGTGGAGGAGGGAAGGGAAGGGAAAAAAGCGAAGGCAAAATCAAGCATTGATAAGAATACTAGCCAAAGCGATAAGAGATTAAACTAGGACCATGTCGTGTCCAGCGCAACAAGGGTTGTGGGGAACAAGGAGGGCGGTGCAGGGTTAAGAAATACAGTAGCCAAAAATAGAGTGCGAGCGGGGCCAAGGGACTCCAGCCTCAAGGACTGAGCCCGGAATCGGGCCAACACATAGCTTTTATTAGTTAGGTGAGGAAGTAAAGTTTGTTAGTCTCAAGATCTGTGAATCTCACACATTATACTAGGAAACTGATGCAAGCCAATCACCTTTGCCTGCAGGCAGCGGAACCGTAAGTCTCAGGATGTATGTACCTCCCCAAGGGACAAAACCTTTATGCATATGAATAGATGGAGAGCACATCATTGAGTCACTGCCCCTGCAGGTTGTGGGAAGGAATGCTGCCACAGAGGCAGAGGCTCTCCTTAGCCTGGGGAAGGTAGGGGGCTGTACTCATCCATCTCTATCAACCCTGCGAGTTCCCCAGATGGTCCCCATGCTACTGTGTCTGGCTTAGGTCGTTCCCCTGGTGGGGAATCATACCCGTTATTGACTAACTAGCCATCCTTTGGGGCCAAACAGGGAGACATAAGGTGTAAGCACAAAGGTGAAGCTAAGTCCCTGAAAGGATCCGTCTCACAGACTCTCCTTTCTTTAGGGGCAGGTGCGAGGGGACAGACGGGTAGGCAGCTGCGTGGCAACAGGACCAGAGCTTACTTTTGCGACTTTCACTACCACATTACATATAATAACTCGTTTAATCCTCACAACAACCCTATAAATTCTGGTTTTATTCCCATTTACAATTGAAATATGGAGAGGTGTTAAATAACTTGTAGCCACACCAATGGCTAGGAGTATGACTCCAGATTTCATTTTCCTAACCACCTATGGCATGTCAAAGAAAGAGTGGTTTAGGAAGGTTTAACAATGTTATGCTGCAGAAGTGAAGCTTTGAAAAGGATCTTGTGACCCTGAACTCATGATCTTGGCAGGAACAGTTTTAGAGGCATAGTGGATTGATGAACACCAAGTGAAAATAGCTGGAGACAAGATGTGTATAGATTAAGTCCTTGAAGATGTTTGGTTATGAAAAGAAACAGAGGACATGGAATTGAGTGAAAGCTTTTGAGTTTAGAATTGAGTATACAAAGACTTACACATTTTAATACTGATGAGGACACAATTGAAAGAAGGAAACTGTGAAGATAATCTTAGATAAAATGATATCTAGAGTTCAGGTGGAAAGATTAGCCTTAAATAGGAAAATTGAATTACCAGACCTGAATGTAGTGTTTTGCCACTTTCACTCTTTCAGGAAAGAGAAAAGAAAATAATATGGATGTAGTTAATTTGTAAGTTGTGCAGCCGAAAAAATTATTTCTAATAGTAATTGAATGCTTCACTTTGGAGGTAGGATTGATGAATCTTAGGGTCAAGATTTCGAAACAAAGGGGAAAAATAAAACAGTCATTATGGAGAATTAAGGAGGACTAATCAGAAAGATTTTTAAGACATCCTTGAAGAATTAGTTGAAATTGAAGATCATGCAGTACAGTATGAATCATATGAATAGGGATAAGATAATCATTGGATTGATTCAGCTTTGAGGTTTTGCCTGATAGTTCAACAAATGAATAGTGAGAGAAGCGAGTTTAGCATTCGGTGATTAAAGAAAGGGCAGTGGAAACTTATTGGTTTGGAAAGGAAAATGAAAGGATTCAGAGAGAGAAATTTGAGGGGGTGAGGACTAGAGATTTAAAAATTGATATAGTAGGGGTTACTGAGGCAGAAAACTGAGCAGGCCATTACAATTCTGAGTAATGTCATGGGTTTATGACTTTTTGTGTGAGTGGCCAAAATAAAGTTGAAGTTAAGATTATTGAGGTTGATAAAATGAAGGAGCTGAAAAGCTGGAGTTTTGGATGAATTGTCCACTATTAAAGAATTCAAAGGTAAACATTCTCATTCATTTCAATTTTTATTTTAGGGATTTAGTTTCTGGCCTCTTTACCTCCCGGATCATTCTTAGTTTCCTGTGAATATGCTTCCATCTGTATAATTTCTTTTGAAAATCTAGTTACCAGAACTGAATATAATATTTTAAGAATGTTCTGAGTAGCTCAGGGTTAGAGCATGTACAGAATTCCATTCCCAGACTGTCTCTGAGATATTAATTCATGTTCCAGGAAAGGGGATCTTATTATATCACTGACTCACAGGTACTGTGTGCTACTAAGTAGTGATCCAAGTACTGTGGAGGAGGAAAAATGAAATATGATATATTCTTTCATTATTAAATAAATAATGTATATTGGAGGGAAAGTAGGAGTCTGGAAACCTGGGTTTTCCTGCTGTTACCACCTTTGTACTCTTACTAGACTTAATCTTAAATTACATTTTTCTCATTTGTAACTTTTTACCAGGTGAAGGCAGCTAGATCATTTCTAAATCACTTTTATGAAAATGGAAAGGGTGGGGAAAAGGAAGGGGGGCACTGAGTGGGGTGGGTGTGCTTCCCTTTACTAATTATAGTACAAGTTAGAAGTGAATGAGCAGTTGGAGAACTTGACCTGAACCCTGAAAGATGATAAATATGGTAATGTTGTAGGAATACAGAAGGACTGGGAATAATGTGACAAGTTTCACGTACCTGCAGTCCATTTTTGTCTTTACATTTCACCATAATTTTTTCAGATATTTTCATTATTTTTATTAAGAAACGTATTGTTACAGTTGTAATTGCAGCCCTGGTCCCATTTCCACCCCTTCCCTAAAGGTACCCATTATCCTGAATGTAATGGTTCTCATTCCCAGATGTTTTTTTATACTTTACTGAATACAAATTTATCCATAAGCAATATATTTAGAATTATTTGTTTTTCAAAAGTTTATAAAAATGGTATCATATGCACGTGTCATTTTGCCAGTGTTTTGCTCAATCCTGTTTTTAAGGTTTAGCCATAGAGCTGTAGTTCATTCATTTTAACTGCTTTAAATTGAGTATGCCAGTGTATTACTGTTTACTGATGAGCACTTAGGTTGTTTCTAGTTTTTTTCACTATTATAAACTGTACTGAAGTAAACATTCTTGTATATGTCTCCTTTTGTACATGAGCAAGAAGTTTTTTCTCCAAGATATGTATCTAGAAGTGGAATTGCTGGAATGCATGTATTTAGCTATATTAAATATTGCCAAAACTTATACTCGCACCAGCAGTGTTTCTAAGTGCTAGATACTTAATGTTCTCATCAGCACTTTTGTTGTTGTTTTAATTTGCATTTCCTTGATTCCCAATCTAGTTGAATAACTTTTCAAATATTTATTGGTCTTTCAGATTTCTTTTTCAGTGACTTGTTTTTATTCACTTCTGCGTTGTTTCTCTCTTTTGTATTGATTATTCTTTACATATTATGGATTCATTTCCCATTTTGGTTATGTAAATTACAAATCCTCTTCTCCCAGATGAAAGCTTATCTTTGACTTTTTATAAGTGTCTTTGTTTTGGAGAAATTCATAAGTTTTCAGTGGACTCAGATTTCTTCTAAATTTGTTGATGGTGTTGTTTATTACATTTGGGTCTTTAACACACCTAAAATTTATTTTTTGTAAATGGTGTGATGTAATTTTATTTTTCTCCTATATGGATAACCATTTGTCTTAGTACCATTTATTGAATATTCTATCACTGCATTAATCAAGAATGTTTGTAAAGATTTTGTGATTCTCACTGGTGTCTTTCTTAAAGGTTTACGAAAACTACTCATTTGAAGAGCTGCGTTTTGCATCACCAACTCCTAAGAGGTAAGGATCATTTCCTCAAAGTATATTCAAAACTTGTGTTGTCAACTGCTTGCAATTAAAATCATCCTGAATTTCAACTTTGTTTTCCAGAAATAAATATTATATAGCATGTTTTAAATTCCCAGTAGAGATTTACCACAAATTTTATAAAGTGTAGATTTTCAGGTAGGATTTATTTATATTCACTGTAATACTGCCAATATGTTTCATAATACTAAGGTAGTAGAAAAAAAATAACTAGCACCCAAAATATATAAATGGGCTTGTTTAGGGTTGATTAGCTTGTTTTTTCTAGTTTTGCTTCCTTTACCTAATGAGTTGCAGAGCAATTTCAGTTATGAGATCTTAATTTTATGAGGACTTAATTTTTCAGCCCCTGAGTAATTCTGTTAATTCCAGAATTAAGATTTTTTGACTTACTATTTTATTTGCTTATTAGAAGTACTTTCTAAAATAATGCTTGAAAAAAATTATTAGATGGATTATATTTTCGAGAGACCACCTCCATAGAATTTAGAAAAAGTTCCAAAGTGAATCTTAGAAAGCATAATTACTTACACGTTTTATTATATCATGTATCACATGACTTACTAGAAATTAGCAGGTTAGTATGACTTTATGCTGACATGTATGCAAAGTAAAGTTTTAAGGCATAGTTTAGTGAGGTTTCTGTCACAATATCCAAGTTTTGAGACTGTCTAGAAATAGGGAAGTAGCATTTTGTCTCTGGCTTAATTTTAGTTACAAAATGTCTATACAGTGGAAACATATGATTTTATAAAATAAATATGAACTGTATAGATGTATAGCATGTTAAATAAGAACAAATTGGCCATTTACCAGTAAACAGGTTTTCATATTTATTGGGCATTTTAAACCTAATTAAAATGGTCTCTTATCTAAGTAAACACGTTTATTCATTCATCAAACACTATTAAGCATCTACTCTATGGAAGACATTGGTACAGGCTGTGGGATACTTGTATGAACAAGACAAGGTGCTGGTTCTCATGGCATTTATATTCCTGTGGAGAAACAAGCTATAAATAAGTAAACAAAATAACAATATAATATAATAATAATAATAAATACGGTTACTTGATAGTGATGGAGTGGGGAAAGCTCATTCTAGGCAGAGAAAATCAGGGGTGGATGGAGCTTTTGATGTGTTGAGGAACAGAAGTATGAGGGGCTAGAGACTAGGAAGCAAGAGGGGAAATGATCAAAGATGACAACAGAAGTATGTGACGGCCATATTATAAAGGGACTTGTCCGCCATTTTAAGGAGTTTGAATTTTCTTCTAAGCATCTTTAGTTAGAGGGTTTTGAGCAGGGGAGTGAGATATGATTTACATTTTTAAAAGATCACTCTGGCTGTTCTCTGGAGTACGAATTGTGGGGGAGCAAGAGTAGGAACAGAGATGAGTTTGACTATAAGCGGCTTGGACTAGGAATGGAAGGAAGCAGTGGAAATGAGGAAGTGGATGGATTGGGGCTATACGAGTACTTAGAAGGTAAAGCCAACAGCCTTGCTGCTAGAATAGAAATAGGAGGTGAGGGAAAGAGAAGAATCAAGAATGATTGTAGATTTCTTCAGCTTCATTAGCAGTATGGAGTGTATAGCAGTACACGGGCTGGCCAGCTTTGGCCTGCAGGGCAAATCAGGCCTGTTTCTGTAAATAAAGTTGTATTAGAAAACAGCCTTGCTCATCAGCTTATCTTTTGTCTGTGGGTTCTTTCCCACTACAATGTAACACTTGTGACAGACTAAAGTATTACAGAAAAATGCTGCTGACCCCTGGTCTAAGTTGTCATGATTTTTACGAGGATCAATAAGCCTGAAAAATGAGCACGTGTTTTTGTTGTTGTTGTTTTGTTTTGTTTTGTTTTGCTGGGTGAGAGAGAAATAAGAGTTCTTCTTTAGCTATATTACAGTTGAGATGCCGAGATGCCTCTGAGTTATGTAAGTAGTGGTATTTCCAGGGCAACTGGAAATACAGTTTGAAATTCAGGGAAGAAATAAATTTTAGAGTCATCTATATGAAATAGTATTTACAACAGAGGAATAGATAAATGATCAGCTAGAGAACTGCTATTCAAAGAAAAAAGAAGACCTAGACCCAAATCCCGGGGCATTCCATAGTTAAAGGTTAGTCAGAAGGGAGAAAGCCAACAAAACACTGAGAAAGAGTGACCAGTGAGATTAGAGGGAAACGAGGAGAATGTTGCAAAAGCAAAAAGAAGGCATTTCAAGAAGGGAGGAGCTGCTGACTATCAAGTGTTACTGACAGATTGCTCAGGATGAAGAACTGACCATTAAATTTGGGGATGTGATAGTCATCAATGACTTTGACATAAGCAATTGCAATGAAGTGTTGGGAACAAAAGCTGGTTAGGATAAGTTGTGGAAGAGAATCGGAAATGAGGAAATGGGGAGGGTGATTATAGACAATTATTTAGATACGTTTTGATATAAATGGGAAAAGAGATATGAGACCTTTTTTGAAAGGGCTGTAATGTCAAGAGGAGGTGTTTAAGGTGGGAGGGTTTAAAGTCTGTATAGAGATGAAATAGAAATGGAAATGATCCAGTAAAGTGGGAGAAACTGACGATGAGTGAGAGTACAGTCTGGCATCATGGGAGTGCTGAGGGACTGAGATTCACAGCACAGACAGAGGGGCTTGCTTTGACTAAGGCCCCAGACACTTCCTCCATCGTAACAGGAGAAAGGGTTGAGGAAAGTCGGTTTATTAATCTGATTGCAACTTGGAGTTGTATCTCTTGCATCTGTTTCTTACTGAAGAAAGTGATGTCATGATCAGCTGAGAGTGAGGAAGAGGGTTGACAGAGGTTTAAACTAAGGAAGAAAAAATGAAATTGATTCATTTTGGAGAGTAGGAAAGCATACTATACAGGGCAGTAGGATTGCATTCATTGAAATAATAGAGTCAGAAATTAAATGTTGGCTTATATGTCTTAATGATGTTGTCAGCTGTTTAACCAAAAGTAAATTTTCTAATATTCATTTTATTTCTTTTCAGACCCAGTGAGAATATGCTGATCCGTGTCAATAATGATGGCACTTACTGTGCAAATTGGACTCCAGGGGCTATTGGACTCTACACTATTCATGTTACCATTGATGGCATTGAAATAGGTATTTTTTTTTAAGTTGTAAGAACTAGAATCAAAATCATCTCTCTGTTGTAGTTTGCCCTTTAACTTGTATCATAGACATGGACAGCTTTCATCACTTATTTGGGGCTTCGTTTCCTCTTTTACAATGAGTACTGATTTAGTACATTCATACGGTCTTAAAATTCTGTAATTATGGTGTCGTTATAGCCCTCTTGAGTCCTTCTCTCCGTTCCCTGATGTGACTGGTCAGGTATGATCTCCATGTTGCTGTATAACTGTGCACACCTCATCTCCGCCGCATGGTATATCTGTCTTCCTTTCCTGGCTGTGAGCACAGACCATCTGATTCGTTCATCTTTGGATCTCTCAGCCTAGCTCAGTACTTGAATGAATGAATTTTCTTTATCCACCACTAACTTTGAAACCTATATTACTTTTTCTTTGGACATTAATCTTTTTTTTTCTTTTAATTTATTTTAAAACTATATATATAAAATAGGACAACAGTAGAACGAGAAAACTCTAATAAGTTTATCAATATAAATTTATTTTGATACTCTCTTTCCCGATGCTCCTGAAGAAAAAGGGTTCCTATGATCAGGAAGATTTAGAAAAGCTAGTATTTTGTAGTCAGTCTCATCTTAGACATTCATACAATTTACATGAACATAGTAGGGATTCTGAGAAGTCCTGAATTTAAGAATCTTGTCTTTGTTTAACCTAACATGAGACCCTTGCATCTGGGGAAGAGGGAGACAGGGTAGAGATAAAAGTAATACTCCACTTAAATACCTTTGGGTAACTGGTATATGTAGTTTGTTTTTACAATGAAAGCGAAGAGGTACTTTACATTGATGTAAGTGTATAGAATATACATTAATGTAACTATAGAAAATCAGGTATATCAAATTCATCTATACTACTCCAGAGACCTTTATCCTCAGCCTTTGCTACACACTCCTTTATTTCAGCATATCGGTAAACCCTTTATTTCAGAAGACTGTTATTGGTTCTGAACAAAACATTGTTTTGGGTGAGACAATTCCTAGCAAGTATTAACAATTTACTGATGATTGCAAGATAAAACAGGCAAACAAAATCAAGTAGAATATAAGTAACGACACTCAAGAGGTACAAATTACAGGAATTCCAAAGTGGAAATAGTCACGAATGACTTCATCGTCACTAATAGTGGGATGAGGGAAACTGATACAAAGTAGATTTAAAAAAATCCACTTATATTTGTTTTTTTTTCTAATGAAATTAGAGAAAAGGATTCATACTTACTTGGAATCATCCGTTTTCTTCCCTACCTTTCTATTTCTAAGTCAACTTTCTCCCAAGGTGACCAAACTGTCAGTAGGCTGGGACCTTGCTTGACCACAGGCAAGGACAGATAATAATTCATTAGAATAATTGTGATTATAATAGCTAACATTTATTGAGCACTTAGTAATATATCCAACATTGTTTTATGTGCACTTTATATATTTTAAATCATTTCATTCTCACAACAGCCTAGTGAGGTAGGTGGTATTCCCATTCCCATTTTATAGATGAAAAAATTGAGGCACAGAGAGTCAAATAGTGGCAAATGTGGGAGCAAACAAGACAGACAATCTAATGGGAGAACCCCAGCTTTTAACCACTATGTCGTGCTGCCTGTTATTCATAGAGGTGACTGGTACAGACAAGTGGTACTCTGATGTGATGTTGTGAGCTAATGTTTAATCACATGAGTGTTTCTTTTTTTATTATTGTTTTGGTATGATTTCATATGTTCCAGCTAAAGAATGTGAGCCCCTCTTCTTTTCCTTGAACCCCTAAGACACCCATTTGGAATCCCAGGGCCATTTCTCAAATATTTCTTTTTTTAGCTGTAAATGTCAATTCTCTTAAAAGGGCAGAATTCAGATATTTGTGTTAGTTGTTTCAAATCACTTGTGAATGGGTTAGGTTTAAGGCTCTTGTATTCTCAAATGTTACAGTTCCCTTCCTTTTCTTACAGATGCTGGCCTAGAAGTGAAAGTAAAGGACCCACCCAAAGGGATGATACCACCGGGAACTCAGCTGGTCAAACCAAAGACTGAACCTCAACCAAACAAGGTTAGGGGAGGATGAAATCAGAGCCCTAATCTGTCAAAAATTTATAAATTTTCTTCATTGATGCTTCAAGGTGGCCATCAAACATCTGATATTGTACTTGGTTTCAGTATTTGAATTCTAAAGATCCCTAAGTAAATTTGAAGAGAAGTTCATGGAAATTCTAATCATTTCAAAATTGTAGGACCTGTACTTTTTGGCTTTTTTGTGTAATGCTGTAGTAATTTATAGGCCTTGTGTACTTTCTATTATTGATAATTTACAACTAACAGAGACTACTGAAGTGTATAAAGTCTGCAAGGTTAAAGTATCCTGTGCTGCTAAGAATAATTTCCTCAGCGTAAGTAGAGGAATTTCGGTAAACTACTTATTAAAAAGGAATATATATTATGCCTTTCTAAAAAGAAAAAAAAAATAGCTCTTTTCTCCTTTTTATCATATCTTCAAAATTATAAATATATATTAATTTATAATTTTTTTCAGTAATGCACATTTTAATACTTATAAAAGTTCTGTTGTTATAAATAAACCACGGAAAAGTAGTTACAAAAAATTATGGAAACTTTCTCGGAGTTAATAATACTTTCAAATTTGTTTAATTGTATCTCTTGTTACTTTATAAGATCTGTGTTCCATGATTTTCCCTGTCTGTCTTTGCCTTTCTCAGGTTCGAAAATTTGTGGCCAAGGACAGTGCAGGGCTCCGTATCCGAAGCCACCCTTCCCTTCAGAGTGAGCAGATAGGCGTTGTGAAAGTCAATGGAACCATCACTTTTATAGATGAGGTAATTTTTAAAGAAACACCTGGGAATAAATTTTGGACGGAACGTTGTTGTATTGTTTGCACAATAATGTTACTAAATTTTCTATTAGAATATATTTTAAGCAGTTTGGGCAGTGTTTGGAAAATTGTTTGGCAAAATGTGTTCGTTGTGTTTCAGACATTTCATTTACTTTTCTTTATCAATAAAAAAGTAACTAAAATTATATTTTTAACATGAAAGGAACTCAGTTAACGTAGTAGTCAGAACCTGTACAAGTACAGAGTGAAAATAGGTACAGTGTTTCTTGAATTTTCTGTTTGTTTTTAAATGTGTTTACTATATTGCTTTAACGTGGATAGTATATTGTTCTAATAATACAACCAAGTAACTTCTGATTATTAAAATCTAAATTGAGGGGAAGGAAAACTTGTGTTCTTTTGGGAACCATCCGATTTTATGTTTATACTGTCTTAAAGTGTGTTTTCTTTGAGCTTTTACTCCTAAGTGGTACTGTTTTTACAATCTCACCATGTGAATTATCATATTGCTTGGCCTACCTTGCTGCTTTTTTCCTTAACGATTCTCTCTTACTTACATTCTGTAGAAAACTAGATGCTTCATCTCCATGTGCACCATTATTTACTAGCTTTGTAGTCTTCCAGCCTTTGCTAGCCTCATAGGAGGTACAGGAGGGCATGGTTGTTTTTGTTGCTTATTTCCCATAGATCCACAATGATGATGGTGTATGGCTGAGACTGAATGATGAGACAATAAAGAAGTATGTTCCTAACATGAATGGTTACACTGAAGCCTGGTGCCTCTCTTTTAATCAGCATCTTGGCAAGAGTCTTCTGGTCCCTGTTGACGTAAGTAACAGGAGGTTTTCAAAAGCATTATAGGAACACTCTGTCCTCATCACAGGGCTTTCTTTAATTAAGGCTTCTCAGTTCTGAGGTAAACCACAACTACATAGCTTTTACTTTAAAGTGCTTGAATTCTTGAGCACTTCTGTGTAATGAAGTTTGGCAAGGTTAAGGATCTCAATACTTATTATGATCCATCATAGACAGAAAGTAGTAAATTAAAACTAGGTCAACTGAGTTCCTTTCAAAGAGGTAAGGAATGAGAGTGGTTGCATATTTGTTTTCCTTTTTCAGTCACTATTTGGAATGAATTCCATGCTAAAATTTGTGAATTCAGTATTATCATACATTGAAAAACATGTATAACATATTTGTTTTTTATGTTTGTATTTTGTAACTAATTCTCTGTGTTGTGTGTAAGCTTGAATCTTTTCTTTTGTGACTTGTAATACTATTGTATTAAAATAAGATGAATTTTTAAACTTTTGTTGCTGTAGTGTTCTAGTTGAAGCTAAATCCTCCTGTCTGAGAGAATTCATTGATCCTCTTTGACAAATGCAGTGGAATCCTTAGAGCCAGTGTTCACAAGATGGCTACAGTCACTAAATCTGATAGTAAACCCACACTCTTTTTATAATTTAAACAGAAAACTATATAATTTTTCATTTTTGTCATCACTCCTTATGACACTGGTAATAAATAACACTTAACTTAAAATTTTCTTTTAAGAAACCTTAGTATTTTAAACAGCTGAATTTCTTAAAAATCAGTGCATAAAGTTAGCTTATTTACATCAAACAATTCAATATGTTATTTTTCTCCTTGACAATCCAGAATAATGTTCTCCAAAGGGGTGGTTATATAAGATGATTCTTTGGGAAAGGAAGTAGGGAACTTCTATTTATATTTCTTGATCTCATTCTTTTTTATATTCTTTTGTATATGTTTTATAATAGTACAGTGGGGAGAGATATACCCATATATATTTTTTACTAATGTGTAATGAAAAAGTTTGGAGAGTGTTGGCCTACTACTGCTTTACTGAAATTAAGCTAATGACAAATCTATAATTAAAATGTAAAATTTTAAATAAACCAGATCTTAAATTTTCCTCAGATTTGTATCTGTAGGTAAAAATGAAAAGGAAATTGACCCTGTAGAAAAGAAGTACTACTCTGGAAGAGAGATAATAATTATCTATTGTATGTGGCTAAAACGTTGGCCTTAAATGGTTTGAGACCATTTTTCAATTATAGTAACCAAATATTCCTCAGGATTATGAAAATTATATTTTTAAAGGACATAACCTTAATAGCCATTTTATTTCTTTTGTTTACAGTTTATTTTTGAAATTCTCACCAATTTATACTTTTGTATATTTTAAGTTCTTAGTAAGGCATTATATTATCTTTACTACCTCACCCATTCCAAATTTTTTTTTTCTAATTCCTTTGTTTGTTCGTTTGAGGAGATGCTTTTGAGGGAGGAAGTTAGACAGATGAACAAAAGTAGAAAGGAAGAGCAAGAAGTGCTGTGTGTTGAAGTTCTAAGTCCCATGCTTTTATTTTGGAAACTTGGTGCTGTTATTTGATGCTTTTATACCCCATCTAAGAGCCAGTTTGTAGTAGACTGTCTTCTCGAGGCGAGAGAAGGGCAGTAACAAAGGTAGGAGGGAAAGCTAAAAAGAGTGAACCATATAGATACTTGTTGATGGGTTTGCACCAGAATGTGAATGAGGAGGTTGTCAGTGACTTACCTGAAAAATCTAGATGCAGAATATTAGAGAGAGAAAGTAAAATGAAGTAAGTGACTTTTGGTATTTTCTAGCCTTTCTTTATGTTTAAGAATGACATGAGTTCTATTTTAATGTAAATAACTGAGTGGTGTCATTAAGAACACTGAGGTTTTTCTGGTTCCTTTACTTTAAGGATGGTAGTGACTTGAGGTTTTTATAAATTAAAGGAAAGACAACAGTAGAAAAAGGGTAAATTACAGATGTAGATTAAAGAAATCAAAAAAATCTGAGGTCTTAAAAGGAGGAGAAAATGGATCTATGGCCATATTTGAAGAGTGGTTTCTGTGAAGGAGGAAGGGTTATGTATGGCAGTAAATAAGTTTTTAGGGATGGAGGGAGGAAGGGAAGAGGTTGAAGGAGACCATGATATTTCCATAAAATAGAAGAGAGGAAAGCCATCAGCTGAGATTGAAACAAATTAGTTAAATTAGAGGGTTTAGAAATGTCGTAAAAATTTGGAATAATACATACTGAAATAGAAGAGGGATCTGATGTACAACGACTTGTTTGGGGATTATTGAGCCACTAACTACTCAGTGAGGCCATTGGATGGATCCGTAATGGAAAAGCAGTTGAGATCACCAGCTGGGATCCGGTCTAAGTTAGAATGTGAAAGGACAAATGCTGGGCCCAAGGGACTTGGAGGACTTAATAAAATCCTGTAACAAATAGTGAGTGCACTGTAGTTAAACAGCTGGAAGGATATAGGCAGTTTGTGTGATAAAGTAGAATGTTTGAATTTGATTTCATAGTAAGAGCTTTTTATTGAATGGCGTGGCTCATTAATATGAAAGGGTAGCTGAAGTATAGTTGAAGTAACAGCCATTAGAACTGCCCAAGTCTAAGAACTAAAAGGCCAGGCAGTTCCCTGACTATCTACATGGACAGGAAGAAATAGTTGGAAGACGTTCCCATTAGATACACAATATAAAGTCATGGGACGAATGGGGATAGTTTGATGTTGCATCAGGGAGAAGCATAGAGCAGTTTGGGTATAAAAAGAGAACAAGGATTTATATTTTATGTGGTGACTTAATGACAGCGGATATGGTGTAGCAAAATTAGCTAGTCTATGGCTCCAAACAGATCTGATGTAAAGTTGCTTCAATACCATGTTAGATGAGTACCCACACAGAGTCAGAACCTGGCATAGGTACCCTGTTTCTCCGAAGATAAGACCTAGTCTGACAATCAGCTCTAATGCGTCTTTTGGAGCAAAAATTAATAGAAGATCTGGTATTGTATTGTATTGTATTGTATTATATTATATTATATTATATTATATTATATTATATTATATTATATTATATTATACCTGGTCTTATATTATAGTAAAATAAGACCGGCTCTTCTATTAATTTTTGCTCCAAAAGACGCATTAGATCTGATTGTTCGGCTAGGTCTTATTTTTGGGGAAACACTGTAAGAACAGGCTAATTTTCCAAGGTTTTGTCTATAGGGACAGGGGCTGGCTATTTCTACTCTCAGTAAGTTTTTAATGAGTACCGTACTCTGGAGGGCTAAACAAGATCGGACATACAGGGAACAATGATATTCTATAATGGGAATAATAATTCCATCTTATCCCCTAAAGGAACTAATACAGCTAAATAAATGCTCTTGCTACTTCTTCCTTTGCATCTCTTACTACATTTCGTACTGGAAAAAACACTACAAATATTCTCCCTTTTACTTCAGTCCTTTGTGAATAAATCAACTAAATAAAGAAAATGAAGTCTGGGAAATTTGAAATAAAATTAGAAATAACCAAGGATTAATGCCGCTAACTTAAGAAGCACAAGTACCAAAAAGTTGCCTTCATATATTTTTACATCTACCTCTTCAACCTTTTCAAGTTAAGACAATTTTACATTCACATCAGTGTGTGTACCTTATTTCTATCCTGACTCAAGTCAACTGTTGGGAAGAGTGGGGGTGGGGGTTGGAAGTGTAAACTCTGACTAAATATTTGATGAACTACGTAAAAAATATTTCCATAAATTTTATTTAGAATAAATTTTAAAGTGATTTTTGTTGCACTATCTTGTTTATTTATTCATATTATAGAACTCTTGTTTTCACTGTAAATATGTATTTAGCTAAATTTTGGCCTGCAGAGCGAGCAATAGTTCCATTAAATATCATTACTAAGAAATAATGACATCCCAACTTAATATCAAATGGGACTTTAACTCTCTTTTGGCACGTTAGTAATGCTCTAGTGTAGAGATTAAATAGAATTAGACATTCATATTACGACTGTATTTTTAAAAATATTTTTTAAATTAATGGGAAGAATAGGGATAAATATGCAGGATGCAATTCCTTTTTTGTTAGGTGCTCATGGTCTAGTAGAACTTATTGCCCTTTTTAGAACACTGTGTTCAATTTTACGTCTTGCAATCTGTATGTTGTTTCATTTATCTAGAATGCTTTTGCTTCCATTTTTTTCCCTAATTTTTCTCATATTTTCCTGGTTGACCACATTCAAAAACTTCTCATGACGCTTTTCTCATCTGTACTTCCCAGTAATGCTGTAGCTATATAATTGTTCATGTAACAAATGTTTATTGAGTCCTTATTCTGTACCTAATACTAAGCTGGGAAGTAGATATTGGGTGGAGAGACAGAGAGGAGGGATACAAAATAAATAAGATGGAGTGCAGTTCTTGCTCTTGAGGTACTCACTATATAATGTGATAGACATACTATTAATATATTCAAATAATTAAGTTGCATTGTGATAAGTTGTAAAATGGCTTCATTCAGGAGGTGACGTTTGAGGAGGTCTTGAAGAAAAGTTGCAGGGAAAAAGGGAAGGACTCTTTTCTGTTTTTTTTTTTATTTTTAATTAAAGTTTATTGGGGTGACATTTTTAGTAAAGTTACATAGATTGCAGGTGTACAACTCAGTAACACATCATCTATATATCACATTGTGTATGTTCACTACCCAGAGTCAGTTCTCTTTCTATCTCCATATATTTGATGGGAATGAATTTCTAAATAGAGTATTAACTGTCACAAGTTATGGGACTGATAAATAGTTGATATGAATGAAACAAAGAATTGGGAATAAAATGCATGTAAGTACTGGGGCAATTAGGTTTTTCTCTCCCTTCTCAGGTAGCACTTTGTCTGTAAAAATTGAAAAGGCTTATTTCTTTCTCCAACTACCCATAATGTTTAGTTGTTTTTCTTGCCTTCAGCCAATTTGTATTTAAATACCTCTTATTTCTGTTGTTAAGCTCCTTAAGGGTAAGGACTCATTAAGGATCCCTTTTTACTCATATTTGTTTCTTCTGAAGTGTTAAGTATTACTTTTTGCATACAGTAGGCTTTCACATTTGTCGAATACTAAATTTTAATTCCTGGCATTTGGTATGATTATGCTTCTTAAAATAATTCCTAGCACATATATATATGCTCCTTAGCTTAATTCTGTCACTTAATTCTGTGTTACCCTGTGAATTTAAGTATTTTATCATTCTCATTTTTCTAATGACAAAAGATAGCTACTCTCCCAAGATCACAAGTAGAAACGGTTCTGGAATTCCAGTTGATGTGATTAAAGCCCATGCTTTTATGTTTAGTCTGCTTTAGTCTAATGGAGAGATAAGGATTAATAAAGTTATAAAGGAATAAATATACCTATAAAAATCCTATTACTTTGCCTAAAGCTCCCAAATTAAATAAATATGAGTATTCGTAGCCTTAATGGTTGAATGAGTATGAATACCATGATATATGTTAAAGGTGACATGAGTCAGCCTGAGACGGCATACCTGGGGAATGTTGATTGAAAATTAAAATTCTAAAGATTTGGAAACTACAGAATGTAAGCTAGAAGGATATTTCATATATCAGGGAAAAATACAAGTAAAAAAGAAAATTAGTTATGCACATGACATGAGAGACATTTGACTGCCTAGAATAGATCTTAAAGTTTTTTAAAACAAGTTTACGTCTAGAATAGGAGATATCAGTGATTTGAAACTTAGAGGCACCATTCTGTGGATACTTTATCAAAAATGAGTTCTTCAACATTGTGAAGGAGGTTAAATAGTAGAGAAAGTTTCTATCAAGGAAAGTAGATAGCACCTCATTTGAAGTGTTTGTCAGATTATCTTTATAATGCCCATATTGTCTGAATTCTTGCAGAAGCAACTTGGGTTTCCGAACATCTCAATACATCTATACAAACCACTTCTCACCTACTTAGGCTGATTGGTGTTCACATATAGAAAATAGGTTGATTTTTCTGAATTTTGAGAGATCCCGAAGATTTGAAGGAGATGAAGGAGAAATATAATTTGGCAGTCTCTTACAGTATTACCCAGGGTAATTGGTAACATTAGAAAGTGTTTTCCTGCATTTTATGTCCAGTTTCATTCTTTTGAAATATCTACTGATGCCTGGTAGTCAACAGCTTCAACATGCCCCAAATTTCTTGGTTTTGTTAACAAGTGTGTGTGTGTGTGTGTGTGTGTGTGTGTGTAGACATAACCTGTTTTTGAATCCTAGTAATTACTAATATTTACTTAATACACCGTTTGAAAACGTGCTGTCCAAATGGTTGTCAAAAGCTTCATTTCACACTTGAGCTTGCTGTTTAAGTTTCCTAATCAGAATGAGATTTAGGCAATTAAAATAACATTGTAATGGTTTGTATACTCATATATGCTGTGTTTAATTTTCCAGGATATTTTGCCTTTTTCACATTAAAAATGGCAATTCTAAACTCTGTGCTTATCTAGCACAGTGGAAGAATTAGCATTGTTTTTTTTTACATGAGCTTTTGGCATCTTTGGTCATGTATTTTCACCATGAAAATTATTCACTTATTTACTCTCTTCTGTGCCTTGAAAGATTATCAGCTTAGAGTTGCAATTTGATGTTCATTAGTTTAGTTAGGTTTTTAATATGCTTTAATTCCTAATTTTCTTGCCAGAATATTTTTGCCTTTAAAATAATCTTTTAGAATAAAATGATTTAGATTTTTGTAAATATGTCTGTATGTGTGTGTGTATATATACACAAATACGTATACATATAGTGGTGTTCATATTAATCTGTGAAATTATACAATATGAAAGCTAATTTATATATTTTAATAGTGAGAAATTAAGACTTTGGAGAAATTAGTATTTTTATGCATGTTCATATCTTTAACTTAACTTTCCTAAATTTTCAAAAGAAAACTGTAAGTCTGTTTTTAAACTCCAGCTTCCTATTTGGTACATTTTTTTTTCATTCCTGATCAATATAATTTTATTAGGTTACCACATTTTGAAAATAATCTTATAGTAAATCAGTGCAGACTAAGAATTTTCTGTAAATTCAAAACAAAAGTCAAAAAGTGTCAAATTTGATATAATTAACATGTACAAATGGATTTAATTGCAATATATTACCATGGTTAGCAGTTGCATCACTTTAAAGTATGCTTGTACATGTTAACTAGTACGCAGACTTTGAAAGCATTTAAGTTTACACATTGAAATAAAAGAGAAGTACAAGCTTCAAATATTGTCAGTCAGTACATTGCTTCCTTATCATTAACTTCATCTGCATTTTTATTCACATTGCTTTTAGTAAAAAAAATTAAGCTAAAGAATAGAAAATGATTTGAAAAATCTTGATATTGTTTTATGTGAAAGATCTGCACCACCATTTTCTGTGGAGAAAAACCATTGGGCAAATATTTCACAAATTCTTACATGCATTGATAAACCAGTAAGGATATATTTTTCTTCAAAAAAGCATTTCAAAATGCTTTGCAACATGTTTCCACTTTACCTAAAGAGAAAGGACCCTACTCTCTATCCATTTTCAAGTGTGGAGGGAGGTTTAGTTTGGGGTTTTGTTTTGTTTTACATTTAGTTGTAGGCATATTATTGGAAACTCATTTTTTCTGGCTCTTAAATTTATGAATTAGTCTATATGTATGTATATGGGTGTGTGTCTACACCTATATACATATATACATAAGTAAACTACAGAACTAGCGAATATTAAAATAATTGTCATCTAAAATGGCTTATAATTGGTTGGAAATTGTGTTGTTTCCTTTGTGTTGAAGTCTTGAATGATGACAGAATCTATTAACAATTTGAATATCCTCTTTTTTGTCCATAATAACCATTTATCACATGAGCAGTAAATTATATAATTGCTACTTACTAGAAAGATTTTAATTTCAGATTAAATAAATATATTCAATAGCATGATATATCTGTGTAGAATGTGTATCATTTAAATTTTCATTATAACAGTTTTGTGAAAGTGTTGATTTTGGGGGGAACATGCTACTGTGGATTGGTTGTTATTAACAAAATATTTTTAGACTTTAACATGTGATTAAATGCTCTGTGCATTTCCTAAACTTTGAAATGGAGAAAGCTAGGCCTGTCTTTTGATAAAAGATTCAGATTGTATGTTTTTCTGTATGTTTTCTAAACATATTGCTAACAGCTCTTGGTAACATTTTCAAATGATTTTTTTTTCCATTTATAGAACAGAGGGAAATTGAAAAATGACTTAGATTTTTTTTCTTTTACTTTCTTCTTTTTTTCTTTTTGTACTTTAAAAAGTGATAACTAGTTCACTTATGCTACATGCCATTATTATTCATGATAATAGTTGAGCTATCTATACAATCTATATTATTCACATTTTCTTTATAAAAGTACAGACTATTTTCTGTCATAAAACAATTCTGGGTTGTGTTAGAACAGATACGTTGTTAAAGGAGTTTTAAGGTTTCCTTCTTGCATTGACTGTCTTAAGCCTTAAATCAATGTCTGGTTCTTAATTTTAGCAAATGGCATGACACACTATATCCATGGAGAGCTTTTGGCAAAAACTCTTTTATCAGAATTTCCTTGATGTGTGCTTTACTCAGGTGGCTTCAGTTTCCCTTTAGTAAAATAATATTTCAGTGCTGGTGCTAGAGTACAGAACTATGTTGTTACTATGAACGCATCTTCTGCAGCTGATACCTGTTCCCTTTCTTTGTTGATATTTTTCTTTCTTAAACTTTGTCGCTCAGAATATCTTTAATGCTAGCCAAGGAGTCAGGGATTTGGACGTATTTTCATGGACTTCCAAAGCTTTTTTTCCCCAGGTGAGTTAACTGTAAGGAACATACATTATTCAGGTATTTTAGCATGTATAACAGATTTACATTATATCCTTTGAAGCCTTTGCTTTAGATTAATATTTTTTTTACCCCAAAAGATCTATACAAAGAGCTGCAGTTGAGTTTCCCCTGTAATCAATCCTTTTCTGTCTACTTCTGCCAAAGAATGTATTATTACTTAAGTTAAACTTTTATGTGACTTCAAATTTAATATGTTTAATTTTATGATTATCTTCTCCAACAATTATATCCAAGTCCAGCCTTTTCAGAACTAAGCTTATTTAGATGGGAGAGTCCCAACCCTATGGCACTTCTTTGTTTTCCTATTTTTTCACAATACCCTTTTGAGTGTTCATCTGAGAATGGGGAGGGAATATATAGAGAAAAAAATAACATTGCAGTTCATCACTTTTATATGCTGGTGCCAGATCTTACATTCCTGTATTGAATAAAACATATATTCTAGGGTTACTTGAGAATGAAAGACACAGTTGTGATTTTATGTCCATTAGATCTTTCTATACTATTTAGTATAAAAAATTGGATAGACTTTGTTTTATATTTATTATATAGTTTATTTAACTATTTAATAAAATATTAAATATTTTAATAAAAGTTTTCATACATTGCCTTTCAGTGAATAACTTGCAATTATTAGTTTTTGCCAAGACTTATCTCTCGATGTTACCCTAAATGATCAAAAGTTGGAAATACTGTTATACTTAGTTAAATGCTCTAGTTGTAGCATTAAAAACCAGTGAGATTATTTTTTTGCTAAATCTATTAATATTTGCTTGTGATTTTTGATGTCATACCGTGTAACTTTTTTAAAAAATCAGTTGCAGTAAGGACTAACTTGCCTCTTCCAACTATGAAATAGCATGATATATTTACTAAAATTGATTATTGACACGTAGACATTTTACAATATTTACTGAAACTCTTGTGAGTATAGTAGCACAATTTAAATAAAGTTCAAACCTTACTCTCCATTTTTATTTTGAGTGTTCTTTGTATTCATGTAGTTGTGTATATATATAAGTTTTTACAGGTATACATGCGTGGGTATAAAAAATGGGTATTTTAAGGTTATTTTAGATTGTAAATCAAGTCTGAATTTTCCAATTATTTAAAATTCTCATTAATATTAAATTGCTGATATATACCTAAAGAATTTTAGATAATATGGTATGATGATTGCAGTAAACGTAAATAAATATTGTCCGTAGTATATATTTGTATAAATAAAAATTGGTTATTGAGTACCATGATGAAATTTACAATATATTATGTGAAGGTTAATAGTGGCTCTAAAATTTTCCGTGACCAACCATATATTGAATTAGAGTCACAGATACAGAGAATTCTTGAATCCACGTTTTCTTAACATCAGGATTTTATTTTGAATTTTCTGCTATGTAATGGACATGTTTACATACCCCTTAATATGAGATTATTTATAGGGACAGAACTATTTAATAATATTTTATCTTGCATAACATGTTAGTGGTTTTTCATTTTTTATTCTAACATTACTAAATATTAATTTTAATCTAATATTTGAGTACATTCCATTATGATCATCTTTTACTTTATTTGAATGTAAAACAATTTGTAGAGTGTATATGACTGTATTTAAAAGTGGAGGTTAAGTTGGTTTTAAAGGACTCATGATGACAATGGAAGAAGCCCCAGTGTGGAACTTTCATTTACATTTACTTGGGAGGAAGAGCAAATAGGTTATTTTTTTCCCCATTGCATTCACATAGGAAACAACTTCATCACAGCATTAAGATTCAACAGAAAATTTAGGGCACATTCTTTTCTTTCATTTTAGAAGTAACTTTTATATCCAAACGTATTATATTTACATAAAAATTCATCTTTAATGGTAATCTCTCCTCGCTACTAGAAGTATAATCATCTTTTTCTAATAGCATTAATATTTATCATTGTTTAGTAATGGCCTAGGAAATGTAGCAAGACATTTTTATTTGTCCTATATTAAGAAAGCAGGAGTTGTTAAAATCTTATAAACATTCTTACTTCTTTCATAACTAGTAAATATTAAGATGTAGCAGTATTTTATGCCCATTTTTTTCATCATTGTTATCTCTGTTAATAGTTAAGTCTCCAGAGTCTTCACACCTATTATCTCTATTTATATGTAATTGTTACAGACATAAGTAGAAGGTAATGAAGATTTTGGCTTTTTAACCCATATCAACATACAGTAATACAGTACTAATGATTCAAAATTACTCAGTTGTGGTTCACATAGGAAATTATTTTTGTTTCTCCTACTGTTAAATATTTCATTAAAAGACGAAAGAAAAATCAAGTACTACTGTATTTCTCAAATTGTGGTGGGCAAAAGCCTGGGGTTCAGTTGCTCTCCTGCTATAGTTTCTTCTCCTCAACTTTATTTAAATTATTATTCAGCATTGAAAAACTGAATGATTCTTTAATGACAGTGGTGACTAACTCTTTGGTTATCTTTGGAAATGTATTTTCTTTTTTAATTGACTGTATTATGGAATTGTAAAAGATGTTACTAGGAATATGTTGGAAGTGATAATAGATTGTATTTTGTTTATTTATTTTTTTCCTATTCAAATTTTCAGGAACCTAAAACTAATACTGATGACTTTTTCAAAGACATGAACTCCTGCTGCCCACAGGAAGCAACAATGCAAGAACAAGAGATGCCGTTCTTGCGAGGAGGGCCAGGCATGTACAAGGTAGTGAAGACGGGACCTTCCGGCCACAACATCAGAAGCTGCCCTAACCTTAGAGGTATCCCCATTGGAATGTTAGTTCTGGGAAACAAAGTCAAAGCAGTGGGAGAGGTATGGATTCTTGTAGCTTCATGACTTCTAAGAAACTCATTTTTATATAATACTACCAAATATACTATCTCTTTCTTCCAAAGGTTGCCATTTCCATCCCAGGTTTTTAAATGTTCACGTTCTTTATTTGTATTGAAAATACTAATGTAATTTTTCTGTGCTTCTTGTGTACTAATTTTATTCTCATAATTATCCTCATGAAAATAATACATTAACAAAATGATGTGGAGGTTAAGTTGGTTTAAAATGATGTGTGTTGTATATATAAATGTTTGGTATTTGCATATATCTTTTTATTATTGCAAATGTACTACACTGTAATGGACTAACAGCAGTTTAAAATATTTGCTATGGATTGGTATGGAGATGTAATGTATACAAAGGGTTTCCTTTTTGTTTGTTCCCATTCATGAGTCTCACTGAAGTCCTGAGCAAATAAAATTACTCTTTTGTCAACTGTGGCATTTGCCTCAGCTGATGAGCTTGAAGATGTAGTGTGTCATGCTATTTCTCAGTGTCAGGGTCATTTTCAAGTAGCATTATAGGCACTACCAAACTAAACAATAGAGTATGCTGTGCTGTGACATTTTAGGTGAAAAAAAAAAAAAAAAAAGCCATGTGTTTTGGGGTAATGTTTAAAATTATTTAGGAATTATCTGTGCCTTAAAAATTATTATTTTAACTGAGGTCATAAAGAAGCAGTATTTTACAGAACTTTTTATTGATTTCTGTCTTACCTCAGGCTGTGGTCTTAATTTCAGAAACTTAATTTCATGGTAGATATTTATTGGAATAATTGCACTAATCAAACTCTTAAACATTTTGCTCATTTTCAGCCTGAATGCCCTAAAAGAATCAAGCCAATCAATCATGCTTTTTGTTATGTACTAGGTAACCAATTCTGAAGGGACATGGGTGCAGCTGGATAAGAACAGCATGGTAGAGTTCTGTGAGAGTGATGAAGGAGAGGCATGGTCCTTAGCTAGAGACAGAGGCGGAAACCAGTACCTCCGACATGAAGATGGCAAGTTGGCTTAAATTTGTGATTTATTCCCATTAACCTTTGAAATGCAGAAATTTAAAATGTATTTCTTTTTTTTGTAAAGAGCTTTCTGTGTTTTTATTTTTTAAGCAAAAGCAAAACTAAGGGTTAAAAAAAATCTTGTAATTGCTAAAATTTGTGAAATATATAGGTACTAAATGAATGCACATCAAAGAAGAGAATTAAAAGAAAATGTAGGACATATGAATCCATCTTTGTAAAACATGCTTTTTATTTCATTACTATGATTTGCATTATCATTTTTCTGTGCCAGTCCAGGACTGAATGTTTTACACTTTCTACCACTAAATGGAAGTTTGGTTTTCAACCACCAGTCGTAGTACTTTCCCTAGGCAGTTTCATTCGATTGAATTTGATTGAATTCGATTGAATTGAATCGAATTTCATTCGATTGAATTTGAATTTCATTTGATTGAGAATTTCATTCTCAGGAATGAAGCACTGAATAAATGCAGAGCATCTTTTGGGGGTTTCCTATTTTGTTAGAATTTCAACTTTAAATTCATTTTACCTTTTTCAGCAATGTTCTCATTTAACTTAAGATTTTCCATTTTGTCCCTCTCTTCATTCTCCTGGTAGCAAAAACTTATTCTTCAAAGTTCAGACCACATCATCACTTAGTGAAGCTTTATTTCTGATCATTATTAACTGATCCTGGCAGAGTCAAGAATTCTTTCTGTGTTCCTAATGAACTGTATTCACCACTGGGACAAAACTGATATATTAAAGTTAATTTTTATTTCTTCATACACAGATTGTGAGTCCTTTGTGGACAGGAACAGGGTTTATATCTGTCTATTCCTAATTCTGAAACAGTTTTCACACATACTAATTGCTAAGTTTCTTTCTACAAGTTGAGTCACAAAAATATTAGGGCATCAAAATAAATAGATAAGTCAAGCATAGACTTTTCTACCAAACTCCAAAATTATAGGATAATCTCAGATAAAGAACAAGGACATGCGTCTTTATCCAAAACAGAATGAACTTACAATACTCCTTATCCAAGAGGTAATATGGCCATAAGTATAAATAGATTCAAGAAAGTTTTGAAACTTGCATTGATGACAAAGTACATGTAGCTCTATTGACATTACACACTAAACCATCTCCTCTTTTCCCCCACAATAAGTGTTTGAGATAGGTTATATAATCTTCGTTTTATAGGAAAAGAAACTAAAATTCATATCATTTAAAATGACCTACCTAGGGTTATACAATTGGATACATGGCAGATTTAACGCTTGAGCCAAAATCTTCTTTTATATTTCAAAATATGTGCTCATTACAGCATACCATACTGCATCAATAATCCACTGAACACAATTTGAGAATCTACTCCCTCCTTTGTCTTTACAGATAAACTTTTCTTACCTAAAGATGATGTGGTCATAAAATGATGTTCTGAGATGGTAGAACTATTCTTTATTGTGTCTTGAAAAAGAAAAAGCTTCATTTGACATAAATCAGACATTTTACAGAATGACCTTCCCATTTATAATATACTTACTACATATTACAATGTATTTCTTACATATTCATAAATTGTTAAATATTTTAATGTGTATAGGAATACACACACACACACACACACACACACACAGTCATGTGAGTCTTAATTTTTTTTAATTAAAGTTTATTGTGGTGACAATTCTTAGTAAAGTACATAGATTTCAGCTGTACAATTCTGTAATACATCATCTATATATCACCTTGTGTGTTCACCACCCAGAGTCAGTTCTCTTTCCATCACCATATATTTGATCCCCGAGTCTTAATTTTTTAAACAAAACCTGGGGTGATAGGAAAGAAATGATAATTAGTGCCTTAAAACCACTAAGATTAGTCAATGTAGTATCCAAATAGTCTGCTCATTGGTATTAGTATGTAACTATATTTAATATCTAAATAAGAGGATTTGGCACTATAGTAACTTATTCATATAAAGTAGTATAAGTAAAACAAAAGCTTTCCTCTTTGTAAAAATTTGTTATTGGCCTTTGATATCCATAGATAAACCTAGTAGGCAAAGTTACTGCTGTGGTCAAAATAGACTCCACACTGGGTGCTAGACCATTCTGAGTCTAGAGGGTGAGTGCGAAGCTGTCTTTTCTGTTCACATGACTGCTCACGGGTATTTTGCAGAAGAAATATTCCATTGCTGAAATTCTTATACTGAAGAGCATTGCCTAAGGGAAGTGCTATGACTGATTTGTTGAAAAAAGTCTAGAAATGCTTGTAAAGGGTTAGACCATACAGTAATACTGGTACAGCAGAATTCTGATTTTCAGGTGGAAGAAAACACTCCATCATGTTCTTCTAATTCTTTTTTCTATTTAAAGGAATATTGGCTTTTAAAAAATATATTTAAAACACTTCATTTTCATAATGTTATTCTAAAGGGATAAATACTTTTTTCTCCTTTTTACTTTACATTACATTACCTTACTTTACATTTAGCAGATTTTATTTTAGCAGATTTTATTTTATTTTTTACCTGGCATTAATATGACTATTTTATTAGGATATTCGTGTTTATAGTATTATATCAGATAGAATGTGATAGCTACTTGATTGTTAGTTGGGGAGTAACAGAGTATTCATTCATATGTTGCATTCTTGCCATTTGTAAACTAGATAAAATATTGGCCATTTCCTTCTTGAAATAAGAATTCTGATACATTTGCTGACTTCAAAATGTGTTAATAGCCCTTATTACATGATGTGGTTTATCTTTTTTTATTATTATTTAGGTAGAACATCCTTATATAATAAGTAAAAATAAGTTAAAAGTTAAATTTTCCATAATTTCACATTCAGAACTTAAAATATTTTACAAGTCAAAATTTCCTGTGGTACCATATACTTAGACATTTTGAAGACTTTTTTCTCCTTGAATACTGATACGGAAAATATTTTGTTATCTGGTTTATATTATATCCATTTTTGTTTTATAAAATGCCCTTGTATAAAATTTGTTACAAATATGAGTTCCTGGTCCAGAAACATTAGTCTACATTCAGTTATATACACTGCCACAATAAAAGTAAATTGACTCCATAAGAACATATCCCATTTCCAAATTTAACTGTATATTTGATAAATGAAAACAAGGATTTGTTATATATTTTGTCAGTGTCAGTGCCCTAATTAGTAAACGTATCAAATCTAAATGTGAGGTTACTTTAAAGTCTGTCCATCATAAAATCTTTCTAATTTTCTCTTTATTCTATGAATAGGTCATAGCACATAAGAAACTAATTGTATAGCTATGCCTTTTATTGTAGAACAAGTTCTTCTGGATCAAAATTCTCAAACTCCTCCTCCAAGCCCTTTCTCAGTACAAGCTTTTAATAAAGGGGCGAGTTGCAGTGCCCAAGGATTTGATTATGGACTTGGAAATAATAAAGGTAAGTGTTTAAAAGTAGCCTTTTACTTACCTAACTTTAGTATTTTTATTACCTTCTCTTCTATCCATTTTTATTACTGTTTACCAAAAAACTTTTTTAAAGTTTGTTCGTAGAAAACTAACAATCAATGTTTACGAAGGTGTTCCTTTTATATTATTATTTTTAACAGTTTAACCTTAAATTTATAGGAATTCTTGCCTATTTGTTCCTATTTTAAGGACACATTTTGAATTCACATCATAAAGACTTTGTGTCACTATATCTAGTAAATGAACTTTTTTGTCTCATCTTATTATTTTATGAGTAATGTTAATGAGCATAAAAGAACTTTCCAGAATGATCTATTTAAAATTAAAATGTTTAATATTTTTAAGTAATATTACACATGACCTTCATTAAATTTGTGTGGTTTTTATGTCTAACTGGGTTTATCTTAGTTACCTTAGAATAACATGACATGATATGTATGGTTTTGGTATTTATAAAGAAGTGACAACGTAGTAAAAACAAAAATAAAAACCTAAACCATATTAATATAAAATGTATACTACTTTTTTGGCTGCATTAATGGAAGATATCAGCATCATGGACAATCCAAACATTAGTTATTTTGACATAATTTATACCTGAATTTCATCCAGAATTTCATTTGTATGCAAATTCAGACACATTCATGTTCTGAATCATGAAAATCAGCCATATTGTCAGCAGTTAGCGTACAGTTGTATGATGGGTAAGAGGGAGAAGACAGCCTCCATGGAAGTAGTCTTATTTTAAAGTGTATTTAAATTAATTCACAGGATTTGATTTCAAGAAATAAATACAGTTCACTATATACCTGACTTGCAGAGTAAGTGAAATAATGAAATAGTCTGCAAAATACAAAATTACATCAATATAGAGGAAATAGTCAATTTAAAATAAAACAACTTTCTGTTTGATATCTTTATTACTTTCCACAAAGTATTTTTATGAAGGAAGCCTAGACACAGATTTCTCTTGGGCTTTCCCTACTCTGTTGTGTTGGTCTATTCTGCAGGTTTGGGTACTATATGCTCGCTTGTTTCTGGTGGCTCAGATTTCAGCTAAAGCTAGATTGTCATACTTAAGTAGGATAAATTCTTGGTGGCATTTTCTTCATGTCCCTTTCCCTCTACCATTGTCAATCCTTAAAATCTCAGTGTTTACTTACCACTAGTATACTTCTATAGTAATCTGTTTTAAACCATGTTTAATTCAGATTGTATGCTTTCAGTCTCTAAAATGTCTGAATTATACTGGTGGCTACTTTAAATCAGTCTTTAAAATATAATTTCTTAAAACATCATAAACATCAACTTTCTAGAGATGCAAACATTTCTGACAATGTGTATTAAACAGAAATAATTACTACTTTTTAAAAGTGTGATTTTGCTACTATTGCTCAAAAATAGCATGTAGTTATTAATAGGCTTTTAGAATATTTATTAATAGATGTAGCAAAGAAATAATAAACTTTAATCTGATTACATATATTTAACCTTTATTTAACAATTTAACATTACCTTTAACAATAGTTCCCATTTTCTTTAACTCTTTATACTATCCAAGATCAAGAAATTATTTTTTGCAAAAATTCTTTTTCTTTAAAACCATTTTATAAAATTCTCCATAATTGCTAAAACCCTTTCTGTAACATACAAGGTTAACTTTTTTTAAATAAAGACATGTAGCTTGTGTGCATAGTTCTTTCCATATAAATCTATTCTTTGTTGGTGCCTCTTTTGAAATTTTCATTTATGAAGCTTTATTATATTTAGGGAATATGGCTGGAAAGGTACTGTTTTCCAGTTTCTGCATATGTCTGGATACGTTTTTTTTCCCCTCTTCTTTAGCATCATTTAAACTATTTAATATATATATATGCATACACATATATATATATATATATATATATATATATATGTATATGCATATATATATATACATATATATATATACACACACAAATAAATGAGGAGTGATGATCCATTCAATTATATTATTTCATAGTGTTAAAAATATTTTTCTGTTAATATCTTTTGATTTAATTTTAAGGAAAAGTGTCAGAATTCATATTTGAGATACTATTTAAATTAGGGAGCTCATATTCATTTTTATATATATATGTCTTATAGACTTGCACATTCAAGCAAAAGAGTTCATGCTTTTAAAAATGTATAATTTCTTTTGCAGTAACAACTTTAGAAAGAAAAAAATTATAACTGCAATGTATATATGTTACTAAATTAATAACATATATTTTGCCTCCCTTGAATCCTACATTTAAAAAAACCACTCATATTTGCTAATTTTCTGCATGAAGTGTATTGCATATGAGGCAGGGTGATACTAGTCATGGTCAGGTACTATGTACAAGACATCATTTACTTAGATCTTATTTATACGTGTATGATATTGAATCAACAATTCATAGATTCTTCATAGCCTCTGTTCTCCCACGCTGCTACTAGATGTTGTAAATGAATTCACATGGATTTGGGCTGTCATATAAGATCTGGTGGGATGCTTCCATTAAAACAATATGAAACATTTGGTCCCTAATTTGAGGATAACGATCACCAACTTCCACGCATTTCTGAATTGGCATAGTTTTATTTAGTTGTTTAACTTTATCTGAATGTCGTAAAGCACCATTTACTTTGCCATTTTGGATGTTAATTAATAACAAGTTGTAGTTTTGACTGTTTTGCCCACTGCAGGTGACCAACTGAGTGCCATATTGAATTCAATTCAGTCACGGCCCAATCTCCCAGCTCCTTCCATCTTTGATCAAGCTGCAAAACCTCCCACTTCCCTAGTCCACAGCCCATTTGTGTTCGGACAGCCCCTTTCCTTCCAGCAGCCTCAGCTTCAGAGTAAGTCTGTCAGTCTTACCTGCCTCATCAAGCCATTTCTGAAGCTTTGTTCTGAGTTGTGTATCAGTTACTAATTATTTATCAACTCACCAGATTGGTTTTATTTAATGAGGATGTTATCCCTTCCCATCTTTTTGAAGCATTTAAGCTATTCTGAGCTAAGACATTCTGCAGCTAAGACATTTGTTTTTAATCACACTTTTTTAAGAGTACTTATTAAAATATGACTAGTCTAATTCCTGTATTAGCAAATATATACTATAAAAAACCATTTGATTTAAAATTCTCTTTTATAATATGCACAACTATGCTAAGCATCAGTTGTAGGGATAACTTCCAATGTTTTACGTTGGATTTTTGTTACTTTGAGATGCCCCAAGAGAATAAACCTATTTCACTACACCAGTAGGTAGAGGAGAAACTGTGCTGGGCAGGTTTATTTGCTTCTTTTAAATGAATTTTGTATCCATAAGATGTATAGTAACTTAGGTGTCCAGATTTTCTCAAATTGTCGTTTCTTCTCTTGCTTTTTATTGTTTTGTTGTTCTTATACTTCACGCCAAATTGATCATTTGATCCCAGTTCTGCCTCCTAGGATTGCTCTAGCCCTTCATCCATGATAGTAATTCACACTGATATGGAAAATCAACCAAATAAATTACACTTAACTGAGTATTCTTTTTTCTGAATAACGTGCTGAGGCTCCCACTTCAACTTCTCAAAACTCCTTGCAATATGACAACATTCTTAGCCTTCAATTCACATGTTGTCTGTGCAACACATAAACATGCTCATTGAATGAGAGAGTTCATGCAAGTCTCAGCTTACACACCCTTTGTTTGGATTCCAATGCATGACTTGTTTTCTTCAGCAAAGTACATTCACATGGAAGTCCAAGTTATTTTTTTCTACAAAATTGGTAACTGTTATTAGTATTACTTCAGAGACTGTCCATCATTTTGTTTTTATTAGGAAGCAGAGTAGTGTGTAGTTAGCAAATGATGTTATTCACTATGATACAATTCTCGACCTTGGGTAAAGAGTGCACAAGAGTGTAAATTTTTCTAGATTTGTATTATACATTAGGCAAATTCAACTAATGAAATTAATTAGATTGGAAATGTAAGTAGTATCAATTTTTAGCTAATCATCATCTCTATTCATATATGATATTCACTTTAATGTCTCTTAAAAGAAGAATTTCAAGGAAACATAATAGTGGCATGTGTGTGTGAAATAGTTTCTTCCTTCTTGATAAGAATTACAGAAGAATGAAAGAGAACTGAAGGCTTAGTTTACTGATTTTATGGAGCTCCAGACTTTTTACACTTAGATGTACACAGGTTGCAGGACGTTCTAAAGCTAAGGACAAGGAGAAAACAAAAATGGAAAAAAATATAATTAGGCAGAAAATTCATATTACATATAAAATTTTTAAACATAAATTAATAATGTCATACTAGCAGCAGACGAGAAAACTAAGGAAAAAGCACCTTTTTGTTTTACCTAAAGGTTCATTACAAGTCTTAAAAACAAGTATAAGTACTGTTTCTATTTTACCAAATTATTTAATGGAATAATTTGAAACAAAATATAAAAACCATAATAAATTAGATTTGTCTCCTTGAAGGGATAATAGGTTTCCAACTGACATTGTTTCAGTATAATTTTATGTGTGTTGTGTCTAAATATTATCAGTACCACCACTTCTTTTATCACCATCTTGGAGCAAATTTGAAATCATGGCCTAGAAATGTCTCAATTACCAATTTTCTGAATCATTACTTGACTGTACTGCAGCAATGGGAATTCCTTCGATCTTTCTACAAACCTCTAATCACCAGCAGAGTATCACTGAAGTTTGACTTCCAAATTTCGGAAACCATAAGTCTTAATCTTTAGCTTAACTAAAAAAGCTATGTAATCTAAAAGTAGGTTTAATATTTTGGAAATAAATTACAATTATATTAATCATATCTTATTAGGAAAATTAAATCTGGCAGAGTGCTTATTGTTGACTACCTGAGTGAGTTATCCCTTCCTGAACTTCACTGCCATCTACCCCACCAGCATTTCATCTTGCTTTAAAAGATGAATTATGCATACTAAACTTCCTTTACTAATTACTAAAATTAGATTTATTTTTGTTTTATACTTTTGTGATACTAAAAACATTATGTACAGAAGACCATAGTTGTAAATTTATGCTTATACTGCTCGTCACCGCTATGCACTAAACACTGTACCTTAAGCACTTTAATATATCCTCATTTGAGATAATGTTTTCATTTTGCAAGTAAGGAAACAGGCTTAGGGAAGATAAATGATTTAGCCCCGAAACATACATAGTAAGATGGTATAACCCGAACATGAGGCTGATTCCACTGACTGCAAAGGCCTTGTTTTTAAATATTCAGCTTTGCTTACTGATAAATAATGCAAAATCTGTTCATATATATATATATATATATGTGTATAATTTTTTTAATGTTCTGCTTATATTTTGTTCTAGCACCTAAGAGTATTAGCTTTATTTGGATTGGTTATTTTTTCCTTTATAGTTTAATTTTAAGAATATAGCTTAGTTTGAAAGAAAAAAGATTTCCTGAATGTCATATCACAAGTTCCCAGCTAAGTAGACGAGCTCCACAGAAACACACATAACCTGGCCGTCATGTCAACTTTTAGCTAGCATTTCTAGCATTATCATGAGTAATTCTTAAGAGTTTTGTTTTGTTTTGTTTTTTCCTGAAGCATAGTTTTTTTCACTAATCTCTGGAATTTGAAATGATCTGGCACATTAAATTAATTTGGTATTTTTTAATTAGCAAAATTATTTTATTATAAATGCACACATACCTATATATACAAACAAATTATTTCACCTGCTGTTCTAGTGAAATAGAATACAGAAAGAAAAGTTACAAGTTTTCCTTGTCTTACCATACATATGTACACAGGCAGGAGAGAGAGAGAGAAGTGTGTATATAGACTTTTTCTTAATGTTCTATAATTTACTTTTTCATTTCAAAATTATATCTGTAGTTTTTAGACTTGGTAAGCTGTTGGGCAGTAAGAGTCTAGTGGATTGAGACAGAGAATGGTATTTGTGCCTGTTTTCTTTTAAGAATATTGCATTCCTTATTTTTATTGTCTTTCTTCATTCCTTTTGAAAGTATCATTTTTTGTCTCATAGCCCCTGACAGTGTCTTACACGTCATAGACTTTCCAGGAGTATTTGTTGACTATAGATACCTAAGATTATCACTTATTTAGTGTAAACCATGAATTGAAGAGTATGTGTTTCTTGTTATGATGTACATTCCAGTATTTACTCAGAGTACATCATCAAAGAAGAAAAAGAATATTTCAGTAGTAACAAACCAGCTATAAGGTAATGATATATGACCTCTAATGTATTGAATTTCTGAGCAACGTCCTCCAGCGAAAAAATGGTATTTCAAATGACTGTCCTTATCATAAGCATTTTCTGCCTACTATCCAAGAGGCTATATAGTTGACCTTTTTTGGTAGAAAAATGTTAAAGCATTAAGAAAGTTTATTCTTCTTCAAGAGATTTTAAACATGTAACATAATATATGTCAAAATATATCATACTTTCAAGCCCAGATATGAGAGCTCTAGGTTACCTTGCAACAAGAGTATTCTGTTATACCTGTTATATCACATTCTTAAATGAAACAAAAAATTTGCTAAATGTGACAAAAGACGCCACTTGAGTATCTGCATGCATCTTTACATTTCAGAATGCTTACGTATATATATTAAAACACTGAGTTTACTTAGAATATAGAGATGTAGTGATATAAAAACTTTAAGTTCAAATTTCTCTTCCAGCCACTTCCTTGTTTTAGTATTTTTGTTTTATACTTTTTGATACTAAAGTATTTTTGTAGCCCCGAAACATACATAGTAAGATGGTATTAGTTACTTGACACATCTGAGCCCTTTTTACCCCATCCATAGAATGGTGTGCCCAATAAATGGGGTACTGATACCATTGTTGACTTTTGACGCAGATATTTCTCTCTCATGCTCCAGGGAAGACTGAAAGAAATCAGTTTCAGAGAGAAGAGTCTGTTCTCTGTGGAAAGAGTTGCAGGAAGGAATTTCAAAAGGGACAAGTGAGGTTTCTTAGCTATTTCTCACAGCATAATTTCATTATTTGTTTTGAGATCAAGTCTTCATATAGTAACAATATATTCAGAAGTTAGTATGGATGTTATTATAAAAACCAGGTTTGTTTCTAAGACTTAGAGATCATATCTATCCTGGACTGGAGTCATACCACAGAATCTGTTCGTTTTGATCCTTGCCTGCTATGAGATGTGACAGGGAAGAAGGAGACCTGTCTTTTTCAGTTTCTGTTCTCCCCAACTAGTTTTGTGACACTAAGCTGATTTCCGAGATCCTTTTCCTTTTTATAATTTTTGTAAAGAAAAAGTGTATGATGATTTTCAACAAAGATTTTATAAAATCAAGATCAGCTTGTTCAAGTATTCAAGTTCAATTAAATTTTTTACACTTGAACCTATAGCATCTATCACAACAGCCAACATACTTATTTTAGTTTTGGCTCTAACATCTTTAGCATCCTTACAAATCCCTATCACTTTAGTCATAGGCCAGAATGTATCGTCACTCAGGGTCACCATATTCTCTGTGGTATGAAAGTTGTGACCCATGTTCCTTTGCCTCTTCATCAACAATTTTTCCATCAACCCTTCACTTCATCCTAGGAATTCAAACCAAAGATAATGCTGCCGTTGTGAGAGAGTATCTCTTCATGCATCTGTTTGATTTCTCCTGACTAGATTTGGCTTTGTAGCTCTCCCTCCTTATTGGCTACTATTCTGTCCACCCTTCATTTTGAAATATTGTACAAGGCAGCCCCAAGCATGTCTTAAGTACTGCAGGAGCAACGTTCACAGAACGCATGAGAAACATAGGAGAAAAAGCTCCGGGCTCAGCTAGGAAAGGGTAGAGAAGGCCTTTTTAAAAGAGGTATCCCCTGATTCGAGTGTTGAAGGACTCGTAGGAATTTATCAGGCAATGAAGGGGCAGGGGAGGGCAGTGCAGGAGCATTCCCACTATGAGAATAACGTGATCTAGTTATAGAGATCCGCTGAAGCAACAAATGTTTATGGGGCACCACCTAAGTGTCAGGCACTATTCTAAGCACTGGTCATGCAAATAGTTCAGTGTGGGAGGCTGTTGCAGTAATCCAGGTGAGAAATGATGGTGGCTTTACCAGAGTAGTAGCCAAAGATGGTAGTAAATTGTGCAATACTAGATATAATTTGACAGGGAATCAACAGGATTTGCTTACAGATGGAATAAGCAATGAGTAAAGGGTGGATCTAAGTTTTTTTCCTAGGCATTTGGAAGAATGTAATTTCCATTTACTATGGCACTCCTGGAGAACTAGGTTTGGTGAGCAATAACAAAGGCTACATTTTGGACATTATATTGGTAACCTGCTGTTGCATAACAAGCCACGCCAGAATCTATGACTTAAAATGAACACCGTCTAGCTCACAATTCTGTGAGTTGGCAGAGTAGACTGAGTTCAGCTAGGTAGTTCTTTTGGTCTTGGTTGGTTTCCTTCATGCATCTGTATGTCAGCTAAGCAGTTTTGCCTTGGGAGGTTGGCTGGGCATTGGTTGATATGAGAAGGGTGCTTGAGCCAAGTGTCTCTTAGGCTAATCTGAGTTTATTTGCTTGGACATTGCTGGATTCTAAGAAAGCAAGAGCATGCACAATCTTTTGTGCCTTAGGCTGAAATTAACAGCATTACATCTGCTACAATCTGTTCGTCAGAGCAAGACACTAGGAGAGTCTGTATTCAAGGATACACTTCACTTCCTGATTATTATAGAATTGCTGTGAAGGGGCGTAGGTACAGGGGTGGGGATAGTTGTATCCATGTTTGCAAATAATCTATCCCAGATATGTTAAGTTTGAGATTCCTATTAAATTCGGGGCAGATACCGAATTGAGATCGATATATGATCCTGGAATTCAGGAAATGTCCTGTAAATTGTGACTCCTTTGGATTATAGCAGAATAACTTGAGAGTTGTTATATCTGGGTGATATATAAAGCCATAAGGGTGGATTAAAGCAGCAGGAAAATAGATATAGGTAGAAAAGAGAAGAGGCCTAAAGACTGAACCCTCTCCAGTGTTTAGAGGTGGGTAGTAGGAGAATTCGGCAAAAGACACCAAGAAATGGACAAAGAGATAGGAAAACCAAGTGAGTGTGGTGTTTCTGGATGCCAAGTGAAGAAAATATTTCAAGGAAACTTTTGTATCAGATGTTACTGGTGTGTCAAGTCAAGTTAGGATTGAGAATGGACTTGGGTTTAGCAATGTGACAGTCAGTGATGATCTTGATAAGAGCAGCTTTGGTAGAGTGAGCTACCAAAGCTTAATTTAGTGGGTTCAAGAGAAAAGGGGGAAGAGATTGGAGACAATGAGTATAAATAAATCTGTCAAGAGGTACTTTAAAGGGAAAGAAAAAACAAAATGAAGCTAGGACAGAGAATGTGGGATTTAGAGATGTTTTTGCTTTGTTTGTTTTTTATTGGGAAAAAAGGTAACATCAAGGATGTTTTCTAAGGAGAATGATCCAATAGAGAGAAAAATTGCTGATGCAGGAGACAGAGGAGAACTGGTGGAACAATACTCTTGCATAGGAGAGGGGATGAGATCTAGTGCAAAGTGGAAAGGTTGGCTACGTTGGAGCACAAATAGTTTATCCATCATAACAGGAGAGAAAGAAGAGGTATAGTTGTCAGGCGCTTGAGAATGTTCTCCTTTTGTTTGTTTTTTCTCAGTAAAATCGGAAGTCCTCAACAGCCCAGAATTAGCATATTATGTAAAGAGTGTGTTGGTAATTTGAAGAAAGGGGAGAAGATATGAAATAGTAATAGCTAACATATACCAAACATTTACAATATAACAGGCACCATTTTAACCACTTCATATGAATTAACTCACTTGATCACGTTAGACAACATGATTCAGTTGAGAAGCTTCACACATTTGTAACTTAGAGTGTTAGTACCCTAGTGGCAGAGATCATGAAGGGTCTCTGTAGTTTAGACTTTGTGCTGTAAGTACAGTGAATAAAATGAAGGGAGCCGGTGAAAGGTATAGTTCTGCAGAATTTTAAAAAAGGAGTGATACCTGTTTTACACTTGTAAAAGATAACTGAAAATATTATTTAAAAGGCCCTAGAGAAAGGGAGAATGTTAGAGTCAGGGAGTCCAGAGAAAAGCTTAGTATGGCTTAAACTAAGGTAAATTACAGTGGGACAGCAAAGAAGGAACAAGTTTAGAAATATTTAGGCAGTAAAATGCACAGGACATGCTAATCACTGTGGGAACAAGTCCAGAATGATGTCTAGTTTTTTGGCTTTATTTTGAAAGAAAATCCTTACCCGATACCAATAAACAAAATAAAAAGCAGGTTTTAAGGAGAAATGAGTTCAGATGAGTAACTTAGCTCTAGTAAACTATAATATAATTTGAATATGGGAAACGTTTAGCATTTTCATAATTAAAGATGGCATTGTTGACTGACAAGTTGAAAGTACACCATTAAATTATTCGTATATATATATATATATTTTTAGTAAAAATGAATCAAAGTATTTTCATGATTTTTGCAAATTTAGAAAGCATTTTTTAAAGTATTTCAATTATATTTTTGTGTTAGGTCTGCCACTTTTCTCTAAAACTTACACCATAGGCTTAGTAAAACTAAAACTAAATGTTTTTTAACAGCTTTACTGAGGTATAATTGTGTACATTTGATAAGTTTGAACATATGCATACACCTGATACCATCACCATAATCAACTAAACGTTTATCTTTTAAATCAGGCTTTTTATCTCTTACCATTAGGTATTGTCTTTCTTCTCTCCAGTCCCTTCAGTTTTTTTGAGAAATATGTCACAGGATGGTATAATTAATTTCTGGTGTTCAGGGGACCTCAGAAGTCATCCAGCTCTCATTTTGGAGATAAGGGAATTCTCAGTGACTTGCCCAAAGTTATGTAATTAACTGGCAAATCTGACTCAGACGAGACTGAGTTTTAGCTGTCCTTGTACTTCATAAGCGTATCCTCCTGAAGGCAGCACATGGTTATGGTTAGTGTTAATCACCTGATAAAAAGTCTAATTTCTATGACAAATAGATACTATTTTTTCCCTTGCAACTAATAAACAGTTTGTGGAGCACCGGGTTTTTTATTGCTGAGAGTATCCCCAGCCCTCATGTGCCTCAAATTGTTGCTCAAGGAGCAATGCTGAATCTTTTCTTGGAAGTTTTTGAAGTGATTTTTTCCAGGGCCTAGCATATATACACATCAAATTTTGCTCCAAATTTTCCTCTCTTGGCCATCACAAACTCTGAAATTATATGCTAATCTCTAATGTTATATCCCTTAACCATATTTACTAGGGGTTTACTACAGAGGGTGCCAAAAAAATGTATACACATTTTTAAAAAGGAAAAACTGTATTAAAATTGTAATACTCAATATATACCAGTAACAAAAGATGAATATAAGTCATGTGTATACGTATTTTTTACAACCCCGGTATATATTCAGTAATATTACAAGCAAGTTTTATGTAAGTACAGTTACGTCTCGAAGTCATTTAGAGACACATCATATTTTGGGGGTTATCTATCTTACATGTTTTCATGTACCTTCCTTTCTACATTCATATCATGTGGATTGATGTTATATCCCAGTGAAAAGCTTATTTCTATTTTGTCCTTAAGTTGGAAATTTTGTTCTAACTTTCATTCTTTTATGATTCATTTAATATACTAACATTTATGTAAATAATTTTCAGTTTTTATTCCATGTCATAAGCTCCTTTAGCATTCATGCAATTCCACGTTTCTCCTGATACATTTACTAGGATTCTGGATATATCTGATGCAATAATATTGCCTGCCTTGCAGTGTGTCTCTTAAGGATTGCTTCTCTTTTTAAAATTGAAAATACAAATCTTTTAAAAAATTAACTATATCAAGGTATATTTAAACATAAAGAGCAAATTTTGTAAAAATTAAATGCATAGCACAAGTTGTCTGCAGTCATAACTTAATTTCTTTAGGCATTTAACTATAACCTCTTTAGACTTTTAAAAGATTTTTCTTATTCACTACAAATTATGCCTAGGAATTCAATCTCTCTAGGTTTTGTGACATTTTGAAAAAGACTTCAAGGCTGTTTTGGCTTCAAAGCCTTTTCTAGGAGTTTGTCCTTAAACCTCTTAACATCTTATTCTACAAGTATCCTTGTAGTTTATCACATTTATGTTTTTGGGTCCTTCCAATTAAGATAGTATTCTGATTTCCTGCTCCTGTTTCCTCCTGCCAACCCCAGTCTTCACAGATTTTAGCGACTAAGCCCAACTATCTCCTTACATTGGCATTTTGAATTCCCCTTGAATTAACTCTTCCAATCAAAAGCTGTCGCCCTCCTAACTGATATTTTCAATAAGAGTTGCAGACTATGTGTTATATGAGATTTAGAAAGCATATGAATTTATTTTGTAGTAACTGGTACTTTTTGAGTTTTATCGACTTCAAAAAGAAGGATGCTCAAAAATATTAAAAATGGAACATTTTTTAACTTAGATAAAGATGATTTGATGGCATGTATGTCACGTTTCTCCACCCACTCCCATCATTTTCTCTTGAACCCGCTTCAAGATGTTCTTGCAGTTGCCCTTATCCGCAGAAATTGCTCTAGTCACTCTTTACTTGTTTTGCTAAGTTCAGTTGTCCATTCTAAGGTCTCATTTTACTTGATCTATCAGCAGTGTTTGACAGAGTTGACCTCTCTTTCCTCCTTGAAACACCATCTTCCTTTGCCTGCTGTATATTTCCTACCTTATCAGCTGTTCATTTTCATTCTCTTTTCTACATCCTCCTCTGTTCTGTATTCCTTGGAATGTCCCAGAACTTTGGGTTCTTCTAGACCTCATCTCTAAGTAGTCTTATTCAGGCATAGAATATTGCCCAACATCTACAAGCTTATGACTCCCAAGTCTATCACCACTTGATCAAGTATACGCGTATACTTACTTGTTCATTTCTTTTTTCACCTGAAGATAAGCTCCATTAGAGCAGGAACTTTATTTCTGCTCATCATTTTATTCTCAATGCCTAGAGCACTATCTGAAACACGATACGTACTCAGTACCTTGAATGGAATGACTTTTTGGTTTATGAGTAGTTCACCTTTAATCTTGGTCATAGTAATGAATCAGTCAACTATTACTTTTCTGTTTTGGGAAAAGTATATGTTGTATCCAATTTTTTATTTAAGTAGTATTACGTTGTCTCATTACCTGACTTTATTTCACCTCAATTGATTACATTTATTTTAATTGCCATGAAGTAAAATTTTAAATAAATTGGATTTTTTTTTCACTTAGATAAGGTGGGATTTTTTTTAGCATACTGCTATTAACCTTAAGGGTTCTATTAATCCTTTTTAAAAAGATAAATTATTTAATGTTAAGTACTTCATTTTCTGCATGGTAAATCATGAATGTGTCTAACATTTTCAGTGACTTGTCCATTTTCTTTGCTTTGTGTTATGAAACTTATAAACAAAATGTGGTGTCTCAGTAATAACATATACAGAAAAACACTAAATATTGGGATTAGTACTAGCATTGTTCACTGAAGATGCACTCAGAAAAGTAGTCAACCATAAATGTCAACTTGGGTCCGAATTCTGAGTTACATAATGGAAAAATCATAGTCATGTGCCCATACGAAAAACCAGGTGACAGTAGGTCAAACTGTAAGTAACATTTATCTCTCATTATTTACCAAAACAGTTTTACTTACAAACTTCTATTTATATGGAAATGAGGACCAAATTGAAAAAAACCGACTTAAAGAAGTATTAGTCTAAAAAGAAATGCTCAAATTTGATTTATCAGAACGATGAGCCTTATCTAACTTTTAAGTTAACATATTTGTAGCTATCATTATTAATCTAAATAAATTTAATTTGACTATTGTTTCAGTTTTAATTTTCGAGAAATATAAACTTGTTGATAAATTTAGTGGAATATAAACTTTTTAATAATAGTTAATATTCACACATAACCATTTGAAATGCTTTGTTTCTGCTTGCATTCTCTGCCAATTTTTTTTTTCCATTGAATCTGTGCTGCTTCTTTGCCAATGTTTTCCACTATAGAATCTCCATCTCGCAACCTTGCTTCTCGTGAGCGCATTTACAAAAATTATGGTGTAGCTGGGCCTGCCTCTGCTCTCTCATCTCTGTCTCACAAAACAAAGGGTGGGTATGTGTGCATTCATGGATGGGCCATTCTTAATGAACATAGGCGGTTTCAATAAGGAAATTTTAGTTCACCTCACTCATTTTCATCCCATTCCATTTTTTAAGATTCAAGTTTATCATTTTATTTCAATTTTGATGTTTTGGGGTTATTTGTGATATATCGTCAGTATTATAGTATTCATTACCCTAATTGATAATGCATGTTTACTATAGCTATAGGTTATATATTACTCCTATTTAATTTCAAACCTATATGATATCTTAAAAGGTAAAATAGGTAGTATATAGACAGAAATGCCTGATTTGGAGAGCTGTAAAATCTTTATTATCAGAACAAGATGGTATATATCTAAGTCATGAAGCACATTGTGATCTATAAAAATATAATAATCTTATGTAACTGGTTAGTCTTAAACTCATTTTTCTGTTATACAATGTAAGAATCATTTTTCTATTTTAGATTTTTTTATAAGAAACACTTTGATAATTAGTTAAAGTTTTTTAGTTTAACTTCATTATCAGGGTGCATAAATACACACACACACACACACACACACACACACACACACACACACCCTACACTGACCTACTTACCTGTCTGGCATGAGTCTTCTTTGTAGTACTAGTTACTTAGTTTTAAATTTTTAAACTTAGTAATGTTTAAACTGTATTGACAACTGATAAAATTTCAATTTTAAAATATGCTTTTATTCTTTTAAAATACTATCTATACCTACTCACATTTTCATCTTAAATTAATATGTAAACTTTTAAAATCCTGTATTTTAAGAAAATTTTATCAAATTTTGCAGCAGTGGCTAATATATTGCATAAGTTTATCAAGTAATTTTTTTTTTGCCCCCACCCCCCCTTCTCATCCCCCCCAGTTTTTAAGCCGTTGTTTCTCAGTCTAGATGTGTAGGACACAGCTCCCTGGCCCATGCTGGTATTATGAGCCTTGCGCTCCCCCCAGCTGAGGCAGTCAGTCACCGGTTGTTGGTCGGCTGCTCACAGCCGTTCTTGCCGGCTGCGGGCCACACACCAGCTGCTCACAGTAGCACACGTCAGCACACAGCAGCCCCATGGCAGCTCACAGCAGTTCACACCGCCCTCCGGCTGTTCACAGCAGCCCAGATCCAGGGAGAGCAGTTGTTCACAGTCTTAGCTGTAGAGGGTGCAGCTCACTGGCCCATGTGGGAATCAAACCGGTGGCCTTCGGCGTTAGGAGCACGGCGCTCCAACTGCCTGAGCCTCCGGGCTGCCCTCAAGTAATTATTAGTTTTCTTTTTTCTTAGAAATGGGTAACAGTTTTACATTTGTTTGTACAATTGACAATGATGCCATAAGTATTATCGTATAATAAATACTTTTATAGAACTTGATCTCTATAGTACATAGTGTTATATAACCTGATATATACTATATATTATTGCATATCATATCACAGTATAGTACTACATTCTGCTGTATTATAGTGTGGTATCATATAACGTGATGATTTACAATTTTGGCATGAAAGCAATGATGTAGGTCAGTAATGAATGAATACTTAACATTTAACATGTTTACTAATTTGTTTGAATGTACTAAATTTCTATTCTGTCATGTATTTTTTTTCAGAATTCCTTTGAGGTTAGAAAATATTTTGCCTATTTTAATTAAACTTATATATGATAAACAATCATTAAACTCAAGTGATGAAGTGAAAGTATGTATGATCTAAAGATTTTTAATGATTTGTTTATTGGTATTTCAAGCAGCCACAACGTGACAATTAGTAACACTATATGCTTCAAAACTTTTGAAACCCAAATAAAGGAGATAAACATTAGTGCATATAGATTTACCACACTTCACTTGACATATTCTTTTTTAAAAAAATATATGAGATATATTTTGGAAAAGTAAATTTTTCAAAAGGATTTAATTATAATTTGACAAATCTCAGGAAGAAATAATTGCACATTTTTTATGCACTTGGACTCCAACAGTTCACCACTATCACACAACAGTACTCAACTATCACTATTTAGAGATCTTAAGAAAAGATTCACCACTACTAGAGGTAGAGAGATAAGGTATACAGATGCCTACCCTCTCTAACCCTCTCTGTTTAACACTTTTGCAATAACATGACAAGCGTGTTCCTGCTATTTGAAAGATTCCATTGTTCAACCAGTCACAGAGGAGATTTCCTTTGTGAGGATTTGCACACCATTAATTTAGAAAGCAAACCTCCTTCGATGTACAAATCGATCTTTTAGAGAGACAGGTGCAGGATATAAAAGGTTTACTACCTATTTGTCTAGATTCACCATTATATGTGGTTCAGCTTCCAAAATAAATGTGATGATGAAGGCTGTCAGATTAGTAAAAAAAAAATTAATACTCTAAACATCACACCCTCAAAATTAGTGGCAAGGACTAAGTTGATGTTTAATTCTACCAAATTCAATATATTTTTTTATAAAATTTGCTCTATGGATCAAAATATGGTCAGCAGTTTCTTAAACTACTTTTATATAATTTGAGAGCACTTATAAGATTGTAACTTCTTTTAATCTTTGCTCTACCACGAAAGCATCAGTATCTGGATTTTTGTGTGTGTTGTGATTTGTTTACCCATTTTTTTCCCTGAACTTAGCCCAGTTTCTTACAGTGCTTTTATAAAAAGAACACATACATAATAAATGAAGTTCATGATAGAATAATAAAGGATTGCAAGAAACTGAGGAACGTTATATTTAATAGTTACTTTTATTCATCCAAAGAATGATGAATGGCATGTTGCAATTAAATATTCAGTTCATCAACGCGCCCTAAAGAGGCGATTTGCCATATTTCATTATTTTACCACAGAATTATTTTACTTGCAAGCAACTGACCCTTACACAACAATGGCTCTTGTCACCTCTGCCCTGTGGCCTTGGGAGCCATAATTGTAAAAAGTGGATTTTTGCAGAACCTGAAGATTTGGGACTAGCAGAAGAAAAAAATATTTTAAAAAATAGGAATTCACTTCCTCATTCAACAAATATTTATTGAGCACTTACTATATCCCAGGATCCATTTTTAGCATTACATGAGTGAAGAGTAATAGACAAAAATACCAGTCCTTGCAGACCTTCCATTAGAAGGGCAGATTCTATGGCAATATCGTCTTGACTTGTAGTTAGCTGGAGCGTGACTACAAACACACATGGTGCGCTTGCATGCATGCACACACACCCAAGCCAAAAAACATTTCCCTGTGTCATTCAAATTTGTTCACATCCCTTTTTCCAAAAATAAAAAAGAAAGAAATACCTGCAGTGTAACCGGTTAACAGATTGTTCCCAATTTACTAGGTACCCTTTTTAAAAATACATAAATACTTCCAGCAAGGTTTATGGATTTTCAATTTTTCGTACCACATAAATCACTTTAATCAGGTTGTTTTCCTCCTAACAAGTAACTAATATCACTTGCATTATGACTAGGAGTTCTTATTTTAGGGAGGAGAGGTTTAAATGTTAGGTTTTAACATTTACTAGCGACAAAGACGACTTGGCTGTAATGCCTCAAAGGCAAGTACGAAGTATTAATAGTAGGAAGGAGAAACACTGAATGAGTGAGGGTCAGGATACAAAAAAAGAAAAAAGAAAAAAAGTGCCCATGTAGAAGTATCTAATGATTTGCCTGGAAAATAGGTGGAATATTTTTCTTTTTATATTTGTATCTGTTATTTTCCTGACTCTTTATTTCAAGCCCCCCACCCCACCCCACCACAATTCAGACATGTACTACTGATTCCGAGGATCCTCTTTTTTCCAATGGGACACAAGCTTGAATTCTAACCAACTAAGTTTAATGAGCTAAATAAGTAAATTTTTAGAATAGAGTTTATTTAGAAACAATAGATTGCCTGAATTGCATGTAATTAAATAATACCTTTGGGCATTCATATGTTAATTATAAATTATTCTAATCCAATCATTAAAATAGTGTCTCCTAAGCAGCTCTTTATTAGCCTAATGTATTTGTGTACTAAAACGATAAATTATATATAAATTCAGTTTCCTAATTCAGTAAGTCCGGCACTGTTACCCTAACAAGTATCACTCTACTGGAAATTTAGCCTGACTACTTTATATTTAAAAATATATGTGTTTTCATTTTTTTTATTCCAAAAAATTAGCTGTGTTTTTTTTCTTTTTAATCCCTCACTGAATTCAAATTCTCAATTAATTATTGTACTAAAGGTGAGGTTCGGATATGACAGATAATTTATACTGGTACATAGGTACTATTTGTTCAGTCTCTTTTGCATCCATGAAAATTGTTTTTGGTGGAAATGGTTGTATAGTGATGAAATAGAAATGTTATGAGAAATATTTCCCTTTTTTCCCCTTTATTCTTCAAGTGTTTTTGTCTGTAACAAGCAGTATAAATTTTTTAGCTATGTTTTGTATTTAAGTGTTTAGTAGCTAAATTATCAGTAAGTTATAATTTTATTAACAAGTTTTACTATGAAATGGACCATACAGGTGACCGAGGAACTATCTCAACATCTTCTAGACCGGTCTGTACATCAGGAAAATCAGACCTATCGTCCAAATACAGCAGATCGCTTAAACCTGATGGGCGTATGAGCCGGACTCCCGCTGATCAGAAGAAGCCAAGGGGCACCGAAGGTTTATCAGCTAGTGAATCCCTCATGTTGAAATCTGATGCTGCAAAGTTGAGGTCAGATTCTCACAGTAGGTCATTGTCCCCCAACCATAACACCTTGCAGACGCTGAAATCTGATGGGAGGATGTCTTCTAGCTTCAGAGCTGAATCCCCAGGACCAGGTTCTCGGTCATCATCACCTAAGCCAAAGACTCTCCCAACCAGTAGGTCTAGCCCATCGGGTACTAGTTCCCGCTCCTCCTCACCACATGATAAGAATCTACCTCAAAAAAGCACTGCTCCTGTTAAGACAAAACTTGATCCTCCTCGGGAGCGTTCCAAATCGGACTCGTACACACTTGATCCAGATACCCTCCGCAAGAAAAAAATGCCCCTCACAGAACCATTAAGGGGACGATCAACATCCCCAAAACCAAAACCAGTACCAAAGGACTCAAAAGATTCCCCGGGATCTGAAAATAGAGCGCCTTCTCCCCATGTGGTACAAGAAAACCTTCACAGTGAGGTGGTTGAAGTCTGCACTTCAAGTACTTTAAAAACAAACAGTCTGACAGATAGCACCTGTGATGAAAACAGTGAATTTAAGAGTGTAGATGAAGGTTCAAATAAAGTTCATTTCAGCATAGGAAAAGCCCCACTGAAAGATGAACAGGACATGAGAGCATCCCCCAAAATAAGTAGAAAATGTGCTAATAGGCACACCAGGCCCAAAAAGGAAAAATCTAGCTTTCTCTTCAAAGGAGACGGATCTAAACCTTTAGAGCCAGCCAAGCAAGCCATGTCTCCCTCCGTGGCGGAGTGTGCCAGAGCTGTCTTTGCCTCTTTCCTGTGGCACGAAGGCATAGTACACGATGCAATGGCTTGTTCTTCTTTCTTAAAATTTAATCCTGAACTTTCCAAAGAACATGCGCCTATAAGAAGTAGTTTAAACAGCCAACAGCCTACAGAAGAAAAGGAAACCAAATTAAAAAATAGACACTCACTGGAAATATCATCTGCACTGAATATGTTTAATATTTCACCTCATGGACCAGATATATCTAAAATGGGTAGCATCAACAAAAATAAGGTGTTGTCTATGCTTAAGGAACCACCTCTGCATGAGAAATGTGAGGATGGGAAAACTGAAGCCACTTTTGAAATGTCCATGCATCACCCAATGAAGTCTAAGTCTCCTCTTCCCTTAACTTTACAACACTTAGTGGCTTTTTGGGAAGACATCTCTTTGGCTACTATCAAAGCAGCTTCCCAGAATATGATTTTTCCAAGTCCTGGTTCTTGTGCAGTTCTTAAAAAGAAAGAGTGTGAAAAAGAGACTAAGAAGACCAAAAAAGAAAAAAAGAAAAAAGAGAAGGCAGAAGTTCGGCCCAGGGGTAATTTATTTGGTGAGATGGCCCAGCTGGCAGTAGGAGGACCAGAGAAAGACACCATCTGTGAGCTGTGTGGAGAGTCACACCCATACCCAGTGACGTACCACATGAGGCAAGCTCACCCAGGTAAATGATAATATTGAATACATGTAAGTAGTGTTTGTTAAGAAAAAATGAACTAGGTAACTTCTAACTTGAGCTGTTCTATAAATTATGTTAAAATATAGGGAAGCTATTGCCCAGAATTTATAGCATCTTATAATGTAATTTTTAAAGTGCACTATCAGTATAGGTTTTTTGTGAAAAATAGGTAAAGAAATTCTATTAGTGTGGTGGCAAGGCAATTTAGTACTATTTCATTTCTATGTATTACATTCTGAAATATTGTTTATTTTTTAAATGTTTTATGCATTACCCAAAGGGTGCTGTTAAGGCATCTCCACAGTAGAAATAATGACATATCCATACACTCAGGAAAGATCCCAACATTAGGTCTCCTTTGATTTTAGTGTTTTCCTGCTCAAAATTGCAAATTAAATTAGATTATACTGATTTCTTTGGCATTTTCTTATGGAAGTGATATCAACTGTGTCATCAGAAAACTGTTCTAGGTAAATGTGAGGATTTCTATAACAATTGATTAGTATTCCAAAATTCACCTATTACAAGTTTAGTTAATTTTTTTCTCTTTGTACATATTATACCTGATACCTTCTGTAAAATATATCATTCCTTAAAATACATGATTCTTACAGAACATTTTATACGTATTTTGTTTAATATATTGGCATACTTAAGTAAATCTAAATGTACCCACATCATACATGTCTTTTCATCTGTCTTTGTGGAGAATTTAGGCATCATTTATTTGATTACTTTTGAGTCAAGTATGCTATGTTTCTGATATAGTTAATAACCTGAAAAGAAAAAAGTCAGATACTTACCTCAGGATTTTGCTTCCTTTAAGAAGGTAAATCTGTCATTAATGTATAAGTGGCAATGGTCAGACAACTAAGGGCACTTAAAGTGTTAATTCTTTATTTTCTTGTTTCAAGGTTGTGGCCGGTATGCTGGTGGACAAGGTTACAATAGCATTGGCCATTTTTGTGGCGGATGGGCTGGTAACTGTGGTGATGGTGGCATAGGAGGGAGCACTTGGTATCTGGTGTGTGATCGCTGCAGAGAAAAATACCTCCGTGAAAAACAGGCCGCTGCAAGGGAAAAGGTATTTTTATTCTGTTCTGGCTGTGTGTTAATAATAAGGATAAACCTTATAAAAAATCTCTTTTTATGATCACCTTATATCACATAACTCCACATAGTTGCTATTAAAGATCGGCTTTATAGCAGGAATAATATACAAATTTAATATTTGCACTTGGCCAGCGATTTTTATTACAGAAATAAACTATATCTTGGGATAATACAAGACGGCAAACCTGTGGCATATATGCCTTATTGACAAATTTTACTGTTTAATTCATTATTACTACTCTACGCATATACGTAGCTGTCTCTCGAAATGCTGCCTCTTTTTTCTCTTCCCTTTTGTTACTCTTTATCTCCTCTCTCTTTTTCTTCAACCGTAATTATGTCATAGGACTTGTGGAAAGGCAAGATCATTCACACCAGTGGCACACCTGACTAACAATTTTTGCTGAATATATGCACAGCCACACAGATTATTTACTCTTTTTCCAAAACAGTTACATTTAGACTTTACGACTTAAGTTTTTAATTTGCCCAAGGAAAGGAAAGAAATATAGTTTATGTTCAATATAAAATAGTTTCAGTCAGCTCAGGAGAAGCATGAAGTGAATGTTGGTTTTGGTAATCACTGTTATTATTTTAAAATGCTTCCACAATGTTTAATAATTTTTATTAGAGACTCAACATGCTTAGGTTAAGAAACTTAGAACCTGAATATAAATAGGAAAAGATCACTCCACATTTTTCTTGGCCAGGTCAAACAATCGAGGAGGAAGCCAATGCAGGTCAAGACTCCCCGCGCCTTGCCCACCATGGAAGCTCACCAGGTGATCAGAGCCAACGCGCTCTTCCTGCTGTCCCTGAGCAGCGCCGCGGAACCCAGCATTCTGTGTTACCATCCTGCCAAGCCTTTCCAGTCCCAGCTTCCCAGCGTGAAAGAGGGCATTTCTGAGGATCTTCCTGTTAAAATGCCTTGTCTCTACCTGCAGACATTAGCTCGGTAATATAACTTGGTTGTTTTCCTCAGTCGCTTTGGATTAACAGCTATTGTTGATTAACTGATAGCATGCTCCGAATACCCATGCTACATTACATACTGTGTACAATAAGAGACCTCTAGGAGTTCATTTTCTGAGTCGCCTTGGCCAACATATGACGGATAGGGTACATACACACTTTATGGTAGTAGGTATTTTTTTAAAAACCTGTAAATACTATGTCAATTTGTATTATTACCAATGCAGTATATGTCTTAGAAAGTAAGACTTGAGCTATCTTTTACTGTTTGGTAGACTGACTTCATCCTATTATTAGCAGGAAGTGCTGAAGTGGAAAGAAACTATTTCCTATAGAAGTCTTTCATTTTTTAAATTACTCATTCTGGTAGCATTTAAATGAGTACCAACTGGTTACTGACTTTGTGCTATACCTTGAAGACACCAAGATGATTATAATAAAAGCTTGACTTCTTTGTGTTCGCCCTCTGATAGGAAGTCAGACATATAAATGAAGTATTTAAATGTTACGTGATGAGTACTATAATAGAAGTATGTGCAGGATACTGGTAGCACATAAAAGATGGAGTGTTCCTGGATTCCCAAGGAAATTAGGAAAGGTTTATCAGAGAATCTGAAGCTTTACCAGAGTCTTGAAGGATAAATAGAAATTAATCAAGCGGGTAATGGGAGAAAAGCGATTCCTAACAGAGTAAATCACGTATGTGAGACATAAAGGATGAAAAAGCATTGCACGTTTAAGGAATTACATGCTAAGGTTGGATTTTATCCCTTAGGTAGAGGAAACAGTGGAAGAATTTTAAGCAGGGTAATGCATGAACTGGCTTGCAGTTAGAAGATCACTCAGCTACTAATGTGGACGCTGAATAAAAGGGTATGAGTGAAGATGGAGACGAGCCTATTAATAGTATATGCTATACTCCTGTACTGGAGTTGGGTGATGTAGACTGTACTTTTACACATTAAACACTGACACTCTAAAACAGGCTGTCGTATACTGAATTCAAATTTTTTCCATCACCTGACAAGTGAAGATTTCTAGACACTGCCGGCTGGCATGACTTACCAACCAACAGTTCCGTTTTGGCAATGTTGTCCTTTTTGTACAGCAGAGTTACGTAGTTTTTGTTTGTTTGTTTTTTACTTTTATCCTTACTGTTTCAATAAAATGAATGGGAAACAAAAATGAAAATGTGAAACTAAGTAGTTTTGAGATCAAGATGGAAGTCATCAGGTATGCCAAATGCAGCACATCTTTAGCTTCAGTCAGTCCACTTGGTAGACTGAGGTTAACAACTCATTGTCCAACTTTGCAAAAGAAAGAATCTAATTGTAAGACATGTAAAAATGCTGATGTACAATAATTATGTATTTTATATTTTTAGCTCTCTGGGAAATGGACACTCCCCTACCTCGTGGAACATTTCATATATCTAGTCTTTCTCAATTTTGTCTCATATATGTTCCTATCAAACAAGTGACTACCTATATTTCAATAGTCCATGTAAGAAACAGGAACCTAAACCAAGGAAATAATGACAGGGAATGAGAAGAGAGAATGATTGTCAGAGGAAACCTACTATTCTTAGACCTCATGGCTAAGGTCTAGCCCGCTGTAACACTGAGATATTTTAGCCTAGGCGTCTAGATGGTTGGTGGGATCATTCACCAAAACACTCGAACACAGAAAAGGTCTTGAAAGAAAATGAGTTCACTTTTGGATTTGAAATATTTGTGGTACCTGGAATATCTATGTGTAAAATTGTCAGACTTTTATGTCCTCCCACTGACATCTACTGTGTTTCCCTAAAAATAAGACCTAGCCGGACCATCAGCTCTAATGCGTCTTTTGGAGCAAAAATTAATATAAGACCAGGTCTTATATTATATGAGACCGGGTCTTATAGTCAAATAAGACCAGGTCTTATATCAATTTTTGCTCCAAAAGATGCATTAGAGCTGATGGTCTGGCTAGGTCTTATTTTCGGGGAAACATGGTATGATTATTTTAACACTTCACCCTTACAGATTTACATGTGCTGCTTTTACTTTTACAAAGGAAATTAAAATTAGAAGGTATCGATATTGCCATTATACTTTAACTTATTGGGTTTTATTTAATGTAGGCATCATCATGAAAATTTTGTGGGCTATCAAGATGACAACCTATTCCAGGATGAGATGAGATACCTGCGTTCAACATCCGTACCTGCCCCATACATATCAGTAACTCCTGATGCAAGTCCTAATGTGTTTGAGGAGCCAGAGAGCAATATGAAGTCTATGCCACCAAGGTATTTGAGTTATCTCCTGTCTGCTGAAGAGCCAATATTTGGTGGAAGAAACACTTTGAGCTACAAAAGAATGCTGTAAAATTTTTTTTGTATATCCTTCCATGTCAGAAAGCACCTGAGTCAGCTCTGCTAACTATTAGAGCAGTAAGAAAAAACATACATACATGAATAAGATAAGGTCCTTGATGGCAGAGACAGACTAATGGGAGAGAAAAGATCAACTCATGAAGTGATAATAAAATATTCCATTATATGATATGTCATTTAGTGCTATAGTAAATCAGACTAGAGAAAGGTCACTTTGAGGCTTTGCTTAGAGATGGTTTCATGGAAGAAGTAGCACGGAAAATGTGATCTTCTTGGATTATTGCTTACAATTCTCCCCTCTCCCCTCACTTAGGTATGGTAATATCAGAGTAAACAGCACCTTCAAAACTGAATAGATGCATCATTAAAGTAGAAACACCAACAAATATAATAGAAAATTATCTAAAAGAAGAAATAACAGGTGACTGTAAAAAATAAGTTATTTAAACTCCAAGAAAAAAAAACATTAGAATTTTTCAAGTATCTGAACATAGACAAACAAGGCATCTTTCAAACAGAAAAAGTTAGACTGTGTTCAGACTTCTGTATTACAACTTGAAGTGAAAGAAAAAATCTGAAACAATATCTCTAAAGCTGTAAAAGAAAATATTACCTTAGAAAATTTACCCAATCATTTAGACATACTAAAATATAAAAGATCTTGGGAACATTAGAACATAAATCAAATGATTAATTAAAATCATATTAAAAGACTATACACTATACACATAAGTGTAATTTTCACAAAATTGTAAATAAAAGAAACTGTGACCCAGTGTTTTATATTCAGCCAGGTTGGGACATTTTCAAGCATACAGTAATTTGGGGAATGTAGCACCTTTGAACTAGTCTTAAAAAAAAGTCTTGACAAACTCAGGCTATTATAAAAGGTGATGGATAATGAATCCATTAAATCTGGTTCCCAGTGGGGAGGTGATTTTTGCCTCCCAGGTGACATCTGGCAATGTTTGAAAACATTTTTGTTTTTCACAGCGGGTCTAATTCAACAGGCGTTCCAGTGGATAGATGCCAAGGATGTTGCTAAACATCCTACAGTGTACAGGACGGCCCTACAACAAGGAATTCTCTGCCTCAAAATAGCAGAGGTCCAGTTGATGATGGCCATCTTTACTTCCTTTGGGTTTTTTGTGTTGCTTGAGTTTTTTCACAAGCATGGTTGCCTTTATAAGTAGAAGTCATTATTTTTTAGATTGTATAAGTTGATATGGTTGTATAACTTATTTTTAGCTTGGTAGATAAAGTTCCTCTGAAAACAGAACAAGTGTTTCATGTGCTTTATAGTAATACCATATAGAAAGTGAAGTAATTAACATATCCCTATACTCTGCTAACTTGGGAACCAAAACAGCCCAAAGTGACATCGAGGCACATTTACCTCAGTCAATTATGTACAACACTTATAGTCATTCACACAAGAATGTACATACACTTAGGGTGGTGAGTAAAGAAAATATTCAGAGTTACCCACTTACTAGAAAATATTCGAGTATAATCTTTACTGAGGGCCATAGGATTCAAACCTGTCTTGAATGATGGAAAAGAAACAACTCCAGAAATCCCAATGAGCAAAAATGTCCCAATTTGGGATGAGGCAACAGCAGAAAGAATACATGAAAAAAAAACAGTTTGTAAATTTGTCTTAGAGAAGAAGTAAGAGAAGGTATTTCTGTTTTTTTTATAAAATACTTCAATAAAGAAAATTACATAACCATCCTAATAACTTTCCAAGTGTTTTTTAATGTTGCTATAGTAAATAGGAAAATTGTTAGTTTACTTAAACCTGAATGAAAATCACTGAATTCTTATATAAACTGTAAATATAATTTAACTCTGATGCCGAAGTCAGTTTGTTACCACTCAGTACACATGGGTGTGGCTGTGCTCTAGAAAAGGCCTTGCAGCACTTCCCAAGAATAAGAAACCTAATAGAACACTCAGGTACCAAAGAAAATTGAATCATTTCACTTTCCATGTTATTAAGGTTCTGTATGTATATATCCATTTTCTTTGTATTAGGTGCTTTTATGAATATATCTGCCTGTTTTTCCAGAATATCATGACACATGACTTTCACCACAGTGCTTCTGATTCTGAAAGGAGCTTAGAACATTTGATACCTTTTTTAAAAAATTAAACTGCAAAGTACGTTTAAGAAAACTAAAAGTTTTAAGATACAGATCTAAAAATCAATTAAAATATTACTGTATTTGGAAAAATCAAATTATGGCTTAAAGAGATAATGTTAAGTTGGCTTTGAATTTGTGTTTTTCCACATGAAAAACAGGTTCACCTATTTGTCTGCAGTATTACAAACTAAATATAGTTTCACTTCATTTACTGTTTCCTATCTGTTACCTTGTTTTATCCGCAGTTTGGAAACTAGTCCCATAACTGATACTGATCTCGCGAAGAGAACTGTCTTCCAAAGGTCATACTCAGTTGTTGCTTCTGAGTATGATAAACAACACTCTATTTTACCTGCACGAGTTAAAGCCATTCCTAGACGAAGAGTTAACAGTGGAGACACTGGTAAGTATAAAGATAAAAAGGAAGATTTAGTGATCCAAATGGTTTTATATGCAGATATTTTTTAAAATCTAATTTTTGAAGGAAAGAAATGGATTTCTTTTCAATTGTGGTAGACCTTCCTTCTGTGTTTAATAGCTATAAGTGTGCCTCTCTAAATTTTTCCTGTCAGTTGGAAGAGACACCCAGAGATCATCCAGTGATTATTCAAAAATAAATTGACGTTTAAAATCTTACTTGTTAGGTATCTAAGCCAAAAGCTGCTACCATAATCCTTTCCACTAAACTTCAGTGAACCAGCATTTCCAATGATTATACTTTTCACAATTCTCACTCCCAATAGAAGCTTGTAACTCTTACAGCTAGAACCGCTCTGAATAAATAATAAAATTTGGGGATTTAAGTAGCTCTTAATCAGTAAAAAAGTTAAATAATGTGGACAAATTCGTATCAGCAGTCCCAGATTGGGGCTGGTTGATTCTGTCTCAAGGATAAAGAAAGAAACTCAAGAGAAAAGGATAATATAGCGATGATTTATCAGGTAGATCACTTACTAAAATAAAGATCTGGCCTAATACTTACAGATAGGTGATTTTGTATCTTATTGAAAATCTTCAAGGAAAATGTATATTAAAATATGTAAACCAATGATTCATAGGTTCATTTAAGAAATATTTTTGAGCTCTTATTGAGACACCTTTGTTATAAAGCAGTCCTTTAGAAAATGATGGGGATGAGTTATAGATTCCATTTCAGGAGAAAATAAATCATTTAGTACTTAGTGTTGTAGAAAGCGTGAACTTTAGATTCAGCCCTGGATTCCAAACCCACCTCTACAACTTAATAGCTGTGTGACTTTTAGGAAAGTAAGATATCTCATCTTTCTGAGCCTCAGTAAGAATTGAATCATTATGATTTTGTATCATGTGCAAAAAAAAAAAAGCTCTAAAGTAAATAAGCTAAATACTACTATTTTAAAATAACATCTTAAATATATTAATCATATATATTGCCTATGAAAATTAATACTTTTTTTTTTTTTTTTTTTTTTTAACTAGAAGTTGGTTCTTCCCTCTTGAGACATCCATCTCCTGAGCTTTCCCGGCTAATCTCAGCCCACAGCTCTCTTTCCAAAGGAGAACGAAATTTCCAATGGCCAGTTTTAGCTTTTGTTATTCAGCATCATGATCTAGAAGGTCTTGAAATAGCAATGAAACAGGCCTTAAGGAAATCTGCTTGTCGAGTTTTTGCTATGGAGGTATGAATACATTAATGGGGTTATTGATTCATTGATCATGCAAATCATGTGATGGTTCTATTTAGTGATGGCTTTTCTACCGAACAGAAATTGAGACAAATTAAGAGACATTTGCCAACTGAAAATATCAAGTGTTCACATCAAAATTAATCTCTTTAGTTATGAATATAAGTGAATTTAGAGTTCCATATTTAAGAATTATAAAGGAATTTATTTCTACATTTCTTTATTTGAATCCTGATATTATCTTTTTTAAAAAGCTTTTTGTAATCACAGCGTCATTTCAGTTAGTATAATTATGCAAAGGGGATGAGAAGTAGGGCTTTTGAGTATATTTAACAGTAATAACTCTGAGTTTCTGTTCTCTGGAAGTGATAGGTTTGCTGTATGTCATAGACTTTTAGATCCTAAATCTTTTTTCTTTATCATGGCATGATAAATAACTTGCCATTTCACTGATGGAAACAATATAATTATCTTTAAGTAGGTGGTATCTTGTGTAGAGCTTGAGAAACATCCTATGTTGATCCTAAATGCAAGTTGGAAAAAAGTGTGCTGGAGTAAATTAATATTAAGACAAATTTTTTCAATAGAAAAGGGTTGAAGCGTATTTTGGTATTGCATTTCATAAATGTTATTTTCCCTATTGTTTTGTTTTTTTAAAATTAGGCCCAAATTTGTGACTATTTCAAGTTCAGTGTGCTTTCAGTGAAATGAAGGTCAGACTTCCTAATATCTTTCCTTTGAAACACATAGGAACTTTGTTTCTGAATAAGAAGAGCCCTGCAGTTTTTACTCTTACTGTGTTTCCCCGAAAATAAGACCTAGCCAGACAATCAGCTCTAATGTGTCTTTTGGAGCAAAAATTAATGTAAGACAGGGTATTATATTGCATTATATTATATTTATTATATTATATTAATTATTATTATATTATACAAGACCCGGTCTTATAGTAAAATAAGACCGGGTCTTATATTAAGTTTTGCTCCAAAGGATGCAGTAGAGCTGATTGTCAGGCTAGTCCTCTTTTCGGGGAAACACGGTAGGTTTCCTTTTTATCTTGGACTCATTTAACCATTATTTATTCAGGCTTTCAACTGGCTTCTGTGCAATGTCATCCAAACAACTTCCCTCCATGACATTCTATGGCATTTTGTGGCATCATTGACTCCTGCTCCAGTGGAACCAGAAGAAGAGGAGGATGAGGAAAATAAAACAAATAAAGAAAGTGCAGAACAAGTAAGTGAAATTTTTGTTTTTTAATTGTCCATATTTTTATAGAAGAGTAGAACCCCCTTCAGATAGTACAATATTTTGCGTGAGTTCATGCACAGATTATATAACCTAAAAGCAAGAATAAAATTTCAGTGCTATGAGCAACATATTAACTATTTTTAGTGAAAGTTTTCAGTAAAAGTGCTCAGTCAATTCTGATTTCTCACATTATTGTCATGAAGCAATCAACTGGAAGATATAAACTATTGCAGTACAATGTAAGATAGGTAAGCAGGGTAACATTACTACATAGAAGATCAGTCTACTTTACAGCATTGCTGTAAGATAGCAGAGAATAAAAATGATACTGTGTAGGATCATGAAATTCAAATATGTTTGTTTAGCTTGAAGGGACTTGAATTTTATTGGAGGCAGCCTGCGTCATGGAAAAGCATTGAACCAGAACACTGGAAGCCTGATTCCAGCCTAGTTTTTACCTCTATAGCGATATGACTTGTGGACCTCATTGCCATATCTGGAATACAATTAGAGAACTAAATCTACATTTAAAACACAAAAACTGAAAAACAATTTTTATAAGCATCACATCTAAAACATAAGGATACAGGAAGATTAAAAATAGAAGCTAAGAAAAAGATATACTGGATAAATAAAAGTAAAAATTGACAGAAATGCAAGGAAAAATAGAAAAAGTCCACAGTTACAATGCTAGATTGTCACCTACAACTACTATCTATCCCTGTGTAATTAATTGGGTTAAAACAACTGCTATTGACTCACAACTTTTGCTCAGCAATTTGGGTAAGGCTCAAATGGGAGGAATGGCTCATTTCTACATACACATATTAGATTCACCCCGCTAATAGATTTGTGAATACCCTAGAATAGATACTTGTATGTGGTATTCATTTTGTTCGATGATTTTACTTATAAGTAACGTTATCACTTTTCCCTAAAAATAAGAGACATAATTAGCTAATCTTAATGTATGTTTTGGGTATGGTTTAGTTTCGTTGTTTATATTTCTGTTAACAGGGCTATCTTGAAAGTATATGCAATACTTTTAAGTATCTATAAGATTCTTTTGTGGGGGAAATTCTTTTCCGCACACAAACTGATGACCTTGCTTCCAATTTCTGTCGTAGGAGAAAGACACAAGAGTATGTGAGCATCCACTCTCGGATATAGTGATCGCAGGTGAAGCTGCGCATCCTCTGCCTCACACGTTTCACCGCTTACTTCAGACAATCTCCGATCTTATGATGTCTCTCCCCAGTGGCAGCTCATTACAGCAAATGGCCCTAAGGTAACTTTATATCTAAGTATTCGAAGTACCTTGGAGAAGAGATTTGATGGATATTCAAAGCTTGAAATGCTTGGAAGCCCTCTTTAAATAGGAAGACGCAAAGAATCCCTATAATATGTGAATAGTGCCTCCCTCATTACTATCATCAATGAGAATTGTCCATCTTAGCTTGCACCTGTTTGTCCCTCGGTAAAATGTGGATAATATACTTCCTAGTGCTCTAAATTATCACAGTTTGCAACAAGCTTCCTCACTTTCCCTTTTCTGCGGACCCAAATCCCTTGTCTGAATGCTGCCCAAGAGTAGCATCTTAAATGTCACAGAAAGGGAGAGGGAGAATGAAATCTCACAAACAGAAATCAAAATAGGATTTTAACGTGTAAAGAGTCTTAAGAAAAATGAACGGTACTTAGTTATATGTAAACAAGCCTAAAACTATCTTGAGGCACACCTCCTCCTTTTAAGTCCGAAGCTGCTGAGATTGTTAACATTACCTTTACATTGTGAACCTTGTTACCAGATCGGCATAGTAAAGACAACACATATAAATCAATCCTTCATTGATTCTTATAAGAAATAGGTTGATGGAGTGATTTTTGTCTGCCCACATCCCTAATGATAACACCAGCAGATGGGAGCTTTTTTCTTTTCCTCCTCAAAAGATTTTTGAAGTACAAGATATGTTATAATCTGATGAATTAGTATGGAATCATGAGACTAATAAATTTGAGAAGCTGTTATAATTGGGGTAACACTTGTCTACAAAACTGATTTGTTACCTTTTTTACTTCTATAGCCTTAAATGTTCATGTATTCAATTTTTCTGTATTTAAAATGAGTGAACTTTTCCTCAGAACTAACCTAGTTTCAAAGAAATTACCTTTATTTTTCCCAAAAAAAAAAAAAGCCAGTAGCAATGATTTTGTTCCCTGAATTTTTTTGATTTCTATTTTTTTAACTAGATCCTTAAGAATTTTTGAAATATTTGCTACTGAGTGCTTTTTTACAGGAATTCCTTAGAAATTTCTGGAAAAGAATTATTTAACATATTGCTTATGCCTTTTTAGATGCTGGAGTCTGAAATTCAAGCAATCTGATCATCAGTTCCTCCATCAGAGCAACGTCTTTCATCACATTAACAATATTTTGTCAAAATCAGATGATGGAGACAGTGAAGAGAGTTTCAGCATCAGTATACAGTCTGGCTTTGAAGCTATGAGTCAGGTCAGTCATTTAACAGTTACTCTGTATTATCCTGTTAATATTCAACAATGTATTGAAGGAGAAACTGAAAGTTACTCATAAATAATTTTATTCTTTTATTTCTTATCTCATGTCTGTTTTATTATCATGGGAGATTTCCAGTTGAGTATTACAATTTATTTTATTTGTTTCTGGTAGGAATTATGCATAGTAATGTGCTTAAAGGACTTAACTAGCATTGTTGACATAAAAACTTCAAGCCGACCTGCCATGATTGGCAGTTTGACAGATGGTTCCACAGAAACTTTTTGGGAATCAGGAGATGAAGATAAAAACAAAACTAAGAATATCACCATCAACTGTGTAAAAGGAATCAATGCACGCTATGTATCTGTTCACGTGGACAATTCCCGAGATCTTGGGGTAAGAAAGGAAACTTAGTTTGTGTCTCATTAGTTCTTTCCAGACCATTAGTAATTATGCACTCTCACTTCTTAGTTTAGCAAAATAATTTTCAGTGGAACTTCACCAACCAAACAGCATTTTTATATTTCTCAAATAAGTCTCAAGTCTGAAAACAGGTTAATATGACTAAGGGACTATAGAATAATAATTCTAAAAAGAGGTATGATTACAAATATACCATGGCTAAAGCTAAGCAACAAAGTAAATGTCTACTCATATAATTTTCTACCTCAATGCCCTTGTTCAAGTTGTTCTCTGGGTCTGGAAGTCATCCCCTTAAACTGCCTGTCGTATTCTCCCCGTATCTCTAAGACCCAACAGAGAAATCCTCCCCAATATCTCTTCTATAAAAAGTACTCTTTCTCTTCTCTGGGTTCTTCTTTATATTATTCTGATGGCATTTAATGCACTTTGATCTATACTGTACTTAGCTTTCAGTTTCAAATCCTTACTGCCAGCCACGGAGGGAGTGGATGGAGTTCCTGGACTAACTTAACTAATCGTAATTTATATTAGTTAAGTAGTAGTAATTTATATTCTCCCTATCCCTAGCCTCTCCACATTAAGAATTAAGCACTCTTTTAAATGGGACTAAATAAAAGAAAAAGAGTCCTATTTACTTGAGTGTTAAGAACCAAGAAGAAAGCACCACTGCTAAACCCTGATGTTTCCACCCCCATTCCTACTGAAAGATACTTCTTGAAATTTTTTCCCTCAGAATGGATGTGGCTTCCTAGCAGATACAATATTAATAAATCCTCTTGGACAGTTGCCAAGCTTCTTCCATCCCATTTGCATATTTCCTTTCCCAGGAAGAGCCAGAGTGGCGGGGTTGGATAACCTGGATGGAATGCCAACCACAGAGGTCCGGTCTTTAGTCAGAGTAATCTTTGTTCCCCCACACCCCCAATTCCTGTCCATCAGTGCAGGTTCCGTTTTTCCCTGATGGTGAATAAGAGAAGGGGGCTTAGCTAATATATCCTGAGCTTACCTTCTCTTCAGACCCAAGAGTTTCAATTAGTACAACTACTTTATCTTACCAGAAAGTCAGGTGTAATAAAACATTTTTCTGACTAGAACTCACTGCTCAGTACAAAGTTATCTTTGATTCATGTACATTTTAAGCCAGGACATAATCTTCCTCAAAACAATGATTCTAATCCGTTTGAAATGTTTGCCTTTTAGAGGAGACAATCATAACATTCATATTCAAAAGTTTCAGAATGTGAGCTGACATCTGCCTTTGTACCTCTGTGGCCTCCAGCATGCCTGCCACAGTGCCTTAGAGTCAGCGTTTGGTGATTTGAATTGCATCAGTATATAGCACCTAAAGTGTGCAGCTCTCCAAGGAATTAGTGTTCAGCTATTTCTTGATGTACTGTGCATAAAATTTATTCAACCTTAAGGTCTGTGGCTGTAGTACCAGAGTGACTCTTTTCAGTACCTTAAAAATATTGGAACTTCTACTGTTTGATATTTATTTTGTGTGTTAATGTTCCTTCCCTAGTTTTGCAAGGCTCTCAAGGGAATAGAACCCATCATTCTCATATATCCTGCTCCGAGTCCATAAGGCAGTCTGGGTACATTGTGACACAAGTATTTGTTTAATCTAATTACCTCCCTTCCCTTTACTTCCAGAGCAATGAGAATGTAGCGATGAGAGTGGGACATGAGTGACAAGCAGAGTTGTTGAAAGACTTCATGACAGAGAGAATTTAAATGTTTAGACCTTGGATAAAAAGAGGGAGTGCCAGGCTTCTCTCTCAGAGCCCGTGGAGAAAGCCTGAAATGTGAGATTTACGATGGAGTTTGTGAGAATGAGAAAAGACCAGAGTTGTAGGCATTGTGGTTGGTCGGACAGATGGAGTGAGGTCAGTTAAGAAGGACCATTAAGACAGGCAGAAAAGTTGATGTGATATTGGTAGGCTGTAAGAAATTTTAAGTTCTGGAACAGGAATATGGCATAGTAACTATTTTAAATTCTCTGTTTTAGAATAAAGTTACCTCGATGACCTTCTTAACTGGCAGAGCAGTAGAAGATTTATGCAGAATAAAGCAGGTAATTAAAATTTTGACACTAAATGTTCTGCTACCCAGGGAGAAATTTCTTCTTCTCAATCTCCACTCTCGCGTTCCAATTTTGGCATGCTACCAAGTATTATAGGAAATCATCTATGTACTTAAAAAACACTAAATTGCCAAGAGGTCTCTATACAGGAACAGTTACAACCATCCCTGTACTAAACATCTTGCCCATCATTGCCCTAAATGTTCTCTAGTTATGAGCAATTATGCTGTGCCCACAGTCAGTCCGCCACCCTGCCTCCTGCTCCCTTACAAAGATTTGGGGTTCCTTAAAATGTATCATAGATCCAATGCACAATTAACACCTGAATTCACCTACACTTCAGGTTAAAATGTAGGTGTTTGTCCTCTAGACTGAAAAATCTGTCACTTGTAATACTGCAACTATATCCAGGTTGCAAGTCAACTTACAAACCAACTCTAGAAACAAGTTAGGTTTTATCTGGGCATGTATCTGGTATTCTGTATAAACTCACTTGTGTTGATGAAACTTTATAAACTTTATCAAAGCTGTTCTTCTGTAGCTACTTCGTCTCATGAATGTCAACCATTTGTTTTTTTTGTTGTTTTCCAATCATATTTAAGGAATGAATTGAGATTTTGGATTAAACAAATAATAAATTTTATTTAAATTGTTAAAGAATTTGGGGAAATAATATTATTCAGTGAGATAGTTGTTTATGTTTAATGGTCTTTTTAGAAAATTGACATTATCAATTAAGGTGATATCAATTTAGATGTCTATATAATAACATAGGCATCTCAAATCATTTCTTGGACATCAAATGCTATAAGAACAATTTTCATTTTATCAAGTGAATAGTGTCAAAAACCATTTCACAGTGCATTGAAAAAAAGAAATTTAATCTTTGAAAAAAGTTATATCCTCCATGAAATACAGTAAAATAAGGAATCACAAATTGGAAGTTACATATTGTATAATTTTTTTAAAAGGTAAGACATTAAGTAACTGCACATCAAAAACGCTGATCTTTAAATGGTGCTTGAATGTGAAGATGCACAAAACAGAACCTTATTGCTAATCTTGTGAGCACTTTCTACTTGCAGTCATGTAAATTGTTTGTAATGGCTTCACCCCTATTACTTGTGCCTGGAAACAAATAGTAATCAGACCTTCATCCTTCAACCTGTGTTAACCTCACTATGTTCATCAGCTACGCTAGCTACAGCTGCAATAGTATTACTTATCCAAACAAAGCTTAAATGAGATAATCAATGTGAAATTACCTAGTAAATTTTACTCTCTGCAATTGTTATGTAAGCTTGCTGTTGTTAGTGCTAAGTCTAAGACCGTGATAACAGGGTGATACGGCTGCATCAGGTTTCTTTCTCTGTCCCTTTTCTGCTCTGCTAGGTTGATCTGGACTCCAGGCACATTGGTTGGGTGACAAGTGAACTTCCAGGAGGGGATAATCATATCATCAAAATTGAATTAAAGGGCCCAGAAAATACACTGAGAGTTCGACAAGTAAAGGTCTTGGGCTGGAAAGATGGCGAAAGCACAAAAATTGCTGGCCAGATTTCAGCCAGCGTGGCCCAACAGAGGAACTGTGAAGCTGAGACTCTGCGCGTGTTCAGACTGATTACATCTCAGGTGGGTGTCTGTGTCCTTGCTACATATCCCAGCACAGCATATTTTATTTCAACAGTAATATTAAGAGGGTCACAAAATATTTTGTAGAACTTATTAGAGATTGCTGGCTATAAATGTGGCCCATTTTTTCTTCTCATAGCCCTAAACTTCTGTGTTTCGTTTTACATTCATAATTCTGAAAAGTAGTGGTGTATAGCAGGAATAACAAAGTAATATTGTAAAGCCTGCAGAACCAGCTCATGAGTCCTCTAGGTTTCACAGTGGTAATTCCTGCCATTAATTTCTTCTCACGTCCCTGTCTTCATCAGGTATTTGGGAAGCTCATCTCGGGAGATGCTGAACCTACACCCGAACAAGAGGAAAAAGCACTATTGTCATCACCTGAAGGAGAGGAAAAAGTATACAATGTATTTATTTGTATTCCAAAAATATTTATTTCCCTTTTTTCATTTTCTTTTGTTCAGTGAAATAATCCATGCATTGCTGTGTATTTTAGTGGATATGTGATATTAGCTCATCTGCAGTTAATAGTTTTTACTTTAATTAGAAAAAAGATAAAGTAACTATCAAAAGAAATCCATTATCCATGTGTGATCTAGCTAGTATATTAAGTAACAACAAAATGTGCCCTGTACCTTGGGCTGTTGTATTCAAATGTTAGTATTTATAAAATTAACTTACTTACTGTGCTGGGCACACTCAGTTATCTTTTCCTTCCTGTTTTATCTGTCCGTCACAGTCCAGCTAAAAACTACTGTCTTCTCCATGAACCTTCTTTATGCTTTCCCCCAAACAAAAACCTTTTTCCCTTTGCTAAACTTCATAGGAAGCTCTATGTATCTCTTCTTGGTTTTTCTCTTGTTATGTTTGTTTGGATACATGTTTTATCTCTTCTTCTACTGAATCATATCTTCTTAAAGACCAAGTACGTGCCTGGTTTTTCTTTGTATCCACTATGGCATAAACACACATGTGTTCAGTAAATTTTTATTGGAATAACCTCTTCTTTATACTGTTCTTGAAATTTCTTCTAAAATGCAGTTGCTTGGTCTTATTTGGTGTAAACTAAAGCACTATACCTAAGAGGAAAACATCATTCATTTCCAAAATGTGAAGTCAACTCTGACTAGTCTCAATATTGTTGTGTCTTTAGATGTTACAAATAATCGCCTTGGCAGTCTTTTGAAAGATAATTTCACGGATTTGCCTAGTCTAGCCCTGTGCCTTCTGCTGCAATAGTTTCTAAATCATCCACATATTTCTATTTAGGGTCTGTAAAAAAATAAGGTTTCATAAACTCTGGTAATTTCTTTCAGCATCTTTTGCAGATATCATTTGAATGACTATATGACTATGTAACTACTTATTAAATCTACTGAATTTTAGCAAATAGCAATTCTATGCTAAACAACCATGAGAATTGGTACCAAGGCCTCAAAAACCTTGCGTGCTGTTCTTAGGTATGAACCCTCTGTGCCCCCCTCAATAAATCAACAAGGATACTATATAGTCTATAATTAACTTATTAAATATATGAAAAAAATTGCACATGTGATAAGATTTCAGAATACATTGAGTTATTGTGCCCTGAAGTGTTCAGAAAAGCCTTCTAGGGGATACTGAACATAAGTTAGACCGGAAAGAGAATGAATGAAAGTTAGATTAACAGAGAAGATGGGAGCCAGAGTGCATCGGAGAGGCTGGAGAATGTATGCCGCGGTGCTATGGTTAAATAGGAAAGATTATGGAGGCCCGTGTAATAACATAATGTTAAGAGACTCATTTTTTAAGTCAATTGTTTAACATAAAGTATACATACCAAACAAATCATCCTTTTCATAAACTTTATCATTCAGTGAATTTTGACCAATGTATACAGTAGTGAAATCATCACCACAATCAAGTTTGAAACACATCACCTCATGCTCCTTTGCAGTCAGTGCCCTCATCTCGTGCCGAGACCCTGTCAGCCACTGAACTGTGTGCTGCCCCTGTAATGTTGTCGTCTCCCAGATGTCATGCAAATGGAACCACATAAAATGTAGCCTTTTTATCTGGTTTCTTTCACTTATTGCAATGCTTTTGAGATTCACCCATGAAACAGCATGTATCAGTTATTTGTTGTTTTGATTGCTGGGAAATATTCCATTCTGTGGATTTACCATAATTTGTTTATCTTTTCACTTTCTGATGGATATTTACGTTGTTTCCTCTATTTGGCTATTATTAATAAAGCTGCTGTGAACAGTTGCATACAGATCTTTGTATACATGTTTTCATTTTTCTTGGTAGGATTACTGGGTTGTATGGCAAGTGTAAGAAACTTCCATACTCTTTCCAAACTGAACCATTTCACATTTTTACCAGTAGTGTGAGTATTCCAGTTGCTCCACATCCTCAACAGCCACTTGGTATTGTCATTCTTTTTAATTTTAGCCCTTCTAGTAGGTGTGTAGTAGTATCTCATTGTGGTTTTGATACGGATTTTTCTGCTGATTAATAATGTTGAGTAAATTTTCATGTGTTTATTTGCCATCTGTTCTTAGTGAAGTATCCAAATATTTTACCCATATTTTTATATTGGGTTATTTATGTTAGGTTATAAGAGTTTTTAAATATATTTAGGACCTATATACCTACATGTATGTTAGATACTTTCTCCTAGTCTGTGGCTCACCTTTCAGAAAGCAGAAATTCTTAATTTTGAGGAAGTCCAATTTGCCTATTTTTTTCTAAGCGACCCATGATTTTTGTGTCCTATCTAAAACTTTAGGTCACAAAGATTTTCTCATGTGTTCTTCTAGAAATAGTTTTAATTCCTTTGTTTAGAGTTATATGCATTTTAAGTTAATTTTTCTATACAGTGTGGGGTAGGCTTGCGGTTTATTTTCTTGTGTACATGTCCAATTGTTCACCACCATTTGTTGAAAAGACTATTCTTTATCAATAATCAATTCACCCTAAATGTGTAGATCTGTGTGTATATGTACACACACACACACACACACACACACACACACACGGTGCCAAGGAAATGTATACGCATTGCAAAAAAGGAAAAAACTGTATTACTTGTAGTACTCAATGTATACCAATAACAAAAGACGAATACAAGTCACATTTGACTTCTGCAATTACAAGAGGTGCTCAAAATGGTTACCATCAGCGTCCTAACACTTCTTAAAATGTGTATACATTTTCTGGGCACCGTGTGTGTACGTATGTCTCCTTACACCAACATCAGACTGTCTTTTTTTTTTTTTTTTTTGACTTCTCTTTTTTTTTTAGATTTTATTGGGGAAGGGGAACAGGACTTTATTGGGGAACAATGGTCAAATTGTTGTCCTTTCAATCTTAGTTGTGGGGGGTTCTGTTCAGCTTCAAGTTGTTGTTCTTTCAGTCTTAGTTGTGGAGGGCGCAGCTCAGCTCCAGGTCCAGTTGCCGTTGCTAGTTGCAGGGGGCACAGCCCACCATCCCTTGCGGGAGTCGAACCGGCAACCATGTGGTTGAGAGGACAGGCTCCAACCAACTGAGCCATCCGGGAGCTCAGCGGCAGCTCAGCTCAAGGTGCCGTGTTCAATTTTAGTTGCAGGGGGCGCTGCCCACCATCCCTTGCGGGACTCGAGGAATTGAACTGGCAACCTTGTGGTTGAGAGCCCGCGCTCCAACCAACTGAGCCATCCGGGAGGCAGCTCAGCTCAAGGTGCCGTGTTCAATCTTAGTTGCAGGGGGCAGAGCCCACCATCCCTTGCGGGACTCGAGGAATTGAACTGGCAACCTTGTGGTGGAGAGCCCACTGGCCCATGTGGGGATCGAACCGGCAGCCTTCGGAGTTAGGAGCACGGAGCTCTAACCACCTGAGCCACCGGGCCGGCCCAACATCAGACTGTCTTGATTACTGCAGCTGTATAAAAAAATCATGAAATCAGATTCTAACCTGCTTCTTTTTCAGAGTTGTTTTGGCTATTCTAGGTTCTTTGCGTTTCCATGTAAAGCTTAGAATTAGTTTGTCAATTTCTCCCGACCTCCCCTTTCCCCCAAAAAGAATGTGCCGGAATATTGATTGGAATTGTACAAAATTGATGTCAATTTGGGGAAAGTTGACATCTTAATCATATTGAGTCTTTCTTTCCATAAGCGTGATACAATCTCTCCACTTATTTAGATCTTTAATTTCTGTCAGCAGTGTCTTATAGTTCAATGTAGAGGTCTTGTATACATCTTATTAAATTTATCCCTAAACATTTCATGTTTTTGATACTATTATGAATGGTACTTTTTAATTCACTTTCCAGTTCATTTCTAGTATATAAAAATACAATTGACTTTTCTGTATTATAGCCTGTGATCTTCTTAAATTCACTTATTAGTTCTTGAAGCTTTTTTATAGAATCTTTGGGATTTTCTTCATAGGTAATCTTCTGGTCTGCAAAGAAAGTTGGTTTTACCTTTTCCTTTCCAATATATATGCCTTAAATTTCTTGTGTTGTTGCAATGACTAAGACCTTCAGTACCGTGAGCTTGATTATATAACACACACACACATGCGTATGCATGTATTGTATATATTTTTAAAAACTCCACATATAAGAGAAATAATTCACTATTTGTCTTTCTCTCTCTAATTTATTTAACTCATCTTAATGCCCTCTAGATCCATCTATGCTATAGTAAACGGCAAGATTTCATTCTTTTTTATGACTAAATAATATTCCATTTTATATATATACCACAATTTCTTTATCCATTCATCGATTGGTGGACACTTAGGTATCTTCCATATGTTGGCTATTATAAATAATGCTGCAATGAACATAAGGGTATATATAACTTTTTGAATTAGTGTTTTCAATTTCTTCAGGTAAAAACCCAGAAATGGGATTACAGGATCATGTGGTAGTTCCATTTTTAATTTTTTGAGGAACCTTCATGCTCTTTCATAGTCACTGCAACAATTTACATTCCTACCAGCAGGGCACAAAGGTTTCCTTTTCTCCTCATCCTCACAACACTTGTTATTTTTAGTCTGTTTCATAGTAGCCATTCTAACAGGTATGAGGTTATATCTCAGTGTGGTTTTGGTTTGTATTTCCCTGATGATTAGTGATGTAGAGCATCTTTTCATGTACCTGTTGCCCATCTGTATGTCCTCTTTGGAAAAATGTCTGTTCAGATCTTTTACCCATTTTTTAAATGAGATTGTTTTTTTCTGTTGTTGTTGTTATTGAGTTGTATGAGTACTTTGTATATTTTAGATATTAGCCCCTTATCAGATACATGATTTGCATATATTTTCTCCCTTTCAGTAGGTTACCTTTTCATTTTGTTGATGGTTTCCTTTGCTGTACAGAGCTAAAAGATTGGATTAGTCCCACTTATTTTTGGTACTTTAAAATGTCAAATGCATCAATTTTATTCAAAGAGTTTCTTTGTTTTCCTTTTTTTATGTAAAGGCAACATCTGATGCTGACTTGAAAGAACATATGGTTGGAATCATATTCAGCAGGAGTAAACTAACTAACTTACAAAAACAGGTTGGTTTATAGCCATTCCATTCTCTTCTTCAGTTTTGGTTTATTTTTAGGATGCGAAGTATTTTCTAAAATTTATGGAGGCTTTTTTATGCTGACTCTTTTATAGGCCCTGCAGAATGTATCCGCCTTTTTCTAGAGAAGGAGTGTATTTGCATACCTGTATCACTTTAAAGATTAAAGTTATGAGTGTTAACTTTCTTACCTTACTGCTCTCTTTTATTTCTTATTTTCAGGTACATTTTTTTTACTGTCAAATGCCCAGCTATGTCAGATTTCATTTGTATTTCCTGTGTTCCTCTTCCCACCGTTTTTTTGTTTGTTGGTTTATTGCTGAACAATTATAACTAAACCAGTATTAATATTTTTAATTATAAGGAGATGAGGAGTAGCTCTACATTATTCATGTAGTGGAATACCTAAACGACATAAAAATTAGCTTTTCAAAAATCAAATGAAATACTGGTTTTAAATTAGCCCATTATTTTAACTTTCAATACCATTAAATCTTTTCAATAAATAACATAAATTTTTTTTGTGCTTTATTTTTTCAACATCAATTCATTGAATCTCAGATGCTACCAGTTGTAAAATGTGCTATTATTTTATATATCACTAAAAAAAAAAATTGCTGCCAATTAAATTGTGAATCCCATTAATTATAAAGCACATTTTGAATAGAAATGTTATAATGTAGGGAGAAATGTGACTTAGAAGTGATAAAATGTGGTAATTTGTTTTTGTTTCGTGTCTTAAACCATAGGCAGGAGCATTGATAACTTGTCTATAAGTAGTTTCTGCATAGTAGTTGATTGAAATATTCCCATTTTTAATCATGGTTCCCCGAGTTTTCCTTAATTGTTTTTTAAGATGAGTTGAAAGAATGATGTGATGAAGAATTCACTAGAATATAAATGGATAGTCTTGTCTTACTTTTTTGAACTAGGAGTAGTAAATCAGACTCACAAATGTTTTCACATTTTCTTTATGTTGCCCTCAAATAGGTATGTGCTCACATAGTCCAGGCTATTCGCATGGAAGCCACCAGAGTTCGTGAAGAATGGGAACATGCCATATCAAGCAAAGAAAATGCCAATTCTCAGCCCAATGATGAAGATGCCTCCTCTGATGCTTACTGCTTTGAGCTGCTCTCGATGGTTTTAGCACTGAGTGGCTCTAATGTGGGCCGGCAGTATCTGGCTCAGCAGCTGACTCTGCTCCAGGATCTCTTTTCCCTGCTCCACACAGCGTCTCCTCGGGTCCAGAGACAGGTGATTGACTAGTCATGCCACTTACCTTTTGGTTTATTTTGTTACTTGAAACTTTGTTAAAAGTTGAACTAGTTAAGTGTAAGGCCTTAAGTACAGAGTTTTATTTTATTATGTCTCAGGTTTTTGGATTGTATTTTAACTCCATGCTTTTTATTTTTGACTCATTATAATGAGAATATGGAAGAGCAAAATATATTTAAAGTCATAGAATGGAAGCTAGATTCATTTTTTTTAAATGAAAACTAAACACCAATCTTTAAGTGGAATTCTTTCCTTTTTTTTTTTTACCAGGTGACCTCCTTATTAAGACGAGTTTTGCCTGAAGTGACCCCTAATCGTCTAGCCAGCATCATAGGAGTGAAATCGCTCCCCCCAGCAGATATTAGTGATATTATTCACTCAACAGAGAAAGGAGATTGGAATAAGCTAGGTATCTTAGACATGTTTCTAGGATGCATTGCCAAAGCTCTCACAGTACAGCTAAAAGCCAAAGGAACCACCATCACAGGAACAGCTGGCACCACCGTGGGCAAAGGAGTTACAACGGTTACCCTTCCTATGATTTTCAATTCCAGGTTGGTCCTTGCAGCTGTTTTAGTACTGAAATAGAACAGAATGAACTACTGCTTAGAGAATTAAGACGTGATTTAAAATTCTGCCTTGTTTACTTATTCACCAAAAGAAGCCATAAATTACTGACCCATATATAAAAAAGGATGCTAGACATAATAAAAGTGTCATTTTGAGTTAGTGGGCAAAGGAATATGCTGAATATTTGACCTTGGAATACTTCCCATGTAGAACAAAACAAAATGTAGGCCCCCACCTCACACCATATACAAAAATAAACTTGAGATCAGTTAAAGTTTTGTATATATTTCTTTTAAAACTCTACTAGGACAAATTATAGAAGAATATGTTTTATAATCTTCAATTTGGGGAGACCTTAAACAAAACACAGAAGCCAAACATCAGAGAGGAAAAGATACACAGATTTATTTGGCTGTGCATTTTCAAAAATGAAAATTAAATGATAGACAGTATTTTTTAAATGTTTTAAAATACAAGCAACTGACTTGGAAAAAATATTTATGGTAGACCTATATAGTAGACAGTGAATTATTAGGCATAATATTAGAAGAATGAGTACAAGTCAATGAGAAAAAGACAAACAACTGGTAGAGAAAAATAAATGACAAGAAAAGTTAGCTCAGAGAAGAAAAATTACAATGGCAGTAAACAAATGAAGAGACTTCAGTGGTAATCAAAGAAATGTAGATTAAAATGACAGTGTCTTTGCATTGGCAGCATTATGAAGAAATAGGCATTTTTAAATGATACTTACTGTAAATAGCATGTCACTATACTTAAAATATTCATATTTTTGCCTACCAATTCTACTTTTGCAACTATTTCCCTCAAAAAATGTTCATATATGTGCACAAGATTTTATATATATATACATATGTGTGTGTGTGTGTGTGTGTGTGTGTGTATATATATATATATATATATATATATATATATATATATATATATATGTATGTATGTATATGTAAAGATGTTTGTTACAGAATTGTGTGTACCAGCAGAAAATTGGGAGACATCTGGAATAATGCTGGTAGAAGAGCCAATCCATGATACAAAGCAAGTAACACCAAAATATAAATCAGTGTATTGCTCCCTTCATCTCCATAGACTTGCCAGGGGGAAGAAATGTCAGCTGATCTAAACAGAGTATGCTCTGGAATATAGTTGACATATTCTGGTGCAAGCTCTTTATTATCTCTATGTAGACTAGTAACAAATCTTTTGTGGTCTATGGATATACTTTGAATAACACTGTTCTAGAAGATGCATACAAAAATATAAACAGAAATATTTCAAGGGGAGCACATATCAGAATAGCTACTCTCTTGAGGTTGAAGAGACAGATAATGGGTAATGTTTCGATTAATTTTCTTTTAAAATGCTTTAATTGATTGACTCATTTAGAAAATTAAAATGCTACATGCTGAAATAACAGTTTTCATCTTATTCATTTGTAACTATCACTGATTAGTTTGTAAATGCTGACTTTTCTTTGTAGCTACATTCGACGGGGTGAAAGTCATTGGTGGATGAAGGGCTCAACTCCTACCCAGATCTCAGAGATCATCATTAAACTCATTAAGGATATGGCGGCAGTAAGTTCCCATCATGTTGGCACGAATGTCAGTGAAGTGCAGTAGAAATCTGATTAACAGAACAAGCAGCTCATTCTCCTGAACTGACAGAAGTGCATTACGTTGTTTTGCTTACACTGAAAGGCTTTGTTTAGTAGGTTAACTGTTGCACCACGTAACTTTTCAGTTAGTGATAAATTTGTCCTTTGTGTAAACTCTGTTCATTTCAGGCTTCCCAATTAATTTACTTGAAGTTTTTCAATATTTTAAAACTTAAAAAATAATAATAAGTATATATTCTTTGAACCCTAAAAAAAACAGCCTGACTCCAAAAACTTAAAGGAAAAAAAGGAGCTCCCCAAAGTGGAAGTTTCTCATTCTCTTCAGTTCTCCTGGTTGATACTTTCCTTTATTGATGTCCTATACCACTGTCTGTAGATACTGTCTTTATGGGGAGGTCAGGGAGTGTGAAGGACAGGAAATGACTTATCAGAGACCCTGGCTCCTTTTGGGTGCTCCACAAGGTTGCATTCCTCACCTTCCCTGATTTCCAGGAGTCCCAGCCCGAGGAGGTCAGAATCCTGTGGATTATAGGTTCCTGAGAGGTAGAGTAGACAGCAGGCATTTTAGAGGAGGGGAAATCTGAACTGCCCCTTGAAAGATTGATAGCATGTGGATATGAGATGACGGGAGATATTCTGGGAAAATATGTGAAGTCGTATTACTTTTCCCAACAGCATGGACATTTCCTTAAGTAGAGAAATGGAGAATTTTTTTCAATTCTCAAATAGGCTTTCTCAATACATTCACTGAATGAAAATGTTTAGGAAAAATGTTTAGGCACACCTAAATTCTAGTAGTAGTAGAGTACTGGTGTCCAGTAAAAATCAAGTTAGAAAATTTAGTTGTAATTTGAACCCATTTGTGCTCTTGGGTTCCATAATACTCTTCTAAAGCAATTATCTTAGCTGTATAAATTTCATATTAAATAACAATGTTTTATGATCAAAATTTCTCCAGCATATATACTACCTCGGTACTTGTTTTTATCTAAATGTAAAAAGAGAGGCCCTTGAACTCTATAGAGAAAGGGTATTGAGAACCTAAATTTGTATTTACTTTTCTTTTGAATCATCAAAATAGTGATTGAATAGAAGTTGAATTTTTCATAGGGTTGTGAAGGATTTTTATTTCAAAAGTATATCCCTTGATCTACAATTCCACTAATAAATCTTTTGGATGAGAGATGTTATTTAAGAAAATAGAACTTACTACTATAATTATACATTTCTGGTTGCTTATTAAATTATTCTGTCCTACTCAACAGGGTCATCTGTCAGAAGCATGGTCCCGAGTAACAAAAAATGCCATTGCAGAAACCATCATTGCCTTGACCAAGATGGAGGAAGAATTTAGATCTCCAGTGAGATGTATTGCAACAACTAGAGTAGGTTTTTTTTTCATTTGTCTGTATTGTTTCATGTTCTTTTTCAGTAATGGGTTTGAACAAATTTGAATCAGTAAGTCAGCTTAATCCACTTTTTTTTTTTTTTTTTTTTTACCAAACATTTTATTTATTAAAAAAGCACAAAGGGCTTCTTTGGATTATGAACTAAGTACAGGGGCTATTAATAGTCCCTATTGTGTTCTTCATCACTTGTTTTTGTTATTATATAGGAGGCTAAGGATAAACTAATTAGAAAAGGCTAAACTACCTTATCTGTCAGTGTATTCTCTTTCTAATGGTGTATTGACTGTAGCTTACGCAGTACATTTACTATGAGCATTGTGCTTTGATAAACTGAAGGTCCTTCGAAGACCAGACCTTCCCTGCTCCATTTTTGCATGGCCCAGTTGTCCTAAAGTAGGGCCCAATCTGTGTTTACAGGCCTTACCTTTAAAAAGCAAACATTTTGTGCCCAGGGTAGAGTGAGGCAGAATCTCTTAGCAAGTGGGACTGCATCAAGATGAGACATCTATGGGAATTTTTAACCTACCAAATTTCACATCCCACGAGCTTCTGGCAGAGTCGAGATTTCCTTGAAGCAGGGCAGTGTGACAGCATGAGGAAGTAAATACTGGTGGAAATTGCTTAAGTTAATCGTCAGAAGTCTGAAAAAGAAGATAAATTATATTTCCCTAGGGGAGAAAAAGCCAGTGTATGTGTGTTGTTAGTGAATGTAATCTCTGAAACAGTTGTTTTCACAGGAACCAACCTGTGAAAAGGCATGTATTCTTTTCTTTCATTCTGCACTACCCCTTTTCCTGATGTACTTTATTTTTCTTTTTCTGGTCTGTCCCTATTTTTCCCTCTTTTACTTTTCATTTCCAGTGACACTCAGTGCACTTCTTAGAGTTGAGACAGTTAATTTTTTTTTCAGCAATGAAGAAATATACCATTCTGTGTAAAACTGAAGCTTGCCTTTTCAGCCTCAGGAAGTTTTTAAGTATTTTTAGGGCAATATTGTCAAGTTTGTTAGACTTTTATTTATTTCTGACAGAGTGCACCACACATAGTGCTAGGTCATTAGGGGCACACAAAGACTTGTGAGGAACTTTATTGTCTACTGTAATTTAATACCCGTCTACTCATGGGACTAGACAAAATTAAATAGCCATTATACTCATTATACCGTCTTCCTTGGAATTTAATGGCTCAGGCAGATGATAACCAGAAAAATTTGCAGGAAGCATTAGTACATTAAATGTGTAAATTCATGTATTGATATATTGTTTACATAGTAGACCAATAAAGGATAATTTTATATATCAGGTAGGAAATAGAATGGTTCCTCAGATCATTTATTCAGTAAACATTTGAGTGCATGCTGGGCACATGGCACGTACAGCAGTGAGCATGTGTGCCTGGTGCCATATCAGGAAAACTTGGGGACCGCGGGGTATTTACATAGTTTCAAATCCATCTGTCATTTATTGAGCTATTATCATGTGCACCATTTTAGAAGCCTTTCCTGAAAACTCAGCGGTATAACAGCCTTTCCTTTCAACAGCTCTGGCTTGCTCTAGCATCACTGTGTGTTCTTGATCAGGACCATGTCGATCGTCTCTCCTCAGGGAGATGGATGGGAAAGGATGGACAACAAAAACAAATGGTAAGATCAGATGATTTTATATAAAATTGTCTTGTTTTTCTTTAGAGTCAGCTTTAGCTTAGGTTTAGAATCACCCTGCAAGTCCAAATACACAATTAGTGGAACTCTTGAAAAAGTTGTGTCACATAGCTCAACTTCATCGCACAAGGGTCCCCTCTTCATCGTGTATTAGGGGCTTTAATTACATAAAAGGGCTTTCCTCTTCTTTGAGCCATGTTTGCACCATATCGAAATTTGTTTTTAGCCAAACTTTGATTCTGTATCTAGCTTTTGTACTAAAAATGTAATCAGTCTTATGAAGAGGGAAATACAGCCATCAGAGAGGCAATATGGCATACCTTTATTCACAAATGCACTTCAAGTAAGCTTGATAGGTATCCCTGCATTCACTGGAAGGGAAGCCCTTATATAGGCCCTTTCAACGTTTTCTTACTAATGTTCAAATTTCAGAAATGAATAATTTGTCTGTTTAGCATATGGAATATTGGGATAGAATGAATAGAAATATTCTTAAGTCGCTAAGCAAATTATACATGTTTATTTTATTAATCATTGAATTGGGAGTTTACAGTGGCCGTAATTCTGTAAATGGTTGGATGCTAAATTCTTAATAGGCTTCAGAATAACATAGTTGTAAATAAATTACTTTCAACTTGTATGAATATGGAGGCTATCCTGTTAACTGTATGTAACCTCTGGAAATGTCTTATTTTAGCCCATGTGTGATAATCATGATGACGGTGAAACTGCAGCAATCATTTTATGCAATGTTTGTGGAAATCTATGTACTGACTGTGACAGATTCCTTCATCTTCATCGGCGAACCAAAACTCATCAAAGACAGGTGAAGATTTGTCTTTAAACACAGAACAGCATCTGAAACATAAAATATAGTCAATAAATGTTGAGAAAATGTGGGAAGGAGAGTTGGTGTAATAGGAAAAAATGGATTGTGGAATCAAAGACCTTGGTGGAGTTCCTAACTCACTTAGGAACTATATAAATCAAGCAAGTTGTTTAACCTCCCTAAGCCTTCGTTTCCACATTTTAAAAATGGGGTTGTTGTAAAGATTAAAGACAAGATTGAAAATATCTGCAACTTCTTAGAGTACTTGGTAAATAAAAGCCATTATTACTGAATAATTGTATGCTCTTCTTTCAGAGTGATAAATATACTTTTCTTTAATGATACAATAGGTCTTCAAAGAAGAAGAAGAAGCTATAAAGGTTGACCTTCATGAAGGCTGTGGTAGAACCAAACTGTTCTGGTTAATGGCTCTAGCAGATTCTAAAACAATGAAAGCAATGGTGGAATTCCGAGAACACACAGGTAAAAAGAAGACTTAAGATTGAACCATGCCTACTGATTATGATTAAACTAGATGTTAGTTTAATTATTTAATGTGAATGATTTTGAATGTATTCTGACAAGTGATTATGACATCAATGATGACTGTCTATTATATTTACTAGACAATGTAGAAAGAACATGAGAGTAAAAGTCAGGAAACCTGTTATGTCACTAACTAGCCGTGTGACCTTGGACAGGTCGTTTTGTCTCAAACGTTTTTTACATTTTGATTCTTTCATAAAGTGTGTCGAGTTGCATTAAATCTTACAAATTCTCAATTTTTAGCACCTCTGTAGTCTGCCATTTATCTGACACAAATTTCTGATGTTGGAGTTAAGTATAAACCTGAACAAATTTAACTCTACATATGAGTAACTTTTCATGCTACAAGAGCATGGTCTTTTTTTCTCATAGCTGATTTTTTCCTCCTGTAATCTGCCTGTGCCATATGTAACAGTAATAAATATTCTAATGTTAAAAACATCATTGTATTCATGATATAAACTATCCTTTTTAAAACATATTTTCTGTTAATATTGCTGAATTCAATGTATTACGCTTATATTTAGAATTTTTGTATCTGTTTTTAAAAATGAGCTTAGTCTGTATTTTTCAAATCTTCTGTTCTTTTTCATGTTTGTTCTCTCCTTGTTTTTATGCGTTCTGTTCCTTCTTTAACTATTTCAAACATTTAAATTCCTTTTCAAATTGATCTATTATCTCTAGTTTCTTGGGTCGGAATTCTGCTTCTCAAGTTTCATGTTCTCTGATGAGGTTTTCTCCTCTGCCTTTTAATATTGTCATTGTGGAAAGATACTTAAAGCTTTCCCTTTCTTCTGTGTATTTTTAATTTTTTTTTGTATATTTTGTCTGGTTTTGTGCTTTTATAGTAGAGGGTCTTGCCATATCTGCTCAACCTGCTGTCTTGACTAGAAGTTTAATCTATTTGTTTATCCTGAAAAGTATAAATAAATCAGTTAATAATTCATTTAGCTTTTGATATGTCTTTAGTTTCTTGTCCCTTTATTGGTGTGATTATTTACGTATTTTGTAATCAGGGCCGCTTACAACCCTCCAGCTATAAATCTGCCAGGCTGATTTTCCAGTGATAACAATTAATGCAAACATGGTTTGCTTGTTTGTTTTTAATTAGTTATGCTGAAATATGTAGAAAACATTCTTAAGGAGGGTTTTTCTTTTTTCTGTTTGAACCTAGGCAAACCCACCACCAGTAGCTCGGAAGCTTGCCGCTTCTGTGGTTCTAGGAGTGGAACAGAGTTGTCTGCCGTTGGCAGTGTCTGTTCTGACGCGGACTGCCAGGTGAGTGTCCCAGTAGGACAGCACAGATCCCACATGATACCTTTACTTCGTATAAATAAGAGTTCGAGCTCAGCATCACTCGCTTTCAAAATTAGAGTATTACCCGTGTCCAGAGTTAAATGCTTTATCCAAGCTGGAGAAGGGCTCAGGTAAAGCTCTCAAGCCCAAACCAGACTCCTTTTGTGTGTTTCCCAATTACCATCATCATATATATTTAACTTTTCTGCTAGGAACAGTTAAAAATCTATAGACTGTATTTCTTTTGCCTCTTACACATTTTATTCACTTGTTTCCCGAAAATAAATTTCCAATATCTGAAAGTTCTTTAATCCTGAACATCTGTACACAGTCCATGCTATCCAGATATTTTTGGTTCTTCAATTTAGTTAACAAGAATTTGGATAGCACCCAGATAGTGAAAGATCCATGTGTTTTTTTGTTTTTTTTTAAATCCCCATTTTGGCAAGGGCATGGGTGGTGATTGAGAGATTATATGTCAGGAATTTTTTTGCTTCATGGCTATAACAAATAGATTAAAATTATAATTCACTTTTTTTATAAACATTCCCTTTATGTGGAGTGAAATTTTCAAAAAAACATTATAAGAAAAGACTTTATTAATAATCCTAAGTTAATTCAAACAAAGAATAAAAATAACTTTACTTTGTTGTTACTTAGCCTTCATATGTATTTCCTGGGGGATAATATCTCGGAAAATTAATGTAATTGATATAATTACCAGGATGTGTGCCTTTTTGATATTTTGTATGCCTTTGTAATTCACTTTTCATAGGAATATGCTAAGGTAGCCTGTAGTAAGACACATCCCTGTGGCCATCCGTGCGGAGGGGTGAAAAATGAAGAGCACTGTCTGCCCTGTCTCCATGGCTGTGATAAAAATGCCACAACACTGAAGCAAGATGCGGATGACATGTGCATGATATGTTTCACTGAGGCGCTCTCGGCAGCACCAGCCATTCAGGTTGTCTTGGCTTTTAAAGTATTAAGTGTGTCTAGATTATCATTAGGAGAAAATGTCCTGCTAATAACTACCATTTTATTAATGAGCAAATTATGTCTCGTATGTTCTTTTTCCATTTTGTGTGCTTAGCTTTAATTTGAGATTTAAGTGAGCCTATATAGTCAATAGCATGTGTAAAATGTTCATAAGGAAGGAAAAAATGATTAGATTATACAGTAGCTACTCTTTTCTTAATCTACAAAGTCCAGAATGGTATTTTATAACATTATATAATTGATCTATACACACTGATATAATGATACATACCTCTATACATAATGTATATATATATATATATATATATATATATATATATATATATATCTGCCTATAATAGTACTAATATTATAGAAGTTACTATATACTAAACACTTTTTTTTACTTTTATCAGTTGTTTATATTTCCAGTTCTTAAAATTCCAAGGTAATATTCTCAGAAATAAATCTTTAAGTCAGTAGTTTCTTCTTCTTTTTATGAGATACAAACTGAGTAATTTTGCATTTCTCCCTAACCCAGCTTACTCTTGATAAGGTGGCATTAATATATAAATGGTAAAAAATTATGAGAAACTAAAGACTTGGTTAATAATGTCCAATAGTTGAAAAGTGCTCAAATTGCATTGTACTAAATTTCTTGAATTTTTTCTGTTACCTGCTTTAAATAACACCTTACATTGAATAATTTACCAGTTACTCAAGTGTCTATCATTATTACATTTGCTTATATCCTTCTCTTTTCTTTCTTTAAGCTGGACTGTAGTCACGTATTCCACTTACAGTGCTGTCAACGAGTTTTGGAAAACAGATGGCTTGGTCCAAGGATAACATTTGGATTTATATCATGTCCCATCTGCAAGGTATGGAAAGAATCAAAATTTATCTACTTTCTATTTACTTTCATCTTCATCTTTTAGAATAAATGTGAGTCCTTCCCAGTTATCTTTTACCACCAGTTCCCATCATTTCTGCTCTCCTTATATAGGTGGTACCTGAGAATATTATAGATCTCTCTATTACAATACATTTCAAAACAGCAATTGTCAATTAGAAGCTAGTTAAATTAAGCATACTGCATCACAGAATTCATTTAGATATCATCATGCACTGAAGGGCATGCATCACTACTTTCAGACCCCCTAAGAGTTCAGATCATGTGACATGGCAATGGGTGACGACTGAAAAGAACAACGAGTCTATGGTGCTTGTAGGTACTGATACCTGCCATTAAAGAGTGAAATCTGAACTTCCAGTGCCATCAGGAAAGATTCTTTTAGAGCTCAGATAAAAGAAGGAGAAACTTTTTGACATATCTCTACAAACATAGTTAATAAACAAAGTAGCAAGTTGTTTTGGCAAGCTAATAATGATTAACAAAAACCTTTGTTTTAGAATGTGATTGGCAGTGCCTTCTCGATTATAATTCTTTATTTCTTTTTCTGTTTAGTTCTTCCTATTTTCTTCAGAATTGCAGACTGGTATATAGAGTATAATATGGAAACACTTAGCACAATCGTTGTTTAGTGAGACTGAGAAATAATCAAAAAAGTAGTATTTGCTCTCCCATCTCCTATGGTACCACCAAAAAAAGGTCACATTTAAGAAATGATACATGGAAGATGTATAGAAAATACTACCTGCTCATTTCTACCATCTGACATTCTACCCCAGCTTCTAGGGACCAAAACACAGACACAGACACACACACACACACACAATACACAGGAGTATGTCTTATTTGTGGCAGCAAGGGAATTCTTTATTCCCAAAACAGTGGAGGCCACAGGAGATAGGTTCCATACTCAGGAATATGAAGCTAATAAAAAGGAATGTTCACATTCTGTGCTCCACTTCCCTCATTTCCCTGCTCTTGGTAAAATAGAGGCTTGTGAGGACTTTACAAAATTATTTTTTTTTCTTTTTAGTATTAGTTTCAGATGTACAAAACAATGTAATAGTTAGACATTTATACCCCTCACAAAGTGATAGCCCTCCTCCCCTAATCTCCTACCCCTCTGACATTGTATATAGCTGTTACAGTTCCTACAAGATTATTTTTAAGTGACATTTTATTTAGAAAATGTTTGGTTATCTAGCACAGTGCTTGGCACTTTGATGCACACTATTTGTTGAATTAATAAATAAATAATTCTGTTAAAAAATGTTCATTTTTTAAATTTCAGAACAAAATAAATCATATAGTATTAAAAGACCTGCTTGATCCAATAAAAGAACTCTATGAAGATGTCAGAAGAAAGGCCTTAATGAGATTGGAATATGAAGGTCTGCATAAGAGTGAAGCTATCACCACTCCTGGTGTGAGATTTTATAATGACCCAGCTGGCTATGCCATGAATAGATATGCATATTACGTTTGCTACAAATGCAGAAAGGTATGCTATAAATAACACTAAGAATGTTTTATTAAGTTTACTGGGTTGACATTGGTTAATAAAATTACATAGGTTTCAAGTATACGATTCTATAATACCCCATGTGTATATTGCATTGTGTGTTCACCACCCAAAGTCAAATCTCCTTTCGTCACCATATATTTGACCTCCTTTACCCTCTTCTACCTCCCCTCATCCCCCCTTTCTCTCTGGTAACCACTAAACTGACTAGAGATTACCTATATGATTAAGAAGTTGAACTCTATGCTGATGTCCAATTATTCTGACGTGTTATCTGAAGTTAAAAATGAGAAAGATTGTGCTGTATTTCAAGTTGAATTTATTTACTTTGTTTGTTTTGGGATTTTTTGTTTTTGTGACCTATACAAACTATTACCAAACCATGAAATACGTCTGACCACTAGCTACTTATTCCCATCAGTAAGAACCCCGTTTGCCAAATCCAGTTGGTTCTTGAATAAACTTCTCTTACTTGACTCTTTTGAGCATTTCCTCCTTAAACTCTTACTTCCTTGGCTTCTGGGACAATACTTTCTTGTGCTGTCCTCCTTCCTTTCTGGTCATTTGTCTTTAACTCCCTCATAGGGTTCCTTTTCATTCACCTGCCCCTTACATACTTGTTTCCTTGTCTCTCCATCCTGCCTAATAATAGCTCCTTACCTTTGGTGACCTCCTGTACACCCATGTCTTCGCCTAGTACCATCTATACCATTCTGACCATCTAAAATTTTTGAAATTTAGATGCCAATTTCCCACTGCCTACCAGACATTTGGATTTTTCACAGGTACATCAAAGTCCATATGTCCAGTATTATATTCTCAACGTTAACTCTCCGAGGTCTCCAGTCTTTATTTACAAAGTCCTGTCAATTGTATCTCCACATCTCTCTTGAGGTTTTTTTTTTGTTTGTTTTTATTTTTTTTTCCTTTCTTTCTATTATGTCTTTAGCAACCTTAATCATTTTCTTTGGTAATTGCAGTAGCCTTCTTCCTGAGCTCTTTTTGTGGATCCATGAATCCCTCTGTGCCATCCTTTACACTTACACTACTACTCATAGGTTAATATTTCTGGGTCTCAAATCTGATTGTGTCATCATTCTGCTTATAATCCTGTAACCCTGTCCACCTCTCCAGTCTCATCTCCCAGGGTGCTACCGCTCACACCTCATGCTACCAAATACTGAACAACTTGCAACTCCCCACGCTCGGCCATGTCTGCTCCCTCATTCACACCTCCATACCATCACATAGGTGATTTCTTTTCATGAAATTCTCTTCACTACTTCCTACTGTGCATTTGACTCTCACCTGCCACCCACACCGTATACACATGCTCAAGTGCGGAGCCAAATCTGCCTGATCACACCTTCAGATTCAGCTGGGGACTCACCTCCTCTGTAATGTGCCCATCCCGCTCTCACCAGAACCACAGGATTTTGATACATTGCACACATCATTCTTCAGGGCACTCGTTTATCTGCATTATGATTACTGGTTCATTTGTCTCTCTGCCTCACTCCGTAAGTTCCATGAGGACAAAGACTATGTTTGTTTTTTTTCATTTCTCTGTCTCCAGTTCTTGGCATTTATTAGACACTAAGTTAATTCGAAAATGAATAAATGAATGAAGGATTCAATACATGAAAAATGCATAGTGTCCCTGTGTAACATAAAGAAAATACAGATAATGAAAGGAAGGCTAAATAGACAGATTATAGCCAGAAAAGCAGACAGATATGCATACACCCAAGGAAAAACCAACAGTGTGTATTTGTGAATTGTATTGTTACAGATAATAAAGTATTATTTCTGTGTGTTTAACGTACTAAATATCACAAGTGGCATGTAAATATGCCACCACAGGGATGACAATCAAATATCCAGGAAGCCAAGCAGGGGATCTAGAAAAGTGAAACAGCTGGAATAGGCCCCAGGGCAAATGAAATACTTCTGAGGCCAAATTTAGCTGGAAGACAACCATTAATAACCTCTGTCAATGGAGCCTATCTTTTGACCTATTTTTCTGGTATAAATAATAGATTTATATTGACTCATCTTGTTTATCCTCAATTATGGATATAGGTCTTTGGCTATGGGACATGTGCTTGTGGATTGCCCCAAATACAACTGGCCTCATTTATTTTGTCCCCAGAGCAAATTCAGATAAATCATCTGTTACGATAATTTCATTTATTCAAGTGTCTATATTGGATACTGTTGACTTCTTGCATATAGGGTAGCTTTATAAGAATAAGCAGTATTCTGAACAGAAATACCAAATTTGCCTTTCCTTTTTAAAAGCTTTTGTAAGATTAAAATCAATTTTTTTCTTTCCCATTAGCCTGAGAATTATAATTATACAGTCATATTTACTTTAGACATATTTTTTGTTCTATTGTATTAAAATTTGGGAATTTCTAATCATATTTTTTAAGGCACTAGAAAGGAATATGTTATTTACTATTTCAAAATGATGAAAAACTATTCAAACTTTGCCCTGAAAAAGCAGTTTCTCTTTACTAGTTAATATCCTATTTTTGATATGTATTTTGAATATTATACATTCTTTTGTTATTTTGCTTTGGTAGTACAATGTTTGAACGGCATACTGTAAGCAGAATCCGTTCTAGGATTGAAGGACAGCAGCTTTATTTCTTACCCTGATCTGTCCTCTGGGCAGCGATATGGACACCCCCCGTGGCATTGCAAGGGAGTGTCTAATACACAGTCGTGTTTGCTAAGACCTCGTTCTCTGACTCCCACCTCGCCCAAACTGGATCTCCTGGCAAAGGGTTTTCTCACTGCTGTCATCTAAATGTGCTCTCTTCCAGGCGTATTTTGGTGGTGAAGCTCGCTGCGATGCTGAGGCTGGACAAGGGGATGACTATGATCCCAGAGAGCTCATCTGTGGGGCCTGTTCCGATGTGTCCAGGGCGCAGGTGGGTAGCACATTTGATTAGAAAAGGTAGTTTAGAAATGTTCCACTTCCATTTTTCTAATAATAATATAACCGGTATGGTAGGAATGATATAGCAGGCTTTTTCCCCAGTGTTTTCTAATGCTTTACAGCAGTGTATAATTTTCCAAATTATTTCATATGTGTTTCTTTTGGATAGGATTTGCATTCTATAATTTTGTCTTCCATAAAATAACCATCATCTTTCAACAATTAATAAGTGTACTTATATCATTTTCTTAAGCCTGAACTCACACTTTCAGATTTTCCCTCTCTTCAGTGAAATCTTCACAGTACATCTATGAAATTGTGAGATATATGAAATATTATTAATTTTTCAATTTGGCTGACCAGGAAACATTCATAAGGAAGTTAAGTGGCTAGCTTATTAAATAAGATTAGTTATGATGGAGCTGAGATTAGAACTTGGGGCTTTGTCCAGATCTTTTGGGAAAAGCCACACATTTATTCATTATTTTTTTAATGTGTATATCATCAATTTTTCAGTCAGTTTTGAGAGTTGTGTGTACTCTCAAAATACGAATCACTAAGCTGTGTATATAGCTATCTTAAGTATAATTGAAATACACTCACTATAATCTTGTGTCTATTTTCTTTTTCTATAGATGTGTCCGAAACATGGCACAGACTTTCTGGAATATAAATGTCGCTACTGCTGTTCAGTGGCTGTCTTTTTCTGTTTTGGAACAACACATTTTTGTAACGCTTGTCATGATGATTTTCAAAGAATGACTAGCATTCCTAAGGAAGAACTACCACACTGTCCTGCAGGTATGTTTTCCATACTTTTAAATATGATGTCTGTGGTATCTAGTTTCATTTACTGATCACATGAGAATACTTTTATTTCAAGTGGCAGACACGCAGTTCAAACTATCCTAAAGAATCCGAGGGGTTCCTTGGCTCTTGTGAACATCTGTCTTTGTGAGTGAAGTAGGAAGTAGGATGCTCACGGTGCGTGAGGGGTTAGGAGCCATGATGGAGCAGGTTGTTTGGGGAATGAGGATGAAGTCAGCTAAGGATAGTGAAAGGATTGCTGTTCAGTGAAGTCTGAAATTACAAATGTATAATAGAACATTTAAAGGGATTTTGGGGGGGGGGGCAGTTTGTTTCATTTTGTTTTCTTTTTTTAAGAAGCCTGGAACCGGCACCATAAAATGAACAGGTGATTTAATCTAGAATGGCTGGGAGCTAGCAGCATAGTGAGCATCAGAAAGCCAAGGGAATTAAAGAAGCCTGAGAATACAGGAGAAATGATTGTCTATGGAGGTCAGGCTGAAAACAGTCAGTATGAAACCAAAAAAAAGACTGAAAAATTGGAAGAGGTCAGGAGGCTGTGGATCACAGTAAGGCAAAATAACAGGCTTAACGTCAGTGAGAGAAGCGGAAAGAGAAGTAAATGTGACCGTAGTGAAATATCTGAAATTAGTGAAAACACATTAGAACTACATATACCACAATATACAATGTTGTTAAAGGTGGGAAACACACACTCTCATTCATTGCTTATCAGCGTGCACATGGTAGAACCCAATGGTGCTTCTCAAAATTACAAATATATCAATGCCATTTCTGGGGATATACCTACATATGTGAAGAAAATAAACAAGGGCTAATGTACAAGGCTATTCCCTGCAGCATTGCTTATAATAATAAAATTCATAAATAATACAAGTATCCAGTAGGGGGCTGATTAAACACTAAGTAATATGCACCATTATAAAATGAAGATGACCGAGCATGGAGTTTCTAAGTATTGACATGGAAAGATCCATAGGAGATAGTATTAAATGAAAATTCAAATTATATAAGAGTGTATATAGTATGCTCCCTTTGTAGGAAAGGAGGAAATTTATATATATATATATATATATAAAATGTATATTCATACTTGTTTATATTTGCATAAAAACATTGGAAAGATACACAAGAAATTAATAAAATTAGTTAACTGTTGGGGAAAACAGGAAAGATGGGGTAGAGGTTGGAGAAGGTGACTTGCATATAATTTTTTAACATTTTGATTTTTAAACTATGCGAGATACCATATATTATCTATCAAAAACAAAGATAAGACGAATAGGAGTTATTTTTAAGTATGGCTACTTTTTGCTATTTGCACATGTCAAATAAAAACTGTTATACCATTAAAAACTTTTTTTTTTTTGTAAGTAGAAGTAGTGGACTTTGAAAGAGACAAGGTGAGAATAATGTGAGGCCAGAGTGTTTAGGTTAATGGCCAGAATAGAGATGTAAGCGGTCATTAGCAAGAGGAAGGTGGGCTGGAGGTCAGCAAATGAAGGGAATGGAAAGGGGGCAGGCAGTGTTCTAGATCATTTGAACTTCAAGGGAAGTGGGATTATTGAATAAAAATTGGAGGTTAGTGGTCTGGAAATAAACAGGAACTAGGAAAGTCAATCTTGCTTCCTGGCCTTATGACCTGGAGAAGTTGGGAGATAGAGAACCAACTTCTAGTGGAGAAAGTTGAGAGATAAGCTGTGTCATCAGGGAAAATCCAAACATTACTGAATGAAAGTTTCTTCTTTGTTTAAAAAAAAGAAAAGTACAAACAAAACACTAAAAGCAATAAGGAAGTTAGCTAGTAATGAAACAAACGTTGCAGAAAACACAGCAGCAGAGCAGTCACTGAGAGGACAAGTCAGGCGAAAGCAAGGCTGCCCCTCGGACATTCACGTGACCATGCAGGTCAGCCCACAGAAAGGACTTTGCCCTTGAAACTCGTGTGAATCAGGAAAGGAATGAGGCAGGAAAAGAGTTAGGGTGATGGCAAAAGGAAGGAACTGGCATTGATGCTGGGCATTTTCACATATATTTTCTCACCTAATGTTTACAACCTACAAGGTAGATAATACTATCCCCCACATTCACAAATGGAAAATTGAGGTCTGGAAAGGTTAAATTCCTAGCGCTCTCCCAGCTTCACACATTCCTCCAGCTCATCCGTCCATTTAGGGAACTGGAAGAGAATTAAAGGAGACGTCACAGTGAGTCAACAAGGAAGAGGCCCATGCAGTTTACTCAGAAAGACAAGGATCGACTCTCTAAACTGTCAATTTATTCATTCTATTTTTTATTAACATGTATGAAAACAAGAGTCCAGATTAAGAAATTGAAGTAGATAATCCCTCTCTCTGTCCATTCCTTTCTAAAACATTTATTGATGACCTTCTTGGTGCGAGGATACTTAATCTTTACAGCACCCTGTGAGATAGCTATTGCTGTGCCTATTTTAAAGATGAAGGATTTATAAATCAGAAAAATTAAGTTAACCTTGCCTTACCTGCAAAATAGGGATAATATTTCCTACCTCTATGACTATCAGAGGATCAAGTGCGTTGATGTATTAGAATAGTGCCTCAATAGTAAGCACTCAAATGACTGCAGGTGTTTTTTCTTTTGTATTTACTTTCACTTTTTTCTTTCTTTTTTTTTAACCATAACATTAGATTATGAACTCCTTGAAGATAGGTCGTGTGCATCTTTACTTCCTAAGCACCTACCACAGCACCATTCACACCTTAGGCACTCAGTAAATATTTGGTGACTAAATGACCCTGTATTTTCTCCCCAGGACTGCAGTTTGCAGGAGCCACCATTGATAGTGTTATAGACCTGAACTAGAGCTGCCATTGAGGGGCCCCCTCCTGCCTACCCACTGGTGGGGCGGGCAGAATACCAGTGTGCAGTGTGGTCTGGGGTGGGATACTGAGCTACTTGATCACTTATAACAGGAATAATTACCTTTCCCACAAACTGCCGGCATCCTCCCCTCATGACCCATCCTGAGGTCACGTGAGGCTCTTAGCCGGAGCCAGCAGTTAACTTCTCCCTCTAAGGTTAGCTGTCTTCAGTTTGATACTGACCTTCACGCCCTGGTCTCCCTCTTACAGGGAACTTACTTTTTATTCCTCCAGATGAGGCCATAGTTTGTTGTTGATCAGTAATAGTAATAATGGCTACTGACTCTTATTGGGTATTTATTTATACTGTGCCAGGCTCAGAGCTTCATTAACACTAGCCTTTTATCCCTCCTGTTTTTCTTGTACGTCAGAGAAGTTTTGAAACCTAGAAAAGGTAAATTAAATGAGCTCTCATTCCACATTGATCTAGATAAGCTCATCTCATCCAATCTGAATACTTTTCTCTCAAACGAAATAAAAACTTACATTTATTATTTTGGAAACTTGCTGTGGGAAACTAATGCTAGTTCCTTCCTCTGCTGTTAATAGGAACACTGATTCAAGTTATAAACCCAGCCTATATTCCCTACACAGTGAAGCTCCTCATTTATAAAAGAGCTAAAAGTCTTTTTTTTTAATGCTATGAAACACATGGCATGAAGCACATTAGTATAACAAGTCTTTCAAAAAATAGAAAATACAGTTTTTTGGTACATTTTATGCCTAGTTTATTTATTATCTACAAATTTATTTTTCCCAAAATGTTTCTTCTGCATTACATTATATATTATTTTACTCTCATATTTTTAAGGTGACTAATTTTTATTTTTTTACTAATCTCTCTCCCATTTACTTTTCAAAAGAACAGTAATAATCAGTCTTCCCATTTTACCAATGTGTGCTTTTTCTTCGGAAAAGATGAAAGGGTAAATGGCTTATTTACATATAAATTTCTCTTTACCTAGAGAAAAACATTCTATACAAAAGTATCCATATTTTCTCATCCAGAATAATTTTGTTAGACTAAACTGAGGGATTTTTGTGACCACTTTTGTTCATTGCTCTTTGCTTTAAAATGGTGTACATAATTCATTTATTAATAGAAAAAGATTGGTGGCTCATAGTGGTTATCTCCAGGCAGGATGTTGTGGGTAGGGGACCATGTCCCTTCTTCTATATGTATGTCTGGTGTGTTGAGTTTTTTATGGTGAACATTTTACTTTTGTGGTTAGAAGAAAAAAAACTTTTTAATTTTATATTTGCATAACCATAATCATGTTATTTTTTGAATGACTTATCAGTGATTTATGTTTACATTAGGTTTGGGGTGTGTGTGTGTGTGTGTGTGTGTGTGTGTGTGTGTGTGTGTAATATAATATGTATTTTTTTAATTATATTCTCTTGCCTCCTTCAAAATGTATGCAGGTCCCAAAGGCAAACAATTAGAAGGAACTGAATGTCCACTCCATGTTGTTCATCCACCCACTGGGGAAGAGTTTGCTCTGGGTTGTGGAGTGTGCAGAAATGCTCACACTTTTTAACACACTCAGATTCCTTTGTCTATAGAGAGAAAAGTTGCCTTCATCCCCCAAGCGGATGTGGTGAAGTTTAAACTCTGCTCAGGATAAGGACGGGACCATTTTTACATCCATGAAAATGAACCATTCACAGTGCAAGAAGGATGCCAAATACCATGTACATAATTCTTGCGATGGAAAGTTTCCCCATTATTTTGGTTTATTTTCTTTTGAGCCAAGACATCAAACTTGTGAGGTGTTTGCATGTGGCCATGACCGTCATTGGCCTGTGAAGCATTGGACATTTATAGATAATTGATATAAAAGAATCACCATGCCCATGGACTCAGAATGATGCTGGCTTTCAAGCAAAGAAGAAGAATAATCATTGTTGATTATATACTGCCTTTTTGTAATCCTGTACAATTGCATCACGGGTGGGGATAAAAAGAGGAATATTCTGGTTTATTTCCTAGACTGTTATTTAAAAAAAAAATTGTGTTAGGACAGCATATAAATGTTATAAGTATCTCACTGTATATAAAGATATCAATGTTTGTCCTCTATAAGAATTACTAAATTACAAATGCAGTTTCATTTAAACTTCTAGGTTAAGTTTGAGCCTGAAATTTTAATGAAGTGCAATACTGAGTGTGCCTCATTATCTTGCAGCTGTAAACATATTGGAATGTACATGTCAATAAACCACTGTACATTTTTATACAGTGATAAAGTCTAACAATTGTGTAAGGTGTTGCTTGAGAAACAAAATTTAAATATCTTCAAGGTCTAAAACATCCAACTTTCTTTGAAAAGAAATTTACTGACAGCACAATCATAACTTGCATAATTGTTAGGTAAAATAAGAGTAGCAATGAAGCACAATGTTGGAATCTTAAACACTAGGTAGAAAAAAATACACAAACACACACACATACACAGACACACACACACAGACATAAGCCAAAGACAGAAGAAAACATTTGGGAAATTGACCAACCTCCACCTTATTAACCAGCACATTTTAGAACTTTTATAAGTAATCAACAAGATCACTATTCTCTTTACTATAAACTACAGTGTGTTTTGGTAGTTGTCTTTTTTTTTCATATACAGTTAACCCATGAAATTGCTGAATTGTGTCTTTATGACTCATCATGAAATCAGATGATATTTATTCCACAAGTCTGACGAAAATTTTGATTGGTTTTATCCTAAATTTCCACTGTTGGAAATATATTTGTTAAGCATTTGTGAGAAATTTAAAATAATTTGTGCCTTGAATGACCTTAAAATATAAAGAAAAGATCAAATCAGAGCACAGATAACTATTAAAAGAATGTTCTAAAAAATTTCATTAAAATGCCCAAGCCAAATGCTTCAGGATTTAGGAAAGATTGTTTTTCATGGTTTCTGTTTTTGTTGTTGTTGGGAGGAGTGTAACTAAGAGGGCATTGGAGCTGCATCTTGAAGAATAAGTAGCATTTCAAAGAGCAGAGATGTAGAAAAAGGCATGAGAAAAAAATAGGTAAGTAGAAAATTATAGAACGTGATGGAATCGTGAGTAGTCTAGCTGTCCTGGTGTTAGCTTACTGTAAAAAAAAAAAAAAAAAATCTGAAGATCATAAAGACTCTGATCTCTTCATGACGCTACTTGTTGATCCACTGTTGAAGCATATGGGTTCCTGAGCAAGGAAGGACTTTGAAACTGTACAGAAGGTCGGCCTTTATCTAAATCAGATGCATCTGAACCATCCCTGTAAAAGAAATGCTAATACTTTCTTTTATAGAGAAGGTTATGCAAACCTCCTTTGTAGTATGTGACAGTATCTGAGACTTGCAAGCAACTTTTTAATTGCCCGATGTGTTTGAAAGCAGGAGGAATAATTGGTTGTCGCTTAGGGCACTGACAGTGGCCCCCAAACCAAGCTGGAGGAGTTGCAGGCAGCATTCATTCAATTCCAGTCTCTGGAAAACTTTGGATTAATTCGTGCAGAAACCCTGATCCTTAAACTGAAAAGGGTCCTGAAGGCATTCATATGTTTATATCCTCTCACATTTTTGTCTTTTGACAAAGTGCCAGTTGGGACACTACTTTTGTGTTCAAAAGAGATTCCAGAACCTTTGGCACAAAACAGCCTTTTTCTTCTGGATGTGTCATTCTGCCCTGAGGATGTTGGGCGACAAGGCATCATGAAGGGATGACCCCACTCCCCAGAAGACCCTGCTCCTCGCCCCAGCTTCCACCTCTCAGGACCTGCTGAGAAGCTTTGCCTCAGCTGCTTTTCCCAACCCACGCCAATCACAGGAATCTCGTTCCATGCCCAGGCCTATGGGAGGAAATTGAGGGCACAGGGTGAGGATTGGCTCTAAATGTCTCCAGAAAACACACAGTAGGTACAGAGACGGAAACTGTTGGTAGGTATGCCCCAGGAAAATGAGGGGAGAATGTGATAAGGCCATTGTAAGTATAGTTGACGTAAACTAACAGGACACAGGAATGAAACTCACCTTGAGTGTGCCACACAGATAGGAGACGTCACGGACACGTGAGAACTGCACAGAGTATCATTTTATACCCTTTAACTTTGCTGGCACGTTGATCAGCTCGTGTCTACTGGAGTGGAAAAGAAAGGAAACGGGAAACTATCGTGAAAGCTTGACTAGCATGAGCCACTTCAAGTTAATATCCTCGCAATAAAAAGGATAAAAGCAATAAAGCCCTGTAACATACACTCACAATGACCAACTTATCTTCATTTATGAGGAAGTTATTTTTAATCATAACCCAACCATTTCAAAACCAGAAAACTTAAAACATTTTAGGACTAAGTTATGACAAAGTACAGAAGACAGAGGCTGTGGCACACAATTGGTTCAAGCATATTGTACACAAAGACCATTGTCAAATGCTATGTGTAATATACTAGGAAACAGAAAGCAAAATCACAGTTGGAGCATCTGGAAGGAAACTCACTTTTTGTTGTATTTTCAGGCCGAGGAAAAGCCATTTTTCTTAAGCAGTTTTCTGGCTAGAATGTTTAGGGCTAAAAACTCCTTATTCTATCAATAAGCTTATTTGAAAAATATATACAGTACTCTCTTTATTCCCTCTGAATTCACAATGGTTATTGATTTGCCACCTTTTTCAGATTTTCAGCCCTAACATCTCTCCCTGCCCACTTTGTCACTTAACTCCCCCTATACGCGGTAACGTTTTTCTGAAGGTGGCTATATGATGAAATATTGCAACTCAGTTTCCTAAAAACTGCCAACAGTGCCGAAAGGGCACTGAAACTGAAACCAGAAGATTTAGTTCAGCTCCCAACTCTGCCTCTGTTTTGGCTATGTGACCTTCCGTCAGAACATTTAACCTTTTTCAGTCACATTTTTTAAAATACCGAATCTAAATCAAATGAGAAAGTATTAACAAAAGCGCTTTATTCCATAATAAAGTATGATTCAAAAGTGAAGAGTAAAGCAGTACATTTATTGAACACCTCCTAAATGGCAGACACTGAATTATAGGCATTTTATTTAATCCTTTCAGAAACTCTAGGGTAAAACATTACTATTCTCATTTTAGCAGATGACTTGAAAGGCTTAGAGAAGTTAAATAACTTACATTGGATTCTAGCTAATATAATCTAGATTTGGGATGTGAATCCAGATCTTTCTATCTCTCAAATCCAAACTCCACCATATCATGCTATTACTATCACATTACCAACTTTTCTGTGAAAAGAAGTAATTTATGAAATGGTAACTGGATATTGCAATATGGGCAAGATGGCAAAGGCAACAAGACCGTCTATGCCTCAAGCAGTATTCATATAAGTCTGTAGGTGCACGGCTCAGATCCCCCTTCTTGGGAGACCCTACCTGCAGGAAGGAGGTGAGCTGACAGCCTCCAGCTGCAGCCGTGAGACCCACCACAGCACTCGACCTAAGCCCCCTCAGGGCAGCCCCAGTCAATGACAACATTGCAGGGGTGCTAGAGCTGGCCATTTCTGCACGAGGAAGCACTCCCTGCTCGGTGATCTTCCTTCTCCCTGTCCTTGCATAGGTGCCAAACCCACATCACACTCTGAACACTCTCCCCGCCGACTCCTGCTCCCTCACCCCTCACCTCTCATGGGCACTACACCCAATAGATTTCTTGTACCTCTAACTTTATCTTAGCATCTGCTTTCTAGAGGATCTGACTGACCAAACCAAACGTATAATACACTTTAAATGACTTACTTATGGGTGCTCCATTTCACAAATAACATAGCTTTAAAAAAATACATAGACGATAAAGGATACACACTGGATGGAATTACAGTGAAGAGAAATTATGAAAGAAAACAGAAGCCAAGGTTTGAGATGAGTGTCCCAGTAAGGAACCATACAGTCTTGCATTGTTGCTAGACAACAGGCCATCATCTTCTCAATAAGTTTCTTAGCTAACAGAGCAAGGCAAGAAACATGTTCCGTTACAATCAACAATGTCCATTTCCTTTTTTTTTTTAAAAAAAAAAAAAAAGGCGACAAGCCCTCAGCTCATCTCATAATTAATGGTGAAAAACTGAAGCCCTTTGCTCTACGTTCAGGAACACGACAGCACTGTCCCCTATCACCTCTGCTTTTCAACATAGTGTTGGAAGTCCTTGCCAGAGCAATCAGGCAAGAGAAAGAAATAAAAGGCATCCAAATTGGGAATGAAGAAGTTAAATTATCACTCTTTGCAGATGACATGATGCTATATATATAGAAAACCCTAAAGACTCCACCAAAAAGCTATTAGAAACAATCAATGAATACAGAAAGTTGCTGGCTACAAAATCAACGTACGAAAGTCCATTGCATTCCTATATACTAACAATGAAATCTCAGAAAAAGAAATACAAAAAAACAATTCATTTTGCAATTACAGCAAAAACAATAAAACACCTATGAATAAACTTAACCAAGGATGTGAAGGACCTATATGCTGAAAACTATAAGACATCTTTGAAAGAAATTGAAGAAGACACAAATGGAAAGACATTCCATACTCATGGATTGGAAGAATCAATATAGTTAAAATGGCCATATTACCCAAAGCAATATACAGATTTAATGCAATCCCCATCAAAATCCCAATGGCATTTTTAAAGAAATAGAACAAAAAATCATCAGATTTGTTTGGAACCACAAAAGACCCCGAATAGCCAAAGCAAGCTTAAGAAAAAAGAACAATACTGGAGGTACCACACTCCCTGACTTTAGCTTGTACTACAGGGCTACAATAATCAAAACAGCATGGTATTGGCAGAAAAACAGACACATAGACCAATGGAATAGAATTGAGAACCCAGAAATAAAACCACATAAATATGGACAGATAATTTTTGACAAAGAAGCTAAAAACATACAATGGAGAAAAGACAGCCTCTTCAATAAATGGTGCTGGGAGAATTGGATAGCCACATGCAAAAGAATGAAACTGGACTGCTATCTGTCACCATGCACCAAAATTAATTCAAAATGGATCAAAGACTTAAGCAAAAGACCTGACACAATAAACTGCACAGAAGAAAACATAGATACTAAACTTATGAACCTTGGGTTCAAAGAGCATTTCATGAATTTGACTCCAAAGGCAAGGGAAGTAAAAGCTAAAATAAACAAATGGGACTATATGAAACTTAAAAGCTTCTGCACAGCAAAAGAAACCATCGACAAAATAAAGAGGCAACCAACTGAATGGGAGAAGATTTTTGTAAACAGTGCCTCCGATAAGGGGCTAATATCCAGAATATACAAGGAACTCATGCAACTCAACAACAAAAAAAACAAACAACCCAATTGAAAAATGGTCAAAGATCCTGCAGAGACATTTCTGCAAAGAGGACATACAAATTGCAAATAGACATATGAAAAAATGCTCAACATCACTAATCATCAGAGAATTGCAAATAAAAACCACAATGAGGTATCACCTCACCCCAGTCAGAATGGCTATTATCAACAAGACAAATAGTAACAAGTGTTGGAGAGGCGGTGGAGAAAAAGGAACCCTCATACACTGTTGGTGGGAATGCAGATTGGTGCAGCCGTTATGGAAGACAGTGTGGAGATTCCTCAAAAAATTATGAATAGAATTACCATATGACCCAGCAATTCCTCTGGGTATCTACCCAAAAAATCTGAAAACATTTATACGTAAAGACATGTGTGCTCCAATGTTCATTGCAGCTTTGTTTACGGTGGCCAAGACATGGAAACAACCCAAATGTCCTTCGATAAATGAATGGATAAAGAAGTTGTGGTATATATACACAATGGAATACTATTCGGCGGTAAGAAAAGATGATATAGGAACATTTGTGACAACATGGATGGATCTTGAGAGTATAATGCTAAGCGAAATAAGTCAGACAGAAAAAGCAGAGAACCATATGATTTCACTGACATGTGGTATATAAACCAAAAACAACAAAAAAACAAGACAAACAAATGAGAAACAAAAACTCATAGACACAGACAATAGTTTAGTGGTTACCAGAGGGGTGGGAGATGAGGGTAAGGGAGGTCAAATATATGGTGATGGAAGAACTGACTCTGGGTGGTGAACACACAATGGGATTTATAGATCATGTAATACAGAATTGTACACCTGAAATCTATGTAATTTTACTAACAATTGTCACCCCAATAAATTTAAAAATAAAAAAATAATAAATAAAAAAATAAAAATTAAAAAAAGGCAAACACAAGTGCAAATGTTTGAGCCTAGTCTTGAAGGAAGGTTTGACAAGCAAAAGTGGAAAAGAGCGTTCCAGGGAGAAAGTGTGGTGAGATGTGTTCCTCAGAAGAGTAAGTAAGCTGTTTTGCTTCATTAATTCATTTAATAAACATTTGAGCACCTGTCCTATATCCACACGTGACAGTACAGGCTCATGAAAGTGGGAACTATGTACCCAGTTGCTCAGTAACCATGACTTACACACAGAAGGGGCTTGACGAATGAACTCTGAGTTAGCGAGTAAACGTGTGCAGTGCACTGTCAGGTGCTCGGGATGTGACCCTCACAGGACACAAAGACAGAAACGTAAAGAATACGAAGTTTTTAAGAACTATAGTCAAGGTTTCCCAATAATCAAAGATACCATTTGTTGAGGCTGACAGTGGCCCACACTGTGCTGATGCATGGGTGTGGCAGGCAGAATAGCGGGCCTCAAATACGCCCATGTCCTAGTCCCAGGAGATGTATGTTACCTTACATGCCAAACAGGACTACTTTGCTGATGTGATCAAGGGTGCAGACCTTGAGATGGGGAGATTTTCCTGCATTAACACAATAAACTCAATGTAATCACAAGGGTCCTAATATGGGAAAAAGGACCCAAAGTCCAACACCTTGTGTTTAGCCCACATTGGACTTTGGACCTCCAGAACTGTACAATATGAAATTTGTGGGGTTTTAGGACACCGAGTCTGTGATAATTTGTTACAGTAGCAACAGGAAACAAATACAATGGGCTTCACATGCATTATCACATTTTCATCTTCTATAAACCTATGAACTATTATTTTCCTTCAGCAGATGAAGCAACTGAATTTCACAGAGGTTAAATAACCAGCCCACGGTTTTGCAGAGAGTAAAAAAGACAAAAAAATTAAAATATCTCAAAAATTGTTTTAATTACTTACACAGTAAAATGCTATTTTGGATATATAGAGTATATATTTAAATTAAATATTAAAATTAGTTTCACCTATTCTTTGTTGCTTCTTTAAATAACTGACTTCTAGAACATTTTAAATAACGTCTGTCACTTGCATATAATTCTAATGAATAATGCTGGCCTAGAATCTCATTCTCAACAGTTTGAATTTTATCACCCATCTTTGGACTTTTTTGAGCAAGAAACATGTGCTTTAGAGAATATAATGCAGGAAGCAGGTTAGAAGGTGGCTTGAAAAACACTGTCCCTGGTTTGCTGACCAGCTGGAAAGTTTTAAGTGTGGTCTTGGAAAGAGTTGATACAGGTTCACATCAGTCTCAAAACACACTTCTCTCTTTTGAGGAGTTTACAATTTAATCCCAGGTGGGGTTAAAATCCAGAGAAATGGCCTGAAATGGAATGGTTTTGTTAGGCTAATGTGCCAGAGAGGGAGGTATATGCTGGAATAACTAACAGGAGATGTGGGGTTGCTAAGGCAAGACGCCAAGTTGGAGTGAGTGTTCTCACTGGTGGAGTTAGAGCCAACAGTAGTAACAACAGTCATGTAGCTAGCATTTACTACGTCTGTGCCTATGCCTTACATACGTTAACGCATTTAATTCTCAGGACAACTCTCTGTGGTAGAGTTGTTATTATCATTCCCATTTGGCAGATGAGGAAACTGAAGCACAAAGAAGTTAAGTGGTCACTTGTCCAAACTCGCATATCCAGTCAAGGCAGAACTAGGATCAAAACCGGAGCTACGACCCAACCCACATCTCCATTCCGATCTGGAGCAGTTTTGACTGAGCAGTGGAGACATGGGGCTCTCAAGTTTGCAAGATCCAAGAAGGGAATGGAGGAGACAAGGGCTTCTCCTCCTGTTGGGAAACACTACACGGGGGGAACTGAGAGAAGACAGCTTCAGAAAAAAGGAGAGGAATTGGGGAGAGAGAAAGTCAAAGAGTGGGAAAGGACATTCTAATCTCAAAGGCCCTCCATTTCCATGAATCAAAGGAATAACTAAGGCAGAATTAAAAGCTCTGTTCCTCCCCCACTCAACTGCGCTTCAGAGATCTACCTGCCCCTCAGGAAAGAACTTCATACCTCTTTCTTATAGTAAGGCTGGTGGTTGGTCATGTCAACTTGGAGGCAGGAAATCCATCAAAAAGGGGCAGGTGTAAGCCCACTTTCCTGGGGCTCCATCCAAGACCAGCCAGCCCCAGGGACCATCACCCCTATGTTACTAGGCAGAAGTGTCCTTGGTGAATGGCAGCTATGGAGAAGATGCCACACCCAAACTCACTCCCAGAAACAGGACACAGTGACACCAAATTTCATGACTGCCTTTCACTTAGAAGGAAAAGTCATTTGAGATCCAAGGAAGAACCTTTCCAGATCAAGTTTGCACTGGTAAGGAGTTTTGGTAGCAAGCAAAAGAAAACAAATTCAAAATAACTTTAGCCAGTAAGAAAACACGAAATCACTGTGATACCTCCAGGCCTTGGAAACAGAATAGAACCAGGGTTGGAGACTCTGGCTCCCTGGCTCCCTCTAGGTCCTCTTGCATCTCTTTTGCTTTTCTTTTTTCTCACCACAGAGCACCTTTTTCCTGATTTCCAGACCATGTGGTAGGAAATGACCACCTATAGTTCCTAGGGTTATCTGTTGTAAATCCAAGCATCCAAGGAAGGGATTAATAAAGCTGACTAAAGGTTGGTTTGCTTTTTTGTTTGTTTGTTTGTTTAATCACATGCAGTGACAATTCTCAACAGGGTCAGTAATAAAATATTCTTCTCTGCTGGACCCAACTACTCCACAGCCACCCTTCCTCTCCACCACAACTGATAAATGTAAATAAGTATTGACTGATTAAAAAATAAATACAAGTTTCTTTTAAAAAAATAAATAAAATCTTTTCGTAATAATAGGGATGAAGAGGGAGCATTTGCTAGGTAAATTGCACCAAGATCCTTTAGGGAGAAGATAGCCTGTAATGAGGAATTTAAAAAGGACTACAATTGGAGTGTGACAGTCTGAATGTTGTAATAATATATACTCATTATGTTTGCTGATTTAATGTGCTTTGCTGATCATTTATAATGTTAACCTAGCTTTAAATAAATGGGCCTGTATCTGTTTTTCTTCCTCTAGTAATTACCATTACCTGTCTAAAAACCTGCTTCATCATTCAGTCACTGAGGGACCTAAAAAAATGTTGCAGTTCAGGTACAACCACAGTATGTTATTAGAGACTTTGTTCAGTTTGACTTGATGATTCAACAGTCAGGTCCTAACAGAAAACACTGGCATTTTCCCAAGTGAATCCAAATATAATTTTACACATGGCTTCCTAGCTCAGTTTGGGGGGGGTGGGGGTGGGGGTGGGGGTGTGTGTGTGAGGTGGAAGAGTGGAGCATCACTCCCTTCCAGTCTCCTACACATGGGTCAAATCCTTGAAAAGCCATCTTTGGATGGAAAATCACTTTCTTTTTATTTTTGAGGCAGGCAGGGTGGTGTATGACTCAAGTTATGATTTCGCACCTAAGGACATTCTAACTTTTTAAGAAAACCCACTATCCAAAAATCCAAACGTTTAAAACAAGTTAACTAGGTAGCAGGGACGAAGCTGCATCGATTTACAAAAGGGTTCAGTAGAGGTTTTAAGTAACTAGTCCCTTACATTTCCCTTATTGTGTTTCAGAAAGCTACTTACAGACTTCAGGAGTCTATTTCATAAAGGAGGTTTTTAAAAAGTATTAACTCTGATGATAAATATCGTTTTTAGAAAAATTGAAAACTATATTTTGAATATAAAAATCATCTATACTCCCAGCGTCAACACTGTCACCATTCTGGTGTACATCCTTGCGGTTTGCAAACACACCTTATGAAGACCGGTATATGAAGTGTGGGTATTTTTACAGTTTGTATTTTAACCTCTTGGGCTCCGCGGCGCAGGGGTGACCATCCGAGGCGGCGCCCGGCCGCGGAGGTGTCAGGGGCTCACAGCTCCCGTTTATCCTTCTGCCCCACGACCGGCAGCTGGGCTCCTGCAGGCTGGACACACTCCCTCCTGTCCTCATTCCGCGCCACCTCCTGAAACTTTCCAGTTTCAACCACGATAGTCTCTTAGACATCTCGTTAGCTCCAGCCCTCCCACTGTGGCATCAAAACCAGAAATCTCCTAAAAGCAGCAGTCACGTGGAACCTGGAGGCGGAAGCCCCCCAGCTGCGCGGGGCAGTGCGCGCTCCTGCGTGGGCGCCGCCCACTCGCGCCCGCCGCGCGTGCGCGCGCGCCACTGCGGACACGCGCCCCCTTCGGGCGGAGACGCGCCAGGGAAAGCGCGCGGCCGCGAGCCCCGGGCGCCATTTTGAAGTCGGTGTCCGGGCCGAGGTGCAGAGGGTCTACGCGGTGGCGGGAGCTCGCTGAGGAGTTTTTCACCGCGACGAGTGGTCTCGGGGGAAGGACGCGGACGGCGCGGGACTGGGAAGGAAGGCTTCTCTCTGGGCAGCCAGAGCCGCAAAGGTGGATCCGCATTGGTGCCCTGCGCGGGACCAGCGTCTCGGATGCGGGCGGAGCGCGGGGGGCCGCGGCGGCGGGAACCCGAAGCGCGGGGCCCGGGGGGCCTCATGTGAGAGCCGCGGAACCAGCCGCCGCCATCCCCGGAGCCCGGGGTGGTGTGTGGGGGAAGCCGCCGCCGGCAGCAGGTAACGGCGGAGGGTTAGTGCCGGAGCCCCGCTGCGACGGCGGGACTGGGGAGGGTCGGCCGACGGTGGTGGACTGCAGGGGGCCCGGGGCCGCGGGGTTCCGGGCGCGCGTGGGCCGCCCCTCGCGAGCGCAGGGCGGGGCGCAGCGCTCAGACCTTGGAGCCTGGAGCCTGCTTGGGGGCGTTGCCCCGCTCGCCAGCTTCAAAACATGTCAACAAGGCGTGGTGCGTGTGCGGCGGCCGCGTGCAGCCTCCCGCCGCCCCGGGGCGCCGCGGCTGCAGCCCGGCATTATTATCTCGGCAGGGGTTGATGACAGGCACCTTTGAGCTCGCGCTGGGGCAGGGCCACGCCCGTGCTAATAGCTGGAGAAATGAGGGGCATTAAATGTCAAAACAGGCTGTCCAGGTAGGGCGCGCGAGATAAGTCGGGGAGGTGGCGCAGGGAGGAGGGGATGCCCGCGGCGCGTAGCCAAGTGGAAAACTTGGTCAACTTGTGATGAGCAGCCGCTTCAGGTCGGGCCGCAGACAGGGATCAGGAAGCAGCCTATCAAATGATGGGCCTGCATCTCAGAGCTAAGAAGTGCGATTACTACTGTATGTGTTATCTTGTTGCTGATGATATCCAGTGGCCCAGATCTTTTAATTAGGCTTTTATTTTCTATCATTCCTGAAATATTTATAAAAATGCCATTGACTGCCAGTTATCTACAAATGACCACTACACAGATTTTCACCCGTACATTTTCCCTACCTTCTAGTTCTGAGAGGTAATCTCTTTCCGTGGCTTTATTTTTGTATGCCAGCCAAAGAATGCATGTTAATTTTGATATTAGTCAAAGCAGAACATAAATGGAAAGGAAATATGCCAAAGCAGGCTTTTGAGAGCTAAGTATAAATGGGCTTTTAAAATTACCACAAGCCCAGTGTACTAAGAGTGCCTGATACAATGAGGGACGCGTGGCTAAGTGGTCTCTTGTGCCCTTCATCTGACACAAGTGTGACTGCTCCTTTCAGAGGATGTGGAAATGATGAGTTAGTTCAGTAACTCCCTGCGCTGCTCAATTAATCTGCAGTTTTTCTTCATTAGTTTACTTTTTGGCCCTTCACAGTAGTTATATCAGTCCCTCACCAAATGCTCTAGTGGCCCAAGTTGCATCAATTATTTGGAGCCTGGAAAAGTTGCATTTTGAAATTGAATTGCTAGAGGCCTGCCTGGTTTTGATGCTCTACAAAGTCACTTGGACATTGATTGTCCAGCTTCCTTTTTTTTTCACTCCTGTTAAAATATAATAGATGTTTCATTTTGACGAAAAGGCAGAGATAATCCCTTGATGTAAATTCTTGGCAGACTGGTGGGTGCTTTGAATTGTTTAACTTTCTCTACAGGAGAACTTCATGTGTAAATAGATTTAATAAAATAGTTTTGAAAGCCATGTAAATTTTTGCATGGATAAATGAGATCATCTTGGAAAAAACTGACATTTAAAATTTTTATTAGATGCCCACTGGGTGATCTCTTTTTTCATGCACAAATGAGGATAATACAGAGACCATTTTTATTGGTATTTGCGCTTAGAGTTTTTTCTACTTTTAATGTACTAGAATTCTGAAAAATTATAGTCATATTATGTATGGTAATTTACAGATTTTGTTCTGCTATTTATAAAGTAGTAAGTGCCTAAAATACACTTTGGTGATCACATAATCTTATATCTGGATGAAGTGTTGCATACTTCTTTTTAATATGTCAACTTTTTTCTCCCCTCAACTTGGAAAGGAACCGAAATATACTTTATTTAAAACAGGGCGGTAATAGATAAAAGAAAGTATCTATTAGGATCAGCAAAGTATTAGTAAAGATAATTGTGTGAATAAGACTGTCATTTTATTTTCACTTATATGTCCATATATTCTAAAGTAAGATGAATAATTTCATCTTTAAGTTGGATAGTTCTGGTTTTAGACGACTTCTCCAGAAAGAGGAGATCAGCATTCTATAATGAGGAGTAGAAGTTATAAAGATGGCTTCGTCCTTTTTCCAGTCTCTGTTATCTCAAAATTCTGAAGAGTTTTAGATAGTCAGAAGAGAAATTATAAGCCCTAGGTAGCAAACTCTTTGTTCTTTGACCCAAATTTTGTATGCTAAAATTAAAGCAAGCCTTCAGAATAAGTTAAAGAAAAACAGGTCATAATGACAGTGTTATTTCAACCTCTAGTGGGACATTGTTACTGGGAGAGATATTTTTAAATTAAGATTACATTGTAGATTATACTACCCATCTCTAAACGTATTTTTAGAAAAGCATTCTTAGATTCACATGTAAATTTTAGTCTTCCGTGAAACTACCCTCTTGCCATCACCTCTGTCACTGTTTTCTCCCTTTCTTTACCCCTACTATTTCAATAGGATAGACACCATTTAATTCACTTACGTAGAGCAATGAGGGAAAGGCAGTTTATTGCACATGTGCTGAGACCTCCTGAGCTGATTTCAATGGCATGAAGAGCAGGGGTCGCTGCCATTGTTTCCCTCCAGCCCCCAATCCTTTTTCACAAAGTTTGCTAGCTACTGGGTAGAGAATCTGCAAAGACTTATTTGGTTAGGAGTCATACATATGCACATCCTTTGTCCCACACTGGAATCAGAAATTCGTGTCTGCTGATGTGCCAGAAGAAGAGAGTTGGAGCCACAAACTATCCTTTTCAAAAGCTACTATGACTCCAAATCCAAACCACCACCTTGCTAGAACTGCTCTCCAGAGACAAAAGTATTGCAGGCTCTAAACTAAATAGAGGTACTATTTAGTGGTCCGCACTTAGTTTAGAGCCTGCGATACTTATTTTTCTAAGTAACGAGTCAAAACAATTTTATCTGATTTACTTTTTTACCTGATTACAACGTAATTCATTGACATTAAAAGAAATACGTAAAATATAGAGAGTCATTGGCAAAAAAAAAAAATTACCTGTAATCGTACTATTAATATATTATAATCCAATTAACTGTTATAGTTACTATATTACTGTGGCGAGTCTACTTCCAATGTGTATTTCTCATACATAAGCTTCTTCTGTTCTTGCCCTCTCTCACACACACTTCATTTTAAAACAAAAATAGGATCATTTTTTCCTGTTTTTACTGTGTTGTGCACTTGAATGTCTTTAATACTGGACTGCTGTCCTGTACCTGTTGGACTGCATTACTGTACCTAAGTTCAACAGTCACCTATCTCCTTTCAGAAGCCCTGGTGTTTTTTATTAAATGCCTTCAAGAACTCTATGTGTTAATTATTTTCATTTTACAAACTGAAACACAGAAAGGTCAAGTAATTTTGTTCACGGCCACATAACAAGTGAGGTAGAGCCAGGATTCAAACCCAGGGAGCTTGATTTCAGAGCCCATACTATTTTGCAACAAAAAGACTATTTTCAAAGAAACAAATGGGATGAAGGTAATACAAATACATGTAATAAATACTTATAATTCAGAAACAACTTGGGGAAAATACTGCAATAGTAAGTGATGTGTTGGAAGAAGAAACCACATTCCAGGCCAAATAATGCATAGTAAGGATGAGTTTGCTTATTTTTAGCAGATTGGGTCTGACAGTAACATGTATCACAGACTGAACATGGAAGATCTGTTGGCTACTCAATTCAGTTCCTCTCTGGAGGTTCCTGGGACTCTGGTTTGCTTTGAATTTATGAGCTCGAATATAGCAGATATCTTCAGTTGACTTTTGAGAAACTTTTAGAAAGTGTCACTGTAGGTTCTCTCTTATATTCCTTTTAGTTAGTTGACTACAACTTTTGAAATATAAATTCTTGGTTTAGTTTCAAAATGATGATACTTTTCCCCCAAGTAAGTACAGTATAAATACAAATGTTTGAAAAATCCTGTATAGAATTTATAAAATGATAGTTGGTCTCCACTGGAATTTTTCATTATATTTTGTTTTGATATTCACCTGGAATTACTGTTTCGGTTCTTTCGACATGTTTATGTTTACAAATACATATGTACACATCTCAGTGACAGAAGAATGAATTTTGGATTTAGTTCTATTTAAAAGTTAAGTATGAAAAACATTATGTATTTTTTTCCAAATAGGATGAAACGAGGAGGAAGAGATAGTGACCATAATTCATCAGAAGAAGGTACTGCAGAGAAATCCAAGAAAATGAGGACTACAAAGGAGCATTTTCAGACTTGTGATTGGGGTAATCTCCTGCCGGACATTATTCTCCACGTATTTAAGTATTTGCCTCTTCTTGACCGGGCTCATGCTTCACAAGTTTGCCGCAGCTGGAACCAGGTATTTCATATGCCTGACTTGTGGAGATGTTTTGAATTTGAACTGAATCAGCCAGCTACATCTTATTTGAAAGCTACACATCCAGAGCTGATCAAACAGATTATTAAAAGACATTCAAACCATCTACAGTATGTCAGCTTCAAGGTAATACTTTAAATTATTTTTAAAAATAAAGCGTATTTAGTGGCTTTTGTACCCTAAATCAGTACATCTTCTCATATTTTTGAAATATTGCCTTTCTAGGGAAAGTACTTAAAATATTTAGAATTATCGTGTACCTTAGAAGCTGTCACAAATAATATTGAAGCTAAATTACTCCACTTTATTATAATTATTAATTTCTTTCAAAAGTAGAAGCACTAAGAATAAATCATTGACCAAAGCTGTTAATCACGTTGAATTATTGTGAACAATTTGAAGAAGAAATATACAATAAAAATTTTTAAATGTGCAGATTATGATTGACTAAAACTTAATTGTTATTTCTATCTAACAGGGACTGAGCTTGCTTATTGATGGCTTTATGACATGGGGTCTTCAAAGAAAAAGGAGATAGAGAAACTTATGTAAAAGGTTTAGATGAATATATTTTAGAGAGAAATACAAAAATGTATGTGGAAGAATGCCAGAAAGAACTTTTTTTCTTTTCATTGCTGGAAGGGACATATTGGAAATCATGCAGTGATGAAATAAATGAAGTGGGGTGTCTTTTTGAGATGTCCAGGATAGTTCAAGGAATCACAGTGGTTTGTATGAGTACAGAAGCATGTAATGTTTTGTTCTGGGGATTAGTAATGGATTATGGGCATGTTTACTAAATTCTTAACACACCTGATAATTATTGTTCAAAAGTAACGCATGAATAGCTGATTTACCTGTGTCTAGCAATTGTTAAACAGGTCAAGTTAAACCTAGACAAAGCAATAGTGCGTAACCCAGAGTTCCTTACCAAAACTAAAGTCTTGTCTGCTCCCAAGAATGTCATTCCTTCTTAGATGGAATGTCATTCACCTATAGGTGTCCAAGGAGGAGGAAAGACCTGGTGATGGGAATGGTTGAATATTATGGCCTCCTTCCCACAAAAATGCATACAGACACTCAGGCCACTGGGGGTAGGATTGCTAGGTTTAGCAAATAAAAATAGAGGAAGCCTAGTTAAATTTGATTTCAGACAATCAACAAATATGTTTTATATAAATATGTCCCATGCATTATTTGGGACACACTTAATACTTACTTAATTAGATGTCTTACATGTTGCCTAGTAACCCTAATGAGGGACAAGGATAGGGTAATGGCAGAAGGATTGAACACACAAAATCCAGGAGCTCCTCAGGTGCCGTTCCTCCCCCACATCCCCATGAAGAAACCTGAAGAGCCTTCCCTTTGGTTTCAGTCATCTTTGAGTTGCCTGAGAGCGTTCTAATGCTAAATACTATAAAAAGATGAGTATAACACATTAATCTTAACAGGCCTAACGACTGCTTCCATCCTGTGGATTGGCTGGGTCGGTATTAATCTTTTATAGCCTGTGGCACTATTCAGCTGTGTCCAACTTGCATAACCCTCACAAAACCATTTGTGCTATAAATTAAACATTTTTATTGTCTATTTTGCTGAGGAAATAATTTTTGATTTGCAAAATGAGCCACGTCACAGGAATCTTTTGTGCTCTCTTGGTAATACATTTAATTCATCACTGACTATAGGCCAAAGAGGCTTATAGTTAGTTATTAGTGAGACAGTGGTTCTCAAACTTCGTGTTCGTCAGAACCACCTAGAGTGCTTGTTGAGGCAGAGATTGCTGAGTCCACCCCCAGAGTTTCTGATTCAGGTGGTCTGGGTTGGACATGAGAATTTGGGTTTCTAGCAAGTTCCCAGGTGATGGCGATGCTGCTGGTCCAGGGACCACACTTTGAGAACCACTGGAGCAGAGAAACTGAGTCGAAGGGTAGTATTAGGTTGGTGCAAAAGTAATTGCGGTTTAAAAGGTTAAAAAGAATTGCAAAAACCGCAATTACTTTTGCACCAACCTAATACTAAAATAGCTCTGAAACTTTAGTATAGATCGGTATGTCAGTTGTACGACCTTCAGAACATCTTTGGTTAAGCTAATGAACATTAATCTGGAAATAAAAGTAATGGTACTACTTTTAACTGTTCTAAGATGCTTTTTAGCCCAGAGAACAACTTCCTTTTTGGTAAAAGAGCTCCTTACATCCTTGAGGAGTTTTTTGGCCACCTTTCTCCCAGGAATCTATGCAGAAGAGCAGATACTTCTCATTTGGTTCAGATTTTCACGCTTGACTGGTTGTAGGCCCTCATTGTACTTCACATTCGTTTTTTCATTAATAACATTAATGATGAATCCCAGGTTGTGATTCACTTGAACCTTCTGATTACTCATTCAGTTTCTGGAGTCTTGAAACGTGTACCTTAGACATTGCCTTTATATGTGTGATTGGATCTACTAACAAATACTCGTATAATTACTTTTCAATGATAAATTCATGCATCCCATTATGTTATTAGTCAGTTTGGAATAAATCAACTTAAAAGCCAAGTCCTTTGAAGATTAAGTATATATCTTACAACAAAAGTTAAGTCTTGACAGTTGCCCTTATAATTTCTCAGGCATACTCAGAAAAGACTGATGTGGTATGTGAGGTTGGGTGATTGGAAAAAATCTGTATTCTTTAAATTATAATGCAGTAAATTAATAACTATATTTCTTGGCTTTTATAAAGTTAAGGTATGCGCAGAGAAATATAAATATATCCGTGGGTAAATGATGTTTTCTCTTCGAAGGTGGACAGCAGCAAAGAATCAGCTGAAGCAGCTTGTGATATATTATCGCAACTTGTGAATTGCTCTTTAAAAACACTTGGACTGATTTCAACTGCTCGACCAAGTTTTATGGATTTACCAAAGGTATCTTGCTGGTTTTGTTTTATTAGCTGTTACTGAGAAATCCATCGAAACCCTACCTGTTTCTTGTACTGATGATGGGAGTGCAAAAAAAGTAGTATATATAAAATGGAAAACTGGTTACTATTTAGAATGCTAAACAATAGGTTTTTTAAATCTTTTCTTTATCCTTGTGCTTCTTCATGGGTAAAGTTGCAGAGTGAATGAGTTTGACAAAGAAACGAAGAAAAACTGAGATGCAAGCATATTAGAAAAAAGACATACAGATGCTCCTTTTTGGACTTTTAGTGCAGATTGGTGAAATTATAATCAAAGAAAGTAGACAGTGCCAGTATTGAAAGTAGTTATAGCTTGCTTATAAAAGCTTCTGGTAAGGGTGTAAAGATGTATTCTTGAGCAAAGTTAGTATCAGTACAACTTGGACTAATTTACAGATTTTATTTAAAGAAAACTTGGTGAAGAGTTAATTTATATTCATATTGATGTTCTAACATGATCCTACATGTAATTAGAAATAGTTTCTCTCTCTCTAATAAGTATTCTCTTAAAATAGTAAGAGCTGTGCATTTTTAGAAGGGCAACTAATAAAGGCCCTTGAGTATGTTAGCTAATGTTCAGTAGGTTAGTATCCAAAAATAATTTAAAAGGTTTTCAGAGTGTACCACCAACTGAAATGTAGACATCCCTTTAAAACACCTAATAGTTTAATTTACTAGGATGATTCAGGAGGAAGTACTACTAAATTGAGTGTATGTTGTAATCCAGGTGGTTCAATGGGCTATCAGTAACAAACGTATCACCAGTTAATTTCAAAGTCTTAATTGATTTTACAAAAGACCACTAACTGTACATTTCAGATAAAATGTTTGCCTTGTGTGTAAAATAAGGGAAATGGGCAAGAGAATCTGTTCATTTCAGCATTTTAAGATTCTAAGTACATGAGTTACTGTGGTTCTCAAACTTAATGTGCATAAAAATCATCTGAGGAACTTTTGAATTTTGGATTACTATCCTTATTCCAATTTTCCCTTCCTAAGAGCAGTCCAGTCCTAAGGTGGTTCAAAGACCTCACTCTAAGAAACGCCAAGCTACATGGTATTGGTAGTACCTCGTTCAAGCTTCATATGGGAAATGAAATGTTATGAATTGATTTTTTGTAATGTACATACCATAGTTAAAAAAACATACATATGCTGTGTATGTAAAACATACCATATTAAAAGGTATTTTGAACATAATTTATTTTTTTCTTATTACTCAGGGTTATTATTATGCATATTTACTACTGGTACTGTGCTTGTATGTAGCGGTTTTGTGTTTGGGAACTATGGATGTATCTAGGACTGCTTCCTTCCTTGTTAAAGGGGCCTAGGATGCTTATACTATTTTTCTTTTTTTTTTTTTTCCTTTTCCTGTTATGGCTTATATAGAGATTGAGTAGGGTGTTGCTGTATCTTGCAAATCCTGGGAGAACCAGAAAGAAGTGTGTTTGACCAGAGCTAAACCTGAGAGAAATGGGAAAAAGAAGGCAGTGATGCAGTCATGAGTATACTAATGAAGAAATGTGATCAAGATATAATTGAATTTGATATTAAATATTAGGAGAAAGATGTTCACATTTAAATAGTAAAACATTTAATCAAAATTTAAGTAGTTAATCAGTTACTTAATTATAGTAGGGAAAAGTAAGCTAGGGATAGTTTTTCATTGTACAGTTTGACCCTTGAGCAATGGAAGGGTTAGGGGCATCAACCCCCAAGCAGTCAAAACTTCACATATAACTACAGTAGGCCTCAGCATATGCGGACTCCCAGTCATGGATCAAACATAGTTGACCCTTGAACAACACAGGTTTGAGCTGCATGGGTCCAGTTGTATACAGATTTTTCAGTTTTTTGATTGGCCTCTTCCCTTACTCTCCTGGATCTTTTGTCTATTGGTTATGGCTTCTTAGTTCTTACTATTCAGAGTTACATACTTTGGCCATACTTCAGTTCCTGTTTCCCTACAGTGGTTCCTTTAGGTCAGATTCTCTGTCCAAGTGATACTTAGTATATGTGTATAATAAATGGAATGATATTGGTACATTTGTGGAAAAAAATACATTGAAATAAAACAGGCTTGAAAATACTATACATAGTTAACATATTTAAAGGCATTTTAAATTTGGAATTCTATTTAGGTATTACTTTTATTATTTTAGAATCAGATTTTGTATGAGCTTCTATATTCCAAATGAGTCTTTCCTAGCTTCTGAGTTGATTGACTGTTATTTTAATTTTTAATGATTATGTTTATAGTTATTATTTTAATGGTCAATACTATCAGATCAAAAAATATTGAGTATTGTAGTTCAGTGTTATCAAACACTAGGGTTTCCGGGTAAGATGATGTGGAGGGTCTGAGAAGTATTTTCATCCTGGATTCCAGAATTCCTCTTTTTTACTAAATCATAATTGTTGTGATTTAGAGACACTAATCCTGAGGCTTGGTGTCTTTTTTTTTTCTCCCACAGGTAAAAAGCGCTCTTCTCAGAGATGGCAGATAGTCAGCTCTTTCTTACCACAGTCCCGACAGCAGAGTGAAGGGGATGCTACCCCTAAAACAGTTACAAAATACATCATTAGGGTTCAGATGAGCCATGTATGTATTAAAGACAACCCATGAATTCTTATTTGTAAAGTTAAAACGTTGTATTTGTTTTGCTTTTCAGTCTCACTTTATCTCTGCGCTCACGGTTGTGTTTGTAAACTCCAAATCCTTGTCCTCGCTTAAGATAGATGACACCCCAGTGGATGATCCGTCCCTCAAAGTCCTCGTGGCCAACAACAGTGACACGCTGAAGCTGCTGAAAATGAGCAGCTGTCCTCACGTCTCTCCAGCAGGTATGTTGTGCTTTGTCAACATTTTAGTGAAAATATTGATGTGTTTCATCAAATGGAGAAAACCTGACCATTAACCTTGAAAGCAGGTTAAAGTGGTTATTTCATCTCTTCTGCATAAAGGTATTTTTAATGTCAATGCAATAGCATAAATTCTGTAGCATTGACATTTCAAACTTATTTTCTTACCTTTTTATTTGGCAATTTATGTCCAACCTGTGCTAGAAAACAAGCAAAACAGAAAAAAAAAGGGAAAAGACAATATGAGGTCTGTCTGAGGCGCCCTTATAGATAAAACTGAATTTTCTCTAATCGTAGTTGAGCTAACGGTAGGTTTTTGAGTCAGTGCAATCTCATAATTGCTTTTCTTCTCACTATGTAAAGGAAAAAAGGTTGTGCTGAAGTTGTTGCCTTATTGCAAGACAATGCTTTCTTTCCTCTGTTGAATTTTGGAGCCAAGAGCTCATCAAATGGGGCAATAGCATTATAGAGGCTCTTGCCAACTTCTCTTGTATAGATTTTTTTAACTATTCTACATTATTATAGTTTAAGATCATTTAAATTCCAAATGGTTTGTATCACAAACTAAGTATAAACCTGTACTTCATATTACTCTGTGATGCTTCGCTCCTGACTCATTCTCCCACCATTGACTTTCCTCGCAATCCTTTCACTGTGTTATTTGGGAAATCTGGTTTTAAGGGAGAGTGTTAAATCCTTGAGCTCTTTACAGAACACCTCCCACCTTTTTGACATAATTAAATCCTGGCTTTCCCCCAAGAAAATGATTTCCCTCTTCAGTGGAGGTTACTTGCTCATTCTCTGTCTCCCACATGCAGGATCTTGGTGATGAGAATGACTAGGTCTCTTGCAATGCAGTTGGCCTGTATCCACGGGTTCTGGGTTCCACAGCTAGGGATTCAACCAACTGTGGATTGGAAATACTGGGTGAAAATGTTACATTGTTTCTGACATGTACTGTGTACTTAGGCCTATGATGGTGACATCTGTACTGAACATGTACAGATTTTTTTCTTGTTACTATTCCCTAAACAATGCAGTATAACTATTTACACAATATTTAGATTGTATTGAGTATTACAATTAATGTAGAGATGATTTAAAGTATATGGGAGGATGTGTGTAGATCATAAGCAAATACTGTTCCATTTTGTATAAGGGACTTGAGCATCTGGAGTTTGGTATCTGCGTGGTGGGGTGGGATGGGTGTGTGGGTTCTGGAACCAGTCCCTCAGGGATACGAAAGGATGACTATATTTTCTTAGCTGCTTCTGCCACTTCCAGATTATCACTGAAGATGATAATTGAATTTAAGGGTTACCACTTGGTCAACTTTTACTATCACTCTATAGATTTGCTATGAGAGTAAGGTCCATACTTCATAGCTTCATGGTGTACAAGGTCCTTTGTATCCTGACCTCCCCCTGGCTCTTTAATCGTGTTTGCTACGCACACACATGCAGCTTTTACTTGAGCCCTATGTAACTATAGTTCTTTGTACCTGTGTGTCATCAGTGCTTTATACCTTTTTCTTTGTCCCCTTCTTCATCTAGATAACTCCAGCCCAGCTTTCAAAATTCAGCTCGTGTTCTGGTTTTATTCCTGTTTCCTCCTCCACTCTGGTTTAGATACCCACCTGTTGTTTTCATCGCACTCTGAACGTAACTTGTAGCACTTAACCACACTGTATGAGAGCTTTTGGGTCTCAGGTTTCTCTGAGACTGAGCTCATTCTCGCTATCCCGGTACATCCATGTTCATTTATGTTTATTAAATATACACAGCAATTCTGATAGTATATGGTAAGCTTGCTTGGTTTGATCTGATGGCTTTAGACTAGTTTTTCAGGAAGGGAAGAGAGGAGAAAGTACTTACAAGACATTTTAATTTAAGAGTATAACAATAGAGGACTTTAAGATTAACATATTTGCATATTTTCTTTCCATATTTTGCACATTTGTACAATTTCTTTAACTTGAAATTAAGAGCTATTTTCTGTCTTTACTGAACATCTTGTCAAACTTTTATCCCATTTCATAAAGTCCTTATAATTGTCTATTACTGGACGCCTAGGCACCATTTGAAAATTGATTTTCCTCCTTCCTCTGATTGTTCCTACTGTTTCCTTTGCTGGTTTTTCTTTTCATTCCTTAAATTTTGATGTTTAACTGTGTTCTGTACTGAGTCCTTTTTTATTTTACTGTGTAAACTCTGGGCTCTGTCATCATCTATGACTTCAGTTACGTTCTATGTTAATACCTGCAGAGCTGTGTATTGAGCTGCTAATGGCCCAGTGCTTCTAGAATGTCTCCCTGATACTTCAGACTAATGAATTTCCTTTCCAGATCTCTTTTTTTTCCCCTTTTTACTATCTCAGTGAATGTCACCGTCCATCTGGTTTTCAGGAACCTGACAGACATCCTTCCTTGATTCCTCCTGCCCTTACTTGCTACATTCCTTCAGTCTAGGAGGGCTGGTGACTCCATCACTGAAATATGCCTTGAATTTCTATGTTGCCATAGAAGGAATGTTTGTGTTGGCTCCCTCAACCCAGGTCATGTGTTGAAGCTGGCATCCCCAATGTGATGGTACTTGGAGATGGGTTGGGAGGTAATTAGGTCATGAGGGTGGAGCCCTCATGCATGGGATTAATGCCTTCTAAGACAGGACTAGAGCGATGATCTCTCTTTCTGCCATGTGAAGACACAGCCAGAAGGGGGCCATCTAAAGTCAGGAAGCATTCTGGCCTTCACCCAAACCCCACTGGTGCTGGCACCTTCACCATGGATTTCCAGCCTCCAGAACTATAAGAAATACATTTTATTGTGAAAGCTACCCCGTCAACAGGATTCTGTTAAGTGTTCCAAACCGACTAGGACACAGTACTTTTCTTCATCTCCACTCGTACTACTCTAGTCCAGGCCCCTACGATCTCTGTGCTGTACCCTCTGAACTGATTGCCGAACTCGCAACCCTTGCTCTTCTCTAATCTGATTTCCATGCTACAGCCACAGTAATCTTTCTAAAATATAAATGTATGTGTTTTTTCTTTCCCCTCCAGTTTCCTTCAAAACTTCTCACTATGCTTTGGATAAGATCCAAACTCCTTACCATGGCTGACAAGGTCACACATGACCCGGTCCTTGCCTGTCTGTTGGGCTTCATCTTTTAAGATGTTCTCTTACTTGGATACTGTATATTGAGCTTCGGTCAGTTCTTAGAACGCTTGCGTTTTCTTCCACATCTCTGGCTTTTCACACAGGATATACCATTCCTGTATATTTGCCTTCTCCACTCACCTTTTGCCCTAGCTTGATCCTTCCACTTCTGTAGGTTTCACTGTGTTAGTTCTGGCAGATCTTCCCCAGTTCCCTTGTTATGACTCCCACAGCATTCTTGTTTAATTATCTGCTGCCTTTTGTTAGGATCAGGATGTTTTGTTCCTGTTGTATCTTTACATGTCACTCAATTATCAGCTGAACTAATGAGCATTAGTTACTTGGTATTCTATCCTGTTGTAAGCCAACATTTGCCTTATAGTTCTTTTAAGGTTAGACGCTTGTTCCACATTTTTGCTGCGATTATTAAAATTAACTATTTTGGCATGTAGCAGTTTGCTTCTATTAATTTCTTCCTTAGGACAAACTATTAAGAAGTGGAAGAACTAGGTCAAATCTTTTTTATGCTTTTTGCTGTGTTTTCTTCCAAATGAGTTGTATGAATCTGTAACTCCACCAGCAGTAGATTTTTATACCAGTTTTATAACAGCTTTATTAAGATACAATTTAGATACCATACAGTTTACAACTTGGTTTTTAGCATATTGACTGAGTACTGCATCCATCACTGCAGTCAATTTCGGAACATTTTTATTATCCCCAAAAGAAACCACATATGTCTTAGTTTTTACTCCCCCACCCCACCCCTCAAACCCTAATCCCAACCAGCTTTAGGCAGCTGCTAATCTTTCTATAGATGTGAGTATTCTGGACATTTCATGTAAATGGAATCATAGTTTATGCGGTACTTTGTGACTGGCTTCTTTCACTTAATATGATGTCTTCAGGGTTCATCCATGTTGTAGAATGTATCAGTATTTTATTTTATTGTCAGATATTCCATTGCGTGGCTATGCTACATTTATCTTTTGACCAGTTGGTGGAAATTTGGGTTGTTTCCACCTTTTTACTATTATGAATAATGCTGCTATGAAAAGTCATATACAAGTTTTTGTTTGGACCTGGTTTAATTTCTCTTGGGTATATACCTAGCAATGGAATTGATGAATCATAGTAACTCTGTTTAACCATTTGAGGAACTGCCAGACTGTTTTCCAAAGCAGCTGTACCATTTTACATTTCTGTTAGCAGTGTATGAGGATTCCAATTTTTCTACATTCTCACTAACCCTTATCTGTCTTTGATTTTAGCTATCCTATTGGGTGTGAACTGGTATCTCATTGTGGTTTTAATTTGTATTTTGTTAATGACTCAAATGTCTTTTCATGTGCTTATTGACCATTGTGTACCTTTGAAGAGATTGCTATTCAGATCCTTTGCCTGTGTTTTAATTAGGTTGTCTTTTTATTATTTAGTTGTAACAGTTTACCAGTTTTATTTTTGTCACTATTGTGTTAAGTATTTAAACACTTGTGACTATGTATTAGTTTCTATTGCTGCATAACTAACAACTACACATTTAGCAGCTTAACCAACATTTATTACTGCTAAGATTCTGTAGGTATGGCTCAGCTGGCTGCTGTGCTTAGACAGAGAAGCTCTGAATCTCTCTGACTTGCACTTCTGCAACCAGCCAGAGAAAACTTGATTTTGCAGGGACTCATGCAGTTATATTAGGATCACCTGGATAATCTTACTGGAGAGCCAACTGTGCTATGTAATGTGATAAAAGAAAGGGAGTGATAATCACATTCACAGGTTGCAGGGATTAGGGCATGGGATTTGGGGACCACTTTTAGAACTATGCCACAACTCTTTTAGTAATTATTAAATGATATCTCAAAGTTTCTTTTATTTGCATCTTTGGTTACCATTTCCCATGTGTGTTTTTATATCAGGCTTTATGAGATTTCAAAGAACAAAGGTGTGTTCAGGTTACACTGGGAGATCAGGCTTTATTTTAAAGTATAGACATACCTTGTTGAGAACAGAAATTTTGCAGTGGCTGAATGGTGCAGTACAGATGTCTTTTTTTCCTTTTTCTGGTGACTCTCTTATACTGGTGACTTTGTTTATCTCCACTAATTCTATTGCCTGTGTTCTCCTCCCACTGCTAGGAAGCTTTTGGCTTATTGGTAGCCTCAGTCTTATCACAGCTTAAGTGGTAGTTAAGGCCGTGAATTTAAGACTCACTCATCACTGAGTCTCTGAGTTCCAGCTGTGCTGTCTTTAGTTAGCTGCTTCAACTTCAAAATAAAAATAATACTTATCTAGGTTTTTTTTTTAGTATTTGTGGGATAACATATCTAGTACCCAACATATCTACAATAAATAGTAGATAATATGATGTGTGTTTTGTTCTTATCCTTTCTAAATACAAGAACGAAATGGTTTCAGTGGATTATTTATCAAATAGTATTGGGTCTTCTATGCAGATTTCTTAGTAGGCCACTTTAGAGATCAGATATTGACCTTTGGTAAATCCACTGCTGCCTTAAGGGTTTGGGACAGTTTTGAAGCATAGTGCCCTAAGCATAAGAACCATTTAAAGAGAGCTTTAAAAGTCTTAATGTATATTTCCATTAATGTGAATTGGGTAGTTACCTTTTGACTCATTTATATAATGGTATCTTGGTATTATTTCTTTATAGAAATTTTACAAGCTTATTATATGTGTTATTAGCAGTTAAACCCTGCACATTTGATAGAAATCTTTTTTTTTATCAAATGTTTTATTTAGTTACAAAAATCGTATATTATATGTTTTTACCTTATTTTGATTAAGATTAGGTTTTGAATTTCAAAAAATGTTCTTTGGCTTCTGTTGCAATACTCATGTAATTTTTCTTGCTTAACCTGTAAGTTTAGTATTAATAATCAATTTTTTTTTAAAATGCTGTACATTACTGGGATAAACTTAGTCATGGTATATTTTAAAATGATACAATTATTAGTAATTTGATTTTTCTGAGTTGATAAAGTGAGCTTCATTTCTTTTTTAAGGTATCAGATTTAGAATTAGTCTCATTAAAATTAGTAATAGATTTCTAAATGTTTGTGACCTACTTTCTGCTACAACCATACAAGTAAATTTTAAATTGTATAGCTTTGTGCTAAGGGAAATGTTAAGATTTTCTTGTGGGATATGTACTTGATTAAATTTTTGAACATATGATGAACTTTCACAGAAATCTGTAAATAATTAGGTCTTTTTCCTTCCAAGGTATCCTTTGTGTGGCTGATCAGTGTCATGGCTTACGTGAACTGGCCCTGAATTACCACTTGCTAAGTGATGAATTGCTGCTTGCTTTATCTTCTGAGAAACATGTTCGATTAGAACACTTGCGCATTGATGTAGTCAGTGAGAATCCTGGACAGACACACTTCCATACGATTCAGAAGAGCAGCTGGGATGCTTTCATCAGACATTCACCCAAGGTGAACTTAGTGATGTATTTTTTTTTATATGAAGAGGAATTTGATCCATTCTTTCGGTATGAAATACCTGCCACCCATCTGTACTTTGGGAGATCAGTAAGCAAAGATGTGCTTGGCCGTGTGGGAATGACATGCCCTCGACTAGTTGAACTAGTAGTGTGTGCTAATGGATTACGGCCACTTGATGAAGAGTTAATTCGAATTGCAGAACGTTGCAAAAATTTGTCCGCTATTGGACTAGGGGAATGCGAAGTCTCATGTAGTGCCTTTGTTGAGTTTGTGAAGATGTGTGGTGGCCGCCTGTCTCAATTATCCATTATGGAAGAAGTATTAATTCCTGACCAAAAGTATAGCTTGGAGCAGATTCATTGGGAAGTGTCCAAGCACCTTGGTAGAGTATGGTTTCCAGACATGATGCCCACGTGGTAAAGACCACATGATGTAGGGCCTGATGAATAGCACCTTAACTCAAAGCATATTGTATTATAATAAAAGTTTATTTCCTGTAGTTCTGATGTTAATTCTACTATTTTGTGGCACAGAAATTTGATACCTACATTGAGTATATAAGGATTGTTTATTAGAAGACCCATGGACCAGTTTTGGTCAGAAAACTTCATCTGTTTCTTTAGCCTCATAGCAATCAAATCGCAGAAAACTAAGAAAAAAATGTGGTTCTAAACTGAAAGTAATAACCTGTTATAAAGATTAAAAACTTTACGGTCTGAAGGAACAAAACCTATATAATATCCAAGAATTGAGTACTGATAGATTTTCCAAAATGTTATGCTGTCTATGCATTTTTTAAAAATGTAAACTTGACATTTTAGGGTCTTCAGTTATACATACACCTGTTATAAGGTGTTTAATATAGCTCAGGAAAGTGAGCATTTTGTGAGAAAAATGTAGGATATTTCATATCTAATGAAAAAGATTGGTTTATTGTTCTCAAATGTTATAAAGCTGTTTAATGACATATATATATATATAGTTTATATATATATATATATTATTTATATATATATATATAAATCGAACACTTCGAAAACATATATGTCACATAGTGGTTATTACAGAAGGATAATACACAGCCAGGATCATACTAAAAGAAAATAAACAGAAGGGTCGCATTGTTTAGCTTTGTATACGTTTAGATTTGCTCTGTAATCTGCTAAACCATATAAATTTCTGTTCTGTGATATGTTACTATGTATGTGGCGCTTGAGGCAGCATATGTAAAGTAAGGAATGCTTCACCAGTTCTCCTTGGTTTTGTTTATCTTTATGTAAAATAGTTTTGAAGTGTTATACAATCATTAAAATGAAAAGCTTACCTATTTTAAAAAGCTAAATTGAAATAATTAAAGGTAGAACTTTAAAATGTTTAAAAAATTATTTCCATGAAAGAATATTAGTCACCAGTGAATCTTAGTGATGGCTCCTTTTTTTCCATTTTGGAATTATATAGTTATGTAAGTAGGATTTTCAAAAATTATAAAAGGAGCACCAGTGTACAGTTCAGCATAAACAGTAAATTTAAAAAAGGATCTATTTAAGTTCATAGTCATATTTTTGAGTAAATATTGTTCAGTGGACTGGAAAATTTTGATAGAAAAATGTCTGCAGTTTTGTGATTGTTAATTTGGTTAAACTAATATTTTATATTAAGTTACGTAGCATTTTTTTATTACTTATAAATAAAGGTAATCCATACATTGTAGAATCTGTAAAAACATTAAGTTTTGGGCTACATTTAGTTTTTTTAGATATTATATAAACTTTGATTCTGAGCACTAGTGCTTGTCGATAGTACCCTCCTAAAGGAAATTAGAAGTGATTTACCCCCAGTGGAATATATTAACGCTTGAAACCTTTACAAAGCATTTCATTACTTATGGACGCTAACAGTCTTACAGATCTAATCTATTTTTAAAGTAGATTACCTACCTAAGAATAAAGTAAAAAGTGATTTTCTACATAAATCATGCTTTTTAAAAGTGATGGTATTCTGGCCACATATAAATGAGAAGAAAAAAGGATGATCCAAACTTGGAAATTATTATAATATTCCCCCCTCTTACTAAATAGTAAAAAACTTTGTACAAGAAATACCTGTGTTAGTGAATGAACCTTTTTTCCCTTGAACAACTTTTGGAAAATGGATTTGACAGTGCATATTCAGTTCTAACCAAAGCTTTATTCAGAAATTTACTTTTTGTACAAATGGAATTATATAATGCTTGAAATACTTTAAGTCTCTTTATAAGCAAAATGTATAGCACTTAACTTGTTTATACTTGTAATCTATATGTTAAATGCTTTTATCAGTTTAAGAATAAAGATAGTTACTAATGCTGTTGTATTACAATTTTTAAAAACTACACTAGCCTATATACTTGATTTGAAAACAAGTTAAACTTAAATATTTATAGTTTAAGTTTCAAATCTATAATTGATGTTTAACATTAAATAACATTTATAGAATGGCTTATTTGAAGATACAAGATTAGACAAATGTAATCTATTCTTGAAATAAGCTCTGATGCTTAAAGTGATAGTAAATTAAAAATTGACCATAAAATGTAAATTTATTCCTCAAATTTTATTAAGAAAATGGTTATATTAAAAATAAACAATAGGTTCTTTCTACATTTAGAATAAGAATTTATAAAACAGATTATTTAGAAATAGAATTCTGAGACTTTTTGAACTCTGACAGCCTTTTTAGAGAGAAATGTCTTTATATCAATCCATAATCAGAACAGTTTTTAAACTATTGAAATTATCTCCTTTAACAGCTTCCCTAAAATAACTTCAGTTTACTTTGGTAATCTAGGCTATATTATCAAAAAACTGGCACGATCGAAGGTTAAATCAATTGATTGCATTTAAATAATTTATAGAAAAGCTTAGGAAGGGGGAGGGGAATTGGTGTGAAGAATGCTCAAGCCTGAACTAAGTCCTTCAAGAAGCTGTCAGTAATCTCTACCCCCATACATAGCTGGGAACAATCTTTGCAATCTAGACTCCAGCAGCAGTGGGGCTGGTTTTAATGTTACCAAGCAGCCAGAAAAAGTTTACCTGTTTGCTGACACCCTACTTTAAAAAGGACAGAAATAAGGAGCCAGCCCCGTGGCTCAGGCGGTTAGAGCTCCAGGCTCCTAACTCCGAAGGCTGCTGGTTCGATTCCCACATGGGCCAGTGGGCTCTCAATCACAAGGATGCCGGTTCAACTCCGACTCCTGCAAGGGATGGTGGGCTCCGCCCCCTGCAACTAAGATTGAACAGGGCACCTTGAGCTGAGCTGCCGCTGAGCTGCCGGATGGCTCAATTGGTTGGAGTGCGTCCTCTCAACCACAGGTTGCCGGTTGGACTCCTGCAAGGGATGGTGGGCTGTGCCCCCTGCAACTAGCAACGGCAACTGGACATGGAGCTGAGCTGCACCCTCCACAACTAAGACTGAAAGGACAACAACTTGAAGCTGAGCTGCGCCCTCCACAACTAAGATTGAAAGGACAGCTTGACTTGGAAAAAAAGTCCTGGAAGTACACACTGTTCCCCAATAAAGTCCTGTTCCACTTCCCCAATTAAAAAAAAAAAAAAGGACAAATATATAAAAAAACACAGAGCCTTTTTCTTCAAAGTAAATTAAGAGCTTATCCTTAGAATAATTAATCCAATAATATATGATTAACATCCTCTTGTTTTAAAAAGGGGAGAAAATGTAGAAAGCTTGCGGAGCAGGAGGCTACTTAGACAATAAAGGGTAAATATGAAGAAGATGAAGTCCACATCTTAAAGGAACTACTGCCCCAGAGAATTCATTGTCACCAGAGCAGATTATGAAACTGGATGAAACTTCCTAATGTTTTTTTTTCTTCTGATTTCTGAGGAGCCAGTTTTGATTGAGGGTTCCAAATCTTCAAAGTTTTTTTTTTTTTTTTTTTACCTTTTGACTATATTCCTGTACCTACAAAAATATAGATTGCCAAAAAAATGTATACGCATGACTTGTATTCATCTTTTGTTATTAGTACATATTGAGTATTACAATTTTAATACCGTTTTTTCCTTTCTTAAAATGTGTACATTTTTTTTTTTGGCACCCTCTATAGGGTATACTTACCTAATACTTCGCCGTAATTAACTAATAAGGATATATTTATTGTAAAACCCTAATATAATTCAAACTTCAATAACATTGTTTATCTTAGAAATAGAGGAAATTTGACACAACTTAACAGAAAAGTAGAAATCACATACAAGTTTTATAGTAATTCAAAAGTCCACAAAATGTAATTGGCAGATTCCTGCCTGGCCATGTTTTGGTTTCCCAACTCCCATTTTGAAACCATATTCTTGAAGCACTGCTACTCGAAAGCCCTACTTCATCTTGTAATTAGTTGACAGGTTTGGTAAGTTCTTAAGTACTCACTTACATGAATGCTATGCTCTCTGTGCTGTAGTCACCTAAGTCTAGGAAAAATGAAAAATCCTGAATGCTTTTGTAACAACTATCAGAATCCTAATTTAAAATTCAAGTTCCATGTACAGATGTCCTCAGTTGTCTTAGCTATGGAACCAAGTTCTGTGATTCACAATTAACACAAACTTGGCACACGAGTTTTTGCTTGGTACTCCAGTGCAGTTCTGTAAATCCAAAATCTGTTTTCCCAAGGATCCAGTAGCAGTTAGGATTGTCCAGCTTTAGCCACTAGATGGCGATAATGCAAAGAGCCAAGTTCTCCCTGTGTACTTGAGCAAGACTGAACCTAACTGCAGGTTTTCAAGCTGTCTGTATAGTAAAGGGCTGAGTTTATTTTCAGATTGTGGTAGTACCCATAGTTTTGCAAAATACAATAAAAATGAATTCCTAGACAGACAAAAGACATACAAATTATAAGCCCCAATTTTTTATTTTATTACATTCAACAGAAAATCACTCCAACAAGTTGCTTTAAGTTTTTAAATGCTTGTTGTCATTATCTGTACTTATCTCCTACAGGCCATAACATACGGTGTTAGTAACACAGGACGCAGGCACTGTCTGAGGACCACACTGAGGCGTGCTGAAAAGCTGGCTTGACAGTGCATCCCCTTTAGTCAGGAGAGGCTGGTTGAAAATGTGGCTCCGTTACCACTAGCTGGGTAGCTGTGGAAAGGTCACGTAACCTGTCTAAGCCCCAATTGACTCATTTGCATCAGGTAAATAGTATCTATACTTAGGCTTTTTATGAGAGCTCAATGATCATGTACTAACCTCTGAGGAAGCACTCAAATGTTAGTAGAAACTATATATTTGGTACAGTAAATATTAAACACTGGTTTTCTTTTCCACTGGTCTCTGCTTCATCATCTTACTGGTGTTCTTTTGTCCATGAATAGAAACACTGTTCATGTGTTCGGTTGATCATCAAACACTTAAAGGTCCTCCTAACCCTGTTTGATGGCCCAGTGGAAGCACAGCTACTTGGAGATCCTTGACAAACGTGTCCTCTCTCTGGGCAGTTTACCCTCTAACATGAAGCTGGCAGCTTTCGTGGGCGGAGGGAGGACTCCAAGAACAGTGAGGGAGTCAGAGGGCACCTATTCACCCAGATGTATCTGCAGTCAGATGCTTCCCCGCCCTACAAGTTTGAAGAACTACATAAACACTGTGCTGCCAGCTCAAAGTCTAGGTGGTTCGTTACAAAACCCAGGAAAGGCTGGCATGGAAACATGAGGCAAGATCATGGATGGCAGTTTGTTCTTTAATTAATCATCATAGCTACCATTTCTTGTGACCTTACTATGTCAGACATACATGGCTTCAGTTGTTACAACAATCCTGACAGAGAAATCATTTTTGAGATAAGGAAACTAAGGTTCAAAGATGTTAAGATGCTTAAATCACACAATGCCACTTACTGGTTCGCTCTAAAAGGCTAGCCAGAAACTTGTGGTCTTCATCAATGTATTTACTACATCTGGAAGCACAACCGCTCTAGCTGTGGTGTCCAAATTAGTCTTTAAGGTTAAGTGAATGGAACAAAAACTAACAGTACAGTTTCAAAAGTTGTAAGAGCTGTAAAGTCAGTCTAAACTACCAAAAAGTACTTAAATGAAAAACCTATAAGTACCATACCAGAAGAAGGTATCCCCCACCATGAAAATGTCACCGAGGGTAATTTTAAAATCTTGGCACACTTTAAAATCTTGGCACATGGTATCCACAATTTTAAAATGTTGGGTCCAAAAAGCCTATATAGTTGATATAAACTATAATAATGCTCTGTATTAACACAGTCTTGGAGATTAAATCAAGATCATGTAACGTGCTCACTTTGGCCAACACTGTAAGAGTTTCAACTTGCCAAAACAATTCCTGAGATAATTATGCAGCAGTTCTGTCCATCTTCGTTTTACCTTTCTGCCTTACCGAAGAAAGGCCTAAGAAACACAAATGTAAAAAACACTTCCTGGAAAACCGAGCTGCTGGTGGTAGAAGGAAAAAAAGCAGTAGAATTAAGGTTTTATAAACCAGAGTGTCTTGTTTCTGTTATATAAAGGGATTTCTTCGTATGTTATTTTAATAAAAGGGAATTTCATAGGTAAAAACCAATACTCAAAATTATAAAACAAATAGAAGTGTCTGTGTATAATCACTGCTTCAAAAATTTGCAAGAGATTCAACAGAAATTCTTTAGTTGACAGATGTGGTTTGAAGGGGTAATAAAATCTTTTTATGGCTAAAGCAAGAGTCTTGTTTCCTGTTGGCCCAAAAACAGATGTTTCATTTCCCAAATAAGTAGGTTCTCCACTGTAAAGAAATATTCTTGTGTAGTTGGTTTCTATCTTCTTGAACTCTGCTCCAAGTTCAGCCAACTTCTTATACGTCCTTAACACAAATTTGGAACAGTCGTAGGATTCAAACCATGTCTCCGCCCCTTGTTCTGGGCTGGCTTGGACAGTCCATGTCTCATAATAAATCCCTGTTTCATTGTCCTGTTTTACCCACTTCGCCATTTTGTTAAACGTGTTACCTAGTTAAAAAAAAAAAAAATCGCTTATGTGACTATCAAAGCTAATCATGTTAGTTTAAAATGTTCTAACCAGATTAAGGCCATGAATGGACATGAATAAACAATAGTTTTTGAATTTCCAAACCCGTATCTCATATTAGAAATCCAAGCCCAGTCAATTTTTATTCCATTTTTCAAGGCACAAGATATTTTTGAATTGTAAACATAATATATAACATAATAAGTGATAAAGAAAAATCTTGTATACTAATTTTATAATCCCATAAAGGGATTTCTTCAGCTGTAGTCAAAAGCAAAATTATACACATGCAGAAGCCCTCCTTCTTTACCCCACTCAACAAATCTTGGATTCAGAGGCAAAAGAGAAAAAGCAAGGGAAACATTGTGGAAGAGTTTAAGAGCGAGCGGGTCAGTCAGTGTAAGAGGCCCTGAGCGGGGTGAAATGCAGAGCTTCCCTGTTGCCAAGCATGGTGCGTGGACAGTACGAATGGCTGCCTGAGGAACAGCTCCTCCAGAGGAGAACACCGTCTACTAAGCTGGTCAGAGGAAGCTCTGTACCCATCCATCCACCGTGACTATCCGGTATGTCCTCCCTGTACTTGCACCTTTTGGGATACTACTTACACCTTTCTCTCCACCACACAAATTCTTCCAGTGAATCCACTAAAACGGGAAATGTTTTTGGCCAAGTTTATGGACTATACGGACTCCTAGACAGCTAATTCTCTCTCCTACCACCTTGTACCAGAGCAGAAAAACCTCTCGAAATGTTAACACTGTGCTTTGCACAGATATACCCTCATCTGGGTATTTATAATGCCTAAAATAAAAGGGCTCGGCCCCAACATTTCACTTTGTCACTGTGTGCCCCAATTTGAGTTCATAAACTCAGTACTTCATGTACTATAAAAGAATAGAGTGGCTGCCTTGATCAATTTTTACGGAATTAAAATTGTGCAATAATTAAAAAACCTGTTTTCTTACAACGAGGGATACTGTTCCTAGTTTTCTTCAACTTGGAAAAGCCAGTGCTGTAATTAAGAGACAAGCATGCTTCAAAACACTATTTTATAACATGAAAAAAGGTCAATGAACAGGATTAATCCCAAGGCAGACGGATAACTTAAAAGATTTAAGTACTGGAATATCACAAACCTACAGAAACTAGTGATCACTTGTTCATATGTTCACACATTTATGTCAGAAGGAAGGACTGTCAGATAATGAGGTGGGTGGAAACAGAAATGAGAGATGTGAACTGGCCTAGAATGAAAGAAAGAGTTGCTACTTACTATGCCAAACATTGTTAAAACAGAGGGACTTTTACATTTGTTGGGATGGTTTGGGGCACATCAATGAGATAGAAGGAAATAGCATGGTGCAGTTAAAAGACTCAGATTTAAGAGACGCCAGTGCGATTCCTGGTTCTACATCCAGCTCTGTGACCTTAAGAGACAGGTAAGTCCTGCCACCTGGCTGAACCTCAATTCCTTAATTGTAAAAAGAAGGGCATCTTACCCTCCCCACTGAACATTCTCCACAATGCTTTGTAAAGAGCTCTACAAGTGGAAAGCATGGTAATTTTGAGTCCTGTGATTCACTGAATAATTCCTATCACAAACAGTGCTTTCATTATGATTCCATTTTTTGGAGAACAACAGTTTATAATGTAGAGCTCTATAAATGATGTGCGCAAACTCCCTACCTCTAAAAGCAGTGGTAGCCTCAGCCCCAATCTACACACGAGGCAATCAGTCAATGAGGTAAAATGTGACCAAGGTCGCGTAACCAGTTTCTGAAAAAAGTTCTGCTGAACAACTTTCTTCATCACGAACTAAATGCAACTTTACTGTTTCGGCAACTTTCAAATATTACACATCCAAAAGAACAAAAAATCTCAAAAGATAAAATATTTAAATTGCTCAAGAGTCCTCAAATAAATAAGATCCTGTATGTTTTGGGAGGCAATGTAGCAAAGTGGTTAAGAAAATGGCCAATAGGGCTTGACTGCCAAGGTTGTAGTCTCACTTCCTTAGTTGAGAGATTTTTAACTCTTTGTTCCTCAGTTTCCCCATCTGAAAAATGGGGAAAATAATAGCAACTACCTCAGGACGGTTGTGATGATAAATGACGTGATTTATGTATGTCAGAACACTGCCAGGCCCAGAGTAAGTCCACGTGAGTGATAGCTATTATTTCTCGACACAAAAACATTTTAGTTTATCATCACTGAAAGCTTCCCAGATACACTTAACTGTTCCTTCAATCAATTATTTTTTTCAGGTACATCAAATACTGCCATATTTTTTCAACTTACCTGATATGGTTGCTACTTGAACTAATGTCCCATTTTCCTTCCAGTGATTATCATCAATTCCTTCAAAGAAGCAGGCAGCTCCTTGATTACACCAGAAAGGGGCATTCATTTCCGGTCGGAGATGGGGAAATGTGCAGTTTCCAAGTTGGAAAAGTTCATACCATTCCATGGTGTAGTTCTTGCCAGTTAAAGCACTCCTGAATCCAATCGCATCATGCATAATTTTCTGTGTAAAGACCACACATGTATAAAAGTATCTGTGAGGTCACCACTGGTCCAGGAACCAGGTGAGAGAAAATATGATGAACCCCAACTGCCTATCAAGTAGAACAACTGCTCAGCTGTCCCTTCATGGCGCTATTCTTGTTTGCGCTGCGTGGCTCCTCAGATTCCAGGCCCTCACCCTCTCTGGTTTTCGCCACTGCAGCTCATTTCAATAGGAAGGACATATGCTACGTGGACATGTTCATAATTTCCTTACATCTTAGAATGAGTACAAGAAGCCTCCATGCCACAGTCCCAGGAAGGAACTGTATGTGCCACCCAGGTGATGAGAGGTTCCATGGTGAGCTAACCTGGGAAAAGTGCATACAGCAGGGCCTGGAAATGAAGACGTGCTTCCTGCCTGCCTTGCTCCTTCCTCTGCACGTCCTCCCTTCTTACTCTCTAGCAGCTGGATACAGGAGTTGGGTTTGGATTCGGAACATTAAAAGGGATTAGAGCAATTGCATTTGTTATTGTCAGGATCACAAACCCTGATAATATTTTTTTTTGACTACTCATTTTAAATACATTAAGAGGAAAACCAATAAACATGATCTAAAATCAGTCATTTGAATAGTGACTATTCCCTCAAATGCAGTCAATAATGACATCGTTTTATTAATTAACATTGTAAGGTCAAGACACATCCTTACCAAGTGTCCCAGGAGGTCTCCATATTTAAATTCCCATACTGGGGCTTGTAACCGAAAGACGTCAACGACATCATCATCCTTCAGAACTGGGATAGGTGAGCCCGTTGGACAGAAAGTATACTTAGCTTGACAATAAGGATCTGGTGCCGGACGGAAGGAAAATCGTCTAATAAATAAAAAGAAACCATCAACTTAGATTCTAATAGGAATTTGGTTCTCGCACATTTTAGAATCCAGATTTTCAGTTCACTGTCAATAACATTTTTAGAGAAAACATTCAAAGCTCAGCCCATAGCGTATAAATATACTTTATGTGTTATCCTGTGAACAAACTCCAATGATGTATTTAGTAGCAAATTACATATTAAAAGCACTTTGATAAATGCCTACTTCCCTGTTCCCTGATCCCACTGTGAGAATTTGGAAGACGGGAACCATATCTTAAAATGTTTTATAGCTCCAGCTCTTATTTAGTAAACAAATATTTACTGAATAAAGGAATATTTTTCAAATGATGCTTAATTTCCCAAACAGTCCATACACTAAAATTATTCAAAGATAATTATGATTAAAAAGAACATATTTTCTTAATAATTAACCAACATTCCTTAAACCAATATTTATTGAGGCTCTACCCCATATGTGTAGGACATACTAGGAAGAAGGGAAACAAAATTATAATGATGTTCCCTTCCTCAAGGAGCTCTGGGTGGGGGCTGGGAAGACGTTAAATAATGAAGCGCAGTGTGGTAAGTGCTAAATCAAAGAAATATACAAAATCCTATGGGCACAAGAGAGGGATAAATTTTTACCTGTGTGGATGGGTGGGGATGGGGAGGGCAAAGAAAGAGATGAAGGCCAGGTCTAGGTTTTTAAAATACTTTCGGAGGTTAGGACAGAAAAGGAGAGAAAACACCTACTACGTATTATAAGACAAGCACAGCATGTTGGAAGATTCTCAGGTACAGAAGATTGGCATTTAGGCTTTAAGGTAGGAGTGGTGAGAGGAGAAGCAGGCAGGGACTTTTACTGCACTAACACAGTGAGAACCACAGCCCCCGAAGTCCAACAACTGGGAGGTCTGAGCCCAAGAGTGAGCTTAAAGAATTTTAAGAAGCAGATCTGATGTAACTGAATTTGCTATACAATAAACTTTATTTCATGAATTAGAAGAGTGTGGGGAGAGAGGCCAAATTAAGTCTGAGAGGTCAGTGAGGAGGACTGCAATAATGCAACAAGTAAAAAAGGCAGCCTGAGATGGCCACGGCGACAGGACTAAGGTTGAATTTTCAGCTCAACAGACACTGGTCACCATCTATACTAGACATTGGGAGACAAAGATGAAAGAGAGAACCACGCTGCCTGTATCTGTCCTCTAAGAAGCCTATATCCCTAAGGTCGTAGCCGGATCTATTGTTTTACAATCCTAATACAACAAGAAAAATTTCTCTTTTACAAAGTTAACAAAATCTTGATGTTAACCAAAAATATTAACGACCTTCCCAAAAACTTACGAGATTTAAATATACTTACCTGTTATAGGTGCTTACCTGATTTAAATAAAAACATAACTATATATATATAGGTTTCACCTGCCCACAGCAAAATATTTTAGGTCAAAGGTCAAGGTAATTTCTAAAGCGTAATTTGTGAACTTAAAAGGGATACATTTTATTATATTCAATTTATGGGATTAGATGGAGACATATACTTAATACTCGAAACTTAAACATAAGACGTCATAGTCAGTGTCTTGCCCTTATGTCAAATGGTTTTGGATTTACAATCTCTTCCTTGTTTTATTGTATATTTAATGTTTACTTCTTATGAACATTTTATTAAAATTTTCCAGAAAACCAGCTTCAACCCCAAACTTCTCTTCTCATGTGTATCAAGCAAAAGAAGGAAGTGGTGTAAACCTTATACAGTGAGCAGAATACACTAATATCCAGGTTTGACAGTAGCTGGCATGTACTAGATTTAATCCTCCCAACAAACCTGAGGTAAGTGCTACCACTTTCCTACTTTCTGACTCAGGACATATGGGCACAGAGATATTGAGTAACTTTCCCAAGATCACACAGTTAACTAGTCAGGGGTGGAGCATGATTTGATCTGCAGCAGTCGGAGCCCAGAACTCGCTCCGGACCACTAGGTTATCCTGCCTCCCATCTCACTATTTCGTCATCCAAAATAGCTGCGCGTTTTCAAAGCTGCTGGCCTTCCCCCTGCTTGATGTTGACACAGTTTTCTTTCTGTGTAGCCATCTGACAGTGTCAGGCCCTCTAGATACTGTTCTAGATCAAAGGCTGCAATCAGCTTCACAGGTTTGCAGTCTCCGTCCCTGGCTTAAGACCAGAGTCCTACCTCCAGGCTAAAAATAGTGGACAAACGAGGTCACCAGGCTTCCTGGTTTGCCCGGGGTCGAGGGAGCGGGAGATTCCCGGGACACGAGACTTTTGGTACCCAACAGGGGAAGTCCCGGCGAAACAAGGCGAGTTGGTCATTCTGTAAATTCTACCAAAGGTTACTACGCACTCATGATAACTGATGACAGTGCATGACATACTAAATGCGAAACTAGGTCTCCCCACACTATTCAGCCTAAAAGTCACGCGATAAAATAGCACTACTCCCTTTTTCTTCCAGAATTCATGTCAGCCCTAAGCCTAGGTCACCTCGTCATTGGCTCAAGTGTCCCGAGACGAAGAAAGGCTCCAGAACGGCGCGCAACAAGCAGCTGCCACTCCCGAGCTCTCAACTTCGTTCTACACAGCCTTAGAGTCGCCTGGCGCCGCCTCCGCACGGCCGCGTGACCCGGAAACAAGGCCTGCGTTGGGGCGCGGGTCCCCCCACTCCCCCCCCCCCCCCCGCCGCACCGTCCCCTCCGACCCCGGCCAAGCACGCGCCTGCACGCCCCGCCGCGCCCGCGCGCACTCACTTGTAGGGTACCGGCCACTGGCGCCGGGAGGGGACATCCGCCGCTGTCGCCAGCCAGAGCAGCGCTAGGGCCCAGAGCCAAGGCGCACCCCGCAGGGCCGCGCCCGCGCCGCGATGGCCACCGGCCCCTGGGCCAGTGTTACCCGCCTGCGCCATGTGGTGGCTCCCGGTGCTACCGGCGCCTCCCGAGCCCGGCGACCGCGGAGGGCCAACGAGCGGAGCATGCGCGGAGCCACTTCCCCGCCCCGCGCGCACCCGGGACACTGGCCTCCCTCGGCCGAAGGGTCCGGCCCTCTGTCCCACGCCCGCGCCGAATACTCCGTCCCTCCCGGCGCCACATGCGTTCCTATGCGTGAGGAAGCAAGGCGGCGGTTCTTGGCGCGGACTTGTCCTCCCTTCTCCCTGGCGACCAGCACTTTGGGGGCTTCCAAACTTTGCGGCCCGGAAGGCGCTTGGGTCCAGGACCCCAACGCTCTCCTTCGTGCCTTAGGGCCTCTTCTTTCTCAGACAGATTTGTAATGCCCAGGTCTTCTCGCCTCACGTCTGGATTTAAAGATCATCGCTTCCTTGGAGCTTCTTCTGACCTTCCCGCCCACCCCCAGCCTCCCAACAACCACGAAAACCAAACCAGAGGAACAAACAAATCCAGCTTTGGGCACCTAGCTGTAGGGAGCTGGAGCATTAAGGGTTAAGAAAATGTAACTTCAAGCAGAGTTTGGGAGGATGGCTGAGGGAAATTCCGATAAGCATAAAAAACAAACAGACACCTGCTGTTCTGGGGATGAGAAATTACCAAAGAGATAAAGACAGTCAGGGCCAAACTTTGAGAAAACATAACTAATCTGTACTTGCTGCCTCAGCTGCTCTATGTAACCTTCTTGTTTCTGTGTGTATAAAAGAAAGCTGGCTTCATGATAAAGTTCAAAGTATGAGAGAAGCTAAACCCTTGAAATTTGATGCAGCTCAGGCTGCCTCTGAGTTTGTTGATGTTCTTAGGAGTGTTTTGCCCTCTATGCCTTATATTACCCATTCTGTTATAATATTTCTTACATTGGACATCTGTGTCTGTTTGGTTCTGTGCCTACTCCCCATCCTCATCAGATATTTCATCAGCAGGATGTTAGACTTACGAGCTGACATCCATCAGCTTGAGCTTAAGGCAAGCAATAAGCTTCTCTCTCCTGTGCATTTATGAGGGACGGGTTAGTCAACGACGGGTAAATACTTGGGAGCCGCTTCAACACCTAAGACAGGGCTTGTATTAATAAAATATGAGTACCAATGACGGGTAAGTTGAGGCAGGCGTCCTAAAACACCTAAGACAGGCGCCGTCACCTCGCCATCCTGGCTGGATGGATTTTGTTCCTATAAAATAAAAAAGGGGGAGATGTGGGGAGCCATGGTTGCAGTTAACTCTGAGCCTTAACAGAATGGCTTGGTTTATACTTAACCTATTTCCTCCCCCTGAAGCAATTGTCTCTGCCTGCATCTGGAGAGTGCTTGCATGCTGCTCAGGAATGTGGTGAGGGTGGCCAGTTCCCAGAACAGAAGGCTGATGCCTATCAGGGCAATTGATAAGATAATTACATATGGGAGTTTCAGTAAATTTTGTGTCTCCTGTGTTAAAGTTAAAGATTTACTGTTAACTAGGTAATGCATTTTTGTGCTTGCTAAACTGCACGTCCACAGAAGGTATAAATTCTGGGGACAAAATAAACTCAGCGTCTCCAGGATCACTGGGGTCCGCGATCGCCATCATCAAAGTGTGAGTGCCTTCTTTCATTCCCACTCCCCTTGTCAGGAACCGTTCGACTCGTGGCGGCTGGCCCACCGCACCTAGCACAGAACTCTTCTTACCCCGCACCACTGGGTCCAAACTAGGTGATAGCACACATTTGAGTGAAGGAGAATCTTTCTTTGGAGTGGCGAGTGCAATGAGGAAGACAGTAATGGGGGTGTGGGGACAGAGCCAGGAATGGTTTCCAGGCTCTGGGCCTCACATGGAAAGGTGCTGGCTCAGGTAGTAAATGGCCATCAACTGTGATTGGATGGCCATCAGCTGTGGCTAGTTGGCCGTTAGCTGTAACCAGTGAGCCATTGGCCACTAATATAACTGCAATCGCTATGCTAGCAGAAAATGGGGGCTAGCAAGAAGATGGTGGCTGAGCTAGCAAGCAGCGGAGTGAGGGTTGCGGATTGTGTGGCTCCTGTTTCCTGTTTCTCCAACCCAGCCACCAGCGAGACAATAGTGGTATGACTCCCCTACCTGTGGCTCTGTGGGTGTTCCTTTTTGGCCTCACCATGTCCTGCGTTCTTATGTGGGGAGCAGGACCAGAGACCCCTGCCTGACAGCCTGCACGACAGGGGGAATGACTTGTCCTCACCAGACCTGAGTCAGTGATAACAATGGCCAACAGTAACAATATATAGCCCAAGCCACTACTCTAAGCGCTGTATAATGCACACCCCCTCCCAACGTGTTCTTCCTTGCTTGGATCTACCACTTAAGTGGGGAGGAAGATCCTACATTACTCTCTCTTGGACCTGTCAAGCACCTCAAGGAAACAATGGGATCAACCATCCTGCTTTATGGCCTACCATGCTGTTAGGCACAGATCTTGACGTATATCTATAAATAGAACATCAAAAGCGTTGCCACTTACAGTCATTTGTTTCACAAGAGCCCAGCCTGCTAAGCTCTTAGACCAGAGCTTTCCAACACCTTCACTTTACCCACAACACAAGTGAACCATCATATTTGTAATTATATTGGAATAACTGAGATGGCTGCAATGGCCAGAGTTGACCACCACGACTTGTGGGTGGGTGGAAGGGGGGTTGGTAGTGTCAGTGGCTTCCCCACGCTGGCCAGGCCTTCTGAGGGCTGATGGCAAGTAGTTCTCCTCCCTGCTTCCCATACTTTTGCCCATTTGCTGCACCAGAGAGGGGAGCTCTGGGGGTTCAGGCAGGACTCCATTTTAACACCCACTTATCTAAGCATTTAGGTGGCTCCAGTCCTAGCCCTCCAAATCCCACTCCAGTTCAAAATCATCTAGGCTAAACTGGCCTCTTCTAAGACCCATTCAAGATGAGAGGGGAACACATCCTAACCAGGAAAGCTGAAATGTAACGTTTGAAGGGCAGCTGCAGGATTTGGTGTGGACTAGCGCTTAAGCTTGAGCATGGCTTAAAACTAAAAGCAATGTTACAGCTTTTACAAATCATGGGACCATGCACTAGAGGGCCACAGTGGAATTTCCCATCCTTCTCAGGACTTCCCAGAGCTACAAAAGTAGGCTTCAGATCGACCTTGGTGGATGGTTGGGATCTCCTCTCCTGGGTCTGAAGCTCTAATGGTGAGAAAGTATTTCCTCATATGAGCCCTAACTCGGTGCCTGAGTTGCTCCCATCTACTGTGGTCTGGCTCTGCCTTCTGTTCCTCTTGGCTATGACTCCAGCAACCCAGGCTAAAGATGCTTGCAGATTCTTGTTGCCTGATCCCTCATTGCACTGGTTACTTCTCTCTACCCCGGTTGTTGTTAAACCTTGAGGGCCCATCCATAGACTGAATTTTAACCCAGTTGGTTTCCCTTGAGTCCTTGCCCAGTTAGTCTGAGGCCACTATGAAGGAACATTCAAGTAGTGTGATAAAAGCAGGTTTATCAACCATTGCAATGTGGGAGATTGCACACCAGAGGAACTGTGTGGCGTCTCCCCAAACAAGGGAAAAGATAGATTCTGAGGTAGGGTGGGGTTTAGGTGAAATTTAAATGAACAGTATTTTGGTAGGCTCCAAGCAAAGCAAGGCTGCGTGTCAACACGCAGGGTCAATGTGTAGTCTACACTACAAAGTGGACCCAGGGTCCTATTTCCTTGGAAACTATGAAGTTAAAGTAAAGGTAGAATTTTGTGTCTGTCTAGGGACCCCTTATTTGAAGCTCTGTACCTGGGTTGTAAAGGTTGTACATTGAGGCTGCTTCTCTGTCAAGCAAATGAGATTCTCTGGACAAAGGTAAGATATTTCATTCTTACTATAATAATAATCATATGATAATAGTATATTAATAATAATAAGAAGAATTTCATTCTTACTATAAATATAATTTAAAATGGCAAAGTCTCTCAAAGTCTTTAATTTTAGAGAACAAATTTTCTGAGTGAGTCAGAAAGTAGGAGGTTTTCAGAACTGAACACAACACTTTGGAGAGAGAGAGAGAGAGAGAGAGAGAGAGAGAGAGAGAGAGAGAGAGAGAGAGAGAGAGAGAGAGAAAGAGACAGAGTGAGCAGGAGGTTGTTATTGACACTTTACAACTCAATTGTGTTACTGTGTTTGGGGAGAAATATTGTTATCTGCTAATTTTGCAGCTGGTTTTTATTTGCTGTTTTTTCCAGGTTCATGATTGGCAGGGCAGATTTTTACAGTCCAAACTAATTTTTTCTGACTTAAAATCCGATGGTTTTTAATTATTATTTTAGACATTAGAAAACATTAGTCTGAGAAGGGATTTCACCAGGCTGCCAAAGAAGCCCAGGGAACACACAAAAAAAGGTTAAGAGGCCCCTGCTCTGGACACACTAATTTTCTGCACTAATTTTAATGCTAGAGGTTAACAATATCTTGATGTTAATCAAAACATTAACACCTCCCCCTTTCCCCCAAAGCCTATGAGACTTGGGTACAGTTACCTGTTTTACAGATGCTTAACTGGCTTAAACAATACATCAACTATATACATATATAGGTCCTATGTTCAGATTTTTATTGGCAGTTTCACTTACCTACAGCTTAATTTATTTTAGGTCAAAGATAATTTAAAAGAACAAGTGTGAATTTAATAAAGTTAAAAATTATAATATTCACTTGAAGGAATTACAGGGGTTATTTACTTAATATGTAATACTGTGAAACAAACAACCAACTATGGAACTATATTGGTTAACACCTCACCCTAATCCTAAATCAAGTAATTGTAGATTTCACTCTTTTACGTGTTACATTAAATCTCTTAAGTCTTTACAATCTTGTACATATTTATTAAATATATGTTTTATTTCTGCGGTGAACAGTTTATTAATATTCTCAAGAAAAGCAGCTTCAGGATGAAAACTTTTCTTCATGCATTCAAGCAACATGAAGCAGTACCTACCATTCAGTAAGAGGAACTACACTAGATTTTGACACAGCTGACATTTGCAATATTTAATCCTCCCCACACCCCTATGGAAAGGGTGTTATTTCTACTTTCAGATTGAGGAAATAGAGGTACAGAGATGTTGAGTAACTTTCCCAATATCGTACAAGGTAGATCCCAGCAGTCACACCCAGAACCTGCTCCTAAGCATTTGGTTGTCTTGTTTCTCAAGTTCACTATTACTGGGCTCCTACTCATCCTCCCCCTCCCCTCCCCTCCCCTCCCCTCCCCCTTCCCTTCCCACTCTTTTTCCTATTCAAAGATGTGGGTGGATACAGGTGTGTATTCACAAGCAGCTGATCTTTCTCCTGCCTGGTGTTGATATCCTGTTTACTTCCTCCTTATAACTGTGGGCATCACTGACAGCCATGTAAATAAATATGCTTCTGGGTCAACAGCTAGAATCGTCCTCATGGGTTTGCAATCTTCTATCCATGGCTTATTCGTCATAAGCATCCCACCTCCAGGCTAAAAAGGATTGATTTCTTGTTGAAAGTTGAGGCAGTGTTTTATTTAGCACCTGGCACATAAGAAGAAGGGCTTAGTGAGTTTTTGTTGGAGGAAGACGGGGCTAATAATTTAAAGATCCAGTAGGTCAAGTAGAGATGCAATTAATGAAGATTGCTGATTTCACACCCTTTCATAATAAAAGCCTAAATTTCTTTCAATATCTGGTCAATATATGGAGTTGTACAGAAGAAAGTTAGGGTGCGTCCTAGCTAAACAATGTAACCACATTCTTTGCTATTTCTTTCCTGTGATCATATAAGAAAACTAGGCTTATGTGGAGATTTGGACATTCTGAAAATTTGATATATTTTGAAATGCAAACTATCATGAGGAGCAATTGCATATTAGCTGAGACTGCCTCATTTCACTGCCCTGAGTTACAGCCCATGTTGTATCTGGACCTTAGCCTCTCTCCATTTTAAGTGTCCTAAGAATTATTTGTCCTTCAGCTCTGATGCAGATAAAAGAGTGCAATGGCATCTCTCACTCAGTTTTCTGTCAAAACACCACTTCGATTTCCAGCTTTGGGGCCGAGTAGTTTAAAAATCTGAACACAATTAAGACTGTGTTTTTTTCAATTTAAAAATTATTGTATATAAATATTGATATTCTCTTTTGAAATAAGTTGCATGGAAGTTACTGTAGTCCAGTTAAGAGTATAATCCATTTTTTCCCTTTGTTCTTTTATTTAAAGATTATTTTCAGATGGAAATTGCTGGTTAATCAAATCTGGTTTATGGCGCCCTGGCAGGATCTCTCTTCCTTCCCAACAGAAAGGACAGAACAGCTGCGGCCTCCTTAGGTCTGGGATCCCTAATTTCAGCCGGCGCGTGGTGTGTCCCACCCGGCTGTGTCCCTGGCCAACAGCCCCTCCGTGGGGCTGCCCGCCGGGCTGTGCGCTAGAGCCTTATGCGCCGCCAGGGGGCGCGCGGGTGCAGCTCGCGGCCACCGGATCCTGCTGCAAGGCTCAGCCGCGGGTGGCCTCATCCTGGCGGTGGGGCGTCTTCAGTGGCAGCCAAGTGCTCGAAATTTCTGCATGCCGGTGCATTTGAGGCCGCGAGGTTAGGTCAAAACAGCCTGGGGCCTTTCCGCGGGGGAGGAGGGATGGGAGGGTACGCCCTCTTCTGTAGCCTGTGGAATTCCGGGGACAGACACTTCCCAGTAATTTTTTTTCCTTTCCTAGGGTTTACTTCTTTCTATAATTTTAAACTGTATCCAACGCTCATCCCTCCATCCCATCCGCTTGGTTATCAGCTACAGAACTGCGCTTTAGACAAAAATGGGGGGTCTGCCATCCAAGCTGAAAGCAGGGCTGAGGCCAGAGGCGGCCCACCCTTCACGTGCAGCAGCCTCAGACACACCCCCAGGCTGCTGCCCCTTGGTCAATAGCATGGTTTTGGTTCAGGGTTGGTTTTTTTTGTTTTGTTTTTTGTTTTTTGGTAGCAAAATACACGTAACAAATTTTACCATCTTAACCAATTTTAAGTGTGCGATTCAGTGGCCTTGAGTACATTCACAGTATTGTGCAACCATACCCCTCTCCATTTCCAGAACATTTTCATCATCCCAAACTGAAACTGCCCATTTGTGGTATTGTAGTTTATGATAAATATGTTTAGTCTCGGTCCTGTTTCTGGCACAGAGCTCTTAAAACCCACGAAGTTTCCTAAGTAACAGGAGCGTTAAAGGTGTCTTTCTTTATGTTAATGAGGTGACTTTTGAAAGGCACTGTGGGATAGAGGGCTGGTTGTGCCGAGAACTGATATGTGATTTAAAGAGTTGGAACTTAAAAGCCCATCTCTTGTCTCTAAAACTCGGAAATATTTAAACCTGGCACCTGTTTAACTTGAGGGGTATTAAAATGAAGGTGGCAATTACTCATTCATTTGTTCAATAAGTAGTTCCTGTAGGTGAAGGGTAATGTTCCACCTGCTCTAGGTTGTTGTTTAATGAACCCAGGTTGCTGTGCTTGACATGAAGTCCCTTAGAGGTAGAGAAACTTGTTTACCCTTGATGACAATGCAGCACTTTGTTAAAGGTTCCAAGGGACATGTGAGTGTCGAAAGTGTGTTTCACCTTCACGTCCACTTTGTGCAGGTGGATCCCATTAATTCTATGAAGCAACTCCAGGACAATCTGTTTCCAGAACTATTGGTTTAAAATCCAGTCTTATGTTTCTTTACATTTGTCTTTCTCACCCTTCAGAATGATCTGTTTGTTCACTATTAATGGTATATGTGTATGCCTACAATCTCTCACATGTATCACAAATAGGAGATATTAATTACGTAAAACCAAAAAATTGCGAAGAGAGAATGTTGAGAATATTAATGTATGTTTTAATCAAATACAGAGTTTAGTGATAGGAGGTTAAGTGTCAGGATTGTAGGCTTTCTAGCCTAATGACACTCTCAGAGAGTCAAGGAACATTTGACTCAGCCATTTCACTTCCAGGTGAAGTGGACCTGTGAGATTGGGGGTGGAAAAGAAGGCCGTAAGAAAGCTATGACCCACAGCCCCCCCAGTATACAGGTGCCTACCAGCTCCCTTCCTTGCCTCCAAATCCTCAAGTCTCCCCAGATCAATGCCCCTGCAGGATCCAAGGGTTAGCAGCAGGGGAACTGGAATGATGCCCTCCTCTTCCAAGTGTTTCTGATGGCAAACTTGGGGTGTTCCCCCAGAGCTCGGTGGGGCTGGATGTGCGGAAGTGGGTCAGGTGAGAGCTTCTAACTAGTCTGCTTTGGGTTCTGATATTAAAGCTGCTGGGATTTTAACTCAGAGCCCTGAGGTTGTGAGTTTTGTCTCCCACTTGCTTTAGATCAGTGGTTGCCAACCCTGACAAATGATAGAATCACTTGGGGAGATTTTAAGACACACCAATGCCCAGGCTCGTGCTTCACTCCCAGAGATTCCTATATAACTGCTCTGTTTGGGCCTCAAACAATCCAGGCTAACATGCACCAAGGGTTGACAATGAACTGCTTTGGAGAGGTTTCAAGAGTAGATTTAATCAATTCTCCCTTATTTTTGAGCCCTATCTATAAAGCAGATCCTCTCTTTAAAAAGCATATAAATAGATACATACATATATAGGAACACACACACACACACACACACACACACACGTATTTGGAAACCAACCTCTTTGTTCTGCTTTCTTCCTGGAAGATAATTTATAGCTCTACTTTTTATTTTTTCTTTCTGTAAGTCCCCTGCAATTTCTTCCTTGAGATTCAGCTTTCATATTTGCTGTTGGTGTTGGCCCTGAAGACCTACAGAATTACTTAGTGGTTTTTTGACTTTCCTTTCTGGTTTTAGCTCTGAGATTGATTTGCTTGATCATTTTCATGTAGGCAATGACATCATTTGTTTTTATTTCTATTTTTGAAGGTGAAGATAATTTGCTCCTAATACCAAGCAGATGCACTTGAAAGGGAGCCCAACAGAAGAGAAGAGAAATGTGCTGGAGGAAAGTGCCAGGAGAGTCCATGGGGACATACACAATTTGGCAGACCTGAACTTCAGGGAGCTTGATGCTGTCATTATACCCGGTGAGTTAGCTGAAAGCTGTGAGGCCAACTGTTCATTTTAATTAATGCTCACTGACTTCAAAACCCTCTTCTCGAAAGGTTAGTGCAGGCTCAGCTACCCTTTTGAACCCTCTGGGCCAGACTCTAGGTCTGCAGTTTTCAAACTTTGCTGCACATGCTTGGAGAGTTTTAAAAATTCCCAATGCTTGAGTAACACTTGAGACCGGTAACATCACACTCTCTGGGGGTGGAAACAAACATTAATTTGTTTTGATGCTCCCCAGGTGATCTTACTATGCAGCCAAGTTTGAGAACCAGTGCTCTACTGTGGGGACAGAGTCCCAGAGAGCAGTTTCCAGGCTCTTGGCCTCACGTGGAAAGGTGCTGGCTCTGGTAGTAAATGGCCGTCAGCTGTGGCTAGTTGGCCATCAGCTGTAACCAGTTAGCCAATTAGCCACTGATATAACTGCCGCAGCTGCGTTGGTTGGTCAGTCGGTTGTTTGGCAGGCAGAGAAGCGGACAGCAGGTTGCAGGTCGTGTGGCTTCAGCCTCTAGTGAGACTATAGTACCACCAGTGAGACTATAGTGGTATGACTCCCCTATCTATGGCTCTGTGGGTGTTCCTTTTTGTCCTAGCCACATCCTGCGTTCTTATGTGGGAAGCATGACTGGAGACCCCACAGGTCGCCCCGCACGACATCTACCTAGAGTGTCCAGTGGGTCCCAGACCTGGCTGCACCTGGAATCACCAGGTGGGCTTCAAAACCATCAGTGCCTGTGTCTGTATGGTCTGGAGTTTGGAACTTTTAAGATTCCTAGAGGATTCTCGTACTCAGACTAGTTTGGGGTCCACTGATCTATACCAGCATGGCTCTAACTTTAATGGGCGTATGCATCACCTGGACGTCTCGTTACAAGGCAGATTCTGATTTCAGCTCCCAGGTTGACAGGCGGCATGAGGCATGCAGCCCACAGTTTGAGGCCTTAAGGCTCTAGAAATCACAGTGCAGGGTTGCCCGTTTCTGGACCTTTTCAGTATAGGAATCATTCATAGATAGGTGACTACTTTTCAAAGTAAAAGATTGATTTACAAGTATTATTGTCTTAGATATTTTTAATTTTCCTTTTTTTAAATTCCCTTCATAAAGAGCTATGTGTAATATATTTATCGTTTCCAAACTAAACAATAAAATCAGTTGTATTTTAAGATTATTTTAAATGTTCACAATATTCTTGAAAATTTTGGGGGCAATTTGGAGATGTTCCACAAGGAGAATCGGGAATCATTGTTTTAGATCAGGAGCGTGTTACTTGTAGATACTAACACATGTTTAAATAGGTTGCTTACTGCTATTTTACATATAAAGGAGTTCAAATATCTATTGCTATGCAACAAATACCACCAAAATTTAGTGTTTTAAACCACAATCTATTATCTTTCCTGGTTCTGTTGGTTGACTGGGCGTAGCTGGGCCTGCCTTGAGGTATCTCGTATGTGTTGCTATGCTAAATTTTTAAAACAAGGTTAATGAATTAATCAACTCCAGAAGACTTAAAAGAAATGCCATTTTTCCATTTTAATCATGTGTTATTGCTTTTATATGCCTCAAGTCTTTGCTTATTAATTAATTGTTTATAGGTTCTTCTTGTCAGCTGCTTCAAATAATTCCAGGGTCCCCTGTCTCTGCAGGTAATCTTGGGGTGGCCCAGAACTGCACTGTCAACCATTCTGTAAAGGACTGTCAAGCTTCTCACTGTGCTAACAAGCCCATCAGCTGGTACTACATTTCCCCTGTGCTGGCAGCTAAAACCTTCCTGCTTGTGAAGTCACAGTGGGTCAGCATAAAATGTGGATGGGAGGGGAAGAAAAGGATGAAAAGCTTACTGTCAGGTAAGCAGGTTTTACAGTGTTTTCCTTTCTCCTTCCTCCAGATGAATGTAAATGTAGCCGCTTTCCTGATAGCTTAACAAATTGTCTTTCCTTATGGGGCTGTGGTATTTGATGATTGGCATTCGGATGGGGGTGGGAATGCTAACGGACTATGGTTTAAAGTCATAAGACCAGATGGCTTTGAATCATAGAGAATGTGTATTCTTTCAAAATACACTGACTTACTCTGTAATAAAAAAATATCAATATAGCAATTCTCTTGCATATCATTCAGCTGTATGGATCAAATTGTGCTTGCTTTAATTACTTCTTATTGATCCTAGTACATACCACTTTCATTTCTCTTGCTAACTGGATATTTAGATGAAGCCTCACATTGGAACAGATTTCGTAGGGCACGGTGCCTGTGAGCTTTCATCCTGCATATTGCAGTGTTTGAGAGGCCAGAGGGAGCTGATAATTGTAACTGTCTTTACAGTCATGCTGTCAGGTGCCTACGAAATGCTGTCTCCCACTCGGTTAGATCTTCTGTTCTGATAGGTTTGCTGATGCAGACCAAGCAACTGACATAAAAAAAGCCTAGACACAAACACAGCTGCAAGGATGTGAGTGAATTCTGCCAGGATGCCACCAACACATGGGGCAGACATGCACTTTCATGGTATGGCCCCTCTGTGTGAAATGTTTGATGCAGTAGGAAAAGTGGTGGGGGACGGTTTAGAATGTATTTGAAAAATGGTACATTAGTTGTACTATTTAGAAGACGTTGTTCAAGTAAAAATATTTTAGCTCCGACCAATTGAACTGCATCCTCGATCACTTGATGATAGGTACTTTCAACCTGATCGTGACTCAAGGATGAAAGGACCATCATTGAATTATTCAGACACACATGGTTTCTAGACAAGCACGTTGTCATTTTTATTTTTTGAAGTCAGAAGCAACCCTCTCATGCCATTTTCAAACAGATGGGCGCTGGGATGTTCCAAAGGCTTTTTCCTGAACTTCCTTCCAGGTTGGCTCCTATGTGGGCACCAACTGTAATTGGGGTGGGTTGACTTGTTTTTAATAATAACAGCAACAAAAAGCAGGAAGACTTTTTTAAGTGAGAACGATGATATCTGATGTTCATTTCTGCCGTACTGAACTAGATGATGAGACTAATCTTCATTATTTCTGTGAAGGTATTTATTCTGTTCTTTGATTCCAGTAAAGCCATGACACCTTTTTTTGTTTTTCTCTTTTTTAAATTTTTTATTGGGGAATATTGGGGAACAGTGTGTTTTTCCAGGGCCCATCAGCTCTAAGTCGTTGTCTTTCAATCTAGCTGTGGAGGGCGCAGCTCAGCTCCAAGTTCAGTCTCTGTTTTCAATCTTTAGTTGCAGGGGCACAGCCCCCCAGCCCATGTGGGAATTGGACCAGCAACCTTGTTGTTAAGAGCTCGTGCTCCAACCAACTGAGCCATCCAGCTGCCCCTCTGGAAGCTCAGCTTCTGGCTGCTCGTTGTCTTCAATCTAGTTGTGGAGGGCGTAGCTCACTGGCCTGGCCCATGTGGGGATCGAACTGGCAACCCTGTTGTTAAGAGCTCGTGCTCTAACTGACTGAGCCACCCGGCCGCCCCCATGACACCTTTTTTGTTATTATGTGCCATAAATTATTTTGATGTGCTGTAATGCCATCAACTCCTGGGCACCCAGAGTTTAGCAGAAGCCAGAGTAGAATAGCTACTTCTGCAACACTCATTTGCTTTGGATGTCTTTTGAATTACCACTTTCTGTGAACTATTCCTATGCTATTTTTTTAATGTAGGGAAGGAGAAGGGAGGAAGAGTGGAGCAATTTCACTAATGAGTGATAAAAAAACTTCCGTGTTGCTGATACCGTGTTTCCCCGAAAATAAGATCTAGCCAGACCATCAGCTCTAATGCGTCTTTTGGAGCAAAAGTTAATATAAGACCCGATATTATATTATATTTATTGTGTTATGTTATGTTATGTTATGTTATGTTATGTTATGTTATGTTATGTTATACCTGGTCTTATAGTAAAATAAGACCTGATCTTACATATATTAATTTTTGCTTTAAAAGTTGCATTAAAGCTGATGGCCCGCTAGGTCTTATTTTTGGGGAAACATAGTAGATTCATATTGGTGGGAGGAGAGCACATACAAGCACGTACCTGCACACACATGCACACCTCTGCTGGAAGGAAAAGCAGTGACTTGGTCCCCTACCTTCGGTTCGCTATAGCTTTGCTCTGTTCAGGGGAGTCCTTCCAGAATTGACAAGGAAGCTACGTTTCTATAGAGCCACAAATCTTTTGTTGTCACAGGTTATATTATAGCCCAGGAAGAACTGGAAGTTAAGGAATGTTTGCCTGCTTTGGATTCCCAGTTCAGCCTCCAGAGCTCACATTCCCACCAGGGGAAGAATGACAGAAGCACAACTGACCAGATAGGTGCAGGGCACGTTCCCGTCCTGCTTACTTGTCTTGCTTATCTCTCTACTCACACTAGATTGTAAACTCACGATTTTAAAGGGTTGTTGCCTATTTTGTTCACTGCTCTGTCACCTGCACCCAGGATGGCCTGTGGCACATGTTAAGCCCTCAATACACTTTGGTTGAATTGAATGGATGCCCAGCATTTACTCAGTGATCCCAAAGTTTCCCCACATAAGTGATCACAGACCTTAACGTGGTCCCACATATCGTAAGTCGGACTTATCCGACTGTGATATCAGTTTTAGATAAAGACTTCCAAGTAAAGTTGTTATAAAATTAATATATAACAATTCCCTTTAAAACTCACATATTATCATTTAAATGCCTGGGTGAAACTCATTCCAGCTTTTTGGTCTCTGACATCCCTAGGCCTACCAGGATCAGTTTTAGTTAATACCGTGATAAGACACGTAGCTTACAGAGCTTACTGCTGCCGAGCAGGGACAATTCCTAAGGTGGAGGCAAAGCCCAACTTCTCTGTATCATTTTTCTACCTTACAAAGCCACACAAACAGGAAAGGAAGGCATTGCAGGATGGGAAAAGTTGAGCCGAAAAGAGATAACCTAGTTAGTCAGAGCCTGCTGTCCTTATTAGGACCTGTTTATAAGGTTGGTCCTTGGCTGGCGTCTGGGATCTTGATGCTGGACCCACTCCCTAACTTACAAAAGCAGGTCAGTTTGCCTACACTGTGCAAACCATGTGAATTATGCTGGACGCCTGCTTTCCTTCTTTGAGTTTGGAGGTATGATTGTTGCCGGCCAGAGGGTGCCTACATGACCAGCCACTAATAAAAACCTTGGGTGCTGAGTCTCTTCCCAGGGCAGAAACATTGTGCACACTGTACTGAATTTTGTTGTGCTGGAGAAAGGAGCATTCGTGTGTCTCCTCACTGGAGGGAGAGGGCTTCGGAGGCCTATGTGTGGATTTGTCCAGACTTTGCTGTCTTTGTCTTGTTGGTTCCGTCATGTATGCTTTAACTACAATAAACCTGAGCCACGAATACCCAAATGTGTGCCTGGTCCTGGGAGTCTCCAAAACATAAACAATAGTCTGCACGAGGGCTCCTCAGAGCTGGCAAAGGTGTGTCTGGTGACTGAGGCAGTTGGACTCAGGGCCCAGGATATGTGCTGAGGGTGTAGAGACACAGAGGGAGCTGGAATGAACCTCTCTCAGGGAGCTGGGGTCTCTATCCCGGGTGGGTGTTCTCCCTGGTGGTCTGGCTGGATCCGTGTGGAGTACTCCCTTGCCTACCCACAGGGCGCATCACACTGAAATTGGGCTGAGCATCATCCTTTGTTGCTGTCTCCAAGGGAATGGAAGGGTAAGAGCAAGCATTTGCCTCAATATCTAGACAGCAGATCAGAGCTGTCTAAGCCCCATCTTGGGCTTTCTCAGGGTAAGAGAGCTCACAAACAGTTCTTGTTTTTCAGGCTCGTGGAGGGAAGAAACAACAGGCTCAGCTTTAAGTTTCCCCTTCCATCAAAAGGTCTCTGCTAGCACTGTGGCTCAAAAATGCCCTAGCTTTCAACCCTCATAGAAAGGAATCAACTAGAAAGGAATGTGGGGAGCCAAACTCTCTTTTCCTCGTCTACTTTTTCGTTTTTTTTTTTTTTTTTTTTTTGTATATGGTGCTGTAAGGGTGAATATTGTGCAGGGCTACCCATGAAGAGGACACTTAAGCTCTCCGTACAGACCCCTATTCCCTCATGTTTTCTCCTGCTTTCAGTGGGCATTAACCAATATCAAGGTCACTTTGAGTGCTGTTATGTCCCTAAGGAAAGGCTGTCTTTCCCAACCACAGCTGTTGGTCTGACACATCCATTGGGCGGTGTTAAAAGATAAGTCGAGGCATATTAATTTTTTTAGGAGTTTGAGCAAAAATGGATTCAAATTGGGCAACATCCAATTAGCAGATAAAAAGGAGCTCCTAGGAACTGTGCAAAATGAAGGACTCTTACAGGCAGAAGGGAGCAGGAACAAGGAAGTTATGCTAGGCAAAAGGTTGGGTTGGTTGTTATTGCAAAGCTGACTTTCCTTTAGGGGATGGCAGGGGTCTAGCAGGCAGATGGCCTAACCAGTGTGCTGATCAGGCGATTCCTGACTGACTGGCGTAGATTCCATTTCTGGGCAGCCGAAACCGTCATTAAGTCTGGGTTTGGTTATATGGGGCTTAGCATAAATGACTCCATTTTGAGTCTATTGTCTTGCTTTTAACAGCGGTTATCTGAGGATATTATTAGTGGCCCTCAGATCTTGCCTCTAGAAAATTTTGAAATGTATCAAGACAGGATAATAATGAAATTTTATCCCAAGATCACAGTAGAAGCTACCTCCTCTATCTTCGATTAGCAGTGTTCAAATAAATTCATCAGAGTTAACATGATATATCTTATGGAATAACATGATCCAAGTAATACAGAGCCAGCAATAGAAAATTCTGCGCATTCCTAAGTACTGCTTTTGCTACATCCTACAAATTTTGATATGTGGTATTTTTGTTATTGGTTAGTTCTAAGTGTTTTATAATTTACATTATAATTTCTTCTGTGATCTAAGAGTTATTTAGAGGAATGTTTGTTTCCAAACACTTTAGGCTTTTCTGATTACCTTTTTCAGATTGATTTAATTTAATTGCATTGTGATTAGAGAAAATGACCTCAGTGATCCAGTTCTTGGAAAAGTTGGCTGAGACTTGTTTTATGGTCCATTTTTGTACAAATTCTGTGAGATGTTTTTCAAAGATTATGAATTCTCTAGCTGTTCAGTGCAGAATTCTCTCTATGTGCATTAGATAAAACATGTTAATTGTGTTTAAATCTTAGTCTATTTTGGGTTTCCTTGAAATATCAATTACTAACAGAGAAATGTTAAAATTTTCTCAGTATGGTGTTGGATTTATCTGTTTCTCCTTGCTGTTCAATATTATTTAGATGCATGTACGTTTAGAATTATTTTAGTTACCCAGTGATTTGAATTTTTATCATTATTATTTTATTTCTAGTAATGTTTTTTGCTTGAATTCTTTTTTTGTCTAATGTTAACTTTTATTTATTCCAGCTTTCTTTTGTTAATATTCTATCCATATTTTCTCCATCTTGCTACTTTCAACTTTTCTGCATCCTTATGTGTTGTGATAATGGAGAAAATAAAATGGAATGACATTGCTAAGAGAGTCACTTAACATAGAGTCAGGAGGCTGTTAAGGAACTGGGCCCATGCAGCCTCTGCACATCTTATACCTCAGTTCCCAGAACTGCTATTAAGTTGTTCAACTCAGCTGAACACATCCTGGAGCCATAAACAACCTGGAACAACTGCGTGGCCACGTATGGACTTCTTACTGTAATTCTCAACTCCCTCATTTGCATATTGGACTAACCAATCCCTGTTAACCTAGCCAGGAATCCTTCATTTGTGTGAAAGAGTTACATGTTGTGGTTTTTGCCTTTATAAACCCTGCCTTTCTTTGTTCTTCCCAGAGCATAGTATGGTTACTACCTGCATCTGTCTCTGGACTGCAATCCTTTTGCAAATACATGCTTCTTGTTCTTTATTACTGCCTGAACCTTGTCATTGGTTAAAAAGTATATAACTGGATTTTTTCTTTTAAAATTGCCTTCTGATTACACCCAAAGCAGGAACAATATATATTTTTTTTAATGGTAAAATGGATTTGATCAAAATTTAAAACTTTTGCTCTTCAAAAGAGACCCTTAGAAACATGAAAAGACAAGTCACAGACTGGGAAAAATATGTGCAAAACATTTATCTTATAAAGAACTTGTGAGAACTATATAAAGAATTCTAACAATCCAACAGTAAGACAACCTAATTAAAATAATTGCCAAAATAGGCAAGAATTAGTCATTATGGAAAAGCCAATTAAAACCACAATGAGACACCATTACACACTCATTAAGCTAAAATAAAAAAGATTGAAAATTCCCGGCGTTGGTGAGGATAAGGAGAAACTGGAACCCTCAGACATTCTGGTGGAAATATGACTTGATAAAGCTACTTTGAAAAACAGTTTTTTTTTGTAAGCTTTAACTTGTACTTACCAAATGATCCAGCTTTCCCACTCCTAGGTATCCACCCAGGAGAAATGGAAAGCTATGCCCATAGACAGACATGTATGTGGATGTTCATAGAGGCAGTATTCATAATAGCCCCACACTGTTAATAAGCCAACTGTTTATTAACTAATGAATAGATAAACAAAAGTGGTATATCCATGCAATGGAGTACTATTCAGCAATTAAAAGGAATAAAGTACTGATACATATGTAGAAAATCTTTAAATTATGATGCTAAGTGAAAGAGCCAGACACAGAAGACTACGTGTTGTATGATTCTATTTTTATATCAAGTGTCTGGAAAAGACAAAACAATAGACATAGAAAGCAGATCATTGCTTGCTGAGGGCTGGAGGTGGGGTTGATTGCAAGCAGTCATGAATAATTTTTTTGGAGTGATAGAAGTATTCCAAAACTGGATTTTAGTGATGTTTACACCAATCTACAAATTTACTAAAACTCATTGAACTGTACATTTAAAATAGATGAATTAATGGTATATAGAGTAGATGATAATAAAGCTATGAAACATTTTAAAAAGTGAGTTCATAGTCTTTGTCTTCTTTAACTGAATATTTAGTCCATTTACTCTTTTTGTAATTATAGATATATTAATATTTAGATTTTTTTCTATCATTTTATATCTGTTCTGCCTTTTCTATATATTCTCCCCCCCTTACCTTCCTATGGATACTTGTTTCCTAATTCCATATTTCTCCCGCTATACGCCTTCTTTTTCATAATGATTACCCTAGAAATGTCAGAATGCATGCTTAAAATAAGAGTCTAGAGTTAATAGCTTTGCCTTATCTTGAACAACATAAAAGAAATTTAGCAAGCGTTAACTATAACTCCATATATGTGTGTGTGTGTGTGTGTGTGTGTGTGTATATACATATGCATATACATATATATACATATGCATATACATATATATACACATATGCATATACATATATATATATATATATATATATATATATATATATACACACATGTATAGCTAATGTTACAATTTTTAACCACATAAGACATTTTTATTTTATATAGTCAATATTTATTTAATTACAGGTATATATACTTTTTGCTGTCATTCTTTATTACATCTCAGACTGTATCCATGATCTAGTTCTCAAAAAATTTTTTTGTAATGAAAGGTGACATTGTAGTGGTTAAGACCATGACTTCTGGAGTCAAAGTGCTTTATTTTTTAGACTGCTTTTTATTTCTGCTTTATAAAGAGAGAAACTGAGGCAGAAGGATAGCCAGTAACATGCCCAGGGTCACATCTAGTAAGTGGCAGAGGCAGGATTTGAACTCAATAAGCCCTTATATTTAAACCCAGTAGCATCCCCTCCACTGTGGGGAGCTTCTAATAACCCGTGGTCTGAAAAATCTGTTGGTGGCACAACAGATGAGAGCCCGTCTCCACTGTCAGCAGATACATGTGCAGGTTCTAATTTCTTTCATTCCTTGAAGTTCCTACAGTTCATAAAACTCCTCTGAAAAGATTCACATTATAAGAAGATCACAGGTGACTTGATTTTCAGCCATACGGATGCTTGTAAAATCAATTTCTCTGTGTTTCTTGCATATACAAGTTCTGACAATTAAGTTCGCAAACTTATTGCAACCATGTTGCTAACCTTTTCTGATATCAGAGGGATTGTTCATTATGAATTTGTACCAACTGGACAAAGAGTTCACCAAGTTTACTATTTGGAAGTGCTAAAAAGGCTGCATGAAAAAGTTAGACAACCTGAACTTTTCTCCAACAATTCATGGCTCTTGCATCACGACAATGCACCAGCTCACATGGCACTGTCTGTGAGGGAGTTTTCAGCCAGTAAACAAATAACTGTATTGGAACACCCTCCCTACTCACCCGGTCTGGCCCCCAATGACTTCTTTCTTTACCCGAAGATAAAGGAAATATTGAAGGGAAGACATTTTGAAGACATTCAGGACATGAAGGGTAATACGACGACAGCTCTGATGGCCATTCCAGAAAAAGAGTTCCCAAATTGCTTTGAAAGGTGGACTAGGCACTGGCATCAGTGCATAGCTTCCCAAGGGGAGTACTTAGAAGGTGACTGTAGTGATATTTAGTAATGAGGTATGTAGCACTTTTTCTAGGATGAGTTTGCAAACTTAATTGTCAGACAGCGTACATTATCTTGCTATAGGTAATTGGAACAGTCTTGTAAAGTTACGGAGCAAAACTCCTTCCATGTACATCCAGTTCTGTGTGTGGATTCTCTCCACCAAGCTGCATTTATTCCTGGGCAGGCCAAGGGCAGACCTTGGTTCTATAAAGCAAAACATTGAATTTCCCAAAATATAGTCATTAAGATGTTGGTGAGCCTCAAGAGAGATTGTATGATGAAACTGTTAATTGCTAGATGGATTTTGAAACCATCTCTGGTGGAGAGGGTCCTTTCAGAAGTGTGGTTAACAAAGAACAGTCCTCTAGGTCTTCCAGGTTTTCTACTATCTCTATGAATCTTTCTACTGTGTCATGGGACAGCATCCTGGAGGCATTGGCTCTGAACTTCTCCTGTAGGTCCTTCTGGCTCAGTGGCTTCCTCCAGTGACCGTAGAAGGTATTGGAGCGCTCGGTGAAGGTGACACCATCCTTGAGGGTGACACTTATCTCACAGTAGAGTGTGTTGAAGCTTGGCAGGTTATCCTGAGGATGCTGCAGCTCCACCTTACTGAGCAACTCTCTTACCTGAGGCCTGTTGACCTGGCATTTGTGGAATGAAGGGACAATGATGCCACCATCGAGCAGCGTGGCACAGGCCACATATTGGAAGGAGTGACGGGCTTCGTGCTCCGTGCCAGGGAAGGGCCTGTTGACATACTGGACATCTGGAATTCTGAGTACAATTCTGTCAATGTGGTCCACAGGAAGCAGGGCTCTGTCTGTTACAAGGTGCTTTCTCACTGACGCGGCTGCATCTTCCACCCAGTGGGTGGCCAGATGTGCGGGGAATCGCTTAAAAGCCACATCCTGCTGTTCCAGCAGCCATGTGTAGGAATCTAGGCTTGGAGGGACTTTGGGGGAATAGTTGGCATAGAAGGCCCCAAAGCCTGCCTGTATGTCCAAGACCTGCTTGTTTCCTTGGAGACCCAACATTGCCAGAAAAACAGCTTCCATCCCATGCCTGGCAGCATTGCCGATATGGAGAGGCTTGGTCTGAGTGGCAGCATTTGCCAAGGGCGCTCCCGCGTGAGAAACAGCGATAGCCAGGGCCTCTTGGCACTTTGTCATGCTGAGCCCTAAAATCTTGGATGCAGCAGCAGCGCTACCTAAAGTTCCTACCACTGAGGGGGGATGGAATCTGAAAAACAATGAGAGCAAAGAGTTAGAGGTTTACACACCTCAGCCAACAGGAGACAGTAGAGTGTAGCGCTCAGGAGCTTAGCTAATGGAGCCACACGGCCTGGGTTCAAATCTTAGCTCTTCCACTATTAGCTGTGTGATCTTCACAAAGGTATTTAACTTCTCTGCACCTGTTTTCACTTACATAAAACGGCCATAATAATAGTATCTACCTCATATGGTTTTGTGAGTTTTGAATGAATTCACATGCTTACATCAGTGCCTGAAACACAGTAAATTCTGTATAAATGGTGCTCTTACAATTATTGGAAAAAGGTAAAAGTTATTGATTGCTGAAAGCCGATGTAGGTAACTATAAAAATTGAGGGCCTTGTAGAAACTGTGAAAGTTCACTCAATATTCCAATATACTCCTCTCCTAGCAGGCTATACCAAGTGGCAAAAATAAAGATTAGATTAAACCATATAACATGGCCAACATTTGACCATTTTTGTTCTATAGGTTAAACAGCCAGGTTTAGGATATTCTGAATGTTCTCATTAGTCTGAAGGACCCTAACAAATATCAAAGTAGATTCCACTTGGGTGGGATCAGGAATATTCAGAGTACCCACGGATGCCAGAATGACTTCAGTCACCCCAGACTGAGAGGTCCCCGTTTATTTTGTGGTCCTGGTCACTTGATTGGCTCTCTAATCCCAAAGGAGATATTTTCATTAGCACTTCTGAAGTCTCACATTTGTATATGGACATACGGTTTGATATGTGACCGGTGACTTGACTTACCTGCTAGCACTAATATTAACATCTTCAACTGAGCAACCTTTATATCAGGAAGCTCTACAGAGATAACAACTGACAGACGAAGGGGAATATGACGGTCTCTCCATGGGGCAGATTTTTCCATACCTTTTTGGTATGTCATTGGCTTCCTTGGAGAAATGCATTAATCGGCCTTGCACTTCAATTCCAACATTGAAAGCCAGCAGGAAGTCAAGGCCAGAAAACTTTGGACTTGGAGGCAGGGCTTCTGATAATGCCATCAGGACAGGAAGGACAGCTCCAGAAGGGTGGGTGGCAGGGTGCCATGTGTCATCAAAATCCATTGAGTGAATCTATGTAAACAGACACATATAAACAACCAAAACCCAAAATGTACTTCCCTTAATGCAATGGCTTTTGGACCAGTAAGGGTTTAGTTTAGTAATAACCTGGTTTGATGTGAGATTTTCAGACCTGATTCCCTGAAAATAAAACCTATGAACTGGCTGTGATTCTTAATCACATGGCTAGGCACTGGACATACTGTCCCCTGCCCAGATCAGGCGGCACCTTGGGGAGCAGCTAATGAGCCCCAAGGAGCGTGGGTCTTCCCCAGGTGGCCAGAGATCTCTTCCACGGCCCAAAAGATCAATATCCCCCTTATCAACAAAGCTGTGGGATTAGGTGGCTGCTCCTTCTTCTCTCCCATTTTCCTCCCCCACCCTTCAAACAACTCCTATTAAAACTCTAATGTTGGGCCGGCCCGGTGGTTCAGGTGGTTAGAGCTCCATGCTCCTAACTCTGAAGGCTGCTGGTTCGATTCCCACATGGGCCAGTGAGCTCTCAACCACAAGGTTGCCAGTTCGATTCCTCAGGTCCCTCAAGGGATGGTGAGCAGCGCCCCCTGCAACTAAGATTGAACATGGCACATTGAGCTGAGCTGCCTCCCAGATGGCTCAGTTGGTTGGAGCGCATCCTCTCAACCACAAGATTGCCGGTTTGACTCCCGCAAGGGATGGTGGGCTGTGCCCCCTGCAACTAGAAACGGCAACTGGACCTGGAGCTGAGCTGCGCCCTCCACAACTAAGACTGAAAGGACAACAACTTGACTTGGAAAAAAGTCCTGGAAGTACACACTGTTCCCCAATAAAGTCCTGTTCCCCTTCCCCAATAATATCTTAAAAAAACACAAAAAACTCTAGTGTCATTTGTTCCACATCAGGCCATACTGGGGTTGCCAAAAAAATGTATACACAGTGTAAGAGGTAGTCAGCGTTGCTCAAGCAGTAGTTTGCCATAATCAGAAGTGTCTGGACATTGATGAACCACTTGTAATTGCAGAAGTCAAACGTGACTTGTATTCATCTTTTGTTATTGGTAATATTGAGGATTACAATTTTAATACAGTTTTCTTTTCTTAAAATGTGTATACATTTTTTGGCACCCTATGTATGTTTTTGTACCTTTTTATTATGAAATAATTTCAAACTTATGGGGAAGTTGCAAGAGCTCTTGAACCCAGATTATATACTAAGATATATTTTTAAATCATTATTTTCTATCATAAGGTTTTATTCCTCTTTATCCCAGCCATTTGCTTTTTCCTTATATGAAATAGTAGTTGAATATATGAATAGCAGTTCATTTAAAAATAGAATTTTATGTCTATTCAATATGGCTGGCGCATGTCTCACTGCTTACTGGACATTTAATCCTGGATGCACTATTGGGTTTGACTTTCAATATTCTGAGCTACTGTCACCCAGAACCATAAAAATACCTTAAATCCCAACACATTCATGTCCAGATTATATCTTGTAGATGGCCCTTGACACACACAAAAAAGCATAAAAAGTGTCTGTCGGACAAGAAATGATGAATTTGGGTTCTGCAAATATAGACACCAAATGTAGCCATTGTATCTTTCTGAATAAATATCTGTTGAATGAATGAATGAAAGCCTGGTTACTGGATAGAAAGTGGTGCTGGCCACAACAAAAGGAATTGAGAAGGAATTGTGTCTGGATATTGGGTTTTATGTTTTTTGCTGTAAGCAGAGTTTAGAGTTGAGATACCTTAGGGGTGTTTTTTATCGAAATCCTTCTCTTATTTCCTCTGCTTCACAATTTGTTTAGAAAGCATCAATTCACTATTAAAACCTGAAAACTGACATTACTACATAGGAGAGAGGGCAGGCCACTTCATCTCTCTGAATTTCAAAGATGTCATCCGTCAAATGTGGAAATTGGGCGATTTCTGAGATATCCTGGCTCTGAAAATTATTACGATTGTATAACAGTTGAAAAGACATGGAAAGCTCCTTACAGCCACACCGTTAGCAAAAGCAGCATATGTCGGTGGGAGCCTGAAGTCTGGCCGGCCCCACACGGTACTCGTCGTGTTGGAGCTGTAGATCTGGAACAAGAAGAACGTCAGTCAGTGATAGCGAGTGTGAGCACAGCCTGCCAAGTCACCATTTCAGGAGCCATTCTTCATCTTTGGAGGGGTTACATTAATAGTCCTTACTGGAACCCTCTGTGCTAGATCGAAGCCTGCCTTACTCATTGGGTGCTCTCTTCCTTGTAGAAGAACATACAACTTTCACCATGGAAGTGAAGAGACATGCTGTTGCTCGGCCCCAGACCATGATCCACAACTGCTCTGTGGCGTGGAGTCTGAACCTACTCTCATTTACTCCATCTGTGTAAGTACTGGGGAAGGTGGACTAACCACCTACCCAACACCTCCTTTGGATGCTGCATCTCCGACCTACACACCCACCCTCTGCTCAGAGTGCTGGCCCAGCCTTTTCTCCAAATCATCCGGGGTAGGTGCTATCACTTCTAAGACTCAGGTAAAAGGTACTTTCAGTCATAATAGTGATGAACTGTGAGACACTACTAGACGGTGACTTAGTAAGGGATATGGATGACTATTAAAGCTCAGATAATAGAGCGTAGGAAAGCATAAGACTACATACAACAATGTATGCACCCAGTACGATCTCTAAGACGAAGAGCAGGAGAACACATACCCAGCTCTGGGCACACTCACGAGCAAGTATGTGTGCACACTTGGTTTTATCGCTAAAGTAGACATTGAGCTTCTTACTTTACTATATTCGCTGGCTTTGTGAAACACTTCTGTGCTGGTTCCCAGGAACCCAACGCCCAGAGTATCCAGAATCATCCTCTTGCTCCTCTGAATAACACGATCTGTCAGGTGTCCCACGTTCAAGCCGTGAATCACTTGGGCGAAGCTTTCTGTGACAGACTTGGGAGGGAAGAGTGTTAAACAGTGCTACAGTCACTTTGTATTTGCATACTTCCTTTATACATGAGAACCCAAAACACTTTTGTAGTTTACTCCACTGGAGGGAACCCTGTTGATCATGTTCAATTTCTAAAAAATAATATCTACAGAGCACGTACTGTGTATGAGAAAAAGGGATGTGGAAATGCACCATGGCCAGTCCCTGTCCTCAGCCAAGTTGAGGACACAGACTAGCAAGCAGATGATGACCACAGAGTGTGGTGGGGGCGACAGTGGAGGGAAGCACAGAGTCAGCGGGGGAGGAGGGGAGGGTCATCTCCCCCATAAAGCAGGTATTTAGACAGTCGGTAACTGCCATTATTAAGTATGTACCAGGTATTATGCTGACCTTTAAAAATGTTTCCTAAAATGTGGCCTGATGAACACGCACATCAGAAATACTCCAGGGTTCTTGTTGAAAATGAACATTTCTGTCCCCACTCCAGGCCTCCAGCATTAGACTCCCCAGCATTAGAAACTCGGGAAGCATAGTACAGGGTTCTGTGTTTTCGTTAAGGTGTCCAGGTGATTCTCAAGTGCTCTCGTGCTGTCATGTCCAATGTGGCAGCTACTCTCCATGTGTGCTCTTGGGCATTTGTAATTCAGCTCATCCAAATGGAGACATATCATAAGGGGAAAATAAGCACTGGAGTTTGAAGACCAGTAGGAAAAAAAGCATCTTTTTCATAGTTATAAAATATTAACTGCATACTGAAATGATAATATTTAGGATATATTGTTTAAACAAATACATTATTAAAATTAAGTTCATGAGTTTTTCCTTTTTACAATGTGGCTACTAGAAAATTTAAAAGTACAACTGAGACCTGCTCTTTCCGTTGGTGGAGAATACCTGGAGGTGTTGATACATGAGCTGGTTATGAAAATTTAGGGTGAAACGTGTCGGGCATGGGAAGGGGCGTGAAAGCCAGAGGTAGCAGCGTGGGCCAGGGCTTGCAGGTGTGAGGAATGCAGTGAGTTCAGCAAACTCGGAGCAGAGCTGCCTGCAGGGTACAGAGGAGAGAGGGGGAGTGGATTCTCAGGCTAGGACTGAATGGCGAAAGTTACACACACTAGAGACTACGACGTCAGTGGGGAGCCATAGTGCTGTCTTAAGAAGGCAGGGATATGGTCAGAACTGTGTTTTGCGAACATCTCTGTAGGTAATCGTGCAGAGAAGGAATGTGAGCTGGGCAGACAAGGGCAGGTAAGAGACTGCTGCAGTAGCCCAGGCTCTGGATGGGGAAACGGCAGTGCCATTTGCCAACGGAGGGAACACAGGACGAGGAGCAGACTTTTGGGCAACCGTGATGGATTCATTGTGAACTTGGTGAATGGGAAGTGTGTGTGGTCATCCTAGTGGAGAAGACCAACCTGCTTCTAACCCACAAACCAGACAATCAACACCTATTGGATGATTTGTGTTTCATAAGCAGCAGCGTACTGTGCATTTCCTTTAAGTGTCATATTCTTCAATGCATAGAGAGCTATTTGGCTTTTAACATGTCTTACAAGAGAATATCCATTGGATTAGAGCAGGGGTGTCCAAACTTTTTTCAGCGTTTTTCACCAAGGGCCACATGCGGTAAAATACACAAACAGCCGGGCCACTCACTCGAGGTGAAGTACGTATTGCCTCACCTGGTGTATTTAAGTAAACTAAATATATTTTTGGAATTTGCTGTGGGCCAATTAACAATGGATCATGGGCCACAGTTTGGACACCCCTGGATTAGAGGATCTGGCATTTCTGGGGCGCTCGGATGCTAAGCTCGTGCCCAGGCAGAGATACAAAGATGGAACCAGTACCCAGCTGAAAGTCCTTCAACTTGGCTGCTGACTAGTCCCATATTTTCAGTCTCCACAATATCAAGTTAGGAAAACCCTGCCATTTTCAAAAGAATGGGCTACTGTGTATGCCTCTGAAGCCTTGGTAGAGAGGTGAATGTATACGGAGTGGTAGAAAGCCAGAGAAAAGATCTCTTGGAGAGAAAAAGGGCGCTGGCATGTAAGTTTCAGATTAAAATGGAGAATAACAATAACTTTGCTTTTCATGCTGCTAGAAAACTGGCTAAACATATTTAGGGGCAAAGGGAAGGAAGGATGAAAGAAAACTGGTTTGATGATTGCCAAGTAAAACTTAGTTTCCAGTGCTAGTTGGATTCCTTGTTCTAAGTAAAAATGCCTCTTTTCCACCTCTCTTCCCACCCCTACAATTCCCGCAGGTGAGGGGATTTGGCGTTTGGCTGTTCCTCTCTTCATTGTTAGATCTAATGTGGGGTGATGCATAGGCCTGGGGAGCCTGTGTTGGCAGGGCGCCAGCATGGAGCCTGGCAGGTGACCATGACATCCAACCACACGATCCAACGGTCTCAGTGACTTAATGAAAGTAGGGCTTTTATAAAAAGTGTGGGCAAAGTATGGAGGTCTGCTGACAAGTCCCGCACCCCATCCCATGTGCCAAAGAACAAACGGCCTCTTTCTGGGCCCTGAGGAAGGAAGCATGAGGACATAAACATGCAGCGGCTCAGCTATCTGTAGACTTAGGCGCATCTAGTCCTAAAATATTATTTTGGTCTTGACTTTCTCCTGGCATTTACATCTCTCTTTAGTAAAATACCACGATTGATGTATACATTAAGGCAAAGTATGCAGTCGTTTAATAAATATTTCATGAGTTCTTGCTATGTGTCTGGCACTGTGCTAAGCCCTCTAGAATACCAAACCAAGATGCTATGGTTCCTGCCACAAAAAGCTTATCTTCTCCAGGGGACTATGGACAGTAAACAGACAGTTAGAAATACACTCTGGCAATGCCATAATTGATATATACAAAACTAGGGTGTTAACATTCACTGAACTTATAATGATTCATTTTCTTCCTAATTTCATACAAAACACATAATATCTATTATTTGTAAAATATTGATTTAAAAAAAAAAAACAGATGCAGTGAATTAGATAGTCTAGGGGCTTTGAGAAATGGTAAAATGCCATTTTTGAAGTAAAGCAGATAGCTCTTAAAAAGAGAAGGCAACTGAGGAAATTGAGAAAAGAAAAGTAAGCTAGAAAACCAATTTAAATAAGCCACATAAAAAATAAGAATACCTTGAGCTTCATGGTCTAAAGAGGAGGTTTATCTCAGGCGTGAATCCGAGGAGTGATTCGTTTCCTGTGTGCCAGCCTTTATAGCCTCATTCCTCTCCAAACCAGTCTCTTTCACTCTGTTCTAACCCTAAAATTTCCACCATTTCAACACCTCTCAACTAGACTTCAACTTCCTCTGTGATGTAGTTAACTCACCAGTAGATGAAAAATTAAATATGTCTGAGACGTACAGTAGTGATAATCAAATGACTTCTCACAGGCATCAGAAAAGTTTATTGACAACAAAACTAGGATTGCATCTTGTACCTAGATACCATATGCCAAAATTAGAGAAGTATTCACTCGCTTTTATCTAGGTACTACACTGCTCAAAATTCAGCCTAAGGAAATAAACAGGATGCATGGAAAAATTTAGCAAAAAAACAAAAAATGAAATTTGTAGCCTTCCTTATAAGATTAAAGACTGGAAACAATAAAATGTACACAAATAGTGGATTGGTTAAGTAAAAGATGACATGTACAGTATTTTTTAAATTTACTTAAATTCTTTTTTTCAATTACAGTTGATGTTCAATATTCCATTAGTTTCAGGTGTGCAGCATAGTGGTTAGACATTTATATAACTTATGAAGTAATCCCCCTGATAACTCTAGTACCCACCTGGCTCCATACATAGTTATTACAATATTATTGACTGCATTCCCTATGCTGTACTTTACATCCCCGTGACTATTTTGTCACTGCCAATTTGTGACATGTCCAGTATTTAAGGCACACTTTCAGTTTCCTCTTCTACTTCATCCGTGCTGGTCACCACTGTTCGGGGACAAATGTGCCAACCAGCAGTGGCTGGCAGCCTGAGAGGAACAACCTAGCAGGGCGTTGGAGTCAGTCACACTTCTTCCCAGCTTGTTCCCTTTTTTGTTCCTGAATTTCATTTTCCATATATGCAAATCTCTGGTTCCTGGTCCTCTGCGTGGCTCCTGAGATATGCTGCCTGCCTCTCTCGCCGCCTACTGTCGGTCCAACTGCTTCAACACAGCTTGTTCGGGCCTCTTCGCTTGTGATCAGGCACGGTGGCTTGTCTTGTCTGGGCCTAGCTCTGCTCCTCTAGAAAATTGCCATTTCCTTTGGGCTGTGCAGTCCTGGCCAATTGCTTTGTGCTTATCGTGGGTACGAAAACCAGGTTATGTAATAGCTGAGCCTCTTGTTCCAGAAGTAGTGGCAGAACATCCTTAGGAAAGGTTGCATTTCAATTTTGGAGGAAATCTCCATGAACCTTGAGTTCTCCTCCAATCCTATTCAGAAGGGAGAATTTGGGACAAAGGAACTAAACTGCTCTGCATTAAAATTCAAAAGGCTGTCTTTGCTGTGGGCAGGTGATATCTCTGGGAGAAGAGGTTAAGTCGTTTTGCTTCTCTTGGTTGGACCCTATGGAGAAAGAGTGTCTAGATGCTGGATACAGGCCCAGGGCTGAGTTAGTGGGAACCCCCATGAATTAGGGGGGGTGATACCCTGGTTATACGAGTAAGCCAGAACCACACACAATGGTGGGGGAGGAGGTCAGCAGGGTAACCCATGTGGAGGGACACAGGCAGACAAATTTAGGGAGCAGTGAGATCAAATATCTAATTCAAAGTTTTCCTTCACAACCTAGTCATTCTCTTACGTCATCCTCAGGCAAGTTTGTTATGTACAACAACCTGGTGTCAGCCATGCTTTGGGGAATGAAGGCACGGGTAGGTGTTTGTGGGTGGAGTGCTGGAGAGAGAAGCTCAGGGTGCCAATGAGAGGGAGAAGGGACCAGCAGCAGCCTGGGGGAATGGAGGTCCTCTCTGGTTATCCTACTCAGTTAAAGAAGACTCAAAGGAAAGGGATGTGATTGACTTACTTGATGGTGTAAGGAAGAGGAACTTGGAAAGATGAGGACTTGGGGACATTTGGATTGTACTCTTAAGCCAAATGCTGGTATAGTGGGCTTCCCAACAACTGTGGTTCAGATTGGGGAAACCCAGAGGTAGTTTCAGTATTGGCTCACGTGTGCACCAGGGTACCATTTCAGGCGATCTTTATTTTATATCAGTGGACTCCAAAGCTAGCTTCCAGTGGAAGGGTAGATTTCTATATCCAAAGGATAAGATGGGTATTTGAGGATGGGGGGGGCAAAAAAGGTATTTGGGGGCCATTTGTACAGGTTTTAGCAAGTAAGAACACCCATATTATAGGATTTTGTGATTTATTGCTGGACTGTCTGCATAAACTGGTGTTAAGAGTAATCTCATCAAGTTGAAAGAAAATAGACCTGTAGTTTGAGAAGCACTTAAAATAGAACTCTCCTAAGCATTATCCCAGTTGGGAGTTCTGGAGTTTTCAGCTTAATTGTCTATACTTAGACATTTAGAGATTCCTACGACCACTTTTACATGAACAAGAAGAATGGTCTATGATGGCCTCAACCATCTCATGGTGGAAAAGCTTGATCAGGAATGAGAAACTTTATCAAGTCTGATGATCTTTAATGGAAGTTCCCTCATTCAGATTCTTTAGGCCTCAGGCTTTACCACTGAATTCAGAAGAATCAGTTCAATAATGTGCTAGTTTAATTACTTTGTACCTTTATGCAATTGTGACCAATTTAAACACTAAGGCCCTCTGTAATTATAGTCACTTTCTCACTCTCCAGGGATTTAAATGATAAATTGTGTATTGGCTGTACCTCACCAATCAAAACCAGGTGATGACTTCCTGTTTCTTTTAATTGATTAATTAATTAATTAATTATCCATTTATTTATTAATTTTATTGGGGTGACAATGGTTAGTATAGTTACATAGATTTCAGGTGTACAATTCTGTATTACATCATCTATAAATCCCACTGTGTGTTCACCACCCAGAGTCAGTTCTCCTTCCATCACCATGTATTTGATCCCTTTTACCCTCATCTACCACCCCCCTCCCCTCTTACCCTCTGGTAACCACTAAACTGTTGTCTGTGTCTATGAGTTTTTGTTTCTTTATTTGTTTCTCTTTTTCCTTTGTTGTGTTCAGTTTTATATCCTACATATGAGTGAAATCATATAGTTCTTGACTTTTTCTGTCTGACTTATTTTACATAAGACCTGAAACAATAAACTGCATAGAAGAAAACATAGGTTCTAAACTTATGGACCTTGGGTTCAAAGAGGATTTTATGAATTTGACTTCAAAGGCAAGGATAGTCAAAGCTGAAATAAATGGATGGGACTATATCAAACTAAAAGCTTCTGCACAGCAAAAGGAATCATCAATAAAACAAAGAGGCAACCAATGAAATGGGATAAGATATTTGCAAACAACACCTCTGATAATGGGCTAATATCCAAGATATATAAAGAACTCATACAATTCAACCACAGAAAACAAACAATCCAATAAAAAGTGGGCAGAGAACCTGAACAGACACTTCTCCCAAGAAGACATATGCATGGCCAACAGATAGATGAAAAGATGCTCAACTTCACTAGCTATTAGGGAAATGCAAATCAAAACCACGATGAGATACCACCTCACACCTGTTAGGATGGCTTTCATCAACAAGACAAGTAATAACAAGTATTGGAGAGGCTGCTCTAGGATTCCTGACCCTCAGGAACTGTTGAGATAATAAATGTTTGTTGTTTTAAGTGGAAAAGTCTTGAGGGTAATTTGTTACACAGCAATAGGTAGAGAATTAATGCAAACTCCAATCTGTTAATATGACTTACACAGGCCCTTAGAACGGTAGTTATCTCTGCGCTCTCGTTTGGGGCTTAGCATCTCCCCTGCACCTGAGGGGCCAAGGTCTTTACGTCTTAGGGACCTTTGTACCAGTGAGTCCCTCTTACTTCTCCTGTGTCTTCTCCACTTCTCCACACCACACTACCTTTTGCTCTCCTTACCGCACAACTTTCATCTCCTCATCTTCCATCTAAGTCAGTAGTTCTTAGCTGGAGATGTGTTTTTGTCTACCAAGGGATATTTGGCAATGTCTTGGAGACATTCATCAAATTGTGACATATAGTGTGTAGGGTCCAAGGATGCTGCTAAACACTCTACAATGTTCAGGACTCCCCCCCCCCTCCCAACCCCAACAAATTAACTGACCCAGAATGTTAATGGTATCAAAGTTGAGTACCTGTGCACTATCTAAGTGTACAGGTTACATCTGAGAGCCCACCAAAACATCCGAAGCTTAAGTGCCTTCGTATTTCTATTGGGCAACAGCGTTCCATCTTTGTGGACTTTATTAGATTGGAAAGTTCTATTAAGTGAGTAAACTGATTTACTCTGTTGATCATTACATCCCAGGGTCTCACAAAGGGTCCACACATAGTCGGCGCTCAATAGACTTTTGTTGAATGAATTAACGCAAACCTGATGCTTTTGTTAAGTCAATCATACTAACACATAATGAAATTTAAATACTCACTTTTTCCTAGTGGAAATGTGCCAGGAAGTTATATATTTTTTTAATGGCTGTGACTTTTATTCTACTATGGGCCGCTGGTCTGACAACAAGTAGAATACAGTGAAGAGATTTCTTGGCAACAGCAGTCCCAGTTACAAGGGATTATTTGTGAACGTAAACTCTCGTTCCAAGGAAATCAGGCATATTTGAAAGAACAAATAGGGAATGTGAGTGAAATGAAAGAAAAAACATTTAATCTGATCAGTTTTGCCCAGAATAGCTGATTTGGGGTATTTGAATTTCAGTTTCTCTTTTCCTGCCTTGTACTTCCTGTGCTACTATTGAACAAAATCTGATGAGACAATGTCCGGACTGTAATTATTAAGTTTCATTTTTTTAAAAGTGTACCGTGTTTCCCCGAAAATGAGACCTAGCTGGACAATCAGCTCCAATGCGTCTTTTGGAGCAAAAATTAATATAAGACCCGGTCTTATTTTACTATAATATAAGACTGGATATATATATTATATTATATTATATCATATCATATCACATCACATCACATCACATCACATCACATCATATTATATTATATCATATTATACCCAGTCTTATATTATAGTAAAATAAGACTAGGTCTTATATTAATATTTACTCCGAAAGACGCATTGGAGCTGATTGTCCAGCAAGGTCTTATTTTCGGGGAAACGCGGTATGTTTTATTGGAGGACAAAGTGGTAGCAATCGGGGCTCATTTCCCTGATTTGTTCTTTGTTAATTCAGTTAGGATATTACAACATACTTACCATGAGCATGTTTTTGTAAAAGAGGAAATTTGGGGGCAAAGTATGTTTAATTTCCTTAAAAACAACAGCAACCACAGTAACAACAGCCATCAAAATCTTCTCCACTACTTTATGTATCTTTATGATACATTATGTATCTGCCATTGTTCTGTCTCCATTTCCCCAGCTCCTCAGCAGTAAGATTAAAACCAGATGTTAACAGGGAAGATGAAAACTTCAGTCAGACATCAAGAAAGAAATCTTAAAACAATATTTAAGAGAATGCCTCACGGAGTCAGTGATTATTTTGTGTGTATGTGTTCTCTGTAGGTTCTCGTGTGTGTGTGTGTGTGTGTGTGTGTGTGTGTGTGTGTGTGTGTGTGTGTATACCTTTCTTTACCAACTGATTAAACTTTGAATGGAATTTTTTAAATGCACAGAAGGGATTAGGTTCCAGGAGCTATGAAGTGAGGAATTTGAACTATTGAATGAATATATGGCTGTAAAATCATTGCTTAAATACACTGACTCTACATTTTCTATTGTGACGAAATCTTTCCATTCGTGGAAGCTCAGTGTGGTTATAATTTATTCTCTAAATCACTCTACCTAAAAGAAAAGTATCGTTTGTTGCTTTTCTCATAAGCATAAAATAGTCCATTTGTGTTTCTTAGTGAACTAGCAAATGCGGAGTGATTATCCATCCCCTGGCTCTATTACCCTGCACCAGATGTTTGCAAAAAGCAGAATAAAATGGATGGATACCTTATTTGAATGAATCTGACAGACATTTAAAAAATATTCCATGCAGAAACTGCGCATGCACATTGAGCAGACAGAATAGAATCTACGTATTTCTTCCTCTTTTGAAGCTATATTTAAATATAGAATTATCATGGACCTCAAAAGGAATGCAGTTAGGCATTTCAACAGCAAAGGTCTAGTTACCTCCTTTTGAGATTCCCATTTCATATCAGAGGCTCTTTTTCAGATGATCAAGTCTTTCTTCAGCTCAGGGAATTTTTCTTCTATTATTTTCTTCATTCAATTCCTTCTCTAGTCTCCTTCTGAACCTATATTAGGTAGATATTATGTCTCTTGCATTTATTATGCATGTCTCTACTTGATTCTGGTAATTTCCTTATTTTGAAATTTCTGTTCAATGCCCTAATAAAGACTGTATGACTTGGTTTTCCCATCACTAATTCAATCTTCATCTGTGCTGATTCTGCTATTCAGCACTTTTAATGAGTTTCTTATTTTGACAATCATGTTTTTATTTTATAAGAACTCTTTCTTGTTCTCTTGTTAATATTTTACATAGCAGCTTCTTCTTGTTTTATGAATACTGTAACTTAATCTCCTTGAGAAAAACTACTTCAAAAATGAAATGTTTTTTCCTGTTTCTTCCAGGATCATTCACAATGTTTCTTCCTCTTGGTACCTCTTTTTCGTGCTATTGATTTTCTTCTTGTTGATTCATGATAAATTCCACATGATTCAGACTAGTTACTCATGTTGGGACATACCCTTGACTGCAGAATCACTCTGTGATGGATGCTTTTTGTCCCCTCAATCCTCCAATCTGGAGTGGCCACGCCTAGGCTTGGAGACCATGGGGGTGTGAAGGAAACTCTCAAACTCAGCTCAAGTGTGAGGTACTGGTAGGGTACAAAAATAGGACGGCTCATATGATCAGATGTGCTTGTGTATTACAGTTTTAATGTTAAAAAATATCTATAGGCCTTAGGACCTACAGAGAGAATTCAGGTTTGCTCACTGTCATTTCACTTTGGTAGAATTTTGAATCAAATAACCTCCAGACCACTGGTAGTGTCTAGATTGCTCTCCTAAGATCAGCGTCCACTGCTGGTCCAATCAGTCATGGCCAGGGGTCCTGGGGTCTCACTGGACCCCTTCAGAGGAGGACCGTGGTCACTTCATCTTCAGAGGGGGACCATGGAGTGCCACTAATTATTTGGCTTGGTTTCTCATGTATGATGATATTTCCCCAAGAATTGTCACCATCTACTTTTTATATTTTTTTGTTATTTTTCATGTGGTTTTTTTTTTCCATTTAGTTGAACATAGACCATTAAATAGGGTATTTTGCTGATGCCTTAGTGATTTTATCTTTTATTCCCTTCTCTGTTTGCACATTTTATTCATAGTTGATAAATTAAAGTTCTAAAACTTTATGAAATTAGAGGGGAGAGAGAGAGAGAGAGAGAGAGAGAGAGAGAGAGAGAGAGAGAGAGAGAGAGAGCTCACAAAGAGACATGAACTGATTCCAAGTCATTCTGAGGATGGGCCCCATGGAAGCATCACCTGTGGGCCCACCTTGTCAGCTGACCACGTTCACAGGACTGTTTTATAGGTCTTGATTTTATCGGTGCACCCAAAGTTGACTAGAGTCCTGGGGACTGACTTTCACTAACCCAAGTTATATGAGAGTGAGGAGTGAATCAGAATTTCAGTTTATAAATTTACCTTGTTCAGAATTTTATAATTGCTGGTGTCTGTAGGAGTCTGCTATTTAGGCCCTTTTCATATCAAGGTGCCTGAGAAGGCGATTTAGCAATGCTCACCTGGTGAATAGCAGGGGAGTGGATGGAGAACTACCTTACACAGACCCAGGAAAAGCCAGATGCTATTCTTGCTCTATGAAATCATCCATCTCTGTGGTGCCCAGAATGCCCGGCTTCACCAAATTCTCTGCTAGAAGCACTTGGCCAAATTCTTATTTTGCTTCCCATAATTATCATTATTTTGTTTACCTTTCAGTCTTTGCTCTATGAAAGCATGATGGTAACTTACAACACAATGTGATCAGATGTTCCTGGATTTTAAGTTTGACACCCCAAACACATCATCCTGGTCTGTCAGTGGGGTGGGTGAGATCTGTTTTCTCCGAGTTTATTGCACAATAAGACACAGACTCTGGATATCAGTGGGATTACAACCAACAGGAAAATACACTATTGTCATGTTTCAATGAGAGAAAACTTCTTGTCAGCTGAAATGCCTATCATGACTCATCCAAAGTATACAGGCATTTCCACATGTTAATAGTCCCTCAAAATTTTAGAAAAGTATTTAGAGTTAATGTGGCCTCTTGTGATGTTGGACTTGGTATTTTCCTGGGACTGCTTGGGTTCTACCTTCTGGAGTTCCTACTTAGCCCTGTTCCTTTCCTTCCTCCCTCTATACTCGGTCCACAAAGAACATTATCCTTTTTTTCTGAAGTTTAACATTCATCATAAAATCTAGTTTGCAAAGATTTTTAAACCCTCTGACTGTGGTTTCATTCCTTGAATCAGTGATATTCTTTTTTCCACCAACTAAAAGAAATTTTTGCCTTAGTCTCAGATGTGTAAAATATGGGAAAAGGAGTGATTAAAATCAAAGAATCTTCTATATGTGAGAAAACACTGTGCCTAGGACTCGGATGTGGAAGGAAAGATGTTTTTTATAACTGAAAACAAAAATCAACCCTCAACCCAGAATCCTCTCCACAGAGACAAGAGAGAAGGAAAACGCTAATTACTTGATAAGAGTTAAACCAGGATGTAATGTCCATCACAGGCAGTGCCCTAAGAGATTGCAAAGAAAAGAATCCTACCTCCTAGCATAACCCCTGCCAGTGTGGCAGGAAAGTCAGATGAGTAATGGGGTGTTGCTTGCTGAATGTGGAACTTGAATAAAGCAGTGGCAGAGATGTGAGGGACATTTACTGTTTGGGAGAGCTGGACGGATGGCCACATAATAGATGCTTCTCTATTGGTCTCCACCAGATGCAGAGTCTACAGGACATGCAAGGCAGTCTCTGTCCACTTCTTTTTCTTTGTTCCCCTTTGAAAAGTCCACGTTGATCATCTTCCTCTTGTTGCAACACTCAGGCACACGACCGCACAGACAGAAGTCACTCATTTTATGTGGAGTTTGCTAATTCAGCTTTGAGACATGACCTCTGTGTCCCAGTCCTGGGAGAGCCATAGGTTGTTCTAACATGCTAGTAATAAGGATTAGGCCAGGGAGTGTATGGGACTAATCATGCAAAAGCATCAAAATCTTAGGGTAAATGATGAGTGGAAAGTTGAGGTAGAAGAAGGAAACTAATTAGGACTGGGGTGATTGAGAAAGATAGATTGAATAGGGGACCAACAAGAATAGGGAAGCTAGATAAAAATCTAAAAGCTGAGACACAGTTCCATAGGGTACAGTTGTGCAGGTTGTGGACTGCTCAATGATGCTATGTAAGAGGGCTCCATGCACATCACAGACATTGTAATTTTGCATAGTTATTCTGATAATTGCATAGCGGAGGACAGAAAATTTTTTGTTCTAATGAAGTAAGTATATTATAACATTTTTCTGACAGTGAAAGTAAAGCATGCTGGAAGATACTTCTCCATGGCACTCATATTTCTTCACATTTTGCCAGCAAACATACTGACTGTTTTATTTCAGGTTATCTTTTCAAGGATTTGTATAATCAACAGCCTTGGAAAGTAGAAATATTATCTCTCTGCCCATTTATAAGAGATTTAAGTTCTCTAAGTTCAGGTTTTCTCTCCTGTAATAAAACTAACTGTATGTGCATATGTCACCTGGCCCTCTGCATTGTTGTGGGAAAGGGGAATTAGTGCAAGAAAAAGCTGATACTCTGGGTAGTGCTATTTCTGTGAGTAAGGAAGTCCTTTGTTTCTGATCCAGGAGTCTCATGTCTTTTTCTTCATGAAAAACGTGGTAGGCTAATTTGTTAGCTCTCATGCAGGGTAGCATTGCAGACCCTTCTCAGTTCTTGACAGAGTGTCTCTTGAAGAAGGGCGTCATTTTTCTCAATAGGCAAAATGGCCCTCCATGAACTGCTAGCAGCTGGGGAGGAGATACGTTCAGAGTACAGTAGTACCTCGGTTTTCGAACGTCTCTATTGACGAACATTTCGGTTTACGAACTCTGTAAATTTTATGAACCTATGGTATCATTAGATAGTAAAATTCATGCTAAATTTCTGTTTTAGGGGTTGATTTTAAATGTCTGGAATGGATTAATCCATTTTGCATTACTTTCTATGGGGAAACCATGCCTCGGTTTGCGAACGTTTCAGAATTTGAATGATCTTCCGGAACGTTAGAAAACCAAGGTATCACTGTATAGATATAAAGAGGCGAGAAGGTGGGGATAAATAATCAGGGAGTGTGTTTTTCTAGACATTTTTGTTTCTCATTTACCTACAGTTGGGCCCCTCTCCGCTTCTAAGATCAATACTGACAAGCTTAAAGGAGTGAAGACGCTTAACCCTGGTTATCTAATAAAGTCACTTAGGGAAGAAATCTGATGCCCTGGTAATTCCCAGGCCAATTAAACAGACTCTCTAGGGGTGAGACTCAGGCATTAATAATTTTTAAGCTCCTAGGTGATTCCGTTTGCAACCAAGGTTAAAGTCAATGATCCATCCTGAAGTTTTGAGATTTACCCCTGAGGTTACCACCCCTGAGGTTACCACCCCTGTGGGTGTCCTGCACTTATAAATCTCCTGACTTACCAGCTGGGATTTCAGACTTACTGCTTTTCCTGATATACACTTGACTTTGCAGAGCCCCATGGTTTTTCTAGTTCTAGCCTGCTTTTGCTGGGTTTTTTCTGGGACCCCCCCCCCCCCCAGAGCCTTCCATGTATTGTTTCTTGTCTCCTTGCATTTCTCACTTTTGTCTGATTTCTCACAAGCTGTGTCAGGCTCTATTGGTGAACAGATTAATATAATACTTTTAAGTCCCTAAATACTGGGGGGGAAAATGTAGGGCCCTTCTGCCCTTTCTGCTCACTTGTTTTTTGTTTTTTTAAATTCATATATATTTTTTTAACTTTTATTTATTTTAAGTATATTTTTCCAGGACGCATCAGCTCCAAGTCAAGTAGTTGTTTCAATGTAGTTGTGGAGGGTGCAGCTCACAGTGGCCCATGTGAGGGATCGAGCACCGCGCTCTAACCAACTGAGCTAACCCGCCACCCCTCTGCTCACTTGTAATAAACATTGTATATGAAGCAGTTATTGAAACCCAGGTACTATTCTAAGAGCTTCACCTATATTAATGTAATGTTTAAGTCTCACAAAATGTCATTGTCCCCATTTTATAGATGACATTGAGGTAATGAGAGAAGAACGGTTTACCCGGGCTTACCCAGCTGGTCCATGATATAGCCAGGATTTAGAGACAGGCAGGCTAGCTCCAGAGACTATATTAAGCCACACTAAACAGTAAAATAAGTGTGAAGAAGTCAAATAATGTGATTTTCCCCATCGTGTCTACGTTAATACTTTGTTTTGAAATGTTAAATTCTTTCAAAAATTGTTCTCTCATTATTTTGATGTCCCTGCTTAGCAGATGCCGTAAGCACATACCTACTCCATCTTGGGCAGTTCAGTACTTCTCTGGTATCTCACGCCAGCCTTCCTCGGTGCTGAGTGCTTCCTTCAATGCCACCTCTACATTTGGATGCAGAGAACATATCTGCTTGACGAGGTTTCAGCCAGTACCCTGGCTGGGGTCTATGTCCCCAAAGCCCACTCAGCAGTGTGGCCAGTTTGTTACGTGTTCCTTTCCTGTGGATAAGTGACATTCGCTTGGCTCCCTTTCTCATGGGACCAACACAATCCTTAGGCCCATGAGGCAAGCAGACGTGCTTGGTTATAGCCGTGGTTTTCAAACGTGGTGTGTATGAGTTACAGGAGGCCTTGTCCAAACACAGATTAAGGGCATTGACCGCAGAGTTTTCTCACTTAGAAAGTGTGGGGCCCGAGAATTCGCATTTTTTTTTTTTTTTACCATTTCTCAGCTGGTGCCATGCTCTGGCCCCTGCCCACGCTCACCACCGCCTTCGCCCTTAGCCAGGTACTGCTGCAGTGTGGCCTCCAGACAGCAGGGGTGGCATCGCCTGTGAGCTGGTTTTTGGAATGTTAAATGCAAACGCAGAATCTGGGGCCACAGCCCAGACCTAGCAGAATAGAATCTGTGTTTACCAGGTTTCTCAAACTGATTTGTATGCACATTACAGTCTGAGAAGAACTGGTTTAGAGCATGTGTTTTGATCCTAGTTAGGACTTTTAATGTCAAACAAAGGTAAACCTTATTTGACAGCACTATCCAAAGTCGTCACCACATTAAACAATACTGGCCACAAAGGAGACCAAATGTAGTGTTATATGGGCAGCTTGGGGCACATCTATCACAACCCACTCCAAATGGCTCAGCATTATGTCCTTCAAACAGAGGGAGGATAATATGTCCAAATTAATAGCAATTTAAAAGGTTGTGAATATGCGCATGGTCAGTCCATCCTAATGCCAGGTGGCCGGCGATGGAAATGAGCTTTTTGGCTCCTTCTCTATCAGTAAAACAATGGCTGGCATAAAATATACACTCAATTGAAAGGTTCTTTAGAGTTTTAATACTTTGAAAATCAGTCAGTTAGAAATGAAAACTGTTAGTTCTGGGTCACTGATGTTAAGAGGTGGGAAAAAGGGAAAGCTATTTTCACTTTTGCATTTTGGAAAAAAAGGATAGCAGACAAGATAAAGTATAACAAGTTTGTTCCTTAAAAAGGGAAAAAAATATTGATATTATTGTTATTTTTCCTAAATCTTGCTAAAGATTTTTGTATTTTGAAACTCCTAAGATGAATGACCAGAATGAACGCAGTAAGAGAAAATAATTTTCATCCATCAATAGATTCTGACATGCTACGTGAGAATAATCAAGCAGTATCATCAAAGCTGCTACTTCAAACCAGAAATGTGGAAAATGGAAGCATTTAATAACTGGTTCCAAAATGTAAAACCTTAAGTGCTACAGAAGTCTTACACTTAATAATCAAAATAGCTGTCTACCTTGAGTGCTTACTATGTACCAGGAGCTAAGCTGAGTGGTTTACCTCCATTCTACACAGTCTCATTAATTCTCACCAAAACCTATGGTTGTCTGGCTCTTTGTATTTTGCAGATGAAGAAATTGCAGCTCAAAGAAGCTTAAGAGTGAATGTGTATATATGCATAGTTATACACATGAATATAAATGCATGTTTATACATGTATATGCATATGTATATACATACATTGCAGTTATAGATATTCTGCATAACCTACCTCTTGAATAAATAATTATTAGCTTATTTTGCCTGAATGTTGCCGATAGGAAGTTAACAAGGAAAAACCTTCACAGATTTACTTAATGTGCCTTTTGTGAGGATGAGAACAATGTTTCCTGTGCCCAGCTGTCTCGGTTTGCCCAAGACTGGAGTTTCAGCACTGACACCAGGAAAGTTCCAGGGAAACTGGGCTCATTGATCAGTCTCCGCAGATTTCAGGGAACTGAATGAAGCATTGGAGCCAAGCCTTTGACAGCAGATTGCTGGTGCTTTTCTCGAATCGAACGAACACGTGGTTCTTATGATCAAAGGGAACAAAAAGCACAGACGTTACTGAAGGTTTATTCCTAATGGATTAATGAATGCTGAACCTGCTGTCACTAGAACTGTCTTTCTTGTTTTGTTGTGTTTTTCTCAGCAGTGGTGATGGATTTGTGTGAGACGGTTGGCTGGAGAATCGGTCAGATGTTATAGAGCTGACTATTGTGATCTGCCCCACACAAGAGAACAGGGACAACCCTTTGAATGGACCCTCACTCTGTCTCCAAGGCTACATGCCCTTTGACTTCTTTAGCTGGCAAGTGAAAGAGCCTGCCTTGCTTGCTGGACACAAGCACACCTAGGTTTGTAATTTGGGGTTCTGAGTTCATCATTAGTGAGGTGTTGTTTGTGGACCTCCCCAGTGGCCTGAGGGCTGAAGACGTGACCCTCCCGCCCAGAGCACGTTTGTAGTTGCTTCTCTAGGAGTCCTGGGGTATCATGGTCTGGGTTGGGGGAGGTGTTTCTTATGCTAATTTCTGGCCTGGTAGATAAGGATCATGCAGGTAGTGTAAAGTAAATCATAAATCCATGTAAGGGCAGGCCTATAATTGCTCATTCCTCGGGGGATAATTTTTCTATTTGATGATCAATTTCTGTTACCTCGACTAAGTTACATGAGGGCAGAGACCCCACCCAATCAGCTCTCTTCACTGCATCTTTACTGCCTAGTATCGCATCTGAAGTTCGATGGTACCTGTGTCAGTCGAGATAAACCAACTTGTGATGCAGTAACGAGCAGCCTGGAAATCCCAGTTGGTCAAAAGAACACAGGGGTTTTTTTTTCTTGCTCACTTTACATATCCATCGCAGAGGTTGGCTGTAGCTCTGCTCCACCTCATATCCACTGGAAGATTGCCATGGCGAAGAGAAAGGAGATCTGACAAGGCACAAATCAGAGCCCGTAAGGAGATAGACAAGCATTCTTGTTGACTCCCTATACTGGTGAGTGATTTTTCTGGTGTACCTAGGGTAGCCGGACGAAATACTGAATTTCAGATAAACAACACATACTTTTCTAGTATAAATGTGTCCGAAACACTGCGTTGGACATATTTATATTAAACATTTATTTGTTGTTCATCTGTAATATCCATTTAACCGGGTGTCCTATGTTTTTATTTGCTCAATATGGCAACCCTAGGTGTATTGTTTACTTAGACTGAGGTCCTTTGGGGGGTTCAGCTTTATTTGGGGTCTCAATTGTAACTTCTCATACTCTCTGCATAATCTACTTCTTGATGATATAATTTTTAGCTTATTTTGCCTGAACCTTGCTGGTGGGAGGATAAAAGGAAATCCTGCACAGATTTCCTTAATTTGCCTTGTATTAGGCGCTCCCCTTTCGGAAGCCTCAGCCCTGGGGTTGTAATGCTACCAGGGAAAGCTGGAATTCACGTGATTGCTGCTGTCTTGGTTCTCTGACTTCCTTTCGTAGTTTTCATTTTCGGCCCCTGGAGTTCCCTTATCTTCTTCTAAGCTCAGGCATGCTTTTAAGAGAATGTCTATTATATTCTGCCCAGGATTTTCAGGCGTTTTGAAATGAAAGTTCTCAGCCTACCTACCCAGTCTACCCTATCATAGGAGATGGAAACTCTGACACAGGCTCTGTAACAGTTAACAGAGGCCTCTGATAGTATATATTGGTGTTGGGAAAAGTTAATATACTGCTCTTCAGATTTGCTGAGCTCTTCATGGGAGGGAGATATTACACTGGTGAAGTATATTTGACCTAAGTGTAACCCCATCAGTGGTATAGTGAGATACTTTGAAATCAAGTTACTATAAAACAAACAAATTTGAAATGTAACGAAGGTTAAAGGTACATGGGCAGACATAATTAAAAAGTGCCTAACTAAGAAAATGTGGTTTGTAAGTCCAGGTAACTTAATTCCTAGGGTGGTGCTACCCTGTTTCCTGAAAATAAGACCCTGCCAGACAATCAGCTCTAATGCGTCTTTTGGAGCAAAAATTAATATAAGACCCGGTATTATATTATATTATATTATATTATATTATATTATATTATATTATATTATTATAAAGACCCGGTCTTATAGTAAAATAAGAACGGGTCTTATATTAATTTTTGCTCCAAAAGACGCATTAGAGCTCATTGTCTGGCTAGGTTTTATTTTTGGGGAAATACGTTATAGACAGTATTACCATTCACCAAATAGTATGTTTCCTTCCTGCAGGGCCCCTCCCTGGGAGGGTTACACAACCCCTTTCTGCCCTTATGACAGCGGTTTGGCTAGTGAACTGAAAGTCCTAGCAAGTGATTTGTGCCTTGTCAGCTCTCCTTTCTTGTCAACCCTCAGGCGCCATACTAGGCAGTGAAAATGCAACAGAGAGCTGATTAGGTGAGGACTCTCTCCTCATGGAACTTAGGTTCTAACAGAGGTGACAGACATTGATCATCAAGTAGAAAAATTAGTATTAAAATAAAACTGAGATAAAAGTTTTGAAGGAAATCAGTTCTTGGTGAAAATTAAAATGTGTTTCTTTAAAATGATACTTCAGCTATTTCTAGAAAAGCCTGAGGCTGTTTACAAAATGAAACACCATGCATAATTCAGACCAGAGACACATTAATATAGCAGAGCATTCAGTGTCACAGGGTTGTTGAAATAAGTCAGTGACTGCAGTAGGCACAATAAGTCTACTTTTCTGGAGCTAAGGCAGAAAGGGAAATAGTTGGGTCATATAATTCTTGTTTGACAGCAGGACGTAGGTTAGCTCTTTGAGGAGCTAAACTTTTTCTTGCTCTGAATCAAGAAGCAATTTACCAACTGGGTCTTCACTTAAGGGACATTTCACAGCTTAATGGGCACTACGTCTAACCTTGTCCTGCAAAAGTCACAGGAACATTGTTTAAATGGATATTCCTTGTAACTGTCGAAAAGCTGAAGAGAGCACAAATCGTAATGAAGGGAAGCCATTTTGGCAGGGAGCTTAAGTGATACGAACGATTGTTGCCTTCTGCTCTCTAACCCATTGTGGGGGGGCCGTACTGGAAGAGGGGCAAGAAATGCTGCATCGTTAGATGACCTTTAGGACTCTAAATATCAGAGGTCTCGCATGAGCCTTTGGGAAGTGCTAGTTTTAAATTGGTTTCTGGTTGAGTTTTTTCAACCCAGACCTTAAATTACGTTATGTGTTGTTGGCAGAAGAATCCATCCATTCCCTTTAGAGCAGGGGCGTCCAAACTTTTTTCAACGTTTTTTACCAAGGGCCATATGCGGTAAAATACGCAGCAAACAGCCGGGCCACTCACTCGAGGTGAAGTATGTATTGTCTCACCTGGTTTATTTAAGTAAACTAAATATATTTTTGGAATTTGCTGCGGGCCAATTAAAAATGGATTGTGGGCCGCAGTTGGCCCGCGGGCTGCAGTTTGGACACCCCTGCTTTAGAGACCAGAAGGAGGCAGAATTGCCATGGTGTGATTGAAGATCAAGAGCCTGATACCTGCTTTATGTCATAGGTCAGTCATACAGGGCCCTGTGGGAAAGGACAGTATTTCCTCAAAAAGGAGCATTCAGTTCCCTCAAGTACTTCAATATGTTAGTTAGGAGACCAGCGTTTACACCATAAAACATAATGGTGTAAGTGATACGAACGACTTGGGTCTGACATTTGAAGAGCTTTTGTTTACAATGGACTGCTTCGGCCAAACTGGACCCCAGCAGGCCATTCCTGGCTCATGAAATGGAGGATAGTGAACACTTGGTCTAGAGAAGCATTTGGTCTAGATCAGCACTGATTATGGGCGAATAGGACCTCCGCAGTCAAAAGCCTCTCGCTTCCTCCTTGGAAAGCTGGCTAAGCTGCGTGGACCAGTGTGAGGCCACGTAGCACAGTGCTATGTGGTTTTAGCAGGACAGTGTCAGTTTCCCATGATGTTTGTAGCAGGCAGACATCTCCACCCATAAAATCAGATATTTATGAATTCTTTTGTAAATTTTCTATAATGGGATGGCTGCATTTTCTCATTGAACCTCCATTCTGCTGAATGACAGAAGCTGACTCTCAGTTGGTCCCAGCATCTCCCCCTCCCTCATCTTTCTGTACATTGTAGGCAGGGAGGCACTTATATTGTCTCAAGACATTGTTGCCAGGTCTCCGGGATCAGGGCTAGATTGTCATCGTTTATCTAAGCTGGCTTTGGAGGAGGCATCCTTGCTTCTTCTGGCCTCTGGTTCTCCTAAGCGTAGAGACCTGCTTTACAACATGGTGTCTACAGTTAATGAAACTGTATTGTGCACTTAAAAATTGGTTAAGAGTAGATCTCATGTTAAGTGTTCTTATACACACGTGTGCACGCACATGGATACAAGGAAACTTTTGGAGGTAATGGATGTTTCTGTTACCTTGAGTGTGGTGATGGTTTCACATGTGTATGCATATGCCCAAACTCATCAAATTCTATACATAATATATGTGCAGGCTTTTTGTATATCAACTGTATCTCAATAAAGCTATTTAAAAAGCTGTTTAAGTAAAGAACACAATATGTGGCAGGTAGTAGTCTAAATGTTTATTGCACGATCAAAATAATTTTATGAGATGGGTGCCCACCAATATACCCATTTTATAGATGAGGAAAATGAGACACAGAAAGTTAAAAATAATTGACTCTACTTCACCCAACTATTAATAGTGCTGGAGCGGGACCTGGCATGGAGGCAGTCTGACTTCAGAACCTGTGCCCTCAACCTCAGCACTGCTCTCCCTCTTGAAACATCCTTCCTCTGTCTGGATCCCTTTGGAGCCTCTCGAGCCACGCTCTCCATCTTCTCCATGTCTTCTCTTCCTTAGCCAATCCATTTCACCTGGTGCTTGCTCTCCAGAGCTCTGTCTAGCCTTTCTTCTCATGCTAACCAGGGGCTCTTTCTAGGTGTCAGGGTCCCCAACTCCCAGTCAGAGGCAAGCAACTCCCAGATCTGTCTCCTTGGCTCATTCTGCTGCCCCAGCCTTCAGGTTCAGACATTTAGCTCCCTCTTGAATACCTCTACCTGGACGTCCATAGGCACCTAATGCTCTGTATGAAAAAGACTGAATGCATCATCTTTCCCCATAAATTGACTTCTCCTCTGTACTCCATATCTCACTCGGGGTCCCATCCAAGCTGGAAAACTAGGAGCCATCTTTGGTTTTCTCTCATCCTCCAGTCTACCTAATCGCCATGTTTGAGGAGTTTCATTTCCCCTGACTATTGCTCTGGTTGGTGCCCTTATCATTTCCTAATAGACCACTGAAAAGGCCTCTCTCTGCTTCTAGTCTTGTCCTCTTAAATGTATCCTTTTTTAAGCCATGAGAGTGTTCTTCTAAAACCCAAGTCTTTATTTGTTTGTGTAACTGCTTCAAAGGCTCCCCATCGGTACTTACACATGTGGTTCTTGCATCAGAACAACTTGAGCAGTTTGTTAAAATGGAAGCTTTCTGACCCTCACCCCGACCTACTAGTCAGCACCTGTGGGCGTGCAGCCGAGGGGTGTGACTGTTATCATGCCACTGGGGTGATTTTAAACCTGCCGGTTGGATAAAATCAAAGCATCCTAAAAGGAAGTGAATGTTCTGATCTCTGCTCTTCCCTCTGACCGTGTGCCTTCCCAGTCTGCCCAGGTTCCCCCAAACACCCAGCTGTTTTTATTTGCCACCCAACCCCATGGGGGCAGAACTCACTAAGGACCTTTCCCCCGTCCCCTCTGCCCAGAATGCCCTTTCCTCCCTTCTTGCTGTTGCCCATCTCAGGCACCCCTGCTGCAGCCAGGCATCTCCTTCCCAGGCTCAGTCATCTGGGCCGCTCTGTGCTTCCCTAACACTTCCCTTTGCACATGCTTTCCATCCTTAGCTACCGTCCATGTAATCATGTTACGGGCTCCCCTCTAGGCTGCCAGCTTTGTGACAGGGGACCCCATGCACCTTTCATCTTTCTCTTTTCAGGGCTGAAGACAATGTCTGGCCCATGGCAGACGCTCAGTAAATATTTATTAAAGAGATACATGAGTGAGTATAAAGTGTTAGTGCAGCATAGCACAGGGGATTGATAGAAAGCTGAGGAACCACGGAATATGGGATTGCAGATTGTACCTGGGAGACCAAACAGGTGTCACAGGGAAGGTAACATTTCGTGAGGCCCTTGAGAGAAAAGGTTGAGTAGAAATGTGCTACGTAGAAAGGGGAAGAAAGACATTGCCGGCAGAGGGCACTTTCAGGGAGAGGTGGGCACTCGGGCATGCGGGACACAGGCGGCCTGTAGCAGGACTGGGGAATCAACGCTGCTTCCCTGAGAAGGGCTCTGTGGGGCCCAGAGGACCCTGACTGAGAAACTGAGGGGAGGCAGTGCCACCTGCTGTGCCAAATTGGTTTTCCAGCCCGTTGGGTGGGAAAAAGCTAGTAAGTCACTTATTATGCAGTTAATACGATGGAAGTTTTAAGTTAAAACCTCTCATCGAATTAGAAAATCCACGCATGTGACATATGGAACACATTCAACAAGTGACAATGAGCATTATTCAAGTTTGAGACATTTTCTTGCCATCAAGCATTTTAAAAAGGTCTTGTCCTTTATGATTTTTATGGAACGTGCCTCGCTTGCGTGATCGTCCCTTTAACCTTCTGGACATTTTCATTCGTAAAGTTATATAAGCATCTGAGGCTTCATGGCTGCTGCCACTTTTAATAACCTTCATTCACGGTTGAGATTTTTAATTCCATATAACTATATTTCACCTGGTAAAACCCACCTGTTTGTGGGGAGATGGGCCCCTCATGGCGGGATCATTCAGACGGGAAGCACAGCCTGAAGTCAATACCTCGATGGGGTCCCTGAGAACAGGGAAAGGGTGAGGCCCTTCCTCTCTTTCCTCCCAGGAGTGCGGGAAGTTATGGTCGCTCCATCTCAAAGCAGGGCTCAGCGAAGCTCGTGCATTTATTGAGTATACTTATTTGTTTTACAGAAAGATATTGCAAGGTCATTGAGCTCCACTGAGTTGTAAGAACTAACTAAATAGAAAGATAAAAAACAAGTCTATGATCATAATTGTCTGCCATAGTAATGGATAACATCACAGTAACTAATAAAGCTAATAAAAGTTCAATAAAGTTTAATGAAACTAAAACAACTGCAAAAGGTACAAATTTGGCAGTTATGACATTGATCACTGAGGATATGTTTTATTTTCTGAATTTGTTCTTGAGTTTTAAAACAACGTACAATTAAAAAAGAAAAAAACTATTTTAGTTTTAAAATTATTATCAACATTAAGTGAAATATTAAATGTATATATTAAAATCTGTAGTCACCAAACAAAAACAATACATCCTGCAGTTTGCATTCTGGCTATTTTAAATTTAAACATAAAATAACAACTCTAAGCAGTTACAGAGAAAGAAGGAACTGAAGTACAGTAGTACCTCGGTTTTCGAATGTCTCCGTTGACAAACATTTCAGTTTACGAATGCCGTAAGCCCAGTAATGCTTCAGTTTTCGAACAAGCCTCGGAAGTCGAACATGTCACAGCTTCCGCTGAGTGCAAGATCCTGAGGCCTAGCTGTCGGCTGTTTTTGAATGTTTCAGAACTCGAATGGTCTTCTGGAACGGATTACATTTGAAAACCAAGGTACCACTGTAGTTCAATTTCTGTTTCTTTCCTGTACTATTATTGTTTACTTGGAATATGCTGTTTAAATGCAGGAATATATCGTTGCACTGGAGCTGGAGACATAAATTGTGCTTGAAGGGACTTTGGAAGATTTCAAACTGTTATGAACATACTCTTGAAATGAACAAATTCTTCTGTGTTGGGAGCTAAGTTTCTTGAATTGATTTCCGAGTAGAGGACCATATAATTAGAGAATAAGGAATAAAAATGTGTTCATTTGAAATGGTTTTTTCAGGAAGGAGAATTCTATCAATGGACTGTTTAGAATTGTTGGTGGATGGTGACAATAAAAAGCAGCCTGGTTTTACGTTTATTTTATTGCTTCTTAAAAATGTGTCTACAGATAATGCACCCCTTATTGCCTGCACCCCAGGCTAAAGAGATTTAAGTGAGCATGCTGTGTGGGCCTTCGGCAAAGTCTGCTTACAGGCAACTGACCCGGTTGTGAGAAGCACTCCTTCTTGCTCCATTTCTCTTCTGCTCTCTGCAGTGTGTTAGGTGGACATGATGGAGAGACCTCTGGCAGCCTTTTTGGACCATGAAGGTGACACGAGGTTGAACGCTAGTGATAGGGCAGAGCAGAAAAAATAGAGGACCCAGGTCGTCCCTGATTGTGTGGACATACACTGAGGTGACCTCCAGGGAGTCGCGCCCTTGTGGGATCCCCTCTCACTGAGTTGGGGTGACACCTATGACTTACTGCTGCTACTCAGTAGAAAATGGCAAAGGAGATGGGGTATCAGGCTCATGATTATGTTACATTACATGACCAGGCTAAAGGAATTTTGCAGATGTAATTAAGGTCCCTAATCAGTTGACTTGGACTTTATCAAAAGGGACATTCTTCTGGTAGGTGTCACCTAATCAGGTGAGCCCTTTAAAGGAGGGCCTATGCCTTCTGTGGATTCACAGACTCCAAGCATCTGAGACTTTTTCTCTGTTGCTGGCTTTGAAGAAGTAACACTCCATGAATTTTATAGCCACTGGAAATGAATTCTGCCAATAATTCAGTTCTTAATGAGCTTGGAAGTGGAGTCTTCCCTACTCTCCTGATGAGAATGCAGCCTGGCCCACACCTTGATTTCAGCCTCATGAGACCACCCACTAAGTCTTAGCCAGATTCCTGACTCACGGAAACTATGAGATAAAAAATGTGAATTGTTTAAAGCTGTTAAGATTGTGAATTTGTTACTCAGTATAGAACTCTCACACATTGATTTCCATGTTGTTGCTGTCACAACTGGGTAATGCCTACCTCCCGGCTTATGTACCTGAGCAAGAATTAGATTTCTCATTTCTTTATGCCATTGGGATTTTAGATTTTCATTTATTTATAGGCAGCTGAACCTAACCTTAACTGATTCATGGAGTAATGAGGGAGGATTTGTGGAATATCCATCATTTGTGGTTGAATGTGAAAAGTGGATACTGTTTCAGAATGTAGAAACTGGGTGGCTGGAGGTAGAAAAAGAATTTTCATGGGGCAGATTGAATAAGGGAAAGTAGTAGGCATTTTAAAGAAATAAAGAATAATTCAGTTTCACTTGGCTGGGTGAGATGAGGTACATTAGAGTCAAATCACGAATCCAAAAGAGTTTGGAGATTATTTTTCAAGGAATGGAGAACATGGAGGTTTTCTGATCAGGGTGGTAGTATTATTAGAGCTATGGCTTATTTTAAAAATGCAACATGAATCAGTTCTCTTTAGGTTGCAAGAACATATCTCTAAATAGACTTGTCTCAAAGAGATATATGGGAAGAGAAACAGGAACAGGAAACAGGAGCCAAGGACCTCAGCAACCAGAACCAGAGATTCATGCCTTAGGGCTCTGTCTCCTGCCCTCTCTCCTATTCCACTTCCTTCTCTGCTGTGATAAGTCTTATAGCTGGAGCAGCGCCTGGTACAGCTGTCCACCAAAGGGGAAAGAAGGGACTTCCCTGCCTGCTCTGCTTCCAGATGTCACTGCTGGTGGACAACATTAGAATAGTCCCAAAGGGCAAGGGGAGGGATGTGGTGATTGGCAGGGCCTGGGTGTGTGTGTGTGTGTGTGTGTGTGTGTGTGTGTGTGTGTGTGTGTGTGTACATACATTTGCAATGTCTGCTACTAGAAAACGGAGTTTGGGAAATAAAAACAAAATGGTTATAGGTGGGATTTGAATTTCACAATTCTATCTTCATATCAGGGTTTCAAAGACAGAGGACACTCTCATATGATTATACTCCACCAGGGAATAAAATTTTAGTTGAAAATGCATTTAATTTAGGAATTGAAATATGCACAAATTCGTAATTTTTCCAATTATTTCTCGTTATCACTACCAACGTCAACCAAACTATAAGCTACATAATTAAAGCTAGTTTCCACTATCAAAGGTTTTAAGTGCTCAAGTATTGATATATTGTATGTCCAAGAGGTGTAAAATACTGTTATGGTTATGGCTTCCATCACTGGAAGAAAAGAGAATTTCAGAGTAGCTATGTACGGGTATTTCCAAGTTCTTGAAATAATCTGAGTGAAATACTAATTCTTGTTTTAGAAAGCAACACTGTTTTGCTCAAATGTATTAGTAGACTTAAATAATTGTTATATAAAATCTCAGGTCATCTAATAACTATACTATTTTAACCTCATTTTACCTGTGAAATGTTTGAAAAGTTTAGGTACTTTTAAATCTATCTAAATTCTTGGATATATTGATCACCTCTACATTTTATTTTGGAAATATTCAAACACATGAAGTTGACTCAAATCTGTAATTGACCTGATAAACATCCATCTCAGGAATCGAAGATGTCTGCCTTTAAAATACCTGAAGTGCGTTTGGTTTTTTAAATTAGTTTCAGGTGTACAAAACATTAGTGATTAGACATGTACACACCTCACAAAGTGATAACCCCAGTGAGTTACTCATCTGACCCCGTACACAGCTGTTACAACACCACTGACTATATTCCCTATGCTGTACTTTACATCTATGTATTTTATACATGACTATGTATTTTTTCAATTACAGTTGACATTCAATATTATTTTATATTAGTGTCAAGTGTACAGCGTAGTGATTAGACATTTATATAATTTATGAAGTGATTCTCCCTGATAAGTCTGGTACATATCTGATACTATACATAGTTTTTACAATATTACTGACTATATTCCCCATGCTGTATTTCTCATCCCCGTGACTATTTTGTGACTACAAACTTATACTTTCTAATCCCTTCGCCTTTCTCACCAATCCCCTCAACACCCTCCCATCTAGAAAACACCAGTTTGTTTTCTGTATCTATAAGTCGATTTCTGTTTTGTTTGTTCTTTATTATGTTCGGAAATGCGTTTTTAAAATGTGGCTGAAATAACTCCCAGGGCGACATCCAGTCGGCCTCCTAGTGGATGCAGTTTATGCTTTTGACCACTAGGTGGTACTCTTCCTCCATCATATCTGAATCTACAGTCAGATGCAGTTTTGTGGCTGCAAAATCAACCTACTATTTTTTATGTCCTGGCTACTGTTTAAACACAAAATATAACTTTACCTTGAGTCTTTACCCTTCATTGTAACCCTACACTATTTTGAAAGTGGTTGGCTAAGCACTTAGCACTGTGGAAAGTGAAATTTATATCTGCTTTCTGTAGTATTTCAGAAAACTAAAGACTATCAATACTGCTAGCTGATAATTAATTCTTATTAATCCGAAGGAAGCTGCAGGGTTGTAATCTCATTTAGAAGACAGTTGATATGCCCATGATTTTTCCCCCAAAAGGTCACATATTATAGTTTCTAAACAATTTTACATGTGAGATAATAAAAATACAAAATTCTAGGTTATTAGTTATGTATTACTAATCACCCAAAGGTATTATTGGTATAGTGTACAGCTATGAAGGAGGAAAATATATGGAATCTGTGTATAGTCTCATGCTAAATGTTTGTTGTAGATGGTAAGCAGCCAAGAGATGGGGATTCCTGTTTGTTTAACTTCCCAGGAAGCATTGCTCCCACCCACTGCTTGTGAATGCACAGCAAACATTTTGAAGATGAAGACGACATAAACCGCCTTCATATTTATGTCCACTGGGACCTTTTGAGAAGAGATTTATATATTTTACTTAGGCATCTGATTTTAAATTCAGCAATTCTAAATATTGAAACTTTGAAATTTTCTCTCCCCAGTGGATAAAGACATACAAGGCAGGAAATAATTAAAGGCTAAGCAAATTTATCATATTCATAACATGTACTCAACAAACAGTGGATAGTTTAAAAATTAAAACAAGCTGACTGGGCAAATTAGGTGCTTGGAACATATTTATTCACTTCTTGCCTTGGATTCACCCATCTGGTTTACTTGTTCATTCACTGACTCCTTCAATCATTTATTGATTGGGCAAACTCATGTGTTTCAGACACAAAAATGAAATGAAATGGCCTCTATTTTGTGCAGGCTTAACATTTAGGGGAAAGTGGAGCTGCTGAGGAGGAGGCGAGTCAGATCTGTAAATAGGAAAATGATACAGTGATAGCTCACGGTGTCATGCAGAATGTCATGCAGGGTCTCTGGTCCCCCTCCCCACATAAGAATGCACATGGTGAGGCCAAAAAGGAACACCCACGGAGCCATAGCTAGGGGAGCCATACCACTATATCCTCTCTGGCGGCTGGGTTGGAGACACAGGCAGCAGGAGTCACACTATCTGCAACTTGCTGTCTACTTCTCTCTGCCAACCAACCTCACTTGCTAGCTGCTAACTGCAATCCGCTCTTGCTAGCTCAGCCACCATCTTCTTGCTAGCCCCCATCTGCTGCTAGCGTAGCCACGGCAGTTATATTAGTGGCCAATGGCTCACTAGTTACAGCTGACGGCCAACTAGCCACAGCTGACGGCCATCCAATCACAGTTGATGGTCATTTACTACCTGAGCCAGCACCTTTCCACGTGAGGCCGAGAGCCTGGAAACTGCACTCCTGGCTCTGTCCCACACACAGGGTCACCTTTCATTTGGGTATAATGACTGATATGGATGTAAGGACCCTTTGGTGGCTTTAACAGGCCTTGACGATAAGTGGATAAAAATGTTCCGCTGTCTGGGTGGATGTGTTGCTGAATCTGCCGGAGGCTTTGCTGCCTATTTCCTGTTGGTCCTCCAGGTAGATTCCTCCTATGTATCAACCTTATCATGCAGCTGCACCTGATGTGGCCGCGCAACTAAGTTTTGACCAAAGATTGATGTGAACATGTTAGGTGAGACTCCTGGAACAGGTGAGTTGCCAGGTGTCGCCTGCCTTCTCCACTGGGCCACCAGCAGGTGCCCCAGTCAGGAGTGGTGAGAGCTACTCCCTTCCATTCTCATTGGATCACAGGTTAGTCAGGCATAAAATCAACACTGGCTTTTGTTCTGTTCCTATCAGTCAGTCTAGTTTCCCTGGTAAGGGCCTACTTGATTATGGGAACGAGAACCTGCTTTTTCTTCTTACTTTGGAAGCAGGATATTCATTTTCAGCCAGACAGAAATAGATAGAAATAACATCATGATCAAATGCAGCAATTCAAACTCTTTCACACCAGCAAGAGTGCAAGTCACCAATAAAGGTTACTTTTGAAGGTCAAAAGAGAATTTAAGTGAAAGAAATATTGATGAATCCAGGAGAAGCTGGAAGGGCTGTGCTCTCCTGGCAGACTCCCAGCTGCCAGCTTCAGACGTGTCATGTTAAAAGAAGCTAGAAACAGCCTGGACAGTAAAGGCGAGAGGTGGGCAATGATCTTCCCGTTGTCCCCTCTTGGTTAGAAATCCCATTATATGCTCTCCTGACTCCCTAACCGCCTCCTTTGAGCAGAAAGGAATACCAGAGCAAAATCCCCTGTCTTTAAGTGCTGTTTTTGAGAAGACTCCACTTACATCCTTATTTCCTTCCCTCTTTCACAGCTTGTATTCATTCTATCATTTTAATCACACCCTTGCCTACACCATCAGCTCCCTCCCTAGATAAATCCAACTCTTAGCTTCACCTGAGTAGCTGAAAATAGCTGGAGGGGAAAAAAAGAAAAAGAAACAACAACCCATGGCCTTTCATGTTCCTGTACAGGGTGCGCTGTTACTGCCTTATCCTGCTGATCAGAGGAAAGACAGAGTTCACTCACTGCTGCTCTTGACTGAACATCTGAAGGTTTGCTCAGCACATTTAAAACTTTACACTTAGCCTTCTTGAAGTGCTCTGATGAAGCATTCACCAATAATCATTTGGTCCACAGAAGCTGTTAACTAGAGGAAAAGATTATTCTTAAATAAAAAATAAATAAAAAAATAAAAAATAAACAGGGCTTTTTTGAAACTTACAATATCAAATAAGTGATTATACCAATGTTTTGAAGATAGTCAGTTTCAGCAGTTTGACTACGCATACATTATTCTGTGCATGACGTTATTTTTTCGTAGTAAACTCTAGGTGGTGTAAAGGAAAAATTTGACTGAGTCCAGGTTGTTTTGTTAATCAGTTGAGTTCATTCATTCATTTAACCAGTATTTGTTGAGTGCATGTTATGTATATGATAAACACAGGGTTGTTTATTTATTGTAAAATTTGTTTACTGTCTGCATTCTCTATTGATAGTAACTCTTTCTGCCTTACATACAGCTGTACCCCAGAACCCAGCACAGTGCCTTATATATGACATGCACTCAATGACTGGAGACAGCACCCCTGAATACTTAGGGCAGTTTAGGATGGGTCAATATAACTTCTAGTTAGCTGGAAATGTCAGAAGGATGATGGAGATTGTTTCAGGAAAAGCAATCAGGTAATCCAAATATATATAAAATTCTTATCCATGGAACAACTTTCCCACTGTCCTTAGAATATACTAAGGACACCTGGTCTTATATTAAACTGGGTAGGATAAAGTTAAACTTCCAGATTGTGACAATGGCACACCTTTGGACAATTCCTGAGATAAATGAAATCTTTCTTTCTTTCTTTCTTTCTTTCTTTCTTTCTTTCTATCTGTCTATCTCTATAAAGGTGAGCTATTTGTAAACAATTATGAATGCTGGATGGTGGACCCTTTTAGGGCATGGACCAAGGCTAGGGGGCTGGTGAAGGTTTGACTGCTTTAATTTTTAGAAAATTAACAGACTTCATTTTTTAGAGCAATTTAAGGTTTACAGAAAAATTGAACAGATAGTACAGAGAGTTCATTTACTCATCCAACCCCCACAGTTTCTGCTACTGTATTTTCCCAAAAGTAAGACCTAGCCGGACCTTCAGCTCTAATGCGTCTTTTGGAGCAAAAATTAATATAAGACCCAATCTTACTTTACTATAATGTAAGACTGAGTATAATATAATATAATATAATATAATATAATATAATATAATATAATACTGGGTCTTATATTAATTTTTGCTCCAAGAGACGCAGTAGAGCTGATTGTCCGGCTAGGTCTTATTTTCAGGGAAACAGCATATTAATGTCTTGCATTAGTGTGGTACATTTGTCACAACTGATGGACCAATATATATACATTATTTTTAACTAAAGTCCATATTTTATCTTTTGAATTTACTCTGCATTGTACAGTTCTGTGGGTTTTGCCAAATGCATAATGACGGTTCCCATTTTTTATCCAGCATAAGGGCTAAATAATACAAGATTTTAGTGGCATGAACAAGTGAGAAATCAATAAAATTAAAAAATAAATGTGTGCAATAAAATGATTTAAATTATGTGGATGGGTGCTGTATTGTTTAATAGGGTTTTACTTCCTCTGTGATATACTTATAAAAGTAGATTTATTAGTAAGTGTTCACTTCTTACACTTGTGTAGTTGGATTTATTTAAATAAGTGAGTAAAACTGATAATACAACACTTTGGAAACATTTGTTAATAATAAGAGTATTGCCCTTACATTTTTTCAAAGATTTAAGAGCCAGAAGAAAGCTATGCCACTTTTCCAGATCTGCTAATTCCTGGGTATTGAGACATTTAAGACATGTCTACTGAGGTCTACTGTTTGCCATATATCCTGGCCGTTGGGGAGTGTATAAGACATGCTAACTATTGATTGATTATAGTTCTCTAATATTAGAGGTGTTAAATCGAATTTTGATCCCTGGAAATGAGAGAGAAGATTAGAAAAAAAAGTACCTACTCTTGTGTAAGAAGTAGGTTAGGAAAATTGTTCTCTGAATAGAATCTTACAAACAGAAAAGAGACCCCCCCTGGGGCAGCTTCTTAACACACATCAGGGATTCGTTCTGTGTCACCTGGCTTCCATGGGTCCACATACCTATGGCAGGTCTGTGGGAGCCCAGTTCTGGGTGAGGTGGCCTTTCCTATCCATGGGTGGCTAGAGTTGTTCGAAAGGTTTTTCTTAAGCTAAACCTGGACTTTTCCTTTTAATAAGTTCTAACTGCCGGTCCTAGTGTTGCCCTTTGTTGTCAGAAAGAATATGGCTGGCATGCTGCCTGGTCGTATTCCCCTTTAGGCTATTCTGTTCTAGGCTAAAACAAAGACAATTCTTGCTATTATATTGTTTTTGGATTCCACGCAATCTGGCTTATACTCCTTGAAATGAGCTTTGCCTATCAACATAACGTTTTTCTTTCTTTCTTCTTCTTCTTACTATCATTTGTGATAGGAACCATTAACACAAGACCTACCGTCTTATCAAAACTTTAAGTATTGCTAAGTACAGGTACGAGGCTGCACTGTAGCTCTCTAGGACGTACTCATCTTGTGTAATTGAACTATCGTGTCCTTTGACTATTACGCCCCGTTTCTTCCTCCCCGGCCCCTGGCCACCACTATTGTGCTCAGCTTCCATGAGTTTGATTGTTTTATATTCCTCATATAAGTGAGATTATGTAGTACTTGTCCTTCTGTCTGGCTTATTTCACTTAGCCTAGTGTCCTCCAGGCTCATCCATTTCCCAAATGGCATGATTTCCTTCCTTTTTAAAGGCTGAATAATATTCCATTGTATGTATATACCACCCACATTTTCCTTATTTGTCCATTGATGGATATTTAGACAACAAAAACCAAAATAGACAAGTGGGATTATATCAAACTAAAAGCTTCCGCACAGCAACGGAAATAACAAAATGAAAAGGCAACCCAGGGAAGGGGAGAAAATATTTGCAAACCGTACATCTAATAAGGAATTAATGTCCAAAGTATAAAGGAACTCCTATAGCTCAATAGCAAAAAAAAAAATAAAAAAATAAACCAAAAAACCCAACAACAACAACAACAAAATCCCCAAACAAAAATGACTAAAAAATAGGCAAAGGGATTGACTAGAGATTTAGGTGCTCCAAAGAAGACATACGAGTGCCCAACAGGTATATACACAGGTGGTCAACATCACTAATCATTAGGAAAATGCAAACCAACAGCACAATGAAATAACCCTTATGATTGTGAGTTCTACAATACAACATACATGAATACCAGATGTTGTTTTGCTCTCAGTTATTGTGTCTCTTATTGCATAGGCAAGTTTTACCTGTAAAATGAGGGGTTTGAGTTGAATAATTTCCAACGTCCTTTACAACCTTTACAAGCTGTTGTACTCAGTGTGTGTGTGTGCACACATGTTACAGACATGCCATTGTCGTGGCTTCTTGAACTTGCAGTTGATGCAGAGTCCCAGATAACTTTTCACGTGAACTTCAGCTAAGCTGTGTTTTAAGCAACTGCGTGACTTTCCTGTTATGCTTATTACATCCTCCCTTGTTTGTTTCTCTTTGTTGGCTGAAACCTATGTGGATGGTTTTGAAAGTTAATTCCATATTTGTTGAACTAGTTAGCCCACGAAGATCTGTGTCATCTATACATTGTATTAGCACAATTCCCACATATTCATTGAATTTGTTGATAGAATAATAGTTCAGTAGAACAGGGCTAACGTAGAATTTTGTTCCTAGCCCTTTCTGTTCAGTTCAGCATTGTTCCATTCATCGACATCTTTGAACAGACCTGTCTTGCCACCAGTGTGTCCATCTAATTAATATTATTATCCAGCCCACCTTTCTTTAAAATGTCCAAAGTGGACGGTCGAATACCTTACAAAAATATAATACACTCTGTCTACAGTTTACCATACTCATCAGATTAGCAATGCTGTCCAAGAAAGAAAGGTAATCTGTTTGTTTGACCTGATTTACTTAAGGTGAGCCCATTTTGTTTCCCACACGTCAGTGTTCTCCCTTTCTCTCTCTCTCTCTCTCTCTCAAAAGGTCATAAGCAATCTATTTAGTAATCCATTCTGGAATTTTTTTGGAGTAGGCATGTCAAGTTTTCTAGTCTGTATTTTCTAGAAACCATCTTTTCTCTGTCCTTGGAAAACAACATTTGTTTGCCCCTCATTCGTGGTTAGAAAAGATCAATCCTTAAACACCTTGTTCATATAGAGCCTAGAGACCAAAGACATGGAAAGGTATGTAGTGGGTGGGAGAAGTGATTTTTGGAGGGGACGGGGCATTGTCAGTATAGTTATGAAATGCTTCCTTATTCTATGATCTCTTCATGCCTCTTTAGTAGAGTCACAAATAAATGGTGCATAATAGATGAATTGCAATAGAGAATGTCTTCATAAATGAGCATTTATGTACCCATTGCAATGTAGCCAAACACCTAGTTTCTCTCTCCTCATGGTATTATAAATATAGTTAGAAATAAAACTATTTTATTAATTGTCACCTAAGTTGCAAAGTCTAGGACGAGAAATAAGCTGAGAAACAGAGTTCTAAGCTCTCTAGTTTTTACTAAATCTTTCAACCAGAGAGCAAATTTGTGTTAGAAATGACTGACTACTGTGGAGAACAGGGAACTACAAATGAAATGTCATTTACCTTGTCCATTTTTTATTTTTTTAAGATTTTATTGGGGAAGGAGAACAGGACTTTATTGGGGAACAGTGTGTACTTCCAGGACTTTTTTTGTTTTTTCCAAGTCAAGTTGTTGTCCTTTCAATCTTAGTTCAGCTTCAAGTTGTTGTCCTTCCAGTCTTAGTTGTGGAGGGCACAGCTCAGCTCCAGGTCCAGTTGCCATTGCTAGTTGCAGGGGGCGCAGCCCACCATCCCTTGCGGGAGTTGAACTGGCAACCTTGTGGTTGAGAAGACATGCTCCAACCAACTGAGCCATCCGGGAGCTCAGTGGCAGCTCAGCTCAAGGTGCCGTGTTCAATCTTAGTTGCAGGGGGCGCTGCCCACCATCCCTTGTGGGACTTGAGGAATTGAACTGGCAACCTTGTAGTTGAGAGCCCACTGGGCCATGTGGGAATCGAACCGGCAGCCTTAGGAGTTAGGAGCATGGAGCTCTAACCACCTGAGCCACCGGGCCAGCCCTTACCTTGTCCATTTTAATACTATTGAAGAGATGTCATCCAAGAGAAAATATAAGAAAAGTAGTAGAAGACCAAGGTAAGCTCACTTAAAAGAGGGAACTGTTGGATTATAGAAGTGCCGCCACTATGGAAAACAGTATGGAGATTCCTCAAAAAACTAAAAATAGCTCTACCATATGACCCAGCAATTCCACTTCTGGGTATTTATCCAAAGAAAATGAAAACACTAATTTGAAAAGATATTTGCACCCCTATGTTCATTACAGCATTATTTACAATAGCCAAGATATGGAAGCAAACTAGGTGTCTATACATGAATGGATAAAGAGGATGTGTGTGTGTGTGTGTGTGTGTGTGTGTGTGTGTGTGTGTGTGTGTCTATGTCTATTAGGGTATTATGATAAGTGAAATAAGTCAGAGAAAGACAAAATACTGTATGGTTTCACTTACATGTGTAATCTAAAAAATCAAATGAACAAACAAAACAAAACAAAAGACTCGTAAAAACAGAGACCAAGGGGATGGTTGACAGAGGGTAAGGGAATGGGGGGATGGGTGGAAAGGGTGAAAGGGAATACAGTCAATACTAGTGTGATAAGTTTGCACGATAACAGATGATTACTAGAATTAGTTGGGTGATCACATTGTAAGGCATAAAAATGCCAAATTGCTATATTTATTGTACACCTGAAAACAATATAACTAATATAATATTGTATACGGACTATACTTAAATTTAAAAAAGGTACAATGGAAACAGCAATGGGAAGGTGGAGGGAGAAAGTTACGTTTATGATATGTCCATCATGGGCCGGACACTGAAATGACATGCTTTATATCTCATTTAATCTTCCAGGGGTCTGAGGAGGTTTTTGCTCCATTTTAAGAGAAAGAGCTGAAATTCAGAATTTTTAAATAACCTTGCCCAATACCTTAGATTTTAAATAACAAATCCAGAAGAAGAATATAAGTTCATCCAACTCCAAAGTGTATGATTTTCTCATCTATACTTCACTGTAGGAAAAGAAATGTATTTTCTAAAAATAAATTATATTAAATAATATACATTTAAGTTTAGCATAGTTTGGGGCCATTTCCCTACTGTGAAATATCATGTATATTTCTGTAGGAACTGGAAAGCATATTGGGAAAAGAAAGGTTTTTTTTCCCCTCCTTAATTATATCAAACAAATGATCTTATAATTGTTGCCCATTACAGTCTAGCCAGTGGCTTGGCTTCTTGTCCAAACCTCACAGTGAAATATGCAGACTTTCTGGAACCACATATTAAAATCTCTGCAGTTGAATCAGCCCTTCTTCTCTCTGCGTAACCTAAACTTAATACTATTCAGCATGTTAGAGAACTCCAGGGATGAGGTCTTTAAAACCCAATGTCAAAAGGTGAATACCTGATAATCATCACCTTGGTTTCACACTCATGAAAACTGGCTTTGTCCTAATTTATTCTCAGGCATGTGGGGCTGTCCTGCAGCGAGGTGCCCTGTTTCAGAGCCTTGTAAAAAGAGATCAATCCGACATTTGGCATAAGTATAAAGTAATGGAATGCTGTTCTTGTGTGAACTGGCTCTGAAGAAAATTCCTAAACAGATATGCCAAAAATGGTGAGTGATTCTGACGTCTCTAAAATAAGCATATAGTCTCCAAGGTGATCATTTTGAGTGACAACCTTCATTGGGGGCATTAAATCGAGTAGATTTGGTAGGGTTTCTGACGGGCTCGAAGAGCATTGAATGAGGAGTCAGGAAGCATCCATTTGCATCCCAGCACTGCACCCCAGCTACCCGAGAGGCACCCGTTGCATTCTTCATTTAATTTGGAGCCAGGGACATTTTATTATTTTCCAACTTGTACAAACCTGGGCTTGGTGTCCATCCACAGCCAGACCTAGAGATTATAACACATTACCAGGTAGGGATTCATTTCCTGGTATTACCTTTTTTTTCAATTTTTAAAAATTAAAATTATTGGGTGACATTGGTTATGAGTGTACAAATATAGGTTTCAAGTGTACAATTCTCTAATATATCATCTGTATATTGCACTGTGTGCTCACCATTTGAACTCAGATCTCCTTCTGTCACCCTTTGACCCCCTTTGCCCTTTTCTACCTTCCTCCCTCCCACCTTTCCCTCTGGTAACCACTAAACTATTGTCTGTGTCTATGAGTTTTTGTTTGTCTGTCTTGTTCATTTCTTGCTTTCAGTTTTATATCCCACACACGAGTGAAATCATGATTGATTTTTTTCCATCTGACTTATTTCGCTTAGCATGATCTCCTCAAGATCCATCCACATTGTCACAAAATTCTGATGCTGAGAGGCAGCATAAGTCACCTGACCTTTCTGAGCTTCTTTCTTCACTTGTGACACTGTTGAATGACACTTCCCGAAATGGTTGTGATAATTGAGTGAACCTGACAATGTGAAAGCCCTCAAAACAATGAAGCACTAGAATAGAATGTGAGAACTCATTTGTACTTCACCTCTAAGTTTACTATCACAATTTGAAACCAAGGCCTTCAAATTCTTAGGAAACATCAGTGATGTTAATAATTAGCTTTGGTCAGAAATTCCAGAATCCCCCACAGGTGAGGTCCACTTGTTTTTGTGCTCAGTGTGATATGTGAAGCCACAAGTAGAATATATTTGCTCAATTTTTACAAGCCCCAAAAGACCAGTAGGTACTGCTGGCTTTTGAATATAGGAACTTAGATCTCAGCAGTTTCCACAGACTTGCTTTATCCTTGTCTGGAGTTAATAAGATCAGAATAAAACTGAATAAACATACTCAAAACCCAGTACTTTGCAAACCATAATGGTATTTTAGAGAGCTAGAAACAAAATAATACTTCCTGTGGATAGAACTGAGTCGGGTGAGGAGTGGACAGTAATGTGTCCATTCTGTCTGTGGGCTCAAATGTGTCCTGGGATAGTCTTTGTTGAGGCAGGATTGTGCCATCCATAGGAGGCAGAGATAACAGCCAAAGACTTAACTCCTTTCAAGTCCTACTTGTTTCACAGTAACTGCTTTGAGTGTCTGGTTACTAAAACTGCAGAGTATAAGCACGTGAATATGAGAATACCATTTCCTCCCTTAGCAGGGATAAATAGTTGTGACCTCGGTCAAGTTACCTAACCTGTCTTTGCCTTGGGTTTCTTATCTGTGAATGGGGAAGATAATAGAACATATTTCTTAATACTTGAAAGCACTTACAGAGGTGAGAGGCTATAAAATACAGTGTTTAAAAGTGCAGATTCTAACGTTAGACTGTCAGGGTTCAAATCCCAGCTCTATGACTTATTTACTCATTCAGTCTTCTAAAAACCAGGTAATAACAGTAGCTACCTCATAGAGTTATTGTGAGGGTTAAATGTGCTAATACATGTGTAGTTCTATTAACAGGGCTGTCACATAGTAAGTGCTATATAAATGCTTGCTATTATATTGTTACTTGTTTCCTGGAAAAGCTTTAAGTGCTATTTATAAGAATATGGAAATAAAAATTTCTAACATTACTAACCTTTGTTTCTCTGGTTCTATTTGGTATAAAAATCATACTCGTATAATAGTGATATTGAGACTTTATGTTCTAGACCTAATATTTTGGCAATGTCCCTCATATAACATTCTCTCTCTGTTTTTTAAAGATTAAATATTGGCACACCTTTTACCAAATCTTTATTAAGATCATTTATCTCCTGATTTACTTAAACTTAATGTTATTTAATCTCTGTATCCAATTCCTTTCTCCTTCCGAATGCAAAAAAATCAATGATTTTTAAAGCCTATATACAGAAAAGATGCACACAGTTTGGGAGGATGATAAATGAACTAAGCATTTATTTAGGACAATTTCTGATCCTGTCTCTTCTCCCCTTTCCTCACACTATTCATTTTAATGTTTTTGTTATTCACTTATTCATTCAGTATTGAGCAGACTTGTCAGACACCATGATAGGTGGTGGAAAATCATGATTCCGACACTTGAATGGTGTTTTCCAGTTTACAGATCATTTTCACATATATTAAATTCATTCAATCCTCAGAGGCGCTCACTTCACTTCGCTCCAATTCTTCTTCCCCATTTAACTTTATGTTTCTCTTAATCTTCCTCATTCCTTTGTCAAATCTTTGGTGTGCAGAATATTTACTAAGTACATTGGGGGTGGGGTGAGGTGGGAAGCTGATTGGAAGAGAAGGTAGTAAGTAGGTCGGGGAGGAGATACTAATGTGATTGATGAGAATGTAGGTCTGGAAATGTTTCCAAGACCCCACCCGTTAGAATAAAAAGACAAAGCACTGTCTCTTGTTTAGGAAAGGATGAGCAACTTGAAAAGAAACAATGACTATTCAATGTATCCATCACTAAAAACTGTATTGATAACTAGACACAGGGCTAGTGGTTTCCCAAATTCTCCCCTCCCCTCTGACACTTAGCATATTTAACGTACTGAAGAAGCTAAGGCTTTATGTTCTCCCTTCCCCCATAAACACTCCTCCCAGCATTGAAGTTCCCTAATTACAGTTCCTCTTGAATTTCATGACACCAGCCAGTAGGCAAGAAACAGAACATACAAAATTAACCAGAAAATTCTTCTTTCAGTCTCGTATCACCTGTTTCATTCATTATTATGCCTCTCCAGCACAGCCAACACTTCTAGAAGGAAATACCAATGGCGTCCTGCAGTAGACTAGCTCATGGTGGGTGAATATATTACTCGTGTGTCAAGTGGTCAAGAGGGCAGGTAGGATGCTGCTGTGTGTAGGCAGGCAGTGTCTCTCCCAGGTGAGCTGGTACTGGCCTCTTCAAGGGTACTTTGGAGATTCACAGGGTAGAAGCAGATGATACAATGGATGGACTTCTGTGAGATGTACCAAGCTCATTTCTAACCCAGGCTCCTTTAACTTGTTTTGCCCTCTGCTTGGAATGCTCTTCATCCAGAAATTCCCGTGGCCGTCTCTTATTATTCAGCTCAATGTCATCTTTGTGGGAAGGCCTTCCCACCCAGTCAATGTAAAGTAGTATCCCCACACTCCCTCTATCTTGTTTCACAATTTTGTTTTATTGCATTTATTTCTACCTAAAGTGGATTTACTTATCTATTTACTATCTGTCTCCCTCACAAGACTGTAAGCTCCTAAAGAACAGAGATTATTTTTGAACATGCTGCCTGGAACATAGTAGAACCTTAATAAATATGGGTGGAATAAACAAGTGGGCGACAGATATTTATCAAATGCCTATTATATGCCAGTTCTATTCTAGGCATTGGTTATGTACAGTTAGTCCCCCCTTTATCCACTGGGGATACGTTCCAAGAGCCCCAGTGGATGCCTGAAACCATGGATAGTACTGAACCCTATATGTACTATTTTTTCCTATATATACATACCTTTGATACAGTTTAATTCATAAATTAGGCACAGTAAGAGATTAATAATAATAATAATAATAAAATAGAACAATTATAATATACTGTAATAAGTTATGTGAATGTGTTCTCTCAAAATATCTTATTGTACTGTATTCACCCTTCTTTTTGTGGTAATGTGAGATGGTAAAATGCCTTATTATGTCAGGAAGTTCACCTTTTCTCTTAAAGGAAGCACTTTATGGCTTCTCTTCAGCATGTCTGAATCGTCAGCTTCAGTACTCTTGCACTTTGGGGCCATTATTAAGTAGAAGAAGGGTTACTTGAAAGCAAGTAGTGTGATACCTCAACAGTCCATCTGGTAACTGAGATAGCTGCTAAGTGACTAATAGGTGGGTACTGAATACAGCGTGAAAATGCTGGACAAAGGGATGATTCACATCCAGGTGAGATGGAGCGGGAAGGTTTCGAGATTTCATCAGCTACTCAGAACAGCAGACAATTTAACACTTATATATTGTTTATCCTGGAATTTTCCATTGAATGTTTTCAAACTGAAGCCATGGAAAGCGAAACCACGGAGAGGGGGGACTACTGTAGCAATGAATCAAACAGACCAAAATCTCTAAACTCTTGGAGTTTATATTCAAATGCAGGGAAAAGGACAGTTAACAATAAAACCAACAAATGGAAGCTGCTTGGGTGGGGCTGTGCTATATTAAATTCGGTATTAAGGGAGGGTCTTATTGCAGAGACCTGAAGAATGTGAGACAGGAACAAGTTGAGGAAGATAAAAGGGACCAGGGGAAATTAGTCTTTTAGCAAAGGGAACAGGAAGTGCAAAGGCCCTGAGAAAACAGAGGGTGATAATGTGGCTAAAACCAGGGAGTTCCTGGGAGAGTGGTAGGAGATGGGTCTGAGGGTACTAGTGGGGCAGTTTCGATCATGTAGAGTTTTGTAGACCACGAAAAAGACTTTGATTTTTATTCCTTTGTCAGATGGGAAGCCATGGAAGGGCATTGAGCAGAGATGACATGATCTGACAGGTTATAAGATCCCTCTTTTTGTTCTGGTGATAAAAGACTACAGGGGGCAAAGATGGAAGCAGTTAGGAGACCAGTGCAATAACCCAGGCAAGAGATAATGGGTGGCTTTGTCCAGGGTGGTGGCAGAGAGATGGTGAAACATGTTAATAATCTGGAAGTATTTTGAAGTCAGGACTGACAGGAATTGCTGATACAATGAGCAAAATAATGATACAAAAATATGTACAGAAAGATATAATGAAGATGTTTCTTGGATTTATAGAAACGAGACTGGTTTTGTCAAGCCCGTGTCACTGATATAACAAATAGTAGCACACCTGTAAATTCAGCATTGGAACTTGGAACTTTTGTGTCATCTATCATTTATCCCAAAGAACACACACAAAAAAACAATGGCCAAATATATTTAGTATTAAAATCTGTAGTTGCAATTAAGTGAGCTTGATCTTATTTTAGCACACTGACATGAATGAGATAATTGTTCAGCAGACATAAACATTTCAAAGTAAAAATGACACTTATCCGTGAGGAGACTATAAAGCTCACTGGGTAGTTACACAAAAGGGTAAACATTATTATTAGGAACAAAGATCTGGCCTGATTTATCCTGACAGTCTGTACTTCCACCTGATCTGATAACTGCTCAGACTTCAGATCCTTTGCCTACCTGGTTACACTGAAAGTGCCTTGGAGCTTATTCAACCTGGCATTCTTTACCGCCTGGCATGGGCACATAGCAGGTGCACACCAAATACTCATTGACCTGATGATTTCTTAACATCCTTCACTACCCTCCCTTCTGTCCTCTTTCTGCAGCACTCTAGAGCACTTTATTTTATTTACCAAAGTCGGATTTCAGATAATCACTCACAAATACGAAATTTTGGAATGTGTTGCGCTTTAGGCAGGGCATGGGGAGGGAGCAATCCGGAGACCCCATCTACCCAGGAAGCCAGGGAAGGCTTCCTGGGGGAGGAGAAGTCCTCTGGGTTACAAAGTGACAGGGTGAATGCCACTGTGGAGGGGGCAGGAGTTAGAGGACCAGATGCGATCAAGGAGAGGGCCTTCAAAGGTACAAAGGCCCTGAGACTAGAAGCCACCTGGGAAGCACTGAATGAAATTACAGGCTCACCTGGAGAGCAGGCTCACCTGGACCTTTGGGAGAATAAGCACGCAAGGGCTAAAAGGTTGTTTTTGCAAATTACGTTAGTCTGCAAACTCTCGCGAGTTTTTTTGGCACCATTTCACCAAGGGCTGAGGGACTGGTAGACGGAGCGTTCCCTTAGGCCGCTCTATATTATCGGTACGTACTGCAGACTGGCCTCCAAGGCGGTGCGGGAGAAGGGGCCGCCTTCGGGAGTCACCCCTTTATCTCACCCAAGTCTCCCACTGCCATTCCAACTTATTTCCTCCAATTTTGAGGTCTCCCAACCAATGAGTTTGCCTCTTCACCCAGAAGTAAACAAACTATCTGAAAGCGTCCTACGGCAGGATACCCAGGTTAGCTTTTTGTATCTAGTTTTTCATGTCTGCTCCTCAATACGAACAAAATATGGCTGCCTCTGTGGTGGGGTGACCCCATCGTTTCTCCAAATGTTTTGTCTATGTCGAGAACCATCAGCAACACGACAATCGACTGGGGCAGCGCCACAGCCCTAGAGCTTAAAGCGGCCAGTTCTGTTGGCCGCCGGGGCCGGAGGCGGCCACCCACTTCCACTCCTCGGGCGCGGCCAGGAAGTTTACGGCCTCCTTCCAGGCGCCCGGTGGAGTTGGGAGGGGAAGGGGGTGCAATGACTATCCCTCCAAAGAAGGCTCCTCTTCCGAAGCGGCCTGTTCCATGCTCTGTCCACTTCGGAAGAGGAAAAAGTTGGGCAGGAGTGGGAAGGGGCCGAGGCGCGGGGCCAGGACGGGTGAGGGCGGGCAGGTAGTCCGGTCGCCTGGGGCGCGCGCGAGCCTGGGTGGAGCCAGCGGCCGGGCGCGGCGTCAGCGTTTAAGATGCAAATCGATTCCCCGCTCCTCCGTCCCCCTCCCGCCCCGGGCGCGCGGCTCCGCAGCCGCCCACGCCTCCTGCGCGCTGCGGCGCCGGAGCGGGCGGCTCTACTTAAGCGGCGCGGGGGCCGCGACCCAGCACTCGCCTGGAGCGCGCAGGCGAGGCGGGCGGAGCGCACCGAGGCTCTCCGGGGTGCACGGCGGCGCGCTCGCACCGCTCGGCTCTGTGCGGCTCTCGGCGGCGGCCGGGGCACAGGACTGAGCGAGCGTCCGGAAAAGGCGGCTGCAGCTCCTGTGCGCGGCTCCGCTCCCTGTCACTACCCCAGCCCGGCCACCTCTTTGCCATGGCTCTGGCGGACAGCACCCGTGGATTACCCAACGGGGGTGGCGGGGGCGGCAGCGGTTCCTCGTCGTCCTCTGCAGAGCCGCCGCTGTTCCCCGAAATCGTGGAGCTGAATGTGGGCGGCCAGGTGTATGTGACCCGGCGCTGCACCGTGGTGTCGGTGCCCGACTCGCTGCTCTGGCGCATGTTCACGCAGCAGCAGCCTCAGGAGCTGGCCCGGGACAGCAAAGGCCGCTTTTTTCTGGACCGAGACGGCTTCCTCTTCCGCTACATCCTGGATTACCTACGGGACTTGCAGCTCGTGCTGCCCGACTACTTCCCGGAGCGCAGCCGGCTGCAGCGCGAGGCCGAATACTTTGAGCTGCCCGAGCTTGTGCGCCGCCTCGGGGCGCCCCAGCAGCCCGGCCCGGGGCCTCCGCCGCACTCGCGGCGCGGGGTGCAAAAGGAGGGCTCGATGGGCGACGAGCTGCTGTCGCTCGGCTACACTGAGGCGGAGCAGCAGGAGGGCGCCTCGGCCGGGGTGCCGTCGCCCACGCTGGAACTGGCCAGCCGCAGCCCGTCCGGGGGCGCCGCGGGCCCGCTGCTCACGCCGTCTCAGTCGTTGGACGGCAGCCGGCGCTCCGGCTACATCACCATCGGCTACCGCGGCTCCTACACTATTGGGCGGGACGCGCAGGCAGACGCCAAGTTCCGGCGAGTGGCGCGCATCACCGTGTGCGGCAAGACGTCGCTGGCCAAGGAGGTGTTCGGGGACACTCTGAACGAGAGCCGAGACCCCGACCGGCCGCCGGAGCGCTACACTTCGCGCTATTACCTCAAGTTCAACTTCCTGGAGCAGGCTTTCGACAAGCTGTCGGAGTCGGGCTTCCACATGGTGGCGTGCAGTTCCACGGGCACCTGCGCCTTCGCCAGCAGCACCGACCAGAGCGAGGACAAGATCTGGACCAGCTACACCGAGTACGTCTTCTGCAGGGAGTGAGCTCCCCAGATCCCTCGAAGCTCCAGCTCACCCATTCCCTTCCTTCCCGCCCTGGAGAGGATTATAGATCTTCCCTCTCAGCCCTTGCCTTCCCCGTCCTGTGTTCCCCACATCCAGTAGCTGGGCCAGACCCCCTTGTCCCCCACTTCAGAACCTGGAGCCACAAATCCTCTTGGCTTCTTCGTCTTCTTTGGACCCCACTAACCGAGAGAGTCCAGTTGCACCCCCTCCACCCCGTGCTTCCTCTGGCCCCTGCCTCAAACACCCGTCCCCCGGATTGCCCTTCAGTCTGATCTAGTGGGGCAGTGTGGCCACAAGTCACCAAGTACCTGGGAAGGATGGAATTGTTCAGAACCTGATTGGACCCTGTCCAGTGTGGAGAAGATTCCTTGAAATCTTCTCAAGCCCTTATGACTCATTCGAGAATAGTGTTTTAAAAAGTGATATCAGTCTTTTGGCCCTCTTAAAGGTCAAATTTTAGGAGGCTGAATGGAAGACTCGGGACCTGGAATTAGGATCCCAGGGAGGCAGTTCAGTGACTATAAATGAATAAAGTTTTGAAAAGTTACAGGTAGAAAGTAGGAGAAGACTCTAGTGCTGGCACAGTTAAGGGTCATATCTTCTCCACGTAGAAATAAAGGTCTTTGCCTGTGGCTTAAACTTGTAGACAGTTACCCTCCAGGCTGTGGAGGCCACCCTTTCTGGCTCACTGCCAGAGCCTTTGGTTGGACTGGTTGATACGGCAGCCCTTGTTGGCACGAGGAAAGAATGCTGCGGCTGACAAGGGCGAGACAGCCCAGGCCACCAAGCACTGCGGGCAAGTCACCAGGCAGTGAAAAAATGGAGCTGGGTATTAATGCACGTGGGGTGTTAGGAAAGGCCAAGTATTTTTGCGATGAATGGCAGTAGGACTTTAGCTCTTAAGATTTGGGGGTGGGGGGGGGGAGGAAGGAAGGCAGGAGGGGTGGGAAGGGAGGAACAGACATAATCATTTATTATTTGAAAGTTGGAAGTTTGTACCATCCTTTTGAGTACATGCACATAAGAACAGTAGTACACAAAAACATGCAAAGCATTTTTATAAAGACTATGAATATCTACTCTTAACTGGCAGTTTATTGAACTAACTGTTTTGAGTCCTAAACTTAGAAGTTGCTGATACTCATATAATCTAACCAAAGAGTTACCCTGTAGGGATTTTTGTTTATTTTTATTTTTTTTAGTTTTTGAACTTTTATTTTCTTGATTATAAACCCTAAGTTAAAAATATATTTAGTTGAGCAAAATATGTTGGATTTTGATTACTTAGACTTAAGATCTCTTATTAAAAATACTTATTTTCTCCAAGCCCAGTCAATGTTGACTTCTGGGCAAACCTGAAAACCAGAAAATGCCACTTCTTTCATGCAGATGATTTGAAGTTAAGGTGGAATCATTTTGATTGACAGGACTGCAGAGAAAACGAAGCAACAAGGGCTGCCCATCTGTAGATAGCTGTAAAATGGAAAATTTTAAAAATGAAGACAAGTACTTAAAAGTGAGCTGAGCAATAAAATGGTGTTTTAGGTAAATGCAACAGAAACAGAAGGAGACCTGGTTGCCTTATACCTTTTCTCTAACATGGAATAAATTCCCACTGCATATCCTATCTACACCATAAGTGAAGGAAAATGAATCTTTATCTTCCATGCTGTGAGGCTTTTTTGAATATTCTGTGATGATGGAGAAGCCTTCTCTTTTTTTCATTTGTTTCAGCATCTTTCTCTGGAGTGTGTTTCTAAAGATTTTGTAAGTCTGTTTTCAGTGTTTAAATCAGCACCATTTCCCCTTCTTTTTAAAAATGAACCTGGTACTGTATCTTACTATGTCCATAACAGATGTTAAGAATCAGAACAGTTTTATTCTTAGACTCATATGATCCAATCTGTATATATCATATATGAACATTTTACATGAATCATTTAGTTTTTTAATTCATTTACTAATGCTATAAAATTTCCTATATCTGCCCTCACTAACTTGCATTAGATGGTGTATATACTAAAGCAACATGTTTTGATGAGTTTAATATATCCTCTATGGGAAAATTGGGTTAGGAAAAAATACTAATTATAAAACTAAGTTTGCTCCATACTTTTGCTTGGATATTAGTTGTATACTAATATGCTGATTAACTGTCTACTTAAATCAAGGTACCTGTATTTTTAATCCACTCTTTTTTCTTTTTTTTCTTTTTTTGTTAGTTGGCAAAGAGAAAGATTTGAGGTCTTTTATTATTGTAGTTGCAGTTTAAGAAAAGTAAAGTTAGCTTTATATAAAGATTGTAATTGTAAGGGAAGTGGAAGCAGCAGAAATCCAGGAAGTCGTGTTTGCTTTTGTGTTGAGTGTGTTCTCAGACTAGATAATGCATCAGAACTTACCTCTGTTTCAAGCCTGAAATGATTTAGGAATGTCGCTCACTGGCCAAGAGTGAGTATCACAGAGATTTCTCCGCCCATGTGGTATTCTGTTAGATTGCTCAACAAAAATCACATAATTGAGAACATCTTAGAGGGAGGGACAGATCAAAACCACTGACATATGGGAAGACTGAGTTTCTGATTTTCCTTGCTAAATCTGCACCACTCCAGGAGTCATGGGAAACGGCTAAAGTTTTGTCTCTGTCACTTAAATTATAAATTTTATTTTGTAAAACTTTGCCTTGAAGTATTCCACTGCTTTGTGCATACACATTTTACTCCTCTTACTCTTTTCATTATCGGAAAGACTGGAAATTTAATGGATGGAGACAGTAAACCAACCTCTTTTTCTAGCCATGACTGTCCCCTTTAATGTTTGAAGTGGACACCTGGAAACGTTATATTTTTAGCCCAAAGTGAAGGCTGGTTAGGAAACTCATTCTACATTGGGGAGACAGTATAACTGAGGTAAGATAATTTGGCATGAGCACTTTTGGGTCCCTTCCCCTCTGTGTGCTTAGCCACAGGACCCTTGGTGGTCTACAAAGTAGGCTGGAGTGTTTGTTGGTTGTCACCTATGAGCTTGGATGAGGTATTGAGGGTCCATTTGAATAAATCCTGTAAAGACACCATTCAGGTTACATGGGAGAATATCATATATTATTCAGATAATTATGACTGCATTAACCTCAGTTTAGCATGTATTTACATATGTAGTGGCTGCGATTACCATTTGATTTACAAATACAACTGAGTGACATTAGATTTTAATAACAAATTTAATTTGAAAGAATTGTTAACAGTGGTTAAAAAAAACAGGTACTGTGTTCAACGCTTTTGCACCAAGTGTTTGACAAGTTGTCTGTTTTTTAATACATGTAGAATATGAACTATATTCATCCTAATTTTTCAAATTATATGTTGTGGAAAATATTCTTTGAAGGTGTGAGACTTTAAAGTTTTTCTCCCCTTTAGTACCGTTTTTATTTTTGTGTTTCTTATTTGGCTTTTTGCATTGATAGCAAACTGATAATTTATAATACTAGCCTAAATTGTCTTCTCTTTCAAACCAGATACATATATATATATATATATATATATATATATATATATATATATATATATATATATGGCTTGTTGATTCTCTGAGGAAATGCATAACCTGTGAATTCTCAGACAACAAAATGGGCAACTGGCAATGCTCATAACATATTCCAATATTTTATTGGAATTTTCTATGGAATGTTATTATTACATTAAAGCCATGTAAGGTGAAGCTTTGATAATTTCTTACTTTTTAAATTATAGTAAATTCTATCTAATATTCAAACATTTTTGTATTCCACATGAAAAATGCTAAATTATACTGCAGGCATTTAGAAAGTATTGACTGGAGGTGTTGAATTCCTTAAGAATTTCTGTTTCAGTCTAAATCATAAGTGCTTTTCTCAATTGACTTAAATTTTTAAAATAGTAAACCGAATATTTTTATTGTAAATCTACCAGAATAAATCCTTTGGACTTCTTTTTCTTTTTCTTTTTCCCTTACCATAGCTAAGTTTAAAATGGAATTAGTGTTCTTAGATGACCTAATCTTCTCTTGAGAAATAAATAAAATACCCTTGTGTTTCTAGTGGCTATATAGTACCTGAAAAAAGGATTCCTAGAGCCAGAAACAAGTTATGTTGAAGTTAAATTTTCTTTGTCACAAGTTTGGATTAAAAAAAAAAATCTTCAAGTGTTAATGTTTGACGATTTAGATTTTCTACTGGGGCCCTTGAAACTTGGAAGAAATTCAAACAGAATATCTACATTGGAGTATAATCTTGTGTGGTAGGAAGATGGACTAGTTGACCAAGAATTCTTGTCACCTTATATACCTTGTGTGATTTTTTTCCCCAAGCCAAGTTTTTTTATTAAATGTGTTTTGAAGTATGTGAACATTAATTGTAATGTAAACTATTACACAACTGTCTTTGTGACTTTCTAGGCAGGCATATTTTGCTATTACTGTTGAATACAAATGATGACCGTTTATGACCACACAAACAACATTAGTGAGATTTTATGATAAAAGTTTAAAACATTCATCACGGATGTTAATTTTGAAGATGTAAATTATGTTAAAATTTTCCAGGCATCTGAAAAACTCTTACCTGCTAAACAAGGTAAGATTCCCACAGAGCTATCTAGTATTATAAAATGATTGAAGATATCTTACATATCATTGAGCCATTTTCTCAAAATAGAAGGTGAAAGGAAAAAAATTAATGATACAATTATCAGGTTTTTTTCACGAAACAGAAAGCCAAGGGAAAAAAAATTCTCTATATTTAAAAAAAGGCACTGATGAAGTCTTTTCAGACATGCCCAAACTTTAAGTGAATTTCATCAACCATCTAAATACTCTAGAGATTTTTGTTTTCCTGTTCACAACCAGTTGTATAACAGAAATACTCGATACTGTTTTCCTCCCAGTGTGTGAAGTAATGAATCATTGATTATGTGACTTGTTATGTATTCTATTAAACACTAAAGAATAAAATATTCACTCCTTTACTTATTCCTCTTGGCTCTTGGGTATGAATTGGCTTGAACACTGGTCTGATTTCATTTAAAGGGTCCTCAGAATACTGAGAATGCTTCCCAAATGGTGGGGCTAATGATGAACGTTGTACCATCAGAAGAACTCACTGTGTAACTGGCCAGCTGGGCCAGCAGTGAACAGGCTGTTTCCTCAGAGTTTGTTGTCAAGAACACCTCCTGTCAAGGTGGATTGCTACTCAATGCGGAGGACAAGTTTTTACAAGCATTAGCTCTGACTTCAGTCTTTGCAGCACATGCAAATTAATTTGAACATAGGCAATGTAGGTAGAGATGACCTCTTCAAGTTTGTAGGGAAAAGGAAATAGAAACTATGAGATAAGCCTAAATTACAAGTACAATTCATGAAAGTACAACTCTCAAGAATATTGGGAGAGGATCTGCATTTTGGGTATAGGAGCCCTTTCCTGAATCATCTCCAGTCATTAATAACCCCTCCTTTTGAAAGAGCACAGCGCTGCCCTGACAGAAATGTCAGCCAGACAGAAATGAAGCCAGTTGACACCAGCCGGGGCTGCTGGGTTGTGGCGCAGGAAGCCCTGAGTCGGGCGGGAAGAGTGAGCCAGGCTTCGCCCTTCCTTTCCGCTTTGCCTGGACTTCCTCTAGATAGCTTTTGTTTCGGAATTGTGCTTGAGTATGAGTATAAATACCCACACATACACAATTTAAGCTCTGAAAAGTTTATGGTGAAAAAGCAGTACAAGAGTAGGATGAAATAAAAAGTAACTCTCCCTTCTCCAGTAACCCCTTGTTTTTCCCAGGGGTAAACAACCATTGGTGTATCTTTACAGGAATACACACACACACACACACACACACACACACACACACACACATTTTACTCTCCTTTTTTCAATTCAGTACAAATTATTCCTGTTTCATGCCTTGCGTTCTTTTAACCACATATCCTGGAGCCCTTGGAATGCAGGTGATGGGGTTCAGCTTAGACTGTTCCAGAATGTGTCACTTTGGCATGTGGATTATATTGAGCTGAAAACAATCAAGGCCCATCAGACTCATAAAGAACTTTTCTTTCCTCTCCCTTAACTGCCTAAAATTGTTTAGATGGGAGGCCTGTACCAGGAAGAAAGCTATTAGAGATAACTTTTTTCCTCTTGTTAATCTAATTATAGATCAGCCAAAGAACCTAGAAGGGAAGAAGGAAAAAGTTTTTCCTCCCTGCTCATTCGTGAACACGTAGCAATGATCTGCCTCATTTTATTTAATGGCTACATGATATTCTGCATGATACGCCATTGTCTAGATGTACTTCATTTCTTACCAGTTCTTTCTTGATGGGCATTTAAATTTCTAGGTTTCTTTGTTTCTACTCTAAAGAGTGCTGTTTTGAATATCTTTTTACTTATATGCAAATATATCTGAGTCTTTTTTTTGTATGAAGTGAAGACAAATCACCTGTTTTTTTCTCCTTTAGGGCTATGGAAATAATACAATTCATTGGCACCTCTCACGAGGATGGGGATGATGGTGGTATGAAATAACTCGAGAGTCATTTTAGAAACACAAGTGTGAAGTTTTATGTAGTTTTAATATTGAGGACAATACCCCCCCCACCCTTGATATTTCTGAAAGTCCTCCTTCCATTTTTATTCTAGGATTTTTTTTCATTAATTATGGCCAACACTTGGTTTTTAGGAATACAGTATACGAAGAGGAGCCATATGGATCCCATACATCTTAATGAGGTACACCATGGGGAGTTAGATGGGAAGCTGTAGGATCAATATGGGGCACCTTTCTGGAATTTCAGACTAATTGAGATGTGTATATACGAGATGGGGAATTACAGTCATGTGTCCCTTAATGATTGGGATATGTTCAGCAAAATGTGTCATTAGGTGATTTTGTTATTGTGCACACATCCGAGTGCACTGACACAAACCTAGATGGCATAGCCCACTACTCACCTAGGCCGTATGGTATCGCCTTTTGCTCCAGGGCTACAAAACTGTATAGCATGTTACTGTGCTGAGTACTGTAGGCAATTGTAACAATAGTATTTGTGTGTGTAAACATATCAAAATGTAGAATAGGTACAGTAAAAATGTGGTCTGAAAGATAAAAAATGGTACATTTATATAGGGTGTACCATTGAGCGGACCTGGCAGTTGCTCTGGGAGAGTCAGTGAGTGTTGAGTGAGTGTGAAGGCTAGGACATGACTGTATGCTACTGTAGACTTTATAAACACTATATTTAGGTTATACTAAGTTTATAAAACAACAGGAGGTTAGATCAAGCGAAAGAGAAATGATGCAATCAAGAGAGTTGATTAAAAATGAATTGTATGAGGCTGTTACCCGTGTGATACTGAATGCTGTTTTATAGCAAACATTTTTTTTTGTAAGTAGGAAGAGTACACTCTAACATAACAATAAAGATATAGTGTAGTAAATACATAAACCAGTAACATAGTTGTTTATTGTTATTATCAAGTATTATGTATTGTCCTTAATCCTATGTGCTATACTTTTGATACGATTGGCAGTGCAGTAAGTTTGTTTACACCAGCACAAATACGTGAGTAATGCGTTTACTTTACGACATTACATTATTACAGCTCCAACAGCACTAGGCAATGGGAATTTTTCAGCTCCATTATAATCTTACGGGACCCGCTGTTACATGATTTGGTCCACACGTCACTGACTGAAATGTCCTCATGCAGCGCAGGACTATAAGTCACTTAACTGGTAAGTAATTTACAAAGATCTGTTTCATTTTATGGAAAGAATGATACATTTACAGGAATTTACAAGACAAAACCCTAAACATTAAAGATATTCTTAACTTGTAGAATCCCAGAGATGAGTTTGACCTCTTCTGCGGTTAAGAACTCTGTGGTGGTGGTGGTGGTGGTGGGTAGAGAACTTCTGCTGGCATATGCTGGACTTGCTTTGTGATGGATAATTCAGGGGAAATGGTAGTCTCTTAAGATCTCTGCATTATTTTGCTCATATAAGAAGTTTAAAGGTCAATGACCCTTTGGAGCTGGAATGCACCTCTTTTCCACTCACAGACCTCCTAAGGGTGACCTAGGGGCTAAGTAGAAAGGAGGTGTTCAGGGCCAATTTAGGCCATTAACTCTTAACTTGGCTGCTGCAACTTTTTCCCACACACCGCCATTCAGTGTTTATGCATTCATTCAAAATCTCTTGAGAACCTACTAAGTGCCAGTAGGGACACAGAAAGGAGTAAGTGTGGACAATTAGTAAGGGAGCTGAATAGTGAGTAAATAACTTGGTAGTACCATGCGAAGGTAGTCTGCGTATTCACAGGAGTAAGAAAGGAGGATCCTAACTCATGTCCTAGGCTTGCTAGAGGAGGAGATGGCAGGACAGACTTAAAGGTGAAGAAGAGGAAGGGAGAGGCCTTCTAAGCACAGGCCAGCTTCCTGAGGAAAGACCAGAGACAGCAAGAACCAGAATCTCATTGGAAAATATTATCCCCCAAAACAACAGAAAACGAAAAGCCAAACAAACAAACAAACAAACAAACAAAAAACAGCTGAAGAGGCAGCGAGAGTCAGATCAGGGTGAGCCTCATATACCATGATAAAGATTTAGATGCTAGTTTTTAGAGTTTACTGAAGAAATTTAAACAAGGTGTCAAATCATCGGGGAGTTCCATTTTGCAAAAACAACTTGGGGCCTTGTGGGGGAGGCATTTGATGGGTGGAGGGAGTTACAAGCTACTTAGGCAGCTGTGTGTAGGGTTCGGTTTATGTACCTTAAGCCACGTATGTGCAGAGCACTTGGTTGCAGGGGTGGGGTGAGGTTTCATTCACCTTCTCCCTTCAAACCTCTCAGGCCATGCAGCTTTACGCATGATTTGTTTGCAGTAATATTGGGAGCACCGTGTTTGAATGAGGAACTTCTTTCTTCTCTTAATCCCCATGTCTCATCTTTAAGAGACAAATTATGGAGTCTTTAGAGAGACCTAATCAATTATTTATTTAGTAGGTTCTTTATGGAGCACCCGTTATAATGCATCAAGAAACCTGAAAAACCTACTCATCCTTTCAGCTTCCAACAGTCATTATTTGAGCTCCTAATATATTTGAGACACAGCCCCCTCCTTTCAAGTATGTTTCCTTTACCTTCTATAGTAGAGTAAAATGGTGAACTGGCCAGTTAAAGGGCCTTTACTTCAGGAACAACCAAATATCACAGAAAACTTAGCATTGTTGGGCCTTATACACTTGGCATTTTGGAGTTTTATGACCACTACCTTTTCCCTGACAATTTAAGAAGAAATATGTCAAATAACTACTAAGAATGATCTCTCCCCAATCTTGCTTTTCCCCTTGCCCCCCCTTTTTTCAAAGTGATAAAGATGAAGCAAATTAATGACAGAATCTAAAATTAGTTTTTGGACTTCTCTTTTGTAACTGACAATATTTTCCAAGTTATTTACAAATTATTTCTCATTAATTCATTATGTTTCTCCATTCTAATACTTTCTGGGTGGGTGAGGGGAAGAATCCAAGGTAAGAGCAAGCCCTCATTTCTGTATACAGAAGGAAAGGGCGGTAGAAGTATCTTCTTGTAGCCTTTATTCTTTGGGAAGTATTGAATAAAAATCACAGGTTAGAACGAGAGGAACACGAAGGAAATGAAACTAGGAATTCAGACTCCTTGGTGACTTGGGTTGTATGCTTCTACTTTATGGTGTGGTCTTAGTCTTCACTCACCCTTGACATCTATTTGGCCATTCAGAGGAAGGAGAAAAAAATAGTTATTTCTTTACATTTGTCTCAGAGCTTAACACAGTATCTAACAAATAATAGACGTCAATAGTAGCTTGTTGAATAAATAAATGAATACTTATTTTATTCATTTTTGTGTATTAGGGAAAAAACTAACTGAAAATTTGCCCTTTACTTTCTTTTGTGACATTACCAAGAATCAATCCTTCTTTATACATATTTTTTGAGAAATTATAACTATACTTTCATAAATAAAATGTTTTTATGTATTTTTCATGTATTTATGTGTAGTTTCTTTTTCAAGTTTTTTTTTTCTTATTTGAAAGTCGCAGAGGTTACGATGAGACCTAAACTGCGTTGGGTATTTTTTTCTGAATAGTTATTAGGTGGCAACTGCTTTAATGCCCAAAACGCTTGACAACATTTCCATTTTATGATGGAAGTCAAATTCACTGACAACCATATTATAGGCTTTTCTCTGGGGCTATTTATTATAGGGTTATGAAAATATTAACTGGAAAATTTCAAGAGGTGCCTCCTTAGAGTTGTAGAAAAGAAATTTGACCTCTCTGAAATACTGGAGTATGCTGTTCCAAGTGTTCTGCTGGTGAGAGTTGTGGGTTTTTAAAATGACAGTTGCAAGGACTTTTAAAAAATAAATCATCTGTGGAATGATGCTATGACCTTATAATAGTAGTCACGTTGGTTTTTTTTCTCTACTCCAAACCACATGTTTTCAAAGTGTAAGTTCTCTCCTGAGTTTATGTCAGAAACACAGCGGTTAGGTCAAAGTTTTGCCTGCTAGATCTGAGTGTTACTTTGAAAACGTGAGCAAGAAACAACAATGTTATAGACTGAATGTGTCCCCCCAAGGTTCATATGTTGAAATCTTAACCCCCCAAGGTGATGGTATTTGGAGGTATAGCTTATGGGAGGTGATTAGGTCATAAGGTGGAGCCCTCATGAATGGGATTAGTGCTCTTATAAAGGAAACCCCAGAGAGATCGCTCATCTCTTTGGCCATGTGGACATAGGGAGAAGACAGCCATCTATGAATCACAAAGTGGCCCCTCATCAGACACAGAATCTGCTGACTCTTTGATCTTGGACTTTCCAGCTTCCGGAACTGTGAGGAATAAATGTTGTTTAAGCCTCTCAGTCTATGGTATTTTTGTTAGAGTAGCCCAAACTGACTGTGGTAAGGTTTCACAACAGTGAAACTTCATTATATTGTTATATTTCCCCTCTGTAAAGTATATTCTCCTTCTTCTAGTGTCTTAGAAGAATTCTCCAAAAAGTTTTATGTTATTATCATCATACAGTTTAGTTCTAGGTTTGAGTCAATTTGAGGATAAGTAAGGCAAATCACTACTTTTGTTTTAGTTTCTGTATCTAACTGGTGAAAAGAGCCTTTAGGGCTTGAAATTTTTGACATTTGTCTTTGACCCACTCTACTTTATGAACCTAGACATAACTGATAAATCTACCAGTGACTTACCTTTTATTTAGCTATAGGAAATTAAGCATAAATGGTCATTAACCAAGAAAGAGCAGAGAGCAGGAACTCACTGTCTCTTAAAAAAGGTTGAAGGTAAAATTTCACTGTAGTGAGGAACTATGGGAAACTCACTCCTTTAATTGTGACATGCCTTTTCCTTATAAGGAAGTTTTAAAACTAGGGCTAGAGTTCTGTGGGGATTATTGTTAGCAGTTCTGTGAAGGAAATTGATCTTGGAGATATGTTTAGTGATTGTCATGGCCGTCTACCTCATTCTTTGTCTCTCAAAAAATGGGAGTGCCTGTGGCGCTCATGCAAAAAAACAATGTAGAATGTTTTTCTTAATCCTGAAGTTTGGAATTTTGTGATAGTTGGGTAGTATTTTATGTTCCAAAGAAGTTCCATAGTCTTTCTGAGATATGTACAGCTAAAATAAACTTTATTAATGAAGCTTGGACTAAAAGAAACTAAAGTAAACTTTATTAATAAAGTTATGGCTACAGGAGGCTAAAATAAACTTTATTAATAAAGCTTTATGAGACTTCTGTCTTCCTTAGTAGTTAATACTTTGCATCTGCTAAACTAAAAATGGTCTAGTTTAGAAGCTAAAGACTTTAAAGAAAAAACAAAACAAAACTGGATGAGCATGCCTTTGTTTAATTACCTTTAACCGATGTCCATAATACCTTTTAGAGCAAAATGAAGTATATTTGTTAAAAATAACTTTTTAATTTTGCAGATACAAAAATGTACTTGTCTAGTCAACAACCCTGTACTCTGTCTATGTACTAGTCAACGCAACCTGAAGCTGTTTGCCCAGGGGAAGTTCCCCTGGGCTGTTGACTGGGCTGCTGGGAAATGAAGGAAGGATGGGGTTAGTTAGGTATTGAATGGTAGGAATGTAGGAAGCATGACTATGAAAAGAGAAGAATTCTCCCTTACATATTGAATGTTGAATTCACAAACCTATATAAATGCTGTCCTTCAATCATGCATTTCAATGACAGCTACAGGAAATTAGTTTAAAATGATACATAGCAGATTATTAGTAGCAGTAGGGAGGGAATATCTACTAAAAATTGTTGATGTTGGAGAAGATGAAAAAGTTCTGGAGATGGATGGTGGTGATGGCTGCACAACCATGTGAATGCACTTAATGTCACAGAACTATACAGTTGAAAATGGTTAAAATGGTAAATTGTATGTTATGTGTATTTTACCACAATAACAAATAATATGAGTTTAATGAAGATAGCATAAGAAATATAGAAAATTATAAAAAGAATAAAAATTCTTATATAAACCTATCAAAAAACTGTTGACATTGAAATCACCTCCAATTAGAATGAATAACTATGGAAAGTCACCCTCCTCTGGTTGTGTGATATCAGTAACTTAATCCTCAAACATATTAGCAGTCCTGCATGTGGATGAGTTATGAGTCATACAGTAAAATCAGTCTCACAACTTTTGGTGACCTTTTAATTTCTAGAAATTTGAGAATATGTGTTTGTGTCAGTATGTGCTTAAATTTCTGTTACATGAATTTTCTATTTTTGGTGCTTCATCCCTCTCCATTAGCTCAAATAATTAAGAGTTGTTACTCAGTTTGAATTGAAATGAAGTTCCCCATAATTTGGAATTTCAAAAGGCTTTGCAAGAGCATTATAATTCCCATTCCACAAGTCAGAGGATGGAATGAGTAATTGTTCAGGAGGGTAAGTGTGTTTAGAGTCAAAAAACAACTTAGCATTTCTTTTCTTTTTTTCAGATTTTTATCAGGAAATATAGCTAACATACATTATATCAGTTTCAGGTGTACACCACAGTTGTTCAACATTTATATAAGTAAAGAAATGAGCAGCATAAGTCCAGCAACCATCTGACACCGTACTATGCTATCACATATTATTGCTATATTCTCCATGCTATATATTAAGTCTCTGTGACTTATTTTGTACCTGGATATTTGAACTTTTTATTCCCCTTCACCTTTTCCCCCACGTTTAAAATTTTTCAATTACAGTTCACATTCAATATTATTTTGTGTGAATTTCAGGTGTACAGCATAGTGGTTAGACATTTGAATAATTTGAGAAGTGATCCCCTTGACTAATCTAGTATTCACCTGGCACTTTACATAGCTATTACCATATTATTGACTATATTCCCTGATGAGACAAATAAAGAGTTAACAGGAGTGGGCTTGTGAGTTGGCAGGATGGGACAGGCAAAGAGTTAACAGGAGCAAGCTTGTAAGCTAACAGGAACGGGCTATACATTAACCGCTTGGCTCTGAATCCCCTCACTAGCTCTGCACCTGCAAGCTGACAAGAACCTTACATCCATCATAGGTAGGAACAGAGCAGTTTCCAGTCATAACAGCAACCCCCTGCAAGCTGACATCCATCATAGATGGAAACAGGACAGTTCCCAGGAGAAGATAATTGTAACGGCAGCCCCACTGCAAGGTGACAAGCACACTAGATCCTGCTTAGAAAAATACAAAATCCCATGGGTGCAGCTGTCTCCATTAGACTCTGCCCTGGCAAACTTCTGCCAATATCTCTCTTACCCCTCTGTCTCGGCAGCTCTTTCTCTCAGACTGCCCTGGCAAAACTTCTGGCAGTTCCAAACAGAACTCTCTCTCTCTTTTTTTGACTTTCAATAAATCTTTTCTTATTCTTGTAGAATCTCATAAATACTTTTACATTCTGTGAACGACCAGGGGTTAATTCTACGCCAAGACATTCTCTATGTTTTACCTGACATCCCCATGACTATTTTGTAACTACCAATTTGTACTTCTTAATTCCTTCACCTTTTCCACCCTGCCCCCAACCCCCCTCCCACCTATCACCCCGATAAATCTAGTACCCATCTGACACCATACATAGTGATTACAATATTATTGACTATATTCCTTATGCTATACTCTACATCCCCATGACTGCTTTGTAACAACCAATTTGTACTTCTTAATTCCTTCCTGTTTTTCATGCACCCCTTCAACCCTCCTCCCATCTGGCAACCATCAAAATGTTCTTTGTATCGATGAGTGAGTTTCTGTGTTGTTTGTTTATTTTGTTCTTTAGATTCCACATATAAGTGAAATCATATTACATCTGCTTTTCTCTGTCTGACATACTCCGCTCAGCACAGTACCCTCCAGGTCCATCCGTGCCACTGCAGATGGCAAGAACCCATTCCCTTCTCTTGCCGAGCAGACAATTAAGTTTGTAAACTCATCCTAGAAAAAGTGCTACACACCTAATTGCTGAATATCACTATGGTCACCTTCAAAGTACTCCCCTTGGGAAGCTATGCACCGACACCAGTGCCTAGTCCACCCTTCAAAGCAATTTTGGAACTCTTTTTCTGCAATGGCCATCAGAGTTGTTGTCGTATTACCCTTGATGTCCTGAATGTTATTAAAAGCTCTTTATCTTTGGGTAAAGAATTATTTAATATTTCCTTTATCTTTGGATAAAGAAAGAAGTCATTGGGATCCAGGTGAATATGGAGGGTGTTCCAATACGGTTATTTGTTTACTGGCTAAAAACTCCCTCACAGACAGTGTCCTGTGATCTGGTGCATTGTCGTGATGCAAGAGCCATGAATAGTTGGCAAAAATTTCAGGTCGTTTTCATTTAACTTTTTCACACAGCCTTTTCAGCACTTCCAAAGAGTAAACTTGGTTAACTGTTTGTCCAGTTGGTACAAATTCATAATGAATAATCCCTCTGATATGAAGAAAAGGTTAGCAACATTGTTGCAAGAAGTTTGCGAACTTAATTGTCAGACCTTTTTATATATGTACCGCTTCCTTTTTATCCACTCATCCATTGATGGACACCCAGGCTGCCTCCACATCTTGGCCATTGTGAATAAAGCGGCAATGAATATATGGATGCACATATCCCCTTGAAGTAGTGTTTTGGGTTTCTTCGGATAAATACGCAGAAGCGGGATTACTGGGTCCTTCTTTCTCTTTTTATACCCTTTGTTTTAAAGTCTGTTTTGTCTGGTATAAGTACTGCTACCCCAGATTTTTTTTTTTTCCATTTTTATGAAATAACTCTTCGTATCCCTTTACTTTCAGTCTCTGTGTGTCTTTCAATCTGAAGTGAGTCTCTTGTAGGCAGCATTTGTAAGGGTTTTATTTTTTTATCCACTCAGCCCCACTGTGTTTTTGATCAGAGCATTTAATCCATATATATTGAAAGTAATTATTGATAGTTATGCAGTTACTGCTATTTTATTCATATTTTTTATCTCCCCCCATCTTAAAGAAGTAATTCTAACATTCCTTATAATACTGGTTTGGTGGTGATGAAAGCCTTTAGCTTTTTCTTGTCTGAGAAGCTCTTTATCTGTCCTTCAATTTTAAATGATAGCTTTGCTGGGTAGAGTAGTCTTGCTTGTATGTCCTTGTTTTTCATCACATTGAATATGTTGTGTCAATCCCTTCTGGTCTGCAAAGTTTCTATTGAGAAGTCAGCTGACAATCCTATGGGAGCTCCCTTATAAGTTACTAGTTGCCTTTTTCTTGCTGCTTTTAGGATTTTTTCTTTGTCTTTAACCTTTGCTATTTTAATTATAATGTATCTTGGTGTGGGCCTGTTTGGGTTCATCTTGTTTGGGACTCTCTGTGCTTCCTGGGCTTGTATGTCTATTTCCTTCAACAGGGTAGGAAAGTTTTCAGTCATTATTTCTTCAAATAGGTTCTCAGTCCCTTGCTTTCTCTCTTCTCTTTCTAGTACCCTTATGATACAAATGTTGTTATGCTTGATGTTGTCCCAGAGGTCTCTTGAACTATTCTCAATTTTTTTCCTTTTGCTATTCTGATTGGGTGTTTTCTGCAACTGATAAGGCCCTGTGTGCTAAGGAATTGGGTGTGGTGGGGTCCCAGTGAGTCACCAGGGTGGAGTGGGCAGAACTCAGGAGACCAATTCAAACACAGATTTGGCCATGAGCATGGGGGAGGGCTCAACACAGCCTGCTGGCTGCCTGGGAACAGGACCCCACCCGGGGAAAATGGCTACTACCTTTCAGCCCTTGCCTGAAGCCACACACCTCAGTCTTCCCCTGTATGTCTCCAGTGCTCCCGGAGTCACTTTCCTTCCACTGGAGCCCAGGCTGAGTGCCTGTGAACGAGCGAGTCTGTGCACAGGCACTTTAAGAGGATGTCTGGGTGCCCTGCAGCCTTCTGTCCCACCCAGATGGTTGGAATCCCCCTGATTTTCACAGCCAGATGTTGTGGGGAATCCTTTTCCCAGCACCAGTACTCCTGGCTGGGGAGCCTCATGTGGGGTTGGGGTCCCTCGGTCCTCTGGGGGGAACCTCTATGGCTGAGATACTCCTCCGAATTTTCACCCACCACATGGAGGTTTGGGGCCAGCCCATTTCATGTCATGCCTCAAGGTGGCTTCTTCTTTATATCCTTAGTCAGAAAACTTCTGTTCAGCTAGACTTCAGATGGTTCTCCACATTAATTGTTCTATAATTTAGTTGTAATATTGATGTGTTCATGGGATGAGGCAAGCGCAGTGTTTATCTATGCCGCCATCTTGGATCATTCTTCAATTTAGCATTTCTATTGTTAAGTAAGGTCCTGGTCTGTGTGCTCTCTATTAGTGCTGCTCTCATTGTTCTTAAACCAAGTTAGTGTTTACAGAGCTTTAGCATAAGGCCAGTATTTATGGGACAAAGGTCTGTAATGGAGAAATCGTAGTCATTCATCTGCAATAGGAGGGTTAAGGATGACCAGCAGACATGAGAATCTGTCTTAGCTGCTTTGGCCTCATTCGGGAAGTTGAATCAAAGCTGAAGGTTGCTGACTTAGGAGGAAGAAGATGCCTCAGAGTAACAGTTTGTAAACTTGGGTGGAAATTGAAACTGGGAAGTATATATATACCAGATGGCAGAGGAAACAACTCCATTGAAATAATTTGGGAGCTTAGACAAACAGATAAAGCAATGGTTCTCAGTGGAGTTGAGTGTGTGGCAATTCTTCTCCCTCCCTAGGGATCATTTGGCAATGTCTGGAGACATATTTTGGTGTCACAAGTTGGGGGAAGGGTGCTGCTGGCATCTGGTGAGCAGAGACCAGAGATGGTGCTATACATCCTATTAATGTACAGGCACAGCCTCCCACAACAAAGGGTTATTTGGCCTTGCATAGTGGTAGTTCTAAAGTTGAGAAGCCCGGTGATAGGAAGGAGAATGCATAGGTGGGCAAGGGAATAGCCGTGGTAAGGCGTTTGGTCCAAATGTGGACCATGGTGTTGAATGTTAGGAAGTTTCAAAAGGAAAAGATTATGTGACTTGTCAGATTTGAGATGGGCTAAAGTGAAAGAGGGAAAGGGCAGGTGGGTAGGTAGGCTCTTGCTAAAGTACTTTTGTCATCTTGGTGGATTTTCCATTGGTCAAGCCAGTGGAAGCCAGGACCTGGAAAAGAAATAGATTGAAAGTTTTGCCAGATAATGTATCAAATCTGGAGAAGAGCAAGGCAGTGCCATAGTGTCAGGCAGCAAAATGAAGGTTAAGAGATTCTAGATGAAAAAAGTGCATAAATATGGTGGGCCTGGGTAGATGAGCTTAGAAAACAGTCTTGGAAGACATGGAAGGTAAGAAGTAACAGAAGCTGGCAGGTAGAACAATGGTTCTCAAACCTGCCTGCACATTAGAATCAGTTAGGAAATTAAGAAAAAATAGTGATGCCTGGGCCCCACCTCAGACCAATTCAATTCAAGTGTTTGGTGGTGGGTTCTGGACTTCAACTATATTTCCAGTCATTTTCCACATATTTCTAATATGCCGCAAAGATTGAGAATTGCTGTCCTAATAGGTCAATAAATGCAAGGAGGACTAAACAGGGCACTTAGACCAACACTCTGAAATAAGCTGCCATCTGAGATTAGGGACCGCTTATTTTCTCTCCCAATGTTTCGCTACCTGCCCTTTGTAGGGAGGTATGGGGGCTCTGGCGGAAAGGATCACGTGCCAGAAGCTTCAGGCTGGGTTTCACTTACAATTTGATGATAAGGAGGCAGAGCGGGCAGGCAGGACTCACGTCTTACTAGTGACTAATGAGTGAGACTTGGATTTAAACTTTCAGAGAGTTCCCACATTACCTTGTGATATAAAGTAATCACTTAGGAGTGAAAGTAATATTAATTAAGTTACATGAGCAATTAAAAATCATTTCATATTTTATATATACAGTCAAGTGCCACTTAATGGCAGGGATCCATGCCGAGAAATGTATCATTAGGTGATATTGTCGATGTGTGAGCATCGCAGGGCGCACCTATACAAACCTGGATGGCATAGCCCACTACACTCCTGGGCTCTGTGGTACAGCCTATTGCTCCTAGGCTGCAAACCTGTACAGCATGTTACTATACTGCATACTGTAGGCAGTTGTAACACAACTATAAAGATTTGTGTATCTAAAAATAGAAAATGTAGACGAAAAATAAGGTATACAAGATAAAATATGGTACACTGATTGGGCCCTTACCATGAATGGAACTTGCAGATCTGGAAGTTGCTCTGGGTGAGTCAGTGAGTGAGTGTTGAGTGAATGTGAAGACCTAGGACATCACTGTACACCACTGTAGACTTTATAAGCACTATACACTTTGGCTACCCTAAATTTATAAAACAGGATTAAATCAAGCATAGCAGAAAATAATGCATTTAAGAGACATAATAAATACAAGATGTATGAGGCGAGGGCTGGCATAACATGGCATGCTGTTTTACGGCAACATTTTTTTATCAGTAAAAATAGTATACTCTAATGACAAAAGGAGTATAGTATAATAAATACATAAACCAGTAACATAGTTGTTTATTATCATTAGCAAGTATTATGCACTGTACATATTGTATGTGCTATATTTTTGTATGACTGGACATGCAGTAGGTGTGTTTACACCAGCATCACGTGAGTCAATGCACTGCGTCATGACGGCTGCAATGTTACGTGGCAGCTGTGTCACTAGGTCATATACATTTTTCAGCTCCATTATAATCTTATGGAACCGCCACGGAATATGTAGTCCTTTGTTAATCAAAATTTTATTATGTGGTGCATGACTGTAAGAATGAGAGTGACATTATAAGAGAAGAAACGAAAAGCCATGAAACCAGGGATATCCTGTAGAAAGTGTATCATTTTCTCTACAAGCAGCTGATAAAGGCAGCTTGTTTTCTCACCCTGGTGCCCAAAGAAGGATGATGAACTGGTCCGGAGAGTGGCTCTCATGGCCTCCTTTTCAGATGGGCCTTCCCCATCTGCCCTTTCCAGTTTGGAAACATTCCTGAGAAAGCACTTCTTTCTAGAAGAAAGAGAATATGAGTGAAAGCATTCTTTGTCTGCTGATTCCTGAGACAGTTTCAAACAGATGGAGTAAGTGACTGGTGGTGAGAATCTGTTCCATTTTCATTTGTCTCTGGCAAGGCCTGGTGGCGGTTTAATATTCTTTATTATTATTGTACATGCAACTTCCTTCCTAGCTTATGATTCCTGTCAGGACTGTGTATTAGTACCCATTAGTCATTTTTCTTGGGTTGGCCTATAATGCTTCAAAGGAAGGCTGGTATATTTCAGTAATTTTGCTTACAATTTGATTTGTGTTGTCTAGAATCCCAATTTAGTTTCATCAGCACATTTCAACATACAACAGCTGGGCCCCTGGATGGGCTCATTTACATACATTAGCAGTTGAAAGCTAAGCACCAGCGACCCAGAAGATGGCCGGATATTTTCCCAGAGCTTCACCTGACATTTTTTTGAAATAAACTCTGCTTCCTTCTTTGTAACTGTCAGTGACAGTATTCTGTGAACGATAAAAAAAAACAACACAAAAAAAACCCTTGGTCTCCAGGCAACTTTGAAGTTAAAATGCTTTGATAATCGGAACATATTTTACATACTTCAGTGTCAGGTAAGAATATTACCCCCTCCCATTACCAATATCTTTATTATTAGATAAATGGTAAAGGAATCAGCTTCCTAATTGATCAGTGATTGCCTACAGGAGGCTAATCCATTAATCCATAAACACCAATGTGACTGAGACGCTCAGCATGACTCTCCAGATCGCTGACATTACACAGTCATGGCATGAGAAGGACATTCTGTGAGGCTTGTGAAAAACTCGGGTTTCTTATTTCCATTTTCTTTGCTTATGTTTAAGTTCTTGAACTGTAGTCTTGGTTTGTGTGAGCCTGAAAAACGTTCCCCCTTGACCCTACCCTCTCAAAGATATCTCCATCCTAATTCCTGAAACCTGTAATTGTTTAAAAAATATCTTTGCAGATGTTCATTGAGTTGAGGATTTTTTTTTGCAAAGTGCGTTTTTCCAGGACCCATCAGCTCCAAGTCAAGTAGTTGTTTCAATCTAGTTGTGGAGGGTGCAGCTCACGGTGCCCCACGTGGGAATCAAACTTGCAGCCCTGCTGCTAAGAGTGCCACACTGTAACCAACTGAGCTAACCGGCTGCCCTGAGTTAAGGATTTTGAGATGAGATTATTTTGGATTATCCTGGAGGGCCTTAAATGCTATCACCAATGTCCTTATAAGAGAGAGGCAGAGGGAAATTAGAACACAGACAGAAGAGGACGAGGACATGTGACCACACAGGCAGAGGTTAGGGTGAGGTGGCCACAAGTTAAGAAATCTGCAGCCACCAGAATCTAGAAGTGTCAAGGAAAAGATTTTCCCCTAGAGCCTTTAGGGGGGCATGTGGCCCTGCCAATACTTTAATTTCAGCCTAGTGAAACTGATTTTGGACATCTGGCCTCTGCACTGAGAGAATAAATTGCACTGTTGTTTTAAGTTACCACGATTGTGGTAATTTGTTATGCAGTCATAGGAAACTAACGTAGTCTGTAAAAGTCTACCCTGTGGTTCTCGGACAGGTTGCTCATTTATTTTAGTATATATTAATATCAGTGTCAGCATTTTTTAAAAACCTTTTTTTTTTTTTCTGGAAATGAATTGTTAATTTGCTTGCTGTTTTTCCTTTGGTATCTCATTTATGATCCATTTATTCTACTGAATCCTGTCTGTTTGGGCAAATAGGGAAGAGGAACTGCAGGATTATTTGATCTGCTGAAGAGATCCTCAGTTATGGGAGTTATGGGACAAAACATTTGTGAACAAGTAACCGAGAAGATTCAGCATTCCAGGAAAGAGACAGAATATTATCTGCTATGTATTGAGCTTTTATCATATCACCATTTTATTTCCCTTTCCAGTTTCTATGAGATAAACAGACCCATTGTATTTTATCAACATAAATAGTGTTGTACAAGAGACCTTAGAATTGGAATTGCACGCTGTGGAATGGCTGTTGGTATGAGTTACAGATTGTGATGATTCTGCACTGAAGTGGGGGAAACACAAGCAGGATGTCCTTATTCTCCTTAGCCAACAGCAGCATGCTGTCAGACTTCTCCTTTACTTCTTCTGCCTTTACTATTTGACCATGATGCACTGGGGCCAGTTCGTGAATCATGGGACTCTGTTCTATAGGTGTCACTGAGGATAACGTGGGCCGTTGGGGGAGCCCATTTCCATACAAGTTGTGATGCCCAGTGAAATGTTTCAAGAAAAGTTAATAGTGTTCTGGTTTTAGACAAAGGTCCTAGAACTATGGGTGAAACAAACTGCTAGAAGTTTTAAAAATGTTCTGCATAAAAGCACTTCATGAGTTTTTCTATTTAAAAAAATCAGAGAAACATAATTCCTTTTATAGTCGTTGACAATGTCCTTACTGTTAAATGTTTTATGACAACCCTTATGATTTTCAGAGATACAAAGCAGTGGTGACCAAGGTAGGCCTGAGATCAGATTGAGATGGGAGTAGCTGTTTACCTCAGAATGGATCACCCCAACCTCTAACAACACTCGAGAATAAGTTACATTTCACTATGTTGAAAGACGGGTTATGCACATATCATTTTTTATTTATAAAATAAACCTTTGATAATGAAAATGCTGAAGAACAATTACAGGCTTTGCTCTGAAGGGTCAATATGAGACTTGACTGGAGAGATGGCATATGAATTATGGATTCTCTTTTCCAGTGAAATCTCTTTTATCACAATTCCCTGAGAAATTTTATATTGTGCATATTGAAGAGAACGAGAATTAATTTAATTATCCATTCTCTGTTCATTATTTCTTTATTTTTTTATCCAAAGGAAAACACTCAGTTTTATTGTACAACTAATTCAATGCAATTACCATATGACCAGTCAAAAAAGGTGTCAGAATAGCACGCTACAGATATTTGTTTCATCTGATCAGCGTTTCAAAGGAGGTATAAATACAATTTTGTTAAGTAAAGCTATGATGAAAGCAGATAGAATTTTTTTGTTGTTGTTATTCAACATGTTCTAATCTATAAGGAGAATATTTTCTTTATCCGAGCCAATACTTATTGTCTTACTTATCTTAATATATTAAAAATATAGGGAGGTGGATAGTAAATAATAATATCATCTAAAGTTGAAATAACATCATCTAAAGTTGAAATAATATCAGCTAAAATAATTAAATAGGTGATTGAGTTCTGGAAAGAGATTTTAAAAAGGGAAATAGAAAAGCAGTTTCTTTGAATTTGGGGTGAAATGGCTTTTATGTTTGAAGAAGTAATGTGGGTACCTGGTCTGTGTGTGGAGGGAAAAGAAGAGGAATTCGGCTGTAGGGAAGGTGAGAAATCACAGGGTTTTATAACTCAGATTTCAGTGTTTCCTTGCAATCCTTCAGTGGTCCTGTCTTTGCTGCACACTGTGAGTCTGGCTTCTCATTTGTGACTTCACACAGTTTTGAGTTCTGAACATTGGTACCTCCTAGCTCCCACACTTTGTCAGAAGTCTTGGCTATCTGAGAATCAAGCTGTTGGAACTGAGATTCTCATCTGATTGTCAGCCAAAGAAGGTGGGATAGAGTGCAAAACACAGGACTTCCACACAGGAGACCTAGTTTTGAATCCTGGCAACTAACACTTATTAAATCTGTGACCTTGGCAAGTCATTTATCTTCCTTGTTCTTCAGTTTTCTCACTATAAAATGAAAATACTTCTGTTTTGTTTTGAGCACTGCATAAGATAGCATATATAAAAGCAGCTAGTAGTGATTTATAAGCAGTAGGGACTCAATCCTTCTGTGTTTTTTTTTTTTTAATGTTTCAATGAGAGTTGACATTCACATCATTTTATATTAGTTTCAGGTGTATGGCATAGTGGTTAGACGTTTATATAATTTGCAAAGTGATTCTCCAATTAGTCTAATACCCAGTAGCATCATGCATAGTTATGACAACATTATTGACTATATCCCCCAAGCTATACTTCACATCCCCATGACTATTTTGTAACTAGCAATTTGCACTTAATCCCTTCACTTTTGTCATCCAGCCTCCTAACCTCCCTCCCATCTGGCAACCATCAGATTGTTCTCTGTACCTATGAGTCTCTTTCGGTTTTGTGTGTTTATTTTGTTCTTTAGAGACGACATATAAGTGAGATCATATGGTATTTGTCTTTCTCTGTCTGACTTATTTCATTTAGCATGATACCCTCTAGGTTCATTCATATTGTCGCAAATGGTAAGATTTTGTTCTTTTTTATTGCCAAGTAATATGCCATTGCATGTATGTACATCTTCTTTACCCAAGCATCTATTGATGGACACTTAGGTTGCTTGTAAAAAACACATTGTTCAGCCTGTCATTGAAGCACCTCCTCTTGGAGGCAGTTGAGATAGCCTAGAGACATTTCACAAATATTTGGTTATTTTGAAATAATAACAAATGAGCACAAGAATTAAAGACTTTGTATTGTGCATATGCCTGAGTATATATACATATAAAATTTTTTAAAGGGAACATCTTATCTTTTCCCTCTCTCTTTTTTCCATATTTTTTCTCAGACTGGACTAAGTGGATTTGAAGTTAGTGAGATTATTTCAAATTTGGATGTTGTCACAGGGCTGTCAAGGGGGTCCCAGACAAAGTTATAAAATTTGTTTTGGTAGAAACTTCCTGGTATCCCTTCATGTGAAAGCCCCACTCTTGCTTCCTACCATTTCCCATTTCCATGCCTAGAGACTATCATGTGGCTTTTGGCAGTTGACCAGGCCAAGGGTCTCAAAATCCCATTTCTTGAGAACAAGGGCATGAATTAGGCTTATGGTGCTCAGGAGGAATTTCTCTTTATAAAGAGAGTGGGTTAGCCCATTTGGGAGGATTAGCAGGGATGGGGAAAGTCTTTCTCCAGTTGTTTTCTTCCTCCTAAGTGCATTCTCTTCTAGGATTTGTCGGTGGTGCTGAGGATTTGCAAATGTAGGTAACAGATGTAATTTGACTTAAATAGAATTAAAAAAAAGTGAATCAGCTGCCAATTTTCAAACTCAATATATTTCCCATCCAAATCTACATTTAGGTTTTTCCTGAAAAATACTTGGCAACATTCCAGTAGGGAAAAGATCAATAGCAAATTAGAAGGGCAAGTGATCCCTAGTTGGGACAGTTCTCTCCCACCGGTGTAATTGCCTAAATTACCTGTTTGGCTCTTTAGGCATTTGGATTTGCCACATCCACCCACACTGAGCATTGTTTACCCCCCTCAACCTCTCCTGGCCGCATCTTCCTTCTTCCTGCCCTGGCATCCACCCACACATACATGTTTTTCCAGCAGAGCCCATGAGCTCAGTAAAAACAAGAACTGGTCTTTCGAGAAAGAATAGGGTTTACCATGGCAAACCAATGATATTCAACACCACAAACCATAATTCCAGAAATGCCAGTTGTGGTTCTTTTGAGACATGAATAATCTTATTTTTGAAGCTAAAACTATAATTAGAATATAACAGTGGTAGTAGTATTATGTATGGGATCATTTAAACACAGTGGAGATGATAAAGATTGGAATTTAAAGGATGGAGAAAGATAAATCAGGCAAATTCTCATCAAAAGAAAGTTAATGAAGAAGCTATATTTATAAAGAAATAGACTTTAAGGCAAAAAAGTATCACTAGAGGTAAAGATGACATGTTCCATCCCTTGAATGACACAACAATTTTAAATGTGGATGCTCCTAATAATACCGTTTGAAAATATAAAAAAAAAAATTGATAGAACTATGAAGAGAAATAAGCAACTCTACCATCATAGTGGGAGATTTTAACACATCTGTTTCAGTAAGTAACAGAACTAGTTAACAAAACCAATAAGGAGAGAAAATTTTGAACAACGTGTTAACAAATTTGATTTAGTGGTCATGTATAGAACATCCAAGAACTGAAGAATGCATTTCTTTTTAAGAACAGATGGGTCATTTGTAAAAATTGATATATCCTGTGTCATAATAGAAGTCTAAACAAATTTAAATTTTAAAATCTTGTAGAGCATGTTTTCTGACCACAAATGTAATTAGTTATAATACATTAACAAAAAAAGGTAACTAGCAAAAAAGTCAATATATGTGAAAATTAAGAAAGAAAGTTCTAAATAACCCATGGGTGAAAGAAGAAATCATAACAGAAATTAGAAGATATTTAGAATCACACTTAAATAACAAATGTACTACATATAAAAACTCATGAGGGTACAACCAAAGCTGTACACAGAGGGGAATTTTTAGCCTTAAATTTATATTTCAAAAAACTTTAAGTTAATAATTTGAAAATATAGATAAATTCTTAGAAAAATGTAACTACCAAAACTTACATAAAAGAAATAAAAAGCCCTTCTACAAAGAATGTTCCAGGTCCAGGTAACTTTACCAGGAATTTTATTAAAATCTTAAAAAAGAGAGAAAAACCTATCCAATACTTCCAATACTATGCAAACTTAGAGAACAGAAAAAGAGGAGTAGGAGTAGTGTCTGGAATAAAAAATTCCTTAGAATCAATATAAAAAAGACAATCTCATGGAAAAAGAGGTAAAAGACTTGAACATTTCACAAAAGAGAACTTTTTCTTTTTTGTATTTTTAAAAACAGCTTTCTTGACATATAATTAATATACAGAACAAACTGGACATGTTTAATGTATACAATTGGATGAGTTTGGAGCTATGCGTATACCTGTGAAATCATCACCACAATCAAGGTAATAAATGATTCATTACTTCTAAAAGTTTCCTCCTGCTCCCCCACCTCCCTTTACACTGTGGTAAGAACAATGAATGAGATCTATACTCTTCACGTATTTTTAAATGGACAATACTGAATTGTTATCTGCACACTACGTTGTGCAGGAGATCTCATGAGAAGATCCTCAACCTCAAACCCTGTCCTCCCCTAGACCCCTCCTCCCCTGCCTCTCCCCTCTCTTATCCAGAGACCTCAGTGGTCTTATTCATTGGCATATTCCCAGTGCATAGAAAACAAAACAGGATCTGGATCATAGATTTTCCTTACAATTTTTGTAAACTATAAATAAATATGCATAGTTGAAATCATTCAAATGGAAGAGGCACAAAGAGAAAGCGAATGGAATAATAAGAGAAGGAGACCAACAATGAAACTGTCCAGAGCACTGACATGCAAGGTGCTCTTAGTGTTCAAGAGAGGGCCTGACGGGATGTAGAAGGGAGTCCAGGAAGGGGAGTATTATAATATCAACTAGGATATCTTTGGCTGCAGGGAACTGAATAGCTAAGAGTGACTTACACAAAAGGCTTTTATTATCTCACATAATAGCCTGAGGGTAGGTAGTTCCAGGGTTGGTTAGTTGAGTATTTCTTCCATGCTGAGGCTCTCTCTGTATTAACTTTTGGTGATTCTCCTGGCTTTCGTCTTGTGGTCACAAAAAAGGCTGTCACAGCATCAGATATCAAAACCTGAGCTCAAAGACAGGAACTTCTCCTCAGGCCCCATTGGCCAGTACCAACACCTAAAGCAACTACAGAAAAGGAGAATGGGATTGCCTCAATTGGTTTAGGCCAACACAGCTCGTCTCCTGGGGCTGGGGGAGAGGGCTAGTCTGCTGAGCATCTTGCTGTCCCACACCGGAACACAGCTGGCACATCAGCAAGGCAGTAGGCGTGCATGCGTGTGAGCAACGTGTCTGTCACAGAATTCAAAGAAAGATGCTCAAGGAAGGAGTCAGTTGGGTCAGTCAATTGTAGCTGAATGGTCGTTAATATAAGAAAAGGATTCACTGTGACCACCAGGTTGGACAACAACGAGAACATTGATGGCAGTAGTAAGAGCAATTTCTGTGGAGTTGGGGGAGGAAGTTAGGGGGAACAGACCAGGTTATGGTGAGTTAACCAGTAAATGGGGATGGGGTGTGAAGGGATGGACAGAAGGCAACTCTTTCAGGGGTCTTGGCTGTGAGGGAGACGAGAGACGATGGAGCGGGCCTGGGCCTGTGTCCTGTTCCTAGCTGGGAATCCTACGCATTTTGTTCTCAGCCAGACTGTGTCAGCTGTGACAGCCCTGTTTGTGTATTTCAGAACTTTTTGAATAATTCCCAGATCTGATAATGTTAGCTTATTTCCCACTCTCCTGACTATTCTAGTTAGTTTTCTTTGACCCTTCTTAGTCCCAACATTTCCTTTATGAGATATGGGAATGAGAGCTATACATATGCTTTTGTTGAATTCAGAAATGGTTCTCATAAAAATGGTATCTTTTCATCAAAAAACAAACAAACACAAAACAATAGAAAGATACAGAAGGAAAAGTAAAATATATATATGATTCTAATTCACACAAATAATGAGAGATAACATACTGCTGTGTTTTTCTTTTAGCTTTTTTCCCATCCACATATATATATTTCCTTTATGTAGTGAAATACTTTATATTCTGTTTTATGACCTGCTTTTTTCTTGATATTATGTGACAAGTTTCTCATCTCATAAAACATTCTTGATGAATATAGTTTTTTTTTACTGAAAAGTACTAAATTGTATGAATGGATCATTTAATATTCCTTAGTTGTTGAACATTTACATCATTTCCTTTTTTTTTTTATTGCTACATTTGTGTCTGTCTGTGGCATATTACCTTGGGATGGGTTTGTAGCCATGGGACAAGTGGGTAAAAGAATATAAAATGATTTTCAGGTTTTGGACAGGGTAGTGATTTGATTAAATGTAGGTGCTCTGGGTTGTGCTTGGTTCCAACTCACATTCTGCCATTTTCTCCATGTGTGACTTTGCATAAGTAACTGACACAAGTCTCAGTTCCCTAATCTGTAAAATGTGGGTCATAGTATCTGCCTCATAGCATTCTTAATAAGTTAAGTAACATAATTTGTGAAGACCTTTTGTTATAATGTCTAACAATAAATATGAGCTATTTCTATAAATGATGTATCAATTTATGTCTCTAAGCAGAGTCTATTTTATTTTTAATCTACTATCTATAAAGCTTAGCTTATGGGTTTTTAAAAATTCTACAATAAAATATATGGCTGATGTGTTCAAAGACACTTAATAAATTTGGAGGACAGTACATCTTTAGTCTTTAGGTTTTTTTCCCCTCAGGCCCAATACTTCAAGTTCAGAGGTAACATTGAGTTGGACACAGAATGTTCCCTAGAAAATATTTGTTTCACCCTTCACTGGGTGTCTCTAGCTAATGCTTTCTGTGTAGATAGAATCTCTTACATTTGATTAAAGCATTTGAATGGATGTGAGTATTGCTTAAACTATTTATTCCTCAAAGGGCTTTCTTGACTCCTAACCTACTTGAGTTCTGTTGTATATTAAGCCATTAGGACTAAACAAAGCTATAAATTGGCTTTGAATAAAAAATAATGCTTAGATCTGAGACAAAAAATCACTGATCCCAAATGTAAACTTTATGTCTTCTGGAATCTCTCAGAACAGAGAAAAGGCAATCTTATAATTTGCTGAGGGCCAAAGGATTTTCAATAGCTGGTAAAGTGCTCCATAGATGATAATGTCTGACTTTTTCACTTTTGCCCCGAGGCTCAGTTCTAGCTCCTGGAGGTTTTCTGGCCCAAGGATTTGCTTTCGTGTGGCAGTCGTGGAGCCTGGAGTTTGAAACTCACATAATAATGTTTTCTGGATTTGAGAGTATTCTTTGGGGGAACAGAGAGGCAAGTTTGTTCACCTGGCACTTTTATGTACCAGAAATAACCCCTCCTGAATTTTTAGTTAACAAATAGAACCTTAGATATTCCTTTTTCGTATATAAGCTAGTTGTCAATAGCTCATTTTATTATTTAACAAGCTTCATATATAAGCTTATTCTAATATATTTTTCAATATAAGCTTATTTTCCTTTTGTGATAAAACATAAACTTCAAATAATTAGAATAATTATTTATTATGTGATTTGTTTTTCAGAACTTTAATTTCTTAATCTCTGCAAAGGGTTTTTTGCAGTAGTCTGCTGGATCTGGCACACATTAGCTCATCAGAGCCAATTATTATTTTCACAAATTGGTTAAGGTCATGTTAGTAGCCTGAACTCGGCCAATGGTAGGAGTATTTACATTAAGAAAATTAGCAAATACTACAACTGAGGTTGTTCCCCCCTTCATGGGCCACCCCCTCAAGCTGGTTAGTAAACATTTACCAGCTGACCACTGCTTTTCAGATTGTTTCAAAGGCATTACAAATTTTAACCTATCAGACTAAACTTCAATATAACATATTTGAGGGAGAATAAAAAGATTTTCAGGTATTGAACATTCTACCAGTGGTGGTTTGTGAAATGCTATTATTTACTCAAAAATAGTCATTTAGGACATGACAGACAAATTGAATGTGGGAAGAACGGAAACCACAAATAGGAGGCACACATTACAGTAAACGTAGAAAACTAGACAACAGAGGTAAGAAAATAGAAAGCCTAAGGAAAAAAATCTTGAAGAATGAAGGACAGGAAGAAGACTGTGCTAAGCAAAACTGACACTAAAATTGAATTTGAGAAGTGCCAAGAGGTTAAAAAAAGGCATCAAAATAAAATAGTTTTGAAAATGGTCAACAATGCCAAGTTGGTGAAGTAATGTCTTTTCAAGGTGGCATTTGCTGAGATGGAAAGTGGCACTAAAATCACCAGCCTCTGAAAAACAACACATTTTGCCCTTGGCATTTTGAAACACATTTAGAGAACAGGATTATGGGTAGGTAGCCGTATATTTATTGTCCAAACCAAGACTTTTGTGAATGAAAGAGGACTCTATTAATCATTAATTCTGGGCAACAATCTAAACCAGCATCACTGAGGCACACCACGATCTGTGTACACATTAATTTTAGGTTATACTATTGGCCACTCATTTTCCAGTACAATAGGTTAAAAGAAGCTGACTAATAAATATTACAATGAAAACATTAAAATAAAACATTTTTAGTCTGTAATTATATGTAATTAGGTGTTTTCCCTTTATGAGAAAGTTAAAAAGTAACAAGAGGTTATTCATAATACTGTTGACTAAACAACAAGAAATATGTGAGGACCTGGTCTCCAGTTGTCACAGCACAATCCTGAAACCCCATCTGCCTCTTGTGCCTTCTGACCTTGGTGGGGTCCCGGGGTAACTGTTCTTATTGTAACTGTCAGCCCTAGAAATTGTAGGTCCAGAAACTCTCCAACTTCAGTTACTTACCAAATCCTCTTCCTGATACTGTTTCTTGTAATATTTCTAGGCTTTTTCCTTTGTCCTGCTTAAGTGCTTAAGTTTCTCACCTCGCCCCACAGCTGGGATCCTCAATACCATGTGAAAAAGAACATGGCTGCCTTTGAGAGAAGGGCTCATAAACTCTCTGTTGAATTCCACAGTTTTCCTTCCTCAAACTTGCCGGCCTTTATTTTGCGTGTATGTTTTAGCCAGCTTTCAAAAATCTTTATCAGAGACCCATACAGGGTTTCTCTGGAAAATCACCGATTTTCTGATTTTTGTAGCTTCGATAAGGGCGGCTAGTCTACGATGTACATGAACATTCAGCAGAATTTGGACAGCCCTGGTCAAACTCATTCTCCCACAAAGATTATAAACATTTCTGAAGGCTCCTCCATCTAATGTAAGATTAAAATAGTAGGGCTCATGCCAGTACGATCAGCACTGTGAATACTATTTGTATTGTTCCTAACAACACTGGGAATACTGCCATCACCTCTGACTCAATTCCTCTCATTACTGTGTCCAGTAGAACTTCCAAGTCTTCTCTGTCGCCGACAGTGACTGAGGACAGGTCAGAAGTAGCCACTGATGGTGCCAACCGCCCCCTCCACAAGGGTGGGCAGAGAGAACTCCTTCTCTAGTCATCATCTGTGGCTGCTCCCTTTTCTGCCAATGCCTTTTTCTTCTTTCCTAGACATGTCATCATGTACTCTTAGCTCCTTCCAATGGAAACATTTTTACAGCCCCCCATGAAGAAGCAGTGTCAGATGGCCATGCTAGACATCACATGATTCTTGCCCTCAATTGTAGTCCATTGTCCCAGAGATGGGTACCTGTACTAAAGGCAGCCAATTCACAGATAGTTCAGAGACCTATACCATGATCTGGCCCAAAAAGATGAGCTGGGCCAACTCAATACTCTCTGTCAGGAATGTGACCTATGAATTGTAACGATAGTGGAGAAGTCAGCTGTGGAAGTTGAAACTGAAAGATTGCTTAGAGAAAAGCCATGGAGTAGTGTTGGTGCCATGAAGATTAACAAACCGAAGTCACGGGGATGCATTAATGATGAGGGAGATGAAAAGGCAGAAATTATGAGTAAGCAGAAGATACAGGCACTGATAAACAGAATGGCAAATGAGGAGTCAATCTGTAGCTCCTGGAGAATGGCAGAGACATGAAGGGAGCAGCACAGCCACATTGATGGCAAAGCCGTAGAACAAGAAGTACAAATTCATGCTGTTGAGGCCCTCGGTGAATGGGCATCTGAATGGTCCTGGTCTTCATGAGCCTGATTCTACGTGAGGCAGGGCTGATGCTTTCTCCTGGGCTCCATAGTGTGGATTTGTATTAGGATTTCCCAGAGACACAAAGTCAATTACATACACACACACACACACACACACACACACACACACACACGTAACTCCTTCAAATGATTGGGTACTGACCCATTCACATTATGGAGTGGAATCTGGTTTACTCAAAATCGATTGATTTAAATGTTACAACTAACAAATGACCTTCACAACAACATCTGGACTGGAGTTTGACCAACACTTAGGTAGCACACCTGTCCAAGCTGACACATAAAAGTAAGCATCCGAGGATCTTTACTAAAAATCTGTCGCTTGAGGCAACTTTAATCTCTGTACTTTTCTCAAGTGTTTTCAGCTACTAAGCATTAAAGAAGGATTTGAGTCCAGCAATCTGTCTCAAAATGTGCATTTTTAACTACTAAGTGCTTATATCATTTTGTCTCATAGCTGTCATTTATTAATTCATTTATTTATTCAGGAACATTTATTGGGGACCTCTTACATAGTTAGCATGATACTAGGTTGTGGGGAGACAGTAATAATGAAAATATATATTTATTAAATATAAAATATGATTAAATACAATGTCACATAACATATTCAATGTAATTTAAATATAATTAAAATAAACTATAAAACATTTAAGATATAAAATTAGATCTAATGTAATAATAGATGAGTGGAAGGCCAATGAGGAGAAGCAGCTACTCTGGTTGGGAGGGGGATGTAGGGAAGGTTTCTATTGGGCAGCACTAGATGTCAAATCTGAAGGATGAATCAGCACTAACTAGTTGGAGGCAGTGGGGGATGGGGTAAGAAAGGACACTTCAGCAAACATGCCAGCAGAAGCAGAAGCACACCACCTGAGAGAACAGAGCCCATCACTGAAATGTTAGCTGTTAAGTTCCTTGAAATAGTGACTTATTTTTTCGTTCTTTCCTGTCTTCCTTCTTTCCTCCCTCCCTTCTTTTTTTCTTTCCCCTCCAATTCCATCCAGCCCTCAGCCACTTAATTGAGGTCTTGTATATTCTACTCTCTTTGTTAAAATTATTGAATGAATGACTAATAAGAAATATACACTTTATCTTGATCACTAAATGCCTCTGCAAGTCTAGTTGCTATCTACAGAGACCAAAAAAACTGAGACACAGGTCTCACCTGGTATAATTCTTGTTCTTTCAAATAATTTTCTTCTGATGATGATATTTTAAATGATTGCTGCCCCTGTCCCATTTCTTCATAGATGAATCAAGAACGCTATGACTGTGAACGAGGTGGGTAGAGCAAGCACCTGATGAGTCTTTTGAAACTTAGACCCAAGCAATGGAGTGTTGCAATTGACCGTGGGGGAACAGCTGCCACAAACAGCTCCTTCTGGCTTCCAGTAATTAGGAAAGAGGAATCTTGGAGTTCAGTTTGAACAGAACCAGTGGGCCATCTGGCGGACCAAAAGGCAAGGCGGAGAAGCGTGAATAGTGCTGGAAGCCGTGTGTGTATTACACGTGCGTGAACGTATACTGGTATGTGATGTGTCAGGAATGTTTCAAGTCATGAATGGTTTTTATTTAAAGGAGTGTCAAGACAGAACAGTGACACGGGGACTATTGGCTTAAATAATATGAGGAAGTTTTGATCTTTTAATTATATATTTTAAAATTGAGAAGAAGCTGAATAATTTAGTTTAATGCAGTATACTACTTAGAGGCAATAGTTAGTAAAAATCCGTACAACTTTTTTTTTCATATCCCAATAGCCTAGCATATGTGACATAAACAGATTCATATACACACACACTATTGGGACTATGCAGAATAATGAAAACTCACAGCTCCAACTCACTTCTCCTAATTATAACCTTAGAGTGAAGAATAGTCCACAGGTTCAGATGGAATTCAAAATTCTTCTCAGGTTGATATTTTTTAGTCTCCAGCTTGGAAATACTATTAATAATTTATGAGTAAATTCTTTAGGTTTTCTGAGCCATAATTTCTTCATCAGTAAAAAGGGGGACCAAAGCGGTTGATCTTTTCAATTCATAAAACGGTGTGTTTATCAGAGGAGGTTATATTAAAAAAAAAACAAAAACGGTTTGAAAAGTGTGAGACCTCATACATATGTAACAAGTAGAACTAGCTTTCATACATTTATTTATTCAATATATTGCACTCATCCCACTGCTCATATATGTATAATTATGTGCTATAGGCTATGCTAATTTCTGGGGCCACACTGATGAAAAAAGACAGATGTTTCTGTCTGTGTGGTCTCTTTGGAAGGGATAAAGGCAATTGGAAAATGCTTGTGAGTTTCTACATTATCATTTAATAGGTGTGTGATTTCAGGTGGGTGTAGAATTGAAGGTAGTAATACCTTTCAGGACTATGTCATAGGATGGCTATGAGAATTAAATGTGATAGTTATTGTAAAATGCATGCAGTGCTCTGCAAACATGACCCTACTATGAAATACCAAGTGGCGAGAGAAAAGAAATTGGATGAAGTTTGAATCATGGAAACGTCCCCAAACTAAGGATGGGGATAAAGGAAAAAAAAGGGTAGAAAATTTATAAAGAGGGAGGTAGAAAAGTGAGAGCAAGTAATAAAGGGGAAATATAAACAAATTGTACTACAAGTAATTTTTTCAGATTTTACCTAGTTCAATATGTTAAATTCTGAGGTCTTATTCCAGCGATATTTCCTTCAAAATCCAGGTTAAAAGTACATTAAAAAAAAAAAAGAAGAAAAGAAAAAAGAAAAAGAAAGAAAAACCCTCTTTGATTCTTACATTCAAATTCTAAGATTAGTTTATTTCTGGCATAAAGGCAGGTCCATTCTATAAAGACAGTTTGCATTTGTGCTTTATCCTGAACCTCTCTATTCAGCAACTTCTCTCAAAAAGATCTTTGTTCTGGACGTGGAAAAAAGGGCAAGTGCTATTGCAGAAGAATGATTCTACCCAGTAGAACCTGGATTTCTACTTGTCCATGGGAGCACACATTCTGGCTAAGACTGACAGTAAATTTCACATTTCTAAAGAATAATGTGGTCGATACATGTAATTTTCATTGGTTTTGTTGAAGGAGGTCATACAAGATTAAGATGCTTTGTTGATGCAAGAACAAAAGTAAGGTAGGGAGCCTGGCAAATATGGAGGAATATATTTTCAAAGTGAATAGACTTTTCTCCTCAATTTTTATGATTCTTCTAGTCACATTTTAGTTGAAAATCGAATCCTGTTCTAAGACTAGAAGGATAAATTGATAACTCTCTTGACAACATATAAGTTGTTTAAAGGCAAAACTATTTGATTATTTTTACTCTGATGTGTAGAGAAACTGACATTTTAATCAAAAAATGAATTAGTATGATACTATATTTGAAGCTTCCATAAAAGTAGAAAACTTGTTTGTGAGTAGTAGTTTTGCTGGTTATTATCTAGTCATCTCTCTTTTTTGGTCTCCAGCATTTTGGCTAATGCTTTATAGTCATTCTCTTGATTTAAACTCTAATCATTACCTACCTTGATTTCCTCATGAATCTCAAAATTGTTTTGCTGAAATAAAACCCTGGATATTTAGGGCACATTTTAATAATCTGTCTTTTTCTGCAGTGACTAATTTTAAATGCCAAGTCATATTCACACTTTCCATGCATGCAGTATTTTGTAACAAATTTTCCCTGAACATGAAGGATTTCTTTTTAGAGCAAAAACTTGTAAGAATAGAAGTGCCAGAGCCAAAGCATCTACAAGTGGATTGTCTGTAAGGGGAACAGCTTATCTTACATTTATGCTGCCATCGAATGCAGGTAGATAAAACCTCACATAGTTACCGTAGGGAGGAAAAGAACAAAGAATACTTTTTGCTTTGTATCTCTTCTTACATATCTTGCCAGAAAAAAGATTTTCCTGGTCAACTCGCCTTTGCTAAGTTTATCTCCGAAGGGACAGTGCTGTTCACTCACATCTTTGCAAGATTTTACCTTGATGTTCCAAAAAGAAAAATTACTCAGTGTGATGATATGACTTTTTTTTGATAATTCCAGGAATAGCTCATAAAAATTTTGGTCAGAAACTGTTCCTAACCGAATCTGGGAGATTAAGTTGCCATAGTAAAACAGAGAGATTACAGAATCCTTGTCTGTGATGGTTAAACTATTACTGTGTCAAGTGGGCAAGTACCTTTATGTTTATTTCAAAGAATGAAACATAGAATACAGTTTTGCTTATGCTCAGCTTTCTCATTTTAAAGTGAGAGGATAATCTTTTATAAAAAAAATTTAGAAACATTGAATTAATTCCTGAGAAGTGTGGTGAAGTATGATTTTTTTTTCTGTAGCACATACATACATCAACTCTTTCTTTCGTCTATTTTGTTCTAATATGTGTGTGTGTGTATGTGTATATACAAACATATATGTGTGTATATATATGTATACACACATATATGTATATATACACACAGAACAAATACACACACATTCTGACAATTAAATTCGTGAACTGGTTGCAACAATGTTGCTAACCTTTTTTTTTATACCCGAGGGATTATTCATTATGAATTTGTACCAACTGGACAAATAGTTAACCAAGTTTACTATTTGGAAGCACTGAAGAGGCTGCGTGAAAAAGTTAGATGAAAACTACCTGAATTTTTCACCAACAATTCATGGCTCTTGCATCACGACAGTGCACCAGCTCACACGGCACTGTCTGTGAGGGAGTTTTTAGCCAGTAAACAAATAACTGTATTGGAACACCCTCCCTACTCACCGGATCTGGCCCCCAATGACTTCTTTCTTTACTCGAAGATAAAGGAAATATTGAAAGGAAGATATTTTGATGACATTCAGGACAACAAGGGTAATACGAGGACAGCTCTGATGGCCATTCCAGAAAAAGAGTTCCAAAATTGCTTTGAAGGGTGGACTAGCCGCTGGCATTGGTGCATAGCTTCCCAAGGGGAGTACTTCAAAGGTGACCGTAGTGATATTCTGCAACGAAGTATGTAGCACTTTTTCTAGGATGAGTTCGCGAACTTAACTGTCCGACCTCGTATATATCCCCACTTGATCTGTATTCCTCCCCCACCCTCACTTTATTCCTCAAATTTTGAAGCTAACAGCAAAAAGTACCCATTCTCACCTCAAAATTTCAATGTGAGAAAATATTGCCTTACAGGCTGCTCATAAATAAACTCATTGGTAGTATCTGTGTGCCTTTTGGATTTAAAAGAATAAAACCAAAGTGCTTTGTGTGTGTATATGTGTTTCCTTTTTTTCCTCATTGTTTTGCATAATTTATTACTTGTAACTGTAAAACTGAAACTCATGTGAAACATCAATATCAAAAGTTGATTTACCTGTTAAGGTTCATGAGCCCTCAACAATTAAATAATTATTAATTTTAAGAGTTTTCATTGTGTCAGTTAAAGATCTCAATCTCTATGTACAATATATGAAAGCAGGATGAATAAAAATAAAAGGAACCATCCTCAAGTTTAACAAAGGTCCTGTATAGAAAGGCAAAAAAAAAAAAAGTTCAGTTAAAAGTTTAAGATTCTTCCTGCCAAGAATCCTGATTGTACCAGAACTGTTGGTAAAGATTCCCACTCTCTATGGTAAATCAGTTGACGGAGACAGTGTTTTGACCTTAGCGGAGGAAGCATATAACCCGTAACTTTTCTCCTATGTTCTCAGCTGGATGTTACATATGGTATAAAACTTTGGAATGTTAGGAGGTCTGAGATATGAATGAGCAAGACAAGTAGAATTTCACTTTGTAGGAGAAATTAAATAACCTCGCGTCGGCCAGAGTTCACTCAATCTTTTTTTCCCCAGTCTAATAAATAGTCTCTTTCCAAGTTGTGATAAACTTAGTGCATGAGTAATAATGAGAAAAATACTTGCAGATTATTTGTTGAGAAGATTTTACTTTAACCAAAATTATGGAAGGTTTTTTTCCTTGGATCAAGTGCTGGGGACTTAAAACGGTGTTGTCTCGTTTGCAGCTTTTTGATAGTGGACTTTCATCTGAACAAGTTGGAAATTTTAAAATGAAATTAGCCTTCCAATTTCATTATTAATTATTTATTAAAGTTGTCAGGGCGAACAGAACTTTACCTTTTGCTATTATATGCCTGAATTTTTATTTGTGGTTTGCTATTAGAACTTGAGTGCTTCCAGTACAACTTCTGCTGGAATTGATATATTGAAATGGAATGCCATTCCAAGGAAAACGATGGCTGGTACAAGGGAGGCTACAAGTATTGGAATTTTCCTGTGACATTCACTTTTATATAACATTCTACAATTTTGCTGTAGTTCCTATCCACTGTCTTAGCTAAAATCCATCTCATTTCCTTTGTTCCACCATTTTCTTTCTGGTTATAGGTATCAAGAACTTTAGTGATTTGTAAATGGTTTTCTAAACTAACGTAATAAGTACGCGTCAAATGTATTTTTTTTCCATTTTAGTTTTTAATTATTATCCCCTGATTTCATTTCCTTGCCATGCTAAAGGCAATTCTAGGATGGGTTCTATTTCCTTAGTGTTGAAGTATAGATCTCTGAAATCTCATGCTGTGGTACCCTGTCACCTGACTGGTTCTGTCCCTGCCAGGGAATCACGTGTCAGAACTTTTCTTGGTGAAGTTCAATTTGTATCTGTAGAGTAAACCAGAAGAGTCAAACCAAGAACTCTTATCTCCCCTCTCTCAATCTTAAATGGAAAAATTAAAGACACTCCAGGTTTCTCTTTCTTGTCTAGTGTCTAATTTATTGTCCTAAATGAGCCAATCCTCCCCCCACTCTTTTCAGAAGGGTTCCACTTCGAAGCCTGGCTTCAGTCCTTCTGTGCCTCCTCAGGCTGTGTCATCTCCTGGGTGACACGGGATTCTCAGGGCTTTGATGCACGTCCCTCCAACAGCTTCCACCATAGCCCCTCTTCGTCAAGTTGGTACCCTGCGCTATGTCTTCACTGAAATTTTATATCCAGACATACGCTTTCTTCACGTAGCCTCTGGCAAAGAGCCCCCCTTTATCTAGTATCTCCAGACTCTTGATTCCTCTACTGACAGAGAAAGATGTTTTCTTTCTCTGTGACCCACTTCACACATTCAGTTCATTTCCCAGCCCACTTAGAGTTTCTGTTCCATCACTTTATCTCTCTTTGACAGTATCAACTCTTTTGTCCCCATGTCCCTTTTTCATCTCTGCTGAGCAAAATCGCAAGCCTGGATGAATTCAACCATTATTCTTCCATACCCGAGACTTGCTGATTAGAAAATCTCCCCATAAGAAGATTGGTGCTGCTGAAAGTTTAATGGGTTTAACTGGATTCTCAGTCCTTCTCGCCTTGGCTCCTTGCCACACCCAGGAACATGGCATGAATCTTCATGAGTTGGAGACCCTTTTTATGCCTCAGAAAAAGAAGTTGAGGCTTTTTTTTTTATACATGCATTTGCATATTTCTTCTTCAAGTTCCTCTTTAGTATTGGCAGTTCAAATTGTGATTTTAAAAGACCTGGGGTAAATTTGGGTCCAATCTCCAATGTGGTGGGATATCCTTGGACAGCAATGCTGATATCAAAAGTCTAACGGGAGGTGGCATGATGGTGGTTAGAGAGCTTTCTGGGTCACGGCAGGATCCTAGTTAGTAACTGAATAATAGGTATCAGGAAATAGGCTGGGAAATTTGTTGGGGCCTCAGTTCAGTGTCTGGACTTAGGGCAGAACAGGAAGACTCAGTGAGAAACTGAACTAGAAGACCACACATATTGTGCTCAGTGGTAGGGTAGGGTTAATGTCAGAGAAAGGGACCGCTCAGCTCTGGTTCCCAGAGTTCACCCAGGCACACTAGGTATTGGTTATCTTGCCAAGGGATTGATTTGAGAACTTACTGTGGGGGCAGAGCCCCAGAAAGTAGTTTCCAGGCTCTCGGCCTCACATAGACAGGTGCTGGCTCAGGTAGTAAATGGCCATCAACTGTGATTGGATGGCCATCAGCTGTGGCTAGTTGGCCGTCAGCTGTAACCAGTGAGCCATTGGCCACTAATATAACTGCTGTGGCTACGCTAGCAGAAGGAGAGAGAATGGGGGCTGGCAAGAAGATGGTGGCTGGGCTGGCAAGCGTGGATGGTGGTTTGCGGACAGTGTGGATCCAGCCTCCAGTGAGAGTATAGTGCCGCCAGAGAGAATATAGTGGTATGACTCCCCTACCTATGGCTCCGTGGGTGTTCCTTTTTGGCCTCACCATATCCTGCGTTCTTATGTGGGGAGTGGGAGCAGAGACCCCGCAGGCTTCCCTGCATGACACTTACCCACTGCTTCCTTTGTTAGGAATGGTTTAGAGAAATGGGTGGAGCTGAGAGTACAGGTGGGCGGGTCTGGTGAAACTCTCGGGGTGACAATGGTGGAGTGTCATCAGAGATGAGGCAAGAGAGGTAAACTGAGGTCAGCCTGCAGAAGACTTTGCCTATGTAACAGCCTAACCTGATAGTCTTGGAAGTACATTCTCAATTGTGGAATTAAATTAGATGGAAGCTAAATAAATAGGAAGGGGTCAGTTATAAGGTTTTTTCCAATAATATTATTGTGTTCACATAAAAGGAATGAGAGGGAACTTTTAAACCAAGAATAAACTCTTGGTTTGCCATGTGAGAAGCTTGTACACTTTAAGGATATTTTAGACAGGGCATAGTTTTTTGGGTCTGTGGCCTCTTGCCTCTCTCTCCTGCACGCTAATCTTCAGTTTCAGTACATTCAGGGAAAATAAACTAATTTTAGCATTAGCCTAATCAAAGTACAGGAAGGCAGATCTGCTGTAATAACATAATATGGTATAATCCAAAGCTTAATATATTTGTATCCTGCTTTAGGCAACTATAATACATTAATAGATAGCTACATAAAAAAATCAATTGGTGGATAGTTATTTGCTTTACAAAATTTTCATCATAAGATTTCTGTAGAAAACCCCAATTTCCTTTAGGACATTTAAAATCTGATTTGGTGTGCTAAGATTCCATTTGCACATATATTTATCCCGATTAATAATCAAGTGGGACTTATTAATAAGGATAAGTATACGTTTTTGAGTTTAGGCTTAAAAATGTCAGCATATGGATGGAGCTTAGTGCTCTGGCTTTTCAGCAGATCAAGAGGCTAGTTTTATTAACTGAAATCTACGTGTAATGCAACAGGGTAACACAGATGCCCCCAAAATAGGGATGCAACCTGAGCCTCAGTTAATAGAAATCAAGGTGCAGAATGAGAGGGTCAGTTACACCCCTCAGACCATATCCAGGTACTTCCTGCCCCACTTTTCTGGGGGAACCGACAAACTCAGTGTCTGTAGAGGCAGGTGTTGAGGATGATGAAGGAGCTGGGGCCCCTTCAAAGTCTTAAAGGATGAAGACGTAGAGGATGCTTAGCTTGAAGAAGAGAAGGTAGAGATGGTTCCTTAAAAAGGGTGATGGATCGTCATATGGAAGCAGAGTTGGATTTACATATTTATTGCTGCTTCAGCTTTAGAAATCAAGGTGGGAATTACAAGGCTACAGTTTCCCCTTCCTCACACTGTCAAGGGTTTTGTTTCTTTCTTTTTTGTTTTTTTAGAGGATTCTTGTATGAGATAAGAAATTAGACTAGAGGCTTCCATAGTTCCTTTCACTCACTGATTCATTTAAATTTGTCCCATCTGGTAGGCTACTCAGCTGGAATTGTTTGTTATTTGTACTTATATATCACTTATTATGTGTCTGGAACTGTTCTAAACACTATGCAAATATCAACTTATTTCACTTATTTCAACAAACCCACAAGTTTTATAGATTTCATTTTAGATGTGGATACTAAGGCCCAGAGATGTTAAATCGCATGCACAACGTAACACAGCAAGAGCCAGATCCCCACCCAGGCTGTCTTCTTCTTTATTTCAGAAACATGTGTCTTGAGAATTATATTATGTTAGAATTATGTATGTGATGGATGGCTCCATTCTTGGTATATTATTGAGCTATTGACTGAAAATGACTTTTATCTTTATTATTGTGATGATTGAAAGTTCTTCTTACGTGGGAAGTATTTGATTCACCTCCATTCACATATACATGTGTTGCTAGAAAACAAAATATTGTTTTGTGTCCCCTGTGGCCTAAATCATTATCAAATAGTAATTTGAATACTTTGAATACTTTATTAGCTCAATCCCTCCCATTTGTAAATTATAGGGAATTTTAAAGAAAATGACATCTCTCGCAATTGCTTCCTTCATAATCTATGTGATTTCTCTATAATCACAGGGTCTTATGTTATGTCTCTGTGACTTGGACAAACTGTTTTTATTTTTCTACATTTTAACTCCTCGTCAGGGGTACTCTCAGTACTGGAGGGTATATGGCTTATTAAACACAGAATGGTTTCTGCTGTTCCTTCAGCTTACAAACTCAAAAGCCTCATCTGTTAGCAGACAGCTATAACACACCCGTAACAGCCTTCCCAGGTTTATGTTTAGTTCATGAAGCAGAAAATATGACAGGTTCTGTATCTTTCAAAACATCTCACCCCAAATGGTAGTTAATTCCCTGACTTTCAAAGGCCAAGAAAATTTATCTTTCTGCTGGTAGCAAGAATGTAGTTTCTTTTTCTTTTCTTTTCTTTTTTTTTTTTTTAAGGCTTATGTAGATATTTACTGACACTAATGTTTAGCCAAGATAACTAGCAGTTTTCTTATGATATTAGGCAGACAAAGTCTTGCTTCCAGATTGAACTAATTTTATGAAGAAAAATTTATCAATCACCTAGTCAGAGTTCCAGTTTTTTTATTTGTTTTTTTATATTGAACTGGTTGAATAATTTTAGATCTGAAGAAGTACTCTCTTAAGTACATAGACAATTTAAAAGTAGTTTAATAATGTATTTATTTCAGTGAACAATTTGACTGTCTAACAATAACAAAGTGACAATCGGATACACTCCTTGGTAACACTGTTCATAAACTGTAGCTTTTACCAGTTTGATGTTATTATCTAGAGAGCTGTAATTCAACTTCCATAGAGAGCAGGAAGGGGCTGAGGACTGGTTGGGCAGAAAGGCCTTTGGAAAACCGTTGGGGACTGGAAAAACCAGCCAAGATAATAAAACTGATATGGTGGAGAGAGACAAGTGATGGGAAGATACATGCCCCATTCCTGGGTTGAAGAGAAATCTTGTGAAGTTTGTGTCAAGCGTAATGAGTCGCACCAATAACGGGTCCACTGGTCCCTCGGAATGCGGCTTTCTGGAAGGTAAGAAATGAAAAGCCTGCAGAGCAGCTGGAAATGGGATCAGTACCCGAGAGCAAGAAGATGGACCGGGGAAGACCTGGAATGAAGGGCTTTCTGGATATTTCTGGGATTCAAGTTATGATGGGAAAGGCTGGACGTTTAGAAGCACAGGCGCCAAGGATGTACTTTTTCCTAGGAAGAGAAATACGGCTCAGCGGCAAGGAGTGGGTATGAGTGCTGCAGGCTGATATTTCTCTGATATCCTCATGAGCAATGCAGACAGTCTGTACATGTATGAGTCAGGAATGCTTTTGGCTGCATGTATTACAAAACGGGAATACTATATCTTAATTGTAAAGGTTTATTTTCATACATGATGAAAACTGTGTGGGCGGATTGTTGCTGGAACTGGTTCAGGGGCTCAGCAATGTTAATGCTGACATCTCTGATTGTTTTGAAATTTCCTTCACTGGCCAAGGGAGTGTCCTGCAGCCCCGCCATCATGTCAGCAGGAATGAGAAGGAAGCAGCCTTTTCCTGCTGTGCTGTGTCATGTGGAGAGTCCACGCTGGAAGAGGCCTAGGGCAGAGGCTGGAAGTGGGGTCATTCAACCAACAGCGTCTGCCACATCATACATTTCTGCTAACTCATCTTTGTAGTACAATCTTCAAAGAAGAGCGTTTTTGTTCTCTTGTATTTCAAACCAAGAAGTGCTGGAAAGGGAGGGTGTGGATGTGAATATGAAATGCTCTGTGATAGTCCATGAAACTACTTTCTGAGAATTAGTGAGATTAATGAATTATGGTGACTTATAATAATGATTATGATAATACCAACACTAGCTACACATACAGCTTCCTATGTGTCACTCTCTGATTTAAATACTATATATACATTACTTTTTAAAGTCTTGTCTACCACATTAGGAGATAGGAACTAGTATTATTATCCCCATTTTGCATATTGGGTAACCGAGACCTTGAACGATTAAATGACCCATCCAAAATCATCTAGCTAGTAGGTGGGGAAACCAAGAGTCACACCTTGCAGTCTGGTTCCAAGACCCATTCACTTTGCCATGACACTGCTTGCTTTAAAAAAATTTTTTTAAGTGTCACACTTACCTCTTTAACATGATTCTAAGTTTTATCACATTATTATTTTTCCTAGTGTCTACTTAATTCTGTGGTCCTGAAAAGATGAAAAGCAATGTAAATATAGACACATGCCTCATCTCCAACAAGTGATGTCACTGCTAGGAAAACAATATCTGCGCAAATGAGATGGAAAAATGAGAGACTGCATCCAAATACGGTGAGGTTGGCAGGAAAAGACTGTGGTAATCCAGCGTCACCCATTTTGAACAGTCTGGCCCAGATTAGGAGCCGTTAAGGACATCAGTGTGCCTGGTTCAGGTTGGAGGCATTTTATATTTAAAAGGCAGGCAATTGAATGATTCCAGTTAATATATAACCTTGAGTATAACACCTGCCTGAGCCAAACAGAATTACTTCCTGCTGGTGTTTTTCTTCTGTGTTAATGGTTTTGTACATCTAGCCTAAACAATTTATTTTTCAAACTGAGGCAAAATTTTGCAAAATGGAAACATTCAAATCAACCAGCTTCTCACCTGTCAAAATTAAATAAAAATCTGAGCGTGTGTGTGTGTTTACGAGGTGTGATCAGAAAATATGGTAAATGTTTAAATAAAAAAATTATTACAGTAAAAGATACATTGCCATTAATCCCCCTCAAAACACTCCCCCTCACTTCGAACACACTTACCCCATTGTTCTTGCCACTTTCTGAAGCGGTTCTGGAAGTCCTCTTTTGTGACTGTCTTTAGTTGCACTGTCGTGGTTGCCTCCCTGTCCTGAATCGATGCAAAATGTTTACGTTTCATGGTAATTTTGACTTTGGGTTAAAGCCAGAAGTCACACAGTGCCAGATCCAGTGAATAAGGTGGATGAGGACACACCACAATGTTTTTATTTGACAGAAATTGCCGTACCAGAAGTGATGTGTGACACAGAGCATGGCCATGATGGAGGATGAAGTAAAGACACTCACAAAAGAGGACTTCCAGAGCTGCTTCAGAAAGTGGCAAGAACAGTGGGATAAGTGTGTTCAAAGCGAGGGGGAGTATTTTGAGACGGATTGATGGCAATGTGCCTTTTACCATAATAATTTTTTTAAATTTAAACATACACCGTATCTTTTGATCACACCTTGTATAAAGCAAATAACTGAAGTGGTTGGTTGCAAATGAAAAAAATTATTTAATATTTTACGCTAAAATACTAAGAATATAAAATACTAAGACATAATAAACAATACATTTTCCTGACATTATAAGCTATAATTAGAGAAAAAGTGTTGTTTTCTGGAAAGACAAGTTAGCTAGGAGTGAGAAGAAGTAGGTTCCTAGCCTTTAATTCTAGGGCATTTTCAGTGCCCTTTTCATCTTATTACCATGCCTCGATAACACTGGTATTTGTCAGCTGATATGGTTTAGTACCTTCAGGAGGACAGATCTATGCCATAGGTCTTGGCAATTTGGAATTAGAACATAGAATATTGGCTGGAAGGGATTTACCTCAGAGATCGTTTTCTCCAATATTCATCTGTAGAGATCAATGGAATGTTTGAATCAGTATCTTAACAGCCATGTGGACGAGGATTCTATGGCATTGAATGAAGTTGTGGTTCATACAGAATCTAAGCTGTTCTTACTTTGCATATTATTCATAGGTCTTGGAAGCTGCAGGAGGTCTTTCAAGGCTAGATAGACATTCTCCATTTGTCTTTAGGGTAGATTCCAAGGTTTTTAGGACAGAAGCTCATCAACTAACAAGAGATTAACACCTCTGTGGAGGAAACCTCATCACTTCTTGCCTCTTACTCTGCAGACTTATCTAAGCTCCTCCCCTATACCCCGAGATCAGTTACCTCTACTGTCTCCTGGCATACTGCTTCCTAAGTGACATCAATCTTCATCTTTCACTTGGCTAATTCCTTGCTAACTCTAAGGCTCAGCTCAGGTATCACCACCTCCAGAAGCCCTCCTTGATTGCTGAAGGTTGAGTTAGGCAGCCCTTCCAATAATACCCTTTGCGTGTGTACTCTAGTGCTGTATGTTCCACATTGTGTTAAAATGATCAGTTTATATCTCCTCCCACTAAGACTGTGAGCAACTTGCTGGAAAGGACATGCCTTAATTATCTTTGTATTTCTGGGGCCTACAGCAAGACTCATTGTTAATTCTCAGTATTATTTATGGACTTTATGAAGGGGAGAAAAACCACCCCTGAATTTTCCTACTGCAATGTATGGGGTTATTCCATGCAGAAGTGGTATGTAATGAGTTTTGGGACTGCTTGTACCATGATAGAAAACCTATATACAGGAAGGTTACATGTTTTTTGCTTGTTTGTTTCAAATATTCTCATTAAAATATAGCTGACATACAGTATTATATTGGTTTCAGGTGTACATCACAGTTATTCAACATTTATACACCTAAAGGAGTGATCACCATGGTAAGATCAGCAACCATCTGAAACCATACAATGCTATTACAATATTGTTGACTATATTCCCCATGCTGTATGTTACATCCCCATGACTTATTTGGTTTATACCTGGAAATTTGAACATCTTGTTCTGCTTTCCTACCCCCCCTTTTTAATTTTTCAGTTAAAATTGACAATATTATTTTATATTAATTTCAGGCATACAGCATAGTGGCTAGACATATAATTTAAGAAGTGATCCCCCTGACTAGTCTAGTACCCACCTGGCACTACACACGGTTATTACCATATTATTGACTACACTCCCTATGCTTTAGTTTACAATACTGTGACTATTTTGTAACAACCAATTTGTACTTCTTAGTCCCTTTACATTTTTCACCCTGCTCCCATCAATCACCCTGATAAATCTAGTACCCATCCGACACCACACATAGTTATTACAATATTAATGACTATATTCCATATACTATATCCTACGTCCCTATGACTACTGTATAATAACAGATTTGTACTTCTTAATCCCTTGCCCTTTTTCATCCACCCCAATCCCTCCCATCTGGTAACCATCAAAATGTTCTCTGTATCTATGAGTTTGTTGCTGTTTTTTTCATTTGTTTATTTTGTTCTTTAGATTCCACCTATAAGCAAAATCACATTGCATCTGTCTTTCTCTGTCTGACGTACTCCATCCAGCACAATACCCTCCAGGTCCATCCATGCCGCCATAGATGGCAAGAACCCATTTCCTTTCATGGCCTAGCAATATTCTATAGTATATATGTACCACCTCCTTTTTATGCATTCATCCATTGACGGACACCCAGGCTGCCTCATCTTGGCCATTGTAAACATGCTGCAATGAATATATGGATGCACACGTCCCCTTGAAGTAGTGTTTTGGGTTTCTTCAGATAAATACCCAGAAATGGGATTACCGGGTCCTTCTTTGTCTCCTATTATAGCCTTTGTTTTAAAGTCTATTTTGTCGTCTGATATCAGTATTGCTATCCCAGCTTTTTTTTTTTTTTTCATTTCCATATTTATGAAATAACTTTTCCCATCCTTTTACTTTCAGTTTTTGAATCTGAAATGAGTCTCTTGTAGGCAGCATTTGTAAGGGTTTTGTTTTCTTAACCTTTCAGCCACCTTGTGTTTTTGATTGGAGCATTAATCTATGTACACTGAAAATAATTGTTGATCGATATGTAGTTATTGTCATTTTATTATTCATGTTTTTGGTCTTTTTTTCCCCCCCATCTTAAAGAAGTTCCTTATAATACTGGTTTGGTGATGATGAACTCCTTTAGCGTTTTCTTGTCTGGGAAGCTCTTTATCTGTCCTTGGATTCCAAATGATAGCTTTGCTGGGTAGAATAATTTTGGTTGTAGGTCTTTGCTTTTCTCATTTTGAATATTTCCCGCCAATCCCTTCTGGCCTGCAAAGTTACTATTGAGAATCAGCTGACATTCTTATGGGAGCTTCCCAGTAGGTAACAGACGATTTTTCTCTTGCTGCTTTTAAGATTTTTTTCTGTCTTTAACCTTTGGCCTTTTAATTAGGATGTTTCTTGGTGTGGGCCTGTTTGGGTTCATCTTGTTTGGGACTCTACACTTCTGGGGCTTGTATATCTATTTCCTTCCCCAGGTTATGGAAGTTTTCCATCATTATTTTTTTAAATAGGTTTTCAGTTCCTTGCTCTGTCTCTTCTCCTTCTGGTACCCCTATTACGCAAATGTATTTATGCTTGATGTTGTCTGAGAGGCCCCTTAAACTACCCTCATTTTGTTTGGTTTCTTTTCTTCATTTTGCTGTTTGTTTTCTTCTACCTTATCTTCTAAATCATTGATTCAGTCCTCTGCTTCACCTAATCTACTGTTGATTCCCTCTAATGTAGTCTCCATTTTTGTTATTGTATTCATCTTTTTCTGACTGTTTTTTATGTTTTCTACCTCTGTTTTTATGTTTCTTATCTTTTTGTTGATGTTTTCCCTGAGATTACTGAGCATCTAGTAACCAGTGTTTGGACTCTGTGTCTGGTTGATTGCTTGTCTCCCTTTTGCTTAGTTCTTTTTCTGGAGCTTTGTTCTGTTTATTTATTTGGGACATGTTTCTTTGTCTCCCCATTTAGGCTTCCTCACTGTGTTTGTTTCTATGGATTAGGTAGGGCTGCTGTGCCTGCTGGTCTTAGTAGAGTGGCTTATGTAGTAGGTGTCCTGTGGGCCCCAGGGGTGCAGTCTCCCTGGTCACCAGAGCCACGTGCTCCAGGTGTGTCCCATGTGTGGGTTGTGTGTGCCCTCCTGTTGTAGTTGAGCCTTGGTTGTTGTTTGCACATAAATGGGTTAATGGGAGGGATTGACACTCAGGCTGATTCATTGAGAGGACGCTGGTGGAGGAGATCTCTGTAGAGAGCAGAATTCACTTTAGCAGGGCTCTGGTAACTGCCTAATACATCCATTGGATGTGTCATCCTCGGATGTGGCTGGGTGATGCTTCAGCTCTATCTGAAGCTGGCTTCCAGCCATGCCAGTCCCCAGGGTCTCCTGGGAGGGGCCCTGCCACAGGCCAAGTTCAGCCCTGCCTGGGGCCATCTGTCATGAGCCACAAAGCAATCCACAGATGGCCACCTCCTGTGCTGGGTTTGCAGGTACCTCAAGAGGCCCAGGCGCAGACTGAGACCAGCTGTGGCTAGTGCTGGGCTTAGGGGCTGCCCAGCAAGAAGTGTGAGACACTCTGGAGTCACATGCTTCTTGTTTGGGTTTTGTGAACCTTAGAGAGATTTTAGGAAAGATCGCAGCATGACCCAAGATGGGCTGTTTGTATGGCAAAGATACTGGAAGCAGCTTGGGTGTGCCTGAAAGTTGAGTGGGGCAGGGTCTCAGGGAATCAGGGTGAATGAATGGTGTTAGCCAGATTGATGGAGACTGTCATGCAGGGACTCTGGCCCCGCTCCCTGCACAAGAACACGGGATATGGTGAGGCCAAAAAGGAATACCAATGGAGCCATGGTTAGGGGGATTCATACAACTATATTCTTGCTGGCAGCTGGGTTGGAGATACAGGAAACAGGATCCACATGATCCGCAATCTGCCCACTGCTTCTCTGCCAACAACCAATCCCCTAACATAGCCACTGCAATTATATTAGTGGCTAATGACTAACTGGTTACAGCTGATGGCCACATAATCACAGCTGATGGCCATCTACTACTCAAGCCAGCTCCTTTCCAAGTGAGGCTGAGAGCCTGGAGTCTGCTCTCCTGGCTCTGTCTACACAGAGACTCAGATATGGCGGCCTGCGTCTGTACACCGGGAGAGGGAAGGGCCCAACAAAGAAACAATGGCTTCTTCCAGCTTCTCCGTCTGGGAGAAAGTTGCCCCTCCTGATCTTGCCCTGAAGCCGGATAATTCAGTTCCTCCCTACATGTCCCTGGTGCCTTTTAAGCTGCTGTCCCAGGGCTGGAGTTCAGAGTGAGTGAGTTCGTCAACAAGTAAGTCCCTGCGTGGGCCCTTTAACAGGAGCGCCTGGGAATGCAGCCACCTCATCTCACTCAGCCACAATCTTCACTGGTTTTTATAGTTGGAAGTTAAGGGAACTTCTCTTCCTGGCCTTGGATCCCTGAGCTAGGGAGCCTGGTGGGGAGCTTGGACCCTTTGCTCCTCTTGGGGGAAACTCTGTGCTGCGAATTCCTCCCAGTGTTTAATGGTCACACCCTGGTGTAGGACCAACACATTTCACATCTCCGCCCCTCCTATCAATTTTGAGGTGGCTTCTTCTGTATGTCCATAGTTGTAGGGTTTTGGTCCAGCTATTAGACTTCAGGCAATTCTCAGTGATGGTTGTTCTATAGTTTAATTGTAATTTTGATGTGGTCATGAGAGGAAGTGAGCAGAGTGTTTACTTACTTCTCCATTTTGCCTGGAAAAAAACAGCCTTATATGCTTTTATTTTCACATCGTAGGCCTGGAGTTGGCCACTGATGCATTTTGGTCAATGGCAGCTCTTGGTAGCTGAGGGATTTTATTTGATTAGTTGTCCTTAGTAACAATGGTATGAAGTGCTTCTACTTACATTCTTAGTTGATCCATGATATTATGTTGTACTGCTTTCCATTTTCTGATATTTATTTTCTCTAGTTATTTAATATAGTCCCGATTCTGTTTATACAGCATGTTATCTTACAACTTTGTTCAGCATATTGTAAGTTTTAATACGAGCAAAGCTTAAATGTTGTAAAATTTTTACTAGTTTCAAGACTTAGATTAATAGGTTTTATGTATTATATATAGTTTGCCATCAGAGACCTAAATTAAAGCCAAACACCAAATATTTGTTGAATTTATTATGTACACAGCTCTATGAGATGTACAAAGGCACGTGATGGGAGACGAGGCAGAAGTACTCGGAAAGTTATGGGTGAAATAATGATTAAATAATAAAACAAGAACAGCCATGACATTGGATAAATATGCAGCTACACAAGTGCTATAAAATTTAGAGGCAAGGGAGAACCTTTGGGGTGGGGAGATCTGCAAAACTTTTGGAGAGGAGATGCTCGACTGAGACTTCGAGAAATAGGAATGCTGCTTATAGGTAGAAAGGAGGGGAGAGAACTTTACAGATGGTGGGGAAGGTGGTTGGCGGAGCAAAGGCCTGGAAGCCAATGTGGTCCAGTTTGGTGAGAGCAGAGTATTCATGGAGGGCTAAGGCCACAAAGGGAGAACCTTGAAAGAAGTTTCTCTAACACCGAGACTGATAAAAGCCGTTTACTGGGTAATGCTTTAAAACTTGAATGTAGCTACAGGTTCTCCTGAGGATCTGGTTAGACTGCAGTTTCTGATTCAGTTATTCTGGGGTGGGCCACAGATTCTGCATTTGTAACATACTACTAACTCATGGACCTCACCTTTAATAGCAAGGGATTGGAGGGTTAGGTTAAAAAACTGAAAATTTAACTGGAAAAATGCTCACCGACATTCTTGTTATATAACTGACTACTTCAGGGTTTTACATAGCACTTTGGAGGCGTGAAAGAGTTATAGTTTCCAAAGGTACATAATATTCAACCAAGGAGTCTCCTAGATAAAGTCTTCAGTGGGTATTGATGTACTTCCATGGAGGATAGAAAATTTGGATTAATTGATGTAAAATATCATTATAAAATAATTTTACTGAATATTAGGCAAATTTAAAAACCTGGAGGAATTACTTCTTTAAATCAAACTGGGATAAATTTTAAAGTATTTGTCTATCCAAACAGTCATTACTCAGCAATTATTTTTTATATTATTTTGTTATACGCTCAGCATTGTGCATTTCTTGGGTTGGATGATAACCCTGGGCTCACGTTTGAACGACCTGTAGAGCTTAAAAAAAAAATTACTGTTCTGCCTTCGACCAGCAAAAGTAGAATCTCGGGGGCTGATGCCTGGGGGTTAGTCATTTTTAAAGTCTTCCAGAGGATTTGAATGTGCATCCAGGATTGAGATCGACGGGATTAACTGATCAGATTGTCTAACACTGAATTAAAGTGCTGGAACTGGGGGTTTTAACTAACACACTGCGCTTGGCAGGATGGAAACCAGAGTTGGTGCTGAGAGTCACTCTGCGACCCACGAGTCAGGATGCCTGGCACCCACCTCTAAGTGGTTCTCGTTCACTGGGGAAGATGCAGAGCAATAGGGCTGGTGTCAGAGGTGTGCTGGGGGTTGTGAGCACTGGTAACTAGGGAAGCAGGCAAGGTAACCGGAGACGTGGATGTGGGAGCAGTTGCTGGTGGGAGGCAAAAGTATCCTGACAGATGGTGCCTGACATCTCCATGGCATGGATCTGTTTTTAACAGGCGAGCTTGTTCTTGGAACACAGGCTTCAAACTGCCATCCCGGTAGGCAGTTCAGAGCACAGAGCCCTTGGATGTGGACAGGCAACATGAAGATGGGGTTCTATACACAGAAAACAGGGAGAATCTTCCAGGGGATTTTACAAAGTGGAGGAAGGCTCTAAGAGAGAGGAGACGCCCAATACAAACTTCATATACTTTCTAATCCTCCTTAGTGGTGCTGCAGTAAAAGTTCACGCTCAGTGCCCAAGGCTGTGTCAGTATATGGTTGTTCATAAGACACAGATCTTGGCATTCAGATTCTTGCCATGCGTTCATATCACATATGAGCTGATGGTGTTGAGCTTCTGATTGGCATAGACCACGATGAGTGACTTTGGTACCGAAACAAATCTTTCAGAACAGAGTGAAACTAGATGGCTTAGTTCAGTTCATTGCTCTCTAGGTGTAAACATCTTATTTCATATAAAAAATACGTTGTTCTTATTTTTCAAGGACTGAGGGAGGCAAACATTTAAAAATATTCCCATATACTTGTGCCAATGCCCTTGAAGTGAACTTGAGAATCCAGCCTCGATGTCCGACTGCATCTGCGTGTGTGGTGATGATGACGACTTGGGCCCTTTCGAAATAAGTGGGATGCAGTTGCCATGGAGCAGATTTGACATGTTGGTTCCCCCCTGGAGTCCCAAGTATAACAAACAAATAGACAGAAAGGTAAAGAAAAGCACTTTCCAGGCTGTGGGGGAGTTAGGCAAACATAAATTATAATTTGTTCTCAGTTTGAGACTGAAATAGGCGTAGGGGAGACCATTTTTATTCTTGGCAAAAGGCTCTGGCTTGTAAAATGTGTTTTCGCAGAGATTTATCTGAGCCCTCCTAACATGGGACCCTAGATCTGACATCTTTCAGGGCAGGAGAAAATATCTGAGACTTTGCTTTGGTGGAATGATTGTGGCTAAGAGCTGATATACGTCCCCACTCCCTGCCTTTGCCCTCAGATGGGTAGGAGGCTTTCGAAGGCTGGGCAAGATATAGCTCGGGCTTGCTGGATGGGGTGGGGGCTGGGAATGGAACAGTTAAGCCAGTTTTGATGAAAAATCTAAAGGATGGGAAGAAAAATGGGTGAGGATTTGTCAAACCATCAGCCTCTAACTTTGCTATTAAATTTATGGCCAACTGTAAACTCAGTAGTTCCTTGGTTATCAGGCTTTGGTTATTTTTTCACTTTTTATTTTTATAGATCAGAAAGAACAAAGCCATTTAAAACAATTATTTAGCAAAATGTTCCAAAGGTTTGGATCAACTGCTTTTTAGAAAGCAGTGCTCCTGCCATGCAGGCCCAGACAAAGCCAGGCTGTGCAGGATATCTGTTGTCACAACTCCCCTTTCTACTTTTATTGAAGCACTTTGTTCTCCTTATTCAAATATGTTACCTGGGATAAGGTGTGAATGCCTGATAAGAGTTCAAAGTGTTATCTCCATCAATTTTATAGGAATCCAAACCTTAGGCCACAGGGTAATTCAAAATCTAATTAAGGCGGGGGTGGGGGGGCCGGGCTTTAGCTATGCTGGCTCCCCTTTCCTATGAGCTGGAAAACTGCTCAAAGGGCAGGTGAGAGGTAGTGAGACCAATTCATGCTGTTTGTTGAAATGCCAGATTCTCTGTGGAGTATGGTGTCACTCTCCTTTCCCTTCTTGTGCCAATGGAGATCTCCCTTTTCCCCTCCTTCCCACCCCCAGTCAGTCCTTGGAGAGACTGCAGTCTTTCATGTAACGAGTCCAGCAACTCCTCTCTAGCTAAAGTGAGGCCGTGGGGCCCTGAGACCCCTTGAAGAAAGTCTATTCGGGGCTTCATGTCATGTGTAATCCCTTGAAACTGTAGGCAAGCAATTTCACTTACTTTTCAAAGAGAATTGATTCGATTCTCAAAAGCCTCTGTAACACCCTCCACACCTCCCCTTATTCCCCACCCATATCACAGATGTTTCACGATGGCATTTCAGGAAGCAGGTAGCAGGTGGAAGAAATTATGTGTGGTCTCTGGCGTCTTCTTGGTGTACAGATCACATGGGTCAATGGTCAGGTCCTGCGAGTATCTACCCACGCGTAGTCATCCATTAATGTCCTCCCACAGTTGTTCTCTGTCACGTGGACACTCAGCATTAACATGTGTGCCTCTTAACTGAGCCTCACAGTAGCCCTGGGGATGCCCAGATTGATGTCTGAATTATTCAGCATTAGTTCAGTTGCAAGTTAGTTTAAACAGAAAAGAATATTAATTGGCTCACATAAATGGAATATTTTGGGGGATGAAGTGGATTTCAGGGCTGATTCAGTTAATGTCATCAGGAATCGCTTTCCCTCTCAACGACAAGGATGGCTACCAAGACTGCAGGCTTTCATTTTGCCAGTTTAGTAGCTGCAATGTGAAGACTTTCCTCTCTCTCTCCCTTTCTTCCTTATCTGACAGCTCTAGCATATGTCCTAGAGAATGAATTCTCTTATCACTATCGTAGCCTCCATGATGCCTTCATTGTGGCCAAGGGAATGAGGTGTTCTGATTGGCCAGACTTGAGTGACAAGCCCACTTCTGAAACTGGGGGGGAGATGGACAATTTTTCTTGCAACATCCGGACTGAAAATAGGAAGGGGGTGGTTTCACGAAGGGAAACTAGTGCTGCTACCTAAAGGAAAGGGAAAGGATGCTGGGCAGACAAAAGCAATGGATACCTATCACAAAATCCTTCCAGGTCAGGTACATTCACTATTTTATAGATAGAAGGGATCCTAGAACATCTTATAGTCAAGAAGGGATTTATGATAAAACAGTCTGGCTCATTTGTAAGATGTGTCTAGTTACAGGGAGGGGATCCATAGCTTTGATCAGTTTCTCAGCTAAGAACCACTGATGGAGTCTCTTCATTTTTCAGAGGAGGAAACCAAGAGCTCAGAACTCCTAGGCGACTTGTCCTAGGAGACACTCTGTGTAGCATCTATCGACAACCTCAGAGTTTTCTAGCAGAACACTAGTCTATGGATATTCTGTTAAAAATAGGCTTCTTGGATCAAATACATTTGGGAAACACTTCGCACAGTATCCATTTCTGGAGATTCACAATGCATTTAGGACTATTGGAAGCTCTGAGAAATCTTAGCCTAAAGAAATATATTTAACTCTGTTTAACCCAGAAACCTATTTGACTACTTTTCTTTCATGAGCCACCCGTCAAACCCTTTGGGAAAGTGTGTTGTAACACTTTGCCTCTCCTTTAGGCTGTCTAGTAATCCCGTGGGTCCTTTTTGGGTATCCAGGACACTGTGTGCTCCCTATTTATCTGGTTCAGTTTCAGAGATTCCAGGACACAGTGGCTTTCTAATTTATGGAAGCTTCTCCCCACTACGCTCTCCTGAATTTTATTATGCCTCATTGGCCACAGCAGAGCAGTTAGACAAATGCTTCTGGATCAATCAACCCAGGCGGGAAAGGATGGCCACAATTGAGTGCCAGGCCCTCAGTGGACCTCGGGAACGCCATGTGTCTGGGACGTCGGCAGTGTCCTCAGGGTTGTTCTCTATACACTTGTGTGGTAGCAGAAGCTGTTCTGCTCTCTTTCCCTTGCAACCCACGACCCACTTCTTCCCAGACCCTCCCCTTCAGCATCACCCCATTGGGAACTTCCTGCTCCAGTTCTATAGATCTTTCTCCTCTCCCATTACTCATGTGTTTTCCCAGTCAACAACAACAACAACAATAATAATAATAGTCAATATTTACTGGGCGCTTATTCTATTCCACGGTCAGTTCTAAGCATTTTAGATGTATCAATCGTTAACGCTTCACAGCAACGTGATGTGCAAGGTACTATTCTACCCACTTTATAGAGGAAGATTCCTATTTCCTTTTGCATCCAGGGCTTACACAGCTCTGAGAATATAGCAGAGCACAAAAGAAATATTTGCCTATGGTTGGACTTATTCCCTTGGGAAAGCTGACTCAGGTGACTACCAGTACAATCTCCCAGTGCAAATATTAGGGGGCACTAAGGACGTACTGTGTTCCTTCCCAAGAAGTGTCCTGTTTTTATCAGTTGTCTGTGGAAGGTAGGATGTCTTTAACTGAAGAATGAGCCTCGTGATGAGAGTTTCAGACCCTGAGCAGGGGTGATGGGGAGATGACTTTGGATTGGGAAATTTTTTCTCCCCCATTAAAGTGGACCACGCATGTGCCTGCCTAAGGTGGGGCTGCGTCTTACAGGCCACCCGTCTCTTCCTTTTCTCTATTTGGGATTCCTAGAGTGGGAGAAGCAAGTGTACTTACAGTGGGGACATAGAGAGAGAGACAGTACTTAAAGATCCATTTCTGGCCTGTAACACAACTTAGGAATTCCTCTCAGTTCCCTAGTAATTCTTGGCAGGGGCCAATTTGAGTAAACACTGCTTGGTCTCTGCTTACCCACGTGCACATTGTTCTCCTCCTTGCTTTATGTTAGGGTCTTTTTGTTCCACAGAGGAGCCCAGTGCCCTAATATGACCCCTCACCCTGCAATCCATACAAAGGAGTTAGTGGCAAAATGTATCACCTTTCCCCAAAGTTCTTACATTTCATATAAGGACTTGGGCTTTAGCATAGGAACGTGAGGACTTTTGCTTCAAATGAATTAAAAAGTCCTTCTTACCACTTCTGTCATTTTTTAATACCTTCTTCTTGTTTGGCAGAGTATAATGATTTTAATACAGCTGCTATGTAGTTATGGGTCTTTGGGTTAAGGTATCAGATTAGGAAGGAGGGAAAGGAGAGTATCTGGTGAGTGCAGGGCTGGTGATGCAAGGCAGGGACAGGGTGGATGGGGGGGGGGGGGTGAGACAGACCAGGAAAGGCTGAAGGTGGCTATCATGGCCAGTGCTAGAATGGGGAAGTGGAGGAGTCGGGAGGTTTCTAAATGATGGATTTACCTATGCTTTAACTCTGGTGGATTATATATAACCCAGAAACTGTGGTAAAGCAGAAATTGTACTCTAAATAGCTACCTACTAGTTTACAGTTGAGGAAGGGCACTAGGCTGCCACCTCTAGGTAGAAAACTAAGGGGGGGTATTATGGGTTGAACTGTGTCCCCCCAAAAAAGATATGTTAAAATCCTAACCCCCAGTACCTCAGGTTATGACCTTATTTAGAAAGAGAGACTTCAGGATTAGGTTAAAAATGAGATCTTTAGGGCAGGCCCTAATCCAAAATGATGGATATCCTAATAATAAAGAGGGAAATTTGGACACAGACAGACCTGCTCAGAGAGGGAAGGCTACGTGAAGAGACACAGGGAGAATGTGGTGTGAAGATAAAGGCAGAGATTAAAATTATGCTGCCACCAACCAAAGAATGTCTGATGCTACCGGAAGCTGGAAGAGGCAAGGAAGGATCCTTTCTCTACAGGTTTCAGAGGAAGCATGGCCAAGCTGACACCTTAATTTTGGACTTGTTGCCTGCAGAACTGTGAGACAATAAATTTCTGTTGTCCTAAATCACCCAGTTTGTGGTACTTTGTTATGTATGGCGGTCCTAGGAAACGAGTCTCAGAGGAGAAGTTAATTACATTTGCTAAGACTTCCTATGTGCCAGCCACTATGATAAGGGCATTCATATTCAGTGCTTCTTTGAATCTTCAAGGGAGGTAGGCATTGTTATGATACCGAGTTTAAGGAATTGCTGGAGGACATATAATTAGTAGCAGTAGAGGTTTCGAGCCAGATCCTGTCAGCACACCACAGCTCTCAATCCCCTGGGCAGTAGTAATGGAATTGTTGGTTAACCTGGGAAGTTCTCAATTTGGGGTCACCTGGGAATTTGGTCTGAGACTTTACTTCTTAATGATCACAATGCTTACCAGCCTCTCCTATGTTCACCTGAAATGGTCATCCTCTGGTCTGTTACGCTCAGTCAGAAAAAATCTCTGTTCTACCTTCTTACAGTTTTCCACATGTATCTCCACCCATTTCTCTAGGTTTAGTATCTCCTGAATCAGTTCTAGCCTGGGGCAGGCCACATACATTTCAGGAAATGTCTAAGAAAAGAAAACTTTGATTTGAGAAACACAATGATCAACTATTATTTTCAGGGGTCTCTCTAATATCTTTGTTATTCTTTGTACTAACATCTAAACCTCTAGGGGTCCTATTTCAGTGTAGGAAAGACTGACCTGAGATGGAGGAAACTAGGATTATCAGCCTCATTATCTGCATCAAAAATAATTGGTTTACTGCATGGAGCCTGGTTCTTTCCTGGACACTGTAGGCAACAAGTTAAATAGGCAGGAGCCTCCTTTGTATAAGCATTTCAATTGATTAATGGCCTTTAAATTTTACAAGTAGTTTAAAGTAGACTAAAGAAAGTAAATACACAATGAAGTAGTGAAACCCAAATTTTAAAAATGGTAGAAACAAAGGGGAAACATTTGAGTATATGTCAGGGAGGAAGAAAATACAATGTGCACGTGTACTCAGCGTCTGGGTCTGATCAGGACAGAGAAGCCACAATCACTTGAACGTGGAAAGTTTAATATAAAGACTTATTAAAGGTAACAAGGGATTGAAGCAACAAAGGGTTGCCTGGGAAGAAGTAAAGAGAACTCTACACAATGTAGGAATAGTGGAGAAAAGGGCAGCCGCTATTCCGAGGGCAGAGCTGCATTGGGAAGACTTCCTCCATCCCCCCAACCTGGAGCTCAGATTCAGATTCCATTGGAAAGGGCGCAGCTGCCACTGAATGGATAGCAGAGAAATCATTGTGATGCTGTGTTGTTAGAATTATCTATAAATGGTTTGTGAAAATTTACTTAAACATTTTTAGAATATACTCTTTCTGTGGAGACCATGATGGAGCTGGCAATATGAAAGAGAGTATCTCGGTCACTAGCTAGTGGTTAAGATCACTGCCTTTGGAGCCAGCTTGCCTGCATTCATTCAGTCTGTCCCTTACTCAGTGAGTGACGTAGGCTTCCCATCTATAAAACGGAAAGAATGGCATTTACTTAATGCAGTTACCATAAGGATTTGTGGGCTCTCATTATGTACCTAACAACTAATCAGCACAATTCAGATAAATATTGGACCAATGTTCCCAAATTAATGAGAGCTGCTGAGGTGGTATCTCTGTTCCTGCCAGCACGCTTGCTGGGGAAGAATCAACTGCTGACTTCTTCCTCCCTGACTCCCCTAAGAAAGATGTCCTACTTAAGAAAATGCACAAGTGTCAGCATGTGGAACAGGGCCATGCTAATAAGCAAAGACATGAAAAGTCACTTTGATAGGTAAAAACTCTGTGGAGTAAATTAAAAATCTTTATTGACTGCCTATATAATGCACAAAGCCTTTTATGAGATGCTATGGGAATTCCAAGAATTCCAAGACATCCTTGTTTATGCATAAATAAATAAATAACAAAAGACACAAATAAGAGTTTGAGACACTGACAGAAGTGATGTCACATGGTACATGATCTGTTGACAAATGGATTATGAAGGTAATTCCTACCATTGACATTTGAAGAAGAGAAACACGTTCTACCTATTAAGGAGGTTATGGAAAGTGATGGATGTAGGATCAGAACTGTGTGTAGGATGTAGGATTTGGGAAGGCAGAGGGGACGGCCAGTGGCCCTGCAGAGATATGAAATCAGCAACAATGACCAAGGTAAAAAAATGTGCTGAGTGCATACTGAAACCATAGCAAGAAAACAAAAAACGAAAACCAGTGGATTCAGAACAGGAAGACTTGTGTATAATTCACAGGAACTCAAGCAAAGATAATGTAATTTCATGGTAAAATCAAGATTATTGATCTATAAACCCTTACCTATATACAAAGAAAATAAAATTTTGGTAACAAAAGTGAGACGGGATTTTCTTTCTACCAGGAAAAACACACCATCCACCTAAGTGTTACTTCTTGACATTTTGCTAAGGCATGTATTAAATGATTAAACCTACGTGACTTGCTCTGCATCTCAGTGTATTCCCTGAATTTGGAGTTTTCTTCAAATTGTTACTTAGCATAACTTATGATATCATGGGGTGGAAATTCATAGCACTGGTTTGCAGTACCCTCCTTGTTAGAAAATCAAATATTGCTTTTACTATTCATTAAATTTCACTAATGTTGAATTGAAAAAAAAAAAAAAAAAAAAACGAAAAAGAATGTATTGAGTCTCAGAACATGGGGAGCAGAAGCCAACCAGTGTGGTTGTAATAATGCGAGAATTTTGGAAGCCAAATGGAGAAATGCTGAAATGGTGGGTTGGGAAAACTTTGAATGGTGACCTAAGGACTTTGCTCTTTTTCATGAAGGCATTGGGGGTACTCTTGATACTACTGAGAGTTTTTGAATCTATATAACTGGCCTTTTTTATTCTCTTAGCAAAGATAGAATTTAATTTTCTAGGTAGCAAAGCTTTCCCTGAAGCATTGCTATAGGGCAGCAGAAGTAGTACAGCATTTTGGTGGCAGCAGTGCTCCCAAGGGAACCTGTTCCATTGTTTTTGGCTGCCCAATATTCACAAGTAGAAACTATGAATATTGTGTCCGTGATTGGAGAATTCCTCAACTCAGAGACCAACCAGTTCCCCAGAGTCCTACTCAGAATCCCTGCAGTTAGGGCACAAACATGTGACCAACAAGACTTTTAACTGGAAGCTGGTGAAACTATGGATCGCATGAAATCCATTTTGGCGGGGGTAGTGGTAAGGTCATCCAGGTTCTGGAGGCCGTGTGGCAGAGGACCGAGGGGAGCCTGGCATGCCCACATTGGCAGTACTGGTTGTGATGGCCTCGTTCTCTCTAACCACTGGGCTGATGGAATATGATTTGGGGGATTTTCTTGGCTGCTCAGCTTCTAAGCCTACTGCTGGCGGTTCTAAGGATCGTGTGAGCAAACTAAGCTCCTCTTTCAATAATATTATTTTTTCTGCCTAAACTGTTTAGAATTGGTTTTAGATGATCTCAGAGAAAACTAACAGGCAAGCTGCTCAGGGGCCAGAGGGGACAGGCACTCTGCGTATCTCACCATCACGACAGGGAACAGCCATACTTCTTGTATTCTTAATTTGGACACCCTATGTCCTCTCTATGACCCCCTTCCCCTGACCTGCTGAATAATTTATAGATCTCAGTGCCTTGATCTATAAATCAACCGTGGTGACTTATAGACCTTTGGTGCCTTGGGTCAGCTGTCTTGGCCAGTTTTATAGCAAGAGTGACCAGTGTCCCCACTTCTCCTCCTGATGTCATGTTATCTTGACACACTGGAGGCCCTGCCTTGAACGCATAGTATGTGGAACCCAAAGTCTGAGCTCAGGGTTCGTGATGATTCGGAACTTACAGTATGATGAAAGTAACAGAGTGAGTGGCCAGACATACAGGAGGGAAGATGGAAAACGAGAGGCCGACAGAGTATCTGCAGCCATTTAGTGCCTGAGGCAGAGTGGGAAGTGAGAAGGGTTTCCCGATTCAGGGTCAGACGCATGAGGAGAAGGAGAAGAGAGGGAGTTTGGTATCAAAGGCAGGCTGAGCGGTGCCTCCCTGCCGGCTCCTGCCTGTATCCTCTGCTAACACAGAGTGTGTGTCCCCAGCTGGGGTCCAGGCCACCACGGCACCCTTCTGCCAAAGACTCAGCTTCTCACTTGGGTTCTCCTTCTCACTCCATTGTCCTGGCAGAAGTTTTGGAGGGAAAGAAATGCCATCTGGTTACTTTTGCCAAAACAAGTCTATGTTTTATTTTTAAACAGAGAAAGCCAGCTTCTGGGGTCTAAGAGCTACTGAGACCTAGGCTTTGCCGTCTGGTGTGGGAATGGCTGCTCTGAGAGGAAGCTCCTGGGCAGAGGCTGAGAAATTTCGCTAAGCAGCCTTTGGGAGGAAGACAATTAGAGACAGCCCTGGAACCCACCCACCAGCCAAATGGCTGGGCTGGGCAGGGTTGGTGGCCGTACTGGCTTCATTAAGGATCTGGAGACCGAGAGGACGACTTGGGGCTTATAATACATGATAGCGTGGTCGACTAGCTCTATTTTATTTTTTCTATCAGATATGTCTTCTAAATAATACATTTTTATTGTGGTAAAATATGTATAAGATACAATTTACCATTCTAACCATTTTTAGGTGCACACTTTAGTGGAATTAAGTACATTCACATTATTGTGCAACCATCCCCACCATCCATCGCCAGAACTTTTTCTTCTCTCCAAAATGAAACTCTGTACCCATTAAACCCATTTCCCCATTCTCCCTTCCTCCCAGTCACTGATAACCACCATTCTACTTTCTGTATCTAAGAGTGTGACTGTTCTAGTTGCTTCATATAAGTGGAACCACAGAGCATTTGTCGTTTTTGTGACTAGCTCATTTCACTTTGCATAATGTCTTCCGGGTTCATCTGTGTTGTAACCTGTGTCAGAATTTCTTTTCTTGTTAATATTCCTGAATAATATTCCATTCAATGTATATACTACATTTGTTTATTCTTCTTTTGAGGGACATTTTGGTTAGATCCACTTTTTTTTTCTTTTTTCTATTCTAAATAGAGCTGCTATCAACATGGCAGGGTAGATATCTGTTTGAGTCCCTCCTTTCAATCTATTTGGGTGTATACCCACAAACAGAATGGTTGGATCATATGGTAATTTTATATTTAACTTTTTGAGGAGCCACCACAGTGTTCCTAAATAACATTTTACATAAACCTTCTTATTAAGGAAAATGTAAAACACAACCAAATAGACAGAATAGTATAATGAATTCTCATGCATACAACGTTTGGTTTCAGTCATTGTTTAGGATGATTATGGGATATGCAGCATGGGTCAATTTATTAATTCAACAGACATTTATCTAGCAGTTGAGTATCACATGATGAATCAGACATGATGCTATCAGCTGAGGTGGTGGTGGTGGTGGTGGTGATGAAAACGTGCAACTCTGATCCCCTGCTCTGGGAGCATGGTGGAATGACAGCCGCAGTTGCTGCCCCACTGGATGTACCATTGCGTTTGTGCTGAGTTCACACTTTCGGTGGGCTGTTACCAGCACTGTGGGGGTACTGTTGCTGTCTGTGCGATGCAGGACTCCACCAACAGTGACTTTGACCTCAAGGACTTTCCATCAGCCTGGCTAGGTCTTTCTCAGAACTGCTCTGTGATCTGAGGCTCTGTCTACCCAACTTTCCTTCCTCTTTTTTTTGGACCTACATCTCTCTCTCTCTCAAGTCTCTCCTATATCTCTCTCTCTCTCAAGTCTCTCCTCACTTTCTCCAGCTCCCTCCCCTGATTCCTTCACAGGTATTTCCCCAGTAAGTCTCTTACACTTCCAGTCCTGTCTGCTTTTTGGTGGACCTAAGCCAACATACCTGGGTTTTGAATTTTTAATAATATAGCCTTTAGCCTTTTTTTGCACATATCCTGGGAAGCCCAAGCTCATCAGTAAGATTTCTGCAAATTCTTGGAGGTTTATAATTCCATTGCTGCTCCAGGCTGTAAGTCCCTGAGCTCCCACATTCAGTTCTGTCTCATTTCCATTGCTCCCCTCTTCCCTCTACTTCATCTTAACTCCTACTCCTAACCACTTACCATTATCCCTCTGTGTGTGTATTAGGCACTATTTAAATTTGGGGTCTTTTTCACATCTCAGAAATGCAAACAGCTTGAACTAAAGATGACTGTTCTTGCCTTAAATCTCGTTCAGCCCCTGCCACCAGGAATCTCTCACTGGCCACCTTTCCTCTGACTTTAAATCTTTATTTATGTTATTTGACTGCCTTTCCCCATTCACCTAACTTGTTTTTACTGCTCACCTGATCCCCCCAAATGTATGCATACCTCACGCAGAGGAGTTAGATCTCTCTCTTTCTCCTGAGTCTTTGTGACTCATCTTTCCTCCCAAACTTACCTATCAAGGTATTTCCTAAACAAGGTAATTTCCTATCTGAGTGGGCTTCTGATATCAGTTATTAGAATGTGTTTTGCACCCGACTCCAGAGAGATAATAGATAGATAGATGTATGATAGATAAAATAAACAATGAAGTAGGTGCTATGATAGAAATGCCTACTGGGTGGTGTGAACCACGAAAGGAGGGGATGTTAGATTTGAACGGGAGGTGGGTGGGTGGGAATCAGGAATCCCAGCTAGGACCTTGTTTATAGCAGTTGACTGGGTCAGAAGGTGGGGGCCAGTGGGCTGGACGTAGGGGCTGGACAGGAGTTGAAGTACAAGTACTAAGGAAGCACCAATATAAACGAAAAATCTCTGTCATCTAAAGAACCGATGCTTATGTAGTATTTTTTATGTGCCAGACACTGTTCTAAGTACTTTCTGTGTAACTTAATAAATCTGCATAACAGGCAGTGTTACTAACCTCACCTTCCAGATGAGGAGAATGAGGCACAGAGTGAGTGACTAAGCAGTTTGTCAAGGTCACAGTGTGAGTAAGAGTCAGAATTTGGACTTCCGCTGGCTCCTGAGGCAGTGCACTGCTCCCCACTCCTCTCCCTGGGAGCACCAGGGCCACGTGGCAGGCCTGCTAACTGATTGTATGTGGGTATTAGAAAGAAAGAATCGCCAGAATTCACCATCTTAGAAACGGCACACTAATCTTCATTTGACCTCAAATGCAGAGATAGTAGCATCATTACTAATGCTTACTCTAGTATAAAAGACAACATTTACTATTTGTATGTAGCAAGCCAACACCATTTATTTAAGCAGATGTAATCAATGGCATGACTGCTTTGTATCTGTTGCAATACCATATACAGGGAATTGACAGGTATTTCTGAATTTAACTTTCATGCATCTTTCCATGCTCCCATCTCATACAGCTCATAACTGATTCAACGTTTTTCTTTCTGAATTGTAATGAAATGTCTTCACTATAGTGTGTCATCTTTACCTGCAATTAAAACAGAATAAGGATATGAGTCAAACAGTTCATTTTTATTCTTTTCCAGGTCTCATCTCTATGAACTATGGGATAAAATAACAAAAATGACAAGAGATGGTTGAAATATGAGTCTGTAGATTGATTTCTGTGTCCTATTTCTAAAGCAAGCTAGAAAATGTTCATATTAAAGTAGATTTCCTTTCCAGAAATGTACAGCTTCTCCAAAGATTGCAAGCACGGACATACAATTGCTTCTAAGTGTGAAATTATTTTAAAAGTAAAACAAATACTTCTAATTTATAAATTTCCTGAGCTATTCCTTCAAAGCCTTATTTATTCTGCCTGAAAGCACTCAGCAAACGCTGAATGCAATAAAGAACAAATGTTCTAAATGCAAGCTGGAACCAGGACAACAGCTATTAATCTGGGATGTGTGATATATTGACTCAATACATAACATAAACTATCTGTATTCTTTGTTTACAATCACTTAAGTCTAATTGCTTTGGAAGTTAAAGATAATTTTTGACTCTTATAGAAAACCTGGGGGAAAAGTTTCTGAGCATTTTCAAAAGATGTTCACAGCCAGGGTCTGAGGCAGTCCCATCCTGGTGTGAAAGTGTCTCCACGGTTCTTACCTTGGTTATTTCTGCCCTTGTTCATTACTCAGACCACAGCTATAGCTGTTACCGTTCAGTAAACGAGGCCCCATGTCATTGCACTGATACTACGCTATGGGCTTGATGGTGGGACACAGAAGCCTTCTCACAGAAGGTCGAGACATGAAGCTGGCTCACCAGGGGACTGTGCCCTCTGCTCTAGCTTCCCCCATTTGGAGTCACGCTCAGCACGTTATCAGGGACACTGTTGGCCATGCACCCAAGGTGGAAGTTTTGTTGACTTCTTTCTCCAGCCTGTCAGCTTGGCTTTGAGTTTGGTGAATTATGACTCAGAGATTACTGATTTCCTGTTGTGGAGAGCAGGTGTTGCTTCTATTTGCTAACAGGTGCTCTTCTTGAAGCAAATGACTCCCGCAGCCTCTGAGCCTCTTCTTCCCTGAAAGAGAGGAGACAGTAAACCCTTATTGGGCACTACAGGAGGAAAACCAGTTCTCAGAGACTCTGCTTCCCATGTGTGCTGAGTCCTCCATGGCAGCTCTTTGGGAAAGCTCTATGGGAATTTCAGTGAAGAGCGCTGTATGCTTTCACAGGACAGAATTTCAAAGGCTTTTATCCCTTCTCTTCCTCTTCCTCCTCCTCCTTCTTCTTCGCTTCTTTTTCTTCATCATCTTTATCATCATCGTCTTCATCTTCATTATAGAGATTACACATTCAGTAAGAACCTAACTTTGTGTGATTTTCTATTTAACGCTAAACAGTCTAGATTCCTCTGTCTAGGACTATAACCTATGAGGCCTGACAATTAAGTTCGCGAACTCATCCTAGAAAAAGTGCTACACACCACGTTGCTGAATATCACTAGGTCACCTTTGAAGTACTCCCCTTGGGAAGCTATGCACCAATGCCAGCTCCCAGTCCACCCTTCAAAGCAATTTTGGAACTCTTTTTCTGGAATGGCCATCAGAGCTCTCATATTACCCTTGATGTCCTGAAAGTCATCAAAATGTCTTCCTTTCAGTATTTCCTTTATCTTCAATGTGGGTACAGAGTCCCAGAGAGCAGTTTCTAAGCTCTCGGACTCACATGGAAAGGTGCTGGCTCGGTTATTAGATGGCCATTTGCTGTGGCCGGGTAGCCATCAGCTGTAACCAGGTGTGGGGGCAGAGCCCCAGAAAGAAGTTTCTAGGCTCTCAGCCTCACATAGACAGGTGCTGGCTCAGGTAGTAAATAGCCATCAACTGTGATTGGATGGCCATCAGCTGTGGCTAGTTGGCTGTCAGCTGTAACCAGTGAGCCATTGGCCACTAATATAACTGCTGTGGCTACGCTAGCAGAAAGAGAAAAAATGGCGGCTAGCAAGAAGATGGCGGCTGGGCTGGCAAGCGTGGATGGTGGTTTGCGGACAGTGTGGATCCAGCCTCCAGTGAGAGTATATGCCGCCAGCGAGAGTATAGTGGTATGACTCCCCTACCTATGGCTCCATGGGTGTTCCTTTTTGGCCTCACCATGTCCTGCGTTCTTGTATGGGGAGCGGGAGCAGAGACCCCGCAGGCCGCCCCGCACGACACCAGGTATCCATTAGCCACTAATATAACTGCCATGGCTATGCTACGGGGTTGGTTGGTTGGCAGATAAGCTGATGACGGATTGTGGATCGTGTGGCTCCTGTGTCCTGTGTCTCCAACCCAGCCACCAGCGAGAATATAGTGGTGTGACTCCCCTTTCTATGGCTCCATTGGTGTTCCTTTTTGGCCTCACTATATCCTGCATTCTTGTGCAGGGAGCAGGACTAGAGTCCTTGCATGGCATTTAGGTAAAGAAAGAAGTCATTGGAGGCCAGATCAGGCGAGTAGGGAGGGTGTTCCAATACAGTTATTTGTTTACTGGCTAAAAACTCCCTCACAGACAGTGCCGTGTGAACTGGTGCTTTGTCGTGATGCAAGAACCATGAATTATTGGTGAAAAGTTCAGATCATCTAACTTTTTTGCACAGCCTTTTCAGTCCTTCCAAATAGTAAATTTAGTTAACTCTGTGTCCAATTGGTACAAATTCATAATGAATAATCACTCTGATATAAAAAAAAAAATAGCAATATCGTTTTGACTCTTGATCTGGACTGACAGAACTTTTTTGGTCATGGAGAATTGGCTGACTTCCATTGTGCACTTTGACGCTCTGTTTCAGGGTTGTACTGATACACCCATGTTTCATCACCAGTGACAACACAGCTCAAAATATCGTCTTGCCTGTCCCACAGGTCCTTGCAAACTTTGACTCTCCTTTGCTTTTGTTCATCGGTGAGCTTCTTCGGAACCATTTTGTGTACACACCTTTCTCACACCAAGATTTTCGGTTAAGATATTCCTAGCTGTTTCTCTATCAATGTTTAGTTGATCTGCTATGCTTCTCACAGTCAGCTGATGATTTTGACGTACAATTTGTGGACTGTTTTGCAATGTTTTCATCAGTTCTGCTCGTTACTGCTGCCCTGACCTCTCTCCCCTCTCTCCCCTCATAAAAAAGTTTAATCCATTCGTACACTACCATTTTCTTCATGGCATTATCTCCATAAAGTTGGACTAACATGTCCCTGATTTCACTTCCACTCTTGCCAAGTTTAACAAGAAATTGAATGTTTATTCGTTGCTCTAATTCAAGCTCAGACAGTCTCGCGACGGCACACAAACACACACAACAACAATAATGAACGCCACTCAGCAAGACACTGCCACATGTCGATATGAACACAGCTGTGAAACACTGATATAACAAGGTTATGAAACCTTACCGAGCTGTTGGTACTGGGCTGCCAGAGTAAACGCACAGGGGCAAGTTCGCAATGTAATTGTCACATAGTAGACACTACTATAACCAAGGGCATGGGCATAAACATAGGAATTACAGAAAGTTGACAGCAGTTTGATATCAGCCAGCATGAGGAGCTAATTTTGAAAGTAGGTCTGTGATTGGCATATCAGAAGGAAATATGTAGGTGTCAGGGGGTATGTGAAAGAAAAGGAGGTAGTTTGTCTTTCTCTTACTATTTCCGGGGAGAGTGACAGTAGCGTGCACCTTGGCTGAGTCTTGGTGGCAAAGAAGAGCGGGCTAGGTAGGTGTACGGGGAGCCCTATCTGCCAGCTTTCAGGAGAAGAGGAATGAGTTGATTAAGTGAGCTTTGATCAGCTGTGTCTGGGATGAGTGCAAGGAGCAGCACCGTGAAAAGTTTCAGTCAGACCTGGGCTTGAATTGTTACCTGTTTCCAGATGTGAGATGTGGGGCAAATTATGCAATCAGAAATTCTTGACCTCAGTTTATTCATCTGTAAAATGGGAATTCTAACATCTCCTTTGCCTGATGTATTTGAGATCCCTGGCATATTCTACAAAGAGAGATGATTGTTACCTTGGCGCACAAGAAGGGACAAGGTAACTAACAACATCTGGAAGACCCCCAGGAAAAATGTTAGAGATTTGGATTTCACCATGAGTATGCATTTCCTAAAGATGGCGCGACCCTAGGTTAAAATCTAGGTTTTGTGCTAGATTTCTTTAGATCCACAATCTAAAGAAGATGAAACTGTTTTTTTCCTTTTGTACCTTCTTAAAACCCTGTTTGAAAACGAGTTAATGGGACTGTTTCTGCCCTCGGCAGAGAAATCTACTTTATTTCACACTAGCGTTTGAACAGCCCCTGTGCAGGACTAGGACCACTGCAGCTGCAGGTTTGCTTAAAGCCCTGACACTTGGTCTCGGCATGTTGTCTGCTGTGCTGCGCCACAGCTTCCCTTTGTAAGTTGCCTTGTGTTTCCACTGTAGCTGCAGGCGGCCCCAGCTGCAGGAGAGGGGCCTGGGACCCAGCGGACACTTCCTTTGGGCCCAGAGTGAGCTGACTTCTGGGAACTGCCCCAGGCATTCAGAGCTGGCACGTTGCAACTGGGACGTGTCTTTGAAGCAGATAATTAGATGCTTCGTGAGGAGGGTGGGCAGAACAGATTAATGCTCCACAATTTCTGATCAGAAAACCCTTGGACTGGACATTCTCAACTCGAACTCCTGATGCTGTTTACGTCCTGTCTCTTCTAACCCCATGCTCCTGGGGGCAGTGAGGAGTGGTAGATGGAGAGGCAGCAGGAAACCTGAATTCTAGTCCTGACTCTGCTCCTACGTAATCTTGTGTTCCCACTGTGCCCTCCAAGCTGGCTTTTCCATCAGTAAATGATGAAGGTAGACCAAGGTCCCTTTATGTTGAAATGCCTGGACCTTAAACTCTCAGGGCACTTGGGAACTCTCCCACATTTCCCCCATAATGGCCCACGGATCTGGTGCACATGCCCAGGCCTTTTTGTGTCTCTGCTCCGCTGACTGCTCCACTGACTGGCTGTTTGCCACCCACCTTCTGTGTGGAGCACAGGGTGCTGAGAGCTTGTGCTCAGGAAGGAAGTGGGAGAAGTCAGAGCCTGTTGCAAACCCTTGGTTGCCTGGGAGGGCGGGGAGGATGGTGCAGGAGAACATCTGCATTCATTTCTATTTGCCTGATGGAAATTAAGACGGGGGTGCTGGTGGCCAGTGACCGCCTAATAAACACTGTTTCTGGGACAGGAGTCAGGGGCTCCTCTCCCTGAAAATTTCACTTGTCTGTTTGAACATTTTCACATGAAGCCTTTCAACACTGAGTGCTTAGCTCAAGTTTGGCACTATTCCTCAGCCGCTGGCCTTCCTGTCTGATTAGCTAGACTGCCAAAAGTAGCTCATTGTGTTTTGGGGCAACGGGAGTTTAGTGAAACCTATGATCTCATTCTCACACTTTCCTTCTTGCAGTCCACACTGGAACACCAAACCTCATGCCCAAGATGGGGCTGAATAAACTGAAATTCAAGCTGGGTCAACACATGGGAAATGAAGTAATGGATTATGAGAAATGTCATAAAAAAAATATCATCACATGGTACCTTTATTCTCTAGGTATTCCAGATGGAACCTCCAGAATGACTTGCTTTCTTGAATGGACGTAGGTACATTTAAAGACATTGAGATTCTGTAATTCTCTGCCTGGTGCTCAGTGATATGCTCTATGAGGCAAAAATGCAAAGTATGGCCTGTAATTTTTTTTTTATGGTTTCTTAGAAATGACTGCCATCCATAGCACTTAGCACATGAAGTGACAGATGGAGTTGCATATTTCCCATAGGAGTAAGGACGTGTGCAGAAATTTCTTTCTTGTACCAGCGCATTTCTTACTGAGACATAGGAAGGAGCATGGAACTCGATGCCTTTGCTCATCACTGCTCAAGACTAAATTCAGCCCAAATTACTCCTGTTAGAGAAGTGAACTTAGATAGTTCCTTTAATGAGGCAGGAAGGGGAAATTCCATTTTCTGCTTGAGTTCAATGCAGCCTGCCTGAGGGCTGAGGGGTCCGGATGCTGAGCCGGTGACGGACTTGGGTTTGGAAGGAGCTGTGTCAGCAGATCTGGAAGCTCAGCCTCAGCTTGGAAACAGATGCCGTTAAAGCAGAATGGAATCCACCCTGAACAAGCTGCCACCACAGCTCACATGGCCACCATCTGCTGTAGTAGTCCCCACCATGACATGCTCCCCGCTTCTTCTGGTTACCTTCCCATGTAAGTCGTCATGCCTGATTTGGGAGACTGTAAGCTATAAATAATGCCTTTAGCATCCCAACTCAAGACAAGAGCAGAAGTCTCCACTCTAGGATTGGTTCCAGCAAAGGGAGAAGTAGGTGGTTGCCCTCATCTGCCCTCCCCTTACTTCTCCTTTCTCCCTCTTGCAAGTTCTCTTCTTTGAATTTCTCAAAGCATCTGTAGGTTGCTTGCCTTGCCAGCTGCATCTGATGGGCTACCTCAGAGACATGAGCATCTGCCTCCCAACTCAGTGGAATTTGAAAGAGAGCCTCAGGAAGGGAGCAGTCTTGTTCTAGAAGAATGGAGTTTAGTAGCTCTGCTTGCTCCTCCTGGGCCAGTGAAATATATTTGCACAGGTGGCCCCTACAGTGCTCATTCTTCAAATCAGACCATCTAGGTCATTTGCTACACATTCAGGGGTAGGGTTGACACTGACTCAAATTCATTTCCAATCCTGCCCTCAGAGTAGCAGCACCTAAGAAGTAGGGCTGTTGGATTTCAGCAGGTTGCCCTGGGGACAATTTCTTTAGATACTTGTAATTTCAGTTGGCCTATATTTTCAGCACAGGGTTCAGACGTGGTACTAACTGCAGAGCACTGGGTGTCTTAGTTGTCTCAGGTTGCTCTAACAAAATAAATGCTGGGTGGCTTAAACAATAGGCATTTTTTTCTTATAGTTCTAAAAATTCAAGATCAAAATGGTAAGGGCTCAATGCCTGGCTTGCAGACAACTGCCTTCTTGCTCTATCCTCACATAGAAGAAAAATAGAAACAGAAGCTCCCTGGCTTCTTCTTATAAAGACATTCATCCTATTATGGGGAGGAGCAATGATCCCACTCACATGGCCTCATCTAAACCTAATCATCTCCCAAAGATTCCACCTCCAAAGACCATCACGTGGGGGGAGGGGTGCTTAGGGCTTCAACACACGAATTTGGGAGTATAAAAACATTCTGTCCGTAACACGGGGCAAATCACTCAACTTCTCTGGACCTCAGTTTCTTTATCTGTGAAATGCAGATGAAGACAGAACCTACTCTTAGAGTGGTTTTAGGGGTTGAACGATGTGGTGTGTCAAAGCACCTGGAAGCTGGTACAGTCACTAGTAGCTCTTTTACTTCTCCCATCTCAGACATGTTTTTCTGTAGTCTGCCATATCATCGCTAGTATCTTAGAAGCATAAAAATTTAGAGCAGAAAGGAACTGTGGAAATGATCTCATCTAGCTGTCTTCCTTTCTAGACAAGGGAGGCTAAACGTTTGCACAAGAAAAAAAAAAAATGTTTTCCAGAGCTTTAGTGGCTGAACAAGGTCAAGAACCCAGATATTCTGCATCTCAGTCTATAGATATTTCACCTCCTTGCACCTCAGGTACTAGTTTAGTTACAAAAGCTGCCATTCCAGACTTCCTTTCATAAGGACTTTGTGCTTATGAAGTCAATTTAATAAGAAGAATATTTGTCTCCTCCATGAATGTTGAATCCCTGAGAATTTGCTAATGAGACCATCAGATGAGTAGCCCTTGCATCTGAAGCACGTCAAATACAACTAGCTCTGAAGCCAGGCTCCACAAAGTGACTTCTGCTTTCAGTCTGGATTTCCACATTGCATTCTTCATCAAGGAGGCTGGGCCGGCCAGAGTGACAGGCAGGAATATCCCCAATACTGCAGGACTTGTTTGCTTTCTTGTTTATCCCTCAGTGTCCCATGAGCTTAGAGTCCTCAAGAGCTGCATTCATTCTCAAGTGGTGACAACATAAATTATCATAGCCTATAAAAGGGAGGAGTTAGGCTTGCCTGAGGTAGAAAGCCCTAGAGTAATGTAGGGTCACATGGCCTTAAGCCTGGCAGCCCTTCCAGAGACATTTCTAACCTGAATATTCTTTAGATGTAATCAGAGCAATTATTTATATACAGTGTAATTGAACTACATTTCCTCCAGCTGCATTAAACTTAATTTCAACCTATTTTTCTCATTTTTAGCTCTTGCTCTGCTTTCTCCTCCCAAGTCCTGTTTTTCATTTCAGTGGTGGCTTATGAGTGTTCTCCTGGTTGAAATAATCTGGAGACAGTGAAGTGTGACTCATCACCTGCTAGCCTTACTTGCGTGTGATATAGTCTTCTCTTGGACAAAACGAATGCCTTATTACTCTATTTTCTAAGAAATTAACCACTTGTGGGTGTGTTTCCAAGAAGCAGTCAATTTAATAACAAAAATATTTGTCTTTATTATATTTGTCATTATGTAATATAAGAATATTTATCTTAATAATATTTTGTTTATCATCCATAAGGGTTGGGTTCTCTTACACCATCGGCAGTGTTTTCAGAAGCACAATTGCCTGATGAAACGCTCTAGTGAAAAATGGTGTAGGAACATAACCTCCATGAGGGGCACCTCAAAAAGAAGGTGCATATGAATTAAGGTAGATTCATTGCTGTAACAAACAAAATTGAGTAAAGAACGTATAATGGCTCAAACAGTATAGAAATTTATTTCTTGCTTATGTGATATTGTGGGGGCAGAGCCCCAGAAAGTAGTTTCCAGGCTCTCGGCCTCACATAGACAGGTGCTGGCTCAGGTAGTAAATGGCCATCAACTGTGATTGGATGGCCATCAGCTGTGGCTAGTTGGCTGTCAGCTGTAACCAGTGAGCCATTGGCCACTAATATAACTGTTGTGGCTACGCTAGCAAAAAAAATGGGGGCTAGCAAGAAGATGGTGGCTGAGCTAGCAAGAGTGGATTGCAGAGAGGTGGATGCCGCCAGCGAGAACATAGTGGTATGACTCCCCTACCTATGGCTCCGTGGGTGTTCCTTTTGGGCCTCACCATATCCTGCGTTCTTGTGTGGGGAGCGGGAGCAGAGACCCCGCAGGCCGCCCTGCATTACAGATATCCTAACTGGTATTCTTTAATCGGAGGCTCCTATTCAGGGACCCAGGTTCCTTCTATCTTGCGCTCTGCCGTCCTCTCCATGCAGCTTCCGAAGTGTTTGTTGCATCAGGCTAGTAGACGGCAAAAGAGCATGAGTACTGTGCTTGGAAGCTTCACGAGCCAGACCTGTGTGTGGTGCACACCCCTCACAATCACTTGTTAGAGCTCAGTCTTGCGGCTATACCTAACTGCAAAGGAGCAGGACGGTGAGATCCAGCGGTGTGTCCAGGAAAGAAAAGGGAAGAGGCAACCAGTCTCTGCCACCTCATCACAAAAAAGCACAATTAACTCGGCAGCATCAGGGTGTCCTGTGAAAGGTACATAACATCAGCATAGTGGTTTGGGAGTTCTGGCTGCAGTATTTTGTGGAGTAAAGTAAGGAGAGGGTTTCTGAAAGAGAGAGGAGCAAAGGTGAGGTCAGGAGAGAGCCCTAAGTCAGTCCTTACAAGAAGGGGCAAATCTGTACGCAGTGACACCGACACACAGGAAAGTGCCATGTCACAACGAAGGCACTGATTGGAGTGATGTAGCTGCAGGGCAAGGAGCACCAAGGATTGGGAAGCACCGGGAGGTAGGAGACAGGCGTGCAGTGATTCTCCCTCAGAACTTCCAGAAGAAACCAACCCTGCCAACACCTTGCTTTCAGACTTCTAGCCTCAGAGCCATGAGGGAAACAATTTCTGTTGTTTTAAACCACCCAGGTTGTAGCGCTTTGTTTTGGCAGCCCAATAGGAAACTAACGCTGACGGTAATATTGAAATCAGTCCTTTCCTCCATCAACTTTGTGTTACAGTTGTGCCTTGTGTCATGGAGACTCCGGGAAACATCTCCTGGTGGGAAAATGACTTTGATATAATACTGCTTCCACTTGGAGCCATGACAACCCCACCCCACCCCCTTTCTCTTTCCTCCCTCCTTCCCTCCCCTTTTCTCCCTGGCATCTGAAGATCTCACTAATTGGAACAAAGCATCACAACGATGCCTATACTTTAAACATGTGTGTTGACAGGGGCTTATGTTTTCCTCTTTCTTTTTCAAACGCTAAAGATTTTAGTGAGTTCTTTCTTGTCAATACTACAGCATTTCAATCAAATAACACTTGAAGTCTTTTCAAAGACCTACACGATTGAAAAAGATTCTAGCCTGTTCGAATGGGGAATAATAGGTGTCATACATCCTCCTCATTCCTATAAGTATCTTCTTTTCCTTGCTGAGTAGAATCGTGAAGGAGAAGGGGCCTTGTGCTCAGAAGAGATGTGTGTGGGGGGGTAGTACACGGCAGCACAAAGGAGAAGGTGAACTGACAGTTGATGGATTCTGCCGATTTACTGATTATCCCAGAACAGTCTGTTGAATCCAAAGAGCCTGTTACAAGCACCCCAGTCGTCCCACTTTGGATATTTAGAATTGAGAGGTTGAGGTAAAAACCTTGTCCAATTAAGCATGTGGTACTTTAATAAAATAAAGATTAAGGACAAGCCAAGACAAAAATAGTACCTTCCCTGATTTCTGGGAGATAATTAAATCAGACTTACTGCACAGGAAGCGAAAGAGTGTTACAAGTTTATAAAAGAGAAGACCTTAAATTCTGCAACATTAAGATGATGCTTTGCATCAACAAAGCAAAGAAATCCCCTCATTGCCTGGTGATATGGGGGAATGAGGATAGTTAGTAACTATTAAAAAAGATCATAAAAAGCGAAATATCCTTAGCCATTTGAGTGCAATAAGCCACACATATATTGAATAGTTAGATCAAATGCTATTTTAACTTGCTGCATAAAATGCCGAATTTTTCTAAACAGAGAGGAGACTCACTTCTTTGGAGTTCTCACTGAACGACACTGCTGCCAATTTTAGTTGATATTCCAGTAAAGGTACTAATGAATTTTTAGAACATATCAATATGTCTGGAAATATATATATTATGTATACATATATTTAAGAATATATATATGTGTATATATATATCATATATATGATATATATTCTGAAAAAGATGCTTTCTCAGCTCATTTACTCCCCATGAGAGCGCTATGGCAGCCTTCCTGCCTGAAAATTCAACTTCTCTGTATTCTCTTTATTAATTGATCAACAGGATGCATCTTCCCATAAACACAGATTGCCCAGAATGTAAATAATATATTTAATGTATGTTCTTACTCAGTGATTATTTCATAAGTCACCATAATGGTTAGGGTCTTTGGGTTGCAGGCAATGGAAAATGACGTAGGGCAATTTAAGAAGGGAATCTCCTGGAAATTTACTAGGAGCTCAGTAAATCAACTGGAAAGCTGAGAACAGGATTTGGTAATAGTCATTAAAGCTGTTATGAAGGGCTGGGAATGTTTCCAGACTAGGAATAACCATGTCAGGTCACCACAGCTGGGAAGTATGGCATTCCAAAAGCTTCTTCCAGCCTAGCATCTGTCACATAAGATGAAAATCCTGCAAGACAACAGCTGATTCCCTGGGTTTCTGGCTCTTCTGAGAAAGTATGAGGGAAGCTGGTTTATTTGAGATTCTTAGTGGGAGGCAGGCACCTGAATTTACTGGTCCACGAAGGCAATACAATAGGAAAGAATTTTCCAAAAGAAAACGTGTATCCTATAGAAAGAAGTGTATGCTAAGCTGCCCAAATGCTAAACATACATGCATACAACTATCTCCTGCAATAATCTGTATTTATATATTTACATTTGATTTAAATTATATGTCTATGCACACAGACATATATATATAGTCTACTTTTAATAGTATCTTGCAATGATAATGCTTAATTAATTCTTCACACTCAGAGTTTTACAGATGTGATATAGATTTGGAAAGCCATGAAACACTTCTTTGATGATTCTCTTCTGGAAATAATTCCCCCTAATCTGAATGATTTCTTCTTTAAGGTCTAGCAGAGAAGGAATGATGGTAATGCATTCAATCAAAATGCATTTGTGGATTTATGAGGTGCTTCAATAGTGACTCAGAGATGAACAGATTATTAATTTGATAATTGTTGTAAAGTTGGATGGAAATGCACAGAGAGAGAGATGTGGCCTTTTGACACATTCAGGAAAAGGATTTCAAGTGTAAAGGGGTCTGGCTTATGATATAAAGCAGATAGTTTGAAAGAAAAGGGGAATGAATATGAAATCATCTAGTCTAGGTAATTTTTAAGACTTGTAAACTACATCTTATTAGACTTCAGTTTTAAGACTTTAAAACTATATCTTTGGTCTTGATTTTGTTTATAGAAGGAGTTAGTTGTTATTGAGGTATATTTATGGATAAACACCTTGATCAAATTCAATAAAGATACTAAAATTTTATTTAATTAATAAGTGAGGTGATTTTATTAAGTTCATATACAAATACAATTAAGAGGTCTAACTTGTTTTTGGTGTTTGCTATTAAAGTAAGGTATAGTAATTTGAAAACACTGAGACATCTTTGATAAAAAAAACAAACAGTTCTAAGTTACTACATTTTGAATCCTGATTTTTTGTTAGTGCCTTGATCTATAATTAATAATACACATTCTCTGAAACTAAGTGCTTTCAGTAGAAGAGAGTGGGCATTTCAAAGCTACTGGTAGAGCTAAATGTTATTGAATTGGATGGGCCAAAAGAAATGTGTTTTTCTCTGTATCATTTCCTGTTTTTAAATTAAAGTATCATCGACATATGGTATTTTATTAGTTTCAGGTATACAACATGATGATTTGATATATGTATATATTATGAAATGATCACCACGATAAGTCTAGTTAACATTCGTCACCATACATGCTAGTTACAAAAAATGTAATTTCCCTTTAAATCCAATCGAGGTGCAGCTTTATTTTTTTCACTATTCTGCTATGATGGTGTTCAATTGAGGTCGGTCTCTTTTGTTTCCCCCGTAGCTCTCCAATGGTGGGTATTACTTTATTATCTCCAAGGCTGACTGTATATGTAAGAATTACAGGATGGTTACCCTGTAGATCAGCTTTTGCGTTACTGACATGAGCTTGTCAGCCCCAGGAAGTGAATGGGGTTAAAACAGGAAGTGAATGGTAATGTATTTGGTTTCCAAGGTGAAAAGTCAACAGATTCCACATTACTATAATTTTCTTAATGAAAGACTCTTTAGCCATGCCATTAACATATTTTGTGTAGTCTTGAAAGCAGCAATGCATATATAGAAATGTGAAAATCTCAAACAAAGTTTTGAGTAAGGGCCCTTACTATGGGGATAATAGTTCCCTGGGACCTGGAGGAGGTGTGATGGAGAAACTGCTGGACAGAAGAAGTAGATCATAAGAGAGAGCTTGTATTGGAGAAAGATAAGCTGGGATGCTATATCTTGGGGAGAGGTGGGCTGAACGCCTTTCTTTGAGTTTCCTTCTATCATCCCACTCCCTCTGTGCCCCCTCCTATTCCTCCCAAATCCCTTAGAAAGCTTCATCTATGGGGGTGGTTGCTATAGCTGGGCTTAAAGTCTTTTTTTCTATTATTCTTACAAAATCTCCCTGGAGTAGGCTAATGTTATCACCATGTTACAGATGAAGGAACGTATGCCAGTAGCCCACAATTATAAAGAAAATGGCAAAGCAGAGATTAGAAAATTGTTCTGTGCTTAGTTACCTAAAAAAGATTCACCATGTCCATATGATTAATCCCAGAGTAAGTGGTGTGAAGGTTCGGAAATATCTGGAAAATTTCAGAAGGAAAATTGTAGTCACCCCCCTCCAGGATTCCTTTTTCTTAAAAAACAAATTCAGTGGAAAAGTTCCCAATGATCTCAGAAAATAAGAAAGAAAAATATTGTCCACCCCCCTCTACCAGTACATTTTTAAAAATATAGGTTTTCAGACCTTAACCCGTACAGTGAAAAATTGGGTCCTGTCTTGAGACCCAGTATATTGTTAAAAGGTCCTGTATACTTACTGGAAATAGGTACCTGGAGTCAGGTTTCTGCAAAAAAGAGCAGAAGGAGGTGTGGCCACCAGTAGGTAACAAGACCCCCTTTCATGCATAACCAGCAGCATTCGATGGCCTCTCTCTCTCCCTCCAGTTAGTGAGGCCAAGATTAGGGCTGGCTGCCTGGCAGCGCCCTGGTCGTGTATTCAGCCATGACGTGTTTTCAGGCTTCTTAGAGTCCTTCTTCCTCTCTGTTCCTTTTGCCTGTGTCACTTGTCAAAATCTAGGGCAAGTAAAAGCAGAAGTAATTTTGTAATATTACACTTCAGAGAGGAGAGACTACAGTGAACACTAAAGAATACTATAATAAACACTTAATGTGGTATACCGAATCAGTGACTGATTTATTTCTTATTTTAACTCCATTTGGTGATTATGTGAGCTTTATCTGGTCACAAGTCTGCAAGCTTCAGGTACTATCTATACAACAGAACTCATCTTTCTGGTCTTGACAGAATGTTTTGAAGAATAACTAAGTTAAGATAGGTAAAGGTTAAAAAAAAAAAAAAAAAAGATAGATAAAGGTGCCAGACACAGTAGAAGCTGGATCTAAATTGAATGCTTTGGTCTAAGCTGTGGTTATAAACCAGGTCTTTCAGACGAGGTCAGAATTCCATCTTTTGGAGTTACGTGTTAGAGTTATCTATCTAAATAACAATGTGGAAATGTGTAGAAAGAGCGCCTCAGCATTCAGAACTTAGGTCTATGGTTTCATAGCTTGTCATTTACTTCAATCTCTCCCAATTTGTGTAATTGCACAAAATCAGTCAAAAGTGGTATCTCATGTTCTCTCTTTGTAAAAGTATCACTTATCCACCTAGGGCTTAATAAATTGAAAGTTTTAGTGCTTAGAAAATAATCAGGTGTTAAGAGAAGCACAAAATGTACTATAAGTTTCTGAAGGTTTAATAGGCGTTTTCTATTTCTGTTTTCCCCTCTAGATCATTACCATCTAACATGAGGTTGCTTCTTCAGATGAAGCAGAGATTGAAATGTCACACAACCATGATCAATTAGATAATGTAGAACAGAAGATGTTGCTACCTGACCTTAATCCGCAGGGCAAGAATGACTGAATGGAGGAGATGAAATATAGAGACTAAAAGGCAGAGGAAATCAGCAGGGTATAGTTTAAACAAACACAAAGCAATATAAATGTTGACTTTTGATAAAGAACATCCTCACAATAAATGCTTATTATGATGTACACCGGTTCACTTATTTGTTTGACTCTGAGTGACTGCAAAATGAATGTAAATATCTTTACCAAATGAAATATGGTAGAAAAGGAAACATACGTTTTTTAAAAACTTAGATTTTGTATCACTTAAGTTGCTTAACAAAAGTGATAAGGAGAAAGATAATGTAAAATACATGCGGGCTGGAAGATGTTCTATGGAGAAGACAATAGGGGATGCGACTAAGAAGGGAACATGATAGCTTTCTTCCTCTATTTAAAAGCTTGTCATTGGAAGAAGGATTAGACACCTTTTGGTGGGAATGGCAGAGAGGAGGGGTGTAAGGACTTGACTTTCACGTAGTGTGAGAAATAGCTTCCCAATATTTGGAACTTGATTACTTGCTAAGCTCTCCATTGCTGAATCAAGAGATAATCACTGTTGTAGAGGCATTCTTGCATTAAACAAGATGACCTTATTCACCCTCTAGTATGCCCACTCTGGAGCTTTTAATTACCTTGGAGAGGTTCTAAAATGGTTTTGAAGCTTCTTTAGGAGCAGAACCGAGTGAACTTTGGCGCTGCTTAGGCCTTGATAGAAGTAATCCTTCTTAGCAGCATTTATGTACATCAGAGGCTCAGGAATGGTGGCTGATCTGGGTCGATTATGCACAGCTGGTGTTAACGAAGGGATTTATTGCATTAGTGATTCCTAGCAACGATGATATGAAGGGTTTCTGCCTGGATTATTAGTTGATATCTGTTTTGTTCACTCTTTCAGTCTTATATTTATTTTTCTTTTCCATTCAATCACAGTTTAATATGAAAGCATTTTACATTATTTAATGTAAATTAGCCGAAATAAGCCACCATTTTCTCTAGACTCCATTTGGTTGTTTCTATTTGTGGAGTTCAATTGTGAGCCATCAATTTATCATAGCAGAGAATGCCTTGGAAATGATGAAGGACTAGAAAAATGAAATGTTAACATGTATCATGGAGAAGTAAGGTTGGGATAATGATTACACTTGTTTGCATGCCACTTTTCCTAGCACACCCCCTCAAATTATATCTATATCTACATCTATATCTATATCTATAGATCTATATCTATATCTATATCTATATATCTATATCTATAGCTATATCTATATCTATATCTATATCATCTATCTACATCTATCTATACCTATGGCTATATCTATATCATCTATATCTTTCAATCTATCTATATCTATATCTATATCTATATCTATGTCTATGTCTATGTCTATGTCTATGTCTACGTCTACGTCTACGTCTATCTATCTATCTATCTATCTATCTATATATATATATATATCTATACTATATCTATATATCAACTTATTTACAACCAGCTGTGGTCTTTGAGTTTATTAAGGCTAATGTAGAGGATATTTTCTATTGAGACATGGCCATGAGATTGAAGATATTCATATAGTATATACTCTATATTTAACAAATATTTACTGGATTAAATTGAATTCAATGTTAGTTTCAATATAAGCATCACACTAACAGTGAAGATCATTAAACTTTAAAATGTGTTCCCAAGGAACACTGTGCCATCTTCATGTGAGAACGTCTTTTAAATTGAACAGCTAATTATCTGTTTAGAATAAAAGTGGAGGAATAATTCCGAGTGCTTCATAAGGACTCATACAATTCTTGATTTCACTTGTGTGCTTTGCTTGTGTGTAAGCAAATTACTAAATCCATAACTCAGAGGTGAAATAGCACATACATAAAAGATGACTAGGTAGAAAGAATCTTCTCATTGAAATCTTGATTTTCCTAAAATCACAAAGTATATATTAGTCATAGTTCTACACTATCAAATTTCCTGATAAAAAAATTGTCACATACATTCCTGAGAGTGTCCAACAGGTATTGCAAACATTGTAGTCCTTGGGAGAGATTTATTCTGAGGAAGAAGGGATAGAATGCAAATTTGAACCCCACTGGATTGTAATTTATAATCTTTTTAATATATTGTTGTATTCAATTGGTAGTATTTTATTTGGGATTTTTGCATCTGTATTGATCAGAGATAGGGGTCTGTAGTTTTCTTTTTTGTGTTATCCTTATTAGGTTTTGGTATCAGGGTAATGTTGGCCTCATAAAATGAGTTAGAAAGTATGACCTCTTCTTAAATATTTTGGAAGATTTTGAGATGGCTAGGTATTAAATCATCTTTGAATGCTTGATAGCATTCACTAGTGAAGCCCGCTGGCCCTGAACTTTTGCTTTTGAGAAGGTTTTGAATGATTGTTTCAAATTTCCTTCCTGTTTATTGGTCTATTTACATTTTCCCGTTCTTTGTGATTCAGTCTATGAAGGCTACATATTTCTGAGAACTTGTCCATTTCTTCTAGGTTGTTAAATTTGCTGGCATATCATCTTTCATAGTATTCTTGTATGATTCTTTGTATTTCTGTGATATCCGTCATGATCTCTCCTTTTTCATCTCTGATTTTGTGTATTTGAGTCTTTTCTCTTTTTTTCCTTAGTGAGTCTAGTCAAGGGTTTGTCAATTTTATTAATCTTTTCAAAGAACCAGCTCTTTGTTACATTAATTTTCCCTATTGTTTTTTTGGTTTTCCATTTCATTTAATTCTGCTCTAATTTTTATTATTTTCTTCCTTTTGCTGTCTTTGGGCTTTATTTGTTCCTCTTTTTCTCATTTTTTTTAAAAAAATTTATTGGGGTGATAATTGTTAGTAAAATTACATAGATTTCAGGTGTACAATTCTGTATTACATCATCTATAAATCCCATTGTGTGTTCACCACCCAGAGTCAGTTCTCCTTCCATCACCATATATTTGATCCCCCTTACCCTCATCTCCCACCCCCCTTTTTCTCATTTTTTAAGATGTAATGTTAGATTGTTTATTTTGGTTTTTTCTTCTTTCTTGAGATAGGCCTATAATGATATAAGTTTGCCTCATTGCTGTTTTTACAGCATCCCCAAAGTTTTGATATGTTGTATTTTCATTCTCATTTGTTCCTATGCATCTTTTGATCTCTACTTTTATTTATTCTGTGACCCAGTCATTCTTTAGTAGTATGTAGTTTAATTTCCACATATGTGTGGTTTTCCAACTTCTTTTTGCAGTTGATTTCCTTTCAAAGCATTGTGGTCAAAGAATATGCTTGGTATGATTCCAGTCTTCTTAAATTTGTTGACATCAACTTTACTAGCTAGGGTAATGCCAATCAAAAACTCAATGAAATACCACTTCACACCTATTAGAATGGCTATTATCAACAAGACAATTCATAACAAGTGTTGGAGATGTTGTGGAGAAACAGGAACCCTCATACACTGCTGGTGAGAATGTAAGTTGGTACGGCCACTCTGGAAAACAGTATGGACGTTCCTCAAAAACTTAAGAATAAAATTACCATATGACCCAGCAATCCCTCTTCTGAGTATCTATCCAAAAACATCTGAAAACATTTATTTGTAAAAATATATATATCCCTATGTTCACTGCAGCATTATTCATGGTGGCCAAGACATGGAAACAACCAAAATATCCTTTAATAGATGATTGGATAAAGAAGATGCGGTACATATATAAAATGGAATATTAGTCATAGGAAGGAAAAATGAAATACTGCCATTGCGACAACATGGATACGTAGATCTTGAGATTATCATGCTAAGTGAAATAAGTCACAGAAAAGTATAGAACCATACTTATATGTGGGATATTAAACTGAAAGCAATAAACAAGATGAACAAGCAAAAACTCATAGACACAGACAACAGTTTTGCGGTTACCAGAGGGTAAGGGAGAGAGGTAGAAGAGGGTACAGGGGTTTAAATATATGGTGATGGAAGGAGATTTGACTTTGGGTGGTGAGCACACAATGCAATATATAGATGATATATTATAGAATTGTACACTTGAAACCTATATAATTTTATTAACCAATGTTACCTCAATAAATTTAATAAAAAAATTAAAAAATTGTCATTTGTTTCAAAAGTAACTGCACGGAGGGCATAATGTTCCAGAACTAATAATGCCAATAGAAATTAATTTCAAGCTGGAATCTGATTACAATTATACTGTTGGAGAAACTTTCTATTCTTTTTCTGGCTGATAAATACTGTAGTAGACATTTGGTGGTCACCTCTCCAGCATACATTATCCCCCTTTTCTTGCTACCTCCATTCTCAGCCAGGAAGTTTAGGGGACATTGACCTTACTTATACCTCCACATACTGTGTTTCCCCCAAAATAAGACCTAACCAGACAATCAGCTCTAATGTGTCTTTTGGAGCAAAAATTAATATAAGACCCAGTCTTATTTTACTAAAAGCCTGAGTCTATAATATAATATAATATAATATAATATAATATAATATAATATAATATAATACTGGGTCTTATATTAATTTTTGCTCCAAAAGATGCATTAGAGCTGATTGTCCAGTTAGGTCTTATTTTCCAGGAAACACAGTATATAATCAGGCAGTTCTAATTGGTTTAGTCTAATAGGCATGTCCTAGTGTCCCTGATTGCATGGGAAGAACTTGTAACACAATCAGGCCAATGGGCATAAGAATTCCTGAAGAGATCTTTTCCTTTGGATGGTGTGGTAGGAGATGTGAAGGCTGACGCTGCTTCAGCCATTTTACTACTAGGAGTGAGAGCCCGAATCCTGCCAAGATAAACCTGACTGGCTCTCTGTTCTTTAGTTTCCTCATCTTTAAAATGGAGATGATTATAGTACCTACCTCTTGGTTTGTGAAATTAAATTGTTCAACTTATGTAAGATGCTTAGAATAGTAAGCACTCAATAAATGATAAGCTTTTGTTAGTAGGTAATAGTGGATTTCTTCTACTTAAACAAAGAACAGGGATCATTTCCCCACCTGAACACGATATGATAATTTTGGGATCTGAGCGTTTGGTTACCTATATTTAATTTTTTTTTCCATGAGTGTGTTTTATTTTCATTAATCATACAAACAATTTTCTACAATACCCCAGAGCAAACTGGAGAATTTGGCAGTCCAACTGCAGGCAGGAGGGCGGTGGGGGTGGGGTGTGCCCTCAGGGACCCCCCAGGCAATGGCATAGATGTGGAGGGCCCGGGTTCACAGTGCACTTGTCACTCTTGTCATCTTGCAGGTGGCTCCTTCTCCACAGCACGACTGGAGTCACCAAGATAATGGATGTGGGGAATCCTCCAGATTGTTTAGAAATTTCACTCCGCTTCTCTTGCTCAATGGTCTCTTTGGTCCACCTGGTGTTCTTCTCCTGCATCTCTGTCTTGTTCAGTTTGGCCTTATCCAAGCTGACAATTTCCCTAGGTTGAGCTTCTCTGCTATTTTCTTAAAACAATCCCTGGTCTTCGCTCCGAGCCAAGGTTCGCCCCCTGGTTACTCCTCGCATCACTGCAGCAAGAGACCTATTTAATTTTTAAATTATTTTTTTTCTCCTATGAGCTCTACACTTCAGTGATTTCTGCAAAATCTTCATTGATTTTTAGACTTTTCACAGAACTGATTTGGTCAGTATTACACTGTCCATGTCAGCATTTAAATAATGAAACCTCAGTGACTGATTTCTAAGAGCCATTGCAGGACTTCTAGTACCTCCAAAATACCAATTCTTCCTCTAGAAACCACAGCTCTTTCTGGGAATAGTTTTGCACAGAAGGAAGAGTTGAGAGTGAGAAGAAAAAAGAGTGAGAAGGAAGATGCTGTTTCTTAGCAGTGCACACAGATGGCAACTATCCTGGGGGCATCTGTTGAACTCAGTTAAGCCTCTGAGCTAATAAAGATCTGTATGTACTGGTGCCTGAGAGGCCAAAACCTGCACAAACACATGCTTTGATGGTGTTCTTATCATCCTAGTAACATTTCTTCCTTTAACATCCTATTTGTTTGCTTATTATTTTAAAGATAACTAGGTCAGCAAATATATGAGGTCTGACAATCAAGTTTGCAAACTTGTTGCGACAATGTTGCTAAACTTTTTTTGATATCAGAGGGATTATTCATTATGCATTTGTACCAACTGGACAAACAGTTAACCAAGTTTACTATTTGGAAGTGCTGAAAAGGCTGTGTGAAAAAGTTAGATGACCTGAACTTTTCACCAAAAATTCATGTCTCTTGCGCCAGCTCACACAGCACTGTCTGTGAGGGGGTTTTTAGCTGGTAAACAAGTAACTGTATTGGAACACCCTCCCTACTCACCTGATCTGGCCCCCAATGACTTCTTTCTTTACCTGAAGATAAAGCAATATTGAAAGGTAGACATTTTGATGACATTCAGTACATCAAGGGTAATAGGACGACAGCTCTGATGGCCATTCCAGAAAAAGAGTTCCAAAATTGCTTTGAAGGGTGGGCTACGAGCTGGCGTTGGTGCATAGCTTCCCAAGGGGACTACTTCAAAGATGACCGTAGTGATACTCAGCAATGAGGTATGTAGAACTTTTTCTAGGATGAGTTTGCGAACTTAATTATCTGACCTCATAGAGAATAATGGTTAGAGTCAATTCTGGAAGATATAAATAATAGGTCTTTCTTTGAAAAGCAACTATTCCATTTTAGTAAGAAATGTGTCAAGTTTTTTGGTTAAATTTGACAGAACAAGACATCTGGTATTTACAGTTATTCTTGTCATGCTTTGGGAGAACTAGGTCTAGGTTGGTAGGAACCATGAGAAGATATGTACATTTAACACAAAAAGGGTCTAAAACATAAGTTACCTGTGGGTAGAGGAGTGGATGGCAGAGGTTGAGACTTGAAGAGGAACTTATTTTTTTTAACTCAATGTACATCTGTATGATTTGAATTTTAATTTACAATGAATTTATGTATTGTATAATTTTAAGAAATTAATTTTGAAATGTTAATAATTTCATCCAAGTTAAGGGTCATATTTTCTATGGTGAATTGTTCAGATCAGATTATTGTAATCATTTTAGATGTTTATCCTTGAATCACCTGATGATTCAGGTGAGTTCAGATCCTATCAAACTTAAAAGTTTGATAGGTATAGAGCTAACTCCTTATTTATGTTTGGGATATTACATATTTTAATGTTTCTGAAATACCACCTTGCCTATCTCTTTTTTGAGCCCCCGTATCACCCACCATTTTCAATCCTGTGGCTATTTGGGCTGTATTTACATGTGCTATGAATATTTTGCCTGAGAGATTTGTTCTGAGATAAACCAGCATGTTGGATCTCCTGGATATTTATGACTCTTGGCTTTCACCACTTCCTGTTGAATGAGAATCATTGCCTTGTGAATGGAATTTTGTGGTAACTTCACACTCATGTTCTGCTGCAGTTGGTTCTAGCAGCTCCTGAAAAGCAGAGATTTCAAGGGAGATGGGCCTTTGGTGTCTTCCAGCCCAACTTTTCAGTTTGTATATGGAGAACAGTTGGCCCAGGCTGCTCGGAGGGATTTGCAAGGTCCCTGCATTACTACTTGGGGCAGGAGAAGGACTAGAAGCCAGTTCTTTTGGCTCCTTCCGCTTCCTGAAACCTGATATGCTGAGGAGTCACCCAGAAGTCAGCCTGCTCCCTGCATTTGCATCCTGGCTGCTGGAAACAAATTTGAACCATGTGGGACTTGGGGAATCCAGATGATAGGAAGTGAAGGTCGTGGAGTAGACTTTGGTGTAAATAAACAATAAAACTCAGGTTTAAACTGAGTAATAGCTTACATTTGTGTAGCAGTTTGAAAAAGATTTTTTTTTCACTTACAAAAATAATAAATATTCGATTTAGTAAGTTTTTCAGTGCATCAAGATGAAAATTAAAATTATTTTTAATTGCATTTCAAGATATGATGAAGCTTAGTATTTTGAATTAGACACACATACATATATATAAAAGCAAATCAGATCATACTGCATACATAATTTTTATCCTGCTTTTTTTTCATTTAATATTTTAGGATGAGTACTTTCCCATGTCACTGAGTGTCTTACAAAAATATGATTTTTAAATGGTTAAATAATATTCTCAGAGAGTTCTTTTTGATGTTTATTGTTTGAAGTGATGGACCATTACAACTGGATGATGCGGAATAAATCCTGATATAGAACTAAAAGAAAGGGGTACTAAGGTTTGGTGCTGTGATCTCAGATATTGGAATGGAATGAACAGTATCCTATCAGCTGTCAGCCTTCTACAAGCAGCAACATGAGGTCAGTCCGAGGTAGGTGACAGAAAAGTCAATTAAAAACCACACACTTAAGACGATGTAATGGTTTTTTATTTTGTCCTCTCCATCAGCATAAACTTACAATACAAAGGACTCTTTAGGCCACAGACTGGTCACTCTAGGCTGCCACAAGATAAAGGCCTCATATTCCAGGTAGAAGTGCCTCAGATGCATAACTGACTTCAGAATTCAGACATTGATAATACAACCCATTTTGTCTCCCTTCAACACATGGCCTTTAGACCACGTCACTGCTTATTACTTTTCCACCAGAATCAGGGTAGCTGAGGAAGAAGAGGTGAAATTCAAAGCAGACCACTTGGCTCCATGTTAATAACTTTGCTAAAAGGCGTAATGAAGAATATGGTAAAGTATTTGAAGTAGTTGTCTTCCTTTACTTCACATATTCCCTGTTGCCATAAATAATTGCGAACTTGCCGAGTAGGAAACACCAACATAACCTCAAAGATGAATGTCCAGCATCAAGGCCGATTGATCCTGTGGAGCTGTGAGGCAGCTTAAATCATTAGAGAGGCCCCATTTCTGAAAAGTGCTAACTGGGAAAATGGGGCTGGGACATAGAGGAACCCCTCCTCTCTCTAGGGCTCAAGGCACTATTAATAATCCCTTTCCTGTTCTCTTCCACCATTCCCACACATTTCTAGCATATTAATCATTAAAGAAGCTAACAATACCTCTGTTCTAGTGAACTAAACAGAATTCAGGTAGGGAGCACAGTACGTTGGGTGAAAAGAGTTTATGTAACGATTCCAGAAAATGTTCCTAAGTCTGATAAATGCTCACAAGCTACAGAAAGCAATAAAGATGCAGGGGTATTTTGCTTTCTTTGTGTTTTCACTGTGGGTTGGATTGATGACGAGTCTGTTGCCAGCAGGGTATGGTTGCCCTCGGTGTGTTGTTGCCAAATGTGTAGCTCTTGGTGGGGGATGAGCTAGGAATGTGATTTCTTCCTTTCTCCGGCAATTTTCTGTCCGCCTGCGTGAATTGCTTATGAATATCTCACACATGTCAGCAGTGAGATGTATCCTTATTTTACCGTTTTGGGCAGATTCTGACTTTGCAGAGTCTAGGTCTTCATGGAAGATTGACGAGACCCTTCTAGCATACCCGTCTCCCTCCTCCTCCACATTTGTGCCCCGGATGGTCCTCTCTTTGTGCTGAGCTGATGTGTTGTGTCTCTGATTTGAAATAAGCTCTATATGTATTGCTATGGCGTCCCTGCATCCCATCTTATTCCACCATGTCTCTGTGTCCAAGTCTATGGGAAATTCTAGCTCCAGCTAAGTCAGCCTTGAACTATAGTCGTAGACAAATTCAGACCTTTATTATTAGTTGTGAATGAGTAGTATTAAATCCAGATTTTATTTACTTCCTATTTTAACTATTTGGGGGTGAGATAGGACATGAGTAGGGAGTTGAACATCCTAATGGGCTGCAGGTTAAATGCCTAAATGATTTTATAACTATACCTCCAATGAATTTACTTACAAGAGGGACTTGAAGTGAAAACAGAGCTTCTGCTAATCAAATTTTGATTTAGGGACTTAGCTAGTACTAGTAGGGAAGCTTAATTTGGGGCATGGTGACCTTAATTTGTGGAATTAATTTGTGGTACTCTGATACCCTCACCACATCTGCAGGAGAGCCACCCACAGATTCCATGAGTGACAAGAGAATTCATGAAGCTCGAGGATTAAACTTTGCTAACTGCAGAGACAAACAGAGATGCTGCTTTGAGGGGACTATTCCATCAGACACTGACTGAAGAAGAGCCCAAACATGTGAAGTTGGGGTTCACCTTGCTTCCTGTTTGCAACCCAAGGCTGCCTGTGGCAGTTGGGCACTCTTTATTTTTATCATGGAAGACAAGAGAAGAAAGAGATGGATTTTGTAAATGCCATAAAACTTAGAAAGATCCAGGACAGAGAGAAAGATGGGCCTGGGGTTACATTCCCCAGCATGAATCCAACTTGTTCAGGGCCCCCTGGTCCTGAGGTTTAATTCAGGCTCTGTGTCTCCTTATTTCTGTTCCATCTTCACCTTTTACTCTCCTCATTTATCTTCTCAGTGACCTCAGAAATTCTAGTGTTTGCTATTAAAGTTACTATCCAAAAGTCCATGGCTGCAAAATATGTCAGCTTTGATTGCTACTATACCCAGAACAAAAGGTTCCTCTTTTTGTTCCTCTTAGTTTCTGTCATATAGGAAAGAAGTGAAAAGATGCCACAATGGGATAAATAACTTTGGAATATACTTGGTCTGCTATAGACGGCATCTCAGAAGAGCTTAAAAGAGCAAACTTGGAATAATTATAAGTACTTAAAAAGACAAGTTGGAAAGGATCTTAATTTTTCTGAAAGCACTTCATTTTTCTGAAAGCTAGAGAAAAAAATTAATAAATTAGCATTTGTGGCTAGAATAGCAAATGCCAAGAAGGTTTTATTGAGTATAATGAAAGTGTGAAGAATATAGATTGAGTTGACATTCACTGGCCCAATCCAGGAATACCGGAGAGGAGGCAGAACTTGAAGCTTGTGATTCTATTGTGAGAAGTAGAATGTACTTTTCACAGAAGAATAAGAATATGAAATATAAAGGGATTCAACAAAGGCTTAGAGAAATACCACTAATGGGTTATAAAAGAAAGTTATGGGTACGTGGAGGGTGCAGTTCCATCTTTGTTTTTAATATTATAAATATTACTTTTAAGCAGTTTAAAAACCAAATTCTTTTAATAATTTGGAAAATATAAAAAGGAAGAAGAAAATAGATTAACTATAATCTCATTTTACAGACATTTGCCATTTTGATGTGTTTGCTTTCACTTTTTCACCCTATTTTAAAATTATCCTACATACCTGTGACTGTTTGCAATTTTGTATTCTGCTTTTATGTTTTTATTTAAGCCTAACTGTTCCTGAAATCTCCAGGAAGTCTTTATTTTAAATGTGTTTTTAAGATACCATTGACTTTAGGACACATTATTATTTTACATACTGTTATAAAAGGGCAAAAATGTTTGCAATAAAGCTGTGTCACAAAGCCTTAATGATCGCCTACGTGACACAATTGTTGGTCATACCAGCCTTTCAATGCTTTGGTATTTCTTTCATCTAGTCCAGGGGTTTGGCAATTCTTTTGCTTTTGGTTGCATAACATGGCCTCTAGAAGGTGTTTCTTTTGCATATCCTTTTGCAAATCGTCAGAAAACAAAATGAAGCATGGCTTCCTCTGCTTAGGTTCCATAAAGCACTTACATGATTTGTTGCTTTGGAACACAATATGGAGTAGTGCTCATTGCTCCTACGGTGAATATTTGCTTCACCAACATAACATTTATCCACTGCTGCTCTTTTGAATACACAATGACTTTTCATCTCACTGCTGAATCATAGTCTTACTTTTAAAGATGTTTTAAATAGCAGTGAAATCAACATGTGTAGTACCAACAATGTATGTAATTCAATTGAGGTAATGACAAGATGAACATCTGTGACCAAGCTGATGGCAGTGATGGTTACTTGGTGCCTACTGTGTGGCCGGGAGATAATAAGGTGCCAGCGACTGTAAGACACATTCTAATATAGAGACATTAAAATGTGGAAAAAATGAATCTTAGCATCAGTGGATGCCCCTGAATTTAATTAATCATTTTGTTATTCTGGATCTTTTATTTATAAAAAACGATTTAGATATAAAAAACAAACTTTTTTTCTTTTATAAATACAAATGATTCTTGTATTTGTGACTATTTCTTTGGGATAGATTCTGAGAAGTGGAATTATTCAGTCAAAGAATATAAACATTTTTCAAGTTTTTGGCACATGTTTTCAAATAGCTTTACAGAAAGGTAGTTGCAATTTTATAGTCTTATGAAAAATGTTATTTCAGCTTCCTAAATTTGGCTTTATGGAGGAAAACAGTGGTAAGCAGCCTGCAGGATGGCACAAAGGATCCAATGTGATGGCATGTGGTTTTGAGGCTGGATCATACAAAACTACAGCTCCCACCTTGCTCTTTTGGACCACACATTCTGGGGGAAGCCAGGTGGTATATTACGGAGATACGCTACAGCCTATGGAGAGGCCCATATAGTGAACGGAGCCTTACAATGAGAACCTACAAGTACATGTGAGTAAGCCACCTTGAAAATGGATCCTTTTGTCCAGTCAAGTCTTAACAAAGAAAATCACTGTGAGAGGGTTTCTGGATCCCATGAAGAAAAGGAAATTCAGGTCAGTATCATGTAATATTACATCCCTCTATCAATATGCATTATCTTCTATATTACACAGAGCAGTTTAAAATAATACACATTCCTTTCGATGTTTCCATTTTCCTTGAGTTAATACGTCTGATCTGTGTGGCTTTTGGTTTTTGCCTTGCAGATGCTCAGTATGGGTGGGATCCAAATGCATGTCAAATTGAATATTGCTCGATGTTGAGAGTTCAAGAGAAAACAGAAGGGTCAAACATCTGTGCATTAGGGATGAAGATCACGGTAGCAATTTGATTCAATTCAAGAAATACTCATCGAGTGCTAACTCAGCATGTGCCACGCAATATGTGTAAAGCGGTCACTGAAACTCATGGTGTTTCTGGCCTGGTGGAACTTACTATTAAGGGGCAGAATGACCCATCCCAACTTTCCCAAAATGTACCCTCATCTTCTGTCATAAAATGTAGGTGTTGAAGGTGTTTGAAGGGTGGTGAAGCCGAGAGAGGATTGAAGAATGTTCCACTGGTAGAAGGAGTTTTTTTCTTTCTCATATAGTTTCTTAGAATTCATTATCTCATATTTTTTTTCACTCATACATAATTTGTTTTTTTGAGTTCTAAGTTGTGTCGGGCACTGTTGGTCTGAAACTCATAGCTCCCATCATATCCAGCTGAACAGCATATCATCAGTATAATTTTCTAAGATCCTGAGACGTTCTCAAACAGGGTCTGTCTTCTTTAGGTTATTCCAGGATCCCAAAGGTACATGTCTCATTCTGGGAATAGAAACACTGCTTGAGTTGGTGTCTTCCTCCTATTTGGTACCTTCCATCTGCATGTCATCCTGGTCACCCTCAGAGGTGGTGTGATATAGTGGAAAGTTACGGAAATTTGGAAATTTGGAATTATAAGAACTAGCTTTGAATCTGGTTCTTCTACTTCCTAGCTGTGTGTGATCTTAGGAAAATTGCTTAGTTTTTCTTGGTCATCATCTTTTGCATTGTTTTCACAGCAATCTTATGATATAGATATTATGGAGCCCATTTTACACTTGAGAAAACAGAACTTTATGGCAAGGTTAAGTAATTTTCCAAAGAGCTGGAGTTCAAATACGTGATGCCTGACTTTAGCATCTATTCTTAAGGACTCCTCTGTGTCAAGAGCTGAACACAGTACTTGATCCATAGAAAACCTTCAATAAAATACAGCTGCTATTATGGCTGCTATGACTCAGGACCATGATAATGGAAGTATCCACTAAAGGTGGAAACAAAACCTCAATGGAAGACCTGTGCCAGAGTTATTTTGAGGCAGAGAACCATTCTCATTCTCATTCTACTGCAGATCCCAACCACATGGAAGGCTACCCTTGATTAGAGTGGTAAATGTCATTCGTAATTGAAAGATCTAATTTTTATAATTCTATTTCCACTGTAATGAAGAATTACACTTTTGACATTTTAAGTTAATGCTCTAAATAGCCCTGGATTGATGTATGTGTACTACAGGCCTTAAACCAAGAATTGAAATATGGAGATGAACGCTTAATCAGTGAGTTATGGGTCCTGTTAAAAGGTTAAAGTTAAATAAAATATTTGCAATTAGTGCTGTTTTGAGTTGTTTAGAATGGTTCGTATTTTACATGCATACAAAATAGGGCAAACTGTATATAGACTTTCATATATGGCAACACTTATAAAACTTCTTGGCTAATGATGCATTTTTATCTCTTTGGATCAGCCTAGAGAAATGAAGTTTAATTTCCTTTTCCTTCCCTCCCCCATCTTATTAGCATTTCTGGTGTTAATCTTCTGTTAACACATCTCAGAGTGCTCTTGATTTTACTCATAAGCGTTATTATTTTTTTAATCCACTATAGAGAGATATTGTCATCATATTTTGGTTGAATTTAGGTAGGGGATAGATGTTGTTCAAGTGTCACGTTTAGAATGTCTTTCCCTTTCCTTCCCATTCCTTTCCCCCCACCGTCAACTTTTCTGTTGCATTTGGAATAATCTATAAGTTCCTGGAGAGGATAAAAACTCATTTTACGGCAAAAGGTAGAACAAAAACTACTACAATTATTTTTTCTTCTTTGAAACAGAGACTCAAACCTCAGTTTTCTATACAATTTTTGACCTAAATAATCTTGTTTGGGCAGTGACTTGGCTGTGAACATATCCACCCTCACAAGTCCCTGGGGAGGGTGAAGAGCTAGTGACATGAGTACCAAACTGTGTCCTGTTGATTTTTCACAAAACTGTGAAAATATAATTCAAATACTATCCCTTAATGGACCCATTTAAAGAATGACTTTTTAAACTGACACCTAGTCAAGATAAATATATTCAGGGGCTGCTGGGAACACCTAACTGGTTTTTCAGATTTCCACCAGCATCTTGACACGATTCCAAAGCATGGGAAGACAATGAAAAATGAAAATCTAAGCCAAATTATTTCTTTTTGGAGGAGGAGAAGAAGAAAATCCATTGCTTCACACTTACATAAACACTTACAAACAAACATGTAAGAGAAACATGCAAGAATATGTGTCAGTTCTTTTGAGATGAGAAAAGTCAGATTTTAGGCCTGGAATCTAATTAAAATCACTTAGTGTTCATGATTTAGTGGGGTTTCCCCCCTGAGAGTTCATTACTCTTCAAGGTTAGCTAACAGCAATAAAAAACAACTTTTTCTTTAATTTTACATCACTGTAAATGAGAATATACTGTGGATTTTGTCAAAAAGAAATAAAGGAATTTAGAAATCCCACTTGTCTGTAATGTGTCTAGGCTCAGTACATCATAATCCTTTAAATATTTTTTTCTAAATAAATTTAGACAGATGAATAAATCAAAATATTTTGTTTGGGGCCTTGTCAAGAAACTCCAAAGTTGTGATTTTCAGTGTGTGTTTATTAAAAAGAGTCAAGAAAGAGAGAGTCAATTTTAGGAGCCTAAGAATATATAATGAAATCACTCAGCTTTGTTCCATAAAAGTGACTGAAGACTAACAATCCATTTTCATCTCTACTGTAATACTGTTTGTGATAGAGAAAATTCATGTGACACAGAAGTTAACCTGCCTCATGAAAAAAAAAAAGTAATAAGGCTTTCTGTTTCTGTTACCTAATCACAATCCTTTCAAACTCTTCACCCCAGTGCATTTATCTGAACTAGAGAACTCTGTCAGAAACCCCCTATAATCTGGGTGGGTAGACAGGCGTAAAAGTTCCCTGGAGTTAATAATGAGAGGGGAAATGGAAGATTAACTTCTTTTTTCAAAACTAAAAAGCATCTCAGTACATGTCCTTTGATTTTACCTAGGGACAAAGATCTGGAAAATGTCTCTTTTAAATACACAGGTATTTTTATGGGGCTCTTAAATCTTTATCTTACACTGTAGTTTTCTCCCATATGTTTATTGTCAACGAACAGCTTAGAACTGATGAGCTGTGTGAAAATATTTTGTAAAGCTGCAGTTCTTCTGTTCTAACAACTGCTTTTTTTGTGTAACTCAAATGTCTTCTAAAAAATAATACAATTTATTTATTTATTTATTTGTTTATTTATTTTTGGTCGACAAAACACGGCCATTAAGGGTACCTTTTTATGTGAAATGAAAGGAGATTTAGTTAGATACAGTTTCTTTTATTGTGATTAAAATCAATGAAATCATGCTCATGCTTTGGGAAGATCACTCTGGCCATAGTGAGGGAAGTGAGGGAAGACTGGAGCCAAGGAGACCAGATTGAAAGTATTACAACATTCCCTGGAGGAAATACTAATGACCTGAATTAGGGTAAGAGGACGGGGGTGGAGAAGAGGGAATAGAATTCAAGAGTGTTTTAGGAAACAGATTTATTGGAAGAGTGTATTGAAGGGGAAAGAGGATATATTATGACTTGGGAATGTCTTCCTTGGATGACAGTAAATATTAGGTTGGTGCAGAAGTCATTGCAGTTTAAAAGGTTAAAAATTGCAAAAACCACAATTACTTTTGCTCCCACCTAGTAACATTAACTTAGATAGGGAATGCAGAGGAAAGATGCTGCTGTGACATTTTGAGATTGAGATGCCTTTGAAAAGTACACATGGTTCAGTTAGTAGTTGAGTTGGGAAGAGAACTCTGCATTGGTGATACAGAATTGGTAGTCTCCTTCTTCATGACAGTTGAGAGTGTGCATGAGTTGAGCAAAGAAGGAGTGGAGGTGGGAAAATGAGAAAGTCCAACATAAAAGGATGGGTAGAGGAAGAGAAGGTTGTGGAGGAGTGTGAGAGAAGGGAGGCAACAAAGCTTGAGTCTCCTCCATGCCCATCACGTGAGGAATGGTTGAGTGAATGGACCATGGTCGGCTCTAGGAAGAGCAGATTCTTCTGAGGGTGGCATGATGTGCCTTTCAGTCTTTTTAAAGAGGGCACTGAGCAACATTGTGGAAGTAAATACTGTTTTTGTTTATGGATTCACTTCTAAAGAACAGAAACACACAACACTGGCTATAGCTACCTCGAAGCATTTTTAGCTGCTTCCCCATTAAAAGCAGCCTTATTGTTCATCAGCTAAGAAGTAAATCCTGATTGGAGAGGGCTGGGTGGGGACACTAGGTGACTTCTAAGAATCTTTGAATTTTAAGAGCAGATAACAAAATCTATGAAAAGTCATACATTTTATAAAAGTACTTTGCAAAATTTCAGCTCAGCTTCAAGGGGGCAGTACCATGCTACAGTGACAGAACACACATGCCCAGTGAAGAGAAATAGTATTTCCCCTTCATGTTCTCCCCACATTGTGGTACCTTGGTCTCCCTTTTCTCACGTTGTAAATATTCAGGCTTAGATATTGCCTGAATTAACCATCCTGAGGAAAGATCAGACAACTTTTCTTTCATTGTTATCCTATTTGCATTTGAAAATAAGGAGGTATGTTTATAGTGGTTTGTAGTCTGATGGTAAAGTGAACAATATTGTTTTTCCTGCAGACATGATGTTTCGTAATACAGATTTGATACTAATTCCACATTAGAACCTCAATGTGTCTCAGAGAACTTCATTCTTATTGTGGCACCATCATGCTGTGTCTGTTGTACCAAAGACTCAGAGAGAAACATCCATTGTTCATGGGGAATCCTTGAGGATACATTAAATGGCAATAACCAAACGTGTTGGGCACATTTAATCCTATCCTAGCCAGACAGGTGGGCCTGGGTTGGGAGGGATGTGATGAAATACCTTTCTGATGGGACAAATAGGTTGATATTAGCATGTTGGGATTAGAACTGGAGTAGACTTGACTGGAAGTTGGGTTGTTCATATATAATTTCTTCTTCTCAGTTCCATAGATTTTATTATACTAAATTACAATTTGCCCCATTCAAATGCAAATGAATTTTCAAAAGCCCTGTGTGGGCTTCATGCAATTCTTTTTGGGCAAGAGCTGCTCAATGTTTCACTTATTTGAAAGAGTTCAGTGATGCAACTGATTCTAAGGAAAAACAAAATGTGAATTTGAAAGTGCTTTTCCTATTGGAAGGGATGTTATAATCATATCAAATTCACATCTGGTTTCATTTTGCTGACTGTCTCTCCTCTTCACTTCCCTAAAGCATATGTGACCTATGAGACATGATGTGTTTTACCCAAGTTTCCCTTGTTTCTCAGAGTCTGGATAGTCCAAGGCTTATGACCCCAATTAAATATTGACTATAAAAGTAAGGAACACAGAGGAAAGTTGGGAAAGCATAACAGGCTAACAATGTTATCATGGAAATGTCGAAATTCATTCAATCATCACACTTAATTTTTGGCCTTTATGAACCAATGTTGCAGCAGATCAAACTGCTCATAACACAGGACACTCCATAAGTCACCAAACTTCCCTTGGCAGTTTATTTTAACATCTTTTGTTTCAGAAGGTAAGAAAATATTCACCCAGCTTTTAATATTCTCCATCTGTTCATTGGTAAAGACCTCAACATGAGCCTTGTTAGGGAGAAAATCGTGCTCAGATTAAATTCTAAGGGTCTCTCCAAAGGGCCTGCCTCTCTAGCCTCTGCTCTCAGGAAATATATCTTCTCTCATTAGCCCCGTGACACTTGTACTGCTTCACTGTGTTTCAGGGCTGATTCTGTGCTCAAAAGTTCAGTCACTTCGTGAACACTCACTGGTGTGAGCTCCTCTTTAGATCTTTTTCTGACCTGGTTCTTCCAGGTGAAGATTATTCTAAACAAGTCCCGAGACCATGGGTCATACAGCATGCTTCACGGTAACGGGTGAATGGGACAAATCAGGCTGGAAAAAAATTTAGAGCTTATAATTAGAGACAGCATATGAAAGGGTCTGAGAAACTCTGCAGTAAAGAATTCCTGCTTCACTCTGTTTAACCCAGCAGCAGAGCACAGTATTTAAGGGGACCAGCTTTGCACACAGATAGACTTGGACTCAAATCTCAGGCTTACTATTAGCTTGGCAAGTTACTTCCCCGTACAACAGGAAACCCCTTTATGTAATGTGTGCAATGGGAATAATGAATCCTACCTCCCAGGCTTATTGTGAAGAGCAAATAACAATGTATGTGAAACATTTGGCAGCGAGCCAGGATCATAGTTAGTGCTCAGTTGCTCATTTTTAGTATAATATTATTATCTTATTTGACTGAAGGACTCTTTGGGGTAACACACAAGAAACTGATCTTTTAAGGAAACATGATGGGTCTGATTGAGATATGTATCAATACTTTTAAAGAACTGAGCTAGTACCAATTATATCATGTGAATTCTCTATTAAGTTAGCTGATGCTTCTCTCCCAGTGTTGTTTCATAGACGAGATGTATAGAATTTTTGGTGAATAATGTGACATTGACTTTGAAGTAGAATCCACAAAAGTTGTTACGAACAAAGCTGATTAACTGTCTTGAATATCAAAAGCTAAATTCTAGGACGTAAATGTCTGGGAAGAAGCCCCGAGAGGGTGAGTGAGAAAGAAGAGACATTAGTTTCCTTATGGAAAGATGAAGTTAATGGAGAATTTGAACACCTGTGGGAGGAGGATTGGACCCAAGTTCTCTTCCAGAACAGAGACGGGGTAACAGGCTGATTATTAATAAGGCTCTAGTAGGTAATTGGTGTTTTAGCCCAAGTGAAATGTTAGAAAGGTTTGTGTTCAACTCCAATAACTGCCCTTTTTAGTTTTATTTTCTCCCTCTCAGGTATCTCCTGTCCTTTTTTTAATTCCTTCTCACCCTAGGCACCTTGCTCAGATTAAGCCTTGTGGAAACCTGCTCTGAGTTACCTAAACTTTTGTAAGGATCTGATCGTTAATTCATGTGCAGAGGGTTTCTCAACCTGTGCACTATACATCTGGGACTGGATGATGCTTTATTGGGTAAGGAGGGGCTGCCCTGTGCGTTATAGGATGTTTAACCAAACCTCTGGCCTCTACCCGTTAGAGGCTGATAGCACTCTTCCCCCAGCTTGTGACAACAAAAAATGTCTCCAGGAGTTGCCAAGTGATCCCGGGTGGCAAAATCCCTCCCTCCCCATATTAAAACCCGATAAGCATCAATGTTTTACAGCAATTAAGTCCATATCACTTTCTGAGTTAGGTTCCCTTTTTATCACCTGAATTTTTTATTTACCCAAGATGGAACTTTGAACAGAAAATCACATCAAGGAAGAACGGTTTTGTACAATCACATCACGGAGGTGAACGCCTCCTTTATTTAAACCAAAAGGCCAGGCCTGGTACTGTGAGCAAACTCTCCTCAGAGGACGGCTTAAGACTGGTTGGAGGCTTTGTCCACATCTGCATTAAAATTTGAAGCCTACTTCCCACCCTCCACTCCAAATGTTTTTAACGGTTGAGTATTAAACACTGAAAAGGGTCTCCGATATCTATCTAACTTGGTCCTTAATAAAGCAAAATAGATCGATTGCTAGTTTTTTGTCCTTTGGTAACTAAATTAGGTTTATTGTTCAACAAATCCGGTGGCAGCACAGTGCTTCCAACAACGGCAAAAAATAAATTCTAAATTGATGATATTTCAAGGTGTCTTTAAATACACATTTGGCACTAAATCTGGAAGAATAAAGGCTGAAGCCCAAAGACTGCTGTTTTTTTTTCTTGAATTTGCATTTGGCTTTTTGCTTTCCATTTTGTCACATGTGTGTTCCCTCCCCCCGCCCTTCTCCGCCTCAGTTGCAGTTCTTTGTGAACTTTTGTTTAACAAAGAGGAACACGTACTGTGCAATGAAAACATTGGTTGTAAATCATTTCAGCTATAAAATGTAGTTTTTTAGAGACTGGTAATTGGTTTTGTGGTTCTGAAAATGAGAAAGACTGCCAACATCTGAATGTGTGGGTTAATTGGTCCCCAGAGAGAGACGCTGGGAGTGTCCAAGAGATCAGTTTTTGACTTTTTATTGTCCTAGTTTTTCTCCAGGACTTGCAGTATTCCCTTGCTACTTATTTACCACAATTAACTGTTTATTTTGTGTGGTAAAATACCATTGGCATCACAGAATTCATAGTTCTGACACTGCAGGAACCTTTCAAAGGCTTGAATACTTGGCAGGCGAAAATATGTACTTTGTAGATTCAGTGTAAAGTAAGTGGGAATATTCCTTTATGGCCACAGTGTGGCTTGGGACAACAGTTACAATGTTATCTGTGAAACCCAGGCTGGTAGGTATGCAAAATTCTTGCATTGGTCACAGAGCAAATAATGAAGTAATTTATTTTAGATATTTGGAATGTGCTCAGAATCCTCGTTGCTTCATGAAATTTGTAGTTTAAAAATAAGGATGTATGCTATGTAAATGTGCAGATTTGAAGTAAAAATGGTCAAAACATTGAGGGACTCGATATGAGTTTCAATGATTTATTCTCTGAAAATCAGATATTAAGGAGATGGTCTATATTCTGACATTTGAGAATATGAATTCCCTGCAATGAGGTAAGAAGAGAGTTTAGTCCTCTTTTCATTTTGGCAACCTGAGAGAATGTTTTCAAATACGAGGTGTGATTTAAAAATATGGTGAATGTTTAAATAAAAAAAAAAATATTACAGTAAAAGACACATGGCCATTAATCCCCCTCAAAATACCGCTTCGAACAGACTTTTCCCATCATTCTTGCCACTTTCTGAAGCAGTTCTGAAAGTTCTCTTTCGAGAGTGTCTAGTTGCATATTGTGGCTGCCTCGATGTCCTGAATTGATCAAAAATGTTTACCTTTCATGGTCATTTTGACTTTGGGGAAAAGTGAGAAGTTGCATGGTGCCAGATCTGCTGAATAAGGACACACCATAATTTATTCATTTGACAGAAATTGCCATACCAGAAGTGATGGGTGGCACGGAGCCTTTCCATTTTGATTAAAAATATGGTGAATGCTGCTGCTGAGTGCCATCCAATTGAAAAGCAGGGATCCTCAATATGAGGAATTGGCACATCGAAACTTAGTAACAGTGTGTGACAAGTTTCAACTTGTTCGGTGCAATCAGTCGGGTGTGAGCTACGGTTGAGAGAAAGTGTGTTTTAAGGTGTGCTGTAAATAATCTTCCATCATGACAACACTCCGTGTCACACATCACTTCTGGTGTATAGCAATTTCTGTCCAATAAAAATTTTACAGTGTGTCCTCATCCACCTTATTCACCAGATTTGGCACCATGCGACATCTGGCTCTTCCCCAAAGTCAAAATGATTCAGGATATCGAGGCAGCCATGATAGCGCAACTAAAGACACTTATGAAGGAGGACGTCCAGAACTGCTTCAGAAAGTGGCAAGATCGATGGGATGTGTTTGTTCGAAGTGAGGGGGAGTATTTTAGGAGGATTAATGACAATGTGTCTTTTACTGTAATATTTTTTAAAATTTAAACATTCACCATATTGTTTGATCACACCTCATACTTAAAACTTTGCACTTCTATCTTTTAATTAATAAATGTTAATCCTGAGACTAAGAATTGTGGTTCCAGGGATGTCTATTCAGAAGCAAAGGGAGATTCTGGGGAAGGTCAGAATTGAACCCAATTGAACCAAAGGTTGAATATCAACTTCCCCTTGACAGGGTGGGGGGCAATAGTGGTCCAATGTTACTTTCCTCTCCTGGGTGTTAGGGTCTGGCAATCCTAGCATCCAACATCACAGGGCACTGAGTAAGTGCTGACTGAGTTAGTTGACAGTAGTTACTGCCTTCATAGCATTCCTTCTGGGCCAACAGGCCTAGAAAGGACTCAAGAAGGTGGCCAATGAGAGGCAGGTGTGTTGATCAACCTCATGGAGAATGAGTCATAAAGAAGATTGATTATTTGGATGAAAGTAATGGAAACTCTATTTAAAGCAGCTAAACTGAAAGGGAGAATTTATTAAATACTGAGGAATCTCACTAAACCCCAAGGACAGGATTCAGTCAAGACTCAGGAAACTCGCTAGAAGCAGGGACTCAACCACCATCAGAAATCTCTCTCCAGTCCTTGATTCTGCTTGTTTCTCTTCAACTGCCCCGTCTTTTCTTTATTTGAACATTAGCCTTCTCTGCCTCTCTTTTACCCACAGCAAGAAACATGGCAGTTACCAGTATCAGTATCCAACTTGTCTTTTCACTGCCTCAAATCTCTGGTCACTGAGTCTAAAAATCCTGGGGAAGAAGATCATTGGCCTAGTTGGATTAGAGGCACACCTGCTCCATGGAATAAGGTCAGTAGTGGGATGTCATGTTATCAACAGGGTTGCTCAGGCATTAGCCTTGGACAAAGTGAAAGGGACAGTTCCTAGGAGGGACCACCGACCTGATGATACCATGTCCACAAGTTTCAACATAATTCAAACCATAGGTAGATGAGGAGGAAGAAACAAAATTTCCATCACATGGAGGTTTACTATCTGTAAAGAAAGAAGTAAGGAACTATATCAATCATTTCATAGGAATTCATTAAGGGCTATTATGTACTGGTAAGGTAAAAAGTGGCTCATATAGGTTTGACTGTGCCCTGGAAGGATGCGCTGAATCTGGAGAAGTAGAAGAGAGAGGTTATAATCTGTGCCTGCCTAATATTAAAGAAAAGGGCCAGGAAAGTTGATGTTAATTATGGTTAATGTACAAATTGGTGAATTCATCCTGATGCCAACTGTACACTATACATAATAGAAAGAAGTAACTATACGAGGTGTGACAATTAAGTTCATGAACTTGTTGCAACAATGTTGCTAACCTTTTTTGATATCAGAGGGATTATTCATTATAATAAATACAAACTGGACAAACAGTTAACCAGGTTTATTATTTGGAAGTGCTGAAAAGGCTGTGTGAAAAAGTTAGATGAAAATGACCCGCACTTTTCGCCAACAATTCATGGCTCTTGAATCATGACAATGTACCAGCTCACACGGCACTGTCTGTGAGGGAGATTTTAGCCAGTGAACAAATAACTGTATTGGAACACCCTCCCTACTCACCTGATCTGGCCCCCAGTGACTTCTTTCTTTGCCTGAAGATAAAGGAAATATTAAAAGGAAGACATTTTGATGACATTCAGGACATCAAGGGTAATACGATGACAACTCTGAAAAGAGTTGGAACTCTTCCAGAAAAGAGTTCCAAAATTGCTTTGAATGGTGGACTAGGCCCTGGCATCAGTGCACAGCTTCCCAGGGGAGTACTTTGAAGGTGACTATAGTGATATTTAGCAATGAGGTATGTAGCATTTTGTCTATGATGAGTTCATGAACTTTATTGTCCAAACTCGTACATTAGACTATTTTCTTATATTATATATTATACATTTATAATATCTTACTTTATGTAATATACTATTTTATGCACTATATTATCATATGACATATTGTTATGGGCTAAACTGTGTCCTCCCCAAATTCATATATTGAAGTCCTAACCCATAGTACCTTATCATGTGACTGTTTTCTTTCTAGCTTTATTGAGATATAATTCACAGATAACGTTGTGTAAGATGCACAATGTGTTGATTTGATACACTTACATATTGCAAAATGATTACTAGGGTAGCATTAGGTAACACCACCAGTGTTACTGTATTCAGAGGTAGGTTAAATTAAAGAGGTAATTAAGTTAAAATGCGGTTCTTGATGTGGTCCCTAATCCAGTATAACTAGCCTTATACAAAGAGATCATTTGGACACAGACACCTATAGAGGGAAGACCATGTGAAGAAATAGTGAGAAGGTGGCCAACTGTAAGCCACGAAGAGAGACCTCAGATAAAACTTACCCTGCAAACACTTTGATCTTGGACTTCTAGGCTCCAGAATTGTGAGCAAATAAATTTTTGTTCTTTAATCTACCCAATCTATGGTACTTTGTTATGGCAACCCTAGAAAACCAATACACATATCATTTTTATTATGACTAGTGCCAACATGACGATTAAAATAATAGTTTCTATGACTAGACTTCATGGGTTCAAATTCTGGCCTCACCATTCCGAGGTTTAGAAGAGCTTGGATAGTTCTGGCTCCACCACATGGAGTAGCCCTATTCCTCCCAGGTCCCCCCTTCACAACTAAACATCTCTGGATGTAATACAACACACAAGCCTAGGAAATCTCTGGAAGGTGAAAGAAGAGTGGGCTCCTGGGGACCTTGGAACTTGAGGATTGATGCAGCGGTGAATTCCTGGGTCAACTTACGGACTTTTAGATATTTTGCATAGGCACTGCAGAAGCCTCCAAAGCAGAGCCACCAACAGACACAGACACAAAAAGCTCCCAGAAAATCCTGTCCCTCCTAGGCAAAGAACCAGGAAGCTTTTTTAAAACACCTACCCTACTCTAGCCAAATGCCAGCCACCAATAAAAAAATGCCTCCTGTCCCCTTGGCCCCCTTGCTGTGTGGAAGTAGGGAGCATGCCCCATAGCTCACAGGGCGGTTGGTATCAGCAGGGCTGAGCAGGAAGCTAGTTTGTCTAGTGCACGGCAGAAGAAGGCAGTGCTTCTGTTCTGCTGTGTCATGGTGGTAGGACCAAGTGGGCAGCTGGACTTTGATGCACAGCTCAGGGAAACCAGACTGTGCAATTTTCCTGCCAGAGTAGTGTCAGGAAGGCCCAGTGGTAACATGAGTCTCCATCTTCATTCATCAGCAATGAGACTTAAGGAGGGGGTGCAGCCGGGGTAGTCAGAACCCCACTTTCCCCTGGGTCTGCGGGGCCCAGTGGGGAGATGAACCTCCACCCCATCCAGTAGCAACAAAACAGAATTCGATGATTGGAGGTAGGGCTTGTAAGAACCCCTCCTCCCTCCTTCTTTCCCTCCCCTGGTGGCAGCAGAGCCCAGTGGAGTAGGAGGCGGTGCCCCACTTTTATCTGGAAGGTGTCATTAGGGCAGACGGGGGAGCTGAATAGGAACCCCTCTTTCTGTAGCAAAGCAGTGTGAGTCAGTGCCCTACTCTTACTAAGTCGGTCTTGTCAGGGACCAGAGGGATCTTGAACATACACACCCATCCTTCCCTCACACTGTACCTCACCAGGGGAACAGCCTGTTAAAAACAGGAAACTAAATAGGATGCAGAGTCTCATAGCAGAATATCCAAAATGCCCAGCATACAACAGAAAGTCATTTGTCATACCAAAAACTGGAAAAATCAAAATATGAATGAAAAAAGACAATCAACAGATGCCAACACCAAGATGAATCAGATTGAAATGATCTGACAACAATTTTAAAGGAGCCTCATGAAAACGCTTCACAAGCAATTATGAATTTTCTTGAAACAAATGAAAAAGGATATCTGTGCAAAAAAATAAAAGTTATAGAAAGGGAACCAAATGGAAATTATAGAACTGAAAAATTTAATAACCAAAGTAAAAACTCATTGGATAGGCTCAATAGCAGAGTGGAGAAGACAGGATAAAATCAATAAATTGGATCAATAGAATTTACCCAATATGAACAACACACAACAAAGACGGAAACAAAAAAAGACCTCTGACAAGTTACTTAAACTTGTCTTTCCTCCTATTGAGAATGAAAGTCATGATTGTAGCTATGTCAAAGGAATGTTGTGACAAGTCATTGAGATGCATATAAAAGGCTTATTTGGTAGAGTGTGGGCGCATAGTAAGTTCTCAATAAAAGATAACTATTATAATTATTATAATTACTCTGTGCAGAGAGCCATGTGATTTCATCTCTTTGTACAGGTAATTCAATTCAACTCACTACAATTCAATTAGCATTTATTAGTTACCAACTGTATACCAGTAAGAAATATAATTTAGGCTGCACGGTCTAATGGAAAGGTTCTAAGCTTTTTAAACTCAAAAGCTCTAGAGTTATATGCAGAATCTGCCACTTTCCAGCTGGGTGATCTTGGACATGATGTGGAGACTCAGATTTCATATCTGTAAAATAGAGATCAAAGCACACATCTAAAAGGGTTATACTTTTTGGAAAGAGGAAGTGGGCATCTGGTACATAACAGAGGGTGAAAATATTAGTGCCCTTAAGTTTTCATCAAAGACTAGTTTCCCCAACTTTTTATTAAACATTTTAAACATATAGACAAGCTGCAAGAATAGTACAAAAACCACTCATAAAACTTCCACTTAATCGAAGGCTTTTTGAGTAACAGTTTTTGAGCATGGCATTGTACCAGTTTATGAGAAATTTAAAAGAAAAAGAAGGTAGGCTTCCTTCTTTTGACAAATTTATACTTGAAATAAGAAGGTAACAGCATTGAGTCATAGACTTTTAGAGTTCGTGGGGACGTTCTAGATGTACAGATAGCAAATAGCTAAATTTGTAATTCAAAATGATAAATGCTATTTTTAAAAGCGGAGGGAGAAAGCAGTGTTCAGGGGCACTGGGTAGGGAAGGTTTCTCGGAGAAAGTATTTTTAATCATGGATTGGAAGAAGTCACGGGCTTGGATGAACAAGTGGAGTGTGACACCATTCCTGGCAGAGGTAGCAGGGCGTCTGCAAATGAAAACGACCTGGTCAGGAGCTCATAAGTGATACTACTAGAGTTCCTTTTGCCTTTGGCTATCAAAGATAAAAGGAGCAGAGAACAGATTGACAGGAAAGCAGGCCTCGACCTCTAAGGGACCATTTAGGAAATGCCTATGGCACTGAATGTGGTTCTGATCTAAGAGATCTCATAAGATTCACGTTGCTATGCTAATTATCCCTTCGATATTTCCATTCTTTGTCTTCTTCTAGGCCGTGGGAATGTCTCATCCCTTTGGTTTATTGCAAGTGTTCTGCTGTCAGCAATAGCCCCTGCATATGTTCACATGTGTTCCTATGCACACATACCCTCCCACCCACACTCACATATACACTCACACACACTTTCACACATTCTCACATACACACTCACACATCCCCTCATGTACATTCACTCTCACACATATACTTGCGTAGACTTGCATATAGTCACAATTCCACACGTGACAGACACTCACAGATACAGGCACATATACTCTCACACATTCAGATACACTCATATACCTATGACACACATACATCTACACTCGTATACATGGGATACACATACACATATACTCATATGCACAACCACACATAAACACACTTATGTCATAAAGATACATAAACACATACACGTAGATGCAGCCACATACACATACTTTTACCCCTCACCATACGTATATACATAAACACACAGGCACAAGCACCTTTTGAAAGATCACAACATATTTATTGTCATGATATGGCATAATATTAATATTTAGACAAATTTTATAAATTAAGCTGAAAATGGTCAGGTAATCTAGCACTTAGTTAAAAATGAATCTCTACCAGTAATAACAAGAAGTTCATTGAGTCACTTTTCTTTTTGTGATTTGCCAAACTTTATTTTTGTAGGCAATCACCCAAGATTCTATCAATTCTCCTAACAAACAACAAAAAAATTTAGTACTTCTGAAAATAAAAATGTAGTGCTCTGTTTTTTTTCTTTATTTGCTTTTGGTCACTGTTGTACTTTTTAATAATGACGTACATTCTAGCAATAAACCTTCTTAAAATAAATAAGTAAAGTTTTGGTTACTATATCCTTTCTATCTTTTCAGCATTTTCAATTTTATTTTATTTTCTGGAATGGTCGATTATTTTTCAATTTGTATTACAGGGTTTTTCTGTTTGTTTGTCTGTTTGTTTGTTCGTTTTCTTTGACAATCATCTTTTTGTAGTGGTGGAATTAATCTCCCAAGCCTTTGGATTTTCTATCTTTGATCTCTGTAATCTCTGAGACTTTTTTCTTATAATCAATTACTTTCATTTTATTCTCTTTTCCTTCTACTTGTTTTTATTGGAACACTGTTTTTCTTATTTTGGTATTGCCTTTAATATTATTGCTTCTTCACTCAGGCTGTGAACAGTCTGCACAGGCAGATAGAGAACTAAAACACACGATAAAAACCTGGTGTTATGTGCACAAGTTCCCAAATATACATTTGTCACCCTGTGCACTTAACGGTTGATTCTATCACCAATGCAGTACAGAGAGCATATTAAGCAGATATGGTATTGTGACTGAAGATGGTTGCTTAAAAGAGTATAAATAAATACAACATTTCTCAAATAGATGAACATCACCTGAGTTTCCAACTTAATAATGACAATTGGGAGCCATAATGTTAAACAGAAATTCTGGAGCTTTATGGGTTTCTTGATTTTTAGTTAGATAAAGAAGGGTCTGCAATTTAGATCAGGGTCATTGGCTTCGTAACAGTCAAACAAACTAATAATAATGGTTAAATAAGTAATATAATAACTTGTCTCTGACCCAGGATAGTATTATTTAGAATGAGAACGTACTTAGGTAACTAGGTATATTTAGCCAATTTTTTAAAAAACTGGGTCTGCTAACCTAGTTAGACAATTTTAGACGAGCTCAGTAAGAAAATTAGGTAAATGTGCAGTGACCCAGAAGTCAAATTGTGCTTTTCAGGTTAGGGGAGGGTCAGGGTCTGCACTGGTTTGCTTCAGTGCTGTTGCCTGCCTCCCTACTCTGCCTCCAAGTGACATGATACAGGATGCTGCCAATTCTTAGGTACCCAGCCATACTGGCTGGCCCATTCCATTGAAAGAAACTAGTCCAGGCCTGTCATGCTTCAGCTCAGTTTTTATTCTTCCCCTAAGTGTCAGTGACATTAGTTGTGATAGACACAGCAGCAGTACCCTTTGCTAGGGCTCTTTGCAGTGTATAAGGTCTTCCCATTAATCCTCTTAACCTTGTGAGATAGCTTGAGTCACCTTTCCCACTTGATCAATGAGAAGATGGTCTCAGAAAAGTTAGATGACTCGTTCAAGAACCACGTTATTCCCACTCGTGGCTGAAGTAGTCACTGAATATTCGTGGTCTTCCCCACATTGATGAGTGCCCTTGTGATAAGGTGGAACATTTAAGACCTAATGCATGACTCTGCAATCCCTGGCTCCATGGGTCTTTGTCGCCATAATGATCTAGAAGCCACATCTTGGGATGCTGGAGACTCAAGATGCAAGTGGACCGGATTTCTGATTTGCTGCTTGCAGGGAACTGCCCTGAAGAGCTGCCAGACTTACTCGTTATTTTGCCTGAGTGAGAAATAAACCTTTGATGTATTTAGTTACTGAGACTTTATTTATTACTTATTCTGAAACATAGCTTAGCCTATCCACTATAGTAAAATAATCCTTATTTTTATGTAAGTATGTAGTTTAAAATATGTTTGTGTATATATCAAATTGAATCTCCACAAGAGCTCTGAAAGTTAAATATTATATTTATTTCTACTTGATCAGTATAAATAATAATGTTTTCAGGTTATTTTCTGCTCTTTTAGGATTACATACCTTTCTTTCATTCATAGCATTTATCACAACTGGGATTTTATATGTATTTATATTATTCTCTGATCAATGTCTGTCTAAAATTCAAGCTCTACGAGGATACTATATTTCTAAGCCAGAGCTAGGAGTTAATGCCTATCTGTTGAGTTCAGCTAATAAATGGATGCATGCGAGTATCAGCCAGTAAGTGCAACTTATCCCTATAGACACGCCACAAAGATCCTTAGAACCAGGAAAGTTAGTCGCATTATTTGAGTGATCCATGGCATTTGGCAAAGGGAGCTAGATTCATTCACCTTCACCATAGGGATGTATCTACCCCTGGAACTGGATGGAGCATGCCCTTGGGCCCAGGCATCCACCCTTTTGGTTGTTTTGATACGGGAAATATCAACTTTAGATTCTTTAAGTTTCCATGTAAAAATGATCTATATTGGTGTACAGCCTTAATACCCAGTTTATTAATATCATAAATTCTGATGGCATGCTAAACTTAGTCACAACTACTCTGGGCACAGAGCCAATTCCATTGCATTTTATGCTTCAAGACCCTAGAGAAAATCCACAAAGCTTTGGTTATGGTGACGTCATTACTTGTGCAAATAATGTGAACATTAAACTCTGAATGTTTGGCACAATAGATATTAATTACTGATATTAGGTATTAGTACAGGTGTTGGTTTGGAGTTGTATATACACATTGGGTGAATGGCATGCTTAACAGACTCTTCTATATTCAATGCAACTGTTTACACAAAAAAGACTTTTTCTTAGGATGGGTGCTTTTGAATTGTTTTATCTCTTGGGATGGTGGATTTATGCAGACCTGGCCACATTTTCTTAAGCTGGTCTTCTTGGTAACCTATAGTCATTTATGAGACAATTGACTAGGACTAGTATAGTTTGTGATCATGGAAGTGAGTGACATTAATGGACAAATGATCAGATTGATGACTCTGGACTTATTAACATAATGTGCTAATCATCTAAATAGAAGAGCACTGACTTCAAAGAGAATTCTTGGAACCAAGAAGAGCTACCAGGAGTAAATGCAAAACTCAAAATCAGCATATGTTTTCTCCGGATTCATCCCGCATCAGAAATCCTGCTCAACTGTATTAATCTGGACACCCATAATTAGGTAATCACTCAATCTAACGAAGAAAGTGCAACAGCACTCTGCTTATTTGGACACCGCTCTTCTGTGCCTGTGGACAGGACGTGTGATAACAAGATGTCAAAGCAATTGCTGCACTGTTTGCTGAAGGGCAGTCTGCTCAAAACAATCAAGGACAAGCACGAGAGCCAGTGACAGCAAGGAGACGACGGCTCCAGACGGACTCTGATGACTTGTCACCTAAGATGGGGCCATCAGCTGAACATGTTTTGTCTGTGGAGCAGAATCCCAGGACCCCCAACAGTAAGTAGCCTGATGTCTTTCATGTCAAATACGGGCCAGAGGTCTGGAACGGAAAGGTACAAAAACTAATCTTTTCATCAGATTGGGAAATTGAAGAGTCATGGTTGGCCACATAGACACCTCAGCTCAGAGGGCTAGCGCCTGTGTCCTCAAGCTTGCAGGAAGCAGAGTGTATTATGTTATCCTGTTTAGGAAAACTCTTTCCTCTCTGACCATACCGGTGTTTAACAATTTATCTGGTTTCTTTCATAATTTCCTGAACATATCTTTTCATTTGAAGTTGCAACACGTGTGGCAGTGTTGTGAGTGACTGCAGTGAATTATTGTGGAAGCATGTACTTGTGAAGCTGCAGGGAGCAGAACCCACTTCCTGCCTAGAAGTTTCAGAACTTTTCTCAGTGCACATATAGTGAGGCAAGAGTTAAATGTGAATAATTTAAAATTCATGGCTTGGGAAATAGATTCTGAATGAGGAAGATGAACAGTTCCCTGAAAAAGCAGGAGGAAAAATAGAAATTTCCATCCACTGAGGTGAAAATTGTCAGTGGATTGTGCAATGAGATGGGATAACATGTCTTAGCAGTCTATTTCCTCTAACTCTCCACGGGAGTTACATAAACAAAGAATACTTTTTTTTTTTTTTTTAAATTGTACTGTTCTCTTTTCTTTTTCTTCTCCTAAATTTCTTTCTAAAAAAGCCTAAGCAGTAGCATGCAAAACATTCAGAATAATGCAAATTTCCTCTCAAATGTAAAACAGCGTTTTTATTTTTATTTTTGCATTTGAACGAAGGGCATTTTCTTCTACTGTGGAAGTGGAAGTTCTCGTTTTGTGGTAGTTTGTCGTTTTCCTCATAGTATAAAGACTTCAACCAGCTTGGCTATTACTGAACATGAGGCCCATGACATTTTTCAAAAATTTCCCTTTAAAGAATCTTTCTTTGTTTAGCCTCACAGAAAGAAATATTGGTTGCACAGAGGTCTTTTAAGGAAGAAAAACACTATATAAATAGCAAGTATTATTAAATCAACCCAATTCTCCATCCTATGAAGCGGAAAACAAACTTTCTTGAAAACCGGTGGCAGAAAGTGTTTCTAGACTGAGAGGAATTTGCCAACAGAGGAGAGGAGAGAGCCGATCTCCCTGTTTCCATGCCAGGCAGTGAGCGTGACATTTAATAATAATAATAATAATAATAATAATAATAATAATAATAATAGCGAGCATTTATGTAGCAGTTACCTTGTGCCAGGAATTTTTCTAAGTGTCGCTTTCTGTATGTAGCTCAACCAATTGTCTCACATCCCATGAGGTAGATATATTTTTATCCCCTTTTGCACGTGGGAAACTGAGGTACAGAGAGATGACATGACATGTCAGAGATCACACAGACATTATATTATATGCCCTTCTGTGGTGGTAGCCAGCTTTGCTTGTAAACTAGGATAACTGCTCAGGGAGTGTGATTGGTGGTCTGTCAGAAAGAAGTGAGATTCCCACCCTCCACCCCCATAAAAAATGTTTCTATAATGTCCTCTGAGATTCTTATCTTAGTGTCTGAAACCTGAATAATAAAAGCTTCATTTGAGTTAAGTAGTAGACTCTATTAAAAAGAACATCTCTGTAACTGACAAATTGCATTTCCTTTCCTACATGATTGAGGGAAAGGTGTTTTGAAAGAGGGAGAAGAGGTAAATTTGCGTGTGGAGGCTTGCAGGCTGGGGAGAGATTGTGAGGTTAGGCAGCTAATGGGCAGTAGTGTCTCCTTCTGACAGGGGACGGGCGTAGGAAAAGGGAGCAGAGACCAGAAGAGGCCACATGGATGGGCCCTAAGAGTCAGGCCAACCAGAGTTTGAAACCCTCTCTACCACTCTCCAGAGCACTTACTTCACCTCTCTAATCTTCAGTTTCCTCTTCTCTTACCTCTTGGGGTGGTTTTAAGTATTTAATGAGATAATTGGGATAGCATATTTTAGCAGATATTAGCACAAAGTGGGGAGGCAAAGTGAAGAACAAAAACTCCTGGGGGCCTCATTCATTGGCTCTGTGTCTTTGGACACACTACTAAACTCTGTAATCTGGAGCACATTCTAGTATCTACCTCCTAGCATTGTGTGGGGAGATTGGTTGAGTTAATATGTAGACAGTGTTTAGAATCATCCTTGAACATAATATGTGTTTTATAATTGCTGGTTATTTTCATAGCAAACACTCACAATACGAATTGATATCAGTAAGGAAAAAATAAATTAGACTACTCAGAATTTTTTTCTAGCATGCATTGGTACCTGTTAGCCTGTAAACAAGCTCTCCTCATTGGCTTTAACTTTCTTATACTCACTGTGAACTGTTTGCCTGTTGTTTGGATTAAAGTCAATCTCATACCAAGTGTAAGGTTGGTTCAGAAGTATAATGCAGTGGGTAATGAAGTGAGATGTTATTCTCTCGGGCTTTGGGAAACAGTCATTGTAGGAGTGAAGGATTCTGCCTTTGTGTTTGGATTGACAACCAAAGGGCGGGTGTAAATTGTACATGACCTCGTTCTCCAGGTTTTCAGGGATTGATGGGCTTGCAGTTTCCTGTTTAGCTTCCTGAGCTGCATGTTCCTCTGTGACACATCAGAACTGGGGCAGCCCCAGAGTTTTGTTCTAGTGGCACAGAAATGCAAGGACTCTAGCGGGTGGCAGAGTGCACTATTGATGTGAGCACTTACAGATATATAGCTGTTTTTATTTTCCAGGAGACTTTTGCTCTTGGTGCTTTGTTCTGGCCTCCATTTCAATGTGCTCCACATGGCATTCTTTATAGAGACCTTGTGAACAAACATGAAGTGCTGGCAACCATAGTTTTCTAGTTAGTGATTGTTTACTTGTCTATGCATCCATTCACTCAAGACATATTTATTGAGCATCAATTATGTGCCAGGAATTATTCCAGACACTGGGGATTTGGCAGTGAACAAAACAAACACATGTCCTGGCATCAAGGTGCTTGCATTGTAGTGAAGGATGAGAGATAATAATGAAGATAAGGGATGTTAGGTGGTGACAATGGATTAAGCAGGAAACAAAGCACGGAAGGCTGGTAAAGAAGTGGGTGATGAAATCTGGTGCCATCCTGCTCCACCCCACCTGGGGTGTGAATCATTCCTTTGTCCTGTGTATTCACGCTGTGCACACTACCTGCTCATTCGTCACTTAAGAGCCATCTCGGTTGTTAGAGAGAGGGAGGGAGGGAGGGTAACTTTTATTACAGTACAATAGTTTTATTTTACTATTAGTTATTGTTAGTCTCTTACTGTGCCTAACTCATAGATTAAACTTCATCACAGGAAGAAACAGTATATAAATGATTTGGTACTATTTGCGGTTCCACTGGGAATTTTGGAATGTATTCCCCATGAATAAGGTGTGACTGCTGCATATAGTTCCATTTATATGACAATATCAAAATGACAAAATTAAAGAGATAAGAAACAAATTAGTGGTTTGCAAGGGTTAGGGGTGAGGGGAGATCAATATAATTGTAAAGCAGTGGCACCAGAAAGTTCTTTGTGGTGGGCAGAGTTCTGTGTCTTGATTGCAGTGGCAGTTACAGGAATGTATATATAGGATTAAATGACGTGGAACTATACCCACACACCAATGTCAGTTTCTTGGTTTTGATATTGTGTTATAGTTACAAAAAAAAAAAAATGTACTCATAACATTGGTGGGAATTGGATAAAGGATACATGGGATCTCTGGAGTATCTTTGCAACTTCCTGTGAATGCACAATTATTTCAAAGCAAAAACTTAAATAATATAGTTAGTTGATGTGGTGCCGGGCAGAAGCATCGGGGGAGGCAGGGACTGAGGAGGACTCTGAGTGTCAGGCAGAGCCGTGGCTCTTTCCTGGGGTCTTATGGGTTCTTTGGCATTCTTGATAACCTTTGTGGTTCCTTTTGAATTTCTGTAGTCGCGTGACGCTTGGAGTCCTTTACTAATAATAGATGATGTTAATGAAGGCAAAAAACAACTGGAGTCAACAGAATTTGCTGACAGAGCTGATGTAGGGTGTGAGAGAAGAGGGGGCTAAAGATGAATCCAAGACTTTTGGCCTGAGCAACTGAAAGAATTGTTAACTAGCAAAGTAGCTAATCTGGGGTAATATCCACTGAGAGCTCAGTTTTAGACATGATAAGTTTAAGATGCCCATTTGACATCTTTAGAAGTCAGGAGCATGAAAAGCATGGTATTTCAAGCTGTAAATATAGATGAGATCACCAAGAGAGTGAGTATAGATAGAGAAGAAAATTGAGGCTGAGCTCGGGCTACTCCAACACTTAGAGATTTGGAAGATGAAGAGGAAACAGAAAAGGTCAGATGGGGTGTCCAGACAGGTAGGAGAAAATCCAGGAGAGTGTGGTGTCTACAAAGCCACCGAGGGACATGCTAGAAGGTAGTTATCACCTTTTTCAAATGCTGCTGAAATATCCAGGAGAAAAGGCAGAGATTGGACCATAGCTTTAGCAATGTGGAGGATATGGGCACCTCAGTGGAGTTTTGAGGATAAAAGTATGACTAGAGTGGATTCAGGATACATAGAGAGCTAAGTTGACAACATTGCTCATGACAGCTCCTGGAGAAACTTACTATAAAGGGAAGGATAAAATATGGAAGTGACGGGGGAGAGGGTTTTCTTCTGCTTTGTCTCTTCCTCCTCCTCCTCCTCCTCTTTCTTCTTCTTCTTCTTCTTCTTCTTCTTCTTCTTCTTCTTCTTCTTCTTCTTCTTCCTCCTCCTCCTCCTCCTCCTCCTCCTCCCCCCCCTCCTTCTTCTTCTTCCTCTTAAGATGGGAGGCAAAGAGCATGTTGATTCTGATGGAAATATCCAGTATAAGAATGAAAAGTTCATGCTGCAAGAAAGGGGAGAGAATAGCTGAAGAAGTGTTCTAGAAGAGGCAAAAAGGGCGGGATCTAGGGCACAGGTGGAAGAGTTAGCCTTTTGCAGGAGAGAAGGAGAGCCTAAGGGTGCAGCTGTGGATGGGTGGGACATGAGTGTGGAGGTGTGAGCTCATGGGAATTTTCTTGGGGTGGATTCTGTCTTTTCCATGATAGAGTAAGATCACAGAAGCTGAGGGTAAGAAGGAATAAGTGGGGCTAGATGTTAGAGAAGAAAGCAGAAAGTGGGAAAACTAGACAGAATGCACCAGAGGAACCTAATATGCTTCTTGGGCAGCACGGAGTGTCCGGTTGCTGAGTGATCCTGAGTGTGGACGTGTGCTTTTCAAGTGCAACTTCATTCAGCTGCAGCATGTGTGTTGTACGCAATGAGGTCTCTACCACAAGTTTGGTTTATCATGGCAATAATTGTACTTCCTATTTAGGCAATGATTCTGCAATTCATGCAACCCCTGTGATCTCAAGAGTCTTTTAACCATTTGAATTGACAGGTTAATTTTGAAATTGTAGACTTTGGGGAAAGAGAAAGAAAAGAGGGGATGTCTCATGAAAGGATGTATGGAAATCAGAATCAGGGGAATACAAAATAGAAGAGCTGCTTTTTTCATCAGTTAAGGAAGTTGTGAAAGGGTTTTAAGTCACTATATGGAAACAATGACAATTTTATCTAAATGGAACAGTTGGGATATTTTTACTTGTATGATATTCTTTCAAACAAATATTTACTGGGAGTCTAGTATGGGGCCAGGTGCTGTGTTATGTCCTGGACATGTGAAAACAGGTGGTCACTGCCCTTGAAGGTACTGTGGAAACAGAAATGTAAAAAGTGTGTTAAGTGCAAGGAAGCAAGGATAGAAATATGCATTTGGGAACCAGAAAAGGAGGAACTTGAATCCCATCTGGGCAGTGGGTGGGAGTGATTCATAACAATGCCGAGCTAGTGATGAGGGAATTGAGATCTAGGAGAGGAGGGAGGGATCGCCAGGTGATGGGGATGAGTGGGGGGAAGAAAGGCATTTCATACAGAGGGTGAAAGGAAAGGTGAAAGGGTAGCAGGGAAGACAATCAGGGAAATAAGGCTCCAAGGGACAGTTTATAGGGCGAGGGATCAAATAGCCTAGATGGTTCCAGAACACGAGGAACTATTGGTGAGTGAGGAAGAGAGGAGACTGGTGGGAGAAGGGCTTTGATCCTGAAGACCTGCGTTTTATTTCTAAAGCCATGTAGTGCTGCATGTTCTTGCAAGGCTGGCTGACCTCCGAGGGGAAGAGGAACTGACCAAGAAAGAAATGAGGAGGGGAAAGGAAGGATGTCAACTTACCAGCAGCTGCAGCTGGGATAGTCCCCAGGGCTGAGCCCACTTTTCTCTGCCCTCTCAACTTGAATCAGAGTTTGTACAACTTGTCAGTAAGCCAGGGAGTTGTGAAACAACTAGACATAAGAAGACTTGGGTTCTGTGTTTGATGTGAACTCATTAGGCAAGGCATTTACTGCTGGGCCCTACTCTCTTCATCTGTGAAGCTAGGTGGTTGGGCCTGAAGCTCAGACGAACCATTCCTAAAGAATGTTCTTTTGAACTAAATGTGAAATCTTAGTGACTTTCAGATGTTATCTTTCATTCCCCACTCAACACCACAATGCTAGGCCTCATTCATGCTTGTGTTCTATTCTAATTCAGGGCTCCGGTGCAGTGCCTTGTTGAGCCATCTGCTTTTGTCCTCTTATCCTCCTGTCACTTAGTGTTACTGGTTGCCACAGAAGAAGATTTGGCAGTTTCACAGAGAAGCTGATAGCCTGTAAGACTTGTGAGTAGTTTCTCTTAGAGGAGTGAGGAATGTGTGTAATAATGACGAAGGTGGTGACCGTTATGGTGGTGATTCTAATAGCTAATACGGATTGATCACCTGCATATATTAACTCACTCAGTCCTCACAACAAACATTTGATGTAAGCATTTCCATTATGTGCATTTAACAGATGAGGAAACTGCGGTATATAGAGGTAAGGTCATTTTCTTAAAGTCGCACAGTATTTGCATACATGTGTTCTGACCGTGAGCTTACACTTCAGCAACACAGTAGGCTGCCTCCCTGTGTAGGGGATTGGCAGCTCTGTGTGGCGACCCAGAGCTCTGTTTGAAGGTCTGATTAGAGGAGGGAAAGAGGAAAGAAGGGTGAGTGTTGGGGAGTATATCATTCTTTTGGTTCCGTGGTAGGCTCCCAAATATCTCATGCTGCTAAGCGTTATCCTTTCTGTTATGTGACTCTCACATTCTTTTAAGGGTTAATATATATTACAAGATGAAAATGGTAGCTGTACCAGCAACACAATGACTTTCTAGGAGATAAGTCTCTTCGGCTCAGTTAAAATGGCAGAGGGAGATTGGAACCTGTGCCTCTTCCTCCCCAGCTCTGGAGGGCACCTCTCTGTTACTTCGGCTTTCTTTAGCTGGACAGGAAACTCACCATTGTTTTGTCATGTAGGTCTGTTTACAGAAAGGAAACATGTTATTTGAAAGCCGTGATAAGCTGATTCTGTAACCATTCATTCATATATGATAACTTGCATTTGTGTCATAATTGACAGTTTGCTAAGTGCTCTCACATTATAATTATAGTTACTATTTACTGAGTACCTACTGTGTGTCAGGTACCATGCCAGGCAGTTTTACATGTGCTATTTCACAACAATCCTCACAACAACCCTTTCAGGTTGCTTTCTCCATTTTACAACTAAGGAGACTGAGACATGAAAGTTAAATGAGTTGTTTAAAGTCACATGGCTCGTATACCAGGAATCGGACTCAGCCAAAATGACCCCCTATAAAAAAGATGCAGATTTGCTGTTTGTTATAAGGAAATTTCCTTCGTATGTCAAATTCAAGATGTGGCAACAGGGCTATTGTTAGTTTTTGACTTTACCAGTGACTCTAACTACAACTTTTTCATTCCTTAGAAGTCAAAACCTCCTCTGTTCAACGATAAATCTATAATGATTTTCAGATCTTTTCTCTAACACGCTGTGAGTCATTTCTGCAACTAATTATCCCTTCATTGTAAAAATCCTTCAAAAGGGGTCAATGGGTAAATGAAAAAAAGTGACACATTTCCAAAACTCTGCTTTCCTCTTTCAAGTTCTTTTTTGGCCACTTCTTTTTCCTGTTGTGTAATCAGACAGTTCTCGGTCTGATGAGGCAAGTTTGCACCCTCTTGCTATAGATTTTTGGTGGTTGATATTTGTTGACATATTGGGACCGAAATTAGACAAAAGACCCACTGGGCAGCATTAACCTCTGCTAGGCGCTTGTGTATGTACCCGTGATGCTCAGTAAATATTAATTAGCAATGATAATAACCAGGCCCGTGACATCAGCTGTTCAAGCTACTCAGCTTCCTTCTTAGCGGAGGGAACAGACCAGCATGAAGCTGAAATGGTGGCCACTTCCCTGTTTAACTCAAGGCTCCTTGGCTGCTGTCTGCAGCTGTCCATCACCATTTGAATAATCTATTGTACTAAGAATAGAGGGACTAATTTAATTTCTGCAGCACTACCAGGATCTGCATAACTCATTTTATAAGGCTACAGTTGCTTGCAATTGTCTTGCTGCAGCATGCATACATATTTGGAAAATGTAATCCCTTGTAGCGATGCTGTTGTTCATATTTTGCTTTGAACTCTGCTGAATAACATGGTTCTCCCTCAGCCTCCAAGTTCTTTATGAAGCCTCTGTGCATAAAAGTGACGCCACCTGTAGGGAAGGGAGGCTATGTTTTCCCTCTTGTGTTGTTCTCAGTGCAATCTGCCTCCTGATTTGTCCTGTGGCTCCAGGGGCCCTGTCACGTGGCTCCTGAGCCTTGAATGTGTCTTTCGATATCTGTTTTCTCACTGCTATAATTTCTGTTATTGAAAGCAGTAGGGGAAGGCTTTCTAAGAATAAACTTAGACATAAAATGAACCTATTTCCTGATTGTATAAATTTTCACATACTAAAACTACTCAATTTTTAAGTCAGATGATACAAATCTAAGGTTCTTTCAGTAATTTTTTAAATATGTAAGAATGATTTGTTTGGATGTTCAAGGAACAGAGTCCTAAAGTATGTGAATTTGTGACTCTTGATCATTCAGTTCAACTCTTGCTTGGGGCAGTGGTGAAGCGAGAGGTTCTATTACCATCTCTGCAAAGATGCAGGGAACAAGAACCCACTTCCCATGTTGAGACTGAGTATTGTGCTCTGGAGAGAAGAAAGCTGCCTCTGGGATCTGGATTGGCTAACGTGTCTGTCAGGCTTTGCGATCCTTCACCAATGTTTGCAATGAGGCAATGAGAGGTGACTTTGTACTTGTGGAAGATGGACCAGTTCTCAGGATACGTGGATAGGAGAACATAGTACTTGGAACCTCCTGGGGGAAGTCCAGGCTTCTTAGAACATGTAGTAGTTAATTTTGCATGTTAACTTGGCTAGGCCGTGGTGCCCAGGTGTTTGGTCAAACACGAGTATAGATAGTGCTGTGAAGGCATTGTTTTAGGTGTGGTTACCATTTACATCAGTACACTTTGAGTACAGCAGATTCAGATTCCCTGCCATAATTTGGGTGGGCCTCATCCAATCAGTTAAGGCTTTCAGAGAAAAGACTGGGGCCACTGGAAGAGGAAGAATGAATTCAGCTTCCAGTCTGCCTTTGGACTAAAGACTGAAACATCAATTCCTGCTGGAATTGCCAGGCTGCCAGTCTGCCCTGCAGAATTTGGACTTGCCAGTTCCTATAGTCACTTGAGCCAATTGTTTAAAATAAATCTCTTCCTCTCTATGTATACATATCCTATAGGTTCTATTTCTTTAGAGAGCCCTGACTAATACAGAATCCTACTGGATCTTGGGTTAAGATTTCAGCATGTGTTGTTGGGATTGCTGGAGGAAACGTTGCCTGGAGCTGTGGCCAGTCATGGGAATTCCAAGTGTGGCTGCCCTTCCAAAGTGACCTCAAGTTCCCAGTTTGCTCGGGCTGTCCTTGACTTGGACTTCAGTGTCAGTGGATTATGTTTGCTTTTGCCCCTTTGGCTTCCAAGTCTCATGGGCGACCAATGGGGGTTCTTTATATTTGCAGTCAGGGATTTATTATCCTACTCTGAGTATACAGCAATGTCTCTGCATCCCGTTTTCTTGTCTCTTAAGTATTAGTGGCTGTCCTGACAGAGGTGGAGAGTCTGTTTGGTAGGTAGCAGAAAAGTCGGGGCAGGAAAAGTAACACATTTCAACACCGGAAGGTGTAGAGTACTTTTGTGGGACAGGAAGAGATGGAGGAGTGTTGTTGAAGATGGAAAACATGAGTTGTAATAAGTTAACCGATTATATTAGGACAAAGAAGGGCCAGTGAGGATATGGGTGATGATTGCATGTCTCAAGCACTAAGTAGGAGGAAGTCGGGGAGAGCTTCAAATAATGGAGCAGCAGGGTGATCGCCAGCCCAGAGGTCAAATGAAGGTGGCTCCATGGCATTTTCTCTGCCATGTGCACAAGGTTTGCCTATTAGGCTCGCAGTACCACAACAGGTGATTGAAGTTTGTACAGAAGAGATTGCATCCTTTTCATTTTCCCTTTAGGGGCTGTTTCCTCTTCATCTTTTACAAGTCACCTTGTTTGCTTTTCCTTAAGTTTCCCCTACCAACAACCTCCACAAATGTGAATTTAGCCAGATAATTGGAGGTGCTGGGGCATCTGTATGTTGCATGCTTTTAAAGCCTCATAAACCCAGGGCTGGAAAGTGAATTTCCCATAGACATGGCAGATTTACTTTATGACACCATGGGAAATTTATGTCTTGGAGTAAAAACTATACTATTGCAGTATAATTTAAAAGATTAGTTAGAATGATTTTTATTTATCTATTTTATTATTTTTATTATTCATTATTGTATTGTTCATTTATATTATTATTATTATTTGTTATTCATTTACTATATGTAAATGAGGGGCACTCCAGGTCTTTCTTATTATATTTACACTTGAATTTTCAGTCTAGCTTTGTTTACAAGAGCAAAGTTACATGGATTATACCAAAGTTTTCATCTGTAGTATATAAAGGAAGGGATGGTGGGGCATCGGGGAAGTTTTTGTAGAACAAGAAAAGATGCTGGAATAGATGAATCCATCTGCTCAAGTCTATTGGAGAGGATGGCATTAGGGAGCTGCAATTGTTGATTGGTGTGGGATCTTTGTCCACTTGGGAGATACATGAGGGCGCTGAGTAACTGGTGATGAAAAAGGACAGTACACGATGTGGTCTCTGTTGTTTCATGAGAAGAGCAGACGGAAATGTGACAAGCCCATTTCATCTATCCTACAACATATCACCCAGTGATTTTGTCATTTTTATTTGAGCTGCGTGGTGTATATTAAATCTTCTATGGTCTGAATTATAGATGTGACTACACACTAGTGATTCTAGTGCCAGCTAACAAGGTAGTATAACAAGCTACTAGGGATAGCCCAACTTTTACACCCAAATCACAGGGCAACTTGGTCAATGGAAATAGAGACCTGGTATCACCCTGAAAGGGCAGCTACACAGAGGATCCCTACTGTGGCCCAACAATCCAGCTTCAGGCTTGATCTAGACATTCGATTAATTCACATGGTTACGACTGACCCCAGAACTCAGGAGAGGCTCTAGAAGTTACATTCTGTTAGGTTACTTGGAGCCAATTGCAAATTTCATAGGAAGTTTCAGAAACCCCCACTCTTCAGGTACCAGATTCTGTATTGGAAAGGATTATACCTGTTTGTACATGACAGCAAACCTAAATTTAAAGTTGTTTAAACACACATGGTATTTTTTTTCTCATGAAAAGTTAAGAAGGAAGCATTCTATGATTAGTATGGAGTATCCCAAAGTCACCACGGGTCTGCCACTTCCTGCTCTCTGCTCTAAAATTCCTAAGGTGCAACCTTTATTCACATGGTCCCAAACGGCTGCCAGCACTTTGGCCATCACTTCTAGTTTTAGGCAGTGGGACAGAGGAAGGGTAAAAAAGGATATGCTCCCTCCCGTTAAGGACATTTCTCAGCAGTCAGACACAGCACCTCTGCTTACCCCCCATTGTCCAGAATGGAATCACCTGAGCACACTGAGCTGCAAAGGATCTGAAAATATACTCTTTATTCCCAGTGGCCAAGGGCCCAGCTAAACATCAGTGCTTAGTCACTAAGGAAGTAGGGGAGAAGAGATATTTTAGACAGCTAGCAGTCTCGTCCTCCTTTACACCACATGTTACTTGGTAATATTTAAATTTACATATTTTTAAATGTAAGAATTATTGAATATGGAGAAAAAGAAACCCTTGTGCACTGTTGGTGGGAATGTAAATTGATAGAGCCACTGTGGAAAACAGTATGGATTTTTCTCAAAAAATTAAAAATAGAACTACCATATGACACAGACATCCCACTTCTGGGTATATAGCTGAAGGAAAGGAAATCACTATCTTGAAAAGATATCTGCACCCCCATGTTCACTATTGCAGCACTGTTTACAATAGCCAACCAATTATAAATAGGGTTCCAACCAATGAAAACCACCTAAATGTCCATTGACCTGGATAAAGTACACGGTACATATACAAAGGAATATTTTTCAGCCATAATATCAAAGGAAACACCATCACCTGCAGCAATATCCATGGACCTTGAGGACATTGTGCTAAATCAAGTAAGTCAGACAGAGAAAGACAAATACTGTATGATCTCACCTATATGTGAAATCTTACAAAATGGAACTCACAGAAACAGAGAACAGATTGGTGGTTGCCAGAGGCGAGGGAAGGGGCTGGGCAAAAGGGGTAAAGGGGGTCCAAAAGTACAAACTTCCAGTTATAAGATAAAAAATCCTGTATAGCATATAAGGTTCAGCATAGTAACCGTAATTAGCAATACTACATTTTAGATTTGAAAGTTGCTAAGAGAGTAAATCTTGGAAGTTCTCATCGTGAGAAAAAAGTTGCAACTACGTGAGGTGATAGATGTTAACTAAATTTATTGTAGTGATCATTTCTTAATATAAATGTATATAAAATCATGTTGTATACCTTAAATTAATACAGTGTTGTATGTCAATTATATCTCAAAAAAAAAAAAAAAAAAGAAAACAACTGGAAAAAAAGGAATAAATGAAGGGGGAAAAGGAATTATTGAAAGTCTATCCTGTACTAGGATGGGGTCAGGTCCTCCAGGGGAATTAAATATGACTAAGAAAAGAGGCTATACAAGATCATAAAAAGGAAGATACCAGAGTTTGTGAGACACTTGTGTTATTTATGTACCATTAGGCAAGAAAACAACTGCCAGTTTTAATTGTAATGAACCTTCCATTGTTAGAGAACGCTAACAGTTTCAGAGATGTTTAAATGGAAAAACGATGTCTCTTAGAAGTAACGCAATGAAGTACTTCAGAGTGCAGATTCTGCTATCAGGTTTTTGGAGTGGCTTATTTCATCTCTCTAAACCTCAGCACCCTCATCTGTAAAATGAGCATAATAATAGTTGCTAATTCGTAGTGTTGTAAAAAGATTAAACAAAATAATTCACAGGAAGCTCGTAGCCCAATATCAAACATATTCTAAGTGGCTTTGAGTAGTTTTAAGTAAAAGTCCTGTCTTCAAAATAGCTCAGTGGGAGACACAGCTAATGTAAGAGAGCCAACAAAATAGGGAGATGAGTGGGAAATTCCCCAGCCAATGTGATCCAAGTGGGAAACTGGTGTTTGGATGTGGGCTGCTTCTCCAACTACACAGAGAGACATGATTTGTTTAAAAGAAGTCAACTGTAAGCGTCCTTTTAAAATAGTTCTAAGATAGCTAAAATGTGTAAATAAACATTATGCTCATTTAAATGGTCTGATAAAAATCTTCCTAAGTAGCAGGGGAGAAATATAAAGCATTAGACAATTCCATTATGTCTCAGTTTCCCTTAACTGCCTAGAGTACACCCATCTGGGGAGTCTGCCTCTTGCATGGAATTTCAGTCATTGGAAAGACCTAAATGTGTCTGAGGGAGTGAGAGTCTTCTTGATAGGAGACTTACAGACACGTTCTAGTGAGTTCTCACATTTTCACTCATGACTGGGTAGATAAGTTCCCAAGTAGTATTGTCCCTGTGAGGCAACTATTCAGGGCAGAGAGAGAAACTCCCATTTGTTTTCAAGGGAATGTTGACTGGTACAAAAGAATGGAATCATCCCTCCAGAAAAAAAGCTAATTATAATCAGTTCTATGATTCTTTGAAAAAGAATCCTTTCCTAACACATTTTCTTTGCAATGTTTGATTTAGAGCAGAGAGCATCTATCTCAAGTGTGTTTATTCCTTTTGCTTAAGTGGTGCCTCTGACATTTACAGCCCAGAAAAGTAAAACATATCTGTTATGCCTTAAACAAACGAACCAGCCTAAAGCTCTTGAGACTTTGGTTTCTTAAAGTATCTGATCTGTTTCTATTTGGGACAAAAAAGTTGAAAATCCCAGTTTAAATATATATCTCAAAATAGTCTGTTATTGTATTCAGGGAAATTTAAAAATGAACTAGTGTTGCACAATAATGTCTTTATTTCTTAGTTTTATATTACTTAAGAGCTAGCCTTGGGATATTGTTACTTGTTAATAATAGTCATGCACAATATTTTCATTTGTATCTGTGGACCTTGACTACTTCTTAGATTCCACAAGCTCATGGAAGTAGCCAGGGGAAGGTGATTTTCCCAGTAGTAGTCGTCCTCTCGTTTCATGGGTCAGCAGCCACTTCTCGGGAGAGGCAGGCTCTGATTTGGTTACTGTGTTACTCAGGGAATTGTCCAGAAGACTGAGAGGAGAGGGGACCTTATCATACAGTCACTGCCTGGGGGTGTCTGTCTCTGTGCCCTGGGTGTTGCTGGTGCCCTCACGGAAATGCCGCTGTCTTGGACTCTCTCTCTGGTCCTGTAGAGTGGCTGCTGCTTCTTTCCTTGGCACGCAGCACTTGCCCTTGACCTCTAAGGACCTGGAGTGTTTATACTTCGAGTTGCCATAGCCTGAATTCTGACTCCTGACCCACAGTGTTCGTCTCACCCTTTGGTTAACAGGAACCTTCCCTCTTTTTAGAGCCCAGCTCTCTCTTTCTTGGACATGGGGTGGGTGGGAGATGGCTCATAAACAGACTTCAAGAGATACAGCTGTTTCAGTTATATTTCCAAGCTCTCCAGTAGAAAAGTGGCAAAATTCGCACAGAAGAGTGGCTTAGGATATTAGAGACACAGCTTTGCATATTAAAGATTTTTATCTATGTATTTCTGTCTTTTTTAGGATGCACAGGCAGTCCTGCTTCCAACATTTTTGAGGGCCATAGGAAGAGAAAATGGAGGCCCACATATAAAAGTTTAAATATTTAAGAGGATAAATCAACTGAACATACTCTTACATAAAATATATCTTATCCCCCTATCTTGACAAATACCGGTATCTCTTCATTACAACAAAATTTCTATTTAAAAAATGTTAGCCTTTTTACTTTTCTGAATTCTAGTTTGTATTTCCTTTTTTAAACATTATTTTAATTTTTCAATTTAGTTGACATACAATAATATATTAGTTTCAGGTGTACAACATAGTGATTAGACATGTACGTAACTTACAAAGTGATCACCTCGATAACTCTGGTACCCACCTGACACTATGCATATTTATTACAATATTATTGACTATAGTCCCTATGCTGTACTTTATATCTTTGACTATTTGTTTTGCATTTTCTAACATGATTTTAGCTCGTTCTCAACTACAATAATGTAAAGTATGAAAAAAATGAAATGTAGTTTTATTTATAGTATATAAAATTTGAGAACATTTTTGTAAATATCAATTAAAATACATGTGAAGATTGAAAAATAAAATCATATTATTTTCTGAGATATTAAAAGAGAGTTACTGAAATTAAAAGATATAATTCAGATTGGAATTAATGAATATCATAAATTTCAATCAACATTTAAAATAGAGCTGGCATTTTAATTTTCTGAATATAAATTAAATCAGTGAACTATATCTCTACAAATAAAGCTACCGTATTTCCCTGAAAATAAGACTGGGTCTTATATTAATTTTTGCTCCAAAAGACACATTAGAGCTTATTTTCAGGGGATGTCTTATTTTTTTCATGTACAACAATCTACATTTATTCATTTATTCATGTACGAAAATCTACACTTATTCAAATACAGTCATGTCATCTTCTTCTGGAACATCGTCATAACTCCCCAAACCCCGAATTCTGGCTTGAATTTCTTGCGACTCCATTTCCCATAGAATCATTGGCTCCAATCTCTCATGTCCAGCAATAGAGCTCTCCTTAAATGAGCACTTCTTGTCCATGTAGCCTGCTCGTAGTGCATTGGCAACACAACTCTCAGTGATTTTATCCCACAAATTCTTCACCCAAGTCACGACCTCTTACAGGCTAGGCTTCGCAAAGCTTCCACGTTGATTTCTCTCCATTCTATGTTCAATGTAGTCATTGATTTCTATGCTCAAATGGTCCTTGAATGGCTTGTTTATTGCAATATCAAGAGTCTGGAGATAGGCAGTCATTCCTGGGGGAATCATTATTTGATCTAGTCTTCTCTCTGCACAGTGAGTGTTGGCTGAATCCCGGACTAGCAGACCTCTTTGGCCACCTCACAAAACAAGTGGCAGCATTAAATCGACCCACTTCCTTATAACTGCTTGTGTGCACCAAGCTTTTTCGGTTTCAAGAACACAAATGCCTGAAACATGTTCAACCTTATCTTTCTTGCCCTTAGTGATGATTAAGGGTGGAGCTTTCTTTCCATCCAGACGAATTGCCAAAATACAGGCAACACGTGCATTTTCGTAACCAGTGGAGGGAATGTAGATTGACGAGGCACCCCTCTGATCAATTGTCCTTTGAGATCTTTGGTCCGTAAACATTGCAGTTTCATCCGTAGCAATCATGTTGGAGAGTTGGTATTTAGAAAAGTCGATGCCGTCAACAAAGGACTTGAATGCAAGTGCACATTTAATAACTTCAGTATCTTCCAGCTTGAACAATGTTGTCGATCTTCTTAGAGACAGTTCATATCACTGAAGGAAGCCATCCAGCCAGTGTTGTGATACTTTGAATTCTTCTGGGGATATTTCTAACTGTGGTGCCATTGCAAGGGCAAATGCTTGAATATCAGCCCTGCGCACAACCAAGGTCTTTGCTCTCCTGTCAGCAATCTATTCACAGATGATGTCTTCCAGCTCAGGAAATAATGGTCCACACTCGCGCTTCTTAGTGTTGCCCTCGTCCACCTGTTAACGAGGCGAGCAGGTTATCGTATTCTGCTCGTCATTTTTGGACCATTTGGAGATCCAACTTCTCTTTGCAGAAAGCTGTGAGATTCTTGCCCTGGGGGTCCTCCATGATTTCTTTCTTGTACTTGACAGAATAGCTCTTTCGTTTTGCACTTATCTTGTCTGGGGATCAAAATATTATACGCTTTAAATCTGGCATTAAATCAAGTGTTAGTTGAAGACTTATGAGACAGGAGTGGCAACAAAAATGATGACAGTTAAGAATGATGGTCCGCACAAAAGCAATGAAAAATTGCAGGCACCAAAATTCAGAAAACATTTTTTTATTTCACATGAGTGCATTAAGTACGTCTGTTACAACACATGACATATTGAATTATGAAGGTTCATATTTAGACACAACCACGTCCGTTCGTTATGAAGTTCGCACATTATTTGTATGTTGTGTCTGTACTCTGGTCATTCGGCAATAAGTCTCAAATTCATCTGTTTACATAAGTGTTTACCTCTTGTCCAAAAGCACCTGCTTGGGTATTTACAAATACTTAGTTATAATTTATAGTATCATTTATTTTAAGTATTAATGTCATTAATATTACTTATTTATATTTAATTATATATTAATGTTATTATTTTATAATTTAATATGTCCATCGTGTGTTGCAACGGACTTACTAAATGCATCAGTCTGGCTGACGATCTTAACTGGGACTTATTTTGGGGGTAGGGCGTATATTACAAGTATCCTGAAAAATCATGCTAGGCTTATTTTCCGGTTAGGTCTTATATTCAGGGAAATACGGTATTACTACTCCTAGTGTTCGATATCCATCTAGTAGCCAATGTGAAGAAATGATATTTGCTTCATCCATGTTAGGTCTCAATCATTATGCATAGTGTAAAATAATAAACTTATATATGTGACATGAACTATTTAACATTGAAGAATGTCCCTCATGTTCCACATGCAACTGTTGTGAACAGTGGGCTAATTTGTGAGTACCTACAGAACTCCAATTTGGAACATGAAGAAAAGAAAGACAATGGTTGCTTAGTAGCCAAGGGGAAAGGATACTTCATGCAGGAGTCCACTATAGTCATAATATCGGAGAGGATTATGACACATTATTTAATTTGTTTTTCCCTTATGTAAGCACTTTTTGTTATTCGAATCCTCCCAGCACTCTGAAGCGTTGTCAATCTCTGAGGTTAGCAGTGGCATAGCCCACAACCCTTTATGACATTTGGATACAGTTGTCATTTCTTTCAAAGATAGGGTAAGAAATGTGAAAAGTTTCCTGGGGCTTGAATGGCATTAGTAATGCAAGCAGATATTTGGAATTATGGATTGTGTTAAAATTCTGAGGCTTGGATCCCGGAAGAGAAAGACACCCAAGTATTCTTTAGTGAATTCCTTTGGCTTAGGCTTAAGGACGCCACCGAGACTGAGTTTTAAGGGTGTGTGTCAGTGCATTCCTGGCACTGTACCCACCAGAGCTTTCCTTTTGCATACTCAAGTCTTGGGCTGCTTCTCACCCCCCCATGCTAGATTCTCTCCTCACGTACAATGCTTCTCTGAGGGTTTTGGCTGTTCCTTTCTGACATCTGGCTTCCTCCCTGCTTTTCCAGCAGACATATTTCTAATGTACCTGAATGTTATTGCTGTCACAGCTCAAGTCCTTTCCTATGGGCATGTGGCGAGAATTTTTTTGGCATGTCCCTGAACATCCTGTGACAGTGAAAGTCACTTTTTCTTAGAGTCTTAGAGAAGACCTTAAGTACTCCCAGGAGTGATGCTTAAATCCAAATGCTGGTCCAACACAATCTGTTTCAGCCTACAAAAACACCGTGTTACATTTAAATTATTGTTTTTCTAAATACTCTCTTCTCAACACTCGTGGTCTAAAAAAAAATGGCAAAATGTTCCAGATGTTAAATTTAGTGCTTTGAAGGTAAGCATGATATTGTTAAGAGAACTGAATTGCTCTGGACCTTGGTTCTGCTATTGATCTCACTTCCTCATAGGAGGTTGTCACCACCCAGGTGTAAACATAGAGACTGTTTCTCCTTCTTGGGCCACACTAGTGGAGCTTCTAGTCTTGGCTTTCTCTGAGAAGGTCACTTTCATAGCTTATGTATAGCCATGCCAAGAAGAGCCCAAACAGATAATTTAAGAGTAGAGAATTTAGGGGGCTCAGATTATTTATAGCTGAGACCAAGCATTTAACTTTCTAGGTATTGCTCATCAATTCTGTGTCTCTCTCTCATCAGCTCTGAATTCTTTAATCCTACTTCTTCCTTAATCATCCTGTTGCTTCAAAATGACAGAGTAGTTGTTTTGACACCAGTACCATCTTTTCAGTTCCCCCCTTTAGTGTTAATTTCATACCCTCCTGTAGCCTTTCCTCCTTTTCACTTTCTCCACCTTCCACATTGAAAGTGGCATGGTGGTTAAGAACAGGCCTTAAATCCTAGCTCCATCACTCGTTAAAATGTGACTTTGGGAAAATTACCCAAACTCCATAAGTGTCAGTTACGTCATTTATAAAACGGGGATTATAATGCCTGCCTCGTAGAACGGTGGGAAGGATTAAATGAGATAATGCAGATAAAGTACTTGGCACAGATCTAACATAAGAAAGATATCAGTAAATGGTATCTATTATTTGTCTTCCCTTTTATTGGTCTTCAAGTTGGTTCACAGCTTTACCTGAACATTGGCTCAATTGAAGGAAGAAAATTGAAGGGGAATTTCAAAGCTAAACAACAGAACCAGCAGTTTACAATAACCTGCAGGATATAATTTAAACACAGAAAAATAGGGTGCCTCCCCAGAGATACTGCTGTAAGAAAGAAGGGAATTCTTTCATGCATGTTACCAAACTTAGTGAAATAAATATTGTCCTCTCCAAGTTTTTTTTTTTTGGCACTATTTCCATTTCCAGTGGAGTTGAAGTTAAGAAATTAATAGAACGTATCCCCACCAAACCCTTAAAACATCAAAATGTAAACACAGTCCATCTGGCTCCCATGCTCACAGTCACTCTGCCTACCTAGTCCCCTATTCCCCAACTATTAATTGTCTGGGCAGTAAGTGTGGACGGGTAGTGTGAGGAATATGTGCCTTTTCATGTGTGGTGTCTGCATGTGAAAGAGGTCGTACTTTGGTTATGAGGAAGCACTACTTCAGGTTCTGTGTGTAGTTTACTACAGGAAAAAAAGGGAAATTGTGCATTAAAGGAAACAGGTTTTGAGATAAATGAGAAAAAAAATATTCAAAGCTTTTGATGCCCTAATGAGCAGGAAAATGATCCCTTTTCAGAATTAAAATAATTGAATCTCTCTTCTAACGTGCTAGTTGGCATTCTCTGCTTCCTTCTTGGGTTTACTGGGTGTTCCTGAAAATTCTCAGTGATTCCTCCCTCATGGCTTTCATCTTGTCATTCCCAGGCTGGAGTCCCTTCTCTCTACCTCTCCAAGAATCCTCATAATTCAAGGTCTTGCAGGCATTTCTGTTCCTCCTGAGACCTCTTCCTTCTGCCCAGGTTTTCATTGCTCTCTAAATTGTTGCAGTTACACTTTTAAATAGGTGCAAGGACTATGTCTTGTATTTTAAAAAATGCCACATCCCTTACAATGTCTGTTTACAGTTCTGTGCACATAGTAGGTGTAAATTGAATACATTTTATCTGATAGGTTGACGACCTTCCTCTTACTTGATCAGAAAAAAAGAAAAAAATTCCAAGTATTGTATCTCTTTCAAAATATAATTGATAAGATTTTGAGAAAAACCCTGCTTCTTCTATGTTTTAAAATTTATCTGCTCATAGTGTTCTCGTGTTAATGCAGGGCAGCCTCAGATAATAAATGTTATGTGTACTTTCACATATCACAGGGAAGGTGGAAAAATCCAATTCAAATTCATCTGGAAGTGTGCAGGTGGTAGAAACATCACAGTAGAAGGTAAATTTGTAAGCATTGTAGAGATTTTGTAGTTTCCCTGAAGAATTGTCCCGAGTGTACTAGATAATGGCCTCAAATTCCCATGACACTAAACAAGCAGAACTTCTGGAAAATAATAGCTTTGGCTTGCCTGTTTTTTTGATGCAACAAAGAAAACAACATGTAAATGGTGTATGGTGGGCAAAGGAAAACGGAAAACCCAAACTCAGAGGGCCAGGAGTGTCAGATGACCTTTGTTACTTTCTCCTTTTTTTTTAATCTCCTGCTTTTTGTGATTCAGGAAAGACAGCTCTTCATGTTGTCTCTGCTAAACCTGCAGTAGATTTTCTTTCCATTTTTAAAAGTCTCTCAGCTGATGCTATCATCTAGAAAACACAACAAAACAAAAAGCAGAAAGCTGCAGGTAATTCTTCCTCCAAGTACCAAACCAGGCATACTCTACAGTCAGAAAAGAACACTTTGTCTTTCTTTTTATTTCTCTAGATGCAATGGTAGCTTTGGGTATGTACTTCTGTTTTTTAGAGTTCTTTTTTTTGAAGGTATTTACGTGATGTTAGTTTTTGGCCAATTCACATTAGATAATATAGAAAGGGAGGGGTTCTACTAATTACTGCATACGTCATTCTAGTGACTACACAAATGAGGTTGTTGATAGACGGGATGATTGAAAATGAAACACTTTATCATAATTTTCTGTTCTCTTGGCAGAAATGGAATTTGTATAAGAAAAGTAGGCTTGGTTTGTTCTGTTAGCGCTTTAATCCTTCCTCTTCCTCCTTCCTTCTTCTCTCTTTGCCTTCCTTCTATTTCTCCTTCCTTATTCTCAGCCTGGTCTGCAGGGATTCTAAAGTATAATGACCTCACAGTGTCTAATATTTGCCCACTTAATGTAGGAAGCAGTTCCCTGGCCCGGGTTTGCTGCTTTCTTTAATATGTAATTCCATAGCTGCATTTTTAGCTCATGGACAAATAATAATAAAAAATAAATAAAGTTTGGCTCCCGTTGTTAGCACCTCTCAATGTGATCCTCTTTCATGTCTGACTTATTGTGTCACATATATTTTCCACATATTTTAACGTGCGTTTTTCCTCCAGTACTTGTTGACTTAAATTTCATTGCTCTTTAGTTCTTGCTGATGATTCTTTTCAGGAAGGGTGTCATGTTAACTAAAGAAACAAACAAACTAAAAGCCTGGGAAATAATTTGACATTTGTAAGATATATTGTGATTTTGGTAAGAAAACATATGTGATTTTTTTTTCATTCCCTGCCCAACTATTCGAGAAAAATCAGAAAGTGGAAGCTAATTAGTGACTAATATGTGCTCAGAATGCCATGAGGAACACTAAGTAAGAAGTCCTAAAGCCTTGGAGTTTGCCTACCATGATGCTAGACCAGTGACAAATAATAATGTACCTGTAATACTGTATCAATGTTAGCTGGAGTTGTGAATACCCTTGGTTTTGAAACTAGCTTTGAAACCTAAGTGTAATAACAATAGACCAACTCAGATCCCACCAAATGTGTCAAACTGGGAATGAAGAAGGACCCAGGACTGTTTAGCTTGCAGAAGAAGAGATCAAAATGAGATGTGACAGGGGAGCAGACTCTTTCCACATTGTCCCTCAAGACCGTCTAGAAATAATCTAGCAGGGTTGGGTTTACTCTCTTCTAGAAATAGCCTAGCAGAAGCTGAGTAACTACAGGAATGTTACAAACAGAATTCTTTCACTGGGTGAGAGTGTGCGCAGGTGGCATCTATTAGAAATGGGGAGAATTCCTAGTTGCTTAGTTTACGAAAGTATGGGATATCATTGGGGCAGATAATGGAAGTCTGGCATTGAGCTTTCTCAGTGGCTTGGGGCTCTGACCCCATTTCACGTAGTGGGTTTCCCTGCTTCCTGTTTGCTGTGAGTTGTGAGGTTGTGGTCCTTAGTGGTTGTCAGGGAAGTCCGCAAACCTATACCGGAAGAGTGAGCTGCAGGGAGCCTGGGTGCCTCACCCAGGCTGGGCTCAGCAAGTCAGCATTAAATATTTTGTTTATGTGCTTGCTTCAGCAGCACATGTACTAAAATATTTTGTTTATTGTTACCATGCCTACGTGATTCTTCCACTAAGATCACAAGAGTTTTCTGCTTGTTAATTTTAGAAAAGTCAGGAGGGTAAAGGTAAAAGTATTTGTGGAGGTTGTTAAAAAAGCTACAGACCTTCTCAGTTAAGCTCCTGAGCACAGTGTGAACTCAGTAGAAAACATCAGTGAGACCTATCTGTTATCCGGGGACTCAGCTGTTATGGAGATTGTCACTAGGCATCATAGAAACCACCTATTCCTATAATGGCTTTGGTATAGTAAGCTAATAAGAAAAGCAAAGACAGGGAGGGCCTGGGAGAGTGAGAGAAATGGTATGAAAATACATGGATGTATTGAGAAAAAAACATTTTAGGATGGAAATTTGAAAAATGGAAATAGGAAAGGAAAAACAGATATTCTTTGCATGTTAACAGATCAAAGAACTAGGAGATGAGATTGGCTTATAGAAACAAATCCATATTGATTAAATAAGAGAAGAAGCAATGAAAACACTTCTAGCTCACCTGAAGTAGGAGTCAGCTCTTCTTTTTGTGGTGCCTCATCTGTGAAATAGGATTTTCCTTTGGTGAAAGATGTATTGTCTGGCCTACCTTCAACTTCCAAGCTCTAGAAATAGGCACTTGTGATAGTCCTTGTTTGAATCTAGGACCTCAGTGGATCAATCATAGTGAACAATACCTAAAGTAGACCTGATTTTTTTAAAAAGTCACTTAAAGATATCTTTGCACTCAAAATATCATGTCTGTAGAAATTAGGAAGCTTAAGAAGTCCATGAAGAAGATAGATTTAATTTGGTTTCCATTTTGACAAAATTTGATTTGAAACACAAGAACCTAAAGATTGTTTTTGAAAACTAGTAGTGACAATAATACTTGTGAATGACATATTCTGGCTAAGTCAGGGACCAACCTAAGTCCCAGTTGCCTGGATTCTCACATTTGTGGCAACTGGTTGGAAGGATTCTCACATTTGTGGAAGGGGAAACAGAAGTCAACTTGTTGAATGCCAACATTATGTCTGGCTCTAGGCTAAGCAGTTCAATCTATGATCTCATTTACTCATCACCACCCTGATATGAAGTATCATTGTTATTGTTATATGGAAGAGGAAACTATGGACTTAGGAAAAAGTCCATCACTTAGGAAAAAAAGAATAAATAGAGACACACTTTTTGAATTATATCTATTCATTGGGTCTGTGGGGCTGGTATTCAAGCATAAGATTTCTATAGCTTGACTTTTAAATGCATGAGATTTCTTTGGAGAAATTGGCAACTCCTTTCTTCTATGAGAGTATATTGAAACCCTACGCTTCCTCCCATTGCCATTACCTGGACACTACTCTTCCCATTAAGATGGTAAGAAGGGCTAGAGATTTTCAAATCATATACCCTGCCATCCTGAAACTTTATCTGCAGCTCCTAATGGTGACACCTATTGAAACTTGGTTAAGCCTGTAGGTAGACAGTGGGACTACTCACCTGACCTTCTATTGACTCATGTTAAGCAGCTCCCACACCTGTAGTGGAGAGTCCTGGAGTTGCAGCATGGAACTGATGTCCTCTCCTGGAAGGTCCTGTCTTAGGATGCTATTATGGATTGAATTTTGTCCTCCCCTTGCCACAATTCACACATTGAAGCCCTAAGTCCCAGTGTGACTGTATTTGGAGACAGGCCTGTAAAGAGGTGATAAAGGTTAAATGAGGTTGTAAGCGGGGGGGGGGGGGGCCTTATGCCATTAGGACTGGTGTCCTTCTAAGAAGAGGAAGAAATACTCTCTCTCTCTCAGAAGAGGACATGTGAGACCAGGACCTTGGGCTTTGAGCCTCCAGAACTGTGAGAAATAAATTTCTGTTGTTTAAGCTGTCTAGTCTGTGGTATTTTGCTATGGCAGCCTGCGCTGACTAATACACGTGGCTTCTCTCAGAAGCTGAAACAGAGACATGGGTTTGAGTGCAAGTAGTTTCTTTGGAATATGGTCCCAGATAGTACTGTTAGACAGTGGGGAAGTGAGATAAGGAAGGGAGGAAAACCGGTAAAAATTGTTATGAATGGACTGCTGCTATGAGGAATTGGGGCTCAGTCCTCTGGGCAACTTCTGAGGGACTTTGGAACTCATCTCAGAATTCTCCTACTGCAGAGTGTTTACCCACTGACTCCCAGCCCTCATTCAGTTAGGGTTCTTCCTGGGGCAACTTCCAGCCTGCCAAGCTGCTCCCACTGTCAGGCACTGCTGACAACGACAGACAGATGCAGAAAGCCATTTAAGCATGAATAGTCTATCTCCTGGATGGACAGAGGGAATATGGTGGGGCAGCAAAAGGATCTGCCCAGCCCCCCATTCAGTGGCCTCTGAAACCACCCACTGGCTTACCTCTTACCACTACAGGAGATAATACTTCTCTTCCCCCGCCCACACTCCTGCCTTGGCCCACAGAGAAAGAACACGTGTGCCTATTTTTCTGCCTTCTACTACTTGTTTCCACGTGGGGAAGGCTGGGGAAGGGAACTTCTTGCTTCTTTCTACTCCTTACTCAGGCTCCCCCAAGGGATGGAGAGGAACAATATGATCTGTGGAGCCTGATACAACTTGAGTAGGGCTGGTCCGTGTGGTAAGGCTCCCTTTTTTGTTGCATAGCCCTGTACTGTGCCAGGGCCAGGGCACTCCTCACTTCTCCTCACCTGGGAGGTAAGCACAGACCTGGGGACGGGTCTACAGGAGATTTCTTAAAGCAAACAGAGCCATTTTTCTCTTGATCTCTCCTTCCCACCAGCGTGTGATTGTGTGAGGCTAGCCTCTATAACTAAGAAAATAAATTTCTGTTATTTAAGCTACCCTTTCTGTGGTACTTCGTTATAGCAGCCCTAGAAAACTAATATACCAGGACTATTTAAACCACTTGTGGGAACTGTCAGGAGTAAGGCACGATCCTTTCGTTGAGGTCATTAGGGTAAAAGAGTATGTATGCCTACAGCTGCTGGTGGCCATTTTGCCAAACTGGTGGGTAGTCGCTGCCTGAGAATCGGGCCAACACAGATGGGAGAAAGAAGATCTGAAAAACATTTTTAAGTGCTAGGCCACAGCCATGCCTGAGGCTAGCTGTACCCTTTGAACTCCTAGTTGTTTGAAGGGATACTTCTCTTTTTTCTCTAGCAAGTTTGAGCTGGAGAGCTTGCACTTGCAATCAAAAAAGATTTCTGACTTCTTTTGACATGCTAATTTTCCCACACTGCATTATAATGGCTATCTGATACCTTGATATTACGGTTTGCTGCTATGGACAATTTGACATTCATTTTTATTTTATGAGCTTAAAAAACAATGTCATCTGACTATTACATTGTTTTGTACACCTGAAACTAATGAAACAAAGCAAAACAATATTAAACTTTCATCTGAAAAGCAAATCACTGTATAATGTATGCAATAGATACCTCGCTCCATCTCTATGCCAGTAACTTATCCTGGGTCCTTATCTGATTGTCAACTTTATCCTATTCCTGAAACTCATCTTCTCCTGATCTTCTCTGTATTCTTCAATTCTCCTATCTCAGCTGTGGTGATAATACTTAGCGATGGAGGGTAAGTCACAAAAGTCCCTATGTCAGAACCACGTGGTCAAAGATCCCCACATTGAAATGAAGAACTTTGTAGTGGGATGGTCTTGACAAACAGTTGATAAGTACTTGCCAAAGAAGTCTAAAAAAGTCCCCACCCCTGCCTTGCATTGGTCCATGAAATTTTCACCTTTACAATTTTTCCTTTATATGAAGGCATTATGTCTACCAAAAGGCTGACCAAATGCAACTCTGAAGGGAAAGGATGAACAACACGAGTACACATTATTTCCCATTAGCCCCCATTATCAGGGCAAAAGGAAGGGCAGGTAGAGTTGCTTGTGTTTTATTGGAGCGGGAAGACAGATCAAGAGTAAAAGCACTTCTGGGGTGTCAGCTGGTTAGAGGGCAGCAGCAGCATCCTGGGCAAATCTCACTTCCCCCCCTATTGCTTTTGTCCTGAGGACTCCATCCTGAAATGAAGTTTACCTTTAGTGAAATTCTATGGCAGTTCTTAATAGCAACAGCATGTTCAGCCTTTCTCACTAATTGTTTAATGTGTGTTCTTACTCTTTGCCTCCCTCAAAAACTGTAATTGTAAATCACTTGAGTGTATGCACTGAATCTTTACCTCTTTCCACACCTCCCTCCCTCCTTTCTTTCTCCTCCACCCGTTTTTCCTTCTCTTAGTATCTAAGTAATGTAAAGAATATTGACATTATCTTTTAAAAAGTTATACTTGCTCACCATAAAAAGATCAAGCAATATTGAAAAGTACACAATTGAAATTAAATACCTTCCTAAGTTTCACCACCTGGAAATAACCAGTGGTTTTTTATACTTTCATATGTATATTGGAAAGATAGATATGTAGAGATAGAAACACTTTTAGAAAGATGGGATTATTCTATACATGCTATTTGAAAATAATATACATTAACTTTTGTTTAATTTCACACAAAAAAAAAACCCTCAAAAAACACAAAAAAACCCTGGAATGATTAAAATGAAGTATTGCTTCATTTAACTTTAGATACATTTTCACCGAAAGGCACACTGGCTCTCAAGGAAGCTTGCTAAGAAAATAGAATGTCATCATTATTTAAAACTACAGATTTAAATTTTGGACAGTATCTATTGACTCCTTGCTCTATAGATTAAAAAATTAGCACACCACTTCCTTCCTTCAGCTTTCATCGCTCCTCCAGTATTTTATTATTCCTATTACAATTTTTCTATTGTTAAGATTTTAAAAATATGTATTTTAAGCTTAGATTATTTATTTATTTATAAATTGAGGTATCATTGATGTATAGCATTGTATGTGTTTTAGGTATACAACATAATGATTTGATGTATGTAATGTTGCCAAGTGATTGCCACAATAAGTTTAGTTAATACCCACCGTCTCACATAGAGGCACTGATTAAGGGGGGAGGAAGATTTCTCTTAGTTTTTCATCTTTGTTAGAAACCAGCTGGGCTGTGGCAGGCCTTTTCCAAGACTAGGGCTGAAAATCCCAACTACAGATAGTACACAGCAGTATTAATCACTCCTGCATTGCCATTTCCAGACAGAGATTAGTTGTGGTGATTCACCAGGCTAGGCAGTCACTTCCTAATTTGCTTACAGCAGACAGTGGGTCTCATTGCAGCCAGACTGGAACTTGTCTGGGTCTTTCCCACACTGCTCCTTGGACCAGCTGGCCTCTTTACTTTATCTAAATAATTTTTTTGTTTCAGCAAAATTGGCTACAGATATCTTAATTTATATTTTTCTATCAGAGGAAGAAGGCAACAAATTAATATAATTTAAAAAGATAATATTTAGGAAAAATGTCTTTTCGGAAAGTTAGCTATTGTGTTTTTATTGGTCCCACGTTAGAGTTAAAAATGATCTTTCAAGGTTGTTGGGAAAAAACCGATAGGCCTTGTCAAGACTTATTGTAGCATCTCCTTTTTCTGAGGCTCGTGAAAAAAGGTTAAATAGGAATAAATTTTGGTTGGTTCAAAATCATTGGTGTCTGGAAGAATGTGGATTTGTTGACAGGTTCTTTCCAGATCTATGATTACACAGTAAGTCATTCCATGTTTTCCAATGTGAAACTACTACTTATAGAAAATCAGTACAGGAAGAGACATTGTAAATAATTTCTTATAAAAAATCCCAGACTGAGTGCTTTTTTTGTTTTCTTTAACAACTCATTTGAAATACTAAGTGTAAAAATTATTTTGTTTTTCTGTTTAAAATCTTTGTCTCACATATAAATCATATGATGAATAAGTTCATATCTCAGGTAATTCTGTCAGGTCAATAAATTATTTTTCTTTTAGATTTGGGTATTCTGGAATTAGTTGTCCTTAAATCTTCATGTTTACTACAATATTTTAAGGGTCAGCACTTTAATGAGACTAGCATGTTACTTTACTTGATATTTTCCATTTCCTTTTTCTAAAATGCATTTAATTTTACTATGTATTGTATCTATTTAACTTAGTTTTAAATAGCTATAGAAATGACATAGTTGAGATGTACTAATCATTTCTTCTTCCTTAAACTACGTCTATTGTTTCATCTGTTTGTAGCAACTTAAACATAAAATTTAAGCATGCACTTTATTACATAAGGATCTTTTCTTGTGCTTATGAGTGGTTCCCTTCCTTGTTCCTTGCCCTTTTTCTTTCTCATCTTTTACTCCTGTTCATACTCATCCTCTGAGTCAACATTTTTTCACTGTGGAGTGGTTGTATATAATTAATTGTTTTGCAATTGATGGGATTGACCATAGGACTCCCTAATTTGATATTACAGTGGGCCAATAACTTTGATATAATCCAGACAGTACTATGAAACTGAGAATATCGGGGCAATAATGTGTGTAAAAATTAAAGAACCAGTATTAGGTAAAAAAATAATTTTTGTATGCTCTCATCACGTGGCTTTGATCATGGTATTTTTTTAATGGTTCTTCTTTACCGTAATTCCTTTTTTTAAAAATTTTATTAGTTTCAGGTGCACAAAACAAAGCAAAACTTAGACGTTTATCATTTATATCCCTCATACTGTGTGAACTCCCCTCCCCCCATCCACTATCCCTCTGACATCGCACAGAGCCATTACATTTCCACTGTTGTAATTCCTTTTTGAGTAGCATGGACGCTTAGCCCAACATAGGAGTTTCTCTCCTTCGAGCCCTCCCTCCCTCTTATCAAGCTCAACTTTCATTGTTCTCAGGAGAGGGATTATCAAAGGAGTAGATTTATGATTCATGAATCTGCTGGTCATGAATAAACATAGTAAAGATAGATGTGGTAAAGTTATATCACAAAATTGTTTAAAAAGCTCATCATTTTGCTTCTATGGGAATTTTTCTATTAAATTTACTTTCGCAAATAATAGCATTCATTAAAAAATTAACCCAAGGGCCTTAATAAAAAGGAAGCACCAACACTCACCATGTTATGTTATGAAAATAATAGCACTGAGAAGTTAACAGGAAAGCCTACTGCTTCAGGTTGACTTGGGATATTTAGTTTCCCAGTCTTTCCCCCCAAGTTCATACATGCACACAAGTACATGCGTGCATAACACACACACACAGATTAGAATTTGGGTTATTTTAATTCACTAATTATGTTTGTTATCAAATTGCTAATTTAAAATAAGTAAAGTTAATGGCAGTCCACTTCTCTCGCATTTGGTCCTCCTCCCCAATCTTTATTTCCATTGTAAAAGGAACTTATTCTTCCCAAACAGTAGGTTGCAATGGGGAACATGATTTGAGTTGGTAGGTTCTCATTGCGACTCTGAATAAAAGACAACTGTCTGCCATAACGTCTTATAGAGCCACGAGAAATCAGGGCGCATCCCTTATATAAAATAAACTCTGCTGCTGCTCTTTTTCTAGCTTCTTTTGAACTTTCTCTAGCACACTGTTCTGAAGGGCAGTATAGTAGACGATAAAAAACTGAATTTTGAGAGATACAGGCTGAAATTCTGACTCACCATGTGGCAATGAGTAAACTATTTAACCTTTCTTAGTTTCAGTTTCCCCACCTATCAAATAGTTATTTGTGAAGATAAAATAGCATAATGCATGAAGGAATCGCTATCATAGAATAAAACTTCAGTAAAATGTGTCTGTTATTGTTGTCTTATGATAATACTAACTTGTGTTTGCAAGCTACTTTTATCATTTTTAAAGTATTGCACACCCTTCTGATTCCCACTTCAAAGGTAGGAGTCTGAAAGAACACTGCCGTTGTCTACATTTAACAATTATGGTATTTTTTGAGCATTTATGACTAGAGCAACAATTGGACTGAGCTCTTTGGTTGTTAACCCAAAAGAATAGACTCCATCCATTCTCTTCATGTGCTAAAGGTCTGCCCCAAGCTAAATATAGAGGCCGGGCGATTCAGTAAGGGAAGCAGACTTCTTGGAGAGAGGAATGTGCATTTAAAATTCTGAGAAAAAGGCAAGGTTTTTCCTCCTTGCACAGAATGGACCAGGAGTCCAAAGACCTGCATTTTAGGTGCATCTCTGATACTAAAGAGGTGTCTTACCACCTAAACTTGGAATCTTCTTTGTTGATCAGGTTAGTTTTCCAAGAGGACTGATTCAATCCTGTTCTGCTTCGAAGCCTCTCCACCGCACACTGAATGCAAGGTCAAACTCTGTCCTTGGCATTCACACCCGTCAGCCTGTTTTTCTGACCTTTCCCGCTGTATGCTGCTGCATGTACCCCATACTCTATTGTGGGTTTCTGAGGGCTTCCTGTGCTCTTTTGTCTTGGCCTGGCCTAAATGCCCTTTTCCGTCTCTTCCATACTCTCCTATGGTGAGTGAACGGCACTGCTTCCCACCCAGCTGCCAAACGCAGAGATGTTGAAGTTCCTTTTCACAATCCCTCAGTGTCCCTCATCAATCAATTATTTGCCACCAGCCCTATTAATTTTCCCTGATTAAAATCTGTATATGCATTCTCTGTGTTCCCTCTGTATTCCATGCATTAGGTTGGGCCTCCTTCATATCTTGCCCAGATTATGGCACTAGCCTCCTAATGCTTTTTGCCTTGCGTGCTCCCTTTACATCTGTTCTACATCCTTCTGACAGGGTGATCTTTCTAAAATGCAATTACAATTATGTCCCTTTCCTGCATTTAATCCTCCAATGCATTTCCATTAGTTTATGGAAAACAACCAAAAATTTTTCATAGCCCACTTTGTATTGCAGTCGTATGTGCTTTTGTTTTGTCTTTCTTTTTGATTAAAATCTACCAGAGTGGGGACTGTGTGTCTCTCAGCTTTATATTTCCCCAAGCACTGAGCAAAGCAGCCTGCATTCTGGTAGGTACTCACGACATGCCTGTTACGTGATTCTATCAAATGGAACTAATATTGTCGACTTTACCTTTCTCAAGGTAGATGTGAAAATTCAGTGACGTGTTATATGGAAGAACATTGACAAAACTATAATGCTCTGTCCTTAGCAACATTGCACACAAAGATAAGTAATTCATAAGTCCATCTGAAAAATTCATCTTTCAACAAACTAGCCGACAAAAACTCATCTTCACATGATGGATGTTGGAGACATGATGAACTGTTGCCACTCTCAAAAATAATGGCCTAGCTTTCTAGATGGAGTTCAAGGAAGGTAGAGATGGGATGGAGTCTATAGGTTTATCAGCAGCAAAACAGAGAAGCAGGACTTGAAATCTAGAGCTCCCTACAGATAGCCAACAAGCATTTAATGAGCATCCCAGAGGGGGGCTTAATGTCCCATACTATTACTCAAGGACCTCTTTTTCTTTGCCAAGATTAAAGCCAAGTGCCCTCTTGCCAGAGCTCAAATATTCTTTCTCTCTTGTCAATTCTTCCCTTCCTCTCCTAGCTGCAAGGCATGGCAAAGAGGATATGAGATGGGACCACTTGCCCTGCTCCACTTTAAGTACTTGTTCACCATAACAATGGAACTCTCCACTGCTCCTCTTAGCGATGAGAGCTTTTCTGCTTAGAATTCAGTGATTCATTCCACTTGGACACATCCCATTCTTTCTAGGGCGGAAACCCTGAATTCAAGTGCAGCTGGCCAAGTTGGGGAATAAACTTTAAGTGGTTTCTGGGAAAGAACTTTAAACTTTTCTCCTGAGGAGGAGAAACAATTTTCACTCTTTGCAAAGGGTTAGAAGCATAAATGTGCTAGTAAATGACAATCTCGGAACTAGCCAAAGAATGGTTGGGTGGCATTTTGATTACCATTATTATTATTTTTTTAATTGAAGCATCTAAGATCCTGTATTCATATGACAAATTTAATTCTGGAGAAGCATCAAAAAAAGAAGTACAGACTGGAGTGAAAATAGGGGTGGTTTACCAGATAATTGAATTGGCAAAGTATCTTTTTGCTATACGTACTCTTTTTGTAGCTAAAGCCAGAATGTTCGATGCTGTATGTCACTGGGGATAGTCACCACATGTGACTGCTTATTATATGCCAGGAACTAAGCTAAGTATTACCCTGCAAAACTTCATTTAACCCTTGCATAGACCCTATATGATGGACAAACGGTAATTGTCAAACTGAAAGTACATTTGCCTGAGAGACCAATGGGTATTTATTCAGCATCCTGGTCGAACTATTTAGGGACTACAGTGAAGCTGTGACAGAGGAAGAAGGGCACAGGACCGAGAAGAATGTGGTGTTTAATAGAATCCCAGAGGGAAGGGATGTTGAAGGAACAGGCTGATGCTAAACTCTCTTGGACAGGAAATCATCTCTTCTAGCTTTTAGAAGTCACGGAAATGTATTCTGAGTTTTTGTGGTCTACGCGTTTCTATAGTCTGCTAAATCCTTTAGGATTGCTTAGCACCGTGCCGTGCCGTGCCGTGCCGTGCTGTCACCCAGGTGAAAGAGAACCCAGAAAGAATGTAATTAGCCTCATTATCTAACCTAAAACCTTGTGCAGCAGACCTAGACACTCCTAAGTGCCTGCTATGGTTTAAAGGCTGTATTTCAGTAGCTAACCGAGGCATTTTTTTGTGTATATCTTGCCAAAATCCCTTAAGAGGATCTACACACCTTGACAATTTTCAGGACAAATCCATTTCAAGTGTTAAATAAACAGGGATTTAAAAATCTTTTTTTCTGTTTTGGACAGAATTCCCCATCTGCTCCTTCCTTCCCTCCAACAAAAACAAGACAAGTGACTTGTATTCGTTTACAGTTCACGAAGTTTAATCTTGGTGCTCTCTTACAGGATGTATCCCTATTGCTGTTTTTCCTATATTGGTGATTTCCTCATGTTCTGAGGAATCTCTGTGGCCCTCAGTGCTTCTCCATACTCATTGCAACTCTGCTAGTTGAAGCCTGTATTAATTTTCCTATTGCTACTGCTTATTCAATTTTTTTGTTCATTTTTCCAGTCTTACCGTTTTTCTACTGACTCACTGTGTGCTGCCACAGTTGCCTTTACAAAACACAGCAACGTTTTGCCTGCTTTAAACCTAGTGATAGGTCACTACTGTTCCCTAAAGCCTGTAAGATAAAGCACCAACTCCCTGGCATTGGGGTTTAAGGCAGAGCTTAGTTACTTATCCTTCCTTTCCAGATTCCGCATCAATTGTGCATTAGACACACAAGCCAGATGGGGATGAAAATGCAGTATTTTATTATTGCTGATCTTGCTACATGGGGGGTTTGCGCCAGAGACAAGCTAAAACATGGCTTCCCTCCATCCTTTCTTTGAAAATACCATACATTTCAGGAAGAGCTCCTGGGAACTAAAGCTCATTTCCTTTTGGTGCAGGTTTTGGTGTCTGGGGATTGGTTGCCTTAGGGATTAGGCAGTCAATCTCACGCCTCTTTGTAGGGTTTGTGGAGTTCTGCAAAGAACACTTCCTGAAAATCTCAGAGGGAGGCCAGCCTATTCAATTCTGGAAATCCAATGGGCTAGCAACTAAGATCAGCAATCATACCAAGGCATGGTCCTTGAATCTAACCTGGTTTGGGAATTTCTGTCTCTTAGCAATAAGTTTTTACCTGCTTGCCTCCCAGTGTCTGCCCTTGGGACAGTGGGCTGGGATAATGAAGTGGGGTTCATGTCTCTTTAAAATGAGGAAATAGCTGCCTTCTTGAGGTGGGTAGCATATAGCCAGGAGTGCTTGATAAAGACCTTAGGTTTCCCCAGCACCCTACTTCTTCCTGCATCCCAGTATTATCTTCTTTTGAAATAGAAAAATCAGTCTTTGTGTCTTCAAAAGGATTTCTGGAGGAAGAAATGATCTTTTTGGAGAGGGTATGTCTACCCTTCCCATTCTGCTTTCAGAGGGCCCACTTGGGCTGAAGCTTTCAGGACTGTCCCAAAGACTGTGAAACATGGTCAACCCGGTTTTAACTTTGTTACAATCGGTTCCACAGATACATGGAAGCGAACTAGATTGACACAGAAAGGAAAAATCTGCCCAGCTGCTTTGTTACCACCTACCAAGCTCAATTGTCCTCCCAGGTAATGGAAGGTCATGTTCATTGCCTGGCATCCCACGTTTTCTCAACGAAACCCACACTGTAATGTCTGTCAATTCCAACACCCCACTTCCAGGCACTGATCTCTGCATTAGACAGAATTATTGTGGGTGCAAGTGAGAGAACCCAACTCAATCTAGATTATGGCCAGAAGTATGGAAGTCCAAGACAGTCTTTTTATTACTTTTATAACTGCTTCTAGTACCAGAGAAAGAAAGACCCTTCTTTTCCTAGAGCCCTTATATCAAATATGATGGAGAAGGTCTGATAAGCCCACCTTGGAGGACATGCCTCTCCCTTGACCAACTGCAGTGCCCAGAGGGATGTGTTGCTCTGAGTAACCAGATCTGGGTCACCTGGCATGTGCCTCCCTCTGGGACACACAGAGGTGAGCGTGGGGGAGATCACCATGTCTTAACCACTCTAGATGGAGGTTGGGGTTTCCTGAAGGAAGAGAGCAGAACAGGCAAGAGATATACGCCTCCTCCATGGGCCTTATCTCATCTTATAGTAATTGTGCTAATGTGTCTCATTTAGCTTCCACGTTAGATTCAGAGATACCATGCGACAAAGATCACAATTTTTCACTCTCACCAAGTCAGAAGGAGATGGCTAAGTCTGGATTTCACTCTCTCACAAAGGGAACAAAAGAGAATCCCCAAACACCTCGGCCTTGCAGCCACGTGACATTTGCTGTAAGCTCCATAGCCAGCTGGGTCAACACCCCTTCAGTCACACTGAGAAAGGATGCTGGCGCAGCCACTTGCCTGCTGAGCCTGGCGCCTTCCCTACTGAAGCTGAGGCTCAGTGTAGCTGTTGCCTGGGAGGTCTGCAGAGACCGGCCCTGGCCAAGCCACCTGCTCTGGTTTTTCAGTGCCCCACATACTGCCAAATTTTCCTAGGCCACAGGGGTTTCTGAATATAGGATGGAGCATTCCCCGTGATGCACCCAGTGAAGGGTGCTGCACACCAAAAAGCCTGCACCCCAGGTTCTTTTGCATAATGTTCCTTTAAAAATATACTTATTTTGAATTCATTTTACTTTTACAGAGCAGTTGCAAAGCAGTACAGTTCCCATATGCGCTTTACCTAGCTTCTCTGCTTATTAATATCATATAACTATGACGAATTTGTCAGAACTAGGAAATTAGTATTAGTATTAACTAAAATAGGGACTTTATTCAAATTTCAGCAGTTTTCTCACTGGCCTCATTTTTCTTCCTCCAGGATACCATATTGCCTTTAACCAAGTTGTTTTGATTTACTCACAGAATGAATTCTTTTAAGTCAAGAGGCAGGTGGGGTCGATTAATTGCCCTAAAGGTCTCCATTGATCACCCCTCCCCCAACAATCCCCTAGCAAGGTGAAATTTTAGTACCTTTTATAAAGAGGTGGAATCTAAGTCCCCACTGTTGAATTATGACTTGCTTTGGCCAATAAAATGCAGTGGATATGAAGATGGGCCCATTCTGAGCCTGGCCCCAGGAAACCTCGGGTGCTGTTGCTCACGCCCTCGGACCCCAGCCTCCTTTATAAGGACAATGTGGGGCCAGCCTGCTGGCTTGAGATAGACAGCCAATGTCATGAATCAGATAGGGGTATCCCAACTGAATACTGAGGACGTCTGAGACAGCCAGGCCCCAGCTGACTGCAGCTCCATGCATACGTCCAGCCAAGACCAGCTCAGCCGGTCCCAGAACAGCAGGACTACCCAGATGGCCTGTGAACTTGTTAGCAAAATATATGTTGATTACTGTGAGCCACTGAGGTTTTGTGTTTGTATTTATGTAATAGTATTATGGCAACAGATAACTGATACAGCTGGGTCAGGATATATTCTGATAAAGACCATCTGGTGGCTCAGGTTTCACGGTCACCAACAAGTTGGGTTCAATTTGTTGAGTTTTTCAAATGGTAGGTCTTCTTGGGGCTGGACTTAGACTTCTGTAACCAGGTGTAGTGAGCACTTTTTATAGGACCAGCTCTATTGGTCTGAGTGGGTTTGAATAGGAAACTCCTACCTGGAAAAATATTTCTCCTGTAACACTGGGGAGTTTTGGGTGCTTTGCTAACCCATGGTGTCACTGGCGTCTGCATATTGATTGAAGTTGGGAGTCACCATTATATGTCCCCAGGCTTTTTTCCATCTAATTTCAAGGACAAGAAATCTATGCATATTTGCACTAGGATTTTGCTACTTTGGGTATTTCCCAAATAAGCTGTCTGTGTTGGCAAGGTTTTTTGCTGACTGCAGTGGGTACAAGTCTGGAATTTAAATTTGATGTTTTCAACCATCGTAGATTTTTTTTAAAAAGTTTTTTTTTTTTCCTCCCTTTCCTAGGGCAGCCAATGTCATTTTATTTTTCCTGTTGGGGTAAAACCAGTTACAGAAGATAATTATATCATCTAATATAATGCCCATTAAACAGCTTTACTTTCTCAGTCTTGGAGCTAAATTCTGGTTCCCCTAGAGAAAGCTCCTGTCCTCTCCCTTCGAAGGGCTCAGGCTTTTCCTCTGCCCTTTCCATTCTCTTGGATTCTTCCTCCTTCCTACTGGGAGAGTGGCAGTTTTCCCAGGATGACAAAGGTGCAGGTTGCAGTTCCAAGCTTTTTGCCATTTTCCTTCATACCTTACCCGTAACTCCCTTGCAGAGGGAGCTTCAATATCTTTTGGACGGGGAAGCAATAGAGGCAGCTGCGACATGTTTCTGAGCTCTGAACAGCAGCAATTGCCTGAATGTGTCACAGGAGGAAGGGGGGCTAGAGACCTAACTCCCGGTTAAGCTTTCAGATGCTCCGCCTCTGTGTGGTGACCTTGACCAACTCTTTGAGGCAACTGTGCCCCTAGTGCCTGAGACTTCGTGGGTTTTGTGGAATGAAGTGACTTGTCCCACCTACGAGGGCATTTGTTGTTCAGCTTTCTTGGTTCTTTATCACTTTACCGTCTTCCAAAAATGTGTTGACACCTCTTTTTCACTATTGTATCCTCTTACATTCTCTTGGTCCTTGTGGGTTTCTATCTTGATTTTAGTTTTCCAGTCATGTGTTAGTGAGATTTTTGCAAGAGAGCAATACCCATGTTCCATCTGCCAGGTTTAGCCTGAAGTCTTAAGACTTTTTAGGTTTTTATGAACATACATAAATTTGTTCTGCTATCGCTCAATAATTGTCTTCTTTGGGAATCTCGTCTTGCTTTAAACAAAAAAAAATCACATAAATTATCTTAATAGAAAAAGGGGTTGGAACTAGAGGGTTTAGAATTTTAAAGAGGATTATTTTTTACCTATAGGGATTTCAGTCACTCTTATAGTTATAAGAAAAACAAAAAACAGACAAACAAACAAAAAACCTAAACATCTCTGAGCATCTTTAGCGTTTGATTATATATAGCTTTTGTTCAAAAGAATGGGTTTTCTTTTCTTATCACTATTAGTTCACTCATTAACACAGAGCTCATATTGATTCCTATCATCTTAGTTACTCATTTTACCTGGAAGTCATCATAGGAAGCAGCTTTGGTGCTACGGTTTCTCTTCTGTGGACCTACTGATGGCCGTAAGAGTGACAGTATAAAGCAAAGTTTGTTCCGTATCATATCAAGGCTATGACACTATAGTCAAATCATACATAAGCTTTCACACATGCAAATATTATTTTTTAAAAATATAAACTGGATCATAACACATCCACTGTTTTGCAACTTGCTCGTTTCTCTTTATAGATTGTGAGCTCCCTTCCACATCAGTATATAAAGAACTAACTCATTCGTTTTTTCTAAAACAACTTCTCTGGTGCTTTCTAATTCAAAGCAGTGTTGCAATAAATGTGCTTTAATAAACTTCTTTGCTTATTTGTTTATGTATTTCTGTAGGATATTTTTTTCTGGAAGTAGAATTCTGAGTCAAAGGGCCTGTACCTGCCACATTTTCATAGATAAGGCCAGAGTGCCTTGTAAACAGCTATCAATTTATACTTTCCAAGCAATTGTCAGAATGCCTTCTCCAAAGCGGTGCTTATTTTCCTGGTCATCGTTGCCTATTTCATAAGTGAGACAGTGTTGTCTCAGCACAGGGTCTTGATCAGCATAGCAGTGCTGTTCTTTGTTCTGCTTCCAGTTTCCATATACAGATCATTTTCTCCTATTTCTGATAAAAGGTGGAGGAGTGAAGTCGCCCTAAGGTTTTCAACAAGTCCAGATGCTTGTTCATTAAAAGGTGGTTTTTCTTGCGAACAAGAGTGATCTGAATAGCTTGTCTACCTCTCTACCTCTGTCACTCGGGTAACATTTTAGGAATCCACCAGGTCAGGGCCCAGATGATCTCTCCCTGGTGACCTCTCCCTAGTGCTCTCAGAGAAGAGTTGGAACCGGCAGTAATAATTGCCGTTAGCCAGAGGGAGAATAAGTTCTTTAACTCCCTTTCTTGGTGCTTTAGTCTCATCTTTGCGACCTTCTTTCTGTATCAGTTCCTTGTGGCAGTCACTAGAGATATGTTCTGATTCTTCCTTTTGAGGCTTTTGGAAGGTTTGCATACTCCTCCCCCCTTCTGCCTCCGTGAGATGTGGCCATGGAGATCTTCCTCTTCACCTGAAGCCCTGTGAAAAGTATTCTAAGGATTTAAGAGTAATGTCTGAGAAAGAGAAACAAAGTGGCTAAATGCCTTCGGATTGGAGCAAGAAATACATTGGATACCTACTATGAGTCACTTCAGATTCTCTAGGCTTTACCTCTTATTTGAGCCATGCAGGTTTCAATCAAATTTCAGAAGTGAAAATTGACTGTACTTTTTGCCAAACCTCTTGCTTCCTGTTCTGGGCTTTCTTTTGAGGCTGTGCCATAGGAGGCCATAGGAACCCTATTCAGCATAATGCACATGGGTCGTGGTTTTATCGGGGAGTTCACACTCTGGGGAAAACCTTGGTTGTAAGAGAAGGTTGCTGCTAGATAAATTTGTTTCCCTTTCTTCCCCTAGATAGATGGTTCTCAGATATATTCTGCAGCACTGAACTGCCCATAGCAGTGACCAGTCCATCTCTGGTAGGCTGACTAATGACACTCTAAAGATGGTCACGTACCTATCCCGAGAATCTGTAAATAATCTTAGATGGAGAAAGGGATTTTTCAGATGTGATAAAGTTAAGGATTTTGAGATGCATAATCTTAGATTTTTTAAATGGGTCAAGTGTAATCACAAGGGTCTTTATAAGAAGCAGGCAGTAGAGTTAGAGGTTGTAGAAGGTGTGGTGACAGAAGCAAGAAGTTGGGTCATGCGAGAAGATGTGAGAACGGGGTCATAAGCCAAGGAATATGGCAGCCTCTAGAATCTGAAAAGAAACACACAGACACACAAAGGAATAGATTCTACTTTTAGAGTCTCCAAAAGAAAGCAGCCCTGTCAACGCCTTGATTTGAGCCTGTAAGACCCATTGCAGACTTCTGAACTCAGGAGTATATGGTAATACATTTGTGTTGTTTTAAGACATAGCAGTAATAAGAAACTGACACAGTATCCATGGTTCATTCCCTCATTCCTCACTCTCAATCCTTGGGATCACATTCCTAAATTAAGTGCTCTTGTAGAAGCTTTGTCTCAGAGTCTGCTTTGGGGGGAACCCAGGCTAAGACAGGAAGTCACTGGACTTCAACTGACAGTTTCTATGGTATGTTTTCTCTGAGGACCAGTTCTAGAACGTGTGCTGTTGGTTGATCTTAGATTCCAACCCAAGAGGGCATTGGCAAGGAAAGAAAGCCTCCACTGAAAGATGTTCATGTGTCCCCAATGACCATGGATGGAGGAAGAAGCTGCAAGTTATTAGCCAGAGTACACCTCCATGTCAGGGAGTTGAAAGTGAGGGGAGGCAATGTATGTGTGTGGGGTATATCATTGGGGTTTAACTAGGAAAACAGAAACACTTGCAAGTCTACAGTGGAGGGAATATATTGTAGGGGATTTTTTTATAGAGGTGACTAAGGATGGAGAGGTAGGGGACAGAGAGTTAATCCAGAGAATGGTAAGACAGAAAGTTACTACACCCTGAACTTGGAGGACAAAGTGAGAGGTGGTGTTACTGTAGCTCAGAGTCTGAGACACTGGAAAGATGCTGGAATCAGAGTGGGCATCTTTAGTAGGAGCTGAGCTTCTGTGGATGCAGGAGAGGCCACTGGAAGAGCAGTGAGATGGGCAGGAGTGCCCTGGCTTATCCCTTCCCTCCCGCTTTCTAGACCCATTCAGTGCCTCCAATTGTCCAAACCAAAAAAAGTCAGCTCAGCTGAAATACAGAGCCAGTGAAGTGTGAGGGATGGATCTGAGAGCAAGCAGACGTTGGACTGACAGAGTGTATGCTGCCAAAGAGCCTATGATGAAACACCTATGGGAGAAAGAGTGCATTTTAAACACCTGCCAGTTCCTGTGGAAACCAATTCCAGAGTGGTGTCAATTGAGCAATATATTTTCCTGTCTTCAGCTCCTCTCCCTTTCCATGCTGCAAACCCTGAGGTGTCAGAACCTATAGCCTGTAGGTAGGACGTGTTCCTGGAGATGCCAACGGAATAAAGAAGGAATAATCTGCCTTCTCCATCATTTTCCACTGTTGAGCTCCTCCCCACCATCGGCTTGTGTTAGAGGAGGCAGAAGCCTTAACTCCGAGTGAAATTTGGATTTTTTGGTTACTACGTTGGATCACACATTAATTACTAACACACACATGTGTTAGGCAGCTCTGACATGACTGGAGGACATTATCTAAGAAACGTCAGATGACCTGTGCGACCTGCCCTAGCGTACATCTAAAGGAATGAGAATAAGGAAGTTTTCCCTCTCCGCGCTGGACAGAAAGCTGTGCGAGAAGAACACTATGTAGTCGAATCTTTCTAACCTCATCTGTGCGTACAAAACTTTGTGACTGGTCCCGGTGAAACTCTTCTCACTTGATTTGAGATGACAAGAAAGAATCCACATTCTTCCCTTGATAGTCACTAGTGGGTTAGGGGCAATGGTCACATAACTTTTTGTTTGTTTGTTTTTTCACTACCTCCAGTATTGTGGGAAGTGAAAGATGGGAATGGCTGGCATCTACTGTTTTGGAGCATCAGCCACAACTTGGACTGAAACAATATTTTTAATATTCTTTAATATCCAAACTTGGAATGATTATTACCCTTTTTTCTGCATCAGAAAATGTGTTTAGTTATGGAGATATAAGGACGCTCTACCTCTGCACAGCTATCTTTTGTGATTGTTGAAATGAATGTCCCTTATACATGGACACTTGACTAGAATTCTGAAGTATACTGTATAAAGGCACATCTGCTCTGCAAACTAATGTAATCCCAGATGAGAATTGGAACAAGTCAGCTTGAAATCAGAGTTGTGACCCTATGAGAAAAGTGATGTGCAACAAGGAAGCAAATTCTCAGAGCTCCGGGCTGATTTTGGAACAGCGACTGTCATAAGCCCCTGATTGAAATGTATCACAGAAAGGGATGGGCATGGAAAGACACCCAATTGCAGATGCTGAGGTTCTGAATGTATTGAATCTCTTCTTGAAGAGGGAATGTTATCCAATCTTACATGAGAAGTACAGAGGCATATTAGGAAGGTCTTCACTTTTAAGGAGGAGATTGTAATTCATAATTAGGCAAGGAGGTGATCTTAAGCTAGGAATTGGGATGTTAAAGCAGGCTTGGGAGATCTGTGGGGGGGAGTGGGGATAGGGACAACAGAGGCTCCAGAAAGTGGAGCCAAAAACTACTTCACAAACTAGGTGACCACACCTCAGAGATGGAATGGCAGGAGACTGGGTTGGTGATTCACCCAGTACTTCCCTTTGCCTTTAGCAAGGTCAGCTCTTCATACTTACTGAGTAAGGACTACCCAAAGCTTGTCCACTGTCAAGGGGAGCCGTGTCTACATATGAGGTGAAGTAATCTGGGTTGGGCGGAGTAGGTGAGGTCAGTGATGCTCGGAGAAAGGAGAGTGTCCCGAGAAAACAAGTACAGATTCTCTGGTGGAAAACTATGAGCACTTCACTAGAATTTGGGTCTAACCTATATGTTCATGGGTGGCCTAGTACTCTGAAGAAACAGATTCCAGCTGTTAACTTTGTTCCCAGTTCTGGGAAGGGCAGGTTGTGTGGGGATGCACTAAGCTGCTGTCACATGTCAGTTATAGGAATGCAAAGCTTTGTTAGGGGAGAAATGAAGCAGGTTCACACACACACACACACACACACACACACACATACACACATGGCAGAAAATGGATAAAGAGCCTTGCCAGACTAGATTAGAGTGGTCAGTGTTGCTGGGTGGTATAAGAGGAGTATGCATGGATTTTGGTACTTGAGGAGGTTGGTGGGCCATGGAATGAGAGGAACAGGCTTGGAAGGACGCATGAATAAGAGCAGAGGAGCCCTGAGAATCTGTCAACTTCTGCCATGTGGACACCGTTGAGGGCATGGTGGTCCAGTCAACGCCTGCCCAGCCCTATCCACATGAACTGTGTCTGCAATTTGTGCAGCAGAGCCACAGCAGCTGTCCTTCTAGTGGGTATCTGGTGAGGCCCTCCATCAAGAGCTGACATGAAGGGCAAAATTGATGCCTGTTGAGCTCTGTTTGAATTCCTCAGTATGGATTTTTTCCTTGTAATGACCCAGAACAGCTACAAGTTCCAATGTCACTTCCAACCCCATCTACAGAATACGAACAAAAGCAGAAATTTAGGCCCTTGACACCCAGGGATAAATGGGGCCCGGGAGAGAAAACCCTAATGCCTTTACTTGGTATGACTGAAGAGAACTTGAGATTCTTTCCCAGAGCTGGGACATGTGGAAACGTGGCCATGTGTACCATCTCTGTGATATGAGCAACAAAATAGCATTTTCTGAGGTCATCGCTCTACCCCATAACTCACATTGCTATTTATCGAAACCCAATTAATATTCTGCTTCACCTTTGATTTCTAAAGTGGACCTAAAATATGGGTGTCACCAAGAGTTTTATCATGTGCAATTCTCTTTGGCACTGCGGTACACTTTATCTCCATAATCTCAGTATCAGCAAATGTTATCTAGAACTTTATAGTTATTGCTAAAACCATATGCTTTCCGCTCCCACACCCTGGCTTGAAGTATGGTTGGTAAGTCATCTCTAAAGATAAGATGCAGGGCTTCTCGATAGAGCTTGTCCTAATTTGAATGATCCAGAAGTATAGGCAGGAAAACATCAAAGGTTATCTTGTAATTATCATCAATTTATGAATATTTAATATAATCCTACATTGTACATAGATTTACTTGGCTGTTTTAAAAGTGCTTTCATATATAAGTCTAGAAATACATTTGGCCCAACTCTAGAAATTTTACACTGAAGATGTTAGAGGAGATAACTCTGCAGTTGCTGACTTTAAGCCCAGTTTTGGTCAGGGGAGAGAAAAGCCCTATCTCCATCATGATCTGATACAGAAGGGTAAGTAAGATCTCTCCTGAGTGGTGCCACCGAGGGTTCACTCCTTCTGAGCATATTTGAATATTGTACTGGAACCTCTCAAGCTGATAATGAAAACATTAGGAAAATTCAGCACTAGGAGCATTCTACCTACTTGTTTTTGTGGTTTAAGTAGATGGAGCAATCAGACTGCTATCAGAGATAACTAGCTTTCTAATTTCAATTTGTCAAAATTAATCTCTTTTGAGCTATACAAATACAAACAAATGCAAACCTGCCCCAAAGATTTTTAACTAATTTAAAAATTAGCTAATTATTTTAATTTTTTGTTTTTTAACTAAAAGTGTACCAAGAGTGAATGTGAATTTGCAGATTAGTTCTTAAAGAGGATTTAAAGCAAAATCTCAGTAAGGTCTTAAATCACAAGATAATTTTTTAATGCAACAATTCATCTAACCTTACAAGCATTTGGAGAAAAAACAATTTCCTTTTAGGAATTTTTATATAAGACACTACTAGTCTCATATAATATCTTACTTTTTTTTTTAGACATGATTTGGTGAAGTATGAAAGCAACTAAATGTTTTTAAATTTTGCATAGGACTTTTTTCTGGGGGGGAGGGGAAGATTTTTCCTTCAAAAAATATTTTCAGATTTCCTTCCAATGTAGCTGCAAGATTATAGAGAGAAATGAACATGACTGTAAAATCAAAAATTGAGACTCCATTAACTTAGTGATCGATTCCCCTTTACATAGAGATCGACACTGCTCTTCCCAGGTTAGCACACATTGGTTGCTAGCAATGGAGACCCACTCTTTCTGATTTAAGCAAATAAGGACTTTGCAGGAAGGATTCTGGATAGCTCACAGATTCCAAGGAATTACCGAATCACCAAGCCTCTGGAAGGGCAGGAGCTGGAACAGCTCCAGGAAGCTGTCAGAGATTCATTGACACTGTGTTCTCTGGATAATGACCTTAAAAAAACTCAGCCCCAATGGCTTCCATCTGTTTTTATGCTGTTATAGATAGGTGCCGTCTCCCAGGAAAGGAAGTCCAGTTGGTTTGACCTGGGACACATGTCCTCCTTTCATTACCCTTGAGCTAGCCCCATGGGACTAGAAGAACAGGAAAGGGTCCTTCAAAGGAGGTTGTTGCCAAGAGAAGGGGACACGAAGACTGGACCAGCATCCCTTGTACTGTGGCAAAGCAGAACCATCAAGCGGAGTTTTATTTTCTGTTGCCCTTTGAGCCTTATCATCTAACACAAAGTCAACAAGATGCAGGTAGAAAGACAATATGTAGACTAAAACTCTGCTTCTTCTGATGTGCTTTCTATGTTGTTCTTCTGATGTTTTTGTATGGATTCTCAGTGGAAAATTCTGATAGGAAAGCACTGAGTTGAATAAAAGGCATAGATTAGGAAACTTGGGTGGTCAAAGCATGCATGTTTTTTTCTCAGACACTCACCCCTCATTGTTAGAAGAATTTAGAATATCTACTTTCTGCTTATTTTACACCCATATTATAATAATAACATCGCTGTAATTCATGCAGGTTATCTGCAAATCTTAATAAGAGAAACTGGAAACCAGTGTAAATGACATTCTATATATACTTACCTGATGCTGGAGAAAATACCATGTATTTAAATGTAATGATATAAACTGCTCCTATCTGATTATAGCAACATAATGAGATGGTTTCTATATCAGACATGCATTTAATTAAAAGAATATGTCGATGATGGGTATATAGGAAATGATTTAGATAACTAATGATAAACATTGACTTCATAAAGAACTCTATTTTTATACATTCTTATCCTTTCTCCACTCCATCCAGAGTTCTAAGGTTCCTGACTTTTGTGAAAAATAGTCTCGAACAATATTTGTATTTGTTTCAGGAAAAGTCCCCACAATTTGACTGACTTTCAGGCAAAGGTGGATTTATTTTGTAGGAAATGAAGCTTTTGTACCTCACTTACAGGTGTTCCTCCCAAGGCCCTGTAACGAGCTTTGTATTTTTGTGAAATTTTTTTCCTGAAAATAGAATCCCTCAAATTGTATTACCTTAGGCCCAGGAGAACCTGGATCTGCCTTAAAGATTTTGTGTATGTAACCAACCCAATGTCAGCGGTCCCCTCAGCCACAACCTGATTCTGTTTCACGCTGCATCTACCCAGGTTTGGAATATTGTTCATTCAATGGTTTTATCAAGAAATCCAATAAACATCAAGGATTTTAATGTGTGTGTGTGTGTGTGTGTGTGTGTGTGTGTGTGTTTTAATTTATTTTCATTTTATTTTAGTTTTTACTGAAGACATGGGGGAGGATGCCTGGGGTGAAGGGGAATGGAGATTGAGGAGCAGTAGGAGATTCTGTGACATAAAGCATTTAAAAAAGATATACTAGATATATATGTTCACTGGATTTCTTTATTGGTCTTGCTGCTACCAAGCCTCAGCTGCTGTTTCAAGCCTCAGCTGCTGTTTCTTTCTCTTGTTTTCTTTGCTTTCCCTTCTCTGGATCCTCTTTCTTCTTTTGAATTTTCCCCGAGCTCTTCCCTTGCCCTCTATGGGCAGAGACGTCCAGCTCTCTCACTACTCAAACCCCTGGTTTGTTTGCTCAACTGTCACAAGACTTAGGAAGATACAGCCACATTTAACTGGCCTCTGATCCTTAGGAAACACGTCAATGAAAGTCTTTTACTTGAGTTTGTTCTCTGGTGTTCTCCAATCTTACGAAAATGACTCATCCAAGTATTTCGTTTCTCAAAAATGTACAGTGCTTGCACCAAGAGGAATTTTGGGAACTGGAATATTCTCTCCCTCCACCTTTTTACATGCATGTTTTTACATTTGAACTGTATTTAATTGAGAAACACTGGGGATTACATGATTTGCTGTCAGATTACTGTCTTGTCACTTCATGTCCTAGCCCAGCAGTAGTAATACATAATAGAGTCTCAATAAACAAATGTTCAAAGTTTACTGAATGAAATTACCATTTTTATAAGAGGTGGCATCTTGGTATCTGCATTTTTTAATTTGTCTTGATGCAGAAGCTGTAGGACACTCACACATTGACTGGACCTTTTCCCCATAGCTTTCACAGAATCTATATCAATTGGAAGAATAAAGAAAGGAAAAGAGTAGAAAACCAAGCCAAACTAATCTATTTACAACTTAAGCGATGAATAATAGGGTGCTTTGAACTAACTCTTACTATTGACATACATATGCCTTCATGACATTTTATAAGCAATGCTTTTCAGATGTTGGAATTCTCACAAAAAGACAGTCTATAGAAAACTAATCTAAATTTTGGGGGGCTTTTTTATATTGCACATAAGAAAATACAGAGACAGAATACACAAAATACTAAAAAATAGACTTTTTGTTAAAGCTAAGGGCTAACAAGTCTTTTTGTTCATCTCAAATATTCTGAATCCTACTGAAGATTATAATACAGGGAAAAATTATTTTAAAATAGCAACTGAAGAAACAAAGTATTTTTAGGCCCCTGGAATGTCTTTCTACTTTGTAGGGCGTTTGGTTTGTAATAAATTATAACTTGTATTTCCCTTTAATTAGTGCTAATTCTGTTCTCAAAAAGAGACATTCTTTAGATTCCACTCACTTGTCCCCTTGGTATCATCTGACATTGTTGTCTCATTGTTGTCTCAACCTCAGAATTGACTGGGACCAAGTTTTTTATTCTAGTCAGAATACACTAGTCGGGGATAAAGCTTCAGGCTGATGTGGGATGGGATTCTATCAGATAGGTCTAGATCAGGATTTTTTTTACTTCACCATTTGATTTGGAATGAAGAGAATGAAGGCCAAGAAGGTGTAATTATCATTGCTATTGGAAGATGTCATTGGGTATGCTGAAGGGATGTCAACCATTTCCTTAAATAAGCTTGGAAGATTATAAATAAATCTACTTTTCAAGCCTGATACCACTATTTCTGAGAGACAACATTAACACCAGAATTTTCCATGATAAGTCATGACTTAGGGACTTTTTTGGTTCAGCATATTTTATAAGGTATAAGATTTAATAGACCAACACAGAGATTAAAAGAAAAACACATTTTTTTTTACAGGTTCTCTCGACTCTATTTATTGCAATTCTATCTCCCATTTCTCCTCAAGAAGTTTAGTCATCATACTTTTTCTTAGCAAAGACACAACTGAAAATCTGAACCTAAGATATTTTTAGGGACAGATTGACAGGAACTGGATTTAGTGTTAGGAGACATTGTTAGTTTGGGATGATATGTTCTTTTAAAAAATACACAGAGCCTGGGACTTCTGCAATAATTCATTTTATAAATTCGAAAGTAAATAAAGTAAACATAAGAACAATTTTCCTTTACCTTCGTTTTTTTCCTTGTCGTTATAGAAATTCTTAAAAAAAAAAAAAAAAAGATAGCAGCTTCCATTTATCGCTTAATCTAGTGAAGTAACCATAGTGGTATCATTGATTTCCAATTTTCAGGCAAACTGTTCTTGCTGGTGGGAGCCCCAGTCTATTCATTTATTATTGTGTGTACTCAAGGGAGGGAGATAAGTCCATTGATCCAGTGGTGCCCCGTCTGGTAAATATTTAATGTCTATGCCCATCGCTGAAATTATTTCAACTTTAGATATTGATAGTCACACACATGCACAGATCGGTGTGGCCTGCAGCACACAATCTCCAGCAGACGACAGCTACTTTCATCTTTGTAGCTTGACTTACTTTCCACGTGTAGTTAGTTTTGCAGCAGTGTTTTCCAGACGGCTATCCTACAGTCAAGATCTGAATTTCTGTTAACCTGGATGTCTTTTGGTGGGAGGATTTTGTAAATGACACTCGATCTCTACTCCTCACCAATTGAACATTATTCAAACTTTAACATCCGCGAGTGTACTTGAGAATTATTCACCTTTATTATTGCTATATCACCTGTATCTTTTCATACTATTTCTTACTAGGGATCCTTTGCTGCACCAAGAGAAAGATTCTGCTTTCAGATATTAACCATGGCAACAGACACTTTGCTCCATGCCATTATAGTTATCCACACTTAAGTACTTAAACCTTGGTTTTTATTTTGAGATCCTTGGTGGTCTGCCCAGCCTCAGTCTTTGAAGCCATCGTACACCTGCTGGCTCCTTCAGGGCACCACGAATATCCAGAAGTAGTGGAGAGTATTTTCCTGGAAACCCATGTCCTGTTGGGCTGCTTCTGATCAGCTTGAATTTTGACCTAAAGCTCAACAGGCTTTTTGCCCCTTGCGTTGATTCCTGCCTTTACCCTTAGATTTGACACTTGGCTTCTGTCTCTTGGGCTTTGAACCACATTTTTCGCCAATTGTTTTTGGTGATTTCCCCCTGGTTCAGAGTGTTTACAGTTTCTACTGTTTCCATTTAAGCCTAGGAAATCTGATCCTGATCCCAAACAAATACTTGGTCATCGACCCGGTTGAGTTAGACCAGCAGGCCCTTCAACAGGAAAAATTTATATACCGTTTGATCACGTTAATGCCCTTTACAACAAAACAGATGTAAGACCTCACTTTCTGGTTAGGGCCTCCAGATGTTCTGTGCTATTATAGCAGTGTTTATACTTCCATCTTTAAGATTGTAAATTAATATTAACTACATCTTATTCCACTGGATTCTCTGCAAAATTAGTTCTATTATTTCTCTCATCTTTGGGGGAAGTTCATGAGTGTCTGAGGGAAGTAGAGTGTCTAAACAAACATTTGTCAAGCCATACTCAAGAAATGAACAGAAGATTGGGAAACTGCATAATACTCTACCTATTATATGTTGACTTCGTCATTTCATTTTTAAAGAAAAGAATCTTGTTGCTTGGTTCTAATAAGGGATTGTTAAAATAGTCTAGAAGATAATGTTTAGTTAAAAAATAATTGTGCCCTGGAAACAGACTGCCTGGATTCCAAACCTAGCTGTGTGTGATCTTGGACAAGTCACTTAATCTGGGGCCTTTATATCTTTATCTCTAAATGATAATGTTTTGAGTAGAAAATGAGATAACATATAACATATTTAGCATGGGGTCTTGTTCCTAATAAAAACTAAATAAATGTTGGTATGATGTATATACCAGTTAGAGTACTTTTATCTAAAAGCAGCAAAATTCCTGACTCAAACTGGCTTAAACACTATGGAAATTTACTTTCTCATATAACAGAAGACCAGTTGTAGGACTGGCTACTGCCCTTAAGGGATGTTTGAGTCCATAGCTCAATGATGTTGTACAGAGTCACAGTTTTTCTATCTGTGATCTGCAATTCTTAGTGCTGGCTTCATGCATAGATAGTATCATGGCTACTATGTTTTCTGGACATGAAAAAAATCCAGTAGAACAAAGGAGTCTATTTCCTCTTGCAGCTCTCTTAAGCAGGGATACTTTTCCCAGAAACTCTCAAGAAGACATTTTCATACTTTTTTTTGGTCTGAGTTGAGTCACGAGCCTGTTACTGAGTCAATTGCTAACAAAGGAAGTTAATCCCCCTTAGACTAAGTAGACCTTATATACCTGAAGATGGGGGCAGCTTTCTCTGAGGGAAGATGTGCATTATTTAACTTATAGACACGGACAATAGTCTAGTGGTTACCAGAGGGGAAGGGGGTGGAGGGATGGTAGAAGAGGTTTAATGGGGTCAATATATGGTGATGGAAGGAGAACTGACTCTGGGTGGTGAACACACAATGTGATCTGTAGATGATGTATTACAGAATTGTACACCTGAAACATATGTAACTTTACTAATAATTGTCACCCCAATAAACTTTAATTAAAAAAAAAGAACATAAATAAACACTTTGGAAATTGAAAAAAAAATGATTGTACAAACAACCACAATCACATAGAGCTTCAGAGTCTGGTGTTAAGAGTAATAAAGAGTCGACTATATCTTTGGGAAATGTGTCATATTGACATCACTGAGGGAAAAGAACCAAGAAATAAATAGGGCTTCCTTGTTAACCCTTATGATGATTTTCAAAATTCTAATTTTTTGTAAAATAAAGAAGTTCAATATAGAAATTTGGCACCTGTCACATTTGAAATAGGATAGTTAGTAAAATGTTGATTCTTTATTATCAATTTTTAAACTAAATTCTCCTAATTTAGTTTGCCTGAGCATTTCACATTCTTTTGATCAGATCCTTAATATATCCAAGTAGGAGGGAAGAGCAAATATAAGTGTCTTTATTTCACAGTTGTAACCAGGGAGAGAAAGGTAAAGTGATTGTACCTAACATCGTATTTCTGACACTGAGCCCAGGCTTTTTCATTATGCATCACCGGTCTATTGTTCTCCCTTGATGTTCTGCCTCCTCAATTAGAGGACGTACTCTTTACGGTAAGGGATGTATCTTCTATGTAATCTAGTGTCTAGTATTTTAGGATTCAGGAAATATTTGTTGACTTTAAATTATCTGTTGAACTAAGGCAAGATAAAAAATCTTGAGTTTGAATCTTTCTTTGACAGTGATACACCTCTGGACAAAGCAATTAATGTCCACCTGGGTCAGTGTTAGAGGACATTTATTCATATGCAAGAAAACCCATTCTCTTAAAAAAAAAAAAAAGGCAGTTTGGTACTTTATTTCCTCTTCTTGACTTTTTGTGGCTACTTTATAGAATTTCTCACAAACTGAACTGTATTTTAAAGCTATGAAGCCATTGACATACCAGGAAACCTGCAGATTATAAAGTAACTGAAGAACAGATATAAACAAAGCCAAAATCCAATTCAACCAATACAAACAAAAAAGAAAAACAGCAGCCATTCCGCAGAAGCAAACAGAATCACCAGCTTCCAACGAAGGCCTTTCCAGAAAAGAAGAGCACAATCATTTGGAAATGGACCAACCTAATATTTGTAGTTCAGGATAAGTTAACAGTATTTGTATCAACAAATCTCCCATAATTAAGGAGTTTAAGACTTCTAAGATCCAACACTTTCTATCATAAATAAATTTATTCTATTAAATTATGTTATTGCATTCGAAGACTACCTTTCAAAATGAGGGAAATCGCATAGGGCTAAGTTTTGCTTTGGCTCCCATTTGTGACTGGTGTGCCATGGATTCCAATGGAAACACCTGCCTGAATCCTTCTCAAGCCACAGGTATAGTGGGAGCATTCCTCCATGAGTAGCCAACGGTGATGAGCCAAAGGCTAGAATCTAAACCCAGATGGATAAAGATGTGGCACTGTACCAACATTTACGTTTCTGGAGTCATTTGAAAAGTAGGCTACTCATTGCTGTTGCTGTTGCTTTTTTTTTTTTTTTTACCTTGAAGTCTCTCTCATTCCAAAATTGTTTTGGTTTTATCAATGCTATGATTACAACCAAAGTCAATGAGGTCATCTGCATGAACAGTTGCTGCAAAGGTTTTTATAGGTGATAGAAGTCTTTTTTCTGTGATGTGTGGTCTACACACATTCACAGGAAGAGAAAAAGTGACATAAAAATATATATTAGCATTCAACCAGTAATATGTGAATAAAATATAAGAATAAAATGTTTCTTTCCAACTATTAATTAAAATAGAACATTAGTTAAATGTAGTATAATGTATATTTTTATGAATGCTATTTGTATACAAAATCAAAGTTTATAATTTTTTTGTGGTGAATGAAAGAGAAGTTTGGGGGCGAAGAAAGAAAAAATGTACTATTTTTATTGAAATGTACTATTTTTATTGTAGTGCTTATGCCTTTAGTTTTGATTAAAAACAAAGCAAAACAAGACAAAACAAAGCATTTTAAAACCAAAAAGTGGGTTATTTCTATAATATTGAGTTCATGGATTATCTGATTCCTTTCGTAGGGACGGAGTCCCAGAGAGCGGTTTCCAGGCTCTCGGCCTCACGTGGAAAGGTGCTGGCTCAGTTATTAGATGACCATCAGCTGTAATCAGATGGCCATCAGCTGTAACTAGTTGGCCATTAGCCACTAATATAACTGCTGTGGCTACGCTGGCAAGGCGGTTGGCAGAGAAGCGGTGGGCGGATTGCGGATCGTGTGGCTCCTGCTTCCTGTGTCTCCAACCCAGCCGCCAGCAAGGATATAGAGGTATGAGCCCCCTATCTATGGCTCCCTTGGTGCCTTTTTGGCCTCACCATATTCTGTGTCCACCTGCCGAGAACGGGACCAGAGACCCTGCATTACACCTTTATTTTTCTCCTGTTTAAGCCTGATTTTCTTTTAGTCACTTTACCAGAGAAAATGTAAGTGAAAGATTTAAAAAAATGAACTAACTATAGTGACTAAATGAAATTATATTGTCTGAAATACATTTTAGTGATCTGGTCTGGCCTTGTCTCCTCACTTGTTAAGGCCACCTGCAACCCTGAGAGGCACTAAATTTTAATGATGTGCTGAATTACTTGTGCTAGCCTTTTATCTGTTTTGGTCTAGTAAAGCATGGCCGGTCCATTCTAATTGACGGCGATTCTATCCCAATTAACTGCAAACGACACTAACAAGTTTCTTTTTGGCCAGTACATTTTCATGTTTTCAATATTTCTTCACTCTAGGAAAAATCAAATTTGAAATCATAGTTAAAGAGGTATTTGAGAGTCCTGATAGAATTGCTGATTCCTTCTGGGAAACATATTAGCTGTAGTTTCAGCAATACCTTTTATTATTAATCTTGTTGCTAAATTATTAAAATGTTTCTTAGGAAACTGGATTAATTCATTAAATCTGACAAGTTCTATTGATTTTAAATGGTAGGTAGATCTGTAAACACTAGGGAGTCCTTCAATTATGTAGCACTTTGGTAAGTATTGCCCTGAACTGTGAAAACTAGATATTGCTGGGGGCGAGGGAGTGGATTCTTCTTATATGAAGGAAGGGTGTGAAGGAATGCTGTTTGCTGTGATAGTCTGAATGTGTCCAGGTTGCAATCAGGGCAATGGGCTAAATGACTTCAGAGATTTCTTCTAGACCAAAGACTCAATAACCTTTTCCTATAATTAACTCTAATTGACCTAATTGTTTAGTAGTATCAGCCGTTTCAATCTCCATATTCAGGCCCCTACCTGGTCCATTGTTTATATATGTTATGTATCCCAGATGTGAAATAAAGCTTCTCATGCTCCTGGTATCTAAATATTGTTTCCTAAGACCTTTGCCAAAATCATAGTTTTGAGAGACTAAAGCTTGCCTCATGGTTTCTGTTAATTTTTGGAAGCTTTCACTCATATGGCCTTTCCTTTGATCTCACAACAACCACAGATTTCAAAATTATTTTGTTTTTTTCAAAGTAATTCTTATCCCCACCCCCCACCAAACTTGCATACTTAAACCGGTAACAGTCGTCAGAAGAACAAAGGCAGCTTCTTTTCCTTACATAGCAGTCGGGGATCATAACATAAAAGGTAAATAACATCTCTTAAAATGTGTATACATTTTTTTTGGCACCTCGGTATACACAGGAATAGGGAGGATAGGAGAAGATGAAAGCTCACCAGGCTATCAGTGTTTCTCTCTTCATATTTTTTAAATAAAAATTAAGTAATGACAGTTGGTCAAACGTTTTTCTAGTCTAATTCAGAGAGGTAACTTGTCACTTTGACAACAGTGACTTATTAAACATACATCGTATTTGACTGTTAGCTCTCCTTTCTCAAACATCAGCTGCAAAAGAATCCCTTCCTCTTTCCTTTTATAGTCTCTCTCCCTTTAAGATTATCTTAAAAACTTGACTCTGTGACATAGCAACCCATCTGGAACCCTTTAAGTAGAGCCTGCCTGTTTATTAGTGGAGTCATCTCTGGGCGTAATCTCTGATCTTTGTAACTTCACCACTTACATGGGATATGGTCTGGGAAAGTCAGGCCAAAGTATTAGGTTGGTGCAAAAGTAATTGTGGTTTAGAAGGTTAAAAATAATTGCAAAAACTGCAATTACATTTGCACCAACCTAATAAAATTCCAACACAGCTCTGTCCAGTTGATGTTGATAAGCCTTGTTATTTCACTTTATCTCTGTTAGGAATCAAAATGAAGCTTTAGCTAAAAGGTAGCATATCAAGATAAGTTAGAAAGATAGGTTTCCAGGATATAGATGTTTCCACCGCAATATTTCCCTCCTGAACTTGTAATCAAATCCTCATTAAGCCTATGGGACCACGTGGTATTGCTACATTGAATGATAAATTCAGTACGGATAATGCATCCAGCTGGGAATATTTAAGAAAATTCAAATGAATGCTTTTTGAAGTTTTTAATACAAATAGGTTTTAATACTCAAATGAAGAACTGTACAAGATTTGGGTTTAATTGGATGCTGGTCTAAATTAGAATAAATCACAGTTGAATATTTTCTTATAACTTGAGAAATGCTATTGAATGTCTTCTGATTGTTTTCCTAGTCATAGCTGAGTGTAATAATTTGTTTCTGAACACATTTGAGAGTTTGCAAAACTTTGCTTGCAATAGGACTTAAACAATTATAGGTTTGAATGCAGTTAGTAGGACTGTGAAGCAATTACATATTTAAATATATAGTGTGGAGCTCTGGTGGTTGTTTAGCTGCATGCTTCAGCAATGCGGCAAATCAACTATAAATTTATCTTTCTTTTTATTAAGCTTGCATTTACCTGCATGATACACTCCCCCTCCCCCCCTTGGAAAATCTCTGTTTTTATTGCATTCTGAGATTTGTTTCATCTTTCCTTAATTTTTAAAAATTTAATCCAAGGATTAACTTTATTATCTTTCTCCTTTTTCCTCCCTAAGAACTGCAATATTTTCATGAAGTTTTAAATCTCACAGCATTCAATAGACTATAAATAGAATTCCAACAAGCAAATGCATAATCTATCACTGCTTTCTGAGGCTGCCAAATATCAAAGGAAGTTTATTCCTTGCTTTCATGGTTTTTATAATACATATACATATTCTTTTCATTTAGGCATTTAAAACACTTTATTAAGTTAGTGTTTTCTGAGGCTCTTATTTTTATATAAACTGAGATTTTGAGTAATTTCTTTCTTCCGGAAATTCTGCAATTGAACTACTCCAAAGAAATAGCTCCTTTGTGAGGAAAAACAATGCAAGTGTGCTTAATTTGGACTTGCAGGGCCAGCAGAAAAATTATTCAACACTAGGGTTTCCAAGTAATAGGACCAATCTCCTCATTTTACAGAAGAGGAGCTGAGATTCCTAGAAGAAAAGTGACATTTAAGCTAGTGGTAGCGCTCAGTGCTCTTTTGGGTACAACCTGTTGCCTCTCATCTAGAAATTTTCCACATTCATTGAGCTTCTACTGCATGCCAAGATGGTATAGGGTTTTTTTCTTAATTAAAATTTATTTTCAGGTTTATTGAGATACAATTGATATATAACCTTGTGTGCAATGTTATATAACATAGGTGTACAATGTGATGATTTGATACATACACCACACACATACACACAAACACACATTTTCTTTATCCATTCATCTGTCGGTAGACATTTACGTGGTTTCCATGTCTTGGTCATTGTGAATAGTGCTACAATAAACACGGGGTACAGCTATCTCTTTGAGATCCTGATTTCATTTACTTGAGATATATACCCAGAAGTGGGATTGATGGATCATATGGTAGTTCTATTTTTAACTTTTTAAGGAAACGCCATAGTGTTTTCCATAACAGCTATACCAATTTATATTCCTACCTACTGTGTACCAGGGTTACCTTTTCTCTACATCTTCACCAACACTTGTTATTTCTTGTCTTTTTGACAATATTTGTAGGAGGTCATCAAGACGATGTGACCAAGAGCTAGACCTGAGCAATTAGAGGCTGCTCACCCTGTCTCTTGATCTTGGAATGTATATTCTGCCCACTGTGCCCACACTAGGAGCTATTTCAAAGACAGCCTTGAGAGAGGTATGTGTTGTTGAGACTTTCTGGACTGAATATGTAACTAAACCCCATTAAGGCCTCTATATAAACTTTTACCATTTTGGCAGGCAGGGTCATGGAACTACTGGTCTTGCCCCAGACAAGTCTTGTAAGTTCCCTTGCTTGTTAAAACTGCCACTTACCCATCTGGAGTGGTCTGCTTCTTCTGTGAGTCTCTTCTTGTCTTTTGTGTACGGGGGCCAGTTTGTAAACCAACAATAATGGCCAAGAGGCTCTGGAGCCAGTTCAGGGTCCATAGCCAGGACTGAGGTCTGTATGTCTATTACTCAGTGTGTGGGTAAGCGTGACTTCTCCTGGGTCCCTTAGTGTATGGTGATGGTGACAGACTAAAAGCCAGATGGGGCATAGCCAAGTTGCCAGGGGTCTGGAGCTGTTTCCATTTCTGTAGCCATGACCATAGTTGGAGAGTCAGATGCCTGGTTTTGAGCCCATCTCCTCAAAACAGTTCTCCTTGGTCTTGGAGAGCACCAGTGTTTTACAATCTCCTACCTGGATCCTCAAACTTCCACAAAACACTTTTATCCTTGGAGAGATGACAAATTATTGTTTTGGGGGGAAGTACCTACAAGGTACATCTTATTCAGCCATTTTGCTTGGGGATGATATTTTTATATGGTACATATTTCTGCTTAATCTTTATGGCTTTGCAGACTTCATTATATGGTGAGAGAATCACATTGATAGTTATTGTTTAAATAAATTTTGTTTAAGAAACATTGGACCTAAGCAAACCAAACAAATGACAGTAATAATTCACCTAAAATAAGGACACTAAAATACAAAGTAATAGATAGAGTTTGTTATATCAGGAGTAATAATTCTAGAGAAATGTTTTTGTATACACACTTTTTATATACACATGTTTTTGTATACATTTTCAGATAAGAAGCCACAACATAAAAATCAAAAGATCATAGGCTGTGATCTCAGAAAGGCTCAGGTGAAAATCCCATCTCCATCTTTTATAAGTTGTTTTTCTTGGCCAAGTTACTTTGACCTGGGGGAGACCAACATACAAATAGAAATATGTAATATATATAGTCTGTGCTATGATTGGGTCATGTGCAGGAGGCTATGAGAGCATGGAGAGGGGCCCCAGGCAAGGCTGGGGCATGTTGGAGAAGTCATACCTGACTCTGTATCATTGAGAGGGTAACATTGAGAATGGTGGTATAATTTGTGAGGTACAGAGTAGCTTTCTTGTTCAAACAATATCTCTCTCCGTCATCAACCATCACTCTCAGCAACATTTAGGACCTAAAATTGCGATGGTTGTAATAACTTCTTTGGGATGAATATTTCTCTAAAATGCCTCAGTGAAATACAAATATGTTCAAAGAGCAGGGTAACACATTCAGCACATACCCACCTTGCCCTCTCCTCTCTCCCTTGTTACCTGGAGGCAGGTCAGGGGTTTGGGAAAATGAACAAAGATAATAGAGTTGTGGGGAAGAGACTGGGAGAGGTTTGGTGAAAGGATTGAGCTCCAGATGTCTGGAGTGGTATTGCTGTGGAGGAGGGAGGGAGTGTGTAGTGGGCACGATGGATGCTAAGGATAAACTTTGCTGATTTGATTATGTTCCTGAGACTCCGCTGAATTTCTTTAGAAGAGATAAATTTTCAGGACAGTGGCCATACAAGACACTGACAATTGGAAACCTGAGAAGGGTTTTCCTTTATCTACAGCTGTAGTATGCACATTTTATATTTCAAAAACAAAAACATGAGAGTCATTATGTCTACAATGTGGAAGATGTAGAAAAGTAGCTACTACGAAGAAATTACTTTTCACATGAATAATATTTTATATATTTGCCAAAACCTAAAAGCAGGGTTGAATGAAAACTAGCATATGAAGAGAATCTTTGGGAGAACGTATCTAAGCAATCTCAAAGCAATAATTTTCAACCACAGATGTTTTGTTACACTGAGCTGCTGGCTGGGTGCTGGGAAATGCCAGCATTTCCATCGGAACTCCCAAGTGCAGCAAAGCGTACTTGGGCCGCCATGTTTGGCTCAAATATTCTCTTAGACTTCCATCTTAGCCCTTCGAAAGCCAACTTGCTGAAGGTTTACTTTATTTCTGGAATCCTGACATTTGTGCTTCTAACATGGTAGATTTCCACCATATCTTGTCAACATAAGAAATCAATGACAAAAGAAAGACAAGTTTTTGGAGTCATTGTTAATGATTGCACTTTCAGCATAGGTATGCATGCTAAGTACATCTTGGAGTAAAATAATATCCTTATGTGCTTTACATGTTGAAATTCTACCAGCTGTCTGAAGTCAAATGTGCAGTGATAAAACATGATTAAGGAAGTTGTTAGATTTATATGAAAAGTGATAAAAAAAACAAACAAACTTTTAAATAATTGAGAAGAGAAACAGACTGGCAGTTACTAAAATATTAAGAGTGTTTTAATTTGGCAACTTCAGGAAGAAGAGTATGTACATTCAGATACATGTTTATAGACATTTAAATAATGCAGTCCAGAATAACTGAGTAGAAGATATCATTTTAACCTGTGAAACATTTGGGGTATTAGCACTCATGAACGTAAACAAAATAACTTGTAAGAACTGCATTTAATTTTTATTGATTTGATTTCATTTAAGGCTTAAGTCTTTCAAGAAAAAAAATTGTTTCTTCACATTTGTGAAGAAAATATAAAAGCAGAAGGTCAACTGTGCCACGAGCAGATTTTTAAAGGCAGGAAAATCTTCAAAATTATTTATGACATCCGTGAAAATCATCTCTGATACAGACAGAATGAAGGCTATAACAAATGTGAACAAGAAATTTTTAGATGTTGTTTGGCTGAGTAGTTATGATGATAACCAAACACATTTTCAAGAAAATCGATTAGATGTAAGTTGAGCAATTCCCGCAGTGATTTTAAAATACGCATTTGGCTATTCAGCCTTCTGAAGGCCAAGGCCAATGCTAAAGCTGATGGAGAATTTTGGGGAAGTTTGTGGTTGAAATCGAACAACTTTGCATCTTCAAATTTGAAGACAATAAGGTCTGCCTCAGACACCACCATATCCCAAGAATTAATAGCAGTAACTCCTATGATGAGTATGTATGCTTGTCATTTAGAGTGACCTTGAACAGTTCTGAGGACAGGCAACCACTGGGAATCTTTTATTCAGTTTAAGCATGTTAGGGAAGGGCGCTTATAGGAGGGAACACAAACAGGCACAGGCACACAGAGGCAAAGACTCACCTCACCTTAGAGCAGGCGGGCTTGGTTTACATTGCAGTTAGAAAGGAATTATCCAGGTAAAATTCATGATCTTAGCCTCCAGAATGTGATTTACCGTATTCCTAACATAAATACATATTTTCTCCATTTTCCTTTCTTTGCTAGTTCTAATGGCCAGAACTCAGGTCATCAAAATCTAACCAGCCGATACATTGGAGATTCTTGCTCCCACAATTTCATTGAATCACTTGTGTAAGCTGCCCAAGTAAACTCTAAAGTTTGAGATTCCCTGCTGTTATGGAATGCTCTAATTCCAGGCACTTTGATGACTAAAACAGGAAAAGAGAGCTGGGTGGTGGTGATTGGAATATGCATAATATTTTCAATAAAACTACTGATCAGTGAGATGGATAGAAGAACCAAACTGCAGATGAGTGTTTTAGGTTGAGGCTGACGTAATGAGCCTGACTACCTGGCTGTCACTCTTCTATTGTGCCACCTGGCATGCATGTACGTCAGGGTGTTCAGCTCCACTTGGCTCCTTAGCAAGGTAGGCCATTGGTATTTGTGTGAACCGTATCATTCCCTGGATATAAACAACTCTACTTCCATGACTCCTGACAAAGCTTGCAGATGTTGGAGACCGTGAATTCTTAAATGCTCCGTTCTCTTTAAGTGCTTGACAGAACTTTCAGGGGAGCAGTAGCTCTGGTTGCTGTCCTCCCTTGGAGCAGAGGCTGGGAAATCTAGGAGGGCAGGTCTTGTTTTCAGGCCACAGTTTATGGAGCTGAGCATGAGTTAAAAAGCAGCATGTAAGGTGGAAACTGACTGATAGCAAGACTGTCCAATGGAGTTTTCATTCAAAGCAAATAATCAGGGGTGGAAGTGGGGGGGCGGATCCAAGTATGACGCCATGGGACAAAGAAAAGATAAAAGAAATTCAATGATTCAACAAGGTTTATTTCATCTTCATGTACAATAGGATATACCAGGTCCAGGATTACCTAAACCTGCATTATTAAACCTGCATAACTAGAGTATATACTTATGTGGTATGTTAAGGGTACAGTAGAGGGTTTAGAGCTTGGAGAAGTGTTTGTTCTGAAGAGTGTAGCTACAGCGGCTTTGCATATGACATCTGAAGCTCTGGGCAGAGCAGCTTGGGGTTCAAAGGTCTGATTAATGGGGTACATCCAATCTCTTTAGCATGACTTCTAATACCTTTCTTGATCTAGTTCTCACTTAACCATTTAGCTCAATTATTGCCATGTCTGCTTCAGAGTGGTCATTCTAGCTATAATGAACTATTATATTTACTCTTTTATGACAATGCCATATTCTTTTTTGCCTCTGGAATTATGAACCTGCTCTACTCTCTGTTTTGAATATTTCTGCCCATCCCCTTCCTCCATCTGGATACTTATTTCCCAGTGAACTCCTACTTACTCATACTTTCTAGGTCAGTTGTCCCTTCCCTTTTGAAGTTACTCCCAATTCCCAGGCACGCTTAATGAATCTACCCCATGGACTTCCGTGGAATTGTGTATTTACCACCATTATCATATAAGACACATTGAATTATAATTTCTGGTGTTATGTTCTATGTTGACCACAAAACTGTGACTTATTAAAGACAGGGATTCTGTAAGTATTTCTCCAGACCTCAGCACAGTGACTGAAACATGGCAGGCACTCTAAAATATTCGGAGAATGTTTGAGTGGTCAGCAACATCTGAGAGAAACAATCTTCAGTGAACCAAATGGAGGGCAGAGAAATGTATTGTCCTGAATCATTCTGAATTAACCAGGTGAAGTATTTATTTATTTATAGCCAAACTTGGAAAGCATGAAGCTTCATTTTAGGGGCAACTTGAGGGGTTATTTCAGATGCATCTGGCACTCTAGCAAATTGTGTTTTATAAATATGGTTGCACCAATATATATGATCATAGGACATTGACAATATTAATTCCCATTAAAATTAGATGTGTGCTTGCAACTGCTGTGACCAACAGAATGGCAGAAGTGATGCTGCATGGCTTTTAAGTCGAGGTTATACGCTTGCCCGCTTTTAGAACCCAGACGCCATGTTGTGCAGAAGCCCAGGCCACGTGGTGAGACCATGTGTATGTGTTCCTGACCAACAGCCCGTAGCTGAGGTCTCAGTTGACAGCCAGAGTCAAATTTCAGACTTGTGAATGAACAAGCCTTTATATGATTCCATGTGCCAGCCTTTAAATCTTTCAGCTAAGGCCCCAGACATAATGGAGTAGAAACAAGCTGCCCTGCAGTGCCCTGTATGAATTCCTAAACCATAGAAATTGTGAGAGATAGTAAGTGACCACTGTTTTAAGCCATTACATTTTGGGGTGATTATTATGCAGCAGCAAATAACAATATAGGCAGCAGAGTAATTGTCCCACCTCTCACTTTGCTGGCTTTTCCCACTATAGTCAGAACATGTTTTCTTCATAAAGAAAGTCAATATATTAAGGTGGCATAAAAGAAGAGGAAGTTGAAATGGAGTTCCAAGAAGAGGATAAAAGAGTGATAATTTAAAAAAATGAAGTGATTGAAATGAACAATTAAATATTAAAATAAATTAAAACCATAAAGATTAAGAATAAAAGTAAAATAAAAGTTTTAAAAACTAGACTAAAATAAAATTTAAAATCAGAGCTAGGAATAATATAAATAAAATAAATTAAAAAGGTTAAAATGAGAAATCCACTCTTTGTTTCAGTGTTTCTTATCCCTATATTCTGCTTCTTCCTTCCTCCCTCCCTTCCTCCTTCTTTCCTTTCACAAAGAACCAAATTTCAAAAGACTTAAACTATGAAAAGATAAATCAGTTTCACTTGTGATTAAAGACATTCAAACTCCAATTATATATATAATACGCATATACATATACATTCATTATATGTAGGTATACACATCTATCTATATATAAGTATGTAAAATTATATATAAAAATTTATATGTATATAGAAATACTAAAGTCCATCCTTTATTCAGATTTCCTTGGTTTTTACTAAATGTCCTGTTGTGTTCCAGGATCCCATCCAGGATTAGATTTAATTTCCACGTCTTCTTATTTTCTTCTTGGCTACGACGGTTTCTCAGGCTTTCCTTGTTTTGATATCCTTGACAATTTTGAGTAGTACTGCTCAGATATTTTGCAGAAGGTCCCTCAGTTGGGTCTGATCTTTTTCTCATGAATAGACTGAAGTTACCTGTTTTGGGGAGGAAGACCCCAGAAAGTGCCCTTCTTGTCAGAGCGTTTCAAAGATATGTATTATTAACATATTTCATCCCTCTTGATCACCTTGATGGCATAGTAGTTTGTCAAGTGAGGTTGTTTCATATACTTGTAATACAGTTAGATTCTTTTGTTACACGCCACATTTCATTCCAGGATTCCCTGACCTCCTAAATGTTTTTTTTGTTTTTTGTTTTTAATTTGTATGTAGTAATGCTTATTCTTTGTGCTGTAAAGCTGAGTTTAGTGTTATGTATCAATCATACAGTATCATAACAAATAGACTCACCACTGTAAAACTCTCCCATGCTTGATGCATAGAACACTCTCTGATGTAGTTGGAATAATATCTACAGTAGTTGTAACTGCTTTCTATTCATTACATTTATTCTTTGTTTCTTTCCCCCCTCTTTAACTGAACATTTTATATGATTCCATTTTATTTTCTCTCTTAATGTATTAATTATAGTTCCCTAAAAAAGAAATTTTGTAATGGAGATGGTGTGGCCTCATTCTGTTGATCGATGGTAATGGTGTCTTATTTTATTTGTCGGCCTACATAACTGAGATTGCATAACAAGAAAAACTATAATTCACAAAGTGTCACAATTGCTGAAGTAACATTATACATGTCAAACTTCGTTGACTCACTGCCTCTGCAGAATTTCAGTTCCAAAAGTCAGGTCATCTTTGTTCCTGTGAAGATGAGAGAGACATGGCCAAGACCCAGGCATTTATTAGGTTGGTGCAAAAGTAATTGCAGTTTTTGCAATTATTTGTAACCTTTTAAACTGCAATTTCTTTTGGACCAACCTAATAGTAAGCTCAGGTAGAGGCTCATAGTCAGGCCAGCTTGGTTGCTGGTCCTCTCAGAGCCTTGGTCTAGTGAACTGGCCTTTCAGGACCTGGGTCTCAGCGTTACTTCTCCATATGTTTTTCTACCCGGGCATCTTGCCTAGGATGACCAAAGTTCCCCCTGGTGATTGCCCATCCTCTCAGGTCTGAACTCTTCTCTCCGAAGGCCAGGCATCAGGACTGGGCTCCAGTTCTTAGGAGTCAGCCCCCTCGGCCTCGTTTCCTTCCGCTTTACTCCCTACCTGGCACCAGAGCCACCTGAAGTCTCCTCCCTGGGACTGTGCATGGTCTGCCAAGAATCTACTCTTGGTTTTTCACAGCACCAATTCTTTGCTGCTTTTGACTTCTCCCTAGAGACAATGGTAAGAACCTTTCCTCATGACCTGGTATTTCCACTCCATTTCCATACCTGAAGCGTAACATCAACTTCTATTTCTGTAAGTAAAAGACAGAGGCAACCTTGAAAAAGATGTTTCTCCATTGGTATCTTTATATTTGGCATATTATTTTATGAAATACATGCTTATATCAAACACCTTGTATAGTAAAAAGTGAACAACCCACCTTCTCTCTCCTCTGCTCTCACTCTCTGAAGAAACCAGAGTTAGCAGCTTATCAGTAGTAGTTTTCAACTCCGCCTGCATGTTAGAATTATCAGAGGAGTTAAGAAGAAATACTCACACCTGGTCTCCGGGTCTATGGGTGGGGGGTATGGGAGTGGCTGGTTCAGGAGCCAGAGTGAGCTGGTTCCAGCATCCACAGCCTCTCCCCTCGTCCTATCCCACCTCACCATAAATAAATCAGAATCTCCGAGGATAAATCCAAGGAAATCTCTCACACAGAGCCCTTGTGAGGCAGTGCTTGGTCTCCCAGGTTTATATTTTTCTCTATCACTTAATATCTGTGTAACTTTGGGAAACTCATTATGCCTCAATTTTCTCCAGGTATATAGTATGGTGATTAATTGTCCCTAGCTCATAGGGTAATGACAAAGACTAAATGATTTTGTGTAAGGCCCTTAAATGAATGCTGGGTATGTTAGCTCTTATTAGACTCTCCTAGCTCAGTTTCTTCCTCTTAGTGGGACTCTTGGAGAATACAATGCAGACTTGAATGGCAATTTTTGTGTGTATTGGGTTTTCCTGAGCAGTTCAGGGGTCTGTGATGGGAAGAATTTAAGATGAGTCTAGGTTAAGAATTTAGACTGAGAACAAATAAGAATTTCAATTAAAATGACAACTGAAATTCGTAGAACATTGTCTTTCATTTCTTGCCTAAGGCCGGAGTGAGGAGGTTAGAGAATGTTTGATCAGCTTGAAGCATTTCCTGTCGACTTAACCCCAATACTGTGAACCCAGGTTAAAAACGCGTGCTGCTTTGGCAGTATGCATCAGCAAGGCATGCTCCTCTCAAGAAGCTCGGCTCCAAGGAGTAAGTACAGGCTTGGTCTTTGATGAATACTGAAAGCAGAAATCAGTCCCTTGAAATGAATTTCTGAAGAAGAGCTTTAGGGTTCAGACCACTGCTCATATCATTAAAAAGCTCGGTCTTTTTTAAGGGACCTCCATTCACTGTGAATCATAGAAATTTAGAGCCAGAAGGCATCATAGACATCATTCCTTATTCACCTAAAAGAGAAGAACTTACTGCTAACTAGGTCTGAGGTTTAATAAGCAAGTTCTGAACAAGCCCCTGGCATTTTCTCAACTGTTCTTCAGCTTTCAGTTCTTCCCTCCCTCAGCTGTGCCTTCTGAATGGATTTTTAAAAATTTGCTGCAAGTGCCCCTGAACTTTGCCACTCTCAACAAAAGGAGACATACTAAACAAGAAAATAAAGGAACATAATGGAAGGTTATTTCTAAATAAGTATATTGGATCAGCTTGGAAATACATCCTTTTGCAGCAAAGCAGATTTTGCAATTATAGGGAGGATTCCCCGCCCAAGCAAGATGTGGTCTGTGTTAAGTGGTAATGAAAGATCTATCCTGTATCGATGGCCCACATTCCCACAGCTCTTTAGATAGGAAAACTGTTTACAGTGGAAGAAATAGGATAGCAGTAAGATGCAATTACTGTGTGGGCTGCCCAACAGAGGAGCAATTATGCTCCCAGATTTGGACATCTTCCTCTGCGGTTCAGAAATCTGGAACTTTATCTTTTAAAAAGTATTTTAAAATTCCACTTATGACATGAAATATCATGGAGGGAAGGTAAGAGAGCAAGCATTTTTTTCAAGTTCTTATTTCACACAGGACACTTCAAGTCGTGATTTTCATGTGTTCTCACACGAAGCCACATGACAGCGATGGAAGTTAGGTTTCACAATGTGTTAAAGTCTTAAGGCTAATTAATACTTTTGGCAAAACTGTTTTGCCCAGTTGGATCTGACTCCAAACCTCTTGGTCAGTATTATTAGACCCACGTTGCTTATGAAGATTCTGGATGATGCAGTATTGTTATAAGGAGTTTAGGCTTTAGGTGCATAAGGCTTTTTGGCGTTTGCTTTGTCTGTTTTGCTATAAGCTTCACTGAGAGTAAAAACACTGTCTTATTCATCTTACATCTATCACCAGGCATTGTCTCCTATTACATAGGAATGTACTAGGTCTGCAAGAACTGGAAAGATTGCAATATCAACTTACGATTACATAATTATAGGCCCTATCGGATATTCAATAATTAGATTTTCGAATGTCTTGTTGATAGGGCAGTATGTTAAGTCCTATTTAATTTCCTATCTTAGAAGTTAGTAACTGCTAAATAAATCTTAGTTTTCTTTTTTATGCAGCTCTGGAGGTGGAAAAGGAAAGGTATGTGTGAGGAGGAGGTACGGTGAAGTAGGTGATGTGTTCTGGATTTCTGAGCATATATAGCTGTTTACTACAATGAAAACGGTACTATTTGTGTCAAATGGAATCAAATGTGCTAATGAGGATTGGTACTGTCATTTAAGCGTCATTTATATCACTGTCTCTATGAAGACATTCACTGAATCCTAAGTAATTTACAATAAACTTTTGGATGAACACTAGTTTATATTTTGACTGAACTGCATAGGACTCAATAGCATTTCAGTTTATACACATGCTGGGATTATTCAAGACGTTAAGGCTTTCTGAAGAAGACAAATAATTTTCTTTCCACATTCATTATTTAATATTCATTTGATAATATTTTCATGGCACAAGTTTACACAAGAAATGTGATCGTGATGAATAATGACTAAATATGGTTTCAGTTGGGAAACATATTACAAGGTAATAGACCAGATGATGCTTGCAAACACCCCATGTTGTGTGAAAAGCAGGTCTGGAGAAATTGCCTTTAGACAGTACCTAATCTTAAACTCTTGCTTAGAAAACATGTAGCAATTCCTTGCCAAAGATGTTTCTACTTTCATAAAAGGCATGAGGTGACCAGACGAAAGTCTGAAACAAGAAGGAACGAATCAGCTTCTTCCACACAAAAAACCCAGGTTGAGTGTTCCACGGGTCAGGCTGAAACAGGAAGCCTGTACAACAAACCAGGTTCCACCTCAGAGCTGTAGCTTCACTGAGAAGCTAGAAAACATGCTGAGGAAAGGTTCCCAGTGACACGCCTTTGAAGCTGCAGGAATTTCTTCAAAGTATTGTGAGGGTTAAGAACCTCATTCTTTCAAGTGCCCGCTGGAAGATTGGGACTGATTGAACCCAGATGGAACCAGAGAACTTATCTTTTTTTATCCCCACTCAATTCTCTAGATAGAATTCCTGGCGATCTAACTGTGTGTTGAAGTGGTTAAATGCGGCATCTGGATGATGAGAAAACTATTGTTTTCCTTTTGGGTGATTAAGATGTGGGAAGAAGCTATTGGGGGCCTTCAAAACAAAAAACAAAACAAAACTCCACCAATAACCCAAAATCAGGAGTAAAGGAAAAAATCAACATGCTGACCTTGGAGAATCCTGTGAAAACCTACCTTATGACACTGTTATTTTGCCCATTCTTGATAGGCTTTGACTCTGTCTCTTTCATTTTTATTTTCTGGCAGGTTTCATTGTCCCTGAGTTTGCGATCTCTTATGCTGATGTCTAATTTGTGCTAATGTCAGTAATTTTGTGTGGGGCGGAGAGGTGCTTTGGGGTTCCCCACTCCATGACTGATTCTAATTCCAGACTCTAAAAGTTAATTCCAGCCACTAGATGGCTGTTTAGAGATGAGAGGGAAGAGTTATAGTCTGTAAGAACCGGAAAAGCACTGTGGTGGGAACAGCCAGGCAGAAGAGGCCGTGGGCCAGGCAAAGAAGCTGGAGACCAGATTAGGTACATGTATACATATTTCAAAGAGGCCCCCAGGTGAGATGGACTGAGCCTGGGGGAAGGGATAGAAGTAGGTTGGAATTAGAAAGAGAATTCACACACGTTGGGATGTTCACGAAGGGAGGACCTAATTTAGAATAGTCTGTTTTGCTATGGCCAAAATAGACACAACCAAAGTCTTCTAAGCAAAGTTTTTCTCTGCAAGTTGTTTTTCCTCTTGAATTCTAATTTCTCATCTCTACCTTTCCATTGCATGATATTACCTCTATTACACAGCACTTACCACCTTGTAAGTAGGTAACTGGCATATCTCTTTCCCATGCAGGAGTGTGTGCTCCTAGGGGACGAGCCATGTCCCTTTTACCTGTGATGTTCCAGTGCTTGCAACATACTGAACACTGAGATATATGTTGAAGTAAAATGTTGCATTGGTTTGAGGGTGTGGTTGATATTGAACTGTAACCACTGAAAGGAAACCCAAGACCTTGGCTTGAGATAGAGAGGAAGAGAATATGCTGGGATATTTCACGTCCCTTCTCCAAATTTCATGCTTTCTCTTAAATTGTAACTGAATATTCTTTTATTTAAGGTTAGCTTGGAAATATAATCACTGAATGTTGAAATGTGTCGCGTCCAGCACGGCAAGAGCTGTGGGAAGCAAGGAGGGCAGCACAAGGTTAAGACAGACAGTAGAGGAGAGTATTGTGCAAGTGGAGCCAAGGGACTCCAGCCTCAAGGACTGAGCCCCGAATCAGGCCAAGGCATGGCTTTTATGAGTTAGTTGTGGAAGTAAAAGAAGTAAAGCTTGTCAATCTCAAGATCTGTGAATCCCATACATTACAATAGGAAACTGATTCAAGCCAATCACCCTTACCTGCAGGCAGCTAAACCAAAAGTCTCAGGATGTATGTACCTCCCCAAGGGACAAAACCTGTATGCATATGAATAGATGGAGAGCACATCATTGAGTCACTTCCCCTGCAGGTTGTGGGCAGGAATGCAGCCACAGAGGCAGAGGCTCTCCTTAGCCGGAGGAAGGTGGGGGGCTGTGCCCACCTCTATCAACCCCGTGAGTTCTCCAGATGGTCCCCACATGGCTGTGTCTAACTTGGGTTGCCCCTCCCCCCAAGTGGGAGTCGTACCGGTCTTTAGCCATATTTTGGGGCCAAACATGGAGACATAAGGTGCAAGCACAAAGGTGAAGCAAAGTCCCTGAAAGGATCCGTCTCACAGACTCTTTTCTTTAGGGGCAGGTACATGGAGACAGACAGGTAGGCTACTGCATGGCCACAGAAATGTGGTTGAGAAAGTTGACAAGGACTATAAAGGAAAGTCTCAAAGTATTTATATACCAACTTTTCAGACATGAAGGCCAAGTGGTGCCCTGCAGCTGACAAAAAAGTGTAATAAAAAAATCAAAATCCCGGAGTGGGGGGTGGTAGGTGGGAATGGTCTATAGGAGGCAGAAAAGCAAAAGGCAAGTCAGAATTAGTGAAACTTCCAGGGGGAGTTGAATTAGGTTAAATATGCTTATTGCATTCTAATTGGACAATCTTGAGATTTATTGGTAAAAAACATTTAGGCACATTATCAAGTGAAATAGAGACAGTATACATTTCTCAGTGATGACCTAATGATAGACTTGATAGAGTCATAGCAGGACTTCTCTAGCTATTGTGACAAGAGCATTGATTTTTTTTTTTTTTTTTTTTTTTCATTTTTACAGATAGAATATAGCTCAGGCACTTCCTTCCCTCAGAAAGATACAGTAGTATTTAAAAATCTAAACCTAATATTGATGAAAGGATTTTTATTGTCATTAAAAAGAATTCATTTCAGAGTTTCTTTAAATAGCAAATAATGGGAAGAAATCTCCTTTGTGTACTTAAAGTAGAATTCCTACTGTCTACATTTTCAGAAAGATCTTAATTCAGGCTTGCAGAAATTCTACAAATATTTGCTTGCTTCTTATTCAATGGATTTGTACTACTACTGAGGTAGAATTATGGACAGGAACGATCAATTAGTAGCTGTGAGATCTTGATCATGTTATTCAACTTCTCTGCTCTGATCTAATCTATGCAAGAAAAGAGCAGAGATACATATTTCTAAAATGGCTGCCAGTTATATACTCTGTAGGTCTATACTTCTGCTACATACAAATGTTTCCTAAATAATAAAATTCTCTTTTATTATTGTGCAAATGTATTTCTGTGTATTAAAGGATGGCCTAGCCAAACAGCAGAAGAAGCTTGTCTCCCTGTTCTAACACATTCGCCCCTCTCTTTGCTTTGGTTTCTATCCTTGCAGTAGTCATGCTCTGTGGTGGGATGGGAAGAGGAGAAACCCATAGATCTATTACTGAATTCTTCCAGGTTCTTTTGTTCCAACAGTGCCCTTTTAAGGAGCAATCATCTTCCAATGCCTCTTTCCACACCACATGGCTCTGGGAGGCTAGCGACTGTACTTGTAGAATGAGTAAAACAATACATATGCCAGAAACTTAGAGGCGAACAGGTTAGCATTTGCATGACGTTCATGTTCCTACTCCTGAATTTTAAATCCAAATTAACACTTTTTTTAAAAAAAAAATTGACTGTTTTACTGGCTAGGCAATATCTTTACCTCTCTACATTTTTCAGGAAAAGAAATTTATTTTTAACACAATTTTAATCCAGTAGGCAAGGTTCATGGGGATTATCCAGAAACTGATGTTGCAGAGAAAGAGAATGCATGAATGCAACATACAACCACTGTTTGCAATGTCTGAAATGTTGACCCTTCTCTTTGTTCACCTAGCAAAGCCACTTCTCTTTCTCCAGGATTCTCCTCCAAATGCTGTCAGTCCAGGTAGCTGGTTACTTTTTGTTATTTCAAAATGTGCTTTTGCAAAAGCTACTTCCTTCTAGAAACTCAATGTATGTTACATTAAAAGATTATCTCACCCTATTTTAATGTTTTGATTTCTGTATCTGTTTCCTACATATTTTTCTCTGAATTTGTAGGGGGATTTGGTACCATGAATAAGTGAATAAGTGAATTAGAGACCATAAACTTGGGAAAGGAATGGCTATGAGAAGGAATTAGCAGAAATGGTTCATTCCAAGAAATTGTGAGTTAAATTTACTAACAGGGGAGATAGAAAAGGGATAAAAGAGGGCAAAAAGAAATCTGGATAGAAATAGAGAAGTTAAGGGAAAGAGTTTATTTTAGAATGTGTAAGATCAGTAGGGTTAAATGCCTATTTTTAATCAGTCGGCAAGTATCCTAGAAAATGTACTTTAGTACAAATCTATAACTATAAAATACGTGTTCATTGAAATTGGTGAAGCAATGTAAAGATGCACTAAAAAGATTATTTTTCTCATTCTCTCTACTCCCAGGTTTTCCAAACTAGTATGCATGTTGGATGTTAAAATTCCACTACTTTCTCAGTGCTCATAAAAATGTATACACATACACAAAATCTCATTGGCTCCTTTACAAAAAAACATATTATACTATATTTATTCACCTGCAAATTAACAATACATCTTGGCTATCCCTGTAAGTGAATAGATGCTCATCTGTTTCCTTTCCTTCCTTTCCTTCCCCTTCCTCTTCCCCTCCTCCCTCCTCCCCGCCCCTCCCCCTCCCCCTCCCTTCCCTTCCCTTCCAATTAAATTTTTTATTTTATTTTGGTAAGAACACTTAACATGAAGTCTACCCTCTAGATTTTTAAGTGGACAATACAATATTTTTATCTATAGGCCCAATGTCGTACAGCAGATCTCTAGAACTTACTCGTCTTGCGTTACTCCAACCTTATACCCGTTTGTTAGGAACTCCCCATTTTCTCCATTTTTTTTTTCTTTTTCAAGAGCCCCAGGTACAGAACAGATATTCCATTATCTATTTCACTATTTCTGTATTGGTGACATTTGTTTCCAGAGGCTTTTTCTTTTATTTATTTTAAGCTCCACAAAAATTGTTGAAACAATCACCCTTGTATTTATCATCACAAATTTGGTGCTTTTGTTTCTGTAGGATAGATTTTCTAAAGTGACATTACTTGGTTAAAACGTATCTATACTTCGAATGTTTATAGCAATCGCCAGTCCTCTTAACATTAGCTTACTATGAGGAGCTTGAACAATTCATAGCCCCAGCAATAAAATAGGAGAGTGCCCGTTTTCCCATATCTTCATCAGCACCAAATGCCATAAATCTTTTTTTTGCTGATATGGACGAAAAATGCCACTTTAATTGTGCTTTAGTTTCAACTTCTCTAGATACTAGTGAAGCTGAGAATCTTTCTACTTTTATTGACCAATTGGGTTTCATCTTCTGTGAATTGCCTGTTTATTGCTTCTGTCCATTTTTCTTAAATTAGAGGCATTCTTTTGGCTTGTTAGATGTAGTAGCCCTTTGTCACATGAACTGCATGTTTTCCTAGTTTATCCTTTTTATTTTGACTTTTTTTTTATAGTGGATTTGCCATATAATATGCTTTAATTTTATAACTCAAAATGTATCTCTCTTCTATTATTTATGACTTCAGAAAACTATGTTTTGCATTAGAAGTTTTATTCTCCCCCAAGTTTGTGAAAATATCTTAATTTTCTAATTTTTAAAGACTTAAAAATATTTTTGCATTTAAATTTTATCCATCTGGAATCATTTTGGCATATGGTGCGAGATTGATGGTCTAGATGATTTCTTTCTAGACAGATAGCCAATTATGCAAGGATAATTTATGAATAAACCAATTATTTCCCACTGAATTAAAATGTCACTTTTCTGAATTTATTTCTGGACTCTCTATTTTGTTCAGCACCTATATTTTCTATTTCTGTGTCAGAACCAGAGATTACAGGGACTTTATAGTAAATTTAAATATCTGGTAAGTTATAGATTCCCCTTTCTATTTTTCTTTGTTCATAATCTTCTTTTCTATTATAGACACTTCTTTTTAAGCTGAAAACAATTTTATCTATTCCATCCCTCAAAACCAACAATATCATCAAAAATCAGGATCTTGCTGAAATTGCATTAAATTAATAAATTAACAAAAAATTCTATAAATTTTATTTGGGTATTTGTGTATTCATCAGAATATTTTTGTTTACTCTCTTAAATGACTTTCTATTATACCGTGTTTCCCTGAAAATAAGACCTGGCCAGACAATCAGATCTAATGCATCTTTTGGATCAAAAATTAATAAAAGATCTGGTATTATATTGTGTTATATTACATTAAAAACTGGTCTTATATTATAGTTAAATAAGACTGGCTCTTATATTAGTTTTTGCTCCAAAAGACGCATTAGAGCTGATTGTCTGGCTAGGTCTTATTTTCAGGGAAACATGATAATATTGATACACCCCACCATTTATTTTTTAACTAGTTGTACCTTTTATTGTGAACAACACTTTCCATACAAATCATAAATACACAGATTAGTGAATTATCACAATGGCATTATCAACCTTTTAAATTTCTGTCATTCTGGTGGATTTACAGTGTTATTGATTTATGATCTTAGCTTGCATTTCCTCAATTACTATTGAGATTGGACAGTTTTCATAACTTTATTGACCGTTTAGTTAATTTTTTGTGTAAAGCTTATTTAAGTCTACGGGTTGTCTCTTTAGTGATGATTTGTAGTTCTTTAATCTGCATATGGGCCTTTTATTGGTTATAAGTGTTACAAACATCTTCGCAAATCCTGTAATTTGCCTATTTAATTTTTTGTATCGGGATCTTTCAATAGAAGTTCTTAATTTCACTGTAATCTATTTACTCAATCTCATTCCCTACCATTAGGACTTTTTATATTCAGTTGAAACTACCTCAAGATCCTAAAGACACACACAAACATCTTCATCTAGGAACTTCTCTTAGCATTTCATGTTTAAATCATCAATCCACCTAAGATTGATTTTTCCATATGATACGAGGTAAGGATCTAGTTTCATTTATTTCAAATCAGATATCCAGTTGACCCAGGACCTTTTATGGAAAGAGTCTCATATTCCCCTAGTGCTCTGCAGTGTTAGCTTTGTCATAAATCAAGTCATCAAATGTGTGTTTCTTTTTGGCCTCTTTCATTACTTGTATTGGTCTACTTGTCTATGTTGAGGCAACACCACACTGTTTTAGTTACTGCAGTTGTATAGCTAGTTGAGTAAGTACTCTCACCTTGGTTATTCTTTGTCTTTTGCATTTTAAGATGAAGTTTAGATCATCAACTTTTACCAAAAGCTGTAGAAATTCTCATCCATAGACAAATTTTGAATCCGTAGATAAATTCTGGAAGAATTTACATTTTTATAATATCAACTTTTCCAATTCATGAAAATGATTATATGCTTCTATTTAGTTAGGTTTTATTTAATTTCTTTCCATACTATTTTATAATTTATTGATTCCTAAGTATTTGATATTGTGTTTATTATAAACTCAATTAAAACATTTTATAATTATTTATTATATAGAAATAAAATAGATTTTTACATACTGATTTTTGTATCTAGAACTCTTGCTAATATCACATAATTTATTAAAAATTTTTTTCTGTGTTACAATCACATCATTATAAGTGGGATATGTGTGACTACTTCAGATAAGGGAGCCAGGGAAGGCTGTAGAGAAAACAATTAGAAGAAAACTTGCCTCTACCTTTTCATTCTCTTCTCACAACAGAGGCCAGAGGCCAGAGGCCAGAGGCCAGAGGCCAGAATGTCCTTTAAAAATATGTTAGGTCATGTAATAGACTTGATTTTATACCTTTTTATTATGATATTTTTGTTTCTTTTTCTCTTTCCATTTCCCTACTTTCATTGGATTGATAAAATTTTCCTTCTTCCCTTTTTATATGCTTGTGACTTTGGAAGCTCTGCTCTACTTTTAAGTTTTGACAAAGGTAGAAACCCATGTAACAATCACCACACTAAATATATAAAATATTTCCATCACCCCAGAAAATTTGCTCAAACTCCTTGAGAGTCAATCTCCTGACTTCCGGCCCCATGCAACCACTAATTTTTTTGTCACCTTGGGTTACTTTTGCATATTCTAAAATTTTATATAAATAGATTCCTTCATTATGTAGTCTTGATTCTGGTTTATTTTGTTTAGCATAATGATTTTTGAGATGCAGCTAGGTTGTTGCATGTAACAGTAATTTATTTATTTTTTTATTATTGAGTAGTACCCCATTATATAGATGTATCAATTTGTTTATCCTTTTATCTTTTGATGGACAATTTGAGTTGTTGCATCTTTTGGCTATTAATAGAGCTTCTGTGAATATTTATGTCAAGGATTTTTATAAACACATGCTTTCATTTCTTTTGGGTAAATATCTAAGAGTTCAATTGCTGGGTCCAAATATTCTCCAACATGACTGTATCATTTTGAGGCAGGTTAATTAGCATGTTGTTAGGTAGACAGGGAAGTCCCTGGTAGAATAAACAAAGGCAGCCATATCCTGAAACTCTAGGTTTTGAAATCACTGCTTCGCTCCAGAACAAAATGTAACAGAGCCTTGAGTTAATCATAAAATTATTTTTGGCCAGACAACTGGAGCAGAGCTGATAGATAGGAGTGGGGTATTTTGTTAATCCCCTCAGGATGCGCAAACAGGACAAATCTGATAGACAAATCTCATTAGAAGGCGCCAGGGCCCTTCTTCAAACGGGCAAGAGAAGATATAAGAATAAGAGTGTTTGCCCCCTGCTGGGCACCCCATTCAGGACCCCCTCCCGTTCAGGAGCTCTGACCCTTTGCTTTCAATAAACTATCCTCTTTTTAAAATCTCCTCTCCTCTCCTTGGTCTGTGCTTCCATTCTTCCATTTCACAAGACACCATCCTGGCATTCACTCAAAAATCTCCTACATCAATTTTACACTTCCATGGGTAATGTTTAAGAGTTATACTTGCTTCACATTCACAACAACTGGTACTACCAATCTTTTTATGTGAAAAGTTGCAGTGGGCTTTTAGTAGCATCTCATTGTCGTTTTAATTAGCATTTCCTTGATGACTAAAAATGTTCAGCACCCTCCCATGTACTTATTAGCCATATGTATCTCCTTTTTTGTGAAGTATCTGCTCAAATCATTTGCTCACTTTGTTTTCTTTCTTTCTTTCTTTTTTTTTTTAAATTGGGTTATCTTATTGAGTTGTAAGAGTTCTTTATATATTCTGGACATAAGTCTTTTACCAGATATATGTATTGCAAATTTTTTTGTCATCTACTCCAAGGATATTGTCACATAGGGCATCTCTACTATACATCCCTTACATATTTTATTTTTCAGTTTTCAAAAGAAGTATTTTAAATGTTCTGTTGAACTCTTCTCAACCTCTTGTTTATTCTTAGCTGATGACTTTCTCTCATATTTCACTATTGAAATAGAAGTAAGCAAATAAAACTGTCCAAGATCCCAAACTACCAACCTACTTAATCTGTAGTCAGCTCTCTGACATGTCCTTACTGTTGATAGAATGTCCCTGTGCCTATCAAGGGGATAATACCTCAATTTGTTGTGCTCTGAGTCATAATTTTTCTTCAGTTTTTAAGGTCTTGGCTCCATTGATTACCCCTCTGTCTCTTGAGAAACAAGGGAACAAAACTGGAATTAAGGGTAAGGATGAACCAGAAGTAGACTGAAAATTTATTTATAAGCAGAATATATAAAGAACTTGTACAAATCAATAAGTTAAAACAGACAATGAAATAGAAGGAAAAAGATAAACAGGCTCTTTGCAAAAAGGATGCCAAATGGCCTATAACATGGAAAATATTCAATTTCATTGGCAATAAGACAAATGTAAAGTAAAACCACAATGGGTACCATTACATAACTAACAGAAAGGTAATTAAGAAGACTGAAAATAGCAGGTATTGTTGAGGATGTGGAACAACTGGAACTCCCATATGTTTGGTGAGACTGTAAATTGGTGGGACAAAGTTTAATATGATCTTCCAAAGTTCTAGTTATGCAACATCAACAGAATTGCATGGGCTGATGTACCAAGAGACACATACAAGAATAGCCAATCTTATTTGTAACTTCCAATGTTTCTTCTGTTCCTGTCTCTCTTCTGCTTCTGGTATTCCAATTATGTATATGTTATATTTTTTTATATTGTCCTAGAGTTCCTGCATGCTCTGTTCTTTTCTTTTAATTCTTTTCTTTTTTTTCCTCTTCAAATTTTAGTTTGAATATTTTTGTGTTTTGTTTAATTATCTTGAAACTCATTGCATCTTTCACTGGCCAAATCCAGTCCAGTAATGAGCCCAGTGAAGGGATCCTTCATGTCTATTGCAGTGTTTTTGACTTGCAGCATTTCTTTTGATTCTTTTAGTTTCCATCCCTCTGCTTAATTTTAAATGACCTATTTGGTCATTTCTAACATTTAAGTTTGGTTCTGATGATTGCTTTGTCTTTTCAGATTGTCTTTTTTCTTGCCTATTCATGTGCCCTGTAATATTTTATAGAAAGCTGAACATATGTTGGATTAAATGAATTGAGTTAAATGGACCCTTAGTGTGAGAATTTATGTTCATGCGGTTACAAGTTGGACGGTGTTTAAAGTTTGTGGCAGCTATAGGTGCCAGTGACTCCAACTTCCTGTACTATCCTTGATTTATTCTTATCTTTGGACTTTGGCCTTCCCTAATTATTCCTTAAAAAGAGTCTGTGTCTTGTAGGTCTTGCAACTGTAATCTACTGCTATTATACTAGAGCCCTGTTGATGTTGTGGTAAGGTGTGGGGAAGGGGAAGCATTTTATAACCTTCTGAATAAAGCTCAGGTTTAGTGGACCTGTGTCTTGGGGCTGTAACCTTCACAAGTGTTTCTGCAGTGGTATAACTTTTGTCCTCCTCAGCCTCCTAAACCCTTCCCTGACTGCAGCATTCTCAATTTATGAAGCTCTGATTTCTGTTGACTGTGCGTTTTTTGTTTTTATTTTTTTCCCTCAGTCAGATAAAGAAGTGGTAGGCTGGAGTGTATATGAATTCCCTTCCCTTAGCCAGGAGGAGGCTCTGGTAATGTCCTTCCCTCTGGAGAGGACACCTTTGTCATAGACAAGGCTCTAAGTATATTTCACAATGATTGTTCTTTCCTTTCTCCCTGCCCAAACTACCACAAGATCTTTCTCATATCTTCACTACAAAGTTCTGGCAAGATTCCTAGAGGATCATGTTTGGGAGCCCAAAAGTTTCTTACTATCAGTATAATTCATACTCAGTCTCCACCAGTTTGGCAAGATTACGATTTAAATGTTCCTACCAATTTATGGCTCTAGTAGCTTCAGTTTCAGATAAGAAGATCTTGGCTGTGACTTTCTGGATGTTTCCTGTCTCTCCAGATTTGGGTGGGATATTTTGCTCTGTGACCTCAGTTTTCTGATGGCTCCAAAAACAGTTGTTGCTTTTTGGTTTGCACAGCTTTTTTGTGTGTGTAAGAATGGGAGTGACAACTTCCGAGCTCTTTACATTTAGGAGCAGAAACTATAATCTCCCTATATTATTTGTAATGGCCAAAACACAACGAACCTAACTGACCTTCACAATAGATTATATAAATATAATGGAATAATATGCAGGAATAAAAATAAGCACCCAACAGATTGATAGTCATAATGCTGAGCAACGCAGAAAAAAAAAACCTGGAAAAATCACAGAAAGAAAACTATGGAATAGAGTTAGAATTACAGGTAGCCATTACTTTTAGGGAGAGAGAAGGAAGTACCATATTTTGCTGTGTATAGTGCACCCTCGTTTTTGGCCCAAACTTTCAGGGAAAAACTTTTTTTTTGTTTTAATTTTTTAATTCAAATTGTTATTTGTTTACATTTAGGTACTTGTTTTTCATATTATAAAGGAATTTTAGCATTTATTTTTTAACAATAGTATGGTACAAGCAGCTTTATGTAACAAATAATTACAAAACACAAGAACAGATACAAGGTACAAGAAATTTCATGTACCGGTAACAAATTTATGATATTTATGCATCTTTTTGTTGCAAGTTCGAGGCAAATTCAACAAAACCGATTATCATATTCCTGGGTATTATTTTGCATACGGATATCGTTATTGATTTCTAGAGTTACATTTTAACTTATAAACGTAAATAAAAGAATTAAAAACATTTATGTAGATACAGAATTAGTACTACCGATGTATAATGTGCATCCTTATTTTTCCCTCCCAAATTTGGGCATAAAAGTGCCCATTATACACAGTGAAATATGGTAGTTATTGGAAGGAAGCATGAGGACTGTATTCTATTTCTTGACCTTGGTAGTGGCTATGTAGGTGTTCACTTGGTGATATTTCTTGGGGTACAGTTTTCTGTTAGTGTGTTCTATTCCTGATGAAAAATGTTTGAAGGAAGTGTAACTTCAAAAGTGACTGCTGTAACTTTTGGTCATATACATTTTCTGAATATCTGATGATCATTAGGAAGATAGTTTTTCCTATCACATACTGTAAAGTTTTGTTAAATAGTTTGAATTTGCTCAGAGATAACTTGACTTTTATACACAAAATCAAAGTCCACCTTAGAAAAATCAATAGTGCTTTTTAAAAGAGATTTATGGTTATAATATAATATAAATATTCTGAAATTTAATAATTTGAGCTGAAACTATGTAATAGAGCTAGAGTCCATTTCAGGATGCAAAACATGGAAGACAATAACATAAAAAATTTAGTAAATGTTCCATAATCTTAGGTGATGGGAAATCATTTTAAGGAAACTGCCTCTGTACTCCCACCATGTGCCTCATTGCTCAGCATTCTTGCTACACTGACAGCTCTGACGGCTGAACAGCATCTCTCCTTGCACCTTCAGTGTAGAACCCATCCCTCCCTCTTCTGGTTACTTTACCACTCTGGTGTTTTAGCTTCTCTTTGGCTCTGCTTTTCCATCCCCTTCTACTCTCATATTACCTTTATTACTTGTGGCTTCTACTCACTGAGGACTTCTGTGTAATGACTGTTGCTTCTTACCTCTTCCCTGGGTAACCCCTTCAGTTTCTGCTCCTGTCTGCTGTGTCTTTTGCTTTCTGAGTCCCTGGAAAGACCTGCTCAGATTCTCTGGTCATACACCAGTATGGAGTAGTAGTGTTTGACACACTTCTCCTGTCTGATGCTCCACAGAGGCTGCTGACTCTCTTCCCATCTAGCCTAATGAGAAAGGCTTTTGGGTCAGAGGTGATCCCTGGGCCCTGAGCCCACAGTTCTTTCTGAGCATGAATTGGTATTGTAGCTCTCAGATAGTATGATGCGTTGTCACGTACTAGGGAAATGTTTGGCAGAGACTCGCATGCTGTTAAGTGCTAAGGAAGATGTGGAAAGAAGCACAATTTGTGATTTGACAAGAAATGACAGGACAGCATATCTGGAGATCAAGAGGGACCTCAGAAGTCCTAGTTTTCTCAGAGGAAAGTGTGTGCTCTTCACTCCAGGGACTTAAGTGGCTGCAGGGAAATAGCACATCCTTCTTCGATAGGGAGGGCAGAAGTCCAGGGGCTGGGAATTTGGAGACAATGCTCAGACCTCAGTATTTTTGTTCTAAATAAGCAGGGTCAATAAGAGCAAATTGCTTTGACAAAGCATTGTGTTCACAAGTGTAGCAGCTATGCACTTGGCAGACCATTTAAGGACGTAGTTCCCTACTGCACTAGCTGTAGGCATGTTACTCTTGTGTAATCCGGATTCATCATTAGGATTTCATTCACAAAGCTACTCGGGACACCTTGTAGCTATCTAAATTCCTCCTGGTGTGTGAATTACATAGGTGCTTTTCCAATTTCTGCTGATAGAATCTCTGAAGAAGACTTTGGGAGCATTTTCTGTATCTATAGTTGGACTTTGCTGGAAGGGAGTAATAGCCACAGTTCAGTTCACCAAAAGTCCCTTAAGGAAGTTAAGAACATATCCTGAGCTAACGTATAAACTTTCTGTAATGCAAAATGAGTAAGTCCTAGAGATCTGCTATATAACGTAGTGCCTATAGTTAACAATACTGCAGTATGCCCTTCAGAATTAAGGGGGTAGATCTCACATAAATGTTCTTACCACAAGGGGGAAAAAACAACAACAAACAAAGGGACAAGGAAACTTTTGGAGGTGTTGGGTATGTCTATTACTTTGATTGTGGTGATGGTTTCACAGGTGTTTGCACATGTACAGATTCATCAATTATATACATTAAATATGTACAATTTTTTTATACCAATTATATCTCAATGAAGAATTAAAATAAAGAATGGATTTGTGTCTGTCCTGGGAGCAAAAAGGAATGAGGTCAGCTGAGAGGATGTTGAGGTGACTCAGATCACAAAATCTTTGAACTATTGTTAAAGAACTATGGAATATATATGGTAGGCAGAACTTCTTGGACAGGTCTTCAAGATTATACACCCCCTAATCCCTTGAACTGTGAAGGTGATGAGATAATTCTTCTTTGATTGTGCTATGTTATATGGCATATCAGTTTACTGGGGTTGCTATAAAAAAGCAACACATAGTCATGGGTTGTAAAGTATAGGGAATATAACCAATAATATGTTAATAACCACGAATAATGCCAGGTGGTACTAGTCAGAGGAATCACTTCCTAAATTATATAAATATCTAACCACTATACTATATATTTGAAACTAATATAAAATAATATTGAATGTCAACTCTAATTGAAAAATTTTAAAAGGGGGGAAAGATCAATAATATTGTGATAGCATGGTACAGTATCAGATGTTTGCTAGACTTAATCACAGTGATCACTTCTTTAGCATAAAGAATATAATCAATAATGCGGTAATAACTCTGTACAGTGCCAGGTGGGTACTGTCGAATAACTTACGATGTATACCTGAAACTAATATAATATTGTATGTTAGCTTTATTTTAATAAAAATCTTTAAAAAGTAATAAAAACAAACAACACAAATTGGATAGCTTAAAACAACAGAAACATATTGCTTCTAACTTCCAGAACAAATGTGTTGTTCTGGAAGGTAGACGTCAGAAATCAAGATGTCAGCAGAACTGTGCTCCCTCTGGATAGAATCCTTCCTTGCCTCACCCTAGTTTCTGGTGGGGGAGGACAAGCCTTAGCATTCCTTGACTTGCAGTTGCCTCAGTCTGATCTCTGCCTCCGTCTTTACATGGCATTTTTCCTGTGTGTCTTTACAGGGTCTTCCTTTTGTGCCTGTCTCTAAGTCCACATTTCTTCTTTTTATAAGGACATCACTCATATTGGATTAGGGTCAACCCTAATGACCTCATTTTAACTTGATTACCTATTTCAAAGTAAGGTCATAGTATTGGTGGTTAGGACTTGAACCTACCTTTTTGGGGCACACAATTGAACCCATAAGGCATGGTTGACTCTAGAAAACAAAGATTATCTAGGTGGGCCTAATACAGTCACATGAGCCTTTCAAAGGAGGAGAACTTTCTCTGGCTGGTGGCAGGAGAGGAAGTCAGGTTGGAAGTACGAGTGGGATTCACTGTGCCATTACTGGCTTGAAGAAGGAGAGAGCTAAGAGGGGCCAACATGGGCACCCTCTAGGATTTGAGAATGGACTCGGGTTGATAACCAGAAAAGAAGGGAACCTCAGACCTAGAACCACAAGGAAATGAGAGTTCCGCCAATAACCTGAATGGTTTTCAAAGTGGATTCTTCCCCTGAGCCTGAATAAGTGTCCAGCTCATTCAACATCTTGATTTTTGGCCTAATGCAAAGAACCTGGCTGAGTCCACCCAAACTTCTGACCTACAAAACGGTGAGATAAATGAATATTGTTTTAAATCATGCAGTGTATGATCATTTTTATACAGTAAAACACAACAACAAGAACAACAAGGAAAAATGAATACAGTAAGGCATAAAATGCTATAAGCTCCTCCAGAGAATTGATGATAAGAGAGCCACACTGGGATTGAGTGCCATTCTTAAATGACAGTTAGATTCTCCTACTCTATAATAGCTGCTGACACAATCAGATTTGGGGCACAGACTATGACTAATAGCAGAAACAGATTCTGGAAGCTGCTGGGAGCTAAGGGACAATTTGAGAATTTGCTGTGCTGTTATTGGGCCCTGAAAGCCACCATGGAGCCCTGCTAAAGACTTCTTCTGGGAGTGGCAGAATAAATATACTAACAGGAGCTGTCACTAGAAACAATGGAGACTGTTTTAATGGGAAACATCTAGTCTTTTATATTATTGCTTCTAGAAATAGGGGATTGCCACAGATTAGGTAAGCATAGCTGTAGAAAAGAAAGCTGGAGTTAAGAGCAAAAGGCAAGAATCAGTAGAGGAACTTGAGTAACAACAAAGAATAAGAAAAGAAGCCCTATCACATGAACGGGACACACCCCGTAAGGCTCAGATGTAAGCCTGCAATTTGAGAGCAAACAGGTCTTCAAGGGTTCACTTGAGACAGACTGAGCATGGAACTGAAGCACCTATACATGGCAGGGCTTGCTTATCAACTGAAGGGCTGGCGAGGATGAAGCAAGCAGCCTGGAAATCTTCAATCCTCACTCTTGCGCAGGAACGTGTGGAAGCTGGCCGGATGTGACTAGAGACCCAGAAATCCTGGATGACATCTATTAGTGATGAATCCTTGAATTGAAACTGATATTTATATTCTTAGCTTTTCAGGTTTTTTTGGTGGGCAAGGGGACTTGAAAAAGGAATCTATGGATGCCTATTTCCTTAGATACTTTATCTAAATTCTAAATCACCATTTTCCCTGAGATGTACTTTTGTCCTTTACTTAATAAGAAGAATCCAGGGCGAGTAACTGTTCCCTTAAAAGGTCAAGGTTGTATGCTCCACTGTGAAATAGAATTTGGCTTATTTATATTTAGTTTAAAATTATGTACCAGTAACTTATGTGGTCAATGTAATGTGAAGGAAACAACCTCTTAAAAACTGCTTGGTCTCAGCTTCTTAATTTCTCTCTCTCTCTTTTTTTTTTCCTTTGGCTGGGGTCATTCGTCCCCTCAGCCAATAAGCCTGGTCTCAGCACTTGGATATAGCTGGATTGTGGCCAAGTTAGGTTTGCTCAGCATCAAGTCAAGGTTGCTGTTCAGTTGTTCCTGCCCTTGGCCCCCAGAGTCTTCTCCTAGACTCTGCATCACCTCACCTCAGTAGGCAGGTTCGGCTCCTGTCACCTCATCCAGCTGCGGTCTTCAAAACCTAGCCTGCTTAGTAAGCCTTCTGGGGGTCTTCCCTGGGCCAGGCTGTAGTTACTGAACCTACTCTTTAGTACTTAATATCGGTAGTTATTCAATACTTAGCATCAGTGACTTTGTCTAGATATTTATGTGTTTTTTTAAAATCTAAACTCATTGATGTTTTAGAGCTATGAGAGGTCTAAGCAAGCATCTATTCTAATTTCCCCATTTTTAGAATTTGAAATCTGCCTTGAAGTATTAAGCTGAAATCATATCAAGGAAGAGCCAAGACTGGGACTCTATCAAATAGAACTCCTGTCTTCTGTTATTTTTCTTGTATAATGATGCCATAAATATTTTGTATTCTCACTAGAGTATTAGTCCCTCAAGGGTCCAGGACCTATCTTTGTTACTACAGTAGATAATATACTGATGTCATTGAGGAGCAAGCTCCCTGATACGTACTTAATCATTTTACGTGGCTATTTAACGATCATAATGATTATGGCTACCTTTATTTATACAGTGAGGATTGACATCAGTTACATAAGTATTGTTCCCTTTACTGATTTCATGTAGACATTGTCCAAATTTTAGCTTCTCTGTAAGTAAAATGGGAACCAGTCCTGTAGCAAAATTCCATATAGGTCATGATTTTGACAGAAGGATGGCATTAGCCAATATATGTTTCTTTAAAAGATAGATTGGTCAATTTTATCAGCTTCATTGTCACTGAGAACACAGGCATTTTTGAACTAGAAAGGTTAATATAATTTCTAGACATTTGACAGTGGGATGGAAATTTTTGTTATATATTGACTATGAGGCAGTTTCACACTACACTTTCTGATGGATAGAGTAAATGTACGTGTACAATGTTTTCTTAATAAGTCAGTAATGTAAAACATTTGTTATTTGCTGTAGACTGGTAATGAGTCCTATTCATAAATTTAGTCAGAAACCTAGATTTAATTGGCAAACTTCAAATCAATGGTGTTCCTTGATTAGAAAGGTTATTTCCTAGGTACCACTATTAAGATAAAAGGAAAAAAAAAACAAGGTTGACATACCTATTTATTTAAAGGAATCTGAGTTACCTGTGCAAGAACTGAATGCTCTTATGGTAAGTTATTAGTGTCTGTTCTGCATTAGGGAACAGATTTCAATCAACAGTCCCTTTTTCCTCTTACCTTTTTAAAATGACTACTCTTGTGCTATATTGCTTACTATAGGAATCACATTAAGCAGTTGTTCAATATTTTTCACAAAATTTGGCAATATAGAGTTGACATGTAAAGTATTTATTTGAGAGCTTTCTACTGACTCATCAGCTGGGTCATAGAATGGAAGACTGAATAGAAAATTGCAATAAGCAATAAGCAAAAAGTAACAGCTTAAATCAACCCTGGTGCTTGGTGGGGAATAGCAGGTGGTTTATGCTAGGGTATAGTTTATGTCTTTCAAGGTCTTTGGTATGTCTAGTTGTAGAGTTCAGAGTCATAGGCTTTAGGAGCATGGGGAATATTCTGTACAGCCATGTCAGTGATTCAGACAACTGGTGAGCAGCAATCAGAATGACTAGAAAGAACCACATCAATTGGAAAGTTTGCCCATGGTGCTGGGCAGCATTTTTTTTTCTACTGATACTCAATCTGATCTAAACCAATGTGTAATTTGTTTAAGTTTCCTGGAATTGGCTTAATCAGCTGTATCATTCTAAAGTGAATTTATCAATAAAATTGAACATCCTACAGGGAGCCACAGCAGTCTCTTGGAAGGTGGATGTCCCTTTGAGGTTTGTGGCCTGTACATACAGCCAGAATCCCACGGCCTGCTCCCCACACCAGGCCATACAGGCAGCACTGCAGTCACCCCTCATCAGGAGATCATGGGGTAGCTTTTCCCTGAGGCCACACATGGCTTGGTGTCATGTGCAGCATAATTCTGGGGACATACAACCTGAAGCATAAACATTTTTGGAAAATGGTCTGTAACTGTACATAATGAACCATAAAAGAATCATTTCTTTCTAAGGAGGACACATGTTTTTAAGGTTCTTTTAGTTCAGTAATTAGGTTGCCAATATGAGAAATTTCTACTGGAATTTACAAATTTAGTAGAGTTATACAATGGTGTAAAACATCAGCCTATAAATTACTGTTTTAGATAAAAAGAGAAGTGTATGGACTGAAAGTGGTCCATCTAAAGGAAATGTTGTGCTTGAACTAGTTATTGGAATCCTCCAGGGCTCCTGTTTTTGCTTTCCCTGGGAAGCACTGATTGCTGGGAGTTTCCTCACATGTAGTTTTTCTCCCGCAGGAAGCTCTCCTCATTCTTGATACCTTTCCAGTCACGTGCATCTTCACTTCTGCTCCTCCCTGTTGACGCCATTTTCCCTCCACTCTCATCGCATTTATGAACTTTTTCCAACAGCTTGATATTTTGCTGATATTTAATCATTCCATATTGATTAGTTTTGCTTCCCAAATTAAGCTTGCGTTCTTGCAAACTCTTGGAAGTTAAAAAATGTCCTTTAAAAAGGGAGCTCACCGTGGGACTAAGATTCCCGGATAGAATGATCGGTGGAACATGACATAGATAAATTCGCAAGCCATGATTTATTGCACCTAACACTCCTACTGGGCCTATGCTGATAACGATATGTTTGATTGGCAACATGCTTGTGAAAATTTTGATTGTTTTGCTTTCTAAATGTGACTCATTATTTGGCTTAAAAATCTCCTGTTATCTAGTTTCTCTTGTTTCAAAAAAAAAAAAAAATCAAAAAAAAAAAATCTCAACCATGTGGAACAGGCCAAAATATTCTATGATGCTAAATAACGTAATTGATAAAAGGTGGCCAGTTAAAGTTTACCAGCTGTGATCATAGAGACAAAGAGAACTTTCATGGTCAAGGTCAGGGTCTCTAATATACTTTTGATGTGAATAGAAGCTTTATGAGAGTAAGAAATAAGAATACAATGAAATACTGTATCAGCAGAATAATTCTGAATGCTGGGAAAACTGAAAACTAGAGTCATTTTTTAATTTAAAAAGGCACCTACATTCCTCATAATAACGCCTTACTTTATTTCCCAATTTTTACTCATAGATGTAAGGACTTACATAATGAAAGAACCATTTTCTTTACCAAGTATGAGATGATTGATGGCCAGAGTTAATGCAAAATTATTTGGGAAGCATAATTTGTTCTTACTTACAATAATGACATGTGTTGTTTAGATTAGTTATTCTGTAATGTTTCTTTGGAAAGAGTGAATTACTTTATTTTCAAATGTGTTTTAATGCAACATTTATTTCTTGAAACCATATTAGAGACAATGAGACTAGGGCTTCAACTTGACAGATACTTGATTTACCAAATTATATGTCACAGAATTGGTAGAAATAAAAATATTCCTAAGCCAATCAGACAGATAAGTGTTGCCTCTACGTTTTCAAAAAGTCAGATTAGGAGTGCTCATAAGGACTTCGGTGGTTTTCCCATACAGGAAGTCCTTCCTTAACAGTGCTGGTAGGCTCTGCCACTTTCAGTGAAACAACGTACGACGAACCTGATTTGACCACAGGCTAACTGATAAAAACAAAAGTTGTACTAGATCAATGTTGTACTAAAACGACACTGAATGAAACAACATTATTTGAGGACTTGCTGTATTTGACAAGAACTTTGGTTTCCCTGTTACTAATATTTATGTTGGAACTAGGCATGAATTTGATATTCTTTTCTCCTCCCTATTGTGGTAGGGGAAAAGAAAAAGGAAAAGGGCCAGTAATCTTTTACCTATTTAAGGTAGTGCCCTATTTCTCCCCTTCGATTTGTCACATTTCTTCAAAGGTTAAGATATTGTTCCATATACGTATTGTTCTCTGATTCCTTGAAATCTTATAATACACTAATAAAAATATAAATACATTTACATAGAGCTTGTGTCAGGCAGTGATCTCAGCACTTTAAACATAGTAATTCATGTCATTCTCAAGTCAACTCTCTGAAGTAAGTGCTATCATTATCTCCATTTTATAGGTGTGGACGCTGAGGTAGAGAGAGAATAAATAATCTGCCAACGTCACAGAGCCAGCAAAAGTTTCAGCGAGGATGCAAACCCAGGAAGTCCCACTCTAGAGTTAACTAGGCTTCCTCTGGTCAAGGTTTACTTGAGTTTTTAATTACCATTATCAAAATATTTTTTTCCAGTTCTCCTGTTATTTAGCATTTTGATATTACTTGGCTTCTGTGACCATGAAGTCATCTGTTTCTCCTACTTTTCTGCTTTTTTTTTTAAATTCTACTGTTTACATTTCTTGTGTCCTAATTTCATATATTTACAAAGGCACTGTCCTCGTTCTTCGTATTTATTGTCTCACTGTACTATTAACTCCTTTGGAAAGCTCTTCATCTATCTCTGCTTTAATGATTCTCGTATATCTATGCCACCCCCAACCACATCCCAAATTGTTTGCTACATATTTCTCCTGAAATGTTTCATAGGTACTTTAAAAACAACAGGCCCTCAAATTCATTATCTCCACTATCCCCTTCCCTCACAAATGTTGCCCTCACTCTGTGTCTGCATCTCAGTTCACTTACTGGCACCACCATCAGAGTTATCCTCAAAAGCTCTCTTTACTTCTTGGATATAGTCAATTTACAAGGAATTCTAGACAGAAAGAACAATTTGAGGAAAGGATAAAAATATGTATGTTCTTGACATGTTAGGGGAATGATGAGTATTCTGGAGGGTCAGAGGAAAAAAGAAAGAAGGAAGGAAAGAAGAGATTAGAAGGGGTTAACTGAGTATAGTTTACTGACCTGCCGTGTCTCCCCGAAAATAAGACCTAGCCGGACAATGAGCTGTAATGCGTCTTTTGGAGCAAAAATTAATATAAGATGCGGTATTATATTATTATATTATATTGTATTGTATTACATTACATTACATTATAGAGACCTGGTCATATATTGTAGTAAAATAAGCCACCTGGGAAGCCAATCAAGTCTTCAGAATACCTTGTGAACCTGGAGATAGAGAAAGGGTAAGTGTAGCCTGGAAGCAGGGAGCGTGGTTTATCCTCCATCTCCCAACCCTGAGCGTTAATGAATGACTGCTTCCCACAGGAGGGTCTGGTGACCAGCACCCACCTCTCCTGTACCATGCCAAGCACACCTGCCAAAGGTTACTTCTGCAAATTCGATTCCATACCCTCATTCCGGTCATCCGCTTTCCAGCACACATTCTCAGGTAGCTTAATACCATTGGTGAGCTAGAGGAGACAACGCCTTACGATAGAATTGTCTATTTTTATCGTAAGATCAACTCTTTCCTCAATTTAGAGGGGTGGATTTAGACAAATACATGAAATTTTAGCGAGTCAGAAGAGGCAAATACTTTATCTTGAACAAAGAACCTGTAATTGTTAATTAGGCCAGTGGCCTTGATGGGAGTCTCTAGCTGATATCAGACTTAACAGACCAGAACGGAAGTCTAGGGGAGAGCTCTGAGTATCTGGGGAGTTGAAGGAAGGCAAAAGAACCTCAAGTGAAAGGTCCTTGCCTACTATTTTTGTGAGATCCTGTTTAGACACTTAGATGCTAGGGCAGGTTTGGGAGTTTCCTGATTCAAGATGTTTTCTTTTTATTTTGATAAAGCCAGAATAAGAAAACATGTTCTCTAGCATTGCTCAATAATCTTTTAATTAGTTCCTTTGTGCTTCTTTTTAGGAAGCTGGCTTGTTTGTAAATTGCACAAATCTCTTCTACCCTAACCCCGCCAAGCAGATACAAAACAGAACCTGCTGTAGCTCTCAGTGTCCTTTAGTGCTCCAGGGATTCAAAGGTTGAAAACAGACCATCCCTCTGTGATGGGACATATTTTGATATACTATTTCTCATGACTTTGTTTTTTTTCTTGGTTTTGGTTTCCTCACTATGGTTCCTTTACACTTAGTCTGTTTTATAAATTAAGAGTTGGCAATTTGTCAATGAAAAGAAACCACACATTGTTAAGGAAAGGGGAGGAGAAAATAGAACTAGTAAAACATAGACATCTGAACATATGGTGACCATATTCCTGTAGAGAAAATCAGTACACATGGTCTGACCAGTGTGTGCCTATATGGGGACAATAACACCAAATATATTAGACAACTTGCCTTGTACGACTTCTCGTTTCACACAGGCCTTAGAATAAGGAACTTGTTTGGCACCTCCCGCTGCCGGCTGCAGAGAGCACAAATCATCATGAGGATTAAACTCTTCCACTAGTGCTCTCAAGGGGGTATTGGCAGAAAAGGCACATTTCGTATGCCCCTGTTCCTATGAAAGCATCAGCGAGCTTCGAATAGCAAAATCTCTCACCAACATTCATATGTTTGACAGGCCTGAGTTTTCTAATGTAAAAACTTCAGGAAAGCATCCACAAGGTTACCAAGAACCTAAAACTGCATGTCCTAGTAACCTGACTGTGCATTAAAAAGTTGATTAAAATCAGGCTTGATTCTCACGGTATCATTAGGCTCTTTCTATGTAAAAGAGATTCACGCAGAGGGATGCACTTAAAACGCGCTGTGTGGTTTTCCCACCAGCAGATTTCCTGTTTAATGATAGGTTCTTAGCACCTCTTATGCTTTTATGTATCTGTGTAACTTTTTGTATTCCAGTTCTTGGAAACACGTCCGTGACAATTAAACAAACAAAAACAAAAAACACGTTTCTCTAAAGATAAGTCTTGTGAAAGTTCTCTTTCTCGATTTTAATTTGCACGAGAAATTCAGACTCTTATCCTGCCCATGCTGGATAAGACTAGAATGATAACGAATGATTAAGGACTGTTTTCAATTATTTATATATATGCCACATGCTCATATTTTTACGTTTTATCTGAAGCTGCTCAAATACATCAAAAGACAATACTGTGGAGATGGGAAGCTTAGGTTTTGTGACTGTGAAGAACAACACATTCCTTAATAGGTCTTTTTCTAAACTGTCATCTGAAGTTCATTCCTGGGGGAGCTATTTTGGCTTTGATGTTTTAATAGGTCTGGAAGTCATTTTGAAAGAACCAGCTTCCTTATTCTGTGTCTTGGTTCTATACCCTCCTTCACAGTCAGAACACTGATGAAAATTAAAAGACATCAGTCTAGTGGGATGAAAAAGGCCTCTTCCGTTTTAGATCCCTGTCCTTCATCCCCAATCCTCCTCAACAGGAGAGCTAACATCATATCTCTGCCGGTTGAACTTAATGAAAGGCAAAGAGGAACTCAAGTACAAGACTTATAAGTTGTCCTAAGCTACAGCCAGAAATTATAAAGGACATTCTGGTCTCCAGGGTGAGGAATTCATTTTACTTCTAACTCAGACAAACCCCCTGAGAACTATCATAATAAGAAAGAAAAGATTCAATTCTCACACCACAAGTTCCTCAACTGCCCCTGTTTTTAGCCAAGAAGTTTCATGTGCTTCCTGCCCCCCACCCCCTGCCCACTTCCCCCAATTCCTGCTTCTTAGAAATTCCCACTGTGGTTTGGGCTTCCAATGTCAAATACAAACACAAGCTGTACTTACTGCCGGAAACTAAATTCGTTGGTTGTAGTGAGTGCCTCTACTCCCATCTATTACCAAAAGGATAGTTTTAGGAACCCTGTTTTGTTAAGTATCTGTGGCTAGCCTTGTCCGAAAAAAGCACTTTTTAATACATTCTAACAGCTGTGCTCAAAGGTGAGCGGTTGTCTCTTCCTTATAAAGAACTTTCAAATGCCTCATCTATGTGTCTGCATACACGGTACTCTTCAGACGTAACCCCTAAAAATATTAGGATACAGAATCCCTTGGTCTTACTTCCACTTTATCACCCTTTGTGTTGTACCCACATGAAGTTCCCAATACAAAAATGGGCCCAATATAAAAATTGACTCAAAGGATGGACTTACACATACAAAGGGCTTTCAGAATCTTGGTTGTGATGATTAATTTTATGCGTTAACTTGACTAGGCTAAAAATAGTTCTGGATAGCTGGTAAAATGATTAGGAGACATTGGTCCCATTCAAAACATCCACAGAGACATTTGGTCCATGGCAAAGGTCCCTGATATTTTCACTGGGGCGTTCTGTAAGATTCCAATCCCAAAGCGTCTACATAACCCCGTGTGCCGTGACCAGTTAGTTTACCAAGAACAAGAAGGGTTATTATTGACTACACAGCCATACAATTATTGGACCAATAAAACATAATAGTGCTTTTTAAATGTATTAATCCTATAAACCTATGGGCTATTCGAACCCAGGGCCATTTGCTAAGAGTGGACATTTTTGACAGGAACAAATATCAAGTACCATTTGGCGTGAACCAAATGTCTCTGTCAACATTACAGACAGGACCAACTGTCCTGCAAAGGGTAAAACATTGTTTCTGGATGTGTCTGTGAGGGTGTTTCAGGGCTAGATTAGCATCTGAATTGGTAAGCTGAGTAAAGACGATGACCCTCACCAATGCACGTGGGCTTCACCCAACACACACGCCCGAGGAGAACAAAAATGCAGGGGAAGGGTGTTTGTTCTCCTCAACTGGGACATTCATCTTCTGCTTTCAGACATTGGTGCTTTTGGTTGTCAGGCCTTCAGGTTTGGACTGGAATGACACCATTGGCTTTCCTGGGCCTCTAGCTTCAGATCATGAGCCTTCTCAGCCTCCATAATTGTGTGAGGCAATTCTTCATAATAAATCTCTTTCTGTATACCTACCTGTACCTTTATTTTATATACTTATGTATAGGTAGTGGTCAACTACAGATGTTTACAAGTCTAATAATTAGCTTATTTGCTCATTTAGACTTGTCATCATCATCATCATCATCGTTCTTATTTGAAAAAGAACTACTTTGTGAGCAATTTCCCTGGCATGTTCCTAGATTTCTGAATCCTAATGTAGCTACAAGGTCGACATTACTATTCCCTTTTTACAGATAAGAGAACCCAAACTCAGAAATTAAGTGACTTGCCCAAAGGCAAGGTTTGTCCTTGGGATTTGAGCCTGACTGTGCTCCAGGCCAGTCTGGTTCTGAAGGTGATGCTGTTGTCACTATAGAAATAGAATGGACGTCGGCGGGTCTATGTCCCTCCTCCCGCTGGGACAAGCACAGGGCAGCAGGCTGTGTTGGCCTCTCCCTGTGATCATTGCTGTTTCTAGCCCAGTGCCTTGCTCACAGGGTCCCACCACAAGTTTGTGGGAAGAATAAATAGATGTGTAACGCATATGTCAAGCCTGTACCTTTTTCAAGGAGTGAAATGTGACCAATGACTCTGTTGGCTGGATTTATTAGTCATCATATCATGGCCTTGAAAGTATTAGGGAACTAAATTACCTCATCTACTATTCACAGACCATCTTGGCAACATTAGTAAATCAGAAAAACCAGGTATCTGAATCCCCTTCATTTGTACCTTATACGAACAGAGTGTTCTACAATTGCAAACAACGTATGATAATTATATGAGTAATCTGACCAATAATAAATGTGTACCCACTTTAGGATGAAATGATCTCACTAAGGCAGTCCCCCTGTCCAAATTAACTGATCTTTGTCAGATCCTCAACCCTCTTTGTGCTTTTCATGCCCAACCATAGATGGAGTAGCCTACTGGTTTCAGTTTTACTGTGTATTCTGAGTGCAGTCCTACTGGCATCAAATTTAGCATAGTGGGTGGAAATGTATTTCTCATTGCATAGTAAGGCTATTGCAAGTTGCATGGTGAAACCCTGTCAGTGCTTGCTGTGATGAAAATGAGTCTCATGGTGTCCTGTATTTTACTGCCTTATGAACCAAATTACTGAGCTAAAATGCAAACAGTAACAAGAAGCATAGATCCAGTGTCACTACAAATTTCTGCTCCAAAGATTAGCTTTCTATTTTAAAACAAAAGGGTGGTACGTGATACATATCCAAGAGGTTTATTTTTGATGTTTTGGACTTTGCATTTTTTAAAGAACTCAGAAACATTTTCTTACTTTGATAGTGTTCAAATACAGTACATAGCTGAGACGTTAGAAGAAGAATGATGCTGTGTCTCTCTTGAGTGATTTCTAACTTAAAAACCAACAAAAAATATAACTATAGATTAAAACTTGAGGGCAAAGATTACATATTTCATACCATGGTGTATATTTTTTAAAGTCCAAATAAGGCACATATTTGGAGTTCAAATAAACTGCAAAAGCAAAACAATAAGTTATTTTAAAAAATCTATTTAGAATTCAAAACTAGTTTTTGTCACTCTGAATTAAATTGCACAAGAAGCAACTGATAATCTATGCTTGGAGACATGCAGAAAAACCCAACCAAATTAAAAAACATTAATTACATCGTTAGGAATTTGTATGGTATTTTGTTTTTTAGGCTTGTTTCCTTTTGGGAACTTTGTTGTGTTCCCAATGAAATGGTTCTAAGGCTTTTTTAAGTTAGTAAGCCTGGTGCATTCATAGAAAAGATTAAAATTGCTTCCAAAAAGGCAATTACAATCCAATAGTTCTACAATCAGCCAATAAAGGTAGACACACTAAAACTGTATTTTCTCTTGCTGAGCAATTGTGAGAAAATATTGCTGTAAGTTATTTTTTACTCCAAATATAATAGTAAAAAAAAAAAGTGCTTACTTTTCTAGTCTCTTCTTTTGGGCACTGCCGATTGTGCTGATACATGAGTTACTTTCCATATATTGATTTTCTGTTGATATGAGAATCTGCCAGGAACTCTGAAGCGGATAGGCAGGGTCTTAACATCTGTAAACTGGTGTGCTGGTACCAATTCAGAGAAGCTTCAGTTTTCAAGCTGCACGTGCCTCAGGGAAGAAAGTTGGCTCGCACTGCAGACTGGGTGTTGGTGATGCCTGAGGCTTCAGTATGTGCCCCGTGGAGTGACTCTGTCACATGGGCATTCCTGAGGCAAGGGAACACTGCACAGGGGCTACGCACAGGTGTCTGTCACTAGTGTGACCACTCAGGTCATTCAGATGCTGAGTTTGGTCTATTTATAGTTCAATATAGCTACAAGGTCACCATGATACAAAGGGCATGATGTTCATCAGCAAAATAAAACCTAGGACCTCTTGGGTCAACCTCTGGAGAGAACCTCCAAAGGGCAGGAGTCGGCATCCAGCGCCCTATCTTTTCTCTTTATTTCAGAGTCCTCTCACTTTAATTCTTAATCCCATTAGAGATATGCTTAATCCCTCAAGAGGACAGATTTTCTCATAGAACAGCAGAGATAGACTACAGTTTTCCAAAAGGACTTTTTAAAGTACTAAACAAATTTATAAAATACAAAAGTTACAGGCATGAAATTACAGTCCACATAAACAGTATTCAAGTTTTTCTGCTATGGCTAACCTGACTGTTGTTCCTAAAAGAACACCTTATCTGAAGTCTTCATTTCCCAGTTTCCTGATTGCGTTTCGCTTCTTGTTTCCAGAAAAAAAGAAAAAAGAAAAAAAAAGCCTTTTTTTTTTCCTACTTGGTCCCTTTGCTACAGGATCAAGAAAGGATGTTTTAATTCTGATCCTCTTCTGAGACTTTCTAATTCTTTCTATTTTTAATCTGAGGGACAAGCCTTTATCCTAGGAGAATGCCAGAACAGGATACATTTTCAGGTGAAAATTGGCTGTAAGTGTAGGAAACAGCCTGGCTTCTAGAGCCACAGATGTAATAGTCCCCTAAACTCGCATCAGAGCCCGATGCATCAAGTTAGTCTCACTATTTATTCTTCTTTGAAAATTGCATGCCCACAGGGCCCTGAGGACCTAAACTTTTTTTTTTATAAGATGAAATAATAAATCAATCTGATATCGTGGGTCATTTATTTTACATAAATGGCTTTGAGCCAGCTAGATAATAGATGAGATAACTCTTGAAGAATCTTTTTAAATTTCCTGAAGTAAACATCTTATATAAACTTGCTTTGAATTTTAGAAGATTTTTAGAAATCAGAAACTTTCTATGTCTAATTTAAAGAGATAGCCTAATATGATTTCATTCCTTACATTATTTCTAAGACACTATTGATACATTTTAAGTCAGTAGCACAAAATATGTAATGACAAACATGACTAGAATTTAGGATGCTTTTAGAGGTTAGTGTTTTCTTTTTTGTAAATTAAATTTACTGGGGTGACAATGCTTAGTGAAATTACATATGTTGTACAATTCTATAATACATCATCTATATATCATCTGGGTGTTCACCACCCAGAGTCAGTTCTCTTTCCCTCATCATATATTTGATCCCCCTTACCATTTTCTACCATCCCTCCTCCCCCCCTTACCCTCTGGTAACCACTAAACTGTTGCCTGTGTCTAATTTTTCTTTATTTGTTTGTCTTGTTCTTTTGTTGCTTTCAGTTTTATATCCCACATATGAGTGAGGTCCTATGGTTCTCAGCTGTTTTTGTCTGACTTATTTAGCTTAGCATAATTTCAAGATCCATCCACGTTGTCGCAAATGGCAGTATTTCATCTTTCCTTATGGCAGAGTAGTATTTCACTGTGTATATGTACCACATCTTCTTTACCTAAACATCTATGGAAGGATACATTAGTTGTTTCCATGTCTTCTCCACCATAAATAAAGGTGCAATGAACATTGGAGCACATATATCTTGATGGAAAAGTGTTTTCAGATTTGGGGGGATATACTCAGGAGAGGGATTGCTGGGTCATATGGTAATTCTACTTTTAATACTGAGTCTTTTCTTAGTTTTAGCTCAGTTATCTTTATGTGATGGCAGTGATAATTATTGTCTATTACACAGAAAGTTTAAGCAACAAGCTCAAGGTCATGCGATTTGGTCTGCTTGGATGATAACGTACACTCTTTCCATTGGACCAAACTACCTGCATTGATCACTCCGAAAGCCTTTTATTAAAATTGAAATGTTCCCTTAGCCTCCATGAACTCTTTCCTATTTGGGGAAATAATTAGTAGACACTGAGAAAACATTTAGCTGCATTTGAATAAAATGGAAAAAAAAAAATGATTTTGTAATCTCAATGCCAAGGAAGAATGCTAAAAAGGATTTTGTTATTTTTGAAAGGACACCCACTGCTGCATTAAATACACACTTGTTGACAGAGCTTGTTGACTCAGGGAGTAGTCTACCTCATTTTTGTTAAAGGACAATGCTGTTCCCTTAAAATTATAGACTGATTAGTTTCTTAGACACTCGATCTGAAAGGTAACTCGATGCCAATTACCTAGTTGATATATTGCAAACTTCATTTTCCCAGGCCTATATTTCATGAGAAGGAAAAGTTTAAGTTGAGAGAGAGAAAAGCAGCACCTGACTGCTAGGAACTGGCCTGACACTGTCAGTCATTGGTGATGCTAGGAGCTGACCTACAACTCACAGCAAAGCCTTGGTGTGTTGTCCTGTTGGACAAAAAAGCTTTCACAGAGCACCAGCATCTGACCAGGACACTCTGTGACCATGGTGAAGTGAGACACAAAACAAGACCACTGTGTAATCATGTCTACACACAAACAAAAAAAAATGTCAGCGTGGAAACCACAGAACACCAAACATTCTCTTATCTCAGCTATTATGATCGCTGCTTCTCTACTAATCACAGCTTCTGCCCCACTCTATACTTCCTTCCTTCTATAGAAGACAGCATTCTAGACTTGTAGAATTACTCCTACTTCCTGAAAGCATCCAATCCACAGCAAAGCTTTGCTTCCTGGAACTTCCCCAAAGTCACCTAACCTAAGCTTTATACCTATAATAAGTTCTTATAACATCGTCTTACTGAGCTGTCCCTTGGTTCTCCATGCTGTGTGCTTTCCCTATTGCAATGATCAATAAGTCTAACTTGTTTAAATACAAATGTGTTTCTCATTGATTTTAGCTGGAAGGCACTGACAAAGTTTAGTTACTCAACCAGAAGCAATATTTAAGTACAATGTATTCCACCATTAACCTCTTTTAGTTATACACTTTATTACCTGGGAGAAATCTTCTGGGAATAATAGGAGGTATTTGTGGTTTTTGTTAATAGAAATCGTTTATGGATTATCAAGACGATCTCTATAGAGACCACACTCCAACCTGGTTATTGACGCTTATTTAGAACTTGCTCCTTAATGCAGGGTCAATAGTAAAGATTTTGGATGTTTCTTATGTCAGTTGCAATGGGTAACTAGAGCTATAACTTGGAACTCTTTTTAGTGTCCAGGGTCTAAATCGAACACCCACTATTACTAACTTGGTGACACTGAGAAAGATGCTTAACTATTTGTGACATGGTGATGATGATAGTACTTAATTCGTAGAGATGCTGTGAGGATTGAGTGAGATGATATGTCGTGTCTTAAGCATTCAATACATTTTAGCAATAATAATGATTTTTATTATTGTCATGACCTAGGAGTGGTATGTTAGTCTGCTCAGTCTGCCATAACAAAATACCACAGACCGGGTGGCTTAAACAACAGACATTTATTTCTCAATGTTCTGGAGACTGGAAGTCTGAAATTAAGGTGCCAACGTGGTCAGGTTTTGGTGAGAGAGCCTTTTTCCTGGCTTCCTTCTCATTGTGTCCTCACATGGGAGGGAGAGAGAGAGAGAGGGAGGGAGGGAGACAGGGAGGGAGGGAAGGAGGGAGGGAGGAGGGGAGGGGAGGGGAAGAGAGACAGAGAGACAGAGACACAGACAGGGAGAGAGGAGAGAGAGATAGAGAGACAGAGAGACGGGAGAGAGGGGAGAGTGTGAAGAGAGGGGAGAGGAGAGCTAGGGAGGGAGGGAGACTTAGAGAGAGAGAGAGAGAGAGAGAAAAAGAGAGAGAGAGAGAGAGAGAGAGAGAGAGAGAGAGAATGAGCACAAGCTCTCTCATTAGGACCCCACTCTCACGACCTCATCTAAACCTAATTACCACACAAAGGCCTATCTCCAAATTCCATCACACTAGGGGTAATGGCTTCAACACATGAATTTTTAGGGAACATAATTCAGTTCATAGACAGTAGTCTTATCATTGTACTCATAAAAGAGCTACAAATTAATTATTTTAAAACCCAAATAATAATTTTTGGTGGTTAGTTCCCAATATTGAGCTGGTTTATGTTAATTATTTGATACAGGAATTTCTGTAGGATATAGCAAAAATTTGTATGGTTCAAGGTTATTCTTTCTATGAGTCCTCAATGGAGATTTTTTAGGACCTTTCTCATCCTTCCGTCCTCCAAACTCTCTGGGCTTAGGCAGTGTGGCTTTCTATTAGGACTGGAACATTTATCAGACTTCTCGGCTTTTGTAAGAGAATGGCAATTCCACCCCAGCTGGATTGGCTTAGAAAGCAAGTGGCTCTGCATGTAACTGGAATAATAGAATATGGCACTCCAGGTACTTATTGGGGAGTATTATCTCAAATTCTCTGCCACTTACTATTTATTAAAAGCTCAGCTTAGAGAACTAATACTAATATTGTGACCTATTTATTCCTCTACACTTTCTAAAATCCATCCCAAATTTAAGTCAGAGCAGAAGATAGCTAAGTACCTGGGCTATATTATTTCAGTTCATGTAGGATTGACTTTACAAATTGTACTTTGTCACTGTGCCTGCCTTGTTAGATGTTTCGGACGAAGGTCTTCTGATACTTACTGCTAAATCCAGTGATGGGTAGAGTGTACAGAAAAATAGTAAGTGCTCAGTAAGTATTGTTACATGAATGAATAAATGAAGAAATAAACAAATGGATGAATGATTACATGGATTCATCCTTAGGATATTTGATATTTATTATGTTCATTACACTACATTCATTAGGACGCTCAGAGAAATTTATCATAGGCCTCAGTACTAAAATTAGAAGCATTTCCTCAGTATTTTTAAAATTTCATTTTTGAAATTAACATAAAGTAAAATTTGCTTTTTGAGGAGTAGAATGTACAGTCCGTAGGTATACAGTAGAATTTTAACATGTCTACTTTCAGGTAACCATCACCACACTGGGATACAGAACAGTTCCATTACCCCAAAATACTCCCTTGTGCTTTCATTTTGCAGTTGTACCTTTCTCCCCACCAACCCCCAGTCACTGATCTGTTCTCAGTCACTACAGGTTTGTCTTTTTGAAAATGTTATATAGATAAAATTATACCGTATGTAATCTTTTGAGACTGGCTTCTTTCATGTAGCATAATGCCTTTGATATCATCCAAGTTGTTTTGTGTATCATTAATTAATTTATTATTGCTGAGTAGTATTCCATTACATGGATGTGACACTGTTTATCTCTTCACCTATTGAAGGATAGATGGGTTGTTTCCAGTTTTTAGCTATTATAAATAAAGCTGTTATGACCATTTATGTAGTGTGTGTGTGTAGACATAAGTTTTTGTTTCTTGGGTGAAATAACTAAGACAGAATGTGGGATCATACGTTAAGTGTATATTTAACTTTGTAATAAACTGCCAAACCGCTTTCCAGAGTGGTTGTACTGTTTTACATTCCCACCAGTAATGTATGAACATTCCAGTTGTTCTGCATGCTTGCCCACTCTTGTTGTCAGTAATTTTTTTTTTTTTTTTTTTTGGACATTCTAATAGATATGTTACATTATCTCATCAAAGTTTCAATTTACATTTCCCTAATGGCTAATGAAGTTGAATGTCTTTTCATGTGCTTAATTGACTTCTATATATCCTTCTTTGTGATGTGTTTAAAAATGTCTTATTTAAAAAATTTGGTTATTTTCATACTGTTTATTTTTGAGAAGTCTTTACATATTTTAGATAAATGTTCTTTACTGAATATGTGATTTGCAAATACGTTCTCCCAGTCTGTAGCTTGTTTTTCTTTTCTTAACAGTGTTTTTCACGGAGTAAACGTTCTTAATTCTGAATTGGTCCAATTTATTGTTTTTTTCTATTGTATTTAAGAACTGTTGCTTATTTTATGCTTTTGCCATAGAAAATGCTTGTCATAAATTTTCTTCTGTTTTTGTGTGAAAATTTTATAGTTTTGCATCTATATTTAAATCTGAGGTCCATTTTGAGTTAATTTTTTCATAAGGGGTAAAATTTAGGTTGCAGTTCTTTTTTTTCTGCGTATGAATGACCAGTTGCTCTGCAGTATTTGTTGGAAAGACTATATTCCTCCATTGAATAACTTTTGCATCTTTGTCAAAAATGAATTTGTGTGGGTCTATATCTGTACTCTCTATTGTGTTCTGTTAATCTATATATCTATCTTTTTCCTCATTATCACACTGTCTTGACACTATAACTTTATAGTAAGACTTAAAATTGGGTGGTGGATTACTTCAACTTGATTCTTAGTTTTCAAAATTGCATTGACTATTTCAGTTCCTTTGCCTTTCATACAAATTTTAGAATTAGCTTGTCTGTATCTACCAAAAACCATGAAAAGATTTTGATTAAAATTGCATTAAATTTAGAGATGAGTTTTGGGGGAGAATTGGCATCTTGAAAATATGGTGTCTTCAAATCCACAATCACAATATGACTCCATTTATCAAGGTCTTCCTAGATATCTTTCATCAGCATTTTGTAATTTTCAGAATACAAATTCTGTACATGTTTATTTAGGTTTGTGCCCAAATATTTCATAGTTTTGGAGCTATAATAAATGTCATGCTTAATATTTGTTTCTAATTTTTCTTATTACTAATATAAGTATGATGGATTAGTGTGTTGACTTTGTATCCTTATTAAGCTCACTTATTTGTCTTAAAAGATTTATTGTAGATTCCTTGAGGTTTTCTATGCAGACAATCATGCCATCTATCCATAGTTTTATTTCTCCCTTTCCAACATGAATCATTTTAGCTTTTGTTCTTGCCTTATTGTCCTAAGAATTCCACTACAATTTTGAGTAGAAGCGGCAAGATGGACTTTCTCTATTGTATCTTAGGAGTAAAGTTTTCAGTCTTTCACCATTCAGTGTGCTGTTAGCTGTGTGTTTCTTGTAGATGTCCTTCATCGGGCTGGGGGAATTCTCTTCTGTTCCTAGGTTGCTTAGAGTTTTTATCATGAAAGGATGCTCAATTTTGTCAAATGTCTTCTCTGCATCATATTATGATCGTGGTTTTTTTTCTCTTTAGAGTGTTAAAATATGGTAGATACATTCACTGATTTTCAAATGTTGAACCAGCCTAGCATTTGTGGTAATGTGTCAGACATTTTATATCTTGTTGGATTTGATTTGCTAACATTTTGTTGAAAATGTTTGCGTCTGTAGTTTTATCTGTAGTAGTCTTTCTCATTCAGTCTTTGGTTTTGGTATGAGAGTAATGCTAGCTTTATAAAATGACATGGAAATGTTACCTCCTCTTCTGTTGTCTGTAAAATATTGTGTAGATTGATATTATTTCTTTTATTTACTTCAAATTTTTTGAGGATTTTCTTTTAATGGTCCAGGATATGGTCTATTTTGGTATATCTATGGGCATTTGAAAATAACGTGTATTCTGATGTTGCTGGGTGGAGTAGTCTGTAAATGTTCCACTTCTTGCCTCCATGGATTCTAATGAGAAATACACAGTAATTAAAATTATTGTTCTCATGTAAGTAATGCATCACATGTGTCTGGATACTTTCAAGATATTTTCTTTGTTTAGTTTTCAGCAGTTTGATCATAGTATGTTTAGGCCTGAATTCCTTTAGATTTATCTTATTAGAGGTTCACTGTATTTCATCAAATTTAGAGAATTTTATCCATTGTTTATTTTTGTTCTATACTATGCTCTTTCCTTTTATTCTGGGCTTCTAATGACATAACTATTAGACTTTTTGGTGTTGTCCCATAGGTCCCTGCAGCTCTGTTCATTTTTAAAAAATACGATTTTCCTCTCTATTGTTCAGATTGGATAATTTCTATCCATCTACTTTCAAGTTCATTGAATCTTCCCTCTGCCATTTCCACTTTCCTGTTAAGTCCATACAATACTTTTTTTTTCTCCTTACTTCAGTTACTATATTTTTTCAGTTCTAAAATTCCTATTTGGTCCTTCTTTCAATGTTCTATTTCTTTACCAACATTTCCTAACTCTCTGTTTGTTTAAACTGTTTTCACAATTGCTTGTTGGTGTGTTTTTATAGTATCTGCTTTAAAGTCTGTCGGATAATTTTGACATGTGTGTCACCTTGGTAATGACATCTCTTTATTTCCTTTTCCTATGTAGGTTGAGCTTTTCCTGTTTTTTCATATATTGAATACATTTGGATTGTATTCTGGACATTTGGAATATTATGAAACTTGACATATTATTTAAATCCAATGCAAAGTGTTGTTACTTTTGTTTTAGCAGTTGTTCAGCTCAGTTGGACTCAGGCTACCCATTTACACTCAATCTCTATTGAATGCAGTTCCAATATGCTCCCGTCTTTAAAGCTTTTTCAGTGCTATTCAAATCTGTCTCACATATGCATTACCCAGAGGCCAGCACTGAAACCTAGGTGGTGGTCTGTATCTTGGTTCAGTTCTCAAAATCTTTTCTATGTTATTAGGATTAGATCCACACATGTGCAGCTTGAGGGGAGTTTGTGATCATAAACTACTTTACGGAATCAGTTTCCTGAGTTCTTCCTGTTCAGTGATCTCCCTGGCAATTTCCAATGGAGATATTCTTTTCAACGTTTTGGACAGAAATTTAAGACTTTTTTTTTAACCTCACACTAACCGTATACTTCTACAAATGTGTCCATGTCTGGGGCCAGGAAGTGGAAGGACAGGGAGAGAGAAAAAGCGACAGGGTTTCACCCATTCTCTGCGTAAACACAAGCTCCTCCAGTCATGGAAGAAGTTTCTCCTTCCACAGAGTTTTAGGAGCCTGCTGTTTCCCGTGCTGCTGCTGTTGGTGCCACTAGACTTCTTTCCTATGCCTTGACCCTGAACTTGTAGGCTTCTTCTGGAGCTATCTCAGCCCTCATTGATATCCCTTCCTGTGTTTTCTCCAAGACCTGGCTAGAGCTACTGTAGAAAAACAAGGGTAAACGCACCATTAGTTCAGCAATACTTTGGATTTTGGTCTGCTTTTCAAATATACTTGCTACTTTTCAGAGTCCCTAAATGGTTTCTTCTTGAATTCTGTCAAAATTTTACAGCTGCATTAAGTGGGAGAGACAGAGCAGTGAGTGCTTACTCCCTTTTACCTGGAACCCAAATCCTCTTGTGGTTTGCTTTTATATTCTAGACATAGCGACTCATGTAACTAAGTTTCTCTTTCATTGCCTTTCAGAGATTTTAGAGCCAAGTTTTGGCTGACCTATGGCACAACCCCAGCCCAAGTTACTTTGTGGTATTTTAAACCTTCAGCCACTATGTCATGTCTTACAGGTTTGAGAAAGGTCTAGGAAAGCTAGGTAAACAGCATCATCTCTAAACCTTACCCCTTTCCCTCGCTGCCCCCTTGAATCTTGTGTGTATTCATGTGTGTATGTGTTTTATACTCTGAAGAATCTTGTGAACTAGCTAGGTGAAAGGAAGACATTTATAAAATAATGTGATTCTTTCTTGCAAGATTATTCACAATTTTCTGAATATAATGTTATTTAATACTTTCATGCTAATTCTCATAGTGTATTTTTTTTTTTTTTTTTTCGTACCTAGAATGCTTTTTTCATCCTTTTATGACTGGAAAGCTGTTTATCCCACAAAGGTTTTTGGAGCATGTTTTTATCTCTTTCAGCCTCTTTAACGATCTGCTATAGACACAACTGGTTGCCTTTTTTCAATCCTTCAAGAAACATCATTGACATACCAGTATTTTTTAGCTGTGGTATGTTACATTATTGTTTCCCATGATCTGTAAGATTAGCATATATCTTCACCCTTGTCGTGACTCCAAGCAGAAGATGTTTTTCTGTCCCCTTGTCAGGATGTGCCATATGACTTTCTTTGGCAAACAGAATGTGGGTAGACAGGATGTATGCCTTTTCAAACAGCAACTTATATATGCTGTGTGGTTTGGTTCAGCCTTTTGCTCACTCTCTGCCACGAGAACAGAATGTCTAGATAGGGGCTGCCCTTTCAGCCCATGTCATGTCCTAGAATGAGAAGACGCGTGGAGCCGAGACTGAGTCCCAGCTGATTTGCAGACCTATAAGTGAGAAATAAATGCTTATTATTGAGGAAGCCACTGGGGTAGTCAGGGTTTTTAAATAGTTGTTTCTATGCCAACATCTGACTAAGAAAACGTGTGATTCCCCAGCTAAACTGCTATATAGGGCAGGAAACTCCATGGGCAAAGCTTGAAATGAAAGAGGTACTTATGAAGGCCGTCAACCAAGAGACCCAAGAAGATAAGAGAACCAGTGAATATTTCATACATAGGAGTCCCTGGGACCTGTGGAGCTTCTAGCCTGGATCCCTTGGGGCAAGTTCAGACCAAATGGACCCCCATTAGGTTAGGCTCAGTCTAAATATACACTGTGGAATGGCACAGCGTTTCTGATTCTGAATGAATCCAGGGGTAGCCAAGTATGATTCACAAGGGCATATGCAAACATGATCCATGATTTAGTGGGATTTGATCTAGAAATCAGATGGCTTAAGTCTACTCAGATACTGTTAAGCTGGATGACCTTGAGCAAATCACTAATCTCTCTCTTCCTCATTTCAATCCTTCATGAAGAAGAAGGGGATAAGGGTGGATAAGAGTTGGATTTCCCATTTCAAAGGTCCACTTTTTTAGTGTTATTATTCTCTGATCTTTCTTACATTTTTTTCTTTGGCTCTTTGCCTGCTTACACAAATTAGATGAACCCACAGAATGAGTCAAGTTATTGTACAAAAGGCTCCTACATAACACAACCATTTCAATTATTTGGCATTTTCTTAAAGAAACACAGATTGCATCACTGAACAGAACCATCAACAGTTCAACTGTATTTGGTGCCTATCTGGCTGGGAGTGTGCAGAATCTCCGGAGCATCTCTGCATCTTGGTTGTAAGCTGCCTTCTCAACTTCCTCCCTAGTTTAGTTTGGCCCCTGCATGCCACTCTCAATGCCCAATTCTATGGAGTTTTGGCCCTGGCCCTGGAATGGACAAATAGAGCTTCACTCCTCTTTACTGCCTGCGGCTTCTGCTCAGAAAGAGAATGTATTTTTGGCTTCTCATGTGCCATGAATGAAAATGTAATTGGTTCCTCACTGTTCAGCAATCTTGGAATTATACATGAAGACTCACAGAAACATTGAGTAGAAATAGAGTTTACCCAGTTCCATGAATTTAGAGAGAAGGCATCAAAACCCAGAGATTTTGGCTTCACCCAGCAAAGCTGACTAGTGGGAGGGTTGGGGATAGAAATTGTGTCTGTGACACCCTCCTATACATTAATGCAATAAAGATTGAATCTCCAAGAATCTGAGGAAAAATAAACTACATAAGAAAATGCAAAATGATCCCCAAACAGAAAAGTGACTGGATCGTTCAGCTACTAACTTCCCAATTCAGCTCCTTCTCTGTCCTTAAACATGTAATTTTGATCAGACCACTTGATGACAATCCATCTTTAAAAAGACCTTTGCAGATAATCAGCTTTTAAATAGCAACAGCACACACACACACACACACACACACACACACACACACACACACACGGGAAAAAAAGAAAAAGAAGCATAGCAAAAAAATCAGTAGACTGCCTGTTTTTTGAGGATCACAAGAAAATTGACAAATCACTCAGCCCCTAGCCTCAGCTATTTTGTTATCAATTATATATTATAATTCTTGCTTCAAAAACCCTTTGAAATACTCAGCTAAAAGACTATGAAGGGACAAAATAATTAAGATGATTAGTTACGGCAGAAAAAAGTTTAAATAGATTTTCTGTGTAGTGTCTTTCATATTACATTATTCTTAGTTCTTATCCTCCCCTTTGCAGATACTGGAGATGGACTAAGAGACACAGAATGGGTGGGATTCAATGGGGCGCAGGTTGGGGGACAAAAACTAGCCCTGGCTTAGCATCTGTCATGTGTGTTTCATGTATTGGCTCATTTTGTATTCTAACGAGCCCCTCTAAAGAAGAGGTAAGGAAACTGAGTCTCGGAGAGGATATATTTCTCAAGATCACACAGAATTTGGACTTGAACAGAAACCTTTCTAACTCCAAAATCTATGCTCTTGAGGTAGGTTGCTTTCTTCCATTGCTTTGTGCATTCATCTTAAAAGCAAGTGGGACACGTGTGGTGAGGTGAGAATTGATACACACACAAAGTGGCCTGACTCTCTGTGCACATCTAATTCACTGTCTTGTGCTTTGCTTGCTGACTATTCTTGGGAACCTATGAGATAGAGATAAACCTGACGCAACTCCATCTTCCAGATACTTGGAGTCTTGTAAAGGAATGCAGACACTGAACAACTACAGGAAAGGATTCTAAGCACTCGCATAGACGTGTACAGAGCAGTGTTGTTCTGAAATTGCTAGATAGGAGGGGCAATTTGGTGTTGTCATTTGGCTGTAAACATCCATTTCCACCTCTTTCTATGCCCTGTCTTGTATGGCAAAAGCCTAGAAAACAAAAGTCTAGTTCTCCCAGACTTATGCTCTCACTGTTAGATAGGTTCCACCAAACAGATGCCTTTGTGTGAGACTTGGAAAGCAGAAGAGAGGCAGATGCCACGTTCTTGGCACAACTGCCGGAGTTGTGAATGTGGAGAGGCAATTATAGCCCCTGAAAGCAATCTCTGTTGCCTGCATTGTGGGAGTCGTAGGACAGTTGCAATGGCTGCAGCACTTGCGTCAATGGCAGAGTCTTCTTGATTTTTCTTGTGGAGTGTTCTTGAACCCAAAAGTTCCAGTCACCCCTGGCTCCTCCTCCAGCCCTTCCAACAATTTTATAAGCACTTAATCCTTATAATCAAACCCTTTCTTATGTATATATGAAGGGTAGGATCTATTTCCTGTCCAAAGGCCTGACAGATACAAACAGATTTAGGGAGAGAAATTGGTTGGAAGTGGGAGATCATAAGGAACTTATCTTGAGATGTTATTTGCATGGTAGGCACGTTATGTTTCTGTAATTTATTTTGATTGGCAATAAATGGCTTTCATTGACAGACTTGCTTCAAACAAATAGCACCAACATTTTGTCTTTCTGCTCTTACGTTGTGGTTTAAATCTCCTGTATATCTTAATTTCTCAATTGAGTATTGGCAAGAATATCGAGCAAAGCAGATAAAACTATCCCATTTAGATAGTGGATGGGGGAGGGGGTTGACACAGTGTGAGGGATATAAATGATAAACGTCTAACTATTACTTTGTTTTGTGCACCTAAAACTAATAAAAAACAAAACAAAAAAACTATCCCATTTATATTTTGTTTTGTTCCTCAGACTAGTACTTAATTGGACTTATTCTCACGCACCCCAGGTCAAGAATGTGTGAGCCACGGGACTGAAGTACTAAATTAAACTTACTTTGAAACCAAAACTAATCTTTAAATCAAAAAGTATAATAGTGATTTGATACGCAATAAAACAAAACACACTAAGTTTTAAGATTATAGGTAGACTATGTTTGTTTCGCAACAAGACATCTGTATTTAATGCTGAAACCCATAAACCCATTTCAGTATGACAATAGCATGTTTTTCTGTTTTATGCTTGTTTGTTTTTTTCTGACTAAAACAAAGAAATAGCTGGTGGTTTGCTTACATCTATTTACCATATGGGTTGGCTGGGTTTTATCAATAATTATTTAGGTAACATAAGATCTATAAGTATAAAATATATTCTGTTTCTATTGGCAATGCATTGAAAATTATTTCTATGAAATGCATTTTGTTTAATCAGATAAGCTAATAAGTGAATTGGTTATATCATCTGTATTTGTTAGCCAACTAAACAAGAACTGTGCCTGGTATATGCCTGGCTTTTAGTAAATAGTCTTTGGTTAAAATGCGCTGTTTTAAAAAAAAAAAAGTTTTAGAGAGTATCAAAGCCATCCCGAACAATCACTTGTACTGTCTCCTTAACCTCTGTAGTCTAGAGAGAATAGTCTTCCGTTATCTGCGGAAGGACATGATCCAAGACTCCCAGTGGATAGCTGCAACCATGTATAATACTGAAATATTATATATATATATACATATATATATATTTATATTTATATATGTAATTTTAATATACAAACTTTGGGCAATTAAGTTCACGAACTTTCCACTGTGCTCTCACACTGATGAAGTATTAATAAAAGTACTGATAAAGTACTAATGAGGCTGGTCTATGAGATGTGGGTTGCGGGGTAGAGAGGCTGGTCAGGAAAGATGCCAGAAAGAAGGCAACACTTGAGTCTTGGAAGATGTGGCCCTTTTCCTGGCAGACATGAGGCAAGGTGGGTATCCAGGTATAGGAGTACAAGGATCAGAAGCCTGAAAATAAAAGAAGCATTGGGAATCTGCAGAACTGCCAATTGCTCAGGGGGTGTACGCAGAGGGAAACCTAGAGCAGGCCTCAGTAGGTCAAACTTTCAGGGTCAGCTCCGCCTTACTGTGGAGTTGGCATTGCATCCTGCAGGCAATAAGGACAGTGTTATGGGTTTTAAGTCAGGAAGTGACATGATTGATTTAAACTTTGGGAAGAACATTCTGGCTGCAGCAGTTAGGAAGGAGAGTAAGACTGACCAGAGGCAGTAGGATATTTGGGAAATTCAGTGAGAGATGTGCAATGACAGAAACTTGATTCTAATGACTAAACTGTGAAAGATGAGGTCATATTACCAGGAATGCAGACTGGTTCCAGAGAAGCTTAACTGGGAAGCAAATGGGTAGGGATGTGGGGGGCAGTAACTAGAAAAAGTTACAGGGTCAAGTGTGCTTTTCATTTCTCTCCCTCTCCCTCTCCCTCTCCCTCTCCCTCTCCCTCTCCCTCTCCCTCTCCCTCTCCCTCTCCCTCTCCCTCTCCCTCTCCCTCTCCCTCTCCCTCTCCCTCTCCCTCTCCCTCTCCCTCTCCCTCTCCCTCTCCCTCTCCCTCTCCCTCTCCCTCTCCCTCTCCCTCTCCCTCTCCCTCTCCCTCTCCCTCTCCCTCTCCCTCTCCCTCTCCCTCTCCCTCTCCCTCTCCCTCTCCCTCTCCCTCTCCCTCTCCCTCTCCCTCTCCCTCTCCCTCTCCCTCTCCCTCTCCCTCTCCCTCTCCCTCTCCCTCTCCCTCTCCCTCTCCCTCTCCCTCTCCCTCTCCCTCTCCCTCTCCCTCTCCCTCTCCCTCTCCCTCTCCCTCTCCCTCTCCCTCTCCCTCTCCCTCTCCCTCTCCCTCTCCCTCTCCCTCTCCCTCTCCCGTCTATCTACCCATCTAATGCATGAGAGTTCAGTAAGCTTATTGTTTAAATGGACGAAACAAGGAAAGAAAGCACTAGAAATATAACGGAGGCAAATTTTTAAAAATTTTTAATTAGTTTCAGGTGTACAAAACAATGTAGTCGTTAGATATTTATACCCCTGACAAAGTGATAACCCCCCACCCCTGTCTACCCCGTTTCCCCGAAAATAAGACTTAGCCAGACAATCAGCTCTAATGAGTCTTTTGGAGCAAAAATATAAGACCCAGTATTATATTACATTACATTACATTACATTACATTACATTACATTACATTACATTACATTACATTACATTATATTAATTATAACCGGTCTTATATTATAGTAAAATAAGACCGGGTCTTATATTAATTTTTGCTCCAAAAGACGCATTAGAGCTGATTGTCTGGCTAGGTCTTATTTTCGGGGAAACACAGTACTACCCCTCTAACATCGTATCTAGCTGTTACAATTCCACTGACTATTTCTTATGCGGTATTCCACATCTGTGACTAGTATATGTACATTTATATATATATTCAATTATAGCTGACATTCAGTATTATTCAGCTTTTCAGCTTCAGCAAGTTTATTTGTTTATTTTTACAAAGTTTAAGTAAATGATATACTATAGTAAAATGAAGTCCAGGTTTTTCTAATTATAAACATTGAAATCACAACATAGTAGAAGATAATATGGGTAATAATGTTTAAAATCTTTTGATTGAAAAGTGTGGTAGAATTATGGCCCCTCAAAGATGTCAATGTCCTACTTCTTGAAGCCTGTTTATATGTGTTAAAAAGCAAAATTCAATGCAGTAAAACTGAAGAGCTAATTGGCTTTATTAAGTGATACATGAATCAAGCAGCATCCCATCTGGCAACCAGAAGGGAGTTCTGAGGAATTGTACAACATGGAAGGTTTTTATAGGAAGACAGGTGGGACAAGGGAGCCATTAACAAAAGAAAAGATTATTTTAGACCAGGACATCTTTGGGGGGAAGAGAAGGCCATTTGGGGCCTGTGGTTTTCTCTTTAACATGTTTCCTTACATAGCCAAAAGGATTTTGCAGATTGATTAATTTGGGAATGTTGAGATGAGAGATTATTCTGGGTAATTCGGGTGGGTATAGTGTAATCACCAGGGTCTTTATAAGAGGGAGGCTAGAGGGTCAAAGTCAGAGGCAGGTGGGAAATGTGATGAAGGAAGCAGAGCTGTGTGTGTGTGTGTGTGTGTGTGTGTGAGAGAGAGAGAGAGAGAGAGAGAGAGAGAGAGAGCGAGAGAGAGAGATTTGAAAATACTACACTGCTGGACTTAAAGATGAAGGAGGAAAGGGCGATGAGCCAAGGAACTTAGGTGACCACTAGAAGCTGGAAAAGGAAAGGAAATGGATTCTTTCCTGGAGACTTAGAGGAAGGCAGCCATACAGACACCTTGATTGTAAGACTTCTGACCTCCAGTACTATGAGCTAATGTTTTCGTATTGTCTTAAACCACAAATTTCTGGTACTTTGTTACAGCAGTATAGAAAGCTAATATAAGAAAATATGAGATGGCAACCAGGAAACAAAGGGAAAAATGGATATTAGTTCCAAATCATATACCTGCTGAAAGACAATTGAAAACCAAGAAAGGTTATACGAAAGGCAATATATGTGCTGACACAAAGGATTAACAACAGTGATATACAAAACATACTAATATCAGTATAAAAAGGCTAATCTAATTGAAAGTAAGCAAAGAATAATAAATTGGTAGTGTCAGAAAAAAATTTAAAAAATGAAAACAGAGGTAAATGTATTGCCAAGTAGTACAAATTAAAACATTGAAGTAACCTTTTTTCATCTGGACACCCAGCAGTGGCCAGGGTGTAGGGAACAGGCATTGCCATGAACTCTAGATGAGCCTATGGCTTGGTAAAACTTTCTGGAAAGCAATTTGGCAGTTATTACTTAAATGATAACTGTACATACTCTTTGATTTAGCAATTCTATTTCTAGGATTTTATTCTTTAGAAATGCTGACTCAAGTGAACAAAGATACACACATAAAAGTGTTCATAATAGCGTTGTTTGTATAGGAAAAAAAATGGAAACTACCTATAATGGGTATGATTAGGAGATTGAAAACATTTGTTAAATTCAAATTGTCGACGTTATGTCCAAATCTGTAGAGAGTTTTTATGACTTCATTTGAGCCAAACTGACAATTACAGAAAGCAAAATCTCAACACATTGAGAAAATGCTCCAGAAAATGGCAGTTTTGCAGTTTGTTTTATACATTAGAATCAAAGGAGAAGATGTAAGGAAGGTTACATGAAATCCATTGGTGGTAGATTCAGGGGGTTGGGGAGGAAAACAGTGGGAGGGGAGGATCTCTGGACTTGGATAAAAAGTAGAACAGAGAGACACATACTTCTTTTATGTTGGTGGGTACAGGATAGTTAATAATGAACACTTACAGCACATAGAGATGGTATGCAGAGAGCTAGATAACAAGCAGTTCTGTGGTCCTGTGCTCTGGTGTTGAGATTGTGCCCTGAGGGGTCTGGATATTTCAAAGGTGTGTTATCTTAGATGCAAAAAGACAGTAGACAGCCTCACTGACGGTAAAGTCTGACCTTTGTCAAGGAAGCTTCAGGCCTAGCACGACCCACTTTATATTAGGGATTTTTTATGTTCAGATCATCCTATTATTTTCAGTCTATAGTTTGTAGGGCCCGCCCATGCCGGCCGTCCCGGAGCTTGTCAGGTTTAGCATGTGGCCCCTTTTTCATCCACAAAAGAATGGACTATGATGTTGTCTTTTAAAAGATTGAGGTAGATAAGAGCAAATATTTATAATACATTGATAAGTGATGACATATGCTTTATATTTGAGGAGCGTTTAAGAAGATTAGGCCTAACAGCTGAAGTTTTAAAACTGTTTTTATAAGTGATGAAAACCAGTTGCAAAATAACATGTAGATTTTGATTTTATTATAAAAATGTGTATGTGTCTTATGTGCATTTATATATTTATATAACATATAGATATATATTTGTGAATTATATGCATATATAGTTTGTATCAGTATATGCATAGGAAAAATCTATCAGAGTTTACAAGCAAACCGTTAGACAAAAGGATGTGATTATGAGAGACTTTTACCTTCTGCTTTATTTATTTCTCTATCATTTAAATATATATATATTTTACAACACATGTTTTTTGTTGTTGTTGTTGTTCAGGAATAAAAAACTTATAGGACTGTGAAAATGTATTTATGTTAGATGTTTAATGAATCTCAAGTGACTCATAATTGAGCACCTTCTCTTGGTAACAAATGACCAATTTGATTACATGTGGACTAAAAAAATCTAGAGAATTATTTTTGCAGAGTAGACAACAAATAACTACTTGCTGATTGAATAAATGAGTAAGTAGCTTTGGTGGCTAAGAAAGGAGGGCTCTATAAATCTCCCATAGGAACCAACAATCGTTTCTTGATGCTACCTGAGGAAAGAAGCGTTCAAATATCTCTGACTATTTCTTTCCCTCAGCTTGTAATTCCTGAAGCTATCCTCAGTGTCCTGACATCAATTTGGAACCTTCAGATAATACAAGCTATAAACATCACCTATTAGGGAACTCAAGCACAGTTTCATATTGATTAAGTATGAATTATTTCAGGAAGAAATTTCAGAGGCCATCATCTCTGGAGTCCAATATTCTGAATTATATGAACCCAGTGGCAGTAACCGAATCAAGTAAGATTTTGAAAGGCATTTAAAGACTTCTCATTTTAAATGTGATTATGCTTAATTGCATAGCACTACTTTAAAAATATATATCAACCTTGACAGTTTAAAAAAGTATTTTGGCCATTAGCTACATTATGAAGGTGAGTGAGGTTGAACATTCATATAATCAAATTCCTATGGACAAATGAAACCCAGTGATTGAAGTATGCTTTATATTTGATGAGAGTTTAAGAAGATTAGGCCTTACAGTTGAAGTTTTAGAACTCTTGTCTATTCACATGCTCCCGAGAGCCCCAACTACCCCCACCAACAGTTTTTGTCCACTGTTGGACATGGCATAGACACCTGGTCCATTAAGCATCTCTGTCCAGGCAAATTAGAAATATATTCAGAGAGGCCAGTTCTTCTCTGGATATGAGTACAACCGTAACATAAAGTCAGGAGCACTGGTGGGTTCATGTTTCTCTATGTGCATGGAGAGTAGAGAAAGCCTGTTGGGAGGAAAGGAGAGAGGGGAAGTGGCAAATGAGGAGAAGGAGGAAGAAGAGGAGGAGTGAGAGGAGGAGGCAATAAAAAGGAGGAGGGAAGGTGTGGGAGAAGCCAGCTATGGTAAAAGAAGCAGAGACCAGAGACTAAGTAGGAGAGTACCTCAGTGTTCCTGAAGGATTCACAGTTCCACTTCCTCCCTAGGTCCAGATTATATTTGTATAACCTTTTCCACCTTTTTCCTCACGCTACTTTGGTATGATTTCTACTCCCTGCAAAGGAAAAACCCTAATTAGTATTAGTGAGGAAATAGAAGTGCTTCTTGTGCAGTTTCTTTTTCTCTTTTTTTTTCAAATAAGTCTGGAAACCAAACTGTCTAGGTTGCCAGAGTCTGCCCGAGTCTACATCTTATTTCTGGACTCTGGAGCTGAGTAACCACGGTGTCCCACCCCCAGCCTCAGATCATTTCGGTTGTTTCATTCCAACACTTGCATTTCCCCTGGAAACGGGACAGTTCGCTGTACTGGGGGAATCACATGATTACACAAGCTCTACCTTCTCCTTTCACTCCTGACCACAAACGCACCCACCACGGAATATGGGAGCTGGAAGGGGCCTCAGAAATCATCTGGTGCAACTTCTTAATTTAATAGATAAGAAAACAGAGATTCTAAGGGATGAAGAGGCTTATTCAACATGACACAATAAATTAGTGGCAAAACCAAAACAGAAACTTCTAACAGCTGACTCCTTCCTGTGTACCTCGAGCTGAAGTGAGCATGTGTGATGGGTCATAGCCAAGGGAAAGGAAAAGCAACGACAACGACAAAGAAAAACCCAAAACAAAACAAAACAAAACAGTGCTGTGGGGAAATGATGATAAACTTCATTAAAACAAAAAACGAAAAACACCAGTCATTTGCATCATCTCTCGTCTTCCTGGGCAGCAGCTTAGAGCTCTGTTTCCTCTTACAGAGCATTCAGACCCTTTTCACAGCCTTCATTTCCAGGGTCAGGATAGCAAATAAGAGGAACGCTCTGAGCTTAATTGGAACTTTTTTTGTAAAATAGAGTGGAAGGGTCACTAAAATGTCAAAACATTTTCCAGCAATATGGGCAACTTACCTTTCCCTTAAAGCAATTGCCAAATTTTTCAGCATGACATTTTCTTTGTAGAAAGCCTTGCGGGGAAATAGAAATCACACCCGTCCAGGTTACCATCCTCTGCAATGATGGAGAGAGGGAATTCCCACAGAGGTTTCGCAATATTTTGGTTTTGTTTCTTTCAATTATTTTTGGCCTTAACCTTGGTATCCAAGCTATTTCACGAACCATACTTTTCCTATGTGGAAATTGCTGTCATTCAATCGCAGTTAGAGTCTAAATTTCAAGAAATTACTGGGACAAAGTTGTTCATCTCAAAGCCATTCAATGAATATTCACTTAATAACATTAATAATCAAACTGACATCAAGCCATATTCATGGAGATGTTGTAATGGACGGTCACATATGCATTATTCATTTTTAATTTTAATTAATGGCCACTGGCATGCACTTTTAATTAATCATTTCCTATCTTGTGTATTGAAAGACGGCCATGAATTTCATTGAAGTCTATCATTTCAGGCCTTTATTATTTAGGACTATGCAATTTTCAGAGCTAAAGCTTAGCTTGCTTGGTTAAAAAAAAAAAATCATAGTTAAATTTATAGTACATACGAGGTATCAAGGCGAACAGTTAAAACGTTTGCCTCAACCCTGTACAGTAGCATTGTTACCCACAGCTCCCCTCATTTTACAGGTGAGACAAGAGGCACTCAGAGAGGTTGAGGGCCAAGATCATACAGCTACTGTTTGGCTGAGTTGGAAAGTGAAGCCAAGTTTCTCTGACTCTGCTACAGTCTGGGCTATTTTCTCTGCCGAGATGTATTCAACAACCATTCAACAGCAGTTTATTCATTCATCAATTAACTTCCTCATCAAACATTTCTTGAGCTTCTATAATACGTGGACCAGACAGGCTCTGGCAGGATCAAGATAAATAAGATCCAGACCTTACCCTGCAGGTGGGAGATGGAGATGGTTATGCATGGAAGCAGATGGTCACCAACCAGTGTGGCCACCTCTGTCACAGAGCTATATGCAAAGCAACCATTATAAGAAGCACTTTATTTGCTAATAATAAGCTTTACTTATTTCTCCACTTAAGTCATATTGTTGGCATTCTTTGAGCTGCTTTGTATAATTTAAAAATTGTAGAACTAACTTTATTTCTTTAATAGCTTTCAGATATTTCCTTAATATACTTCAAGTTATATTACTTATTTACCAAGTAGCCCACCATTAGTTAGATTTTTACCTTATTTACCTTGTTGATTTCTGAGTAGGGGTGTTGTAAGATACAGTAAGCCAGGGTGACATTTCACTCAAAGGATGACTTAGGGTCAGAGTCTGAGTCAAGACTTTTTATCTCTCCTAGGAAGCTAAAAAAATCAAAACCTTGCTGTGACAGTATTTGACATGCATTATTCTTGCAAACATTGTTCTTTGAAATCCCTTAAAATATAACTTTGAAAATATAAATATTTTTTTCAGGTATGTGTCCCCCCAAAAAAAAACGTTTATTGAGCTCCTTCTAGATTTAGGTACTGCTAGAAGCATTGTTATATGCAAAGAAGAAACATTTATTTGAAAGAACTCTATTTTCACTTATTATAACAAGTAATTTCACCATCTATAAATTGGAGATAAGAGCTGCTCTGCATACTTAACAGTGGTGTGAATGGGATCAAATGAGAAAAGATATGCAAAATTATTTTGGAAGCTCTGTCTAATAAATATGGTAGCTCTTGTAAATGTAAACTTATGCGCTCCAAAGCATATAGTTAATAAATTACAAAGTGTGTGGGTGTGGTTTAAGTGGACTGGAGGATTTTATTTTTGACAAATTCTAATTGATTAGACACTTTAGTGGTGAGAAGGACTTTCTCGACCACATTTGTTTTACAGTTTCAGGTATTGAAATTTCTCATAGCAGGGCACACTTGCCCTTCCTTTTTTAAAGCACAATTGTTTCAATGAATTTTTATGTCATGTTTCTGATTCAATGCCACCAGATACCAGTTTGATCATTGTATATTTGGTTCTTCTAGAACTCCAGTATATATCGAGTGACAACAAAAACAAATCAAAGCTTTCAGCACAGTAAACTTAAAGGTCTGAAAGTTTTTGAAAACCAGGAATATAACTTTTCACAAAGCTAGACCTTTGGCTATGAGAATAACCGATCAACAGTGTTGTCACCATCCCAGATCTGTCATACTGTACTTAAAGGCTGTTACAATTTGTTAGAGAAAGTGCATCAGAATTAAATGATTAAATCTGAGCTTTGGCTGCTGTGAAAGTTTCAAACAACCACATGAAAGGACACAGGCTTGTGTTGGCAGCACCTACAAGTGCAGCACAAATGTGCTGAAGGAGTAATTAATAATTTTGGAGAGACTGGTGGGCTGAGCAAAGAATGTTTCAGGGCAGGGCTGTACCTGTGGATGGAGCTAACTGGTGTTAGTAAAAGTTTCTGCTGGAGCTGAGGACTGCCTCTGGGAACTTGTCAATACCTCCTCCTAATTCTAGTTACTATTTCCAAAGGCTGTAAAAGTAGAGTCAATTTTGTGCTGCCTGGATAAAGAAAGTAAAACATCCAATGGGCAATTGGGATTATAAAGTTATCACATAGAATGTCTTTTAAGAATGAGGGAGAAAAGAGCGGGCAGAGAAAACCTATTCTTCTATTTCCAGATAAATGGCAGGGTCTGACAATAAAGTTTCATTGTTCATGAGTGCTTTGATATAACAACTCTAATAGAGGCTTAGAGTGCCCTGGATGAATTCTTTAAACCACAGCCACCACCCATAAGGATATGCTGGGACAGGCATTGATGGAAGGCAGGGAGAAGAATACTGGAAACTCAGTTAGGTTTATTGGATAGGCTCTGTCATTCATCCAGCAATGGTTACCTTTGTTTCCAAGCCTTTTTTCATTCTTGTTGTGGAGATTTTCATTTGCTCTCATATTGTTTTTGAAGTGCGAAGATCTTGTTTTGATCTCAGTGTTCTCAGATTTATAGCCTTATCTTTTTATTTTGTGGATTAATTATACTACCTTACCTCTCCAAGGGTTTCAATTATAGTTTATAACTTTCTGTCTGCTAACTGCAATATTTCAGTTTCTCATGAGTTATATTTTACTTTTTTTATACCTTAACTTCTCTCTTTTCTGTTGGAGACTTTCTTCAAATGACGTACAATCTTTGGCTTCCACTCAATTTTAAGAATGAAGCAATAGAAAGGTGGTTGATAACTAGGTATAAATGTCAAGGGCTTATCAATGGATGGCATCTTTATTGAGGGACCCTCATCTGTGAGGTCATGTCAGTCTTTTCTCTTGGTTTGGTCAGTTTCCTATCTGAAAGGTGCAGGCCTTCCTACTGTCATGCTGGAGGAAGCTAACAGAGAGCTCACCGTTCACTTAATGCCCATATTTTCAATGTAACATGCCAACACTCAGTTCGGCCGAGGCATTGAGCTCAGAGTCTTTCTGGTTCACTCTTTTTAGAGAGTAAATCTGTCTTCTGTGGGGGTGGGAGAAACTTGTGGGGTGCTAAACGCAGTTGGTACAGATTTTCAATCCTCTTGTTTTCATAGCCCATTTGCACTCCTGCCCTCATATAACAGGGCGCCTCCAATTCCTGAGGATCAGGAATTGTTTTGTGGATCAGCGGCTTCCCCCTGCTGCTAGTGAGCAGGTCACTTTTCTCAGCTCTATGTCATCAATTACCTCTTAGTCACCAACATTTTTATTTTCCAAATTTCGATTTGCTGTTGTCTCTTTTCCTATTCTTTTTTCCTTTGTGGGTTTATGCCCTTTAAAAAAAAAAATCTCTCTACTGTCATCAACTGCGGTTTTGGGAAGGAAAGGTTAAACCCTATGTGTAAATGGTCTCAGTGTTTTATTTTTAATGTTGCCTTTAAAAATCCAGTTGTAAAAGCAATTTTATGTTATTATAGACAATTTGCTAATTAAATTATAAAGTGTATTACAAATAATCTAGAATCCTACTTGCGTGGGCAATTAACATTTTTGGTTATTTCCTTGAAGCCACTTTTTCCTAGAATTATTTTTCACAGAGTTGAGACTATTTTGTAGTTAGACTACTGCATCTTATTTCTTTTATTTGTTACTCAACATTATAAGGATTTTCCCTGTTATTAAAGAAATTTGTAAATGTTATTTTTGTAAGCTCCGTTATGTTTATTTCAAACCACAGTTTATTTAGCGATGTGCCTATTACTGGGCATTTGGGATGTTTCACTTTTTATTTTCTTAAAAAACAAACAAACAAAAAAAGCAATTTGGGGATGAAAATATGTATATCAAGCCTTTTTTGTATCTTGAAATAGTTTCAAGGCCTAAATTCCAGGAAGTGAAATTATTAGGTCAAAAAGTATGAACATTATTAAGGCTATTAACATAATAAGGCAAGAGTTATATATTTTTAGCATTTATTAGAAATTAAATCAGCAGAGTCGTTACTTGGCCATTTCCGATTACCGGCTCTTGTTTCCGACTATGCCATGAAGAAGCCAAGGGCAGCTCACGGTCATACCTGGTTTTGCCTTAGTCACTGTCCACAGGGCAAGGTCCACCTCTGACCTTTGCAGGACATACAGTCAAACACTGAATGGATGCTCTCAACCCAGAGGCCTCCCACCTTCACCTCCACACCTGGCTCTGACCTGGAGTTCATGTGTGTAGATGTTCCAGTCTCTTCATCCAAGTGAATCCATACCTTCTACAGCCCCATCTTGGGCATCTGTCAGGGTTAGGGGTGTTTACACTGGCCGTGCCATCCATCTTTGTGGGGAAAGGCTTGGTTGGGGCTCTTTGGGTAGGGAATTCAATATTGCAGGTCCCCAGAATGCGGTCGAGAATGGGAGGCAGAAGTGCATGAGCTCTAGGGAGGCACATTCCCTGACCCATGGACTCTGCACTGTGGGGAAAGGTGCAGTGGTAGTAAGGCCAGCGTGGGTGCCTCCACAGTGGAGGACTCAGGGTGGGGACACCGGCAGCCTGGGTCTGAGGGCAGCATTACTTACAGACTATGGCTACCCTTTACTCCAGAAACAATTCCCTATAAAGATGGCCCAGTTTAGCAGGAGATGGAGGTGGAGTGGGGGATGATACAGAGTGGAGACATTGGTAGGACTAGGAGGAGGAAAAACGACAATGAGTAGTCTCTTATCCATGGTTTCCCCCTAGAAAGCAAAAATAGACTGATAATCTAACGGTCACTACATGTAGTTCTCCTGCATGTGAATGAAAAACAGATTTCATCAAATATAATACTACAGCATGACATAATGATTAATGACCACCCAAAGATACTACGTCCCAATTCCTGTAATTTGTAAATGGTAACTTAACTGGGAAAAGGGTCTTTGTGATGCAATTAAGTTAAGGATTTTGAGATGAGAAGCTTACCCTGGATTAGCTGGGTGGTTTCTAAATGCCATCACAAATAATGTTATAAGAGAGGCAAAGGGAGATAGTACAGAGGACAAAGCTATGTGGAGACAGAGCAGAGAGATATAGCTACAGGCCAGTGAACGCTGACCGCCACCAGAAGCTGGAAGGGCCAAGGAAAGGATTCACTTCTAGAACCTCCAGAGAAAGCATGGGTCTGCTGACAACTTGGTTTTGTTCTTCTGTCTTCGGAACTGTGAAGAAATAATTTTTTTTGTTGTTTTAAGCCACACAGTTTGCGATAATCTGTTAGAGCAGCCATGGGAAACTAATACCAGTACTATTCATTGAAACTGTCATTATCACCTTCCTGTCCGTCCCTAATACATGGGTTTCAAGAAACAGAAAATGAAATTGTTAGATTGTGCTTTGTCTGGCCAAGGATTTTGGAAGAACACCAGTTAATATTTTCAAGTTTGGAGTAGCTGTCATTTAGGACAAAGACATGCCATTATTCCTGGGATTGTTGCCTATTATCAGAGATTAAGCTCTCATTTCTGTCCCCCTAAGCAATACAATATAGGGTAAAGACTAGAGCTTTGAAATTAGATCTTGACTCAACTCGTAGCTCTACCATTTACTAGTTGTCTGATCTTGAGCATATTGCCTGAACTTTCTCCTTGCTACATGGAGATAAAATTGTCCTGGTACCATCTTCAGAGACACTTTAAAGGAGCCATGTATCCTTCATGAAGATCTTTTTTGATCAAGTCTAAGCTTCACATATGTATTCCTTTAAAGCAGTCCAGGGGCTCATAAACTGAGTATGCAAAGATTGTAGCGTGAAGAATATTGTTTCTAAAATTTTGGATAATTTGGTTCATATTAAAATGCGAATGGTTTAATATAGAACGTTTTTAAACCAAAGCAAATACATTATGGCTGCCTAATGAGAGTGATTTTTTTTAGTCAGAATAGCATTTTATGTGTAAATTTCAGGAATGACCTATTGATAACTTAGCACTTTCATATCAGTATTTCTGCCTATTTAGGCACAAAAACATGGGGGAGAGAGCAAAAGGAATGCAGTTATAAAAATAAAGAAAAGTAGGATTCATCCTCTCATGTTATAATTGCAGTCTAGAAAGGTTTACACTTTGAGCAAGGCTTATTTCCCTTTTTGTGGAAGAGAAATCAATCGAAAACCACAAGGGATAAACAGTCCCTGTTATAGGTCTTAAAGTGGAGTTATGACCATTACAATTTCCACGAACAGCAGCAAACCATCCCTAACTGATCAAGCTGGATGGAAGCTAACACTCACAGTTGCTCTGCTCGATTTTGCAGAAGCAGCGTCTGAGGAATTAGCCTTACTCTATGTTTCTTACGGGGACTGTGCTCCTTTTGACTTAGTCTGGAATTCAAATTCTTATCACTAAATATTTTCAAATGCCCACTTTTAAATTGAAACTTAAAAATAAAAAAATGTGTCCCTCCTTTTGGAGGACCTGGAGTGGTGAGGTTGGGTTGAGGAATGATCTTAGTGGTAATAGCTGTTACTGCTGTCAGAGTATCGTAAGTGACGGATACACTCTGATGTGTGGCCCAGATGTGCTGTTGGTAGGAGCTACAACAGCTGATCTGCATTATGTCTTTGCTCTTCCGTGATAGACAGAGGATGATAAACAGGTAGATTCAAAAATGGAAGGCATTGAGAAGTTAGAACTTGCAGAGCAAGTGACTGGACAATTCAAGAAATGGGATATCTCATTAAAAACCAAGGTCACTCTGGCTGGTGCAGTAGGGCAGGAACGGGGTCGGTGGTGCTCTGGCAAATGTCTAACGCCCAGTTCTCTGGAGAAAGAAAGATCTTGATTTGTAGTATTTGCTGATGCTTGTGAAATAAATACTCCCAAGGTGGCTGATTTTAAACTACAGTGTGAGGTCAATTGGCTCACAAAATTTCTGAGAAGTTGACATTTGACAAGCTGGTGTAAGCCAGATCTAGCACATCCCTGGCAGCACATGGGCTGACATGTGCTTTTTTGTTTTGTTTTTGTTTTGCATGATGGAATCCTTCACTGTAAATGGAAGTGCTTTAGTCTGAGACACAGTCTAATGGCACAGAGTCTTGGGGACATTTGGATATTGGAAACTCAGGAATCTGTGTGGCATTTCAGTTCTTTTACCCGTAAGTTTTGCAGGTAGTGACATTTTGAGCATGTATTGGTGGATGCAAGGCCTTTGTGAGTTTTGTGGACCACGTGAAGGGCTCTCAGGACCGGCCAGGTTGACATCCTGAATTATGTGCCTCTGTGGCCAGTGACAGTCTATGTTATGTTCTGCCTTTGTAGAACAGGATACCAGTGTTTTTCCTTTCTTTGGTACCACAAAGCCCTGATATGCACTCTACTGTCATTAAGCATTTGTTCGGTGGTAACATCAGAATGCCTGTAAGAGCTGCTGTGTGGCTGTAGACTTACATGGGTTTCTGCATCTAGATACACACACAGTATGGATTCCCTCTGCTTAACACGCCACTTTTGTTTCTGAGAAAGGACATGTCTATGGCAGTTTGTCAACAAATGTTGAAGTGTGACTGCCAGCACACACTGAAATTCTGAGGGTTTCTCATTTGTTTCAAGAGGCAGAGGTGGGTCTTAATGCATCTGTAAGGGATACCAGGCTCCTTGGGGTGAGGCCGCCATGCCTTGAAGGTACTGTCACTGACCATATGGTTCTCATACACTGTCACTGACTGTAGCTGAGACCCATTTTCTGGAGGAACAGGAAAAGAAAGAGGTCGTTAGAGTTCGTGTCCTCCTGGATAGGATGTTATCCTCTTCCATGCTGAGTGCAAACCCATGGAGAACCTCATCAGAAAGCACCATGGGTGTTTGAATTATGCTCTAGACTAGGGGCTTGCAAACCATAGTCTGCAGGTCAAATCCAATCCCCCTCCTTATTTTTGTAAAGTTTTATGATAACGGGTCCTTGCCCATTTATTTGCATATTATCAACGGCTGCTTTTGTGCTACAACTTTTGACAGAGACAGTAGAGCCTGCAAAGCCAACAACCTTTATTATCTGGCCCTTTACAGAACTATTCCAGGCTCCCTCCTGCTCCTCTGCTCCACCGCCCCACGTCTTCACTTTCCCGATTCCTCTACTTCTATATTGGCAACGAAGTGACGTGATAGAGGTGTTAGCTAACATGACAGTGATGATCATATTGAAATATACAAATGTATCAAACCAACACATTGTACACCTTAAGCTCATGTGATGTTATATGCCAATTATATTTCCAAAAAAAAAAAAAAAAAATCAAAGGACTGATAGGATATGTTGGATAGCATATTGTGCCTATTTCTTTCTTGGGTTTTATCTCAGGTTTTAGTGCCTTCCATCATGATAGTGAGAACAGAAGAATTCAAAAAATGATGAATGATGGTCAATGTTAAGTAAGACATCCTCTCTGTTTTAAAATTCTCTTTTCCAAAGCATGATAACTTGGGAAGAGGAAAACAGAGAGACATTTTAAGAGGACTTCATTAAATCAAGTTTCAGAAAAATTAATTTTTGTTCCTTTTGAAAGTTTCTCAGAAATTATTGAGAAAACCATGTACCCCTCGTCCCCCACCTTTTGGAGAATATTTTTATTAGCAATTGTCACCAGATATGTTCTTGACAAGAGATAAGGACACTGGCTCCCTATTCTCACAATTTCTAAAGGAAAAAGTTTTCCCACAAGCTCAGTCAGAGGGCAAAAGTACCATTTTTTGGATATATGACACCCTCTAAACATTTGGATAAGGATTGGACATTTGACTAAAGTGACTGTATTAATTTTCTAGGACAGCTGCAATAAAGCATCGTGAACTGAGTGACTTAAAACAACATAAATGTCTTCTCACAGTTCTGGAGACCAGAAGTCCATAATTCAGGTGTCGACAGGGAGCTTGTAAGGAGGGTCCTCTTCCAGCTCTGGTAGCTGCAGGCATTCCTTGGCTTGTGAAAGCATGACTCCAATCTCTGCCTCCATCTTCACAGGGCATCTTCCCTCTGTGCCTGTGTCCAAATTTCTCTCTCCTTATAACAACACCAGTCATAATGGATTAAGGGACTACACTAATGATCTCATCTTGATTTGATTACATCTACAAAGACCCTATGTTCAAATAAAGTCATATTCACAGATATCAGAAGGGTTAGGACATCAACATATCTTTTGGGGGGGACACAGTTCAAGCAGTAACAGTAATCAAATATTTGTGAACAATGACTGGACACAAAAGAATGAATTGAGCCAACCACATTCTCTACCATGGGAATTTGAAAACAAAGCAACAATAGGAAATTTTTATTTTTTATTTTTTGAAAGGATATCATGGGTCAGGACTGTGATTAGCCAAAGCCATCTGCAAACTGAAATTATAAGGGAGCATAAACGACACAGTAGGTAGGTGGGGAGAGTAAAAGAGATGATGTGCTCAGAGAAGTAGGGATGTACACAGACAGAGGGAAAGAGAAAAGTTTGCAGAGCAGCTTTAATTCTGCAACTGAGCATTTTTATATTTAAGCTCTTTCCCCCCAGATGAGATAACCCCAACGACTTTTGTAACTTGAAGACAATAGAACAAAACCCTCACACCTGTCCTTGGTCCACAAGATTCAAGCAGGGAGGCTCAAATTGGGAGGCAAGGAGAGGGACAGGCACAAGTGAGAGGCAAAAGCTGCCAGCTCCCTAATTTCCTATTTCGTTTGTGCCTTGCTGCTAATCTTTGTTTTCTGCCATGGATTCTCACAGGCAGCATTTGTTGGTAAAATCACACTGACCTTCAATTCCAGCTGGAACAAAGGACGAGGAAAAGCTCTCACTGAAATTATATCCCTTTATTAAGTCATGCATCTCTTATTCTCCTGGGCTCAGCTAGATGAATACATAGGAAAATAAGTACACTCTCACCCACACATGTGCGCGCATTCACACACACACACACACACACACACACACACACACACACACACACACACTATCATTTTTGCTTCTCAAACTCACTTTCCAGTCTTAACTAAAATTTCCCTTTCACTGTATATTTTGTACAATAGGAATTGTTTGCTGAGTCAATAAAAGACAAAGTGTTGGAAAAACCAAATATGACACATGTCCTAATACACATGCTGACACTTTCTACGTAGGAAGCATTGTCTCAGGTGTACCCAAGACTTGCTTTTCAGGGGGGGAGCCCAGCTGTACGCTGGAGGTATACTCTTCCTCACAACTGGAGACTGATGTCACTCTCTCCTGAAGAATCTGCATATTAATATTTTTAAGACTCTGGAGCACAATCCTCTTGTGCACTCATAGAAATGGCAAAATCATTCCTATGTGGCCTCAGATTTTCTTCCTGATTAACATAGGCAACCAATCATGTGGTTTTTCAGCCCTATAAGAAGTGGTGTAATACTCTGTTCCATTAAAGTTTCCTATATAAAACTCCAGAAAATCTGAGAATTTTCTAGAAAGAATTTTAGTTCTCTTGAATGAGTTTGCTTTTTGGCACTTTTAACCTAAATGGGAAACATGTTTTTATTCTTAAAAGCTTTCAGGATGGAAATTTTCATCCTTGTTCTCTTTCCTCTTGTTTGTGGCTGGATTTTGAGGTACAAAGCGAAGTTGAATCTTACAGTGTGTTTGCTACTGTTGACTCTGTCAATTTCCATCCAAATGCCTTTCTTTATCTCCCAAATCTTTCACAATAGCTATTTCAGGTGCAAGGGTGTTCCATTTTATTGAGAAGCCTTTTACCAATTGCAGGTTTTTCTTTTCTGTGAACCTTGATTTACCTTACTCACTTGGTTGCAAAATTTTTACAATCATGTTATCTGTCAGGATCTGAGAATGATGTATGAACACTGTCAAGTAGAAGATATATCTTGTGAGAAAAACTATATTATGTGGTTGCCTGGCACATTTAAATCAGTAATGTTTTAACTCAGGGAAAATAGTTTCTGTGTTTAATAAAACCAAATTGTGTTATAGAAATTCAACATAACATACACTGAGAAGTTCTCATAGTCCTGAAAATTTTACTTTAATTATACATAGATGAAATTTTAATTAGATATAAATTAAATATGAAAATTTAATTTTTCATATATGAAAAAAATCAGATCAGATACAGCATCCTCAGGAAGCCCATGAATAAAAGCAACAGAAAAATAACTGTGTCAGTAATTGTCTTTCTTTTAGGATATTTGGTATATTCTTTATAAATTGAGATTTTCAAGTATTTCTGTTTTGTCATTTATCAACTTTAACTTTATGGTGCTAAAGGTAAAGAAACATATGGCAAAACAAAATTCATACTTTTCTTTCACTGAGTTTCATTTAAAAGAACTAAAAGTGAAAAGCTGTGTCTACTAATCCCCTCTAAAGAAAACTTTTTGTATAGATTCGATGTTGTTATATTAAAGAAGGAATAATTGCTACATAATTAAATTTGCTCTCCCAGATGCCATTGTCAATTTATTTTGTTTTATATTTTTAAAACCTACTAGAAAATATATCCAGTGCTTGTTTCTGAAAGACTCAGCTTGGATAATAAACTAAGTCCTATACCAAGTATTTCTTTCATTGTAGATCTCACAAACTCTACGTTGTTTTTTCTCTCTCTTTGATTTGGATCTCTATTAAAAGAAGCAGTCGAGCCCAGATTCTGGCAGCAGACTACCTGATTTCAAGTCCTGGCTCTGCCACTTATTCGTTTTATGACCAAGGGCAAGGTACACAGTGTCTCTTTAACTCAGTTTCCTCATGTGCAAAATGAGATAATACCAGGAATGTTATTTTTCCCATAGGGTTAGAACAGTGCTGGGCAGAAGTTGCAGGGTGAATAGACAACCTGTTGCACATGGCAAACATTTGATAAGGTGCACTTACCTGGTAAACTCATTTGTCATCTGCTCTCCACGGGGACACCATGTTGCACAACATAGACTATAATGTGAGTGACACTCCCTGGGACACAGTGCTGTGTTATGTAAGAATGATGTCCCCTGGTGCTGTGTAACTTGAAGGATCTGATCCATCTTCTTCCACTTGATACCTATCAAAGCAGACCATCAAGTATTTTGCAGATCTTCTCAACCATATTAAGAAGATGAGTTTCTTCTCTGCATTCTAAAAGAGGAGAGAAAAAGAATCTTCCATTGTAGAAGAAAACAGACATCATATCTATAGAGACGTGACAAATTGGACTAAGCAATGTAGTCAGTTTGATATTCTGTAGTTCATCTAAAACAGGGAGATGATTCTGGGGAGACCGCAGAGAACTGTGTGTGCTGCTCAGGCGATGGAAAATTGCTCTTAGGGAATTGGTATAACCACCTGTTTGGGTTCTATTATCACTGCAGTGTTTCGAGCGGGGGTTTGCCATCCATGTTGCTTTTGGAAGGGGGCCATTTACAGGGTAATGGTGGGGGAGGGAGATATTTTGTTTCTTATTCTGTATTTCAGACTTGGAATCTGGGATCCAGACTGATGACGTCACTCACTGTGTTAGCACTTCAGAGCTCACCCATGAACATTGATACTCAAGGGACATTGATACTCATTTGAACTAAATTCAAAAGAACACTTTAAACTTTAAGGTATGGAAATATGTGTTTATTTTACTGTTTCAAAATGATAGCCACCTGCTGCCTTGCCAAAGTTTTGTTTCTTCCAGTCAAAATAATGTAGTTCTTAAAAATTCATTTTCTCTACTGAGAAGCAGAACATTAGGAGAAAATGTTCTTTTCTATTTCTTTAGTTTCTGTTTGTTCCCCAAGTTCATCACCAAACCCTGGGGATAACAAAATTTAATCCAATCATCATAAATATAGCATGAGGCACATTTAGGAATTTTCTAGTTTATAATCCAATCACATCCTCCTTTTCTGGCCCAAACGAGACTGTTGCCAACAGCACAGAGAAGGCATCTGAAGTTTCCTCTTAATAACTTCACATTGATAACAACCACTTACAAAAATAGACTGTTCAAAGATGAAGTGCTCCTTCATATTTCCTCAAAGAATTGTGAAATTACTATGTGCAAATGTTTAGGCTTTAATTAGCACCTTAGGATTTCACATCGAGTTCTGTACGCAAATGGTGGATTGATATTTAAGAAGTTATTTTTTGAAACCCTTACTGTACACAATAAAGGTACAGCTATTAATTAAGTCCTAACACTTCACCCTGATTGTTATTTTAAGGAACTTTTGAAATTCTGTATCTTCGTTTCTACTGTCTCTTTCTCTGTGCATTCTTCTTACTTCCCACCTTTCCAATTGCCTTTTTCTGCGTCAGCTTGCCATTTTATTATGGACTGACCATGACTTCTCCCCTGGATCCTAAATTTTCTGCCTATATTTGATTTTGTCATCATACATTTATTTTGTGTGCGTGTGTGTGTATGTTTAAAAAGTTTTTTATTGCATAGCTGAAAAAGATTGTATGTAAAACACATACATGTAAAAAGCATAATGATAAGATGAATGCCCAAAGATCTGCCTTCCAGCTTAAGACTAGAGCATCAGCCATACCCGGGGGACTTCCTGTTTCCTCTCTTCACAAGGTCCCCGACTCACCAGTGCAGAGACAACCATTGTGCTGTGTTTTGTGTTGATCATCCTTGCTCCTGTCTCTCAAAATGGCTCCTAGCACGTATGTGTCACTAAGCCGCTTCTGGCTTGCTTGTTTGAGGGCCTTCTCAAATGCTATCCTTTTGCATGTTGTCTTCTGCACCACGTTGCAGGCTCAGCCTTGCTTGTGCTCTCATGTCTCAGCCTCCTCCACCATCAGACAGGCCCTGAGAGCTGAATTTATACTGTCCCCAAGTTTCCTCTTTTTTTAATGATGAAGAAATGGGAATTCTAGTTTTTGATTACTGCAACCATAAAATTTCGGTAGCAACACCTCAAATGGTAAATCAATCTGTCCAGAATGTCTCATAATTTATTTAAAGAATTCTCTTTTTTATGGGCCTTTAGATTACTGCCCAGTTTTTACTATTAGAGAAATCAACACAGTGAACATCCTGTTGCATGCATCCTGGTGCGCTAAGCCACTTATTTTCCACGAGATAAAATCCCAAGAGGTGAAATTGGTGAGTCACAATGTATATATATTTAGTGCTTTGAAATATGCATTTATCATCTATTTCAATAACACTTTTATATATCTAACCTCCTTGACTTTCCATCATATTTTCACTTATTTATGTATTTATTTATTTTAGTTTAGTTTGTTCTACATCCTAAATTTTCTATGCTGTCTGCTCTTGGATTGCTAGAGAAAGTCATGCTAATTAGGTGCTCCAAAAATTCACGGCATGTAACTGTGGTCGAGCCCTCAGCAAACCCTGCTAACCAATTGCTGCATAGTCCTTACAGCTGCCATTCCAAAGATTTTTTTGTTCCCTCTTCACACCTCAAAATCCATCCACAGCCCCTTTTATCTTCATCAAGATGAATAATATCATCTAAAAAAACTCATTTCATCGTCTGAGTCCAAATAATTTCCCAACTCATACTCCCTTAGATATTTCCCACATTACATTCTTTTTGTATTTTCATGTGTCATTCTATTTTTAATTCTTTTAATGGAAAAAGAAGATCCATATTCCTTCTCAAAGCCAACAGTTTATTCTGTGCTCACGATGTCATCCCTTTTGCAGGATTTGCTCCATTTACTTAGTCCCTTTATTTCACAACTTTAAGCAATCTGTTTTCAATTTATTTTTGTCTTCCAATTAATATATTTGTGTCTTCCCTTTAAAGTGCTGCTTTTCCATGTTTCCTTTTCAATGGCAGTATATGTCCACTAGCTCCATTTTTAATAACTTGCTGAGTCCATAAGCACTTACAATTAGATATCTAGCATTCCATTGGGAGAAATACTCTCTGGAAGACATAATCTCTGAATTGTAATAAATTATCTTGTATTTAAAATAAATCTCATATATCTTTACATGCTTATTGTCTAGCTCCCCAAATAAGAATATAAACCCCTTGAAGACAGATTTTCTCTGTCTAGTTCCTTGTTATATCTCCTATATCCTGTCTAGTGCAGAGTCAGCACTCCATGACTATTGACTGAGTGACTAAGGAATCACTTAAACCTACAGCCCCTTCTCAAACCTCCTTTCATTTTCAGAGGCTTCGGATAGTAATTCTGTTCAATACTAAGGTTATTGAGACAACACATTCTTTGGGCGGTCATCTTTTTCATCTTGTATTTCCATCACTGTATCCACTCAGCCCTCAATTTCTTGTTCTGCAAATTGTCATCCATATTTCTATTCTTATCCATTCACATTTAAGAATTCTCAGCTGGAAAATTTCGCCACCACTTCCTAGCCTCTTGCCATGACTCTTGTCCAGTCCATCCTGCATTGAGCTACCAGTGTACTCTTCATCCGAAACAAAGTTCTGGTCATGCAACTCTCAGCAGTTTCTGATGCTCACACACTAGAATTGCAGGAGTTCTATGATTTCGTTCTAACTGGCCTTTATTGCTGTATCCTTTAATAATTCCCTACATGAACTTTATGCTCCAGTTAAGCATTTTCCAAATGCACTCCATGGTTTTTATAAATATAAGTAAATAAGTTAAGTAAGTAAATAAGGAAGGAAGTAAATAAATCAGTCCAGTTCTTCTGAATTTTGTTTTTTTCCTTAGCTACCTAACTCATCTGTCAGGACAAATTCAAATGTTACCTCTTTCAATAAGGTCTGTCAGAGCTCCATAAATGGAAGTGACCTCTTTCACCTATAAATTCTCATACGGTAACATTTTGCATTCTTTTCATGGCATGCCTTATATTATATATTTATTAAACATATCAGTAATTTTCTCTTGTTTACAAAATTATATAACATTTGAGTACATAGATATTGTCTTGATGTCTTTCTATTTCCTTGATGCTTAGCATAGTATCTTTTTTGCCAGCTTTATTGGGGCATAATTTAGATACAATAAAATCTACTTTTAAATGTTTAGTTTGATGAAGTTTGGTTGTTGTATACAGTTTTCATTCCACAATCAAGATATAGAATATTTCTAATACTGTAAAAAATTTCCTCATACATCTTTGAAAACTATCCTCTTCCTTTAATCCATTACCTTAAATGATTACACATATTTCTGGGACTATAGTTTTGCCTTTTCCAGAATTTATAGGAATAAAATCATACAGTGTACAGTCTTTTGTGTTTGACTGCTTTCACTTTGCATAACATTTTTGAGAGTCATCCATGGTGTTTCATATTTCAATTAATTTCATGCCTTAATACTCCATTTTATCGCTGAGTATGAATATACCACAATTTGTTTATCCATTCACAAATTGATGGACATTTTAATTGTTCTCAGCTGTTGGGTATTGCAAATAAAGCCGTTATGAACATTCACGTACAAGTTTAGATATGCACATGTGCATTCGTCTCTCATAGCTAAATCATATGGTAGGTGTGTGTTTAGGATTTTAGGAAACTTTAAAAGCATTTTACAAGTTGTGGAAAGACTTTAATAGAGTATGGGGTCTGTAGGGTCAAAATAGAAGTGTTGTTGAACATCCATAATCAGAAGAAGGCACAAAAGCTGAGAGCAGTCTAATAAAAAGTCATAATCCCTTGTTGGTTCCTGGACCTGAGTCAGCTTTCAGGATAGGAACTCATTGACTAAAAGGTAGCCTCATTCTTAGGAGGAGGGTCACAGCAACTCTCTGGCAACTGCACATTTTAATGATTCCCCAGTCCCTTCCCCGAGGACCTATGTCATTTGCTCAGATGGCTGTATACTGGGGAGAGGGACATGCTCAGATATTTCAAGGACTATTGGACACAAGTAGGAGTTGAATTTGATGCTTGGGGAACCAAAGCATAATCATGGCTTCCCTGGTAGAGTGGTGGTTTATGAAGATCAGATAATAAATAGAGTTCTGACTAAAATTCAGTTTCCAGTGGGTCTACTGGTTGCACGGACCTACTCAATGGTCATTTCCTGAATGTATAACTGGGATGGTCAGACTTGATAGTAGAAATAATCCTTTCATTGCATACCTGGAACTATCAGGTAAGAGATAATATAGTGAGAAAGGTCAAATGGAAACCTCTGTAATTATCTCCACCCATGCTGGCTAATGCATTCTGCAGAAAAGGGGTAGTGAGAGTATGGTAAAGACAGTGGGGTGATGGTCCCTTTCAGTCCCTTATCTCTTCTAGTCTGGTCTCTTCAGTTACTGATGAATTCTAGAGAATCACTATAGATCACCGCAAGCTCAAACATATAGTAACCCTGTTTGTAGCTGTTATGACAGACGTTTCATTGTTAGATATATAAAGTCTTAGCTACATGATACCACGTCATTAACTTGATGAATGCATTTTTTATTCTAATAAGGACTATCATAAATTGTTCATATTTTCATGGAGTGTACACAAATATTTATTAGTAGGTTTGCCTTACCTAGAACTATATTAACTCATCCTCTTTTCCTCATAACAGGGTATGAAGAGATTTGGAGCCCACAGAACATCACATTTATCCATTTTATCAAGGACATTATGCTGATTGGACAGGATAAACAAGAGGCGACTAATATGCTAGAGGCTCTGGATCCCACATCTGGATCCCCTCACTTCTTTAAGGCTAATTCATGGATTTGCCTACTCAGAAATCTTGTGCTGTTGATTATACTTTCTTTTTCTTATATATTTAATATCTTCCTCTCAAATATTTTAGTCAATTTCTGAAGCTCTCCATTAAACAAACCCCAATAATCCTTCCTTTACCCCAAACTTCCATCTACACTCACTCCCATCTCTTTATACTGTCCCTAATTTTTTCCAATTTAGTTTTATCTCCTATCATGTAATTTAAAAAGCTGTCTCTAAGGTCAAGAATGACCTCCACGTTGCTAAATCTGGACATTTTTCAGTCAGTCTTCGTTGGCTTCTCAACAGCAGTTGCTATGATATTGCAACTTTACAATCCCCTTGAGCTCCTGATTGATATAGTTAATTGCCTACTTGACATTTTTTATTTGGATGATTCAAAAGTAACTTAAACTCAACTCATTTAGATCCAAAGTCATGCTCTATCTTCCAAATTTTGCCCTTTTTCTCCAGTGGTTCCTGTCTCAGTCACTCCAGAAACCCAGAAGTTAATTTGACATTTCTCTCTCTCTCTTATTCTCAGTATGTGATACAGCACTAGGAAGGTTCTGCATTCCTCCCCTGCTTTTCAAATGTGTCCCTTTTCCTTCCCTTCTGCCTCTGCCCTTGTTCAAGCTACCTTATCTCTCACCTAGATTATTATAATATGTAGTTTCCTAGAGACCCTCCCTTGTTGTCAGTTGCATTCTTCTAATCTTTACTCTATAGTCAGAGTTATTTTTATTTCCTCCAAACAGAAACCTGATCAAGTCACACCTTTCTTATAACTTTAATCAAATAAAAACCCACGTACTTAACGTGGCCAAATATGCCCTGCATCGTTGGTCCTCCCTTTTTCCATGTTCCCCTTTAATCTTGTACAACTCCCTCACCCCTTGCCCTTTACATAGGTTACTCTTGCCATCCAGTCAACAGTTAGGCAGGAAAGGCTTCACTGACCACATCAGGCATATCTCCCTATTAAGTGCTCCCGATACAAGTACTTCATTCATTCTGTTCATTTATTCATGGAAAATTTAACTTGAGGTTACTGTGTGTCAAGCACTATTATAAGCACTTTAAATATTAATGCAATATTCATTATAATCCTATGAAATAGATATTAAAAAATTCAATTTTACATATCAGCAAATCGAGGACAGAGGGGTTATGTATCTTGCCCAGAGTCACACAGCTAGTATGTGGCAAAAGGGATCAATCCCACACATCGAACTCCAGAGTCCACACTTTTGAGGACCTCACTTATGCTGACTCTCTCCCTTAGTGACAGTTTTAAATGCTACAATTTACATTTATCTGTGTGATTGTGAATGTCTATTTCCCCCCTGTAAGAAAAACTGCCTGTTTTACTCATTACTATGGTACATAGTACAAATAGAAATGGAAGAATGAAAACAACTGAATGAATCAAATACCAAACTATTATTGACATCACTCTCCATTTTAGATGTTAACTTCCTCTCATCTGTGTGCTGTGCTTTGGTGTTTCATATTGCTAGGTTAAATTATTTCAAAAAAATGTCTAAATGAATATTGGCAGAGGTATTTGAAACCCGTAATACATATTTTCATCGCCTTACAACTTAATAAATTGAGGGACTAAAGTAGAGAGATCAGCATTTCAGAAATATTATGGAAAGTATTTGTTTTTCATTCATATTGAAAGTTTTATGAACCAGAATGTTTCATGATGTTTCATTTACCTTCCTCCAATTAATTATGACTTCAAACTCCTTGTCAAGCTAAAGCCAAGAGAGTAAAGAAGGTAACATTTTTCTGATTATGAAATAACACATGTTCGTTATATGGAATTTTAGAAATGTAGGTTACTAAGAAGAAATTAAAAACCAATTACTGCTAAGTCTACCAAGAAAAGGAAAACCAGAATTAACATTTTAGTGCATAAATCCTTTTATACCTATATGCATATATAGCATAGATAATATTGACACATACATATATGCCGAATATAAAGAAATGCATATACATATGTATGTGTATGAATGTGTATACTTTCAAAATTAGCATGTTACCTTAAATGAGTGCTTGTTTAACTTAACCTTATATAGAAAGCATATTTCACTATTGTTAAATGTTTTTCAAAAACATCATATTTAATGTTTGGAGAATATGCATCCTATGGCTAAGCTGCATTTTGCTTCTTATTTTCAGTATTTTCTTTTAAATAATAATTCAATGTTTTCTTATGTACAAGTATAAATCACTATCACATTGCTAAAATTTTACTCAAGATAGAGTCTCCAAAGTGAAGAGACTAGATCTTAAAAGTTCTTACCACAAAAAAGAAATGATAATTATGTGATGTGATAGAGGCATTGGCCAAAGCTATGGTGGTAATTATATTGCAGTATACAAGTGCATCAAATCAACACATTGTACGCTTTAAACTTACACAATGTTACCTGTCAATTCTATCTCAGTAAAAATAAAAGAGTGAACTTGTTAAATTTCTTGAGTCACATTGCCTGATTGCTTGCCAGAAAAGTTGTAGGTAATTAAACAAAAATAGTATAAAGGGTACCTATCCTATTGTACCTTTAGCAGCATTAAATATTACTCCCACAAATAAAATCTTTGATGATCAAAAACTTTGATAACACTGTGTCAATGAGTGTTTGAGAAACAGACATTCTCATAATTTGTTAATATGTGTACAAATTGCTACAAACTCAATAGAGGGAATTTCTGCTAAAATTTAAAATCATCTATCTTTTGATAGCAATTTAATTAATTTCTAGGAATTGCTTATCCAGATATATTCAAGCTTGTTCTCAAAGTCACGTGTACAAAAATATTCATGGCAATCATGTCGGTAATAGCAAAAGGTTGTAAGCAACCCAACTATCTTTCTAAAGGAGGTTAACATGGCAGACAGAGACTACTGGATCAATTAGAGATGTTTGTTTTGAAAATAACAGAACTTTAACTCAAAGAGGCACACATATAAGAAAACACATTGATAACTTGAAAGTCCAGAGGTAGAGTGGATTCCACAGTGACCTTAACCCCTTGATTCCCACCATCTCCTAAGACCTAGGTTATCTGCTCTGCTTTCCACGGTATCAGCTACAACCCAGGGCTGGATGGCTCCTCTTGTGATTCCAAGAGGCCCTGTGCTTCTTTATCTCATGGAGAGAGGGAGACTCTCCCTGAATCATCAATAAACCTATGTTTCATTTTGATTAGACCAAACTAAATTATAGTTCATTGAGTTTTATTCCTTATTGTTTAACATGAAAACATTTAAAGTTATGTTTAAGGGCAAACATTTTTGACCTAAAAATTTAACACAAGCCAAGTTAATGTTTGTGTGCTACAGTAATAGAAATATCTTCTTAGATACAGGAAGGAATAATATCCACTTGCTTCTTAAAAAATTACATGAAGATGTGTTAGAGTTGACCAAAAAAATGTTCACAATTAAAATTTCAATAGCAAGCAAGTAGTATTATAAAAATGAAATGATGTTATTCATCAAAACTACCTAAACAGAGATTTAGTCAATAAAATTGATATAAATAAGTACATTTATTGAGCCCTTGACTTTTTGATGATACGTTTCTATTTCTTTCATTCATTAAAAACAATTCACGGAGGAAGTAGATTTAAGCCACATTTTTCCCCTTCAAAATTTCTTTATATCATGTATATTAGTGTCCTATTACTACTATACCAAATTACCGCAGACGCAGTACTTAAAGCAACCCAAATATGTTACCTTGCAGTTTTGCAGGTCAGAAGTCTGAAATCAGTTTCACTGGACTGCAAAGGACTCATTCCTTCTGGAAGCTCTCGGGGGGAATCTTTCCCTTGCCTTTCCCAGCTTTTAGAGGACACTTACATGTTGACTCATGGTCTCTTCTTCTGTGTGCAAGGTCAGCACCAGAGCTATTCCTCTCCTTCTGACCTCTGCTTCCATCGTTTCATTTCTCTGATTTGGAGCTTCCTGCCTCTCTCTTACAAGGGATCCACCTGGATAATCTAGGATCATCTCCTCTTCTCGGAAACCCTTAATGTATCACATCCGCAAAGTCCCTTTACCTTGTAAGACAACTTATTCACAGGTTCTGGGAATTAGAATGGGAACATTTTGCAGGGAAGGTATTACTCAGCCTATCATGTCAAGTTTCACTTATTTTGGTACTTTGTGTTCCAGAGGAAGAACTGAAGTCATCATTAGTGTTACTTTATTAAACCTATACTTCTTTTGAAAATAATTAGAAAATTTCCTTCTCTATTTTTCAAAATCTTTGAAAGAATATGGTCGTGGTGAATTTGGCTGGTTAATTGAATTATTGGCCCCAATTCTCTCTCCCATTCTGTATCCAAACTCTTTGCCATAGAGCTTTGCAGTCTCTGTCACCTGTGGGGGTGCACTTCCCAGCCCGCATCTGTGGCTTTGGTCAGTGGGCTCTTCATGACTCTCACTTGTGCTGGTCCCATCACATGTCCCAGCCCTTCAAAGAAAACATTCCTTTAGCCTTGAAAGTTGATTCCCTTCTCTTGAACTTGGGTCCATTCTCTTCATCCTCCAGGTCGCTTTGTCAGGGAAGCCTTCCCTGATTCCTGCACCAAGTTTTACTGCTTAGCACGCACTTCTTGCTGTTCAGTCTCATTAAACCAACTGGTGAGACACCAGGTTCTTACACTTAACTCTTATTGTAAACAAAACCCACTGGACAAGAGTGCGTTGTCCAACTAAATAATGTCCTTGAGAGTGTTCTCAATTCAAGAAAAATGTTCTGTCTCCCCAAATAGCCCCCGTTAATGGGGGCAGTAAGACCTGCTCAGAAGCTTGGCAGGTATAGGTCAAATCTTATTTTCAGCCAAATATGATTTTCAGATATGTGTGTACTCACACACATCTGGAACGTAGTCCTATAGTTCCTTCTTTGAGGATGTTAAGGAATCTTGTAGCAGTGACTCTGAAGTTTAATTTAGTGGCTTTAAGTTAAGTTTATATATATATATATATATATATATATATATATATATATATTTATTTATTTATTTATTTATATATATATATATATATATATATATATATATATATATATATATATAATTTTTTTTGGTCAATGTTAATTTACTTTCATGTTTGTAGACTGACGACTGCTGAAAATATTCCTGGGTAAATGGCGTCAGTCTTGACAGGAGACAAGGCTGATTAGCAACACAGACAATTCAGATGCTCTTAAGGCATAAATAAAGTCAAGTGACTTTCTCCCCCATTTGTGTAGAATCTTGCCTCAGAAAACGCATTTGGTGTTGAGAGCTCCTCTGGGAACCCCTTGCACTGCACCAAGACTGACTGATGAGCACAGGGCCGCACTCACAGGCAAAAGCAGAGTATGTTGTCCTGCCCCTCATTCCCAACCTGCCAGGCAGTATGCGTTGGCCTGGATGACAGCTGACATTATGGGATGGGTGTGAGATTTCATTTACTTGTAAAACGAGGCAACAGAACGGCTCGGTGTGGCTGTGAGAGGCAGTGTTTCTGACTGTCCTGTGGGAAAGACAAGACGCTTCCGATTGTTACAGAATTCTGCTTTCGGACGTCCGAGTTCTAATTATGTGCTCTCCGTTTCTTGCGCTGATACTGAGGACATGTGTGCCCGTGTAGACCATGCCTTTTCTCCAATGGGAGAGAGGAGAGTGGAGACGACCTCTGTGAGAGCTGCATCCCTAGAGAACACGCTTCCAAGCACCAGGACATCGTCCCAATTTCACTCCTTTGTGAGCCTGTTCGTTGGGACATGTCTTCTGCCCCTTATCAGGATGTGTCAGGAGATTCAACATGTTTACATGACTGTTTGATCACTGGTGTTTCCGGAAATCTCTTTTTGTGACACTGTACCAGCAAGTTCTTTCCTAGCCTGTGGCCTGGGTCCACACGCCATAGGGAACTTGTGATACTGGTTGTGTTGAGCTCACATCTTTCTTGGCTTCATGGTGTGCTACAAGATTTTTTAAGTCACACGACACAAGACTGAAGCTCCACAGGGAGAGGCACTGTCTAGTCTGCTCTGTGCTCTTTCCTTAGCCAACCCATATCCACCTTCCACTGTGGCAAGTTTTCAGTGATGGATGAGCGAATGGTCACTTTGGCAACCTCCTAAACACTTCTCAGTTCCTACTCCTGCTCCCTACCCACCTCTCTAATGTCTTACCTTAAGTGAAGTGGAAGTAGAAAGAACAAGTTCTATGCAAATACTCCGCAAGTCCTTTCATTGTGCTTTCTGGTATTTCCCTTAAACTGCTATTTGTCCTGAAAGGGCTCTGTCACTAATAATTTTGACATTGTGACTTCTTCCCTTTACTCATCTTGTGTAATTTTCATCTGTATTTTAAAAAACACTTACTTTTTGGTTCCTAGAACCCCAATTTGAGTTGAATTGAACAAAAATGTGAGAACTTGTTGGCTCATATAACCAGTGAGTACAGTTGGATTCAGGGGTAACTGGAACCAGGATTCCAATGCTGCCAAGATTCTCTATATGCCTGTGGTCTCTGCTTCTCTCTGGGGAAGCTTCTTCTGCTCTGCTTCTATTGAAGAGCAACTTTCTCCCCATTCCAAGTACCAGTGTTTTGGACAGTAGAACCTTGGTAACAAAAAGGGCACATCCTCGGGGCTCCTCGGAAGTCTCTGGGTCTATGGCAAGGACCAGTGGGGAAGACATGGTCTCCAGCCAAAAATTTGAAGCAGGCCAGGTTTTTCTCCACTGCTCCTCTCTCTTTTCTGCCCAGTGCCTTGTGCTCTCTCCATCCTTTTATCTGTTAAAACTTATTTTTAAGACTATCTGATATCAGTCATTTATCCATTAGGGTGGCTTTATTTTTGCTGTTATTCTACTTCCTATCCTGTGCAAGTTCTTTTGTATAAAGACTTATCCTCTGTGAAGAATTCCATGGAAATTCATTCATCCATCCAACCACCCATTTATGTTTTTATTCACTTATCCTACAAGTATTATCAAAGATTTCCGTATGCCAGCTCTGAGGACATGATGGGAAACACGTTTTAGTGCTTGTTCTCAGGGAGCTTACATAGATGTCATTACCTCTTTGGTCAGCTGAGGGTATTAGCATAGATCCAGGAGTTCTTCCTGAGATATCCTTTTATCTTTAGACTATACAGAGGACCCATAGTAAAATATTTCCAATAAACATATGCCACTTCTTGGAAGAGTGTTTGAGGCTGAGGTCTGCAGAGGTTCTTCTAGTTCAGAGGTAGACATTTCAGGTAACCCTTGCAGAAAATTACACTTTGTTTTCCCACAGAGGAAGTGAAAGAGGGAGGGAGCGTTAACTTTCTATATAAAGAGTATTCTCGGGCTGAGACTATTGGACAGTTGCTTTTCTCAGTAGACATGCCTTTGGCGCCTCAAGATGATAGGTTTGGAAATCCTGAAATATCTTCCCCTTTTACTGAATGAGAAATTTTAAGGGGAGTATTTTGATGTGATTTCCTGCACTAAATGCTACCTTAACACTTGCACACACAATGTAATTAGAGTATTGCATGACGCTCATAGGATATGGGTTGTCAAGAAGTAGGGCAATTCAATGTGGGGGAAAAAAAATCAATAAAAATATGAGTAAAAAGGCATAGTGAACAAACTTGTTAGCAAAGTTCCTTTTGATTCTAAATGCAGAGTGAAACATGACAAAAGAACATGGGGATATCTAAGCAGAACAAAAGTTCAAGTGGCTTTTACTCTGAAGTGGCAAAGCCACACATAATGGCAAGGACAGCTGTCAAAACCCAAACAGACTATCAGCAGTGTAGGCCAGATTCTTCCTCTCTTAAGCTTAGTTAGGCTTGTGTTAATGCTTAGTGTTTTTTGTCTGCAGTTGTTTTTTAAATTAATTTTGGGCTCAATAAAGGTAACTCCATAGCTGTAACAGTTGAATCATTTGAAGATTCTGAAAGGTCTTAGATTATGTAAGTATGCAATTAAAATTACTAGGTGGCATTTTAAAATTTTGTATCAAATTTATTGGGGTGACATTGGTTAGTAAAATTATATAGGTTTCAAGTGTACAATTCTATAATACAAGGTGTGACAATTACGTTCGTGAACTTGCCACCATGCACTTACATTGGCAGCACTGTACAAACAGGTCGGTAAGGTTTCATAAGCTTGGTGTATCAGTGTCTCACAGCTGTATTTGTGTCGATGTGTGTCAGTGTCTTGCTGAGTGGCGTTCATTATTGTTGTTGTGTGTTTTTGTGTGCTGTTGCAAGAATGTCTGAGCTTGAATTAGAACAATGAACAAACACTAAATTTCTTGTTAAACTTGGCAAGAGTGGAAGTGAAATCAGGGACATGTTAGTCCAAGTTTATGGGGATAATGCCATGAAGAAAACGGCAGTGTACAAATGGATTAAACGTTTTCCTGAGGGGAGAGAACACGTCACTGATGAAGAGAGGTCAAGGTGGCCAGTAACGAGCAGAACTGATGAAAACAGTGCGAAAATTCATTGAATTGTGCATCAAAATCATCAGTTGACTGTGAGAAACATAGCAGACCAAGTAAACATTGATAGAGAAACAGTCAGGAAAGTCTTAACTGAAAATCTTGGCATGAGAAAAGTGTGTGTAAAAATGGTCCCAAGGATGTAAGGAGCTCTTGCATCATGACAATGCAGCAGTTCACATGCACTGCCTGTAGGGAGTTTTCAGCCAGTAAACAAATAACTGTATTGGAACACCCTCCCTACTCATCTGACCTGGCCCCCAGTGACTTCTTTCTTTACCCAAAGATAAAGGAAATATTGAAAGGAAGACTTTTGATGACATTCAGAATATTAAAGGTAATATGACGACAGCTCTAATGGCCATTCCAGAAAAAGAGTTTCAAAATTGCTCTGAAGGGTGGACTAGGCACTGGTGTCAGTGCATAGCTTCCCAAGGGGAGTACTTTGAAGGTGACTGTAGTGATAGTCAGCAATGAGGTATGTGGCACTTTTTCTAGGATGAGTTCGCGAACTTAAATGTCAGACCTCGTGTGTCATCTGTATATTGTGTGCTCACTACCCAAAGTCAGTTCTCCTTCTGTTACCATACTTGGGGGAATTTTTTTTATCATAAAAGTAATACATATTCATTGTTATAAATCTTAAAAATACAGATAAGCAAAGAATGCATCCCAACTATTAATATTCTGCTATATGTAACTTTTTAGTCTTTTTTCTTTATTTGCTTTTATGCATTTGTCTTAATTATATACAGAATACAAATTTTCACGTTATAAAATACAACAGAAAGATACAGCACAAAGGAAAAAGTGCTTCTTCATCAGGCAATCACTTTCATGGGCATGTTGTCAAGTTCCACTTTTTCCTATGCATGTATCTACCAAAAAGGGTATTCTATTGTGCATTCTGCTTTATGACATAGTCTTTGTCTAATCAGATATTAATTTTATAAAATATACTTACACATCACAATTTCACATTTTATATGGAATGAACTTAGTGATTGAATTACTCAATCCCTTATTAATATTAGGTTGTTCTAATGTTATGATCACCCTGATAATTATTTGTCTATAATCAGAATTAGTACCTTAGAATAAATTTCCAGAGGGGGGGATGTTGGATCAAATGTTCTGAACTTTCGTAGTTTCTCCTGAGATTTAAACAAAGTTGTCCAGAAGAGTTTTACAACTTTAGATTTCTAACAGTAAATTATGAAGAAGCTATTTTTCCCTTATTGTTGCCAATGCTGGGTATTATCTTTTTAATCTTCTCTAATCTTATTCTAAAAATATGTCATTATTGTCATTTATTTTTCTTTGGTTGTTAGTAGTATAAGAGTATGCAACTTGGCAGTACAGAAGGAACAGTAAAGTGAATGTTTTTAGTATGGTATCCATGGCTTATCTGGGTAACTTGGATCAGGGTGCCTCAAAGTGGGAAAGTTGTTGTTTACCATTTTGTAAAGTGAAATGGGATGTGTGGCCATATCTGACTCAGAGATTCCATGCCAAGTACCTTGAGTCCATGGTTATTTCCCATAAGAAGTGGCAGCAGAATGAAATGTGCTGGGGGCAAGGACTGAAACAATAAAGCCCTTTGAGGCCATGTTTCATTTTCCTTTGGGAGATTTTCCTGCCCTTGGGTTCTCTGGTGTCTCTACCTTTGAACTTCCATCTGACTTGAAAGTGGGACAACCTTTATGAATGCTTTTCTTCTTTCTGTAGTTGTTGACACTAACCCATTTTAGAGTGCCAGTGTATGTACTTGGACTTTATTTTAAATAAATATCCTCTCTCCTCTGCCTACCTCAATAGTTAGTTCTCAACCCTGGACCACACATTAGACCCACCTGTGGAGCTTTCACGATTCATACTTCTCTCCTTTCTCTATCCACTCAGACCAATTAAATTAGAATCTTAGACAATGGGACCTAGGCGTGGTGATATTTTATCAAAAGCTCCAGATATGACACTAGCGTACATCCAGACTAGAGAAGCACTGGGCTTCTTTATATCCACCCTTTAGTTTTCACAAGAACCACTTCTTTTCACACGTCTCCCTTCCCTATATATACATATCTTTTCTCTAGCAAGCTCTAGCTTGGATATTATTGAGAAAAATCTGAACAACACTATGGGTGAGCAATAGACAGGTTTACTACATAGGCACAGGAGAACCAACCATGTTTCCCCGAAAATAAGACCGGGTCTTATACTATGTTTCCCCAAAAATAAGACTTAGTCTTATATTATTTTTTGCTCCAAAAGACACATTAGGGCGTATTTTCAGGGGATGTCTTATTTTTTCATGTACAACAATCTACATTCATTCAAATACAGTCCTGTCATCTTCTTCTGGAACATCGTCAAACATACTAAATGCATCCGTCTGGCTGAGATCTTAACTGGGGCTTATTTTTGGAGTAGGTCTTATTTTTGGGGAAACATGGTAGTTGTGATAAGTATGGTGAGGATGCCTTCTTGTTTAACCAGCAATCTCTTCTGCAAGGGACAGTTCAGTGTGTTATATGCATATAATCGATTTCATATATATGTTAGCACCAGCAAACCAATCACTCCCTTAGCTTCAAGTATATGGGCCAAGAAGGGCAGCCAGGGGGCTAGAGATGGATATTGATGTTTGGGAGCAGCCTACAAGCCTGGAGAAACTGTCCTTTTTGGAGCTATGACCTGACCTCGTAACCAGGCCACAGTCTCAAGTCTATCTCCTTTGTTTTCTTGCTGATATCTTGGCCATAGAAATCACCAACCACACTGGCTAGCCTGAACCATGTTTCCCATCGGAATTTTTTTCAGTCTATCTCTCTTCAGGTTGACTCTGAGGCAGGGTTTTGTAGTTTCTTTCTAGTTTTTTGGCACTGGTTGAAAATGTTTATCTTTTCCTCAGGCTCTGAGGAAGCAAGGGAAGAATAGCTCCAAGCCAAACAAGGAAGCCCCTCTCCTAGCAACAATAGTCTTCCTTTTCTATGGTCTTCTCCAGTTCCCTCTTTGGAAAGTTTCCCCATTATCTAGAATAGTGGGCAAAAGACAAAAGTGTATATTTGATATGCAAAGACTATGCTTAGTATTCAGATAGTGCTATCCCAGCAGAAAAATTCTTCTCAGCACTTTTAAATCCATGAACTCTTTTCTATTTCAATACTTGTGGCCCTGCTCCTGCTGCTGCTGGAGGAATGGAAATGCAGTGTAAAGAAAATGAAATAGTGGTCAAAGACCTACAGGCACTCAGGAGACTTTAGCAAGTCACATCTCTCCGAGCTTTAATGTCCTCATCTGTAAAGTCCCTAATAATACCTGCCCTGCCAGTTTCACAGGGTTATTGCAAATGAGATGATATATAGGAGCATATGATTCAAAAACTGTGAAGGGATAAACACTTCTTAATTATTGATGCTTACTTTAAAAACAATAAATTGCACAGTAGAATATGTTTTCGACAAATATGTATACACCTGTGTAACCAATACCCAACGTAAGATACAAAAGCTTACCATCGCTGTACAAAGATCTCTCTTGCTCTCTTACAATTAATTCACACCCACCCCATACCGCCACACAGGAAACTGCTATTCTAATTTCTTTAACCATAGATTCGTTTTCTCTCTCCTTGAATTTCAGATGAATGGGATCATACAATAGTTTTTTGTAGTTGGCTTCTTTCTCTAACATAACGGCAATGAGATAAATGTATGTTTGTGTAGCATTCCTTTTTCTTGCTGAAGAGTAGGTCAATGCATGAATATACCACATTTTGGTTATCCATACTCCTGTTAGTGGATAGTTATTTGCAGTTTTAGCTATTACGAATAAAACTACTATGAACATTCTCATACATGTTATTTTGTGGATATATACTTTCATTTCACTTGGGTATGTACTCAAAGTAGACTTGCTGGGTCACAGGACAGGTACGAGTTTACCCGTATAAGAAACTGCTAAACTGCTTTCCATGGTTGTTTTATGAGAGCTCCAGACGCTCCACATCGTTGCCAATCTTTTTATCCTCTTACATTTCAACCCTTATACTGGGTTTTGAAACCGAGGGTCCCTATGACTTTGATGAAACTTAGTTTTAAATCCTAGCTCTAGAAATCATATCCCTTTATATATGTTTAGGTATAACTACATGTGTAACCCTCAGAGACCTAGCCTTTCCCCCGGATATTCAGCAACCACCAAAGCAGCAGAAGACAGTAGCTTGGACATGACTAACCGTCAGGCTAAAGATAGCATCTTGACCTAAGGGATGTTTCCACTCTTCATTCCTAAGGTGGAATGACCTCCTGGCTACTTTCCCATGAGACCAGACAGAAGAACGCCAGAAAAGACCTCAGAGCTGTCCTCAAGGCCTGAAGAAATGATGTATTACCCTTACCTCACCTCTGTCCAACCAGCATCTAGCACGAACCTGTACACCCTAACTCATGGTGTTTTAGACATAACTGAACCACAAATACAAGAGCAACAGAAATGCTGTCAACTTTATATCTATTTTGACTTATGTAATCTGGCTTTGTCTCTGATATTTAATTATCCAGTAACCTATCTCAGTTTGTGTTGAATTTACTCTATAGAAATAAATTATAATTACTTTTATTTTACCAGATTTTATATAATTATCATTTTATTTTTATTTTTTCAAAAAATGGTGATGACAAACATTAGTATGCAAGGTAGTGTGTAAAAAGCTTTACTAGGTTCTGTTCCAGGCAGAACATATTATTTAAATAGTTGTGTAAGTTTTATTGAGGGGCCAAAATATTTTACTTTTATGGGTAATAATTTTATTCATAATACTGATTCTCTAAACTCACTGAGTCTGGGTTGATAAATCTGTCTTTAAAGGATCTTAAATCTTTTCCTAAAGGTTAATTTTATGTGTAACATTCTCTTCTTGGCAGCTTTATCAGCAATACCTTCACTGTTTTCTTTAAATTGAACCAACGCTTATTTTGGCTAAAACATACAGCAACAATTTTCCATTCAAAATGCTATTCGGAAAATTGTTTAACTTGGTAAGTAAGGTAGACATCCAGTGATTTTGGTCAGTAGCTTAGTAAAGCAGAATGATTAAAATGACACACACTCTGTGTTACTAGACTCTATATTCCTGTGAACCTCTTCTATCTTGTAAACTTTGTTTCTGTTTTCTTATTTTTCAGGCTGTTGAACCATACATTTCATGGTTTGGAAAAGACAGTTTTGGACTGTAAATAAAAGAACCTTAGAGGGGAGACATGTTCCTTTTAGAAATAGTAAAAGGGAGAAAGTGTTCTTTGTGGTTAAAATTATGAAGGCGAGCTCTGTGTCGTGATTCTGATTCTGCTCATACATGTAGGGAGTGTCTGGAACAATACAGATTGCTGTGAGCTAAGCGAGCTGGAAAGCAGTTTGATGTTTCATTTATTATCTTCTCTCTGGGACAACTCATTCCGACACTAGGACCCTGGAGAGATCAGAAACAGGAGTGCTTTATGTATGGATTGCCATGAATAACATGGATCTCACCGTTTTAAGCTCAGAAGTTCAGTACTTAAAACAGGTCTGCTGTTGGGCTGGTCACACGGGCATTTTCTCAAGTATGGAAAATGAGTCTTCTTTTGGGTTATAGGTTTGGATAGACAAAGGGAAAAAGATAATGAGTTTGGACTGTATATATTGCTCACAGCACTACACAAAGAACAATCGTCTGAGGGGGCAAACAACAATAATAAATCGTGGATTGTAAAATGCAAACCTGGAGAGAGGAGTTTTCTTCTAGGCTTTAATCTTGAAGGGTTCTTAAAGCTTTTAAAAAGTATGTAACCTTCCGTGGTCTTGAGCAAGAATGACAAATAGCCTAATTGTTAACATACCATGTACAGAGGAAGGTAGGACATAGGAGATAAATAGATGCAATTTAATAAGACACAAGATGGAAACAAAAAATAAAACCTCAAGTAAAAACAGAAGCTGCAGAGTAGAATTCTATTTTCTTGGCCTAAGCTGAAACTAAATCAAACAGCTATTAATAATTGATTTTTATAAAATAGATATTGGCTGACATTAACATAAGGTGCTTTGTTGGAGAGATGGCTATAGCATTGGCAATAGTTATAGCACGTAAAATAAAAGTTAAAAAGTTTTTCTTACTTTTTCTTTTGATTTTTTAAAATATTTATTTTTGAAATAGTATGAGAGCATCCAAATATTATCAGAGTATTTCTTTTTTTTTCTCCTTTTCTATTTATGAAATAAGAGTCTAGCTGGTATTATTATTATTACTATTATTATTAGAAATTATATTAACTATGGGTTGATGACTAATCTTTTGGCAAACATTAGAACTGAGATATCTTAAGAATCAGACATATGTAGCCTATATGACAGAAAATATGAAGAGGAAAATAATACAGCCTCAGTCTACTGCAGTTGGGAGTGTTTTGGCATCCTTTCTCTATCCAAAGGGAGATCCTTTACAGACAAGACTAATAGGGGAAAAAAAATTTTCCTGCCCCAAAAGGTAAGAATGTAAAACAACCCAAAACTTCGAATGTCACAGCAAAACAGCCTACATGACACTGACCAAAATATTCAGAAATAGAGAAAGTTTCATTGCAGGGCACGTGGGAAAAGAAGTCAATGCTGGTGACATTTTTCCTGAATCTGTTGGAGGAAGCAATCTTATAGCAATAGAGTTAATGAGGACTTTGTTCTTTGAGGTCTAAACTGAGAGCAATTTCAGACAGACTTGGAATTTTGTCTATTTGGTTATAAGGGAAAATAAATATGGAAGCAATTGATAACATGCAAAATAATCTCAGACAAGAACAAGGAGAATGCAGGAAGATCAAGTCAGAGAGATGGAAACATAAGGGAACATAGAACGTTAAAAATATTCCCCCAACCCCATTCATTCTTCACTGACTAGGGTAGGAGAGGTAGTCAGTGATAGAACACCATTTTGGATCACTTACAGTTTGTTGTGTTCACCTGTACTTCTGTCAGTTGTATACAAAGGTGTCTACAGGGCTAGATTTCAGAATGTAAGTTTTGTAACTCTCAGTTCAATTCTTGTCTTTTTACAGACACGCATTAAATAACTTTGTGTATCATGACTCTATATCTGAACCAGTTGGATCCCAAGTGGCAAGACTTTGGTAGCTTAGAATAAATAAACAGCATCCCTTCTGCCATGTTATGTACTAAGACTCTCTTCCTGTCTGGAGTGACATACATTATATACAAATTTTACGAGAGATAACATTTTGACTTCAGAAATAGAAGCTAATATTCTATTTCTGGTTGTAAGATATTTACTTTTGTAATACCATAAAAATAATTAACTTGCCTGTTTATGATGCTTTGTAAGTTACAGTGCTCTAATATCTAGTCTATCCTTGGAGTAGATTTTTAAAGATGAGAAATCAGGTTGAGGAAACTTTAACTAAGTGGGATCATGCTTCTATTAAAAATATGTGTGTGAGTGTGTGTGTGTGTGTGTGTGTGTGTGTGTGTGCGCGCGCGCGTGTGTGTGTATGGATGTATATATATACATATATATATGTATACATATACATATATATATGTATATATATACATATATATATATATATGTATATATATATATATATATATATATATATATATATATATATATATATATATATGGTTTTCTTTCTTTAAATTCTATACTTCTCTCCCCTTACCATTCTTTTCAATATAAACTACTGGAGAATAGTTTCCAGGTTACAACTACAGTTTTTCTTACTATGGCTCTTTTTATAGACCATTTATCTGAACTTTTCTTTCTCATTGCAATATTTGTTTTAACCATACTCTTATTTTACACATTATTTAGTCACATTTTGTTTAATAAAAGTCCTTTTACAAGAATATTATACACTTCCTGTTGTGTAAATCAAAAGCCTTAAATAAGTATAATATACTTTTAGGAAAATGTAAATGTACATTCTATAATAAGAAATACTAGTTCAAAATTTTCAATTCCTGGTTTCCAACTTCAGAATTGTAAAATAGGACTATTTGCTTCACAAAAAGAAACTGGGAAGCTCTTAATAAAGTAAATAATATATAAATGGAAAGCTGTATAACTAGGAGGTGAATAAGCTGAATAAAGTGTGATTTTCTAGTGATAAAAATGAAAGAAGTGACACATTTGAACTCGGCCATTCTTCACAAAGACTCATTAAGTAAAATATAACAAATTTTTCAAAGTGATCTTGAGGCTATGCTGTATCAGGGATAAAAGGCAGATATTTCAGTGTTTTTTGTTTTGTTTGGTAAATGTTATAGAGAAACAAAGTTAACTTTTTTTTTTTACCCCAAAGCTACAGTAACTAAGCCCAAATTCTCCGTATGCCTGTGTTAAAATGGCTGTTACAGGTAAAAGAGATCACGAACCCCAATTGTGAAATTACGGAATCTTTACACCTATGGAGAAAAAGAAATAGCATATTGTCTAGTCTATACTTTTATTGATTACTTTTCCCTCTATTTTTCTGAGACCCTAAATCTTAACACTTAGCACAATTCTTTTCTTCTAGTCCCAGACTTTCAGTTTGCTGGGTATATCACAATATTGTACACTTTCTATTTAGTTAGAAAACAATAAAATGTATGCTATTCTTAAAAAAATGCAAATGTATATGCTATAATAAGAAATACCTGCTTGTGTGCCTGAATGCTGCTACCCAGAAGAGATAATGTACACCTTTTTCATTGCTTCAGCTGACAGCATAATACATCATTCTCTTCATGGCTCTACCTCAAGCTGGCATAACCATTTGTTTTATGGATGGAAGAGAGGTAAGACAGTCTAGGTTATTTGTGTGAAGACAATGGTCAAAATTACAGCAGGATCACAGAGAGTGTCAGATTTCCCATCAGAACTAGACAGGAAAACCACATGACTCTGGAAAGATCAGTTAGCAACTTGACACATTTGAATCCATGAAGAGTTAAGTTGGGAAACTACTAAAAAAAAACCAATCAAAGCAAAGGGCAAAAAGGACAAATGAGATGGAAAAATATGTCCAATCAAACACTACCCCTCAGACCTGAAAGTTTCTAAAAACAACAGAAGACCAGCTCTAGCCATAACTATACTAATTTAAGGGTGGTCTGAGAAATGTAAGAGCCAGTGTAAAACAGAGCAAACACAGATAATGCTAGATTTCCTCATTTTCAGTACAAAATAAAGATTTAAACACTTGTCTACAACTGTAACAAAAACTTGGTAATTTGAATATGTCAAACCAATGCCATTCCCGTTTTTTCTTCACACCCAGGGATAGCTTTCTCTTAACGGCTTATCCAGAGGGTCAGTGGTCCACGGACTGCCTGAATGTCAGGGAGCAACATGTGGCATGGAAAGCCCTGTCATGGAGGAGGGGAAGCAAACTCTCAGATGGGTGTGCTTATGTTTGGTACAGTTTTGTGCTGATACCTGTTTCACCTTTGCCCAAGAGCTTCAGCTCAGTGAGGGGCTCAGTTCTGAACACTTTCGTCCTCCAGAGAGACACTTGCATTGGGATTGCCAAATCAAGGAAACTGCTGCTCTTTGGGATTATGGAATACTGAAGCCTGGGACTCCTTTTCACTAGGCTTTTCCCTGAGTGTTCCTTGTGTCCTCAAGCAATGCTGGGAGGCAGTGGTGCCTGGTCCCTAAGAATCAGCCCCTACGGAGGAAGCGATGATGTTCTATCTGAAATACATCAGCAAATAAACTCTCTGAGGACGGGACGCTCTTCTGCATCACATCCCCAGTGTTTGGCATATAGTAAATGCTCAGCAAGTGTTTGTTGGGTAGATAAAATATAGCACAGTTTTGTCAGATTGAAGCCTTTTACAAGGAGGCGTTTCACCTCTCATCTGCATTATTTTTTATGGAATTTGCAGTAGGATCATGACTGCTAAACTGCTAGACCTTTGTCTCTCCACTGGAGCTGATAAATCAGTGACATGATATCTGATATTGACGGCAACCTAAAATGAATTTCTTTTCAGTTTGTCAGCGTGGGTTTGCTATTTTGTTCTATGAAATTTTTCATAGGGGGTTGAACTAAGTAGAATAGTCGGGAAACCACTCTTGCCAGATAGGATTTGTGCTACTGTCTCATGGTTATTAGTTGTATATGAGTTTTATGGACTAGAAAGAGGTGCTCATGATTGGCTTGTTTGCCAGCAAAATCACTTTCAAAGCAATTAAAATATTTTGGACCCCAATTGTGCAAGGCCCTAAGAGGAGGAGAAAAGAGATCAAAGACATTTAATAGTTTGTTTCTGCCCCTTAGAGGCATAAATCTTAGTTGAGGGGCAGACATACACACATCCACGTGGCTCACACCTTCACTTCATACAGACTTGCTCAAATGTTCTATCCCCTTATCTGACCTCATTTTGCTTTGTAGGACCTATCTCGTGTTTGTTAATTATCCATCTCTTCCCACTATAATGTCAGCCTATGAGGGTAAAAAAAGATTTGTTTATTTTGTCAATAGCACTGTTTTCAGTGCCCTGGGCATTGGTTGGTACATAAGTAACCCCTTGATAATTATTTATTGTTGAATGAACTATCAGTATCAGGTAGCCTATAATTTTCTCATTGATTTAAGACTAGATAATCTGTGAGTCCTTCAATAATAACATTTTACAGTCACCCATGGTCAAGAACGAATGTCTAGCCAATAAATAATATATGAATTAAAAGAAAAAAAAAAAAAACATCTGTTCTTATCCTATTCAGAAAAGAACTGTGGAATCCACTAGATTTCACTTCTTTCAAACATGTATTGAAACATCATATTTTCAGCATATAGTTAGTTATCAGTTTCTGGTGTTTCTGCTAGAGTCACTTCTCTTTCATCCTCAAAAATGTCTGATGGCATTTTGTAGTATACACAATTTTATACTCACAGAAATAATCTTTTTAGCAATGCCATAGTTTTTTGGGAAATAAAGGCCACAGGATCTGTATTGATTACTCGAATGGAATAAAAGAATCAATACATAACTGCTTAATGTCTCCCAGACCATGAATTAGAGGAAAATGTTTGTTGAAGTACAATGAAGTTATACTGTGCAATTCAATCACAGACTAAATCATTCAAAGTTGTTTTTGCCCTAAAATCCATCAATAATAGCAATAGTGTTTAGTAGCAAATGCAATTTTGGAGACTGATATGAACTGTCTACTTAAATAGCCATAACAGTAACCAATTAAATTTTCTTATAGTTGTTTCCATTTTGGGGGGAGGAGTAAATATGGCATCTTCTATAACACCTGATGATGATAACTAAGGAACTATAATTCTGCAGGCTCAGCTTATCTTATTTTATGCCTTAGGGGATAAGTATGTAAATTAGATATGAATCACTATAGTCACTTGTCAATCCAAAAATATCTGTGAACAAGGTAAGCCAAAAATGACTGGCTGGGGATTGTAGAATCTATTGAAATATACTGCTTTCTTTAAAATGTATTACTTTCTCTAATCGAATCAAGTTAGCGTCATGTAATTGGTTCATACACCAACCTAGGAGATCGCTGAGCAGGAGGCGATAGCGTGAAGGTCGGGATAAACTTGAAAAAAGATCAGATCACTGAAGACGACCTTCAAGTTACCTTCCAACCAGATTCTATATGATTTTAAGAGATTGTAGCCCATCTCTATGTGCCTCTACCCAACAATATCTTGCCGAGTAACAGCAGGAGCTGAAATAACTGTGATAGAGTAGAAGAAATAATTAACAAAATCCTCAACCTGAATTGTCAAATAACTTAACCAATATTTTCGAAGCTTGTTGGATCTGAAGAATTACCAGATAAGCTTGTTAAAATTTCTAGCCATCCCAGGTTCTTCTTTGTCCCTGAGCTTTGCAGGTTTTGATGGAGTGGACACAATTTGTGAAAAAAGGAAAGCCCTTCTTTTAGATGTTACTTTATCTTTTCACATTAACTAAATAAAATGACCTTTCTAATACATGACCATTTCTAATTATATGTTTGCTTGATCCAGGGGATTATAAATTTAGATTTTAAATTACCAGTGACAGAAATTTGATCACATCCAAATTTGATTAATGTTTTACATATATACAACAAGCATTTTAAAAATTATATACATATATATATATACTTGTATAATATATATTATGCAGATAAATATTGTATAAAAATTATATGTGTGATTGTTTTTGAAAACATTGAATGGAAAAGAGATTGATATTTTCTGCTCCTCATTTGTATTGTAATATCAAATCTCAGGAAGAAAGGCTGTGTCAAATTTTAGAGTCGTGTGCAATTGCCAACCAGATATTTCAGATTACATTCCTAACACTCTATTCATCATGGAGAAAATGATGTGAGAAGGATGGGCACACTGATAGATAAACAACATCATTAAAGATAAAAAAGTTTTATGGCCTCATGGGTATGAACTGAGATGCCACTTAATTATAGACTCAAATAAATGACACTCTCAGGATAAATTTTGGCATATTTGTGGTGGTTACTTTGGCAACAACATATTTACTTTTGATAACTTTAAAAATTCACCGTGTGTAAAAAAGGTAAAAAAAGAAAAAGCCCTGAGAATTAGTATGATAAAATCATTAATTAAAATATTTATCTCCCTGCTTATATTCTATAATGGAGTTGTCAGCAGAAAAACACAGCGGGACTATTTTGTCCTATAAGAAGATTTTGCACACAACACACTCATTAAGGGATGAATGAAGACGTTTGCCCTCATGAAGCTATGTGGGCAAATGGACACATTTCACCTGTGCAACTAATTGCTTTTTATATTCACAGGTGAAGAAACCAACATTCATTACTATATATTTAGAGCTAATTGAGAGATGGACCTTCTTCTATGATGTTTTACAAGTTAAAAACAACATTAAAATATTTTTCAAAATTGCAGGGAAAATCAGTATTTCTAGTTTAAGATGAAACAGGGGACTAGAAGGATGGACTCACATCAAAGTGAATGCTTGGGTGTCCTGGGGCATTAGCTTTCTCACTGAAAAATTATAAGACTTTCTCTGAGGTTGCAATGGTTCAATGGGTTCACACATGTGAAATGCTTGGAAGAGAGCCCAGCAAATCATGATATGCAATAACAATAGCTATTGTCATCATAGGTCTTAGGATAGGAAGCAGTCTCACGGAATCCCCTAGTCCAAACTATTCTCTTCAGCAGCATTATTATCTCAGGTCCAAAGTTAAGCTGATGGGGGCTCATAAGGAGAAGGTCTGAGACCTACCTCATAAGCCAACTTTTATTATGTATGTCCACTGAAATGCTGCCCTTGTTCTTCTCTGCTTCAGAAAATAATTTTAGAACATCTGCTGTCACATAGTAGGTGCTTATCAAATATCTAGTAAAGACACAATTATATGAGCTATTCTTTTTGAACTCTTGTTTGATACAGAATACATTTGATTGCGGGTTTGAGCATAAACATTCAGTGCTATTTTAAATTTAATCTTGGTGTGAGGTTTTATGACATCTATGTTTCGAAAGGGGATTTTAAGGGATTGAGATCCCAAACTTATAAGTGATATATATGGGTACACACACACACACACACACACACACACACACACACACACAAGATTAAGCTAAGAAGGTATTTTAGTTAATGAAATAGTACTTAGTTAATTTGTCAACTTCTTCAGGGATGGGATGTTCCATTGTCAGCAACAATACATTTGACATTGGTTGTTTACATTGTAAAGTTGTTGATATTATACAGGACTTTGACCCCCCACTCCCTTTCCTGTGAATAGTAACACTATATTGTATATATGTCTATGATTGAACTTATCATTTGCTATTATAATTTTGCAAAGATTTGTATAAAGTTTCACTTCCCTCAATTGATTCTGTCATCTTTACTTTCAGAGTGCAGTACAGTTTCAGATGCTTTCAAGTATATGTGTGCATGTGTGTTCGTGTATAATATTGCCTCACTTTCTTCCAGTTCTGCTACCATCACCTTAGGCAGTCACCATCATCTCTCACATAGGCTTTTGAAAACCTAGCTATTCTCTCCTCTTTCAATTTTGCTCCATCCAAATGATTATCATTCAGCAAAGTAACTTTTTTAAAAACGTAGGTTGGTGAAGTCACTCTACTGCTAAAACCCTCTTTGATGTTCCATGAAACTTCTGCACTTCTTACTATGACTTATGAAGACCTGAAGGGCCTGGCTGCCCCCTCACTCTCAGATCTTATCCTATGTGACTCTCTCTAACATGCTAGGCTTCTTTCAGTGTCTTGAAATTGCTAAGTGATTTCCTGTGTTTGACTCAGGCTCTTCCCTCTGCCAGAAGTTTCTTCCCATTTGTAGGAGCCCCTGTTAGAAGATCTAACCTCATCTTGGTCATTTTCCTTTGTAGGACTAGTCAAATTGGTATATGTATTTCTATCTTGGTTTAAGTGGTGCATATATATCTCACTCATCAAACTCACTTTCTATAGTTCCTTTAAATCAACTTAATTCTGACATAGAACCCCTATCTCACACCACTTGCTTAGCAGGAATTTCCATCTCAGTCACAATTAAGGTTTTTTTCCTCTCTCATGGTAGCATTTATGAGTCTTATGTGGCATTTCAAGAAAAGGGGAGAAGTTCAGTAAGCACCAGTCTAACCTGCCAAAACAACACAGGTCACCTAAGCTCACAGTGGTCCCTTGAAGTGTGGTGGCTCCTAGGTTTTATGTCATGTGCAGGGCACATGGTGAATCTAAAAATCCTAATGTCTCCAGGAAGCTACCACCTCCTCCAACTTTGACCAGCCTCCTGGACTGCAGCCATGGAACAGCAACTTGCAGCTCGTCCTAGAGTCCTTACACCTTTTTTTTTCTTGCTCCCTCTTTAATTTGAGGGCAGCATCTATTTTACTCAACTTTAAATATCATCAGTGGGCATAGCCTCTAAGCATAAAGACAAAGAAGTCTTGTAATATACTTCTAGTTTTTACCTTGTTTCACATCTCCCATCAATTAATGAATGAACACAGAGCTTGCTACTCCCTAAAGATGATGGAATAGGCAAAGAGGAGCAGACATGGGACAATTCCATGCATTGTTATTACAGAACACTCTACATTCATGCTGATTTATTTTCTGCTACAGCTTTTAATTATGTTTCCCAACTTCCCAGATGATAAGTTTTATGAAAGTAAGAAGTATTGTTATTTTTACCAATACTTATCTAGAAACTAGTACAGTGTCCAGTATAAAGCTACACTAAAAAATTTTTGTTAAATGAATAAGCATAATAGACATTAAATAAATATGTATTATACTCCCATTGCTGGATACATTATGTCACATAGAGTGAATATTTAATCAATACTGAATAAATATAATGAAAGGTTGACACTGTGATGCAGTATCAAAACATAGGGGGTCATTTCATTCAGCCTTGAGTCAGCTGAGTCGGTAAGATTCAACTAAATATGTTGAATGTGTGAAACTAATCTCTGATCTAATCATGGCACCAATAACAAAGGAAAATCAGCAAGAAAGCCTCCTGCTCTCCATTGTATGTCCCTGATTCCTCTGATTCAAGTTGACTATACTATGTCTCTATCAAGACTTTAGCTTTGACATTTTAGCAGTAGTTCTGGCCTTTTACAAAATTTCACTTTGAGATGGTGACTAGAAGTGTATGGTATGAGACTGGTAAAAAGTGTGAAATTAATTGACCTAGTTAGACGAATGCTCCAAACAATGGTTTGAACTCCAACAACATAGAGCATCTCTTCTATTTTTATAAAGAAGAAACAGAAAGGGCTGTTGTATTGAAGAGAGTTCTTTTAGAATAAACATACAATGTTAAATGCTTTGCTGTTAAAATGCTTTGACCTAGAAAATTCATTCTTTTTATTCCTCTGAGTTGAGCAACTGAAAAATAAAATTAATTTTTATCTCATGGTTATCCCAGAAAAGAAACATGTATAAAAACATTTCCTCTAGCTATAGAGTGCTCTGCACATAGTCTGTTATAGAAATACCACATTTGGAAGTAACTGTTCTTTCCTACTGTGTTTCCCCGAAAATAAGACCTAATTGGAAAATAAGCCTTAGCATGATTTTTCAGGATGTTCGTCACATAATAAAATAAGCCCTACCGTATTTCCCTGAAAATAAGACCGGGTCTTATGTCAATTTTTGCTCCAAAAGACACATTAGGGCTTATTTTATATTACGAACATCCTGAAAAATCATGCTAGTGCTTATTTTCCGGTTAGGTCTTATTTTCAGGGAAACACGGTGTACATGTGAGATGAGATTTAGTCTTAATCATTATTCTAGCCACAGTGCCAAATACAGTGCCCAGAACTTTACTGAAATTACATTTTTTTAAAAAATCTCAAATGGCTTAGCAAACATGCTCATCTCATCAAATAATATTAACTTTCCCATTTACGTCTTCTGGTTCTTTTCTTTCCGGAAGAGGCAAAACTATAAATATAGAAATCAGATCAGTAGTTGACAGAAGGTGTGGGGGGGATGGAAGTTCTGCATCAAGAAGGGGCACTAGAAACTTTCTGAGATGATGGAAATATTCTATCTATATCATGGTTGTCATGGTGGCTACATGGTTACAGGCATTTATCAAAAATAAACGATACACCTAAAAGAGGATAACTTGTACCGTAGACAAATTATACCTCAATAAATATGACTAAAACAAATGAAAGTAAAAACAAATTTTTAGACTAGATATTGTCTCTCAATCACTTTGAGATAACGAAAAATACCAAACTCACCTACAGAGCTATCTACATATGAATCCACAAATAGGTAACATTAGACTCAAGATTTCACTCCTCCTCACTAATCTACCTTTTCCCTGTGGTATCCTAAATTCCCACTAGTTTCCCATGGGGGGAAAAACATAATGGCATATACTTAAGGCCTTTTTAACTCCATTGTAGGTGCTAGCAGTCGTCAGTCACTTGGAATGTTAATTTCTCTCAAGAGAAAACACACAAAAAAAGGAGCATCCTGACAGCCGCCAAAGAGCAGCAGGACTCTGAAATGATGGTTCTGCATAATGATGAGGGAGGAAAAAAATTATGCCATATAATGTATCATACAATATGTAGTCTTTTTTGTCTACCACATTGCACTTAATGCCTTTGAAATTAATTTATATTGTTGCAGGTATACGAAGTTTGTTTCTATTGTTGAATAGTATACAATTGTGTCATATACTATGATTTCTTTATACCAGGGTGCCAAAAAAAGGTATACACGTGACTTGCATTCATCTTTTGTTATCGGTACATATTATTACAATTTTAATATAGTTTTTTCCTTTCTTAAAATGTGTATACATTTTTTGGCATCCTCTGTATATTCCCCAACTGTTGGTCATTTGGTTTATGTCCAATTTTTGGAAATTATGAGTAAAATTGATATAAACTTTTATGTATAGGACTTTATGTGAACATATATTTTTATCTATTTTGAGCTGAATCTTTAGCTATGCCATTTTTGCATTGCGACCAGTGATGTATGCAAGTTCCAATTGCTCCGTATCTTTGTCAGCACTTAACTATTGCCAGCGTTTTTTGTTTGTTTGTTTTTCAATTTAGCCATTATAATAGCATGTGTATAGTGATGTGCCTTTATGGTTTTAGTTTGTGTTTCCTTAATGACAAATTATGTTGACAGTTTTTTGAATGTGATTATTGGCCATTTGGGTCTCAACTTTGTTGCAATATCTGTTCAAATTTCTTAGCCCATTTTCTTATTTTTTTGTATTATTATAAATGAGTTGTAAGAATTTTTTAAAAAATACATTTTGGATACAGTTGTTTATCAGATACGTGTTTTGCCAATATTTTCTCCCAGTCTGTGGCTTGTCTTTTCATTTTCTTAACAGCATTCTGGAAGAGCAGAAGATTTCAGTATTGATGAAGTCCAATTTATCAAGTTTTTTCTTTAATGTACATGCTTTTTTTGGTTCTAAGAAGTTTTTTCTTAACCCACTGTCATAAAGATTTTCCTTATGTTTTCTTCTAAAAGATGTATAATTTCAGGTTTTACATTTAGGTCTATGATCCATTTTCAGTTGATTTATACTTATGGTGTGAGTTGAGCTTCATTTTTTTGTGTGTGGATGTCCCTCTGCAAAAGCAACATTTGTTGGAAAGACTATCCTTTGCCCATTGATTTACTGTGACATCTTTTTTGAAAATCAATTGACCATATGAGTATGTATATGTGTAGTTCCATTTCTGGACTCTTTACTTCTCCCTATTTTCCATTAACATTGTCGCCGTTATTACAGCTTTACGGTTGACCTGAAATCATGTAGTTGAAGTCCTCTAACTTTTTCTGCTTTTCCAAATTGTTTTGGCTATGTAAATTTAGAGTCAGCTTACAATTTCTACAAAAAAATAACATTTTGAAATTTTGATTGGAATTGTGTTGTATCTATACATCAATTTGTGGAAAATTAACATCTTGACAATATTAGTTATTTCAATATGAACATGGTATGTCTCCAATTTATTTAATTTTATTATTTTTCCCATAATTTTATACTTTACAGCATATAATTTTTATAATTATGTTAATAGATTATACCTAACAATTTCATGTTCTACAGTACTATTTTAAACGACACTATTTTTTAACATTTTATTTTCTAATTGTGCACTGGTTGTATATGGAAACCTTCTGTTTTTGCATGCTGATCTTTATCATTCAACCTTGCTAAGCTCACTGATTCGTTCTAGTTACTGTTTTTTGTATATTGTTTAGGATTTTCTGTTTAGATAATCATGTTATTTGTGACAAAAAAAACTGTTTTATGTCTTCCTTTCTCATTTTTATTTATGCCTTTTTATTGTTTTCTTGCCTTAATTCAATGATTAGGATCTTTAGTACAATGTTGAATGGAAGTGGCAAGGCAGAGATATTGTTGTTTTCTTAATAAACATATTCAATTAAAAGTATAAAGATAATGAATAATATCAGAGTAGCGTCAAGAACTTTAAATTCTAGTCCCAGATTGCAATGAATATCCCCAAGCATGATGCGTTTAATACCAGATTAAATACCATATTAATAGTATAAAATCAGATTTCTTGATGGCAATGTGTATTTATGTGAATAAAATAGAAAAATCCTCAGACCTGATTAAACTTCCTGATCCATAGACAACATTGAAGACATATCCATATATTTATACCTGTTATTCAACGTTACTTGAATTTTATTGCTTAGTCACAAATTGTGTACACATTAAAAGTGCTCAGATAGTTATAAACTGAAGATTGCAAAATCACATTTTGTTGTAAATCAATTAAAAATAGTTATCTACTTACATAGTTTTAGTCTTTGTGGACCCTGCCTCCTAATATTGCAGTTGGTAGGTGACGAAGGAAATATGTATTACATTATAAATTACAATATTAGCTGTATGGTTTCAAAATTAGCTTTTCATGGGTTTAAATTGTGAGAATTAATTCATTAGGTCTGGCTATCTTTGGGTAAACTAATACATTTAAAATTTTTCTTAACCTAAAGGGCTAAAAGCAGACTTTGGATGATGGTGAGCCTCCCGAATGTGTGCTTAATCCTCATTGGTGTTTAATAAAAGATTCCTAAAGCATTGTCACTTTAATAGGGAATTATTTAAAAATATATTAATGTGCTTTTCTTTTCATACTTGCTTGAATTTGACCTCTTTTTTTCCCCCTTTCAGCCAGAGGTAGCTATTATCTCAAGATGATATAGATTGTAATAATTAGGAAAGCAAAAATATGACAAAATATGATCCTACAGCCCATGGACAGGCAATAGCTCTGAAAGCCTTGCTGTAAGAGGAAAAAACTTTGTAAATTTTAAAAGCTTTTCTTTACATGTTAAAAGTTGGTGATCTGAACTGAAATTTTCCAGTCACAGATAGTAAGAACTCAAGATATGCCCAGGTTAAAAAATGAAAAATCTTATTTTTTAAATGTTTAAATTTTTTTAACTTTAATTTTTAAAAATTTTTGGTGAGAATCTTTAAGTTCTACTCTTAGCACCTTTTCACAGAGTTTTTATAAACTATGATGGGTGGAGATGGCAAAGACCCAGAGAATGCAATAGGATGGATTTTCTCCTTTGTCCCTCAGGTAAGCAGTGGCCCTCATGCCTGGCTTCCTCTTTTTCAGCCTTTATCCTTCAGATCTTCCCTTGGATGTGAGCCCTGAGAAGAAAGAAGCTCCATTTGGGGACTTATGGATCTCAGGGAGGAGATTACCACTCAGGGAATCCCCTGTCCAACATCCAATACAGAGCAGCAGATGAAGGAAACAGTGTTGTGATATGTTTAGGCAGAAAGAAGACCTGAGATAATGTCCCTGAGTAGATCTCAGCTCTCAGGTGCAGTGTGTGGAGTCCACAAATTCAGTGGTACGTGGGGGGCATATATATAAGGTCAATGAGGGTAAAATTAAGCTGATAGCTGAGGGAAGACCTATAAAACAGTTGTGACTACACATAAAGAAATCTGCAGTGCCAATGAGGGGAAGATGCTGATGTCTTGGGACATAATTAGCATGCTTGCCCAGGCTGAGTAAGCAATTCACAATTTATATCAGCCATGGATACATCAGCATTAGAGGCTGTAAGTAGATGCCTAGAGAGAAATGGGACAAGACATTCATTCAGGGGAAGGCATTGAAACCTGTGATAATCTAATGCGATGAGAATATTAGCTTTTCTCTGTATCTAGACTCTATCTTGGGAGGAAGTAGAGACGGCAGACCCTTGAGGAGGAAGAGAGAGCCTGGGAGGGAGAGTAAACTTCGACCTGGCCCATATTTACTCAAAAGAACGTTCCCTTTAGTTAGAAAGTTTCAATCATTCCTCCGATCCTGTCATCAGAGGGAAAGGAACTCAGAAACAAAATGAAATATACTATTTTGAACAATAAAGAGAAGAACTTTTCAGTTTTGGGGTTTTTTTGGTTGTTGTTTTTTTTTCACTTTGGAAGTGTCATGTGTGAATTCTCATTGTATTTCACTATTTCAGATTAAAAATATCAATATTTCAGAACAGAAAATTTGCTGCATGCATACGGTGTGTGGCTGCTGACCTTTCACTGATGGTATTAAGCTGAATGCTTAACTTCTTGGCAAAGACAAATCCTGTGCCTCTTATTTCTAGCTTATCAAATTTGGAGCTAGAAACTCTGAAAAACTTTGAAATTTGACACTACTTCTGTGAAAAATACATTTTGTATACCATGATGAATCAATGACAGTGAAAATTTTGGAATAGTGAAGCATGTTTTTACAAGAAAGTCATCCATATGTTACTGAGGACAAATTATATAAGTATATAGTGGGATTTATAGGGCTTTAATTTAGCTGATTAGCCTGAGATGACCCAATTGTATCTGCTAACATCAGTTAAAAATAAACTACAAACATGTTTAGGGACAATGTTTTTGGACGGATGTATTGTCTGTCCAGAACAAAGCAGGATTGTTTCCTCTTGATGGCAGAGGTCTTCTTGCTTCCCCTGATGCCCCAAATTCATGCCATAGGGTTATTTATAAGTGATGTGTCAAGATCTTCAACACCTTGGGAGTGGGAGCTGTCGTCTGAGTTTCAGTTTCTCCTCAATATCTATGCCATTTTTAGTTCCAATATTTCAAAAGAAATTAGAAAGCATATAGGCAAGAATTCAAATGTATTATTTAGTCTTAGATATAAGTTTAGAACATGAATCAGATAGACTTAGGTTTAGAATTAAGGAAGAATTTCTTGCTTCTTGACAATCATTGACCTGTAGCAATGTTTCTTAACTTGCTGTCACCATACCAGCAGCTTCACCTGGGAATGTGTCATGAGAACTTATTAAAAATGCAAATTCTCGAGCCTCACTCTAGAACTACTGAATCAGAAACTTTGTGAGTGGGGCTTGGGTTTTAAGAAGCTCTCCAGCCGATTTTGGTACATGCTAAATATTGAGAACCACTAATCTATAGACTACTACTAAAGTAATAACACTTTTCCTGAAATCTCTTAAAAATAAGAGAGACAACTACATATATAGAATGCTTTGGTAGAAATCTTGCCAAGTGGTAGTTGGAGCAATAATCTACTGAGTAGTGTTTCATTTACATGTATCTAAAATGTTTAATACAAATTTCTCAAAATGGCACAGATAGTGGTAGTTTCAGTTTGGTGACTTTTGAATGTAAACATATGTGATATACAAAATGTGAAAGAGAAAATCATTGGCCCAAAATAACATCACTTGTGCTAAAGGCCCATGATAGCAAACCTAACTTTAAAATCTGAAACTAACTGTAGTTTCAACCTCTCCCAGAAATGTAATCTTGATTAAGATTACATTTCTGGGAGAGGTTGAAACTACAGTTAGTTTCAGATTACAGTTAGTTTCAATGAGTCTAGAATTTTCTGGTCAAGCACCAGGAAGGTGCTCTGTCACATGGTCCGCTCCATCCCCCATAGAAAGAACAGACAATCTGACTGATAAAAGCCCTTCCAATTCTCTCTTCTCTCCCCACCAAAAAAAGTCCTGGCCCAAAAAAACCCTTTATTTTCTTTTGTTAATAGCTCTGTTGTCCCATTATTCTTCCTATAAAAAACAAAAACAACACAAAAAATCCTTCCATTTTATACAACCCTCAGGGTGCCCTTCTACCATCTTTGCCCAAAAATAAGACCTAGCCGGACCATCAGCTCTTATGTGTCTTTTGCAGCAAAAATGAATATAAGATCCGGTATTATATATTATATTATACTATACTATACTATACTATACTATACTATACTATACTATACTATACTATACTATACTATATTATATTATAGACCCAGTCTTACATTAAAATAAGACCCGATCTTATATTAATTTTTGCTCCAAAAGACGTATTAGAGCTGATGGTCCGGCTAGGTCTTATTTTTGGGGAAAAACGGTAGTGACTAGATGGGATGCTGCCTGATTTATGAATGGCTTAACAATGCCAATTAGATCTTCAAATTTTCTTGATTGAATTTTGTTTTTTAACAAAAGGATAAAAATGTAAATATTTAAAATTGTTTAGAACAGTGCTTAGAACTGTGTCTGGCACTTAGCATAATGCTCTAATAAGTGATAACTCTTAATGGGCATCTATTGCTTGTAGACAAAATGCTAGCCAGTTTTATATACATTATTTTGTGTAAATATCTAAATGTAAAATATCTCTTCAAGTGTCATATCATTAGCAGGTGATGAGTCAGCTGTAAGTCTGTTCTTCTACTATAGCCTTGCTTCCCTGAGTTAATTTACTTAAGTGCCACTCTAGCTAAGAGATTCATTAACGATTACAGTAAGAAATTACTTTGAAATACTAGTCTCTTAGTAATAATCAGTGTGTAGATGATAACGTGTATTTGATTAATATGGTGATACACTTTGGAATAAAGACATTGAAGACATGGCCCATCATTTGACACGTTTATATTTATGATTAGCTTAAATATCTCTTACATCACCTGTCTTTGATATTAAATCTTCTTCGTAATGTGAACACTTTGGTACTATTAAATAGTTCCTGTGACTCTATGACGTATATGTCATTTTTTAAGTAACAGTCCCCATAACTATTCTGAAAGAGGAACATGCAACAAGAATGCCAGTTAAGCCAGTAATTTGTTAGATTAAAATCTTATGACATTATTTCAGAAAGTGTCTTTCCTCAGCAAACTTGGACTCTCTGCTGCATTATGGCTATTTCAAACTTCTTTTGGAAAGAGTAGTGATAAAATAAATTTGAAAAATACCGTATCACTCTATGTTATGTTAGTTGTTATTCCACTTCTGTGTGAGTACAGATCAACATCAATGTAATGAAATCCAGTTACCCATAGCAATTTAGTATGACTAGCAATATGTTGAGGGCTGATATTACAAGCAGAAGTAGGGAGGACCAGACATATTGGAGACTGGAATTCAATACAAAGCTATAATTTTTTAGTTTATAGGCTCATAGTTCAAGAAAGCACTGCTGTTATTGAATTAAAACATCAAGAGTTCATAGAAGAATTTGGGGTCAAATAAGACTTTTGCTTTTTCCTGAAACTTCACTTAACCTAGAGGAAAGAGCTTTTTTTGAAAGCATAAAATGATTAGGATAAGTATTATAGGTTAAATTGTGTCCTCCAAAAATGATATGTTGAAGTACTAAAATGTAAACTTATTTTGAAACAGGATCATGGCAAATGTAATTAGTTAATATGAGGTCATACCAGGGTCCTTCTAAGAAGACAGAGACATGGAGGGAAGATAGTCATGTGCAGATACATACAGGGAAAATGCCACAGGAAGCTGGAGACACACACTGGATACAGTGATACACCTACAAACTGAGGAATGCCTGGGATGAGCAGATGTTGTACTGGGCAGGAAAGGTCCTCCCATTAGAGGCTTCAGAGGGAGAAAGCCCTGCCAACACCTTGATCTCAGACTCTAGCCTACAGAATTGTGAGAGAATGCATTTCTGGTGTTTTAAACCACCCAGTGTGTGGTACTTTGTTTCGACAGCCCTAGGAAACTAACACAGGTAATGGGAGAGGAGAAAAAGAACTAAAAAATAGGAAACTGGAAAGTCTTGCAAAAGCATTAATTCAGCAGAACCAAGAATGCTGACTCTCATGCTTAC